>NC_141698.1:618001884-619235994 GCF_964263255.1 Lissotriton vulgaris
CTTTGTTGATTCTTGTTTTTTTCTGTCATGTTTTTTGCAAAACTTTGTTGTGGAGGAAGCTGGTTGGCTCTCATAAATCTAAAAAAACCATTGCCTAAATGCAAAAATATTTGTTGGTTTCTAAAAAGCACATATTACCATAATAGCCCCTGGCACCGAAGGGAACGACTTTGTGCTGTGAATGAACAACATGTTGTAACTGACAGTGAAGTCAGCAGGGGTTGAAGTGGGGGGGGGGGAGGGCTGCTCCATTATGCATTCTGGAGTGGGTGGAAAAAATGTGTTTGCCAACACAGACTAATGGATGAAGTCAGGCTAAGAACCCTTATAACTAACTCTGTCATACACATAATTTTGGCAAAAGTAAATGGCTTTTGCTAACACCAGACATATAAAAAGCCAATCAGTCTGGTGTTGGCTGCCAGACACTTCCCCTCACTAATGATTTTTAGTAATGTTTGTGCAAATCTTTAGTCGAAATAGCTAAAGAAGGTTAAACATATAGATAGATAGAGAGGTCTTGCAAACACAGATAGAGGGGGTTCTATAGAGAGACAGAGTTGCATAGATAGGTAGATAGACAGATAGACATATAGATAGATAGATAGATAGATAGATAGATAGATAGATAGATAGATAGATAGATAGATAGATAGATAGATAGATAGATAGATAGATAGATAGATAGATAGATAGATAGATAGATAGATAGATAGATAGATAGATAGATTGAGATGGTTGTATAGATAGCTGACTAGAGAAAGCAGTGTAGGTGGAGAGTTTTGCCTAGACTGACAAAGATAGATAGATAGATAGATAGATAGATAGATAGATAGATAGATAGATAGATAGATAGATAGATAGATAGATAGATAGATAGATAGATAGACAGATAGATAGACAGACAAACAAGGAAATTGGAATAATTAGTGCAACTTCATTTTGTGATATGATAGTGAAATGCCAATGCAAGTACGAAATACAAGAGCACTGAAAGCAAAATATAAAGCCATACTTGCGGGATATTCAGGATAAATTGACTTTCAAGTTTAACTGTAGTCCTCAATGAAATTACATACCAGTATAACATACATGAGTGCAGTTATAAATGGACTTTATTGCAGGCAAACTAAACAGTGAGTATGCTTAGAAAGGCTAGTTTCAAATGGACACAATCTGTTATGCTCTGAAATAGCAATAGTCAGATAAAAAAGGCCACTCCAAAAAGAATTTACAACCGCATTAGCTGGAGAAAGGAACTGATGAAGCTGGAATGTGCACTGTGCTCACATCAAAAGTGTCCTGCTATCACATCAGGCTCTATACACAAAGGAAATACCAAACTAATAATAAAGTTAAAACAAAAACACTTCACTGAAGGGAAATATCTTGCGAGCAGATGCATTCCTTGTGAAAGAAAAATGCGGGCACACAAAGTGAAGATAGCTGGTGGCTGAAATTGGTTGGGATTTTTCCCCATACTGTAAGCCGTAGTGGGTGGAAGCAAAATGTGAATGACAAAACAGACCAATAGCTAAAAAGAGGTGGCTGAAAGCCTCTTTAAGTTTATTATACGTATACTTTTAGTAAAATCAAAAGGTCTTGGCTAATGCCAGTCATAAATAAAAAAAAAACTATTCTGGTTTTCTAGAAAATGTCTATCTTCTAACACTTTAAATTTTTACTGTCTGTAAAACTAATATGATAAAGAATGTATAACCTGATGCGTGCTCCTCACTTCCTGAAAAGTATAATATTCATGTTCTATTAACTAGTACCAAGATCTACTTGGCTCAAGTGAGCTACCTTGTGAGGTTCCGTGCATTCTGAACCCGTTTCATAAAGGTCAAGGTATCGTTACGAATTTGATAGTAGCAAACCGTAAATGGCGAGTGCGGCAAGTACGAGTGTTTTCGTCATGTTCGATCGATGGATTCACTACATATTTAGGGATTTCGTTCTGAACCTTCGGGTTCCATTTTGTGCATGGCAGCCATTTTGTGGTTGCCCTCACATAGGCCGATGACTACGGCCGAGCGAGTCTTTGGACACGTACACGTTAACTGACTTTTAGATGACCTGAGCGAACTGATCCCGTTGCCTGAAGCTAACCTTGCTAAGACAGTTCCTTGTCCGGTAGCTGATCGAGATAGAGATCAAAGAACAGGACATTGTTGAGTTTATTGTACACGCACACACCCATTTATCTTGCTTCACATCTGTTTCTGTTCCTTCTTTTATGGCCTGTTTATGGTTTGGGTTGTGGTCTTTTATTATGGGTTTGTCCGGCCTGTCCGAGCAAGAATGTTGGGCTTTCCCGTGTAATTGATGGTGGGCTGGACAACTGAAAAGTGGGTTTGTCGTCATGCGATACCTTTTGCAATGTTACCTATGATTGGACAATTCGTAAATAATGGGTGTTTGTCAGGAATGTGATTTTTAGCATAAAAGACGATGTCTCGCAATACGAAAATTGAGCAGTCTCTAGCAAACCTACTTGTGTTGTACTTCGTAGACTTCTGTTCCTGGTTGCAGCCAATAAATTTGATCTTTGACGTCACCGAGAAGTATCCCGTGTCTCTGTATTCTAAGACAGGAGAACCAGAAGACTTTGGGCGTGCCCCTGGCGCCGCTGGGTTCTAAAACCCGGTTCTTCAGTTGGCGCCCAACGTCGGGCGACTTCAGTGGTACCGGTCCAAGCCTGAAGATCCCGAGGAGCTTCGTGAGGAAATTCTGGAAGACGGCCCCCACTTCATCGACCCCGGCATGTCGAACGTGGACTGAAGGTTTTTGCTGCGAGGCTTCCTAGTTTTCCGACGGCTACTGTCTTGGACCCTTTGAGACGATTTGTAGAGCGAGACGATAGACGGGTCTTCTGGTGATGTGACCGATACCTCAGTTAAGTATAAGTGGAACGTTTCCCAGTCCTTAGTTTTGGGGTATCCTTCGGGATCTTTGATTTGGAACTTGCAAGTGCCAAAGCCGAGGGACTCGTATATTTGCGAGACTATCATGTTTGGTAATCCCTTGAAGTTTGAAGCTAGATTAGTGAGCGAAGATGCCTGGTCTTAGCAAACTTGGAAAGATATTTTGTTGTGGTTGTAACAGGGATTCCCGATTGGAGGACTCGTATTCGATACCTCCGGTTGGAACTCCGACTTATGAGCTCTATTTTAAACATGGTGTGGGCCCCATTACGTATAATGAAGTATGGGTCCGATACACTAGGAAAGACGGTGTTCTAAAATGGCCCCAATATGGTAGCTATGACACAGAGATTTTAGATAATCAGGAAGTTAAACTATTTTAAAGAAAGCCCGGCCGGCGATGTTTGACTCTTTCCGCCTTTGGCAAAAGGAAGCCAAACAGAGAGAAATTAAATTAGCGAAAAGAAATAAAAGAGAGAGGGGTATATCGATAATGCAGGCTGCTATACAGTTTAAAGATAATGAAGAAGAACAAGCGAGTGAGCAGTTGCATAGGCAACGTAAAATGGCTATCGATAAATGTTATCCAGCTTTGTCACCTCTCCAACAGGGAGCAACGAAGGACCCTGAAAAGGATCCTTTGATGTCACATTTGTTAAGTTCTCCACCCCCTTATGTGCAGAGTGCTACGGCACCTCCACAACCTTTAGTTCCGCAACCTCCAGTTGTTGTGCCTCCTGTTGTTGTACAGCCGCCAGCTCCTCTTCAGCTGGTTCCTCCTCCTTTGGCGCAGCCTTCTCTAGGGCCGCCGACTTTGCTATCAGTTCCGCCTCAAACTCCTATGACTTTTTCTCCTATATTTCCTACTTCTTCTGCTACTCCTTCTGCTACTACTTCTACGTATGCTTTGTCTCAGCCTGCTTTGCCTCCTGTCCTTATGGCAGCTTCTCCTCCTGTTCGACAGAGAATGACCGATACTGTTACTGTAAGCATGAGCGAATTTTGCGGATCTCGCGTTCGCGAATTTTGCGGATTTGCGGATTCGCAATCCGCAAAATCCGCGAATTCCCGCGAATTTGCGGATTTTTTTTTTTTTTTGTGTTCGCCCGTGTTTCTGCCAGTTCGCGAGGGTTTTGTACACTTTCGCAAATTGCGAACTTACCTGTCGGGTCGCAAGTTTCGCGAACTTGTTGTTTCTACGTGTCCAGCCTGTTTGGGACACTCTTCTTCATCACTGCCACTCTCTGTCACCACTGCCACTCTCTGACTACTCATGCCACCCTCTGGCCCACCCATGCCACCCTCTGTTTCATCACCACACCCTCTGGTTGTCCAGTGTACATTATTTTCGGCAAAGCAAAGCACACCTTCCCTGCCTCAAGTGACCTGAATTAATTTGGGGCTGATTAATGTGTCACAGAATATTTTTTTAGCTGGCACCTGCTTCCTTAGTGCGCCCTGATTAGTGATCTTTTGCACTTGCTAAGTGCTTTCATTGTTGCAAAATTAGTTACAACACCTGCCCTGCCCCAACTGACAATAATGAATTAGGGGCTGATTAATGGATTTTAACTTCCAGCCTGGCTCCTGCTTGTCTCCCTTAGCTGTAATTCAGGACCTTTGTGGCATATGTGTAACTATTCTGAGGTTCAGAGCAGGGTCACATAATAGTTTCAACTGGCAACTGAACTCTGGAGGGGCCCCTCAGGAAGCACTACAGGAAATGGCTACAAATGATGAGCCTGAACTTTTGAACCTGGTAAGTAGTTACTTTCAGTTTTGCTAAGATCGTATTTCTGCAATTTTGCACTTATTCGCGGGGCGCGAACTCACGCGAACTCACGCGAACAGTGCGAGCAGTGCGAGCAAAATCCGCTGCTCGCGGATTTGCGGATTTTGCGGGAGATTCGCAAATCTCGCGGATTGCGGATTTCCCGAAAATCCGCAAAATCCGCGAGCGGAACGGATTTTCCGCCCATGCCTATGTTACTGGTCTTTTGTCTCCTTTCTTTGGGTCATTGAGTATGAAACCTGTTTCTGCGCGTAAACAGTTGCGTAGCCAGTTGCCTGGTTCCAAAGAGCGGGTAGTGTTGGATCAGTTGGCTCGTAAATGGGTTACTAATTCTTCGATATATGATTTAGAGTCGGTTATGGATGTCTTCCGTCAATGGGAAGCACTAAAACAGAGATATGTCTTTGATATCATGTGTACTTTCCTCCGTGAGGAATGGGAAGATGGTGAGTTGGGTCAGACTCCATCGGAGTTGTTTCGTGTACAGTCCGAGTTTGCGAAAGGAACAATAGTGGGTCTTGATGTTGAAAAAGCAGTTGCGACGTTGCTTTCGTTTAGGAGTGTGCGTCCTTCTCGGTCATTGTTTGAGCCTGATTCTACTGTTAGGAGAAAAGTGCGACAGTATCCTATGAGAGAGGTTCCTCCGGTATGGAAAGAAGCAGTTCAGGCCGATGCCAATGTGGGTAGTGCAGCTGTAGATGCTCATTTTCAGCGTGTTTGGGTACATGTTTCGTGGAAGCGAGCTGAAGTTTTGGCCCTTAAGCAGACTCTACCTGATCTCCGAAAGAATCCTGCAGGGTATTACAAAGAGTTGTCACAGACAGCTGACGCATGCATTATGAACTTAACCAATATAGATATGTTGTTTGGGAATGTGGTTCCTCAACCCTTGTGGGGAACGATTCGTCATATGGATCATGCGCAAGAGTTAGGTGATACATGGGCTAACATTACTGCTGCAGATGGTCTTCAAGGTGGAGGAGCTAAACCTGAAGCTTTAGTTGCAGAACTCTCTGGTAGGATCATTAATTGTATGAAGACTTTAAAGCCTGCTATGCGAGTGAATTGGGATAAGTTGTCTGCATGCAAACAGAAGAAAGATGAAAGTGTGTCTGATTTCTTCACTAGGTTTGAAGAGACGTTTATCGACCATAGTGGTCAAGACATGAGTACGGAAGGTGGCCAAGGATTGTTCGTAGATAAGTTTGGTCATAACTTGCTTCCTCAGTTGTGCAATAAGTTGAAGGATTCAGAGAGTTCATGGGCTGTTTCTTCGTCGGCGCAGATATTGGCTACTGCACAATATTACGAGAATAGAGATAAGGACGAGAAAAAGAAAGCAGACAGAAAGATTAAAGATTTAAAGACGAAGGTTCTTTTGCAACAAGCGTATCCTCCTCGTAATAATCAGCGTGAATATCAGCAACTTCAGCAGTTTCAGAGAGGTTCGCAAAGGTCTGAGCCTTCTCAACAGCGTTTTCCTGTAGGCCCTAATCAGTGTGCGTATTGTAAAGAAGAGGGCCACTTTAAGAATAGTTGTCCGGTTCTGTTGCAGCGTACGAATGGTGCTTCTGGTGTGAGAGGTCGGGGTGTTCAGCAAGCTCCTAGAGGTAGAGGACGTGGTGTGTTCCCCCAGAATGCACGATCCTTTCCTCCACAGAATTCTATGAATTGTTTTGATCAACAGAATGTGGCGTCTGGTAGGTCGACTCAGTATTATGCTGACGACTATTATGTCGAGAGTGAGAATGTTGACGGTAATGATTGCTAGGACAGCCATAGACAAAGAGAGGGAGTTGTGTCAGTTCCAGTAGATCAGAGTGGACCTTATGTTGAAGTGATTACATCAGGTGTGTCAGAGCCTTTTCTGTTGGATACTGGTGCAGCGAGGAGTTCTATCATGCACTCTAAACTCCCTGGCGCACCTTTGTCTGGCTTGACGAATGTTTCGGTAGGTTTTTCTGGTGCCCCAGTTTGTAATCCGGTTTCTAGTCCTTTGTCTCTTTCTGTTGGACCTTGTGAATTTGAAGCACCCCTCATTCTAACGACAGGTTGTGGTGAGAATTTGTTGTGATTGGATTTGTTGAAGAGATTGTATGCGACATTACATTGTTCTCCTTCAGGAGTACAGCTTACATTGGGTAAGAGAGTGATCTCTCCGATGTATTTGTCTAAAGATCGGCTTCCATTGGAATTGTGTTCTCTCCCTGATACTCTTTGGGCAACTGGTCCTAATGACGTGGGTCTTTTGGAGACTCCACCATATGTTGTGACGCTGAAAGCGAATGCTAGATTGCCACATATTCCCAAATATAGGATTTCTAGTGATGGTGAAAGAGCACTTTTAGCGATCATTTATGATCTGATTGAGAAAGGTGTGATCGAAGAAACGAGAGGTAATGTGTGTAATAGTCCGGTTTTGCCTGTTTTGAAACGTACTGATTCTTCTCAACCGCCTGTGTATAGGTTTGTGATCGATCTTCGCGAAATGATCAAGATTGTTGTACCGCAATGTCCTGTTGTTCCGGATATTACTGCTTTGCTAACTATGATTCCTGCTTCTGCTACTTGGTTTTCGGTGATTGATCTGAAGAATGCTTTCTTCAGCATCCCGATTGCCGAGGAGAGTAGAGATATTTTTGGCTTCTTTTAGGAGGCCGAAGTTTTCGGTTTAAGCGCGCTCCTCAAGGCTATTTTTTTTTTTTTATATCTTTTTTTTTATTTTTATCCTCATTTGTGTGCATAGCTCCAATCTATCAAAACCAAGAAGAAAACCACCACAGAGCAATGAGCCGACTAGTCGTGTATTGTGCTAACTCAGCTTATAGCTGGTAGGGGAATTTATATAACGAGAAGAGAGGCCAGTTCCCATCAGCACCATATACACTAACCAATCTTAAACCTGCTTTAGGCGATACCTTAGTTGATAGTGCCCGAATTATCGAGACCCCTTTAGTACCAAGACTATTAGTCTTGTTAGCCAGGATAGGCAATGCGCACATTAATAATAGGACCTGGGGAAAAAAAAAAAAAAAAAAAACCCAGGCGTAGTCACGACTATCCAAGCATGGTCCTGAACGCTCTGCTATTCGGACTTCCTACCCTGGCTAGATCGAGTTTGGAAATTTGAAGGAGTGATGTTCGCCATTCATGTACTGTAGGTGGTTGAACATCTTTCCAATATCACAATCTGTGGGTGAACATGTCTCTATAGATCTCGCTCTGGTTATCTTTGGTCTGAAAAATAAAACCTGCAACGCAGTAACCAAATTGATATTCTATTCCATTCTAGCGGCACGTAGGGAGATATGTAGACATTGGAAAGATGCTCCTCAAGGCTATTGTGAAAGTCCGTCCATCTATAGTCAGGCTTTGAAAACACAGCTTGATCCGATTGTCTTGCCTGATGGTGCTGCTCTTATTCAGTATGTCGACGATTTGTTAGTCGCCGCTGATAATGAGGAGATTTGTAAAGAAGCTACTTTTTCTTTGTTGCGACATTTGTCTGACCTCCATCATAAAGTGTCACTTTCAAAGTTACAGTATTGTCGACAAGAAGGGACCTACTTAGGTCATCTCTTATCGAAGGAGGGAAGAAGGTTGACCCCAGAACAAATTCAAGCGATTGCGAAAATGAATGTGCCAACGACACAGAGAGAAGTGCGTGCTTTCTTGGGTATTACTTCGTACTGTAGGCAATGGATTCCAAATTGTTCGCTTCTTGCGAAACCTTTGTTAGCACTTACTCTTAAGGATACTCCGAATCCTCTTCCTTGGACTGACGAATGCCAGAAAAGTTTTTCAGAATTGCGTAATGCATTGTGTTCGGCTCCTGTGTTGGGTACTCCCGACTACAGTAAGCCTTTTACACTCTACATTCACGAGAGAGAGGGATGTGCATTGTCAGTCCTGACACAGCAGTTCGGCGATAAACAACGTCCATGTGCGTATTTCTCGTCGACTTTGGATCCGGTAGCTAGAGCGTTGCTGAGTTGTTTGAGAGCTACAGCGGCAGCAGCTGATTCTATTCAACAGTCTGCTGGTTTGGTGATGGATAACATGTTGATTGTAATGGTTCCACATGCAGTGGATACTTTGTTAAATAGGACCAAGACACAGCACTTGACTAGTGCTCGATTGTCAGGTTACGAGTTGACACTTTTGGCGAGTCCTGTGCATATAAAGCGATGCAACACGTTGAATCCAGCTACGTTGTTGCCGATTTCTGTAGAGACAGATGTTCAGGAACAGCATGATTGCTTTCTTAGGACAGAGGAAGAAACAAAGGGTAGAATTGATTTGAAAGATACTCCTCTTGCGAATTCTGATGGTACCTTATGGGCAGATGGTTCATGTTTTAAGCTTCCGAATGGTGATACGACTGCAGCATATGCGGTTACGACTTTGTATACGATTGTTGAAGCTGCACGTATCCCACACAATTCAGCTCAAGCAGCAGAGTTTCATTGCACTAACGAGAGCGTGTGTGTTGTCGAAAGGAAAGAGAGTGACTGTGTATACTGATAGCCAGTATGCGTTTGGTGTGGCCCATAGTTTTGGGCGCTTATGGAAGGAACGTGGGTTCCTTACGTCTCATGGTACGAAGATTCGGCATGGTCAGTTGGTGAATGAACTTCTTCAGTCACTTACGTTACCGATACAAGTTGCGATCGTGAAATGCAGTGCACATAAGAAGGTTACCGACGACGTTGGCCATGGTAATGCGTTTGCCGATGAAGTTGCGAAAGATGTGATGAGTTGAATGTATGTTGCGGGTCCAGCAAGATGGGTTCCGGATAGAGGAATGTGTGAAGATACGATAGAGAGTGTGAAGTCTATTCAAGCTGAAGCTACAGAGAAAGAATTGAGTGTATGGAGAGAGAGTACGGGAAAATTGGATTCGACTGGTTATTGGATTGAGTTGTCAGAACATCAGCGATGGTTGTTACCTGATGCGTATGTGCTTGCAGTGGTTACGATGGCACATGGAATGGCTCACATTAGCGCAAAAGGGATTTGTAAGTTGTTGGCTCCAGTATGGCAGAATGCTGGAATTACTAAGTGTGCGGAGAATCTGGTTAAGAATTGCATGGTTTGTCTGATGTATAATCCTGGCAAGGGAACTCCAACTCCAGCTGGTCAATTTGCACCTCCGACGTATCCGTTTGAGGTGTTGCAATTGGATTTTATCCATATGGAACGATGTAACAACTTGAAATACATCCTTGTGGTTGTTTGTGCTTTTTGAGATGGGTAGAAGCATACCCCCTGAAAGATAATACTGCCTTGTCTACAGCTAAAGCCCTACTCAAGGAATTTTTCCCCAGATTTGGTTTGCCAAGGATGGTGTGGAGTGATAATGGAAGTGAATTTGTGGGTCAAGTCATGAAGAGAGTGTGTGAAGGTTTAGGCATCAGGCAGAAATTCCATGCTGCAAATCATCCCCAATCAGCTGGTTTAGTCGAATGCTACAATGGCACCTTAAAGCTGAAACTAGCCAAGATTCAGGCGAGCTCTGGTCTCCAATGGCCCGATGCTTTGCCATTGGCACTTTTTTCAACCAGATCTACAGTACATTCTCGAGTGGGACTTAGTCCTTACGAGATCGTTTTTGGTCACCCGGCAAATATATGGGGAGTGCTGAGGCCGACAAAGTTTAGCGAGATTGAACATCCTATGCTGATTGACTATTTGTATGATTTGACGGCTAAATTGCGTGTCTTACACCAACAGGCTCACGATACATTGTCACAAGCATCTGAAGATCCAGGACACGCCATTGATCCTGGCTCGTGGATTCTGGTGCGGAATTTTCAGCGGACAAAGACCGATCAGCCTCGCTGGACTGGACCATTCCAGGTCCTTTTGGCGACGCGTACCGCAGTGAAAGTTCACGGCAAAAAGAACTGGATCCACGGCATACATTGTAAGAGGGTTTCTTTGCCTCTGCTGTACGACCGGTGGGTCCAGGAGGGTGTTGGTGATTCAGAGACTGAGACTGTGCCAAAGTTCATTCCATTCAGCGATGCACGTTTGATTGGGACAAGCTCTGAGCGTGAAGACGACGATATTCTGCAAGAAGCTGTGCCTCCATCTGTGCAATTGAACACTACTGAGCCTGAGTTGTTGTTTCGTGATCAGACATTGCCTGGTAGAGGCCGCTATAACTTACGACCGAGAGTCGATGGACAAATAAAATAATTCTTTCTTGCTATTTTTGAAACTACGCTCTCTCATCCGAAAAACTGTTTTGATCTATTTTTCTTTTTCGAACCGCCATCCGGGTTCAGCTGTAGGGTCGCGGTATAAAGACTTGGAGTGTACAGCTGGTAGACACAAGGTCAACGGTTCTGGTTTGTTCCAGGGCATTCCCTGGGACATTCAGATGTACACCTGAGCAGAAGAAAACCAACTGCCGCGAACAGCACGGTTAGAGGATTGAGTTTTTAAAGATTGAGAGAGCTGTTGAAGAAATGAACTTTAAGGCAAGACTGTGTAAATTGATGAGTAGCAAATGTTTTTTGATAACGTGTCTTTTATTGATACTTAGCATGACAATGTTTTTGGTGGGATATGTTATTTTCTCTTTTCAAGTGACGCTTGCACCCACCACACAACCTATGTCTTTTCCTACTATTTCTTCGCATTCTTTTCATCCTTTGCCTGAACATGAATCCATTAGAAGATTGGAATTCGTTAATAACTCCTTTGTACAACTTCTGCATCAGCATCAGTTAGTAGTGAACACCACTAATTGTTGGGTGTGTGGCCTTATGCCTCATACTACGGATAAGGGTATTCCTTACCTGGTCCTGCCATTCAGCTATAATGGTTCTGTGTGGGCGTAAAGGACGATGTTTATTTATGCCCGTGAAGTTTACCCCCTGCGTTCCATGAAAGATAATCCGAGGATTAGTGCTCTAGTGAAGGGAATAGTAGATATGATTAGAGGAATTAATTCCTATGAGACTATTCCGAAAGATGAGACACTAGCATATATTGGATGGAACGTGACTGGATATGGTATTAGTCCGAGTGAAAAGCAGCGAGGGAAAAGATCTTCTCCGATTTGGATCGTACCCCATCGTGGTCATTTTTGTCTGCAAGGTAATGGCAAGAATCCGAGAGCTCAGTTAGGGAAGAGTGTTTGCACTGAGACGTATGTTTTTGCGTCCCAGACTTCCCCATCGTTTTTAGCAGCTAAGGGTACGTATTTTGTCTGCTACGATAGAGCATATACATGGTTGCCCCCTGATTTTTCGGGAACATGTTATGTTTCGTTTTTGTTGCCCCCTATGTATACTGCTGCGGCAGATTACCACAGAACGAAAGTTGCTAGAGGTGTCTTCAGTAAGGAAGATACTGCAGGACAAGAATTGGGAGATTTTCTGAAGGGTTTCCTGCCGTTTTGGGGACCTATGGTCAACAGTAGGAACATACGGCAATTGTATGTATGTATATGTATATGTATGTATAAACCATTTTATAGCGCGCTCTATTACTTGGGAGTATCCTGGCGCAATTGACGAGGGTGGTTGAGTCCACCATAGTTGAGACTGCCGGTGCCCTTAGTAATTTGACTGCTGAGCTCCAATCGGATCGTCTTATGACGTTGCAGAATCGAGTTGCGTTAGACGTTATACTTGCAGATAGAGGAGGGGTATCTAAATTGATTTAATCGAGCTGCTTCGTTTTCATTCCAGACAATGCTCCGACAGTGTACCAGGCCATTTCCAAGCTACATAAAATCTCCGAGTCTGTATATGTGGACGAAGGAGATTGGTCGTTAATGGGTGGTTTTGGGGATTGTTATCCACTTGGGGATGGAAGATTCTGATGATCATTGGGATGGCTTTAGCTATTCTTTTCCTGTTCTGTCTTTGTGTACAGTGTGCTCCTGCTATATGTGGCCTTTGCGCTACTATGTGTGCAAAGAGACCTGTCCAGAGAGAGTTAATAAGTACTAGAATTATGCTCCAGCAACATCTTGATGATCTGATGAGTATAGACCTGGATTCAGATTGACGTGAGTTTAGGTTATTGCCTATGTAAGGGCAAAAGGAGGGTCTGAGGTTCCGTGAATTCTGAACCCGTTTCATAAAGGTCATGGTATTGTTACGAATTTGATAGTAGCGAACCGTAAATGGTGAGTGCGGCAAGTACAAGTGTTTTCAACATGTTCGATCGATGGATTCACTACTTATTTAGGGATTTCGTTCTGAACCTTCGGGTTCCATTTTGTGCATGGCAGCCATTTTGTGGTTGCCCTCACATAGGCCGATGACTACGGCCGAACGAGTCTTTGGACATGTACACTTTAACTGACTTTTAGATGACCTGAGCGAACTGACCCCGTTGCCTGAAGCTAACCTTGTTAAGCCAGTTCCTTGTCCGGTAGCTGATCGAGATAGAGCTCAAAGAACAGGACATTGTTGAGTTCATTGTACACACACACACCCCTTTATCTTGCTTCACCTCTGTTTCTGTTCCTTCTTTTATGGCCTGTTTATGGTTTGGGTTGTGGTCTTTTATTATGGGTTTGTCCGGCCTGTCCGAGCAAGAATGTTGGGCTTTCCCATGTAATTGATGGTGGGCTGGACAACTGAAAAGTGGGTTTGTCGTCATGCGATGCCCTTTGCAATGTTACCTATGATTGGACAATTCGTAAATAAATGGGTGTTTGTCAGGAATGTGATTTTTAGCATAAAAGACGATGTCTCGCAATACGAAAACTAAGCAGTCTCTAGCGAACCTACTTGTGTCGTACTTCGTAGACTTCTGTTCCTGGTTGCAGCCAATAAATGTGATCTTTGACGTCACCGAGAAGTATCCTGTGTCTCTGTATTCTAAGACAGGAGAACCCGAAGACTTTGGGCGTGCCCCTGGCGCCGCTGCGTTCTAAAACCCGGTTCTTCACTTGTTATGAATAAATATGTTGTTTCAACTAAACTACTACTGCTCTATTCACCCTTTATAACTCTAACTCTATGTAACTAGAAATTTAGAACACACACACCATTAGCTTGGAAAGCCATTTTTCCGGAAGAGATGCTTCTGAAGTGACCCACAGTGAAAAACACCCATTCTCCAAAATGCCATTGTGATGAGGCTGTTGTCAGTCTGTTGAGAGCCAACACTACTAATAATTTCTGTTCTTTTGGTGAAGACAGTGCCTTGCACAAGGAATAATCTTGAAGTTCATGTGCTTAATTTATTTTTCAGCTTCGAACAGTGCAAAGCAGGCACACCATTTGTTACAGTTCTGTACTAAAATTATTTAACATAGCATTAGATGTTAACCACTGAAGAGCTCGAGAAGAGACCAAAATACATATCTGAGGAAAATGAAATATTGGAAGATCTTAATAGTTATCCAGCTTTTCCTCTATGGAATATCTGCAACTGTGCATAGACAAATCACATTGACCAGAATGCACTAGAACAGCTACTGAGCCGTGTTTCAACTGAAACCCACAACTGAAAGCTATTGGTGAGTGCCAGTCCTGTTTTGAGTGCGGCCACATTGAGCATGTTCTAGCATTAGAGAGTTATTCAAATAGTGGGAATGAAGAAAAACACAATCCACAAATAAAACAAATAACTTGAACCGAATAAATATATAAAGGTATAAAAGGAAATACCTCATCGCTTTTATTTAAAAAGTTTTTTTTCATTGATTTTCAATTTTCACTAATACCTACTCTCACATCGAAAAATAATCTGCCTTTACACAGATCAGTTCATTACATGGAGATGGAGGTCCCATGGAGTTTCCACTCGACAGATATTCCCTTTATTGTGCACAGGCCTCCCATGAGGAAAATGCCTCATCACTTACCAAAAACTTCATTACTGCAAGTCTTAGTCTTCCTTGTCATAGTTCTTATACATTTTAGGGTGTTCCTCACCGATAGACAGATACACCTGTATCCCTCTACAGGGAAGAAGGCTGGGTTCTCCTTTCCACACATTGGATAAGACCTTGTTCAATCTGTATATTGTGGCCCCAACCCATTATGCATAAATTGGCCGCAATGAACCTCCCATAGATACCAAGCACCAAAATAGCACAGTCCTAAAAATGTATCCTAGAGGAGGTTCTGTCAATGGCAAGCACCAAACAACACAGTGCTGGAGAGACACCCAAGAGCAGGTCCCAGTTGAGGAGGGTGTGTGCGAAAGAGAACTATGACAAGGACTACTAGGACTCTTTATAATTAAGATTACCTTCTATAATACTCCTTTCTTAATTCTTATACACACAACAAGCTGTGTTCTATTTTCTTTGCAAACTGTATTACCTCACTTAATTTGGAATTATCCTTTAACCAAAGGTCATATCTCAATTTTTGATTTTGCATTGATAAACTGATCCCTTTTTTCCAAACTCGCCCCAAATTACAACTGCAGGTTAGTTTTGTTAATTCCGTGAAATGCTTTTTTGTCATATGAGTACTTCTCTGCATTCTCCTGCCAGAGTGCAATCTCTTTAAAATTGTTGGGTAAATAATGAAAATATTTCTTTTGTGCATATTTCATATTAATTCAAACCAATTGCTTCTTCAGGGGTCAACTCTGGCAAACATTTGAAAACTTCCTGACCATGTCAGACAATGCATTAAAAATTAGTTTTTCCTTTCAGGTGATAAATTCGTCCCACATGCCTACTAATAATTGCCAAAAACTTGTTGCAATGTTCCTACTTTAAAAGTGGACCCATCAGGGACTCGAAAACATGGTAGATACATTATTGAATATGTCAATTGTTCTACCAATTATGACTGAAAGGTTTTCTAAAACCAGACAACTGACAAAAAGACACACAAATGGAAGACCCAGGCATACAACCTGACACTAAAACTTTTTCCCTTAGTTCCAAATATCCTATTGTGCTTTCTACTTTTAGTACACAAAATACACCAAATACGGTCAAAGACTTTGGAACAGAATCCAGAAACATATACATGCCCTGTGTGTAACCTCGAGTAGAATCAAGGAAATTAGAAAAGGTTGTATGATTTGATTTACACTCTTGTACCAGCAAGTAGTACATGAGGGAGGGAGACCATTCACACAGTCATCACTCACCCTGATGCACGAGATTATAGAAAACCTTTGCTGCAGGAGAGGTGTGGAGAGGTGTGGTGCACCCGCCAGGGCAGCTGACTTCGGAGCACAGGGTTCACAGTTCGATCTCCGGCAGCAGCTCAGCTCAGCACCATGTGACTCTGGGCAATAGCTCACTCAAATTCCACGACGCCCCAGTGCCTTGAGACCAGTCAGGGTGAGTAGTTCGCTCTTTGCAAATCCGTAATTACATTTACAGGAAAGAGAATCTGGAGTGTCTAGCATTAGTACACAGTTGCCTACACCACCACTACCAACTCCGTGAGAAATTATTAAGTCCGTTTTTCACATATATAATCAATAGCAATAAGCATGGGTGCCAATGTGTCATTTTTAAGTTAGGAATACATTCAATACTTAATGTTAAACTTCCATACACCATACCACTTACCAGGGCAGTGTATAGTGTTATTTGTAGTATTTAATTAATTCTTACGAGTATATAGAAATGCTTGAGTAATTTATCTTTTTTTAACTGATATTCATGCATAGATCAATATATGGGACTCCAAAAATGTAACTATGGCCATAATGCACCAATTGTAACAGTTTGTATAAAATATACGCATTACAATATGACATACATTTGAATCATGGATGTAGAGACATAAGGCTCAGAATAGACTGGAATTTGAGGAAGATGAGTGACAGAAATATACTTCTGCTGGACTCAGTGCCACCCTACACACCAGAATCATGCAAAAATGAAACAACCACCACAGGCAGAAACACGATCTGAAACTGTGTACTGGAAGGATGAAACACTGGGACAGAGACTATTTTTGGGCTGTAGCATTGGAGTGAGACCTAGACCAATCTTTTGCTGCAATTTGGGGCTGGGTATACCCGATGTCAGCGGATTTCATACAATAAAGGGTAGGATGTTATCAGTGCAGACACAAGGTGGAAGTATGGAATTATTGAGCACGTGTATTCTGCAGGGATTGCAACCTTCGCAGTAAGGTATGGAAAAACACACTGAAGTGTTTACAGCATTGTGTACTAGTATATATGTTGATAAGTGTTCAAAAATTGAATTATTGGCACTTTTTAGCTAAGGTAGGCCGCCAGGTACGTTCCGTAGACACATTTGCGAATGCCACCAGTGTACTATTAGGAAAGACATTTAATATCCAGGACAAAATGGCTCAGGGCAGCTGAACTGTCGGTGAAGGATTGGAACATATAATTACTGCACTTGAAGTTCTACTAACACTACATTTGTCTCACATGAAAGTCAGAAGGCGTGTATCCTCAGTAACTTTTCTGTTGCACCCTTGACCCTGTTCGTAGGGCTGGTCGCTCCACTCACCGCACGGCCCCCGTGTGTCCTGGTCCAACCGCTGCTGCCGTGAATCCCGCCGCTGCTCCTGCTGCTCTAAGCACCCTGTGCTTCTCCTTGCTCTGTGCCCTCTTCTGCCTGTTCCTCAGTTATGCTTCCTCTGCCGCATTTGTGTCTATCCCACCGCTTTTGGGTCTGTATTTGTGCCACTGTCTTTTTGTCTGTATTGGGGTCTGTGACACTGCATTTGTGTCTGTGCCACTGTTCTTTCTCCTCGAGGCTTACCCCCTCGCCGCTCTCCCTGTGTTTTGTTTCCCGCTCTCTGTCCCCCCCCGCTCCCTGCCGCTGCTCCCCTGCAGCCCCGTCCCCCTTTCCTTGCTGCACCTGAGCCCGCTCCCCATTCGCTGCCCCGCTCCCGCCTCCCAGCGGCTCTGCCCTCCCACTTGGCCATATATG
Source organism: Lissotriton vulgaris (assembly GCF_964263255.1). Taxonomy (NCBI): domain Eukaryota; kingdom Metazoa; phylum Chordata; class Amphibia; order Caudata; family Salamandridae; genus Lissotriton; species Lissotriton vulgaris. Next base: position 618,019,469 of record NC_141698.1, read on the forward strand.
GTGGGACTGTGCGGTGGTGAGCTGTGACCCTTGACCCTCTTCGCAGGGCCGGTTGCACCACTCACCGCATGGCCCCGTGTGTCCTGTTCCAACCGCTGCTGCCGAGAATCCCGCCGCTGCTCCTGCTGCTCTAAGCACCCTGTGCTTCTCTTTCCTCTGTGCCCTCTTCTGCCTGTTCCTCAGTTCTGCTTCTGTTGCCGCATTTGTGTCTGTCCCACCGCTTTTGGGTCTGTATTTGTGCCACTGTCTTTTTTGTCTGTACTGGGGTCTGTGACACTGCATTTGGGTCTGTGCCACTGTTCTTTCTCCTCGAGCCTTGCCCCCTCGCCGCTCTCCCCGTGTTTCGTTTCCCGTTCTCAGTCCCCCCCACTCCCCACCGCTGCTCCCCTGCGGCCCCACTCCCCTTTCCTTTCTGCACCTGAGCCCGCTTCCCATTCGCCGCCCCGCTCCCGCCTCCCAGCTGCTCCGCCCTTCCACTTCCCCATATAGTGCGGAGACCGCGCGTACGCGCAGAGGTCATGTGCAGCGGTCACCCGCAGCGGGCGCACCGATTGCGTGCCGAAGGCGCACCAAAGGCAAACCCGTCTACGCCCATCCACGCCTGGACCGCGCCCAGCACCAAAACCCCTGGACCTCGCCGGAGCCAGCTGAGGTTCCGTGACAATTGTAAGTGATGTTTTCGACTCGCACGAATATGGTCGAGTCTGATATCTATGAACCGCAAATGACGAGTTTAGTAAGTGTGCGCAGTTTCGCTGTGCTAACTTAAACCGTTCGTTTGTTATGTGGGTTTTTCATCTGTACCCACGGGTTCCATCTTAGATACGGCATCCATTTTGTCTCTTGCCCTCAAGTAGCCAGCGAACGGACGCTGTCCGCTTCGCGACCCTGGGACTCCCAAGATATTTGCGGAAGACACATGTCCTTTGTAAGTGTCTTTATGACGAGGGGGATGATACTGTAAGGCAGATGGCCCCGCTCGAGGCTCATCTTGCCATGCCGGTTTATTGTCTCAGCCGTGCATCTCATTAGGCACGTCCCTTTGATGCCTGTATCTCGTGTTTCCCGATACCTCCCCTTTTACACCCTTTCCGATCTCCCCACTGTCTCCGTCTTCCTCTGCACCTGTCTTTGTTCCTATTTTCGATCTGTTTTACTGCCGATTGGAATGCACTAATGTTGGGAAGATGGGTTTTTACAGTTGGGAACCGCCAAATGTTTCCGCACTTATGTTCCGGACCTTGTGTATCAAAGTGACCAAAGCGACCCCTCTGGGGGATAATGGTGGGAACCGGGTTGTAAACTTTTGTGTACCATGTTGTCCTATGGGTAAAAACTGTATAAAAGGAGCGATCCACAGAACCAATTTGAAGCAGTCTCCCCAAGTTGCACGAGTTGTACTTGTCGTGATATCTGTGTTCCCTGCAGCAAATAAACCTTGAATCTTTGACGCCGAAGGAAGTGTCCCGTGTCTCTGTCATTCGTACGCCGGAGCAGGTTACCCACGAAGGTTTCAGGTGTTGTGCCCTGGCACCGCTGGGTCTTAAAGAACCCAGTACTTCAGTTGGCGCCCAACGTGGGGCTGCATCAGTGGTACCGGTCCAAGCCCGACGATCGTGAGGAACTTCGTGTGAAATCTCCGAGGGAAAGTGCACTCCGCTTCATCGATCCTGTTGTCGAAATAAGTGGCCCGAAGACTTTTCCCGCGAAGATTCCCGCCTCCTGACGGCTGCGACGGACTGCTGCCCTGACTGTAGACCTGTTTTGGCGCCTGGCGTAGACCTTGGTATAGCGAGACGATTGACGGGCCTTCCTGGAGACGCCATCGATCTTTGAGTTAAGTATTTGTGGGTCGCTCCCAGAGTTCTTGGTTGTGGTTACTTAGTGGTTGCATGGTTCCATTGCATTTGTAGTTCTTGGTACTTTGTTGTGTTGTTTGACGACTGCAGCCGCCAAAAACCGAGGGTTTTGTTCTTTGCTGGGACTTGGTAAATCCCGTAACCCTTGAAGTTTGTGAAACTCGGCTAGTGTGCAAGATGCCTGGTCGCAGTACTTTGTTTAGTTGTTTCAGACCTTGTGGTACGGATTCCCGACTGGAGGACTCGTGTCCGATACCTCCGGTTGGAACTCCGACTTATGAACTGTACAGCAAACATGGGCTAGGCCCGATTACTTTTAATGATTACTGGATCAAATATACGAAGAAAGATGGTGACCTTCGCTGGCTACCACATGGTAGCTTCGAGGCCCCGATCTTAGATAATCTAGAGGTTAAATTGTTCGCGAAAAAGTCAAGGCCGGCCATGTTTGATGCCTTTCGGTTGTGGCGTAAAGAAGCCCGACAGAAAGAAATCAGACAGACTAAGCGAAATCAGAGAGATAGTGCTGGTACCATTGTAAAGAAAGCAGAGCAGTTCCAGCATGATAAGGAGGTTAGGGAAAAGGAAGTGTTTGACAGATTACAGCGTATGACCATAGATAAGTGCTATCCTGCTTTGCCTACGGAGTCGGAAAAGAAGGATGAGTCAGTTGAGGATCCTTTAATGTCCTATCTTATGAAGTCGCCACCTCCGTACGTACAGGGTACCACAGCCCCTGTGATTCCCCCTGTACCTGTTCCCGCACCTATTCTTCCTTTGCCTGTTCCTCAACCTGTACCCGTTCTTCCGACTGTTCCTGCTCCTTCGTCTGTTGCTATTCCTACTGCTCCTCCGCTTCCACATACTCCTGCTCACGCTACTGCTCCTGCTTTGTTAACCCCTGCTGTTGTTTCTGTTTCTACTCCTTCACTTGTTAGTCCTGTGTCCTATACTTCTCCCTCTACTCGTAGTCGAAATTCTCCTCTTGCGGCTAGCTTCTTTCATTCGCTCGGACCTGTTCTTGGGTCCGCTGGTTCAGATGGTCCTCAGAGACGTAGTCAGCTTCCAGGTAATAGGGAACGTGCTTCGCTATATAATATGGCGATGGGTTGGATGACGCACCCCCTTAGAAATCCACCCCGTATTGTACTCGACACGTTTTGTCAGTTCAATATACCAACCCAGAGATTTGTGTTCGAGGAAATGTGCAAGGTCCTTCGTGATCAGATTTCGGCCGACGCACCTGATGAGGTGCTGACCGCGTTGTCTGATTTACAGCTTCAGTTTTCGGCTGGACTGATAGTGGATACCAATGTTCGACGTGCTGTTGAACGGTTGCTATCTTTTCGTCCCACTCCTATACCTCAAGCCTTGTTTGTTGAGGATATTGAAAGACAGCCAGACGAGTCTGGTCAATTCCCTATGCGAGAAGTTCCACCGGTTTGGATACCAGCTGATCCTAATGCTCAACCCCCGGTATTGGCGCATTTCCAGAGAGTATGGATACATCTCCCATGGAAACGCTCGGAAGTATTACAGGTGAAGCAATCTTTGCCTGACCCACGCAAGAATCCTACAGGGTATTACAAAGAATTATCGCAGCTCGTAAATGCTACGGTAATGAATCTTGCCGATATCGATATGTTGTTCGGCAATGTCGTACCGCAACCGGTATGGGCTAAGATTCGTCATGAAAACCATCCGAATGAATTAGGTGGTGCTTGGGCTGCCATTGTAGCGGCAGATGCCGGACAAACGGCTGCTGCTAAACCCGACCAGCTGATTGTTGATCTTCCTCAAAGAATTATAACATTAATGAAAACTCTTATGCCAGCTATGAGGGTGAACTGGGACAAGTTGTCAGCTTGTAAGCAAAAGAAGGACGAGAGTGTTTCCGACTTCTTTACGAGGTTCGAGGAGGCATTCATTGACCATAGTGGTCAGGATATGAGCACTGAGGGTGGTCAAAGGTTGTTCGTGGATAAATTTGTTTCGAACTTATTGCCCGATTTGAGCAATAAATTGAAAAATTCAGAAAGTGCATGGGCCGTTTCTACTTCAGCTCAGATATTGGCTACGGCACAATATTATGAGAATAGGGAGAAAGAGGAAAGCGACCGTGCTGATAAAAAGACGAAAGAGCTAAAAACTAAAGTGCTGCTTCAGCAAGCGTATCCTCCACGTTCGAATCAGAATAATTCGCAACAAAATAGATTGCAGCCGCAATCGAACCGATCCCAAACTCGTAATGACTCCTCTTCCCAAAGATCCTCGTTAGGGTACAATCAATGTGCTTATTGTAGACAAGAGGGTCACATTAAATTCAATTGTCCTGTTCTAAACGAACGTAATAGTGGTAACTCATCTAGAGGAGGTCGTGGTGGTTCGCAGCAGGCACCACGTGGTAGAGGTCGTGGTGCTCAGAACGATCGTTCAGATAACTCATCCAATTCTGATAATTGTTTTGATCAACGTGGATCGGCGCAAGGACGATCCGCGCAGTACAATGTAGATGATTATTACGTCGATCAGGGAACTGACGACAGTAATTACTAGGACAGCCATAGACAAGGAGAGGGAGTGGTATCAGTTCCGGTTGATCAGAGAGGGCCTTACGTCGCAGTTGCTACATCGGGCGTCGTTGAGCCTTTTCTGTTGGACACTGGTGCAGCGAAAAGTTCCATTAAGCATTCGAAACTCCCTGGCGCACCTTTGTCTGGCTTAACAAATGTTTCCGTTGGATTCTCGGGCGCCCCTGTTAGCAATCCAGTTTCGCGCCCTTTGCCCCTTACAATTGGGCCTCGTGAGCTCGAAGCTCCGTTGATTTTAACCACGGGTTGTGGTGAAAATCTTTTGGGCCTGGATTTGCTTAAACGTTTGTATGCAACTTTGTATTGTTCTCCTGCGGGTGTAAAGCTTACGTTGGGAGAGAGGGTTGTCTCTCCCATGTACTTGTCTCTCGACAAGCTCCCACCGGAATTGAGTTCTCTACCTGCGTCTTTGTGGGCAACAGGTCCCAACGATGTGGGCCTACTAGATATCTCCCCATATGTTGTTCAGTTGAAATCTAATGTGCGATTGCCACGTATTCCCCAATATCGTATCTCCCTTGATGGTGAACGAGCATTGTTAGCGATCATCTATGATTTGATCGAGAAAGACGTTATTGAAGAGACTCGGGGAAACGTGTGCAACAGCCCTGTATTGCCCATTCTTAAACGTACTGATCCTTCCAAACCGCCTGTTTATCGCTTTGTTATCGATTTACGGGAGGTGAATAAAATTGTGGTTCCTCAATTCCCTGTTGTGCCTGACATCACGGCGCTACTGACTCTGATTCCAGCTTCTGCATCGTGGTTTTCGGTGATTGACTTGAAGAATGCGTTCTTCAGCATCCCGATTGCAGAAGAGAGCAGAGACCTTTTCGGTTTCTCTCTTGGTGGACGCAGCTTCCGGTTCAAACGCGCTCCTCAGGGCTACTGTGAAAGTCCATCGATTTACAGTCAAGCCTTGAAGGGTCAACTGGATGCGTTTAGGTTGCCGGCTGGTGCGGCCTTGATCCAATATGTCGATGACCTATTGGTAGCTGCTGATACTCAGGACATTTGCAAAATCGCTACGGTGTCGTTGCTGCAACAGCTCTGTGAGTTGAATCATAAGGTGTCCCCTTCTAAACTCCAATATTGTTGTCAAGAAGTAACCTATCTAGGTCACTTATTGTCAAAGGAGGGAAGGAGGTTGACCCCAGAAAGAATTGCAGCGATTGCGCGAATGGCTGTGCCAACAACCCAAAGAGATGTGCGTGCCTTTTTAGGTATTACGTCGTACTGCAGGCAATGGATTCCTAATTTTTCATTGCTAGCGAAACCATTAGTGGCTCTTACGTGCAAGGATGTTTCGACTCCTTTACCATGGACGGAAGAATGTCAGAAAAGTTTTTCTGAACTGCGTGATTCATTATGTTCGGCTCCTGTGTTAGGTACTCCTGACTACAGCAAGCCGTTTACATTATATGTTCACGAGAGAGAAGGTTGTGCTTTGAGTGTCCTAACGCAACCTTTTGGTGGTAAGCAACGTCCATGTGCATATTTTTCCTCGACCTTGGACCCAGTAGCTAGAGCATTGCCGAGTTGTTTGAGAGCAACAGCGGCAGCCGCGGTCTCCATCCGACAATCAGCAGGATTGGTCATGGATAATATGCTTACGGTGATGGTTCCGCATGCAGTCGATACTCTTTTGAATCGGACGAAAACTCAGCACTTGACGAGTGCAAGGTTGTCTGGGTACGAGTTGACGCTGTTGGCAAGCCACATTCAAATAAAACGTTGTAATGTTCTGAACCCGGCAACTTTGTTACCAATTAGCACAGAGTCAGATGAAGTAGCAGAACATGATTGTTACTTGAGGACTGAAGAAGAAACAAAAGGTCGAGTGGACCTTAAAAACACCCCATTGGAAGATCCGGATGGTACATTGTATGTGGATGGGTCATGTTTTAAGTTGCCGAATGGCGATGTGACTACTGCTTATGCTGTTGTAACGTTGAATACTGTTGTTGAGACTGCAAGATTAAATCAGAATTCTGCCCAAGCTGCAGAACTGATTGCTCTTACTAGAGCGTGTGTGTTAGCGAAAGGGAAACGTGTGAATGTGTTTACCGACAGCCAATATGCATTTGGCGTCGCACATAGTTTTGGACGATTGTGGAGAGAGAGAGGTTTCTTGACGTCGCATGGTACGAAGATTCAGCATGGCCAGCTTGTGAATGATCTTTTGGATGCACTGACGTTGCCTAAACAAGTAGCGATTGTTAAATGTAGTGCGCATCGTAAGGTGACGGATGATGTGGGTCGTGGCAATGCGTTTGCGGATGAGACTGCTAAGGAGACTGCCCGGAACCTTAGCACTCGAATGTATGTGACGAGTTCGGTTAGGTGGCCTACAGAATCGAGTATGTGTGAGGACACTATCGAAAGTGTGAAGGCAATTCAGAATGAGGCCACCGAGGCTGAAAAGATGAAGTGGAAAGAAAGTACGGGAAGGTTGGATGCAAATGGTTGTTGGATTGATTTGTCTGATCAGAAGAGATGGATGTTACCGGATGCGTATGTGCTGGCCGTTGTGACAATGGCGCATGGGTTAGCACATATTAGCACGAAAGGTATTTGTAAGTTGTTGTCCCCTGTGTGGAAGAATGATGGTATTACGAAATGTGCTGAACGTCTGGTGAAGAATTGTATGGTGTGTATGATGTACAATCCTGGCAAGGGAACCCCAACTCCTCCTGGCAGTTTTGCTCCCCCTTCATGCCCCTTTGAGGTGATTCAATTGGACTTCATCCATATGGAGCGATGCAATAACCTGAAATACGTTTTAGTTGTGGTTTGCGCATTCTCCCGATGGATCGAGGCTTATCCTCTCAAAGACAATACTGCTTTGTCTACTGCGAAAATCCTACTGAAGGAATATTTTCCTCGGTATGGAATGCCTAGAGTCGTGTGGTCAGATAACGGAAGTGAGTTTGTGGGTAGTGTGATGAAGAGTGTGTGTAAGGGCCTTGGAATTAATCAGAAATTCCACAGCGCCAATCATCCCCAGTCAGCTGGATTGGTTGAAGGGTATAACGGCACCCTTAAACTAAAGTTAGCGAAGATTCAGGCTACGACTGGTCTTTCGTGGCCTGACGCTTTACCCTTAGCATTACTGTCAACTAGGGCGACTGTACACTCCCGAGTAGGGCTGAGTCCCTACGAAATAGTGTTCGGTCGTCCTGCGAATGTTTGGGGGGTTCCTAGGCCAGGTATTTTTTGTGATCTCGAATATCCAATGTTGATAGATTATCTTCATGACTTGACTGCTAAACTGAGGTTAATTCACCAACAGGTTCACGAAGCATTGCCGACGCAGACGGAGGGTCCAGGCCACCAGCTCCAGCCCGGAGATTGGGTGGTGACGCGGAACTTTTCGCGCAAGAACAACTTGGACCCGAGGTTCACCGGACCCTACCAGGTCCTCCTTGCCACGAGAACTGCAGTTCGTCTTGAGGGGCGGAAGAATTGGGTGCACGCCACCCACACGAAGAAAGTCCCTATCCCGTTGCCAGCAGACTCGTGGGTGAGGAAAGGCATTGCATCAACCGAAACCGAAGGTTTGCCGGCGTTTGTACCTTTTAGCGACGCACAACCTGTCGGAGAATCCTCAGTGCAGCAGAGAGACACTGTTGAACAATTGTCAGCAAAGGACTCAAGACCAGAACATTCAGCTGATCAACAGGACGCTGTCCCTTCAACGGATCCTTTGTTTGACGAGCAGACACGTCCTGGGAAAACCCGATACTTTTTGCGATCTAGCACCAGAGACTAATAAAAGATCCTGTTCTGTCTTTTGATAATTGCATTATCCCGTTTTCCACGATCAGTTTGAACATTCGTACCATTGTAATTATTTTGTACATATTCATTGAGCTTCGTTCCTTACACTTTTTGCTTCCACAGCTGAGAGACATTGTTTTTGCATATACACTTGTGAAATAAAGGCCGTAGGGCCGCGCGCGTACTTCCTTCTGGATAGTAGGTCTTGACGCTAGGTTAAAGACCGTCGGTTCCTGGGAACTCCTAGGGATTGACTATTGCTACACAGAACGAAGTGCGTCAAGAAACGTTGCGGACGGTCATAGGGAATGGCATTTTCGAAGCTGATGGATTTGGAAGGAGCTCAGGCTCATAGATTCAAGCTGCAGCAACTCAGTCGTACCAAATGTTTTATATTCCAAATATTCGTATTGTTTTTGACTGCTTCTGCATTATTAGCGGGTGGGGTGTATTACACGATGTTTTACTTCTTACCTTCTGCTACACCTACTCCTATCCCTGACCCTAAACTTATCTCCACTGCTTCTCCTCATTCTTTTCATATCTTACCTGAACACGAGCAGGCTAGACGTGCAGAATTCCGCAATAATTCCTTTATTCAGCTCCTTCATCAGCATCAGTTAGTGGTTAACACTACTAATTGTTGGGTGTGTGGGTTGATGCCACATACTACGGATAAGGGAATTCCATATCTGGTGTTACCGTATAGTTCCCAAGGGTCTGCTAGAGCATTTCAGACAAATGTTTCGAAGCGCACTGGGTTTCCACCCTATTCGAGAACCACGTTCCCCCTACTCTGGTCCTACCTCGTATCAAAAACCTTTGTCTATAGCAATAGAGGATTTAGATAGCGATATCTATGATCCCTCGCTTATTCCCGAAGAAGAGGTACAAGCATATAGGGTCCTAAGTAGAGGCGAATATAGTGTGTTTACCAGTGAAAAGCAGCTTAAAAGCTCGCCTCCGATATGGGTCGTACCCCACATTGGTAATTTTTTGTCTCATGGGTCGTGGCCGAAGATCGCAAGCCCGACTTGGAGCGAGTGCTTGCACTGAAAATTACATTCTGCCGATGGTCTCGTCCCCTGTGTTTCTGGCTGCCAAGGGTACATACTTTATCTGCCATGATCGTGCATACGCATGGTTGCCCGCTGACTTCATGGGCTCATGTTTCATTGCAAATCTGTTGCCTCCGACGTTCACTGTAGATGCCGATTATCATAAGACTAGAGTTGTGAGAGGCGTAATTAGCGAAGAGGATACTGCCGGTCAAGAGGCAGGAGACTTTTTCAAGGGTTTCCTCCCGTTTTGGGGACCTATGGTTAATAGTAGGAACCTGAGACAGTTGACTCGAGTGGTAGAATCGACAGCTAATATTACTGCCAGTGCCCTTGGTAATATCACCACTGAACTTCAGGCGGATAGGCTTATGACGTTACAAAACCGTATGGTTTTAGATGTCATCTTAGCAGATCGAGGTGGGGTATGTAAGGTGATCCATTCGAGCTGCTGCATTTTCATTCCAGATAACGCTCCAACTGTCTATCAAGCCATCTCGAAGTTGCATAAGATCTCCGAATCCATACACGTGGATGTAGGGGATTGGACGCTACTTGGATGGTTTTGGGGCCTGATGTCGACTTGGGGTTGGAAGATTCTGATGATCATCGGAGTCGTTGTAGCGTTCCTGTTCACGTGTTGCCTTTGTGTGCAGTGCGGTCCTGCCTTATGTGGCCTCTGTGCTACAACGTGTATGAGACAGCCACCTGTTACCAAGGGGACTCGGTTGGACAGAGCTATGCTACAGCAACATCTCGATGGTCTGATGAATATCGAATATGATTCCGACTAGTGCTTGCCTACATGAGGGAAAAAGGAGCGTCTGAGGTTCCGTGACAATTGTAAGTGATGTTTTCGACTCGCACGAATATGGTCGAGTCTGATATCTATGAACCGCAAATGACGAGTTTAGTAAGTGTGCGCAGTTTCGCTGTGCTAACTTAAACCGTTCGTTTGTTATGTGGGTTTTTCATCTGTACCCACGGGTTCCATCTTAGATACGGCATCCATTTTGTCTCTTGCCCTCAAGTAGCCAGCGAACGGACGCTGTCCGCTTCGCGACCCTGGGACTCCCAAGATATTTGCGGAAGACACATGTCCTTTGTAAGTGTCTTTATGACGAGGGGGATGATACTGTAAGGCAGATGGCCCCGCTCGAGGCTCATCTTGCCGTGCCGGTTTATTGTCTCAGCTGTGCATCTCATTAGGCACGTCCCTTTGATGCCTGTATCTTGTGTTTCCCGATACCTCCCCTTTTACACCCTTTCCGATCTCCCCACTGTCTCCGTCTTCCTCTGCACCTGTCTTTGTTCCTATTTTCGATCTGTTTTACTGCCGATTGGAATGCACTAATGTTGGGAAGATGGGTTTTTAAAGTTGGGAACCGCCAAATGTTTCCGCACTTATGTTCCGGACCTTGTGTATCAAAGTGACCAAAGCGACCCCTCTGGGGGATAATGGTGGGAACCGGGTTGTAAACTTTTGTGTACCATGTTGTCCTATGGGTAAAAACTGTATAAAAGGAGCGATCCACAGAACCAATTTGAAGCAGTCTCCCCAAGTTGCACGAGTTGTACTTGTCGTGATATCTGTGTTCCCTGCAGCAAATAAACCTTGAATCTTTGACGCCGAAGGAAGTGTCCCGTGTCTCTGTCATTCGTACGCCGGAGCAGGTTACCCACGAAGGTTTCAGGTGTTGTGCCCTGGCACCGCTGGGTCTTAAAGAACCCAGTCCTTCACAGCTCAGCCAACGGAGATACGACGCGACCACCCTCCACGCACTCAACACCGGCCGACAGCCAGCCTGTTACCAAGCCACCCGAAACCCACCCACGGAGCATTGACCTGCCGTGCCTGCAAGTTCACCTGCCCTCGGTCCTGCACCACTCCTGCCGGAACTGGCGGCAACAACAACCACCTCCAGTGCATCCTGTTCAACACCCGCTGCGTCCACAAATACGCCGTCAAACTCTGGGACCTCCTTGACACCACAGCGCCGGACGTCGCCTTCCTCACGGTAACCTGGATGAACGCCTCCTCAGCCCCCGACATCGCCATTGCCATCCCGGACGGCTACAAGATCATCCGGAGGGACCATGTCAACCAAGCTGGAGGTGGCGTCCACAGAAACACCGTCCACATCACAACCAAAACCCAAGACTCCCTCACCACCGCCGAACACCTTCACTTCCAGATACACACGACCCCAAGACCACCCTCAGAGGTACCCTTATCTACAGACCCCCGGGACTACGCACATATTTCAGAGAAGCCATCGCAGACTTCATCAGCCCGCCCGCTTTCGCCTCCTCCGACTACATCCTCCTAGGGGACCTCAACTTCCACCTGGAGAACAACAAGGGCAACAACACCACCTCCCTGCTAGACAACCTCACCGACCTCAGACTCAAGCAACTGGTCAACACCCCCACTCACCGTGCCGGCCACACGTTCGACCCTGTATTCTCCTCCAGCAACCACATCTCCTTTACCCATGCTACCGAACTTCACTGGACCTATCACAGCTGCATCCACTTCAACTTCAAGAAATCAACGACCCACCACCGCCCGCAACAATCCCCCCGAAGATGCTGGAACAAGATCACCACCGGCCAGCTTACCACCTCCCTGAGCCAAAACCCACCCACCATCACTACTGACCCCAACGAAGCAGCCCGCAACCTCACAGAGTGGATAACTGACTGCGCCGATGCCCTTGCACCAATGAAGAACCCCCCCAGCAACCTAGACAGCAAGAAAGCCTCATTGTTCACCAACGATCTCAAAGACTCCAAGAAATCCTGCCGTGCCCTCGAGAAAGCCTGGCGCCACAACCAATCAGCAAAAAACATGACATACCTCAAGAACGCCATCCGCAAACACCACCAGCTGATCCGCACCACCAAAAGATCATCATTCAGAGAACGGCTGGACAGCAATGCCCACAACAGCAAGGAACTCTTCAGAATGGTGAAAGAGCTCTCCAACCCCAACGCCAACAAAAACGACATCACGCCATCACAAGACCTCTGAAACTCCCTCGCCACGTTCTTCCACCGCAAGATCACCAATATACACAACAGCTTCGGCGATCAGACCACAGACCCTACCATAGAACCAGCACCCCCCACCACCACCCACTGCACCTGGACCCCAGTCAGCACGGAAGATACCACCCACATGATGAACACCATCCACTCAGGCTCCCCAGCTGACCCATGCCCACACCACATCTTCAACAAAGCGGACTCCATCATCGCACCCCAACTCCGGGACATCATCAACAACTCCTTTGCATCCTCCACCTTCCCGGAGAGCTGGAAGCACGCGGAGATCAGTGCCCTCCTGAAGAAACCCACCGCAGACCCCACAGACCTCAAGAACTTCCGCCCCATTTCGCTCCTTCCCTTCCCCGCAAAAGTAATCGAGAAAACCGCCAACAAGCAGCTGACCGCTTTCCTCGAGACTAACGGCTCCCTCGACCAATCGCAGTCCGGATTCCGAGCGAACCACAGCACCGAGACCGCCCTCATCGCAGCCACCGACGACATCAGGACCCTGCTGGACAACGGGGAAACTGCTGCCCTCATCCTCCTTAACATATCGGCTGCTTTCGACACGGTCTGCCACCGCACCCTGACAACCCGACTCCACCACGCCGGAGTCCAAGGTAAAGCCCTGAAAGGGATCACCGCCTTCCTCTCCGACGGAACCCAAAGAGTCCAACTCTCGCCCTTCCGCGCAGCGGCCACCAAGATCATCTGTGGCATACCCCAAGGCTCCTCGCTCAGCCCCACCCTCTTCAATGTCTACATGAGTCCCCTCGCAGCCATCGCACGCAAGCACAACCTCAATATCATCTCCTACGCCGACGACACCCAACTGATCCTCTCCCTCACCAACGACCCCACCACCGCCAAAGCAAGCTTCCAAGAAGGCATGGAAGACGTCGCAGAATCGAGGAAGCTCAGCCAGCTGAAACTGAACTCAGACAAGACGGAAGTCCTCATCTTCGGCCCATCCATCTCCACCTGGGACGACTCCTGGTGGCCCCCGGCTCTGGGCACCCCCCCAATCCCACGGACCATGCACGCAACCTGGGATTCATCCTCGACTCCTCCCTCACAATGACCAGGCAAGCCAACGCCGTTACTTCTTCCTGCTTCAACACCCTCTGCATGCTCCGAAAGATCTTCCATTGGATCCCCACTCGAACCAGAAAGACGGTCACCCAGGCACTCGTCAGCAGCCGACTGGACTACGGGAACGATCTCTACGCTGGGACCACTGCCAAACTACAGAAACAACTTCAATGCATACAGAACGCATCCGTACGACTCGTCCTGGACATCCCCCGACACAGCCACATCACTGCCCACCTGAGAGACCTGCACTGGCTCCCAGTCAGCAAGAGGATCACGTTCAGGCTCCTCACCCACGCACACAAGGCTCTCCACGACATGGGTCCCAAATACCTCAACAACCGCCTCACGTTCTACACACCTACCCGCCAGCTCCTCTCCGCCAGCCTCGCCCTCGCCACCGTTCCACGAATACGCAGAACCACCACAGGAGGAAGATCCTTCACCTACCTGGCGGCCAAGACGTGGAATACCCTCTCCACCCACCTCCGACTGACCCAGGACCATCTCTCCTTCAGGAAGCACCTCAAGACCTGGCTTTTCGAGCAGTAGCGCCCCCCCCCTTTCCTCCCAGCGCCTTTGAGACCCTCGCGGGTGAGTAGCGCGCTCTATAAATGTCTTGATTGATTGATTGATTGATTGATTGCAGAAATAAAAAGAATATGAGGCAGAATAATTGGGGAGGCCCAAAGATCACAGACCTGGTTGCTCAGGCAACACAAACTAGAGGTAGAAGAAATACTAGTCAATATTTGTGGCAGTCGGCTAATACGTTGTTTAGGATGTTGCCACTATATACATAGTAATCTTGCCTGGTCTTCTCCAGGAACCTTCTGGCTTATTGTGCTAGCAGCAATGGGAATACAATCCAGGCACCAGTGATTACAGAGCCCACGTGACGCCACTTAAATAGCTCAAGATTAAAAGTGAGTTTGCTTGTAGGGGATGAGAGGCTGGGGTTGAGGACTAGGATATTGTTTAGCTAGAATTGTGGGGTGTTACAGAAGGTGGGGTCAGTTGACTTAAAGCAGCAATATGCAAAAGTGATGAGTATTTTTTTCATACTGCACTGTAACTGAAAGGAAGTCTTCCGGAACCTGGCAGCTTAAGAGTATATACCTTCATATGCTTCAAGAGAGGCTGACTGGCATCTGAAATAATGATTCACTTTGAACTGTAAGGGGTCCGAATGAAGTTCCGCACTCTTTGTACATTTCATGGTGCAGGCACACTGAGTGTGAAATGGTGATGCAGGTAAAAAGGGACAGATTTACTAAAACTTTGCATCAGGGTTGCCTCACTTTTTGGTAGTGCAGCCCATTTTTGGTAATTTACTAATCAATGCAAAGCCACTATGTGTGGCTTTGCGTGGTTTAGTAAATACAAAACAAATAGCGCCGCCTTGCATTACCTTGTATTTGGAAGGCTTTCTAGGGTGGAGCACAGGCATTCCGATGCAGCCACCCAGGGATTTTTTTCGCGATCTCAAATTTACAAAGACTTGTAAACCTGGGAATGTGTCAAAATGCTCTGCCTTCTCCATTGAGGGATAATGAGGAGAAATATCTTTAATTCTCCTTATTGTTTCCTCTTTCCACATGTACTGCATTTTTCAGCACACTTAGAAAAGAGGAAATGCCATTAAGGATAGTTTTTTCTGCAGGAAGGTGTCCCTTCTTAAACAAACACAAAATGTACCTGTATGACAGGCATACTTGCACTAGGCTGCCTGCATTGGCACTTGGCAGCACACACTGCACAGCTCCAGGGCATTTCGGCTGCTTGCCTTTCAAGCAACGCAGCACAGCAACTTTGCTTGCTGTCCTGCATGAATAATTTGGAAATGCGCCCCAAAGTGACCACAAACTAGCTTATCATCAAAGTATAAACTTATCAGATTTGTGAATCCCTAATACTGAGTCTGATGTATTATTGAAGGAAATCATTGAGGTGAGTGTGCTGGGACCCTATCAGGGTTCACTGACCAGCTACTCCGAATTAGGGCAGCTCTGAACAATCCCCTTGCACAGTAGTCAATGGAGCCACTTATCAAATCTCCTAAAATCAGACTTCATCCCGTTAGTGCTAGGATTTCCACTGCCAAACAGGTTTACAATATAGCTACCTGTATACAGAATGGAATAAGTCCACCAGATAATCATCGACGGATACTTTTGATTTGCTTTCATAGTAGAAATACAAAACATGACACACATTCAAATGGCAGAGCAATAAAGGCATTCCTTCTCAGTTTGTGGCACATCAGAACAACATAGACTACAACCCCACATTGTGCACTGAAACCTAACATCCACTAATGCACAGTTGCATTAAAGTTCAGAATCTCCAGCATTCTATTTCATGTCGAATAGTACTTTATCACGATATAATTTTGCATCATGTTGCTTTGATTTGCTTCTCCTTTTTCCAGTACAGACATGCATAGTAGTGTTAAGTGTACTAGGCCCTTTCAGAGCTGCAAGCCTTGTGAATTACAAAGTCACAGGGTTTATTGCAAGCTGGAAACGTTTTTCCGACTCTTAGCATGGGTTCTGCAACCAACACCAAATTGCACTTTGAAAGAGGTATGAGCGGGGCGTTCCTTTGAAATTACGAGTCAGTATAGAATGTATCGATGGTATTTACAAGTGCACAAAGTGGCAAACCATTGACTAGTTACTAGGGGGCAAATTACCAAGCAATAGCGATAATTATCGCTATTGCTTGGTTAGAGACAAAAATGTACCGCTGAGCTGCGGCGATTTTTATCGCAGATAAACCTTGGTGTTACCAAGGTTTATCGCAAATGCGATAAAAATCGTCCGCAATGCATGAATATCGCTGAAAAGTCAGCGATATTCATGCATTACCGAGATAATGCTCTTAGCCATGTTATCCACCTCCCATTGGATAACATGGCTAAGAACTGCTCAGGGCAGGTGTTAGCTTTTGGAGATATTTGCGCTTAGCGCGAATATCTCCATAAGTTGGTAATAGGAGATAGCGATGTTAGCAACTGTTTCCAGTCGCTAACATCTTGGCACGCCCACTTTGCATGTCATTAGTGATAAATATCACTGACATGCAAAGTGGGGCCCAAGATGGTTGCTATCTCCTACTAGCTGTCGCTAACTGTTGTTAGGGACAGCTAGGTAATAGGGAGATAATTTTATCTTCACTTTCTTGGCTTTTAAAGCCAAAAAAGTGGAGATAAACCCCCTTGATAATATGCCCCTGACTTCCTAAAGGAGATAGAGACGGATTCAAAAAGGGGATTGGTCTTTTTGAGACACTTTCATCTTTGGGAATCGGTGGCGGGTGGGGTCAGATTCAGGGGGAGGTGACAGCTGTCCATAGAGCACTGCCGGCTCTCGCTGCAGTTTTCCAAAACTGAAATCTGTTTATTAAAGCAGCATCAGTTCCTTTAAGGAACACAGCTGTTTAAAAAAAGTTTCGGTTTTGGAATGCAATCACAGCAATGGTGTTTTTTTTTTTTTTACTTGCAGGCCACTGCACCTGGGATTACAGCCAACCCCTGGGAGGCCGTGAACTGTGGTGTGCCTAATGAATATTAATTAAGAAAATTATTCTGTGATTCCCTGAGATTCATTATTTTGTAGTACATTAGTCAAATTCCCAAAATCCAAATCCATCCAGAAAAACAGTGCACAATTTGACATCACTTTTTGTGAGTTAAATAGCAGTACATCTAGCTCAAATTACATAGCTATATATTAGTGCTGTCATAGCACCAGTGGAAGCTAGAGAGAAGTTTGTCAGAATTTCTTGCTAGATAATTTGTTACATCTTGAAGTTTGAACAACATTAAGGTATTGTAACCCTCTCCTTAAGTACCTCTTTGAAATACAGTGTTCATTAATGTAGATGTACATTTAAAAGGACTTTCCTAATAAAATGAGATATTGCTGCACTTTATCAGCATGTTCTGCTTCCAATGAGTCTTTATTCCCCTTGGGAACAATCAATGCAAAGCAAGCTGTCTGCATAGGAGCACTTAACAGCCAATCCCTACATCTTCTTCTTAGAACTTGTGACAACTTGGTAGGTTTTGGCGTGTGTAAAGGGAAATAAGAATCAATACACCTATTTAGCAGTTCAGCCGCACTACAACGAGTTCAGAAGAAATGAAGTTTTATTATTGAGAACACTTCCAGAGGATTACAATATATTTGCAACTCT
This sequence comes from Lissotriton vulgaris, assembly GCF_964263255.1. NCBI lineage: Eukaryota > Metazoa > Chordata > Amphibia > Caudata > Salamandridae > Lissotriton > Lissotriton vulgaris. The sequence goes on from NC_141698.1 coordinate 618,037,100, forward strand.
TTGCAGGTTTTGGGTGTATTGATCTCTCAAAATAACCAAAGCCACACAGCACACACAAACTTCACTCAGTAAAGAATCTTCTATGTGAGAAACTTTAAAACAAATATTCCAAGGAGGCCCAGAACCTCCAGAGATGCAGCTCTTTACCAAGTTGCATCTTGAGAGGTAGTAAAACAATGACAGTGGTTCCTTTAGTCTCTTTCCAATGCAAAGAGCATGCACTAGATAACAGGTTCTGGCAGGGCATGCCCTTGCTTCAATAACAATGTTAACATTTGAACAGTTCTTTTCCCGTAAGGAACATTTTCAGATACTGGTAATCACTCTGTGCCACAATCCAACCCTTTCAATACACTCTGTTGTAACTAGCAAGTAGCAAAAATAAGAAAGCCTGCCTGGTCCTGCTTCAATGAAACCAGTCCACTTGGAGCTGAAAGACCACAACCCCCTTTCAATGAAAAGCAAGCAATGCCAGATATGTTTTAGCCTTGTTGGTCGGTGAAGTGCAGTTTGAGTCTCATGGCACAGTGAGCTACATAAAACAACCAATGGATGAAATGCTTGAATGAATCTCAGCCAATGGTGATTACTCTGTGCTGGATTCTAGCGCTTATTTTTCTTCTTATTATGCCATTATGCGTAGGATCTAACCATGATGTAGAAATATGTCAAGATCCTCTGCAGTAAGTATCAAAAAGAAACCCTTGTCAGACCTATATCTCTTTCTAAATGGCCTATTATGGGCTCACACTCATGACAAATGCCCAGCACAGACCTAAACAACAACAAATTCTTCAAAAATACATTTTATTTAATAGATATCATTTTTTCAATCATTTTAAGATTAATTTTAAGATGAATATAGCTTTTTTATCATACCAATTCATTGTTAACAGAATTGTACATTCTAATCACAATTTATATAACAAGGATAAACCATGTGACATTGCACAAATGCAAAACAATCAATATCTGTGTGAAGTTATATCCTATAGAAAAATGCAGAACACCATACAAAAATGGATAAATAACATTGAAAGAATTAGTCATAACCCCACTATCAACCATCAAGTAATCATTCACACCAGTCAGAACAATCGCCTACATATAAAAACACTCACGCAAAAAAACATGCAATAACATAGGAAACTCCTGGTATTTACAAATGAGATTTAATTTTTTCATAAATATGTGGCTTGACTTAATCCAGAGACTATCCACTAGTATGTTGTCTTTAAAGGGTTTCCCATACAGACGGTCACGGTCAACACACGTTTAAGTGGGTAGGCTCGATTACCACCTTTATCAGGACCATAGTGAGGCTCGATTACCACCTTTATCAGGACCATAGTGATTGGAACTTGAATCTCATGTGTGGACTGGGGTTATCTTATGTACTGAGAGATCTGTCATCCATCTCAGTATCACTCTGTAGTTTTTTCTGGGCAGGCAAGATATCAGGCAAATATAAAATATGAAGACTCTCAAAACATCTGAGAGGTACTGTAATTTTTGGCTCCTATGTATGATGTGCAGAGTAAGAACTCCGTCTAATTCTCTGTGATGTTACATTGCCAATCAAAGTCTAGCAACATATTTTCAAAGAGGTAAGGTATCATTTCGTAATCGCTGATAGCTCACAGAGTACTCCCTACATTGTCCTGTGCACCACGTATCTCCGATCGGCTCCAATGGGTACATTGACCAGTCCAGTCTGAATGCAAGTTCACGTCCTTCTACAAGAGAACATAGGCAACTCAATTTTCCACCTATGGTCCGTTATGCTACAACTATGAGTCAATCATCCATGGTGTCTGCTGACTGAATGATGGTGCTTCTTGAGTGGTCAACTGCCTACAACGGATTTCAGTCATTATTTGGTCAGGGCAATGTCTGTAAGATCATGCCAACGTAACAATAAATCATTTTTAACATGCCACATGTCCCCCTCAAGCTGGCTGCTTCTGCAGATGTATTATCTGACACAGTTGGAGGAAAAATGAAAGTGAAAAATCCATGACAAGAACTCTGAGAAGATGCACTCATTATACTACATAAGAGCTTACAGTAAAAGTATGTTTCAAATTTTTTTAAGTGTGTTAACGTTTCTTTAAAAAAAGCACATTTAATTGATTTTACATACACCCATTAATGCTAATTACATTTTGTAACCGCCAGAGTGCATCCGTAGATAGTCTAGAATTATGTTTTATACCACAATAGTCTAAGTATCAAAAACAGTGAAGAAAATTCAATGGAAAAAAACAAGACACATTTTATTTGAACAGAGCACAAAATTCATAATACAATCCCATATTCCAGTTGAGTAAATCTTAATCATATTAGAAAGTAACAAATATATATTGTCCACAGGTAGCAGGGTACTTATAGCCTCAGATACAAAAATGTCCAATCCATTTGACATACCTGACATGGTGAGTAACCCTGGGCGTAGTACGCGTAGTCGCGCTACGCGAAGCTACGCGAAGACTTTCTTGCACTATGCGAGCTTCGCGAGCGTGCGTAGTAGCTTGCTGGGCCCGTTCGCGGGCCGTTTTTCTTTCTCGGGAGTGCGTTGTGCGTGTTGGGGGCGCTGTCTGCGTGTTCGGGGGATTGTAGCGTGCAACCGTATCCATGTGGTGGGCTATGGGCGCGGCCATCTTGTTTTTTCAATTGTCCCGCCCTCTCGCGTCCCCTATTTCCTCTTCTGGGTCGCGTATAACGTGTTCGCGTGGTGCACGTCTTGTTCGGGAACACAACTACTTGTTCACGCTGACAAAGTGCGTGTTCGCGTGAAATCGCGCGCAAACTTACCCACGTGGTCGCGATGGACGCGGCCATCTTGTTTTTCACACTCTATGCTATGGTTCTGGGCCTAGTTTTCTATCCACCTTTTATCTTTGCAATCTTTACCTATTTTCATAGTTTTTCTTACTTTTTTTACTTATCATCTATCTCTCTCTGTCCCTACGTTTATATTTTGCATTTTATTTCTACTTTTCCACCTTTTTTTACCTTTTCTACTGTTTTATTTTACTTCTTTATTTAAGCTCATACTTCTTCCCCCTAACTAGTTTTATTCCTTTTGTTCTAACTTTTCTTTTCCACCTCCACCTCCACCCCAGAACCATGGCAAAGGGGAGCAGCAGAACCGGCTCTAAGGGCAAGGCGCCTGCGCCCAAGAGCCGGCTGCCTTGCGGCAGAATGCGACCTGCAGGGGTGAAGGCCCGGAATCTTTTCGGGGAGGCGGAGGTGGCCGCCCTGGTTTTTTTCATCCAGCGCCACCTCCCCTTGACCTTGGCAGCAAGCGGCAGGCCAGGCTCCGGTTACCTCCCAGAGGAGTGTCACCGCCGGTGGGCGAAGGTGCGCAGGGCAGTCTACCGTTGCTCGGATATCCGGCGCACAGCAGCTGGCCCACCGGTGGGCAGACATTCTGGACAGGGAGCAGGACCTGTTGGAGCTGCTGGGTGTCGAGGTCATGGGGCTTGGTGAGTAGCTTGTAATATTAATAATTTAATATATAAAATAGTAGTATAAGTATTGTGTATAATTCTTGGACGAATAAGTAACACGATTACTGGTACGCTTAGTTACATTGCAGATCAATTCTGTCTCAAAATCTTCTGTTATTGTATGACACAGGTGCTGCTTGCCACTTCTCTTACTGGTTTGTAACTTTGCGCTAGCTTGGGCTGGTGATTATTGATGTTAGAGTTTTTAGAACTCTGAAGTTAGTTAATTCTATTGCTAGAGTCTAGTCCTTACATTGTCCTTTAGTGAAATAGTGGTGGATGAATAGTATTAGTTCATATTTTTTTAACGGTCTGCATGACGCCTCCTCTGTCACTGAATGCTTAGTTAGTTCTTATTCATCCCACCCCTCCATAGAACCGGTTTGAAGTTTGTTTACTGAGTGGTAGGCTTAGCAGCAATAGCATGGTCACGTCAGTCAGTAGCAGTTCATATGACGCAAGCAACCAACATTTCTGTGTATGCACGAATTTATGCATCTGTCCTCCATCTCATCTATGCATGTTTGCGGGCAAAAATAAAAGGGAAATGCCGACTTACTGAACAATTGGCCCGTCTGTATTCTGGAATAGATGGTGTAGGTCAGGTGGTACTGGCTTCGTTAGTATATTCTGCAATCAGAATGTTTATGGAACATTTGATTAGTGTTCTATAAGTAGACGGTCTGTGAATCCTGCAAGCCAATAGTCATTTATACTTCAAAGTCAATTTTATTGGATTTGTTGTTTCCTAAAATGTTTGAGAGGATTTTTGAATGATGTCTTTATTTCACAGCAATCAATGTTTCTCTTTCTTTATTATTTCTTACATGATCAGCACCACCTAGGGGCAATAAGATGGGGTCCGAGTCGGCGGGACAACCACAAGAGGAGCGCTCCTCTACCGAGGATCCTGCTGCTGGCACCAGTAAGTCCTACAGTGCTTATATTATTAACAATTATATTTCCCTAACTTTTTAACGCACATTATTTTTTCCAACCTATTAAGCCTCCTTCCTAATTCAATATTAGCAAAACTTTCTTTGGTCTTCAATTGGTTTTCCAAATTTTGGGTATCCAGTGCCATCCCTGACTTTCAGTTCCTTCAAACTGCCTCTGCCCTATGACTCTCTGTGCTACTACTATTAGACTGTGTGTAGCTAAGCTTGCCCTGTTAGCCACTCTTTAGTTAAGGTGTTCTTTTGAATAAAGCTGTGATAGAATAGCTGTAGCCACTGGGTCCACTCCTGTCTTTTGCGATGTCCTCTGTAATCTCTAGTCTATGTCCCACCAACAAAATGCGCAACCAGATGTTTGCCTACTAATTTTTGTTCGGTTAGTATACTACTTATACTGTTGTGGTTAATATTCTCTGCATATGCACATACAGAACTATGCACAAGAAAATAGGATGTTGGTGATAGGGATGTTGGACCTTACTTACACCTTACACCCTAGGCATAGAACTCAGTCAGAAGAACCCACAATCCAATGACCGTCTACCTACCTAAGTGTCTCAGTCATAGTCATTTGTCCCACTCCCGACCCCCACACGAAGATAGTTATATATATATATACCCAATGATTTTATCACACAACCCAGAACAGAGTTAAAGAACACCCTTTCGCTCACTCACTCGTTTCAGTCCACAACACCCCAGACACTCCAAATAACCACAGAGTCTATGTGCAAGTTCAAAAACTTTATTTTTTTAATAGCAAGCTTTGTATTGTTGTAACTTGTAAGCATTTCTATGAAAAACATCCAGCTCCACCATGCAAAATGAAGAAGATTAAATACTATACATTTTGTACATCTAGTGCACAATAGAGAAATGTGTGAATTGTGGGAGATCCCTCACCGTTGAACGTATACTGGTTACACATGCATCTTTCGAAAGCTCTGCAAATCTCTGGTTCGTAGAAGGCAATATTCTCATCTGCCTATGAGAAAAATGTTGCACGTTCGACAGTGAATACAACTATGCCAGTTTTTAGCAGTCATGGCAAAAAGTGCAACATGGATAAGCAAAAGGGACTAACAATACTGGTTTGTCAACCTCTTTAGTTGTATGCAACACTCATATGGCCTCAAAGGTGTCTTCCTTACTGTGCAACAAGCTGCGAGGTAACATGGGCAAAGCAGTAGACCCGGATCTAAAATGGTTATATGGCTCAGGCTAACTTTCCAAAGACTAGAGTAGGAGTAGAGATTAGATGACCCTAGGGACCATCTAATAAATTAAAACTAAGCTCTGTCTAATGTGACTGCTGTACAGTAAGACACAATTTGGACTAGTTACAATGATTTATGTTGTATGTAACTGTTTTTTCAATCTTCCTTCCTGGTGAAAAAAGTACAACTAGTAAAATAGGGGAAGGTGTGCAGACATCTAAAAAGGTGTACTTCCTTTTATAGGTGCACAATCATTACCAACCACCAGTGCCGACGGGGCCAGCGGCGATGCGATTGCCATCCAGGAGGGGACAGTGGCTGCGGCACCTGCAGGAGCATCAGTGGGGGAGGAAACTTCAGCAGTGGGCGGTGGTAAGTTATATTCTTTACTTATTTGCATTACTAGGTGGAAGGGGAACATTTCCCTCACCGTGCTATGAGACTTAAGAAAGTATGAATTTGAAGTTGTACTCGACAATATACAATGGTTGAAGAAGACACCCTTTGCAGCATTACCAGTGTGAGTTGAGTAAACAAGGCCTCTTCTATCAGACTCCAACTCAGCTGTGAAAATTATGGAGAAGACTAAAAGTCAGATCAGATGACCTTGAGGGATGTGTTGAACAAAAAGGGAAAGAAGTGAACTAGGGTGGAAGGACTAAAGAGTTGTAATAATAAGACTACCATAGAAGGATACTTTGGAAGGTTCATGCACGTGGCTGATATGAATCCGATGTATGGGATGTTGAAGGATGGGTAGAACTGGAAGGTGAAAGAAAATGCAGGCCTCGTTGGGCAAAACAATATGGGTGCATGGATATAGTGGATAGCAAGAATCATGAGCGGAGTTAGTGTCAATGAAACCCAAGGCAAGGAAGGAGTGGATGCATGGGTGGTTGCTGGTGAAAGTGAAACCAGCTAAGGCGATAATAAAGTATGATAGACATTTACTTTTATTGGGTGGATGCCCCCTAAATGTATTGTATTCATAATAGGTGGAGACTGTCACTGGAAGCAGAGTCTTACTTTGAAAATATAAAAGGAGATTCAAAAAAGACTGGTGTTCTTCTGTGTACTCAAGTCCACCCATAGTACTAGGGCAAGTATAATGCCAGAAAATACTTCAACAAATGCTACAGGCAGGGGAAGCAGGAGGATAGATTAGATAGATGCTAAAAGTTGACACCAATTGTATGTACTGCGCTTGGTAGTGCTACTATGCCACATTGTACTGTTGAATTAATTTTGAAGAGTTTCAGTTACAATTCTGTTTCTTTTTTTATAGATACTCATACTCCTTCTCAAAAACCATCAAGTAAGGAGTTGGCAGCCAGGGTCCGGCAAAGGAAACTGCAGGCCATTGTGGAGGAGTACCGCCGGCTGGTGGCCGAGGAGGAGGAGGAGGAGGAGGAAGAGGCGGCGGCAGCAGCAGCTGCTGCCTCTTCCAATGCGTCTGGCCCCAGCAAGGCCCCACCTGCAGGAGTACGGCGCCGCGGCCAGGCAGCCGCTCACCGCCGGCATTTGACATCTGCCACCCCCTCACAGCATGGATGCAAATGTAGGTGCTGTGCATTTCGGCAACAACTTCTCCTCCGGGTGGCCAAGCTGGAGGACCAATTAGAGGAGCGCGTAAAGATCATTGTGGACAAACACCTCAAAGCCTGCCAATTGTAATGGACCCTGTTGCTTTCCCCTTTTTTAATACTTTTGTTGGTGGGTGGGAATTGGGTGTTGGGGTTATTTTTGTGGGACATTCTTTGGACTTGGACATTGGTTGGGGTTAGGGTGGGGATAGGGGTGGGATAGGACTAGGATATTTTTTTACATGAATAAATGTTATTTATTTTCAACTTACACATATGATGTTGTTTTGTGGTGGGGTTACTGTTGTACGTCCCAAGGTTTACTCTAGATGCAGGGCTACGGCCAGTATTTGATTGAAATACTTTATTAATTGACCACATGTGTAACATGCAAACAGATAGATGCGGTACCCCTCACTCAGTTATATTTGTCCTATTAGTACTATTAACAGCCTGTCCTCCATTATACCTCCCAGCAAACTTCTCTTCTTAACTGTGATTGATGATGATTAAGTTTGGCACCGCAAGGGTTGCATGGTTTCCCAAGACAACGGAGATTATGCCGTGGTTGTGTGATGGTAGTAGTAGACACTGGCATGAGCATTGGCAAACAAAGACAGTCATTTGCCTGAGAGAGAATGTGGGAGAAGTAGAAAAATACAGTACATAAGACTGACAAAAAAATACAAACAATATTGCAACTGCTAAACGAACTCAAAGAAATCAATGGTGTCGGGGACTGCCTAGTACAAGAAGATAACTGCAGTTGTGTTAGAGTTAGTAAAACACAATCCAATTTGTAAACTTAAATGCTCTAAAATTAAATTCAAACAATGCCAGCAATTATTTAGATTTATTAGTTGGGTTACTTTTGGAAATTAATTGCCTTGTACACTAGTACATAAAGTGAGCTTGGGTGGGCAAGCAGAAGAAGATCCTCGCTCTGCCTCGTTGACATTTGATTTCGTTAGTGTTGCTTTCACCACATCTGTCCCAGCAAGCATGTGATCAATTGTTGGTGTAGATTTAATGTAGTAACATCACACCTCAATATAAAACCACACAGCCAGGGGGAAGAGGGTTAGGGTTTGATGAATGGATGGGAACGGGGGTTTGGAGAAAGGTTTGACAAAGAAAAACAGTACGCATGGAGTCAACAAAAGCAAAACAATGAAGACGATGATTGATGATCCACTACTACCCAATAAATTGAAAGTTCAAAAAAACAAAATGCATGCATGATGAAGATAAGTTATAACTTGATGGTTACTAAAAAGTGGTACTTAACTACTACTACACAATTCAAAGGAAGTATTTCTAATATATGATATGAATATGACTTTTGCCTAGGCTGTATGCCCTTTGAGAAACCGTAATACCTGCTGTAGTGGGCTGAAAGCTAGCAAAGAAAAGTAAGCAATAGTTTAAGTGAAGAATCAACTAACAAACACAAGCGTAAAATAAATGAAGAGGAAAAAGGAATCCAAAAAAATTACGAAAATGATACTAAAGTTAATGTATGGCATCATTCATTTCATATACCTGTCTTTCTCTTCCTTGTGACTGTCAGATCACAGATGCAGAAGAGCCTTCTGAAAGTGATGACGAGTTTACTTTAATTTTTGAGCCCTGCTTAAGTTCTGACATTGAAGAGTTGTGTATGCCAGTGCAGACAGAGGTGGTAGCCTTAAGACAGTGATGCGTTTCAGATTGGAAACAAAACAGAAGATGGCTATAGTCACGTACGTTTCACTTGTTATGGAGGGACTGTTAGGCGCTACATTATTGTACTATTCTCCATCCAATGTATGGCAAGATGGAAATGTATTTAGGGTGAGTCAGGAAGATGGAGCAGGACTGTGAGGAGTAGAGTGCACAGTTAAATGCACAGATGTGCAACTCCAATAGGTAATTAAAAAAGTAAAAGAAAGGATGGTGTTGGTTTTGAAGTTTGAACCAGAAAGACAGATACACACAAATAAAGGAAAGGAGAATGTAACAATTTAAAAGTCTAGTTGTCAGGGAAGAGGAGCTTGTCCTCAAACCCTGGTGGTTCTTCTGACAGAAGCAGGTCATGTAACCCAGTAGTTATGTCTTCCGACTCGCTCTCCTCTTCCAGCTGTGATTCACGTATTTTGTAGTCTGGTGGTATGAAGTGCTGATTTATTTTGATCACGGTTAACCTCTCCACGCTTTTGGGAGAGAGACTGGTCCTTTTCACAGTTACAATGGCACCAGCAGCACTGAAAACACGCTCAGAAGAGACACTTGCAACAGGGCAAGCCAGATACTTTATCGCCAGCCTGCTGAGCACGGGCAAGTCGTTTCTTTCCTATACCAATACACCAATGGGCTTTGCTCCATGAACACCTCTGTTGTGTCATCCAGATAGGCCTGGACCATCCGCTCAATGTTCAGTGGTGCTCCGGTTTGCTTGTCCTCTTTTTGCTTTTTGACAGCAACGGACTTACCCATCCCTTTCTGTAGAAACCAAGCAGCTATTTTTTTGGTTGTGTCTGATGAATCAGATCCTGTTGGTGCTGTTGTTATTGATAGTGTTGGTGACTGCTGGGAAGCAAACGCACTGCTCTCATGCTGTGAAGAGGAACTTGACTTTGTAGTATGCTCAGTAGTACTTGCACTGTCCTGGGCTGGCACTGGCAGGCCTCTAATTGAGAGCCGTTCATTTTCTAAATCAGTGGCTTCCTCAGCTATTACAGTTTTGTACTTGGCAACATCCGCTTCTGAAAAAGGAATTACTGCATTACTGTTCACAAATAATTTGTACCGTGGATCGAAAATTGTGGCAGTAATGTAATGTTGATGTGACACAATCTTATTTTGAATCCTTGTATTCTCAGATAAGCGGCCAGCTAAGGCCTTCACCAAATAACATGCTTCAAGTTTTCCTTCAACACCTTTGTATGTTTGAAGCCTCCTTCAGCTCTTGCTCTAGCATGTACAACAATGGGATAGCTTGGCCCATAGTACAGTCCTCACTGCTGACTGCACGCGTGAAGACCTCAAAAGGAAGGAGCATCTCTGTCAGGCATTTAATGAGGTCCCATTGCCACATCTCAACGGTCATGGCTTTAACAGTAGGATCCCCTGATCTTCTTGTCATGACATAAGCATTAAGTGGTATGTACTGCTCAAACAGCCGATCAAGCATGTAATAAGTAGAGTTCCAACGTGTTGGGACCTCCTGGATGAGTGCTTTGACTGGCATTTTATGGTCACATTGAATGACCCGTAGCTGCTTCCGGGATTTAAAAGAATGGTTGACATGCCTGCAGATTCTTCTGCAAATGGTCAGTAAGTTGCTGACTTTGCTTTCATTTTTCAGAAAGTCCTGAACAACAATGTTAATGCAGTGTGCCAAACACGGGACCCTGAAATACCGACCATCTTGCATGGCCTTAACTACATTACTGCCATTGTCAGTGGCAACAAAACCAATGTTAAGGCCTCTTGGTCGCAGCCATTCAAAGACCTTGGTGTTAAACTCAGCCAAAATGTTTGCAGCAGTAAGCGATTTCTCCATAGCAAACATGGCCACAGTTGCATGTCTGCGAGTATCTTTAAAAATCTCAGCAGTGTCAATGCCTGCAGATACCTTGTCTCCAAAACCTGAAAAAGAGATCCAGTGTGCAGTGATGCACATGTAATCAGTGGCCTTGCAACTGGTCCACATGTCTGTTGTCAGGTGGATACTATGAACAGCAGTCTGCTGCAAGGCTTTTCCAAGCAATTCCAGCATGTCGTGGTGTATTGCTGGAACAGCAACTCTGGCAAAATAGTAGCGGCTGGGAACATTCCATTTTGGGCAGAGGGTTGTCACAAATTCCAGGAAACCCACCTCTTCAACAAAAGAAAAAGGGAGAAGGTCCAGTGCTAACATTTTAGCAAGCTTAGCATTGTACAAACGTGCTATTGGGTGGTTGCGCTCGTACTTTCTCTCCTGCCTAAACATGCTAAGAATGGTACGCTGCTTGGTATTTCCTTCAGTTATGCCCAATGCAGTACTTCGCGTCGCAGACTTAGCACCCGTACTCCTTGGTGTCTCCGGGTTACTCTTACTCTGGTGCCACTGAGATGTTACTGATGCGGAGGATGTGGGCTCTACCACTGCAGTGCTGGGGACAGGCGTACTTTATGTACCACTACCAGATAGAATGTCTCCCTCTTGTTCCTGTTCGACCGTGAGTGGACCTTTTACTACTTCCCCACCAACATTAATGGTTCCTGCTTTCATGCTACGTAGGTGGTCCTCCCACTGGATTGCGTGGTGTTTTTTCAAATGGGTCATTTGGCCTCCGGTACCATAGTTTGTACCAAGCTTACCATGACTAACAGAGGAATGACAAATGGAGCATATAGCAATGTTCTCCTCATTTGCGCTAACTATAAAGAAGTCCCACACTGGGGGCTTAACTTTTGTCTCCTGCTAGAGCTGCAACTTCCAATGCCGGATGAACTGGAGGTTGTGTGTTGAAATTCACTATGTGGCTGTGCAGTAGTACCACGACCTACTTCTGCTGAGGTGGAACTTGTGCTGGATGTAGGACGCTTCCGGCCCTGTGCAAATGTAAAAATGGAAGCTGGAGGTAGTTTTGCTTTTGGTGTGGCCTGTGTTGGAGGTATGCGTGCTACATCCCTACTAGTCGCAGCCATTCTCACTAGGGTTAAAATGTTGGTCTCCATGTTCTCAGGTCCAGGAGTAATGCTTGTGATGACTGGGTCTGACTTGTCATCACCATCATTATCCGGCTGTTCAACATCGCACTCCATAAGTGTAAGGCTTCCTGGAACCTTCCTTTTCCCTAGCCTGGTCTTCTTGGGATGTCTCTCCCTCTCATGCTCAGATTGTTGTGGCTCCCAATTGAGATCAAGATCATCAGAAGGGATGCTTGGCGAAGAACTCAATGGACTAACCCTCCTTTTCCTTGGTGGGGATTTGAAAAACAATAGATGTCCTGCATCAGGTGCTTCCTCTTCTTCTTGCTCTGCATCAGGCTCAATTTCCTGAACTGCTCCGACTTCGGAAGGAACATCAACTACTATTGCGGGTGGTGGCTGTTGAACAACAACTATTGCAGGCGGTGGTTGTGGTTGTTGTTTTCGAGGAACACCTACTATTGAGGGCGGTGGTTGTGGAACAGCTACTATTGCAGGTGGTGGTTGTGGTTGTTCTTTTCGTTGAGCATCTACTATTGCGGGTGGTGGTTGTTGAACAACTACTATTGCGGGGGTGGCTCAGGGTGAACATTTACTATTGCGGGTGGTGGTTGTGGATGCTGTTTTGGAACATCTACTATTGCGGGCGGTGGTTGTTGTTCACCACTTTTCTGCTGTGTTCCCTCTTGCATGGATTGTGTACTACTTTGAGATAGCGCTAAGTTTAGGGAAGGCTCAGTATCACTGCTTTCCACCATTAGGCTGGCTACCTCTTCCCCACTCATCTGCCTGGGCCTGGGTTGGTGGCTTGGGCCCACTGATGCGGAGGTGCTGGCCCCAGCAAGGACCCCGGTCACCGCTGCTGCATGTGTACTTTTTTTATTCCCAAAAAAGGTTTTCGGGTCAACATCAGACTTAAGTGTCACTTCCTTCTTCTGTTCTTCCTTCTTCTCAGCAACTTTCTTGCTCTTGGAGGACCCGGTACCTGCTTTCTTTGGGCCCATCTTCTTCAGATATCCGCAGCAGCACTCAGTTGCACAAGTTGCTGAGAATGATGTTTGGTCAGGTGAGTCACACCACACGTGACATAGTACAGAAGGACGTCCGTCTGGCAGTAGAACAGGCGATGAATGATGACGGACACCTCCTCTCAGTCTTCAGTCTTTTGTGCACCTACAAGCAAAGAAGGCAGAATAACATCAGCCGAATGTGGAATTTATTTAGCTTTAATTTTAATTACTACTAGAAGTATTAGTACACTTGTGCATCATTTAGGATGGATGCAGCATCAGTGACCTGCAGTATATAGCAATGGGGATGTGAATAGTAAGAAGCCAACAGGAACAATGGCAAGACACAGGCCAATTTGTCAAAAACAAAACAGCACACTACCACCACAGCTCCCAGCCACATGTGCACATATCACATTCACAGGTACATGGGTAAAGGCCAGAAAACAATAAACTCAAGCAGTCCTATATACCTATATGGCCAGAAAAAGGAGGATGCCTGTTACACATCACTGCTTAATGTACAAAAAAGAAAATCCCCATGGCTAAAAGGTTTGAAAGTTACACAACAACAACACAAACAAGAAAGGCATTTACAGTTTTTTTACACATACCCAAACAGTTAACTGCACCCCAAACACCACATTTGGGAATTCAATGTATTGCCATCCACGCCCTAAATGATGTTAAATTCAACAGACAAAATGGAAACCGTTACATCAAGCACCCCCGCTGCGCTGACTACCTTTGGGACTCTAGGCCTACTGGCAGAAGAAATCACAAGTTTGTAGGCCTGCGACAAAACTGAAGCACGATGGAAGGGCACACAAAATGGCCGCCCCCACATGGGCTGGCCATCCCCAACAACATGAAAAGAAAGAGAAGACAGACAATACATGCCTACGGCAAAAGGACAATGCTTGGCTTCACAAAATGGCCGCCCCGCCACCCACATGGGCAGGCCACCCTCAAACAACAAAGTACATAGAGAACAAAAACAGTAAGTGGTCCATGCTCCAAAAACTACAACCAAATGACAACCTGAGGCGTTTGTTTAGCAAAATGAACAGCATCAACATTTTATGCAACTCGAGACATATTGCTCGCAAGATTGCAAAATCGGCATGTTCGGCAGCTTGAATTGTACAAAACGTCGTTATAGGGTGCCCGAGCACGCACATTGAGCACGCGAAGAAGACAAAAACTGTAAGGTCGCGTTGTCACACTGTGCAAAGTTACCAAAACTACGCGAGCTGAATTCTATGGTTACCTAGTGCGCAGAAAAAGCCAAATTATTCAACACACACCCAAAACCTGCAATTCAACACCAAACACACATTTTGCTAATCAATCCAAAGCCATACATGACCTACATGATGTTACACTTACAACTTAAATACCACAATAACAGTTGAACAACTTTCATGCACCCATGATGATGACTCTAGTGGTACCCTTGGGCCTACTGGCAGAGTAGGCCACAAGCTTGGAGGCCCATGGCAAAAACACAGTGGCTTAAAACACAAAATGGCCACTACCACCTGCCAAGCCACCCACAGAAAGTAAATGAACTCAAGCAGGCCTACACTAACTACATGAACTACTAGGGTTACCTAATTTTACTAAAAAAATGAAATTCCACTACAATTGAATCCAATGCCATCAATGATGTTTTACAGACACCACAGAAACATGGTTGGACCAGTGGGTACCTCTATGCCTACTAGATGAAATTTCAAAGACATACAACTTGGCCCCTCATGAAAGTACAGGCCTCCCTCCATAATAATTTTTAAGAAAGATTGAGAAGCACAGAAAACTGTAGTTGACAAAAAACCCAAACCAAACAAACATTTACAGTACACCAATTCTCAAACTTACTTGTAAAAGAAAAGTTCAAATCCAAAATTCCTCAATAAATCCAATCAAATGCTATGATGCAGCAGACATACACAAAGAGTGATCCTTCCAGCTCCAAATCCAAATGAAAGTGAACAGCATATGGACAAAGCACTGGGAGGAGCCTGGTGGACAGGAAGAGGAAGTTGGAGACTCAGGGGCACTTCCTTTCTCTTGAAAAAAAAGTAGAAACAAAAAAGAGGACATGCTTGAGAGATATTTTGTGCCAGATTGCAGTTTCTTCGTGTTCGGAAACGCGATCTTACCTACATGGCGCTGCAAGGAAGATCACGCGTCCTAATGAAGTGTCCGCGCGTCCGAATGACGTTATCGCGGTCTCACAGTCGGGTGGGATTGTGCGGCTGGATTCCAAACATCGTAGCGAACGCGAACGGGAGAGAAAAGCGAGAAAGCGAACGCAGAACCACGGTAAGTCATTACCGCACACACAAGAATGCTAATGAGCGCGCGAGGAAGAAAAACTACTATGCTGTAGATTGCGAAGTAGTCGACAGCTTCGCGCTCGCAGCGAAGTGCGAAGTTGCCGAAAATTCACAAACTCCGCGAACGGAGCGTAGTTCTCCGCCCAGGGTTAATGACGAGTACAGCAGTAGTACTTCATGTACTCATAAATGCCTCTGTGAATCAGTCCAAAAATATCCAACTTGCTATTAGCAAAAGTGTAAAGAGGGCAGTCACTTCTACTTGCACTAACTGCATAAAAATATTCCAATTTTCTATGTTTTGGGGCCAAGTCAGTCCCCTCCTATTCACCTGGGCTCGTAACTCCCTCGGATTCCAGATTCGGTGGTTGGGCAGCACTGTTGCATGCTATGCACTAGAACTATTGAACGGCCAGAGGTTGCTGGGGCTGATGGAATGCATTAGAGCTGCATCTTCAGCTGCTCCGCTGTTGCTCCCATCCAGGCAGTTGTGTTGTTTTGCCCTGTATTGTGCCTTTGGTATATAGGTTGTATATTACTTGGAACTGGGATTGCAGAAGGCCAGCTTGACTAGTTTGTTGATTGGCGGCTGTCAATGCGGAGTGCAGTACAGTGGGACGCGTGGATGGCTGAATTATTTTGACATGGATGTATTGAAATGGGGGCTAAAAACAATTATAATTCTGTGAAACCCAATAAAGTCACAGCTCAAGTCACTGTTTAATAGACAGAAGCAGAGTGACAGTGGTGACCTAAAGGGCTTCATCCCACAAAGTAAGTAAGTTGAGCTTTTTAGGTAAATTATAAATTAAATATAATTACTACATTAAGCTAATTTCTTTGCATTTTTTAGACTGGTTAGCTGGCAAATATTTAAGAAAGTAGTAGAAACAATTGCAACATGGCAGTAATGTCTGCTAGTAACAAAAAAAACAGTACAGAATTTATGCTCAAAAAAGAGAATTTTAATATCAAGAAGAAGTCTTTGGAAGCTGTAAGAAATGATAGTCCCAACATTAAAGGTATATAGGGTGTATAAATCAGGATCTCAGTATGAAAGACGATCTACAAACGGAAATCTCACAGAGGTCGGAAACAGCTTTTTCTCACCCATTTTTGGACCTGGCTTTGGACTCGTTGAAGCCGCGACTTTCGCCAACACATTACCAAAGTTTCGAATATCAGAGGGATTTATGAGGAGTTGTAATCAACTGATTATTTACTGGAAAAAAAGCAAAGCAGGTGTCCATAATGAAGAAAATATGGGGAAGAAAAAACAAACGCTACTAAGTGAAGCTAAAGATATGTCTGATACTGAACATTGCAAATACAGCATCTTCCACAATGGCACTGTTCTATTACTAATGCAAAATATTCTAAATGGCAAAATAGAAACATTAGTTTAAAATAATGATGCAATTAAAATTAATCACTGTAGAGATAAGGGAAATACATACTAGTATGAATAGGAAGTGAACTTTGTTGAGTGGCTTCTTATGCTGTCCTCAATTCTATTAAATCCCCACGATATCATATCCAGATCATTACACTAGTCTTTTGACTGCATTACTGGTAGTTGGAGAAATATCACAAATATTGGGAGAGTATTATAATCTTGGACAGTGTGATTCTACTCATAACTGGCCAAGGGAGGCTTTTCCAGAAATCCACAGAACATCTGAATAACCTCATAACATTGCCCACATTTCCAGAAACGAACTGGCAGATTTACAATAAGTGGCGCATCCCTGCATATCAGCAAGAATGTGCCACTTATTGTGCGCCATGCCTCCGCCACCATTGATGCGCCTCATTTACAATGCGGCGCACCATGGGGCAAAAACGGCACAGATGGGTGATGCATCTGTGCCGTAAAAGCGGCGCATTGCTGGAGTTGTGTCGCAAGTGCGACGCAGCTCCAGCAAAGCTCTGGGGGCCCTATCTTGTTAATGCTGCGTCAATCCTTACGCCTGCTTCAAGCAAGCGCAGGGTTTTGACGCAGCATGGGCCCCAGAGTGACTGAGTGAAATCTTGTAGATTTCACTCAGCCACTTTTAGGAGGCGTTCCTGAGCCGGAACGCCCTCCCCCCCCTGCGCAGGAACGCCTTCTTCAGGCGCAGGGCTTTACAATGTGATGCATCTCCCAGATGCGTCACATTGTAAGTACCCGCACCATGGCGCTTTTTTTGCGCCCCCGCTGCATCACAAAAGTGATGCAACGGGGCGTAAAAGGGGCGCAAGGGGCTTGTAAATCTGCCCCTAAGTACATTTCTGCATGGTATACCCAAACCCATGGGAATCAAAAGTGCAATCATCTGACATTTGCCAGTTACTGTTCAGTGAGCTAACTATGATTGCACCCTTGCCATGCACTTCTTATGACCTCACATATTGATGACATCACTGATCTAGGTACTGGGGCACACCTATTTCTATCTGGTTGAACTAAGAAGGTTGATACCCCTAGTATCCTATTTGCCACAATATTACTCAGTACTTTATAGTTTAAGTTAAGCAACAAAAGGGACCTGTATGACTACCTTCCCTATCAGTTTGAGGTGTACCACAATTGTTGCTTCTTTTGTTTTCTGTTTCACATACCCACTTCTCTTGCCATTATGTAGTGAATTAATAATTTAGTGCAATCTGAGTGCTAAACAGCTCTTAAGATTCCACTGGGAGTCCATCGGTCTCTGGTACTTGCTTCCACATATGTACCTTATTGCTTCCTGGAATTGCATACTCAGTGATGTGCAATTCCAACTGCTCATCCTCTTCCTGTGATGGTGAGTTCAGGCCTACTTTGTATGTATTTGCTGTTATTATTATTTGTGGTAGTACCTGGGGTTCGGTGTAAAGATTTCTATTGTAGTCTCTAACAAGTTTATTAATGTTGATCTGTGTGTTAATCGAGTTTCCCTGATCCTAATTAATAACTGTTAACTCTGGTCTGATTTTCTAATTTCTAAGAAAATGATCCAAGAGTCAACCTGATTTGCCCCCTCGGTGTGCATTTTTGACATACATTTTGTAGTAAAAAGCGTTAATTTATCCAATTTTTCCATTCATTAGTCTGACAAATTGACTAACTGCGGATCACAATCCCCTTCCTTTACGTCACACTGTTGTTTTACCTTATTTATTCACCAATTCCATCAGTATTGGGTCTTTCTACTCTTTGGCTGTTTTATGCATTCTAATCATAATCTTGATAGTTTCACGTCCACTTCTGAAGCTTGCTGATGAACCTCATTTTCTTCAAAATAGTGGTCAATTTCCTGAAAAATGGGTTAAAAGGGGGCGTAGCTAGCCAGCGTCGATGGCGGACGCGTGAGCCTTCGGCTCCTCGCCTTAGCCCCGAAAAAATCCTGTTAATTTATCCTTCGAAGTGTCCAATCTTCCATATCCGGCTCTACCACACTCACTGACACCCCAAGGCAACAATGGGTGACTTCCAGACCCTGGCTGGCGAGTTCCTCCGAGTGGATTGAAGCGAGGTTCCTTGGCGATCAGGCGGCGGCGGACTGGGCCTGACGCCGCGGATTATCCTGGAAAGAAGGCCGAGCGACGTCACCTGACGTGCGGCCGCGGAGCCTGGCGGAGGCGGTGTGGCTACCGGCGGGACCAACATCAGGCTTTTACTTGACCGGAGCGTCCCCCCTTCTCGGCTGCCACCCCATTTCGTGAACATTTGCCCCCACACGTAGGGGGCCTTCGGTGGTGCGGACGCTGTGCAATTGGTCTAAGCGGTGTCGCCGCCGCAGCGCTGGAGTGATCGCGGGTGCGTGTCACCCCGGTGTGTCCCGATGTCCCCATGGCCCTCCACTACACCTGAATGGTGGATCCGGTGCTGAGACTTTTGTACTGACATCGCCCAGTGTTGTGTGCGGATTTTGCTAGAGTGGTTGGAGCCTGTTGGTCCTATCTAACGGGCGCCATCTTGGGTGCATCGCGCCACCGACACAGGCCTAGCGTCCGACGGCAGCAGATCGCCGCCAGGTGAGACTAGTACGCTATCCTTGCCGACTGGAGGCGGCAAGGTGCCCATCGTCTCTGTGTTCGCCTGCTGCGAGAGAAGAACATGGGGAAGAACGACGCCACGCAGGCAAAACTCTCCTTCGACCAGCATCGACCGAAGGGAACGGACGCAGCGGCCCCGGAGGCATCCCCGAAGGGGGCCACTGCGACTGGCCCGGCGCCCACAGAGCTTCGGGACATGTTGGCCGCCATGGAAAAGGGCATACAGGACGGTATCGCGTCTGTGGGCTCGAAAATAGACGTACTATCGTACCGCATGGACCGCATGGCGGAACGAGTAGACAAACACGCGGAGCGCCTGGATATGGCGGAACGCCGTCTCATGGAGGCTGAGGAGGCGCAGACCGAATGGCACAAGGACAGAAAACAATTCGGTAGACTCCTGCGGGTAATTCGTGACAAGGCAGAGGATTTGGAGGCGCGCTCACGCAGGTCCAATATCCGCATAATGGGAGTTGCGGAGACCACTCAGACCGGCAAAATGGAACTCTATGTAGAGAAACTGTTAAAACTTCTGCTCGGGGAGGAGGCTTTTTCCCCCATGTTTATCGTGGAACGGGCACACCGCACGTTGGGCCCACAACCGCAACCGGGCGCGCCTCCTCGTCCCATCATCGCAAAGCTACTCAATTACCGCGACAGGGACACTGCTTTGCGCCTGGCGAGGGACAAGGGTAAGCTCCAACATGAGGGCATGGACATCTCCCTCTACCCGGATTTTACGGCCAAAGTACAGGAGGAGCGGAGACAGTTTGCGCCGTACAAAAAGCAACTATGTATGCTGGGCCTGGACTACGCGATGCTGTACCCCGCCAAACTCCGAATCAACACAGGGGGGCATTCCAATTTTTTCACGGATCCCAGAGATCTTCAGAAGTCCCTGAAAGAATGGACTCGGGAGCGCAAGGAGGCTCGGAAGAACCAAGAAGACGACGCTGGTACAGCCTCGAACATGGAAGAGCAGGACTAGTGGGTCCTACCGGAGTATTTAGCTCTCCCTAACGAGGAGGGGACACTATTCCTCAAAATGGAGGAGCTGCACCACCCCCTTGGGGGCGGTAAGTCTGGATTGCACTGTGACTGTCAGTACTGTTTGAAGGTGCAGCGTACGAACTGAATGGACTTGCGCTATAATGGGACACTGAACGAATAGCGGGGCTGGGATGGCGTGCCGAACTGACTATATGCGATAGAACAGTTGGTGGTGTGGTTCCTTACAGGCGTGCTTTGCCCCGGTGCCTTTGGTTGTGTGACTCCCTAGGGAGTTGAGTTTCGAAACGACCTACGTCCTGCTATTTTTGGGTTGATGGGGGTAGTTTTTGGGGCCTGTCTGACCTGGTTGGGGGTGGTCTCCTGTGGGTTGGCGGGGGAGCGGGGGTGGGGTTTGGGGACAGTGCTGTTGGGGGTTCCTGCTTCGATGGGTTTGGGGGGTTTGCGATTGCTTTGAGTGGTCTGATCTGTGGAACTGTACCTGAATTGAAATGCCGGCTGGCTACAACGGGGAAAAGTGTACTGCTGTGTTTTGTTCTCTCCACCTCTGGTGATATAATGGTTTACATGTCCTTGCTATGTCGAATACTGCTATGAATGTTCCCACACATGCCCCACACACTCTGAAATTGATGACTTGGAACGTGCGAGGCCTGAACGATTACCGCAAGTTGAGGAAGGTCCTCAGCTACCTACACCGACACCATGTTGATTTGGCCCTACTGCAGGAAACCCATTTGCCTATCAACAGCAGGATGTTACAATCCCGTGGGTTGGCGGGACATATAGTAGCGGCTGGCTTCACGACACATTCTCGGGGGGTGTTAACCTGGGCCAACCCTTCCTCACAATTGAAATTGATCCCGGTAAAGGCAGATACGAAGGGTCGATATGTCTTGGCTAGGTGTGTGGGTAAGGGACTTGACCTGCTGATAGTTAACGTTTACGGCCCCAATTATGATAACCCTGAATTCTATGCTGCCCTGTCCGCCCACTGTAGGTCTCATGCACAGCCTGGGATGTTAAGGGGGGGAGATTTTAATTTTGTCTTTGACCCTGAGAGGGACCGCTCCACGGGCCCTATTCGGCGTCCGGTGGCCTCCGCCGCCTACATGAGTGCCGAGCTGATCAAACTCGACCTAGTAGATGTCTGGAGGGACAAACACCCCACGAAGGGCGGCTTTACACACTATTCGGCCTACCACAACGTCCACACTAGAATAGATTATTGGTTGGCGTCTCCTCCAGTCCTGAGTAGTATTGGCGCATGCAAGGTTCTCCCGCGCACCCTCTCGGACCACTCCCCCATTCTGTTGCACCTTTCCACTGCTAGGAAGGGTATACCGGCCTTTACCTGGAGGTTCCCCCCTTCGCTCTGCTGGATGATGTCTTTCGAGGCGAACTGGCGGAAGACATTGAAAACTATTTTGCTACTAATCTAGGCACAGTTGATAACTTTTTCACGGTCTGGGAGGCATTCAAGGTGTTTATTAGAGGCATGGCTATGTCAAAACACTCCAGTGCGCTACGCACCATTAGGCGGGAGCTTACCGCTTTAGAAGCTAAGCTGGCGGACCTGGAGAGCCGCCAACTACTGGATCCTAGCACTGACAATGGCCCGGCGCTCACCCCGTTACTGTCGGAGTATCAGGCACTGGCTGACAGAGAAATTCTCTATATGGGTAAATACGCCACGGCCCGTGTCTACGGGGAGGGAGATAGGCCGGGCGCCCTGCTGGCTCGCATGGTTAGGGGCTCTCGGAGGCCTCTAGTCATAGATGAATTGAGATCCCCAGAGGGCGACATGGTCGCGGATGATGAACAAATTCTAGTGACCTTCAGACGCTACTATGCTGAACTTTACCAGTCCAAAACACAGGGCGTGGAGAGCGAAATGGACGATTACCTGGACCATATTGCCATTCCTTTCCTGCAGAATTCGGACAGGGAGTTTTTGATGGCCCCCTTTCATGAGGACGAAATTTTGGAGGCCCTGGCGGGCATGAGAGCGGGAAGTGCACCGGGTTCCGACGGGCTTACGGTAGGCTTCTATAAGACCTACAAAGACATCCTGCTTCCACACCTAATCACCCTCTTTGACACAATCTGTGAGGACGGTGAGATGCCCCTCGCCATGCGAGAGGCGTTGCTGGTCACTATACCGAAGCCAGGGAAACCCCCGGACCTCTGCAGTTCATACAGGCCTCTTAGTCTGCTAAACGTGGACGCAAAGATTTACGCCAAAGTCCTTGCCAATCGACTGGCTCTATTGGTTACAGAGCTGGTTGCGCCGGAACAGTCTGGATTCGTTCCGTGTAGGAATTTAACCTACAACATACGCACGGTGCTGGGCACGATGCAATATGTCAGGCAGGAGAATCGGGCGCTAGCGATCTTCCTGGACATGGAGAAGGCATTCGACTCTGTCGAGTGGCCCTTCATAAAAAAAAAAAAAATGGGTTAAAAGAAAAAAAGTTTACGTTATTGTGTGCCCCTGCGGATTGCCCTCTGTGGGAGAGACATGACGTGAATGTAGGTATCGGATTGGGGAACATAAATCCAGTATTAGGAACCTAAAAGGTGGGGCTCCACTGGTCCAACACTGGATTACCACCAAACATACTGAAGCAGATCTTAAATGGTCCATTCTTGAAAAGGTACGCACTGTGACAGGGAAAGACAGCACATCTCTCAGAAAGAAAAGAGAGGTCTTTGGATCTTTCTGCTCAATTCTGTAAATAAAGGGCTGAACGAACACTGCCCTTGGGAAAACGCAATTATATGAGGTATTTTTGCCTCACATATGATCGAACATGTTTGTTTCTCTCCAGTTTTGCTTGCCTATTTCGGATGCTGTCCGGATTATGGGTCCCCTGGAGGGCGAGGTGAAGCCTGTTGACATGCGCGTTTGTGTTCAGGTTGATTGTTCAACCACGGGCTCTGAGGCTCTAACTATGTGTAAACTATAATGATGTTAGATCGTTTTTCTTAATTTTTTTTATTTATTTACTTTTTCTGCTCTATATCTATTGACCTGAATCCGTTGAAGTTCTCCCCCTGAGAGCTGTTGTTTGGCCTATCTTCGGTAGATCCCCCTTTAAGATCTCGGGTCTCTGAATTTTGCAAAACTATCATCTCTTTGAGGGCTACTACTGACAGTATCCCGGGTATTTGACGAGTTGGATGCATGAACGGCGCGCCTTGGGAGTTAACAATCCACCCCGGGTTTTAAAGTACGGCTGTGTCTACTTCTGACCTAGCTCGCCTTTTGGAGGTGAACCACTGCGTGTTTTGTATTTAAAGCCCCTGGGCAGTCCCGCTGATTACCCTTGGGAATGCACTTTTGACCTGTCGGGACGTCGGAATCTTGAAAACACGAAGCCTTGCACCAGCTCGTTATTCGTCAGGTATGTGCTGTTTGCAAGCCTGGATAGATCCTGTCCTTTTCACTTTCCACGTATCGGATGGGCGGGACAATGAAGGCGTGAGCCCTTTAGGTTACCTGGGACCCTCGATTTTATGATTGATCTCTAATTTGGACGTTCTGCTTGGAGTCCGAGTGTGTGCGGCAATTATCGAGAGCTCCGGCCTGCCGGCTGACTACGGATACGTCAAATGGACCAGTAGCTAACAGACCGCCAAAGAAAGTATTTCCTTTAGACTGATGAGCGCATGCATTTTTACACGTTGTTTTGCAATCTGGCGCGCATTCATTTATATGTACATCGCGTTGCCTTTGGGCTCTCCACATTTTTGTGTGAATGAGGGCTTAGCCTGACTATGCCGGGCGGAATCAGTCAATTTATCACAGATTTTGCAGTGTGTGACTCGCATCATGTTTTTGTTTCTTTAGGAGTGGAATTTGCCGAGTAGATATCGTTGCCACCCTATAAATCTCCTCTACGGATGGTGCTTACATGAAGCCTACCAGGTAAATTCTTTTGGTGTTTGCCCTGCACCAAGAAAGGTATCTTTAGCCATGGTTATGGCCTGTTAGAGTTTAAACCTTGATTTGAGCCCCCTGACCGTGACCTGCTGGCTACTAACGAGGCTAACGGCGGTTTGATGGGAAATTTATATTTTCTTATTTTCCCCCTACTAGGTCATTTTTGCTTCGGGCTTGAGACACCCGAATCGGCGACTGTGTCCGTTGGTCTCGTCCCTGCGCGGTCCCACAGCCAAGATATCATTCACAGAAGTCCTGTTAACCGCGTAAGACAGTGAGGAAACCTCGGAGATATAGGTGCTCCTTTGCTAGATAAGGAGATTCACCATTTGAAGTTGGGCCTTCCCTCGCCAGTACTTTAAAAAAAAAAAACTTTAAAAGTTAGAGCGAATCTCTACAATTAAAAACGGGATCCTTTTATTTTCAGAAGTACTCTAGGCGTATGCTGTGGCCCTATCCCGATTTTGAGTCTCTCCGTATCTGGATCTTTTGCAAATCGATCTTTGTTTCTCGACCCTGGGAGATCTGACCTCTTTTCTCCGCATGTATGTATGGAACCCTTTCCCCCGTCCATTAAATCTTGCTGTATGAAGCTATTTTTGGATAGGCGAGTTTTGGTGCTAAAAACTGACCCCTAGAGAATCCCCCGTTTTAGGCCCCAAAATGGTTCAGGGAGGTGTGCTTGCCTACTGGATGACAGGCACTAACATACATCTACCCTAAAATTTCTTCCCTTTCTTTCCCCCCCTTTTTTCTATTTCTTACCCCCGCTTGTTTCTATCTCCTCACCCCTTTCTTTTCCCTCCCCTCCCCTTTTTCCTTCTCCTCTATTCCCTCTCTCCTACCCTCTTTTCTTTTCTTTTCTTTTTATTTTCCTGATTCATTTGAATGGAAGTATACATGGTGTAAAGGTATATTGTGCTGTGTGATGCATAGTGGTTCGCCGGGATTTCTTGCCAACAAGGGTCTTTTTCTTTATATGCTTCTTTATCCATAATTATTGTGTTATGCCGTTTGTTGTGCTCACTGTGTTCTACCAGAAATATTACATGAAATGTGCATTTTTTTTAAAAAGTTTGCGGAACTTCTGTGTCTAACTAATTGATATTGTGATGTAATTCATAAATGTACATGAAAAATTGTAAATAGTTTTTTTTTAACCCATTTTTCAGACTGCATGCAGCTTCTTCATACTCCCCTCTACTCTTTCTGATCGCCCTGATAAAGGTGTGGCCTTAGACCTGGCACTACACCGAAACGTGCGTTGGCGCTTTTGCATTCTGTCTGGATACATCTTTGTCATCTTAACTCCCATTCTGTTTCTGGGAGAATGTTCTCGACAGAATAATTGTGCGACATCTGACATTGGAAGGATGATGAGCTTTGAATAAATGAGGAATGCTTGGTTATGCTTGATAGTTGAAGGTGTATGATGATATGAAACTTGTGTGTTCGCTGTATGGTTTGACTGAAGGAATGTTGGAGTGTGTGGAGTGTGACTTTAATTTTTTATTGTGATCTGTGTTGATTTTCACGTATCTTGTACTGCTATGAAATAACATAATGGAAAAAATTTGAATGAAAAAGAAATACAATGATTTTTGTACTTTCTTAAAAGTGTGTATGGGTTTCTGGTGTCAGTGAGCTCACCTCTGCATTTTGTTAATTCAGGACTCATATTGAGCCACTTTATTGAGGACAGTCGTGTTCTCTGGTGTTTTGAAAGCTTGTTATTTCCCCTGCTTGCCTGTCCCATATACATTTTTTCAGGGGGCCACTTTTGTGTATTGACCGTCCTCATGTAACGTAACTGGTGCCATGTAAAACGCTCTGATACCCGATTCAGGTCAAGTTCGCACTATATAAAACTCTGCAAAAAAAGAAAAAAGAGAGTTGCCTCCAAATATGTCTCTTCTAAATTTCCTAGTTCCATTATATTGCATTTGTGTCTATTTTGGAAGTAGCCACAGCATGACTTACCTCTATCACTGCGTGCAATGCAGATTAATTTTCACTGAATGCAACATTTGGCGATCTCCTTTGCCCTTGAGGTCTATTCACAGTCCTCCTCTCTCATTTATCTATTAAATTCACCTCATGTCTCTCGCTTTGTTTTTTTCTTCAATGCCACTTTGATGCTGTCTGTCCATGATTTATTTCTCCTGTTCATCTTTTCATTTCAGTCTTCATAAAATAATCTATAACCATATATATACAGTTTAGTCCTGTCTTACTTCTTCCCTAAAAGATTAATTGAGGTTGTGGTTCTGGTAATTAAATTTTTTCCCTGCGTGGTTTCAATGTGATGTCTAACTATGTTGATTTTCCCATATGTAGATTTAGTAGTGAATAGTCCCTGCGGTGCAGTTGCATCCTGATACAGCCCAGTAGATATGATGTAGCAGTGACATGGTGTTAGAATTTCAGGCTTGCTTCTATTCTGGAGAACACATTTAGGACTGGCAGAAAGACATGTAAATTAGGTTACCAAAGGCCAGTGTATCATGAATGGTAGCAGTCGAGTTGGATGTATATATGGACTTGAGTGGCTGTTTTGAAAATGCCTGGGCCACCGGTCATTTGTTTGCTCAACAATATTTGTCTTAGACTTGGGAGCTGAAGATTACTACCAGAGACTTTAAGTATGGCCTTTGCCAATTTAGAAGTGTTTCAAAATCTGGAGAAGTCAGTGGAGATGAGTCCAACCATTGGTAAATTATTCTACATTGTGGAAAATGTAAGGCAAAAGCTATTTCTTTAAGCAGCATACGGCAGGAATTCAAATGGGAACATAAATCTCAAAACCCATACTGCTGAGCTGGGGTTATCTGTTATGGCTCCTCCTAATTTCAATATGTCCCCTTGTATTTTAAACAGCTATACTGGTTGCCAGTTTATAGCACATCCAATTTAAAGCAGCATCCGATTCCCAAAAACGAGAGGCCTCCTTGCCTCTCCTGGCCCTTTCACAAGCATAAAAGCTCCTCTCCACTCCCCTCCATTCTTCCGGTTTCACCAACAAGCCCCGAACACACAGTTGGCCTAGAAACACAGGGCCGGAAGGGAGGGAGGTAGGAATCTACCCGAGTCGCGAGAGAATGACTCAGCATAATGCAATTACTAGTAAGTAATCGAAGCATTACCCCTCGTCCCTTTCACTTAGATTAATAACAAAATTAGATGTACCCTAGCCAAGAAAAGTCAGGACAACAGAGCACATAGTAGAAACAACCTACCGAAGTAGGAAGAAGTAAACAATGGGCACTTCCCGCAGACAGAACCACATACCTAAAAATAATCTGCTGCAGCAGGACCCAGAGCGATCCGGGAAAGTGTGAGAAAGGTACTGGGGAATGGCCAAGGGGCTGCCTGGAAAAAGGAAAACAGTGACACTCAGCTAGGAAAGGTGACAAATCTGGCGACGCTCAAGTCAACCCACTCCGAACCCCCAAAAGGGAGAGGTACACCAAACCAGGAAGTGGCCAAGAAGGCGACAAACAAAGAGGAGCCCATCCACACTAGAAAAACCAGAACAGCTCTCCAGATGACCAGAGAAAACTGGCGACCCTCTTCAGGAGACCGAGGAACTGGATTGAAAGTGGGCAAAAGCACCACCGGTTGGAACTGAAAAGAAGAGAGCATTCCAGGGACAAAATCCGGTCCCATGTGTAAAACCACCTGCTTGGCAAAAAAAGTGCAGAAACAGAGCCCCAGAAAAGAGTGCCTCTATGTCCCCCAACCTCCGTACCATGCTATCAGCCAGAAGAACGAACACTATTATTGTGCGAGACCTGAAATCCACAGAATGGAGAAGCTCAAAACATAAAGGGGGAATGGAGAGCCCGGAAAAAAAGGGAAGAGCCTAGGCCAAACAAACCTAGAAAGCTGAGGTTGAAGATCAAAAACCCCCTGGAACCAGGGTGGTACCAGCCCCAGCGGATCCTCCAAAGAATCCCAAGCAGCCCCAAATACCCCAATAGCTTCCTATTGCCGTAATATGGATGAAGGACAAAGGCCCAAAGAAAAAAGACATCAGGAAGGAGCTGCAAAGCCGGAGGAAAATAAGCTACAAGAGGCAAATACTGCTGCTGCTCGCCACCACTGCCCCAAGGATGAGCAGAGCAAGCCCAGTAGATGGACAGAGAGATGCCCAACCGGAAGAGGAAATAGCAACAGAAGAACCCAGAAATACAAAACCTGCCTCTCCAGACTGGCAAGTGAAAAGGAACAGGAAACTAGGACTGGAGAAGAGGTAAAACCATAGGAGTCAGAGCTGTGGGAAACAGCCAACGCCTGCCTGTATACCCAAGAGAAGAGAAAACCAGGAGGAGCGGGCTCATGTCAGAGCTATCAGAAACATTGGCTCCTTCACCTCTGACTCCCCGATCAGAAAACCTCAGGAGGAAAGGGAAAGGATGGCAAGCAACAGAAAGTCCACTGGCCAGGGACAGGACAGAACATCCATCCCTCCACACTGCAGCCTCCCACCACCCAGACCAAAAAGCGGGGTAGAAGAGATGTGATGGAAGGTTCAAAGAGATACACCATTAGCATACACACCTCAGACACAAGTGACACAGCAGCGTGGGTGAACAATAAAGTTGTGGGGGAAGGAAACACCCTGCTATAGCAGTCTGCCGGAGGGGACAGGAGACCCAGAATAGAAAGGATTGTCCAAGGAGGAGATGGCTAAACACCAAAAAAAGAGGCAATCAAAAATTACCATCCTCTCCTGGTGGTCGTAAAATGAGTATGTTGAGGGACAGGAGGATCGGAGCAAGACTGCCTCAAAAGCCGAATGAACATTCCTCAGCCCCTCTCGTTGGTAGGCCATACACATTGAATTGAAGGCAAAAGACCCTGGGCAGGAGGGAGACACATCCCATGATCACCAACAGAGTGCGGGAACACAAAGAGACCTCCTGCAAAAGATGCCAGGAACACAACCAGCAAGCCCGGCCCTGCCCTGCCACAAGTCTTCTGAAACCAAAAGAGGAAGAAATAGAGCAATTGAAGCAGGATCCGAATACGGAAGGAGGAAATTTGGAACCAAGCCCAGCGCCCCAAAAAACACCACAGTGGCCACCAAGAGCCCAGAACCCTCACCCAATATGGCCCCTGGAAGGGTAGCCATCTGGAGAGGCGAAATTAGAGACTGAGGTGCCTATTACCAACAAGTAGCATTATTTATCGCTAAATAGGCTTAGCAACAATTTTTTTTATCGCTGCCTATCACTGGATATGTTAGCGGAGAAAACATGCTATTAGCAACGTTTTTCTCCATTGTGCTACAATATCGAGCGAAAGCGGCAAAATGCGTGAATATCGCTGAGAATACAGCGATATTCACGCATTAGCGCCGAAATGCTCTTAGCCATGTTATCCACCTCCCATTGGATAACATGGCTAAGAACTGGTCTGGGCAGGCTTAGCACGAATATTTCCAACGCTACGCCTGCCTTGCTAATAGCGACGTTAGCAACTGCTTTCAGTCGCTAACTGGTTGGGTATGCCCACTTTGGATGTCATTAGTGATGAACATCACTGACATGCAAAACGGGCCCAAAACCGCTCGCTATCGCCTAAAAGCTGTCGCTAACATCAGTTAGCAAAAAACACAGTTAATGGACAGAATGTAGAACAATGTCATACATTCACCCCAGTACAAGGATCTGGGCCTAAATCCATATTTTTTTGCACTCCACACCACCCTGGGTTAGACACTGGCTATATGCAAATCCGCTCTGACCCTGTGCCTCATGGGAACAGTCCAGTCCGAACTACCAAGCCATGTCTTTCCCAGACCGGAATCAAGCATCCAAGAACCGGTTTCTGGCTATCAGCCTTCATCAGCCTGGATAGCTTGACTCCGGTGGTGTGGAGAGCCTGGGACTCACGTTTGAGTATACCCAGCACCCTCGGGGTGAAAATTGCAAAAAACACAGTTGATGGACAGAATGTAGAACAATGTCATACATTCACCCCAGTACGAGGATTAGAGCCTAAATCCATCGTTTTGTTGCACTCCACACCACCCTGGGTTAGACACTGGCTATATGCAAATCAGCTCTGACCCTGTGCCTCATGGGAACAGTCCAGTCCGAACTACCAAGCCATGTCTTTCCCAGACCGGAATCAAGCATCCAAGGACCGGTTTCTGGCTATCAGCCTTCATCAGCCTGGATAGCTTGACTCCAGTGGTGTGGAGAGCCTGGGACTCACGTCTGAGTATACCCAGCACACTCGGGGTGAAAATTGCAAAAAACACAGTTGATGGACTGAATGTTGAACAATGTCATACATTCACCCCAGTTCAAGGATCTGGGCCTAAATCCATCGTTTATTTTGCACTCCACACCACCCTGGGTTAGACACTGGCTATATGCAAATCCGCTCTGACCCTGTGCCTCATGGGAACAGTCCAGTCCGAACTACCAAGCCATGTCTTTCCCAGACCGGAATCAAGCATCCAAGGACCGGTTTCTGGCTATCAGCCTTCATCAGCCTGGATAGCTTGACTCCAGTGGTGTGGAGAGCCTGGGACTCATGTCTGAGTATACCCAGCACACTCGGGGTGAAAATTGCAAAAAACACAGTTGATGAACAGAATGTAGAACAATGTCATACATTCACCCCAGTACAAGGATCTGGGCCTAAATCCATCGTTTTTTTGCACTCCACACCACCCTGGGTTAGACACTGGCTATATGCAAATCAGCTCTGACCCTGTGCCTCATGGGAACAGTCCAGTCCGAACTACCAAGCCATGTCTTTCCCAGACCGGATTCAAGCATCCAAGGACCGGTTTCTGGCTATCAGCCTTCATCAGCCTGGATAGCTTGACTCCAGTGGTGTGGAGAGCCTGGGACTCACGTCTGAGTATACCCAGCACACTCGGGGTGAAAATTGCAAAAAACACAGTTGATGGACAGAATGTAGAACAATGTCATACATTCACCCCAGTACAAGGATCTGGGCCTAATTCCATCATTTTTCTGCACTCCACACCACCCTGGGTTAGACACTGGCTAAATGCAAATCAGCTCCGACCCTGTGCCTCATGGGAACAGTCCAGTCTGAACTACCAAGCCATGTCTTTCCCAGACCGGAATCAAGCAACCAGGGACCGGTTTCTGGCTATCAGCCTTCATCAGCCTGGATAGCTTGACTCCAGTGGTGTGGAGAGCCTGGTACTCACGTCTGAGTATACCCAGCACACTAGCGACAGCTTGCTAATAGGGCGATAGAATTATTGCCGCTTAGCGGCTGAAAACAGCCGCTAAATCAGTGATAATTGCCTATCGCCCCCTTGGTAATATGCCCCAGAATCCGCTGCACACTGCCTGTAGGGTAACCACCCCCAGAACAGAGCGGACTCCGGCACCATAAAGACCCTATTTATCTCCGGGAGTAACAGAGACTGTGTAGTGACGATGAGGAATTTAAGGGATGTTGACATACAGACCACCAGAGGAACATGAACGGTTGCTCATGGAGAGACTGCAGAAGACCCGCAGGACAGGCATGTGGAACGATGCGACTTGCAAAGTGATGGGTGCCAACAAGGCATGAGCCCAGAGAAATGACGCTGTGCAGAGATATCACACAAAATTGAACAGTCTTGAGCGAGAAGGAGTCTCATGAGAGCGAGGAAAGGAGGATAGCCACCCGACACCTGGCGCACAAAAAAAGAAGGACACCCGCCACCCTCTCTCAGCCAAAGCAAAGTTGCCCACGAACAGGATGGAAGTAGAAATGCACCTTGAAATCTGAGGCAGAGAATTGGAGTAGAAAGATTACTTGTGCCAAACTGAGTCCAGAACCCAGCACTCCATTACAAAGCCTCGAGAGAGTCAAAATCTTTCAGAAAATTTGGAGTCGTTATAAGGTCTTTCGGGAAAAGGCTTCCACATATTGTTGGCATTAATGTGAAGACAATACAGACAAAATATAGAATCGGGTCGGAATCAATGGCATCACCGAATACCCCTTGGAAGAGAATTGCTTGGCATAATTGGGGGTCTGGCAGAGGACAGCCAAAGACTGGTAAGTGAGAGCCGTAGAGAATGCCACCCGAACACAGAAGGAGTGGCACCAAAATACAGCTGCAAATGCAAATGCAACCTGCAAATGCAGCATGAAAAAATGCAACTTTAACAGCAGGTAGAAGATCCAATTTTAGAATGGCCCAAAAGGCAAGCAAAAACAACACCCAACACAGCACAGGAAAAAACCATTCCCCAGATGCTTCAGGCATGTCTGAGAAAAAAAACAATAGCCGCAGCAAAAGGCGACCGATGCAGTTAGAGTCGCCGGCATCATGAGAGCATGAGAGCATGAGGCATAGGAAAAGACTGAGGTCTACTATGAAAATTAAAGTTCAGCCACATGTGAGCCAATAATTCTTGATGCAGATGTATCCTCTCAGTAGTATATTTGTTGTCCTGAGTGCTCAGTTTAGTGTGCCTGAGGCCATGTTAATGCACTGTGTAGCGGCGGACCCGGTAGCTCCTGTTACAAATGCCAGGGGACTATGGCTTTTTTATTTTTTATTGTGTGTCAACCATGGGGCGCTCTGCAATGCTTTGAACTGTTGGTACTACCCTTTAAAACAACCACAGAGCCTCCAAATGCATCCTCAAAGCTTATCACGCCAGTGAACGCATCAACCACGTTGCAAAAGGCATCACCTCCGCCTCAGAAGAAGAAGGAGAGGGAGAACACTTCCCACACCCACCAGGTGTGGTGCAGAAAAGCAGGGAACCAGGAATCCCAAAAAAGTCCTCCAAGATGCTGGAAAGAAGGAGAAAAGGGGGCCAAACATACAAACAAAAGCCCTGCCACAGATTAAAGGGGCCTGCTTCACCTGTAGGTTGGCACAGCTGAGAAGTGCACCACAGCTTCCCGCTGCACTGCCAACCTCAGCCCCAGGAGAAGCATCATATTATCCAATCCAGGGAACCCAGGAGAATGAAGGCAACCCAGAGAGGCACCACACCTCCTGCAACCTGGAAATGCTCCAAAGCGCTAGTGCAGCACTCACCTCTGGTAGTATAGACCAGGAAGGTTTCCCCCACCGCCTGCGGAAGTGTCGAAGTTTCAGCATTACATCCAGGGCCAGACTGACCGTAGGGGGCACCGGGTGTTATCCTGGTGGGCCTGAAGGGTGGGGCCAGTTTTCGACTGGTGGGGGTGTTTTTGGTACAGGGGGTCAGTTTTGCAGCAGCAGTGCTGCAACATCAGCACCCTGTAGCAAAAGCACTGTTTCCCACCCCTCTCACGGCTGGTCAGACTTAATTGCCAGGGCCGGTTTGCGATCCCAGTCCGGCTCTGAATAAATCCATAAGAGAGGTTTTCCTGGTCCCACACATGCATAGTCTCCTCCTGGCGGGTGCAGGAACTGCGCTTGTACAGAAAGCTGGAGCAAGCACACCGCACCCAACCAAACAGGAGACAAAAAGAGAAACAGGAAGTATGGGGGGGTGGAGACTTTAAGCTTGGGAAAGGGTGGGGAGAAGCACAAAGGCCTCACATGGTTTGGAATCTAAGTGAGAGGGATGAGGGGTAATGACCTATCAGATTTATAAGAAAAATGGTTCCTCTGTTCTGAAAAAGAAATCTGTAAACTATGATCCTTGTGGGCCTTACGCTTTCAATGTTTGATTTTATTCTCAATGAAAAAAGTAAGATCTAGAAGTTTGGTCTCAGGATTTTCAGGGTGGTAGCCTCCAAGCTCTAGAACAAAGTATTCTGTTACTTATTTGCTCTGAGTTAGTCTTATGTTAAGGAAAAATCTAAACACATTGATATTTTTGGCTTAATGTACCTTGGAAATTTGAGAGATATTAAGCCTCAGGGCTACTGAGTGATCTGACCAATACCTATGGTATAATTAGAATATTTTCCTTAAGGGAGCACCACTTAGCTCCTCCAGAATGAATGTAGCACTTTCTAAATGCAACTAAATGAATAAAAATAAATATTAAAAAATGTGAAGTTAAAATAAAAGATCGGGGAATACAAAGAGGAGAAAAGGAACGTGAAGATTTAAGAATACCTGTTCCACCACTTTTTGATACTCAATGTATTTGTGGGGGGAGACCCCCCATGCCTCCGAACTTACCTTTAATGCGTGGTAAAGGAATGCATTGTAAAGACATATACGTTGTAATAAAATAAGTGGTAAAAAATGCACGGTGAAGGCACAACATGGTAAAAACCTCGTTGTAAAGGCTGTTTCCCTTCGTATTGCAAAGTTTCAAGTTTCTAGGCGCCTTGACGCCCATTGGGCTGAGTTGCGCGGTTACAAATTACATTTAATAATAATAAGTATCCTCTAGTAGTGACGATTCTGTAAGCCAGGATTGGGCGATAGTTAGATGGACCACAGTGTCGGACGAGCCATTTTGAAGCAAAGCATGTTTCAACCTTGAGTAAATGAGGCATGGCTTGCTCTGAGGTCTGTAAATATCAAAAAAGGACTAGCTTGGTTGTGTTTTACCAGTGGAGACTCAGTACGTATGACGGCAAACCATTTGGTTTGGTTGTTAAGCCCTCACCC
Source organism: Lissotriton vulgaris (assembly GCF_964263255.1). NCBI lineage: Eukaryota > Metazoa > Chordata > Amphibia > Caudata > Salamandridae > Lissotriton > Lissotriton vulgaris. The sequence goes on from NC_141698.1 coordinate 618,071,932, forward strand.
ACCGACCTAGTCGGTGGCATGCTTCATCATCGGGCCCACCACAGTAACGCCGAATGCGTCCCGGGTGTGCTTCGACTCCAGATGACTGAGGAGCTGGTATACTTCTCTGAGTGTGCTGTGAGGGGGTGAATAAGAAAGTGATTTAAAAGCTATGCTGTAGGTCCCAGTGCCCGAGGGTATACAGAACTTTAATAGCTGGGCCCACGCTAGCGTATAAAAAGGCAAGCGGACGCGATGGAGCGGGTTATGAACTCCCGCGTCCTATGTGGTCGACATGTTTCAGCCAGGCCTTTTCTTTATAAAACTGGCTTTCCTCAGGACCAATGAGAGTGTGGGTGAAAAAAATTAATATTAAGTGAAGTGAACCTGTAGTCCTGTCTCGGGACACCGCAGCAGGACTACAGGTTCATGGAGCACGGAGCACGGAGGCCGGTAATCTCGGTCAGCTCTTCCCTGCCTGGTGACCTTTGAGGCTTTAACAGCAAATAGCATGTTAAAGCGGAGGGAACCCCCCTCCACACACGTATAGCACCTTAGCGTGTGCGACACATTTTTAAACACTTCACTTAATATTAATTTTTTTCACCCACACTCTCATTGGTCCTGAGGAAAGCCAGTTTTATAAAGAAAAGGCCTGGCTGAAACATGTCGACCACATAGGACACGGGAGTTCATAACCCGCTCCATCGCGTCCGCTTGCCTTTTTATACGCTAGCGTGGGCCCAGCTATTAAAGTTCTGTATACCCTCGGGCACTGGGACCTACAGCATAGCTTTTAAATCACTTTCTTATTCACCCCCTCACAGCACACTCAGAGAAGTATACCAGCTCCTCAGTCATCTGGAGTCGAAGCACACCCGGGACGCATTCGGCGTTACTGTGGTGGGCCCGATGATGAAGCATGCCACCGACTAGGTCGGTGGGTGAGGGCTTAACAACCAAACCAAATGGTTTGCCGTCATACGTACTGAGTCTCCACTGGTAAAACACAACCAAGCTAGTCCTTTTTTGATATTTACATATTAAATTGGGGATTCGGACCGGCTTATCTAGTCCTCTCTCTCCGTTTTGATTTGCTGTTGCTCTGAGGTCTGTCAGCAGGAACTCTGTGATAGTTTCAAGAACTTTTTTTGGTTTTTCAGCTAAAATGTCTGACCAGAGATCAGAAGTCGAATTCGGAAAAACTGCATGGTTTATAATATCCCCCACGGGTGACAGTGCAGCAAATTAGGTGTGAGGATATAAGTATAAAACGATATTTTTTTTTGCGAAGTCTGGCTTGCAGTACATACTAAAAAAAAGTTATTTATCAAAATGAGACTATTTTGAGGGAAATGCCTTTTTTAAAGAAATGGTATCGCAAGCAAACTGTGTGCGCTTTTGCTATGAATGTATTTCGTGGCAAATCCTAAAGAAAGATAATGTTAACCACACATGTCATTGGATTTAAACATATCCAAATTGGAAACTTCATATTTTCAAAACAGATCTTAATTTCTCTATTATGGTCGTTTCTGATATATGAAAATCTGTGGACACAGCAACGTTTTATCTCACAGCAGTAATGCTGTTCAGGCAATGTTGAACAAACGACGCCCCACTCATTTCTGCATAGGTATGAACAATTCTGGTTTAATGACAAAAGTATTGATCTGACTGCAGTTTTCACCAGAGTAATTAACTACAAACCAATTACAATTAGCAGCTGCTCAATGTATCTCTCAAATTGGCATGTTAATCTATGACATCAGTTTCAACGATGTTGCCTAAATACCCTTCAGTGATATTTGCTCATTGAAAATGTATAGGTGGATTAGAGGCTGACCAGCTTCACTGCAATATTTTGTTTTCAAAGGTCACAGTATGTGTGAGCCTAAATTAAATATTAATCTTGACAGGACTAGGAAAGACTTGGTTAGGAGTGGGTGTCTGCAAATCTGGCTATTGCATGCTTGAGAGATCTGTTTAGGAGACACGAATTACATAATTACAGAAGCACAATACCAAATAATTTAATTTGCAATTGCATGGTTGTAATTTTTCAATTGATACTAATAGGTTTAGATTATGAGGTGAATGTATTCTCCTAATACATTCTTTGCAGGGCAATGCCCCATTTTCCCACCAAAAGACCATCGATTAATTGAGTATTCTGATTTTATACATAGTGTCACAGGTATAAATGAGTACATATTCCAGCTCAATTCTCATAAGCAAATGAACATGGTATACATACGTTTTAAAAATGTTGAAAAGAAAAAATGCTTGCCATTTAATGACTATCGCAGAGCAACCACCGCCATCAGCAACAAATGTTTATTTTAGAACCTCAGTAGATTGAAACAAAGGGCGTTAGAGGATTTTCGTTTTCGTTTTCCATAATTTCATTTGAAACAATTGACATCTTTGTCTACAGCAAACTCTGTTTCTAATGTTGAAACATTGGTTCTGTTTTTTCATTTTTTTAATCTCTTTTGTAAACCGGTATTTCAACGTTATCAAAATTTATGGATGAAGTGTATATTACTACCGCTCGTAGTTGGCAGGACGACTCAGTGAGTTAAAAAGTAGGCAAGCTAACATTTATGTTAGAACATGCCAAGTGAAAAAGTAGGAAATTATTTCCTCGGACTATTACAGATCTGCCAAATAATTTCCCCAAAGAAGTTCACCCCGAATAAGCACACTAAATGTAAACCCTTAAAATATAATATGTGAAATTCAATTGCTATGTATCTTCAGGTTGTACTTTGCCACCACCCTTCATCGCCTTCTTTGACAGTTTTCAGTAATGCAGGTTCAGCCCAACCATACACTTCCAAACTGCAGTACAAGCCCTAGTCATTCCTCGGATAGACTACGGAAGCGTCACCCTCTGCGGACTACCCCTATCAACAACCGCACCCCTAAAAGCCTCACTGAACTCTGCTGCAAGACACATATCTGGTTCAAAGAAACGCTCCCATATCTCCCCTGACTTGAGATCCCTGAACTGGCTGCCTTTCGAAGCCAGAATCCATTTGAAAATCGCCTGTATGACTCAGAGTGCTGTACACCATAACTCACCCAGCTACCTCACTCAGAAGCTGACCATCTCAGGTGGCTCAAGAAACACTAGAAGCACAAAAAACCTTCTTCTTAAACCTCAAAGATTTCGGAAGGAAAAAACTTATAAACAATCCTTTTCAGGAATGGCACCCAGGATCTGGAACTCGCTCCCCCCAGAAACCAGACTTATCTCCTCCACCTCATTTTTCAAGAAGGAAGTAAAAGCTATCCTCATGGCTAAATTCACTTGAACATTGATCCTGGATATTTTTGCACCTTTGTATTTTCCGTATGTATCTGTTTGATTTAGTATGCTCCTCGTTGCAACTTCCCCCCTTTTTTAGATGCCTTTTATTTATTTACATTTATGTCATGATCAGATACTTTGTTCAACACCTGCTTGTTTTTTCTTCTCCATTGCTTTTGTATTCTGTTAAGCGCTCAGATCTTGTTCGCGCTGTATAAAACTCTCAAAATAAAAATAAATAAATAAAATAAATACATACTATACTGCTTAAATGCAACACCTATAGGGCTTCACAAAGGTAGGTAACACTGGTGAGTAATTTACACATTTAACTTGACTCTTAGGGGTATATTCACAAGGACATAACTCCGATTCCTCCCCACCTTACCACATCAAAAGCGGAGATAGATTTAACACCCCTTTCACAAGCTGGTGCAAACTGCGGCTATCGCCAGTATTCCCGCGATAACTTCCCCAAAATGTAACTCAACAGTGGACACCACGAATTAACCCTAATGAGATGCAGAGTAGGCGTTCCCATGCAAAAACACACGAAAAAAACACAACACCACTTTCACAACGAAATGCCACCCTCCCCTTGCTGCCCCCAACCCTGCAAAGTAATGAATCCATGGAGGAAAGGAATTGGAACGGGGAAAGGTGCCGCCCGGCCCCCAAGAGGAGAAATCACTCTCCCCTTGCTGCCCTCACCCTAGCAAAGAAATACATTTCACGGGAAAAAATGCATTCAAATGCGGGTGAAGGAGCCGCCCGGCCCCCGGGGAAGGAGCCTGGGGGGAGCACTCACTCGTAACTTTTGGACTGGAAACACGTGTGCGCGCCGCCATTATGGGACCGTCTCCTGTTGTCGCTCTTGTCCTTGGTCCGCCATCTTGCGAAACAGCAGACATTCCACTGCCTTCCCTTGGTGCTGTGACTGCGTCCCCCCTCCGACCCCACTTAATTGAACTCTGCTCTCCTTGTTTTTTAGGTCCTGACCTGAGAAAATCTATTGTTTGTACGTATATGTATATAGAGATAACTCTAATCACTAGTATATGTAGTAGAGCTTTATACTCTCTACCATTCCTATGTGACTCTTAGAGTTTATCCATTTGTATCTCTTCCTTGAGTGACTTTAGGACTTGTACATTTGCAATATTTTTTTCTGTTTGTATCTCCTCCTTTTGGGACTCTACAACTTGTACAGTTTGCAATTTTTTTTTCAGTTTCTATCTCTTCCTTGTGTGACTTTACAACTTGGTGCATTTGCAATTTTGTCCGTTTGTATCTTTTATGTAACTCATGTAATCCTAAGTCCTTATGTATCGCAACTGGTTCTTATGTAAAGCGCTCTGTCACCTTCGGGTGATGTTTGCGCTATATAAAATCACATTAAATAAAATAAAATAAATAAAATAAAAGCAGGACAACTACCCACAGCATGAAAGGGAGCCCAGCAGAGAGCCACACCTGAAGACCCACAGATGCCACGGAGACAATGACCATGCAATAGCAGGATGTGAGGAGAGGCATGGAGCAGGCATATGCGAGAACGACAAGTGACCATGGAATGTGAACCTACCCAATGCCAGGTGTGGCCTGGTTGGTGCCTGACAGACCACATAGTGCAAACCACGGAAATGCCCATGTTGTGAGCAACTGCTGGTGCATGGAGTGCAGTGGCCAGTGGGCGCTACCATGTCCCCACAGGTTGTGGGGCAGAAAGCGGAAATGTCGCATATTAAGTCTCCCCCTGCTTGTGCATGCATAGTGGGTTGGACCTGCGTATGCCAGTCCCACTTAGTGGTGTGCCCTTGCACTGCTTGATGGTTCTCATTCTGAATAGACAACATGTCTGCCAGGGCAACGACTCTCAGCCCACCACGAGTCCTGCGCCAAGAGCGGCAGGCCTGCGTCCCTGTGCGCCTGCTGCACCCCTGGCCACTGGTCCCCAGACCCCTCATGCCTGCCCCAGCGCACCAACGAGGCTCTGCTCACCTTCCTACACCGGCGTGTGTCAAAGAGGGCCCACCACGTGCAGGTGCAGGCTCCAAGCAACAGGCCTGCGACCTCTGCAGCCTCTGCAGACCATTGCTGGACCCCAACACTGGCCTACATTACTCCTGCCCCCAAGTCCGTGGCAGTGGCCGCAGCACCAGACCCCCTTCGATCAGTGAGGCATAATTCCATATGGCAGGCGACAAGTGGTGCTACCAACCCTGTTCAACGCAAACCGGCGTCCCATGGTGCCACTAACCCTGTTCAACGCGAGCCGGTAACAAGTGGTTCCACTAACCCTGTTCAACTCAAGCCAGCGAAACGTGGTTGAGGGCCCAGGCCTACCCTCCGGACCAGTAGGTCACACATCCAGCACTCTTTTGCGAATCATGAATGGCAGAGTCCACATCAGTGAATGCAGGAAAAGGTGAAAGATGAAGATGCAGTTCAGTCCGGAAAGCTGGATCAGAGTCATGGAGGTGATTGAACACTATCAACAACTGACCTTGTGCCATCAACATTGTCCACTGCAAGTCTGCATCCCATGGTGCCACTGAACCTGTCCTCTGCCGGGTGGTGGGGCCTTCCAACCTAAGCCGGGGACGCTCGGTGAATGGCTTGTGCTGACCGCTGCCTCAGGCCTACACTGTAGTCGAGCAAGTCACACACAATTTTGAATTCAACCTTGAGTCATTTATGGCAAACTTGATGTCATTGTACAGGTCTCATCGTAGACGGCATTCCCTTTCAGCCCCGGTGTCACTGAGTCTGTTTCCCGAGACCTACGACACATTCTGCTGCATTGGGCTGTATATCAGGGCACTTTTCTTGGCCATACTGGCACGCACTTGTTGATAAAGTCTGCGCACTTTCACTTGTCTCCAACTGTGCTGTGTCTTGATTTGTATGCCAATGTTTGTGTCACAGACTCTCTGGCTCCTTGCCATACGTGCATTGCTACCCCATCAGGGCTGTGGGTTTGTACTTGTGCATTCTTGTGTCCCTGTTTCATGCTTTGCCAGGTGCGTTTGACCCTTTACCAGCCACAGGCGGGTGCACTTTTGTCCTGTGTTCGTTTGTGCAAATGTTGGTGTTTGTGGCACATTGTGTTTGATGTTGGGGTGCTCTGCTTCCTATGTGTGTGTGCTGCATTGTGTGTGGGATGCCCCTTTGGCTCTTATTTGGATCACCTTTTGCCCTTTCAGGCAGTGTGGTTTTCACTACACTGTGTGTCCCTGGCCTGGCGGTGCTTATCCCTGCTTTCCTCATCGCTCATGGGCTCATCACACATTTTTTCGTGTTGTAGTTTGTGTTTTTTTTCCCGTCGCAGTGGTTGTATCGCGGACATTTTGTATTAGGTAAGAATCCCTGAGCAACAAAACGTAATTCGCACAATATCTTAAATCAAAGTAGCAGGATAATTCCAATAACAAAAGTTCAAGCATTAGTCCGTGGTTTCTTTATTTTCCGTAATTTTTTCACTTTCTCCACAGGGACTTGTTGAGCAAATTCTCCACTTCACAACTTTCGACTTCAAGTCATAACAGTACAGCCAAAATTACAGTCGCCAAAGATACAGCCAACACGCGGGTTTCGTCTTTGGTTATTCTCCAAAAGACTTCATCAGGGCTGTAATACAAATTAGACACAATAAATTCCCTCTACCTTCCTACTCATGTTGGAGGCTAATCCTAACCTCCACCATATAAGAAAAGTGCAATCCAAAACCAAAAGAAAATAAAGAAAATATCAAGGAGATTACAAAAAGAAAAAGAGAGAAGAAAGCACCCAACTTGTGTATTTCAAGAAAGCATAATCAATCACCAAGCCGTGTCATAAAATTCAGAACAACACCAATTCTCCTGGCAACCAGGAAAAATTGGGCGATTTTATTTGCTTATTTATTATTTATATGCAGTGCAGCGTGAAACCCACACCTATAGTATGTTCAAATAACTCACCCACAAAAAAACTTAAAATCTTCACTCCTAATATATATTGGCTGTGTAAGAGTAGCTAGAGATACAAAAGATAGAGTAACATACTATTCAATGACACTATCCAAACGCAAATGAATTAACTCAGCAATCATCAAAAAACAACCAAGTGGCTTTGATTAATGTGATTTACTCGGATCACTGAAATAATATTTACTACCAAAATATCGAGTTCCCATAATATCGATGAAAAAATATCGAGGGACATAATATCGACTTTCTATCTTCACTAAGGTAAGTACAAAAATATCGAGTTTAAAATATCGAGTGTTAAAAATATAGACTGTCAAAATATTGATTTTTTTATGTCTTTAAAATAAGTTAAAACTATTATAATATTAAATATATTTAATATAAACATTGTTAAAATTATTAAATAAATGTAACATTATTACATAATTAATGTAAATTTAAAAATTATTAATAATAATACATACATATATGTATAAATACATGTTATTAATAAAACATTTAGAATATATTTACCGTAGCATAGCAAAAGGTTTAAATTTAATGTAACCACTCCAGTGGGTGCTACATTAAAGAGATCGTTGGATAGCGTAGGGGTAAAAATTACTATTCCCACTTCAGTGGGTACAAGAGTAGGGAAAGCGTTGGATAGCGTAGGGGTAAAATTTACTATTCCCACTCCAGTGGGTGCAACAGTAGGGAAAGCGTTGGATAGCGTAGGGGTAAAAATTACTATTCCCACTTCAGTGGGTGCAACAGTAGGGAAAGCGTTGGATAGCGTAGGGGTAAAAATTACTATTCCCACTTCAAAGAGTGCAACAGTAGGGAAAGCGCTGGATAGCGTAGGGGTAAAAATTACTATTCCCACTCCAGTGGGTGCAACAGTATAGAAAGCGTTGGATAGCGTAGGGGTAAAAATTACTATTCCCACTCCAGTGGGTGCAATAGTAGGGAAAGCGTTGGATAGCGTAGGGGTAAAAATTACTATTCCCACTCCAGTGGGTGCTACTGTAGGGAAAGCGTTGGATAGCGTAGAAGTAAAAATTACTATTCCCACTCCAGTGGGTGCACCAGTAGGGAAAGCGTTGGATAGCGTAGGGGTAAAAATTACTATTCCCACTCCAGTGGGTGCTACAGTAGGGAAAGCGTTGGATAGCGTAGGGGTAAAAATTACTATTCCCACTCCAGTGGGTGCTACAGTAGGGAAAGCATTGGATAGTGTAGGGGTAAAAATTACTATTCCCACTCTAGTGGTGCAACAGTATAGAAAGCGTTGGATAGCGTAGGGGTAAAAATTACTATTCCCACTCCAGTGGGTGCAATAGTAGGGAAAGCATTGGATAGCGTAGGGGTAAAAATTACTATTCCCACTCCAGTGGGTGCTACTGTAGGAAAAGCGTTGGATAGCGTAGAAGTAAAAATTACTATTCCCACTCCAGTGGGTGCACCAGTAGGGAAAGCGTTGGATAGCGTAGGGGTAAAAATTACTATTCCCACTCCAGTGGGTGCTACAGTAGGGAAAGCGTTGGATAGCGTAGGGGTAAAAATTACTATTCCCACTCCAGTGGGTGCTACAGTAGGGAAAGCGTTGGATAGCGTAGGGGTAAAAATTACTATTCCCACTCCAGTGGGTGCAACAGTAGGGAAAGCGTTGGATAGCGAAGGGGTAAAAATTACTATTCCAACTCCAGTGGGTGCAACTGTAGGGAAAGCGTTGGATAGCGTAGGGGTGAAAATTACTATTCCCAATTAATTATTTTAAATTAATTACCAATTATATATTAATTATTTACCAATTAATAATTAATTTAAAAATATAATTAATTTACATAATTATTTAATTATAATTAAATTACTTCCCACCCTATTCCCCTATAAACACACAACCCGCTACAGAAATAAAATTACTAAAAATTAATTATTTATCAATTATTTATTTTTAATTAATTACCAATCATATTTTAATTAATTACCAATTAATATTTATTAACAACACGTGTCGGCCGTGTGAGCTGTGAAGTTTTTTATATGCTTATGGATTTACAATAAAGATTTGGAAGAATACGATTTGGCTTGGATCTCTGAAATTTGAAGTTTATGGAAAACATTGGACATTACTTATCTAGGATTGTGGATGAACATAGGATACATTATGTGGTTTTAATACATTTTGATATTTTTTCTAGGATGTTCTAGATCAAACAATAACTGTACAATAGGGGGAGGACTGCGTGGACTGCTCTCATTTTTTTCTCTGATATTAGGCACATTGTGCCAGTTAACACTCCTGGTAGTGGGTGTGCATCAGGCCACAAAAGCACCCTTTTGAGGCGGACTAATATTTGTTGTGATGTGTACTTCACGTCTATAACTTTCTATGTGAGAAGTAGCATTTATTATGTGCGGACGTTTTCCCTCTTAGTAGGGGAACCCTACCACCAATTCCTTTTGTGAATAAAATACAAGAAAATGCTCCTTTTATAATGCTTGAAAATCGCTTTTCCCCCCTTGCAAGCATAATAGGCTTGGAAGGGAGCCAGGCGGAATAAGTGAGGATAATACCCTGGATCTAAGGTTAATCAAAGACGGGGGATATTCCAGCCATTCCATTAACATGAACGCTGATCATGATAATACACCTATCCCTCCCCCCACTCTTCAGGCCCTTCAGGCCCTTCAGGCTCCTTCAATGTCTTTTGCCTCTCAGCTTTCACAGGAGTCATCCAAGGCAGACTGCAATGTTCAAATTCAAACTCAAACCCAAGCTCAACCTCAAGCTCAAGCCCGAGGGGAGTTGCCCCAGTCGGATTTTCCTAACAGTGATGGGGACAGCTTGGGTTCCTTGTTGTAGTCATAGCATTTTATTTTGTTAGTTTTACATCTAACATAAAGATTAAAACATTTGCATTTTTATTTAACATAAAAGTATTTTTACAAACTTTTAATTTAGTGAACATTTTAACATTTCCCTGTAGTTTACCATGCGGAGATCTCTGTTCCAACTGCGGAAACGTCCCTATGGTAAAGTATAGATAACCTTTCCCTATACTTTACCATACAGCGATTTCGGCCCTGACTGTGGACTATCCCTATGGTATTATGTACTTTTCGTATATATTTTTAACATTAAAGTATATTTATGTATATTTTTAACATATTTTAATAATGTATTTTATTTTAACATTATTTCCAATGAGGTTTTATTTTAAGTCCCTACCTCCATTATTTTCTATAGAAGGGCTTTGCACTGCCAGTGGTTAGCCAGATTTGGCGGTGGACTTGCTCCATCTCTGAGCTTGAGTAATTTACTACCACATTGGATCCCTTCTGGCTACAGTAACTTGCGAAGGGCAGTTTGTGAATAGCAACAGGATTACGTCTTTGTGGGCTGGTACATGTCCCTCCCTAAACCCCTGCATAACCCTCCCTTAATCCCTCCTTACTCCTCTCAATTCCCCTTCCCTATAGCAATAAGCATTCCCCGTATTCCATCCACTTCCTCTGTCCACCCTACATTTACCACTATAGTGATTACTTACCTGTGCAGAGACTCTGCAGTTGGAACGGAAATCTCTTTACAGAAAAACTCAGGAGCGACAGAGGCTTAAACTCCACAAATAGGTTTGTGATAACATTTTGTAATTAATTTCTAGTACTATTATAGTATTACTAAACTGTACTACAAAATACATTTTGTGAATAGGCCTCCTGATGTTCAAGATGCTCCTGTTGAACTAAAATGCTCCCTGTGAAGTACTCTGCTGCCCTATATGCATCAGGGTCCAAGTTATCTGAACCACCAATAAACTAATGAAGTAGGTGAAGACATATGTTTGCTCTATGGTCTATGCATGGGCCGAATGTACTTAGACACGTGTCACAAAACGTAGAAGCAAATTGTGCACTGACTTTTTGTGACCTGTCTATGATTTTCCAATATGGCCCAAGGACTAATAGGTTGCAATGCAAATTCTCCAATCGAAGGGGGTTTGCAGGACAATCTGCTCAATGATTATTAATTAGGGAGGTTGCTATTTTTGACCCCTCTGATTGGCTACAAACACATTGATGATGGCATTCAAGGAACAGCAGGCCACTATCCCGGTGCTTACACTGCCAAACAGTTATTTTTTCCATAAAAGCAGCTCATTCTCTTTGAAAGAACTGTTTCTGCTTAAAAAAAACTTTTTTATCTGGGAAACGTTTGGATTAGTAGGTTGTAGTCTCTGGAACTATGTCTACTGCCACTGAGGCTAACAACACAATTCATAAGGGGGAAGCTATGTAAATGGTGTGCAATCAAAAAACTATGGGCCGGATGTATGATGTTACAACGCATGCTTTTACCACTCATGCCTTTACAACGCGGTTTTTACATCGCAATCCATTACAACGCATAGCGCTTTGGGGTGCTGGATAGTGAAAAGTTTAATTTACTATTCCAACACCAGTCCCAGTGGACACTAGGGAAGGTGTTGGATAGTAAATTAAACTTATTCCCTATCCTAGAGCGCCCCCCAGCGCAATGCATTGTAATGGTTTGCGTTGTAAATACCGCGTTGTAAAGGCACTGCGTTGTAAAAGTTTCGTTGTAACGGTTGTTCACCCTATGGGCCATATGTATCAAGCTCCCCATTTGCGATTCTGAATTTGCGATTTTTGCGAATCGCAAATTCAGAATTGCAAAATGGTGTGTATGTAAAAAATCGCAATGAAATAGCAATTCTGTAAAAATCACTATTTTCATTGCGATACCCCAATAGAGATTCCTTAACGTAAAAAATCACAATTATGCGATTCTTTACCGTAAACAATCACAATTTTGCGAATTTCGCAAATCTGCTAATCGGAAACTCAGGTGCAGCTTGATGACATCACAACCAGGAAGTGTGACTTACCCATTCTGCACCTGGGTTTCTGATTCACAGTCAGAGAGAAGGAGTGGTGGAGAGGGAACACTGTAGTGGAAGAAAGAATACAGGACACAGGAGACATGCCCAGCCAGGACACCCCCCCAGCAGCAGCAAGCTGACAGCCAGAGGAAGAGGAAACAGAAATTCTCAGTAGCAGAGCTGGAAGTACTCATCCAAACAATGGTCACACGCCATGAGCTGCTGTTTGGAAAAAAATCACTGAGGGTGCCTGAGACACTCAAGAGGCGCATATGGGCAGACATACAACAAAAGGTGAAAGCTGTTGGGGTAACACACAGGAGTGTGGAAGACTTAAGGAAGCGCTGGTACAACATGCCCCAGCGCTCCAAGTAGAAGGTGGCTGCCAGGTTGGAGCAAGCCAGGAAGACTGGTTTGAGGGATCCACCACTGCCACTGACTCAACACCTTTGGAGGAACTGGTGGAGGGAACCCTACTTCCTGAAAGCGTCTTGGGCGTGGCCGACCTGGACAGCTCCGATCCCCCGGGACCAGGACAAGGTAAGAGGCATGCCATCAAACCCCTGACCCCCCCCCCCAAACTACCCCCACATACCCAGCAGCGACCCAGGGGCAGGACAAATCTAGAAGGCCAGTGCAGGTACACAAGCACACACTGCAATGCATTATGGGAGATGTAGTCACATGCACATTACAGTGGTGCATTTACACCCAGCCAATCCCCAAATGCATGTGCCAATCATGAAAGGAAAAAGCAAGATACATGTAATCCCAACAAGTGATATTTAATAATTATCAAGTGCAAGTAAGAACAGAAAATAAATGTGTACTTTTACGTCCACAGCATCAACTGCAAATCAGGCAACAGGCAGTGGGAGACAGGGCAATTCCCCTAATAGACCACCGTCTGCGCAGCAGGATGAAAGTGAGGATGAGGATAGCCCACTGAAACCCCCCAAGCGCCGCAGGAGGAATGTTGTCCAACCACTACCCCCTTTGGAGGATGAGGGTCAGGACACTGGTGGCGATGGCCAAACTGCTACCACACAGCCAGAACCACAACAGCGCCCCCATGCAGACCCAATGCCAGAAGTCCCAACCAGGCGCAGGTCCCGTGCTTCCAGCAAAGCAGCTGATCCAGGGGATGGGTCCGTGTTGGCCGGTCTTGAGCTGAACATGTTGCAGGTACAGCGCCTGCAAGCAAAACTTATAAAGTCACTCCAAAGGGAAGTCACGACAGGCTTCAGGAGCATGACATGTGCCATGGAGGCAATCTGTGCCGAACTCAGGGCTGACTGTGCAGCCAGGCGTAGTGAGATGCAGCGCCCGGACTTGTACACAAGGGCGGTGAACCGCCTGTCCTCTACCACCAGTGTTTTAGCTAGGCACAGCATCTGCATGCCGCGCGAGGTGGCACACAACAGCCAGGACGTGGCAAGGGCTCTGCTCCAAATCACTATGGCTGTGTATGAGCTGCGCGCAATCCGCAATACTGGGCCAGGAGTCCTGACTCCCACTGATGAGGACGCCCTATCAGGAAGGAGCAGCGTCAACCCCCACCCACCATGGATAGGCGCTGTGGTGGCCGTAACAGTAGGGCTAGTAGCCCAAGTGTGGGAGGCACTGTGCATCCCCAAACAGGGACTTCCTCCCGACAGCGCCGCTTGTGAGAAGATATGCATGGGACCACAGGATGGGTGCAGCTACCCACTGCAGAAGGACACTTGCCCCCGATGGGAGACTTACACTGTGCATGAACATGTGCTGGACATTTTGATGGACATTGTGTGTCACTCAGCCTGTGTGAAGTTAACAATCCTGATGTTAAGGAATAAAAATACAGTCTGACAATTGATATATAACATTGTGTCATTTTCTCTTACCTAAAAATAGTTGCACGTGATCTCATCCCACCTCTGGCACCCTCACTTGCACCAACTACACCGGCTGGCATGCATCCTGGAACTGGCCCCTCCACATCTGATGTGTCAGATTCACTGACCTCCACCGGTGTGCCTTTCCTGGTGGCGATGTTGTGCAGCATGGCACATGCTGCCACTATCTTGCAACAGGTCTGTGGGTTTTATTGCAGTGCCCCTCCGCTCTTGTGTAGGCACCTGAATGTGCTTTTGAGTATCCCAAATGTCCTCTCAATGGTGGCTCTTGTTGCAAAGTGGGCGCTGTTGTATCGCCGCTCAGCTGCATTGGCCAGATTGAGGTAGGGCGTCAGTATGAAGTCACGGACAGCATACGCACTGTCACCTGTGGGTAGGGAGGTATATGGTTAAACACTGTCCTGCACATGCTATCCTTAACAAGTGTGGCCTCTGTTCAAATGCATTTACCTAGTAGTTAGCCCTCGCCAAACTCCCCACTTGTGAGTCTACGGTGTATCCCACTGTGGCGGAAGATGTAAGAGCCGTGCGTGCTGCCAGGGTATTTGGCAACAATGTCCGTGATTATGTGCTTGGCATCACACACCACCTGTATATTCAGGGAATGGTAGGATTTGCGATTGCTGAACATGTACTCATTCTGGGAGGTGGGGGGGTTTTGTAACGTGTGTCCAATCTATACATCCGATGACGTAGGGAAATTGGGCTATTTGATAAAAGTCCTGTTTGGTCTGGTCTAGTGCTTGTGGGGTGCTTGGGAAGTGAATGTGGTGAAGCAGCCTCTGTACCATGGCATCAAGGAACGTGTGGAAAAAGTGCGAAAGTGCACTCTGGAAACTACCAGATGCCAAGAGGTGGAGTGGGCACATTACCTGGATGTGCGTGGGGATGGAGTGTCTCCTGCGTGTGGGATGTTCAAGGAAGGGTTTGAGTTCTTCAATTAAATCAAGGATGCTCTCTTCATCCAGCCTGTAGTGTTTATGAATGTCCTCCTCAATGCGCTGGAAGATGGTAATGCGTGCACGAAATATCCTTTCCTGGCATCTCCTCCTCTGTGCAGCAGCTCTGAGTCGCAGCCTCATGGCTATCAAGAAAAAGCCCAGCCATTGTGGAAAAAATTCTGTTGCATTGTGGGACTCCTTATATAGTTTGCACCTGGTTACCACCTGCTCCCACTTGGTGTTAATTGCGATTCTCTAAAATGCGAATTTCGTGAAATCGTTAATTGCGATTTTTTCATACATTCCATAGCGATTCCTTATTTTGAGATTACCCCATTTGCGAATTTCGCTAACTGAGGTAATCACAAAATAAGGAATCGCTAGGGAAACCTCAGAATTCAGGCTCTCGCAACGTAAGGAATCGCTATTTTAGCAATTTCTTTTTTTCTATGCGATTGTGCTTCATACATTGGGAATAGCGATTTTTTAATCGCAAACGCTGTTTTCTGTGATTCGCAGCGTTTGCGACTAAAGATTTGCTTGATACATATGGCCCATTGATTACTACCTACCATTGCGAATTGCAGTTAGGAGGGGTTGGCCCTTTCATGCCATTTATGATTGCAATTTAAACTGGATGGCAAAGACCATTTTGCGAGTCAGAAAGCCTGATCCAACTCACAAAATAGTTTTTGTACATAGAAAAAAAACTTTTCTGGTTGCAACCGCTGCAATTTTGTGAAACATACGGTTTGTGATGGCAAAAGGACTTGTATATCTGGGTCCTAGTTGCAGATCTCAAGGGCATTATAGACCAAGAGTAAATAATGCTTTAAAAAAAAGCAGAATATTGCATGCCTGGCCCAGGTGGCTAGACTGCCTAAGGCAAAAAGTACCTGGTGACACCACCTGAGGGAATTTAGAGCGTACATATTCATGAAACTTGCATCGTAACTGTGTCTGGAGTTACAGAGGAAACAAAGTCCCATCAAGTTCCAGGGACGCCAACTCTGAAAATAAAACGTTCTCTGATTTTACTTTTTATTAACAGTGGATTTTGTGTCTTAATATACTTCAATGGTATGTGTAAAGGCCAAGGGACAAATTCACAAAGCAATAGCCAAGGAGTAACTGATTCTTTGCTGCAAAAAAAAACTACTTACACCTCCACTCAATTGACCTTGGGTGAGATGAATGTAAAGGCATGCATGCAAGTGGGATCTACATATGCATAATGTCAGTTCTCAAGCATAAACCATACATATGTCGTTTTGAACTTAGCAGAAGCGAATGTAATGATAGCAGAATACCATTGTTAGAATAAGATCATCTGTCTTAATGACCAAGTCCTAGAAATCCTGTACAAAAATATTGACTTTTTGGAGTTATAAAAGTGATCACAAACCAGTATGTGAAATTGCCCATGGATCGGCATATTTAAGAGCCCCTTGTGCCACCGTAGCGTCACTTTTTGTGCTGCTCAGGCGGGCAAACCACAAAATCATATTTATGAGGCCACTCAAAGCCACATTGTGTTGCTTGGAATGGCCTCATAGATATAGAGAAAGTCAAGATAGCACAAATCTTTGTGTTGCCTTACTCTGCCCTAGGGAGGCATTCCAATGGTGTTGCGGTGAGTGTTTCCATGCAGCACCCATGAATTTTGACGCTTTCCCAGATTTACAAGACCATATAATCCTGGGTATGTGCCAAAACTGCATCCCCATGGGAGGCTCAACTAGGAGAAATGCCCTATTATTTACCAGTAATCTTCATTACTCCTGGTCCCGTTGTCCTTGTCCCATTCCTTACAAAGTGGAGATGTCCAGCTCCATGACAGAAAAAAAGAGCAGGAAAATCAGGGATACCTAAACCCACCCCCTCCCACTGGGAGTATATAAGCTGCACTATTACAGCATTCAGCCTGAAACACCAAGACACCAACTGGAAGGCCGGCTGTCCGGGAGGAGGGTGAGGGTAAGGAATGGGACAAGGACAACGGGACCAGGAGTAGTAAAGATTACTAGTAGGTAATAGGGCATGACCTCCCGGATCCTCCAGTCTTCTTTCCATTCCTTACAAGGCAGAGAATACCAAAGCAAACAACGCGGCCTTCTGAAGTCTCACCAACACAAGGGCACCACACCAAAAGTGGCACCCAACAGAAGCAAAAGGGAGAACCACAAGAAAAAAACAAAGACAGGAGCACACAACCAGCAATGCCCCAACAAAGCCAACAGAGCCGAACCCCAAAACGAGCAGGGGACGACCAGGAAAACCCCAAAACAAGGAGCCCAGCCCAGGAGCCGCCACCCAAAGGGAAGACAACCAAAACCAGGAACTGCCCACGAGCCACAGAGGAGGATAACCCAACAAGAAAGGACCAGGGCCAGACTGCAAGAACAGCGACAAGGCCACCACAGAAAAAGACCCAGCGTAAGGAGCCAGGGCTGCAACAGGAGGGACACAAGAACCCCAGGCAATGCCAGAAGGAGGCCCAGCACCCAGAGCCAAGCCCCAAGGGAACCGCCAGAGGGGCTGAAACAACCAGCCCCCCTAGAATAACCAGCAGAAGGGGACCCAGAAGAAGCAGAAGCACTCACACGTCATAACAAAAGTTAGAAAGGGCAACCAACTGGAGACGCGCGAGCGCGTTACCTAAGATGGCCGCCGCCACCGGAGCTCCGTGATTCCCGGAGCTTTCAGCCCTAATTACGACGATATACCGGCAAAAAACCCAGCGAAAATACCGGCGCTTGCCTCATGAACCTTCCACCTACCTGTGAGTCCGTTTTTGAGCGTTTTGGACGACGGAGTTATTTTTCTTTACCTCACAGACTTCTGCTCCATGCTCTCCATTGAGGTACTGCCGAGAATGTGAGCCTGGGGGCGGAGTGTCATTTAAGAAAGAGGCTGGCTTGGGCCTAGCTCCGCCTACAGTCCTGTTTAGCTGCTGCACCTGGGATTTATCAGTGTTATTTAAACAATTGTCTTTATTTACAATACTTTTCCTCATATTTTGAGGTTATTTGTCTCACTCTATTTTTCTTCATATTAAGTCATATTTTTTCACCTCAAAATGGATTCAAAAAATCCTTCCGCTAATAAAAGGAAGCAGCAGGTTTCTCCTCCTCCCACAAAATCCAAAGTGGTGGAATCCTCAGAGCCTTCTTTGTCTTTGATTTTGGAGGAAATTAAAGCCTTGCGTTTGAATACTGACTCCATTGCTTCAGAGGTTAAAAATGTTCGTAAAGATATGGCTTCTATGTCCATGAAGGTGTCAGACAATACCATTAAAATCCAAGATAATAAGAATAAATTGGATGCTTTTACACCTTTAATGACTAGAATTATGCCAATGCATACTCAGCTGTTGGACTTAGAAAATCGCAATAGGCAATACAATCTGCGCATCTTTAATTTGCCTGAAGAAATTGAAGGGACCAATTGTCGCCTTTATCTTGAATCTCTTTTGCCTGGTCTCCTGAATATTAAGTTTGCAGAAAAATTTTAAATTGATAAAGCTCATAGAGTTCCGTCACATCGTAATCCTCGTCATTCTAAGCCAAGGCAGATAATATTTAAGGTCCTGCGCCATCACCACCTGGTCCTTATTCGGAAAGCTGTTCGTGAAATACCATCTTTAGTGGTGAATGGAACCAAAATCTTCATCCATCAGGATTTTGCGAAAGAAACAGTGGCTATTCGTAAAGAATTTTCATCTCTTCGTCCGCATCTGAGGAGTCTTGGCTTCAAGTATGGACTATTTGATCCTTCTACAATGCGAATCTGGAAGGACAATGTCTCCAAATCTTTTCAACGTCCTGAAGATCTTCGTCTTTTCCTTGAACAGCAGGCTCCTCCATCAATGGATACACAAGACCCTAATTCTTGACTTCATATCGCTGGTTTCTTGTGACAGGTCTAATACTAAATTTCTTCATGGGCTCCAACGGTAACTGGCCATGCTTGGTGAACGGGTGTGCGTTTCCTTGTCTTTATTTATGTGGCATGTTCGTACCTTACTCTCTCTTTTTTGTTTCTCCCTTTCCTATCTTTCGATCAGAGTTACTCTATTAATCTGTCTTATCCTACCTTC
The DNA here is from genome assembly GCF_964263255.1 of Lissotriton vulgaris. NCBI lineage: Eukaryota > Metazoa > Chordata > Amphibia > Caudata > Salamandridae > Lissotriton > Lissotriton vulgaris. The sequence goes on from NC_141698.1 coordinate 618,091,022, forward strand.
TTCTTGTTCCTATTCCTGTCTTTTTCTTCTCTTATATCCTAATGGCTAACATTCAAAATATAAAAATTGTTTCTCTTAATGTGAAAGGTTTACGACATCCGGTGAAACGTTTAAAAATTTTAGATTATTTAGGTAATTCTAAGGCTGACATCTGTTTTGTCCAAGAGACTCATATTGATGATAAAGTTTTAAGTTATATGAACAAAAAGTGGGTGGATACTATTGTTTCTTCACCTGCTGCAGGTAAAAAAAATGGGGTCGCTATTTTCTTTGCCAAAAGGTTACATTGTCAGGTCTTGCATAAGATCTCCGATTCTGATGGTAGATATATTATAGCTAAAGTTAAAATTCATGATTCTATTTTCTATTTGATGAATGTTTATGGTCCTACGTCAGAGGATCCTGTTTTTTGGACAACTGTTACGTCAGAAGTTTTAAAGTTGGGAAATGCTCCATTGATTTTTGGTGGTGATTTAAATATGTTTGTGGACCCCTTGTTAGATAGATTGTCTACATCTCGATTTCGACCATCCAAGACTTTTCATGCCTTTAAGACCTTTCTTCAAACTACTAAAATAGCTGACATTTGGCGATTACACTATCCAACTGGTAAAGATTTTTCTTTTTTCTCCAACCCACACAATTCCCATTCCAGAATAGACTATTTTTTCCTTTCCCCTTCCCTTATTCAATTTGCTAATGATCCTATCATTGGTACCATCGACATTTCAGATCATGCTATGATTTCCTTTGTATTAAATGTATCATCTTCATTTTCTAAGCAGTCAAGATGGCGCATGAATTCTGACATTGTCCTTAACGATACTCATAAGCCTAAGTTACTCCAGGCTATTCAAGAATATTTTACTTTTAATTCAGAAGGGTCTACCTCCATTACCACTCGCTGGGATGCATTTAAAGCTTATATTAGGGGTACCACTATTTCTATTATGGCTCATGAAAATAAGAAGTTTAATTCACATATCAAATCTTTAGAAAAACAAATTGCTCAATTTGAACGTTTATTTGTTTCATCTAGTGATCCCCAATATAAAGTAAAATTGCAAAAGCTGCGGTATGAATTCAATGCAATCCTCAGTACTAGAGCTGGAATCCAACTCTCTAAATCCAATGCCAAATTTCGTTTTAATACCAATAGGTCTGGTAGACTTTTGGCTAATTATTTGCATATTAAACGAGATAAAACTCAGATTACGTCCATCAAAAGTCCTCAAGGTAAAATTGCTTTTTCTCATAATGAGATCGTCAATGAGTTTTTGAATTTTTATTCTACTTTATATAATAAACCTGATTATTGTGATGTTTCTTTAGTTGATTCCTTTTTACAACACTCTGATTTACCTCACATTTCTGCCTCTGACAAAATTAAATTAGATTTACCCATTACTAATGAGGAAATTCTTTCTGCCATTAAATTGCTTCCGAAGAAAAAATCCCCTGGTCCTGATGGTATCCCTGCAGAATTTTATAAAGAGTTCCAACATCACCTTTTACCTTTTTTGAATCAGATTTTTTCTCATTTTTCCTCATCAGGTACTATTTCAGGTTCTTTTTCTGAAGCCTTAATTGTTGTACTTCCCAAACCTGATAAGGACCCTACCCTTGTTGCTAATTACCGTCCCATTTCCTTAATCAATCAAGATTGTAAACTATATGCTAAAATTCTCGCTTCCAGGTTAGCCCCTATCCTTCATTCAATTATTCACCCTGATCAATCTGGTTTTATGAAAAATTGATATTCTGCTAATAATACGAGAACGTTATTACATGTTATTGAGCAAAGCTCCTCTATCCTTAACCCTGCTGGTGTTATGGCATTAGATGCTGAAAAAGCTTTTGACAAAATCCATTGGCAGTTTTTATTTAAAACTTTGTTATCCTTTAATTTTGGGCCTTCTTTTATTCGTATGATTTCTGCCTTATACTATGCTCCCACTGCTCGACTATTTATTAATGGTCAGATTTCTAACCAATTTTCTCTTTTCAGAGGCACTCGACAGGGTTGTCCCCTTTCCCCTCTTTTGTTTTTACTTGGTATAGAACCATTTCTTAATTACATTCGTAAATGTGAAAACATTCAAGGGATTACTGTCTGTGATATTACTGTTAAAACTCTAGCATATGCTGATGATGTGTTATTATTTATTAGCAATCCTGATTCCTCTGTTCCTTTTCTGCTTGATATTATTTCTAAATACTCTATTGTGTCAGGTTATAAGTTAAATGTTACTAAAACTGAATTTTTTCCACTCAATATGTTGTGTACTCCTGATATGCTACCCTCACCAGATATAGTTTGGCAAAAGAATAAATTGAAATACCTTGGTATTTTATTTTCATCATCCCTTCATGCTACCCTAAAATTAAATTCTGACTTCATTCTAGAACATATCAAACAAAAAACTTCCAAATGGTCCTCCCTTCATCTTTCCTGGTGGGGGAGAATGGAATCTATTAAAATGACTATTGCACCTAAAATATTCTATTCCCTTGCAATGATCCCAACTCAATTTCCACTCAAATTTTATAAAGATGTTGACAAACTTTTATCAACATTTTTATGGAATAACAAGCCTCCCCGTATAGCTTATAAAAAATTAAAAGTTCCCAAATGTAATATTGGTTTTGCCCTACCTGACTTTCTTCTATATCATAAGGCATTTATCCTTAAACAGAGTTCGTTATGGTTTAATATATCTCCTATGCTTACTCCCCCTATTTGGTATCATATAGAGACTTCCCTTGTTAAACCTTTTCCTTTATTATCCCTATTAACCATGTCTCCCGTATCTAAAATTGTACACTCATATTCCATAATTAAATCATCAAGATTAATTTTTAACGATTTGGACTCCAATTTTGAATCCCCTCTACTTTCAACGGTACATTTGTCCTTATGGCATAGTGCCTTGTTAAAATTAAATAAGAATATTTCGTTTTGGTCTTCATGGATTGCTAAAGGTATTTTTTATCTTGGAGATGTTTTCATGGATGGAGCGTTTATTCCATTTATTCAACTCCAATCAAAATTTAATCTGCCTTTAACTGATCTGTCTAAATATCAATTCCTTTGTAATTCTATTTTAGATTCTTTCCCACATGGCATTCCTTCTAAAATGACAGCTGATTTTATGCTATATGTTAATACTGTGTCCTTATCCCCTAAGGCGGTGTCTGTATTTTATAAGAAGCTCACTATATCCTTAGGTTCCAATATTGATACAATCTCTACCTTTTGGAACAATGAGCTATCTTTATCTTTGCCAAGTGATTCCTGGTCATTAATATGGACTCTTTCTATTTCTGGTTGCTTACCAGTGTCAATTTATCAAACTAATGCTTATATTTTATTTAATTCCTTATGGACACCACTGCGTTTATTTAAAGCTCATTTATTACCATCTAATGTATGCTGGCATTGCAATTTGCAGCCTGGTTCCTTACGTCATATGTTATTTGAATGTCCGCTTATTTTGAAATTTTGGTCTGAAGTATGGAATGTTATACGGAAAATTCTACCTATTTCAGATTTACCCTCTTATACTTTAATCATATGCAAATCTGTTGTGTTGAGTGTACCCCTTGAAGATAATGAAGCTAAACTATTTAACTTTTTGGTATCGGCTGCATTGAAATCCATCACATTTTGTTGGAAGGATGTTACTTCCCTTTCAGTCCATGCTTGGTGGTCTTGGATTATCTTTACAAGAAGAGGTGCTCAATTGTCACTACAAGGTATTCATCATAATTCTTCTACTTTTCAATCTTTCTGGTCTCCTATAGATTCATATGTACAGTTATAACTATTGTTGTTCTTCCTTACTACTGTATTGTATTGGTAACTCTACTTGTATAAGTATTTATGCTATGAATTGTATATTTCCCTTCCCCTTTCCCTGCGCCCTTCCCCTCCTTTTTTCTCCTTAGAATGTCTAATTTTTTCTTGCGATGTATTTTATTGAAGACTGTATATTTTATGATTAGTCTTTTTCGCTTCTTTGTATTTTAATGAAATCCTTCTTCACTTTTTTGTATGTATTTATGTGATTCATCATTCTTAAAATTTCAATAAAGTCTGACTGAACTAAGAACAAAAAAAGAAAGGGCAACCAACTAATGAGAAAACAACCAAGGGCGAAGCCAACAGCACTAGGCACCACCAGGCAGCCGCCGAACCAGGGCCAAACCAGGCCAAACCTGGCCAAACCCCGGAGAGCAAACGAAAGCAGGCCCAAACAGGGTGGTACCGCCAAAGGCACAGAAACTCCACCCGCCGACTGGAACACAGCAGGAGCAACGACAGAGAGCAACCCCCCCAGATGAGGGAATAAAGCAACACTCCACTGAGGGGAAGGAAGCAGAGACAGAACCAGCCCCACCAAAAGCTAAGGAACGCCACGACCAACCACAAGACCAACCCCAACACCCCAGGGGAAGCCTCCAGCAGAGCTGCAAAGACTGAAGAGGACGGAGCTTGAAAGAACTCAGGTATCGACCCAGAGGACCAACCAATGACAGGCGCAAACCAAGCAGCCAGAAAGAGAGGGGGCAGGGACTACGAGCAAGCCCCCTCTGCAATGCCAACAGCACCAGCAACAGAGAGACCAGAGGCAAAGAAAACCCCACAGGCGGCCCAGGCTTTGGGGCAGGAACGGCCAGCACCCAACCCCAGCAGAGACACTGGACAGTTGCAGAAAGGGCACCACACCTGGAGAAGAACCTGAAGCACAGGGATAGGTCAAAGGCCGGGCCCGAGGCACACACCTCCAAAGCAGGAGACACCAGGGCACGAACACAGCAACCTGCTCAACTAAGGCCAGGGAGAGTCCAGAAGTGCAACCACCCCAGAAAAACGCAACCAATAACAGAACCCAGCCCCAGCCCACAGAAAGGCAAGGGAAAGACTGCAATTGACCCCGCACAAGACCAGGGCACAACACCAAAAGTGGGGAGAAGAAAAAAAAAACAAGGCCACCGAGAGCAGGGGAACCCCAAAGCCCAAGACAAAAGGAACGTGCACTACATAGAAGTCAAGACAAGTAAATTCTTCGAAAGTTCTTCTTTTTATTGAATTCTTTGAAAAGAACACCGGCACACAGCCAACGCGTTTCGTTCCCCAGTGCCACAGGAACTTTGTCAGGGCTATTACAAAAGACTGACATAAATATACAAAAAAATATATTCGAACAAAGTGCCAATATATACATAATGAGAATCTTTAAAAATCTTTTTTATAAATTTTTTTAAAAACCCAACAAACATAATGTTTGTATAGATGGCCCAAAACATGATGTCACACAAGGTTTGTTTTTGCAAAGACACAACCATCCAGTATACAATTGGCCCCAAACGTGGTGTCCAGGGCACATGTTTGTTTGTCAAATGACATACAACCACAAAAAATGACATAAACAAAAACACAAACGCAAAAATAACAAAATAAAAACAACAATTAGATAATGACAGTACATCCATTTGGTAAGCACTAGGTACTATTATAGAGAAACGTCTCTAATGGCTAAGAACAACATACATGTGTGTCTGGTGGGAAAAGTAAATAGAAAAAGGAAAAAACAGGTATATAAATATATAAAGACAATGGTCCCGAGAGGACACCCATAGTGAGCAACGGAGAAACAACATAGCAGCATGTTGGTTAATACTGTATCAAATGCAACAAAAAAGGCCCTCGGCATATCAACTAAACGTTTATTGTGGAAATCACATACTACAAATCCCTACAGCAGTTAGGATCGCACCAAGAGAAACATGTGTCATTCTCTCACCTTATAATATATAAAGGTTCAGTAACCAAAAGGATGATGAGTTTCGTGATCACTCATGGATAAATCAATGAAAATAACCAACTAAATCACGTCGTCCTAGAAAGGAAAAGTGGGGAGGAATCCTGTTAAGAGAAGTCCATATCTAAAAACATATGGTCGCATAAGCAGGCAAGAGAGCGGATAGTAAAGACCGCTGGGGAACATATGAAAATGTTTCAAACGCCACACAGTACCACTTGATAACTGGGTTAGCAGGAAGCAAGGTGAAAACACAATATTATTGAATCCTCACCTAGTTTAATGATGAGACTCTGTAGAATTCAAAAGGGAATTCCAGGTTTACAGGATTAGTGTAGTTTGGCCCTGCAAAGCGTAAAATAGGAAATCAGTATACGTATAACAACTAGTGTGCAAACATACTGCTAACAATAAAGGACCTGGGGCAGAGTTATCTTAATAAGAGCTACATGTTGAAAACCTAAAAGCATGGTCACGAACAATCTCACCTTATTAAGCGGCTGACGGCGAATCAACTAGTAGTGCCCACGAGCTGATTTGCAGATATCAAGTGAACCCATACCAGGGCGACCTGTCACCAATCACTGGGGGCAAGAGACATGAACAGTAGCATGAGCATAACTAAGCGGAATACATGTCAATGACCCTAGTATATACAAAATCCCTTCACACAGTAAAATTCCATTAGATGCAGGAATCTGCTCCCGGGGGCGGGGGGGACGAAGGGGAAAGAAGGGAAAATATACCACATCTCGATATAAATCTCAACCAGGTCAGCGATAATATGGGCAAGATATAAACAGCACTAGGTAGCTAAAAAAATTCACCAATTACCAATTCGATGCCAGGCCGATTCCTCCCAACGACACCACATTCTGCATATAATCTCACTTAAATTTAGGGGGTGAGAGGAATCCCATAGGCGTACCAGCAGGATAACAGCTTGTAACGGGAACCCCCCAAAACAGAGCGACCTGTTCGATATAAATAGAGGAAAGAAAAAATGTACTATAACAGTAAATAGCTGTATTGCTTCCAATTGGGGTTCATTAAAAAAGGGGAGGACCTGGCAGACAGAACATCCCACCAAACAGTTAAATACCTAACTGCAAGTAAAAATACGTCCTCGTCCTCACCTTGGTCTTATGATAGGTATAATTCAGGCAAAGGCGTCTCACACGGTTAGAAGAGGAATTCTGTCAAATTAAAAAAAAAAGAGAGAGAGAGATATCACATGAGGATTATGCCAGTATAGCCCATAAGCCAAAATACACAATCGTTTATACGCAACCCTTACCATTACAATCCTTGTGAAAAAAGGAATGATAAAGTCCAATGAGGTAAGGATACTGGTAGGGCGGAGGTCCCAGTCAGTGACGACTTTGGCCTCCAGGGCAATAAAGATCTGGAACCACAAATAAACACATAGACCGATTGTGCCCATCTGGAAAAAACGGTGGCTACAGGTCTGAAAAGTATTATGGTGTTCAAAATACGCTTGTAACTTCCTTCTTTTTTTTTGTATTGTACTTGTTCTTTTTCATTTTGTCTTAAAACTTAATAAAATCTTTCTGAACATAAAAAAAAGAGCATATGCCCCTAACGTGTAGTCAGAAGAAGTCATCACTGTTCTCAAAAGCCACAGATTAAACGGGTGCTCCTATTCCAGAATTCCGTAATTTAAGTAATGGCCACCCCTTCCGGCGCACCCTTACGCCGCAATGACTTTAAGATACGAAAAGCGGTTTTCCGCACATAAAGAGAGACGTTCATTACCAGCCTCCCTCAATTCGCCACAGTACAAAAGGCTTATTAATGAAAGCTGAAATCCCGCTATAAATAGGGGCATACCTAGTACCTTATTACTTCCCGCTAGTCTCCTTATCACAATATTAGACAATACCAACAAAGATTGTGAACGGGCCCCCACCCCAAATAAGCGCACTAACAGAGCTTCCGTAATAAGAAGACGAGCAGCATGGTGGCTTGCACAAACGTCGGAGAGACAGATATGTTGTTTAAGTTTCCAAACTTTATAGACACTCACGTAGACGTGATGATGTCCGAAATCATGGTGTACCCGACAGACATAAACAACAGACTATTCCCTTTAGCTTCACGCGAAATGGAAATAAATCAGAAATTACAAATCCCGACTAGGGGAATACACAATAAGAGCAAATATTTATATTAGTGTGGCCACAAAGTACGAGAACCAGATAATCATCACCTGCAAATAAATAAGAAGTTAAGGGCACATTACTGCCCAGCAGTGCATACGGTGGCCATAATGGAGGCTTGATATATTCCAAATGAGTCCAGAAAATAAGTCCTGCTCGCCAAGTGAATAGATGAGGTGTGCAAGTTGGCGAGGGCGTAATTAGCACTAAAGACCAACAAAGAATAATAAATAATGGCAATAATAAGTAAAGAGTTTAGTACCAAAAACTAACAACAAGATCAGGTGCTGCGTGCAATACATGTCAACAGCATTTAATGACTCGCCTGACATGAAAAAAGAATAGATACATAAAAAAGTGGATATATAATAGAAGGAAAGAGAAGAGGAAAGAAGAGACAGGAAACACGAACATCATATGTAAAAAAAGAAGAAAAACAAAAACATTAAAAGAGATGCAATTACGTGGACATAACCTGTCACATTCATCGTTTTACATTTTAACATTGTACCACAGAAGTCCCAATTCCGGGTTCTTATGTTGTAGGCAATATCCAAAAAATTCTATTTGAATTTTACTAGGCTTTAACTTGACTGAATCAATTATCCTCCCATAGGTACAAATTTCATATTAGAGAAGTCAACTGGGGGCAATGTGTCTCATGTCTAGTTATGTCCCCTTCTATAAAGAAATGATACTATCCCCCATATTGTGCATGTACTACACAATTACTGCTCCTTATCCATGGAAGTAATGTAGGTTCCTATCCGTGTTGTGACCCATTGGGGTGGCCTTAAAGTGACAAATCCACTTGGCCTCCTTTTGTCTAACCTTAAGTTCACGATTCCCACCCCTGGTCCCAGGGGGCACGTGGTCAATTCCATGAAACCAGAAGGAATTGTCATCAGGATGGAATTCCATATAATGAGCAGTTATGGGATACCATCCATCACCATTGAGTATAGCCCTACGATGTTCCTGAATATGAATCTTCAATGTGCCTTCCATACTGCCAACATAAATGATGTTACATTTGCAACCCACTATGTAGATTACATTGGTGGTGTTGCAGTTGATAAAGTGTAGAGTCTTATACCTCTTGTTGGTATTGTAGATAAACTCAGTGCATTTGTTCCTGCCATTTGGACAAATGTTGCATGTACCATAAGTATAAAAGCCTCTCAGTTTAGGAGGTAACCAGGTAGTTTTAGGAGTAGTTACACAACTTGAACAAAGGACATTACATAAGGTATATAACCGAAGGGTTAGTAGGTAAGTGATCCTTGAGGCTGGGGATGTCCCGAACCCCAAAGCCCAACAGGGCCAAAAGGGAAGAAGAAGAAGCTCCAGACAACCCCCCACTTCAGGAGACAACAAAAGAGGGGCGAACACGGAACCAGGGAAGTCTAAACCCCAGAAATGGGACCAGAGTGATGCAGAAGCGATCACGGCCCCCACAGCCAAAAGCCAGACACAACCAAGCAGAGAAGGCACCAGCAACCCTCCCATTAAGGGGCCAAAGACAGGAGCATCAAGGCCAAAACCCATCAGAGGCAAAGCCCAGGCCCCAACAACAGAACGGAAGACCACAGGCACCACCAAAACCAAAGGAGAGGCACCCGGAGAACCCAAAGGTGCACAACCCACTGAGGGGAGAGGGACTGGAAAGAAAAATTAAAGACCGAACACCTGCCGACCCAAGAACCGCAGAGCCAACAAAAGAGCAAGGACCAGAGACACCATAAAACCAGCCCCCGGACCGGAGCGAGAAAGGACCAAGTCCAAATGACAGGCCACAAGGGGAAAGCCAAATCCCCAGAGCCAGCCAGAAACCACAGGGCCGACAATGAGGAGCGGGAAAGCCGCAATGTGGGCCACACACCAGACCCAAAACTGGCTGCCCCCAACACACCCACCAGCCACAAACAGGACCAGGCACGGCGAGGAGGACACGCAGACAGGCAGCACCCAGCAAGACCCTGTTCAAACACAGAGAGGAGCGGGGAACAAGAACCGGCAGGGCGGAAAAGGGAGCAGGCCAGGCGGAACCAACAAGGACCGCACCGTCAGTCAGGTTGGGGCACAAAGCAAGGAGCCACCCAGGCTGAAGCCAAGGAAGACCCACAATTCCCAGCGGCAAAGGAACCATCAGCCGAGAGGCAGAGGACCCCAAAAAGTGGACCAAGCCACCCAAAAGTAACACAAGAGATGAAAGTAAACCACAAAAGGAAATCCAAACGTTACCAACGAGGCAAGTGCAACACAACCCAGCACTAGGCAACAGGAAAAACACTAACACCAGCAAGAAGGCACACCAGGGGCACCACCAGCACAACCCGGAGCAAACAGCAAACCAAAGCCAAGGGCCCTGCCAGGACAAATGGAGAACAAAGCAATACAAAAGGGGATGATGGACGGAGCGTTTGAGCAAATCAAACACTCACCCCTAGTCAACTGATCTGGGTCTAATCCATCACCATTCTTTAGCTCACTCAGCCACCCCAGTTCAGACATGGCCATATGCAAATCAGTCTGACCCTGTGCCTCATGGGAACAGTCCAGCCCGAACTGCCAAGCCATGTCTTCCCTGGACCGGAAACAAGCATCCTGGGACTGGTTTCGGATTCATAATCCTCATCAGCCAGGCTATCTTGAATCCAGTGGCCAAGTGAGCAAGGGACTCATGTCTGAGCATACCCTGCCAACTTAGGGCGAACAAAGCGATACAAAAGGGGATGATGGACGGAGCGTTTCAGCAAATCAAACACTCACCCCCAGTCAACTGATCTGGGTTTAATCCATCACCATTCTTTAGCTCACTCAGCCACCCCAGTTCAGACATGGCCATATGCAAATCAGTCTGACCCTGTGCCTCATGGGAACAGTCCAGCCTGAACTGCCAAGCCATGTCTTCCCTGGACCGGAAACAAGCATCCTAGGACCGGTTTCGGATTCATAATCCTCATCAGCCAGGCTATCTTGAATCCAGTGGACAAGTGAGCAAGGGACTCACGTCTGAGCATACCCTGCCAACTTAGGGCGAACAAAGCGATAAAAAAGGGGATGATGGACGGAGCGTTTGAGCAAATCAAAAACTCACCCCCAGTCAACTGATCTGGGTTCAATCCATCACCATTCTTTAGCTCAATCAGCCACCCCAGTTCAGACATGGCCATATGCAAATCAGTCTGACCCTGTGCCTCATGGGAACAGTCCAGCCCGACATGCCAAGCCATGTCTTCCCTGGACCGGAAACAAGCATCCTGGGACCGGTTTTGGATTCATAATCCTCATCAGCCAGGCTATCTTGAATCCAGTGGCCAAGTGAGCAAGGGACTCACGTCTGAGCATACCCTGCCAACCTAGGGCAAACAAAGCTATACAAAAGGGGATGATGGACGGAGCGTTTGAGCAATCAAACACTCACCCCCAGTCAACTGATCTGGGTTTAATCCATCACCATTCTTTAGCTCACTCAGCCACCCCAGTTAGGACATGGCCATATGCAAATCAGTCTGACCCTGTGCCTCATGGGAACAGTCCAGCCCGAACTGCCAAGCAATGTCTTCCCTGGACTGGAAACAAGCATCCTGGGACCGGTTTTTGATTCATAATCCTCATCAGCCAGGCTATCTTGAATCCAGTGGCTAAGTGAGCAAGGGACTCACGTCTGAGCATACCCTGCCAACTTAAGGTGAACAAAGCGATACAAAAGGGGATGATGGATGGAGTGTTTGAGCAAATCAAAACACTCACCCCCAGTCAACTGATCTGGGTTTAATCCATCACCATTCTTTAGCTCACTCAGCCACCCCAGTTCAGACATGGCCATATGCAAATTAGTCTGACCCTGTGCCTCACGGGAACAGTCCAGCCCAAACTGCCAAGCCATGTCTTCCCTGGACCGGAAACAAGCATCCTGGGACCGGTTTCGGATTCATAATCCTCATCAGCCAGGCTATCTTGAATCCAGTGGCCAAGTGAGCAAGGGACTCACATCTGAGCATACCCTGCCAACTTAGGGCGAACAAAGCGATACAAAAGGGGATGATGGACGGAGCGTTTGAGCAAATCAAACACTCACCCCCAGTCAACTGATCTGGGATTAATCCATCACCATTCTTTAGCTCACTCAGCCACCCCAGTTCAGACATGGCCATATGCAAATCAGTCTGACCCTGTGCCTCATGGGAACAGTCCAGCCCGAACTGCCATGTCTTCCCTGGACCGGAAACAAGCATCCTGGGACCGGTTTCGGATTCATAATCCTCATCAGACAGGCTATCTTGAATCCAGTTGCCAAGTGAGCAAGGGACTCACATCTGAGCATACCCTGCCAACTTAGGGCGAACAAAGCGATACAAAAGGGGATGATGGACGGAGCGTTTGAGCAAATCAAACACTCACCCCCAGTCAACTGATCTGGGTTTAATCCATCACCATTCTTTAGCTCACTCAGCTACCCCATTTCAGACATGGCCATATGCAAATCAGTCTGGCCCTGTACCTCATGGGAACAGTCCAGCCCGAACTACCAAGCCATGTCTTCCCTGGACCGGAAACAAGCATCCTGGGACTGGTTTCGAATTCATAATCCTCATCAGCCAGGCTATCTTGAATCCAGTGGCCAAGTGAGCAAGGCAGTCACGTGTGAGCATACCCTGCCAACTTAGGGCGAACAAAGGGAGGGCACAACACCACCTCCCCCCAGGCAACAGCGGAACCCAAGAAACAGGGAGGCCGGAGACCCCACGGGCCTGACGCAGGACGCAGGAAGTGACCCAGCCACAGAGGAGCAAGGAAAACAAAATGAAAAAACTAAAAATGCCAGTGGCAGCAGCCCCACAAACCGCCAACCCAGGCAACAGGCAGAAATGAAAACCCAGAAACCGGGAAGCAGGGAACGCCAAATGACAGGAAGGCAACCCTGAACTGGGCACCCACCACCGGGGCAGGGGAACAGCCAACCCACTGCCTGCCCTGAGCAGCCATCCCCAGTGAAGGGAAACCGGAACACCCCCAACAAAAGAGAGGGCAAGCCAAAAAAAAACCACACATCGACCAACGGGACACACAAAGGCCAACAGCCACAGAGAACATATGGAAGGGGCCAAGGAGAAGCAGGGCACCCCCAAGCAGGGGTTAGGCAAACATCGCAGGAAGGAACCAAGGAGCACACAGCAACCGGATTGTCCAAGCCGGAACACAACCAGGCCTGAATCAGGCCCAGAAACGCTCACGGACCGAGATCAGACCAGGCGTCATCAGGGAGGAAAGGCCGCAGGCCAGAAAAACAAACTGCAAAACCCACAGCACCTGGCAAGCACAGGCCGGCACCCACCCAGAAGCCCACCATGCCAGACCTAATAGAACACTGCACATCAGACAAGACCAGGAGCCTACAGGGTGGAATGGCCATGGGCCGTCAAAGAGAGCACACAGGAAAACAGCACGTCGCTAGGAGGAGACAGTGCACTGGAAGAAACACACCACCTGAGCATACTGAGACAGTACAGCCGAAGAACTGACCCAATCATCAGGGACAACCCAGAACACGACCACCCAGAGACGGAGGTTGCACAAAGGGCAAAGCTGCCAGGCAGGTAGCCCCAGACGGACAGCACTGCTTCCGGTGACGCCCCACCAGCCGCAGAGCGGCACAGACTGACCAGCAAAAAGAGCCAGAGAACAAGCAGCAAACAGCACAGGAATGCAGTATAGCTTGGAAAATAACCGCTACGCAGTACTCACCAAGGGGGCAGTCAGACACCACCACACACTGACTGACCCCCAATCACCAGCCCAGATGCTGTCCACCAACAGATGCCGAGCAAAGAGCCAGGCACAACCGGCACCCCCAGGCGGCCACACAGAGTCAAGGGAGGAAAGGCCGAAATGCAGCTCCAACCAGCATCCAGGAACTCCAGGGGCACCCCCAAGATGGACTAGAGGTATCCCACAGCAGCAGCAGCAGCAGCAGCAGCAGGTTTCCCTGACCGGCCCAACCACAGGAAGGTGCAGCCTTCAACCCAGAACAGACCGGAGGAGCAGTACCCCAGCCACATAAGAGCGGGTCGCCCAACAATGCAGCTCTGGGAAACCCAGCAGGCCAGGAGACCACGGAACAGGATGTCAAGGACAGCCCATCAGCCCAACGAGACATTAAAGAAAACTACAGCACAGGTAAGAACCAGCAAATCCACGTCCCATTCTGTCGAAAGACCGAAAAAAAAGTACAGGCTGGATGCTGGGAAAGTGCAGCTTATGTACTCTCAGGGGGAGGGGGTGGGTTTAGGTATCCCAGCCTTCTCCTGCTCTTTTTTCTGTCGTGAAGATGGACATCTCCACATTGTAAGGAATGGGACGAGGACTGGAGGGACTGGGAGATAATAACATTATTTCTCCTCGTTCTTTCCTCTTTCCTTGTGTGCTGCATTCTGAAGCACACATAGCAAGAGGTAGAGCCTCCCAGGATAGTTTTTGTGCAGGAAGGTACTCCTTCCTGTACAAAAATAATCCCGTCAACAACACAGACACCATTTCACCATGGTGCAAGGGTGTCTGTGTTAGCGCTAGCCTGCCAAAACAACACCAGTGCAGGGGGAAAGGACAGAAATGCACCATATTAAATAAATACGGTGCATTGCTGCCCTTTCACTTTGAAGTAGGGCAGCACAGCAAGGTGACTTGCTGCACTGCCTTATGCCAAATCCCCATAAATCTGTCCCCAAGTGTTTAGAGACTACTTGAGTATTTTGTGATGTAACTAATGTACTAGTCAGTCACATGGCAAAAAGCATATCTAAAAAGGTTTGCAAAAACGTCTGCTCCCTGAATATTAACGAAACAGGTTGCATTTTACCACTTTCTGCAAATGGCTGTAAACACAGCCTTAGGTTCATATTTGCTGCAGGTCAGCATTTGGGAAAGAGACAAGTGCTGCTTTTAAAAACAAATTGACATGCAGGGATCCACTGTCTGCTCCCTTCAAACCCATCACACTACGTAACATGATTCCAAAGGGAAAAAGCTGTCCCAAGGGGAGATTTATGATTTCACTGTGACTTGCAATTAGGAGGGGGATGTCTTTTTCCGAACCCCCTCTTTATTGCGATTCAGAAAGGGTCGCAGTGCTCCTTTTGCAAATCAGAAAACTCTTTTCTGGCTCACAAAGGGGGTTGGTATTTGAAAAACACTCTCACTGTCATAAACCCTGTGATTTTGCGAATTCCAGACTTTGTGACCACAAAACGTTTTTCATAGCGGGTTCTTAATGCTGTTTTCATTGAGTTTGTTGAAATCAGGAAAATGTAAAGTACAATAGTTAATCAATAGAAAAAAAGCACATTTACATAGTTTGCTCTCCCTGTTCATTGAGTGCATGCAGTTCATGTGGTGCAACAGATAAAAGGGCCTCATTCGAAGAACAGCAGTGACAGAAATTCACCTTTGAATTTCCACTCCTGTCCACTGGTGTCTGGCGGGGGCTCTGGGGACGTGTAAAAAAAACAAACAAAAAAAGAAAAACTTACCTTATTACCCCCGCGTCTCTCAAGTCTCTCCTCAACACCAGGACTCGGCCCAAACAGGAACCAGGAAGCACCCAGGCTCTCCTGCAGTGCAGCTTTGTGATTCGGCGCTCAACCAGGGTATAGGGAGAAGGGCATGTTCTTCACGCAGGCTGTAATGCAGCTTGTGTGAAGAACAGCCAAAGTGTGTATGCCTGTTTGGCCAGCCTGAGACCACCGGCCAAGCATTCATGCACACTTGGAGTGGGCAAACCACTCCTCCATTCCCTTGCTCTGCTGTGAGAGCAGAGCAGCCCCGCCCGCCCTGGCCGCAAAACAGCAGGAACAAATAAAATGATATTAACCTTCATTTATTAGCATTTTATTTGTCCTTTAGTTACACTGCTTAAAAGAAGGAGGGTGACACCCCTTTCCCTTAGCGGGGGAGCCACTACTGCTCTTGTCCGAAGGCAGCAGTAGGCAGTGTTCCCCATGGGGAAGCCTCAGACAGCTCTGCAATCAGAAACAAACATTTGACCGATCTTATGTGGATAGAAACTTGGATGGATGGGCATACCGGTTTAGAACATTGTAATCATGATGGTCCAGAACAGAAAATATTTTAAATGATTTCCATGTGGTGGAAGAAAACATAGGGCATCTGGGATATTTGTTATGTTAGTCCTGGAAATGGCCCCCTACTTTGGGTGTCTAATTCAAGGGCTCACCTGCGTTCCACAATGTGTGCCCAGATGGCATGGACTGCTGGCCATGCTGTCATTGTTTCTTTCCCATGAAGGGTGAAATTGGGAGTTTTAGAAACCAATATTAATATGATACTTGATATAAACAAAACAGTTGAAATAGAAGGGGTGTCACATGTTTGAACGTTATTACACATTTTACGACAATGACCTATGACCTTTGGCACCCTACTTCTGCTGTATTGCTTTCACTATTGTTATATCTGTTAAGGTTAAGGTCAGATCTTTTTTTCAAGATTATAGTATGATAGTGTGCCTTATTTTCAAAAATACTTAACAACGGCAGAATGTTATCATTTGCTGAATTAATTCAAGCATTCCATCCATCAATTTTTGTATGGTTCATTATTTTTAAGACATAGTATTGCATTACGCCTATAAGATGTATAACACAGCACATATTCTCAGGCTTTCCCTTTCTTCGTAGGATTTGTGTTGTTAATGAAACTGACAATCATTCTGCCTTAATGGTAGTGGGGCTCAGAAACCCCATAAACTAATCTTCACAATAACCATCCAATAAAGTCTTGCCCAAATGTTAGGCGCTTTAATGCAACAAGTGATATTCGTACTGAAATTCTCAAAAGATTGCTTATGGCTATGAATTTTTTGTCTTTGTACAATAACCAAATTAGTCTAATACATGCCTGAGTTTATTATTGAGTCTTCCTGGTTCTTTCATTCAAACTGTGGCCTTTTACAAATGATTCATGGAATGTATGGAGAATCAGTGAGCTCTGTTAGAACATCAAGTATTACTTCTTTTGTTCTGTTTTGCTGTTTCAGAGGGTTTGGTCGGCATAATTCTTGCCCGACTTAACTTCATCGGGAGGTTGGGTCTTCCCATGGCTATTCTTTATTTCTACAGCATGGCTAAATACCTAAATCTGATCTCACATTTGTGAATTATCTGTCAATTAATGGTCCTCATTCAACAGGTAACATGGTGTTTTGGCCAATCAAATTTCCACCCCTCCTATTGGCGGAGAAAGATTAATCAGAGGATAATTGCCTTTGTGTAAATGGAAATGCTGCAGATTGTCTAATCATAAAGGGCCCAGTACAGTTACAGTAGTAAGGAGAGCAGTCATACAACACAATTTTACCATGCATGCGCTGCAACAGAATCCTGGAGGTGTCAAATAGTATGCTAATGAAGACGATTGATTTCTGAGGAATGGGTCAAACCACTTCCTATTTTCATGCTGGTTGTTGTGTAGCTCACATTTCTCAATAACAAGAGTAGTAAGATTTTTTTATGTAAGAGAATTTTATGTTCTTTCAAATTAAGAAGAAAAAGTATGATGGATCAGTCCAGGTGGGTATGTCATAAGTAAGTAACAGTAGGGTTCAATTTTATTGAAGGGTGGTTCCAGAGTATAGGATTTGTCAATGATTAAGACTTATGGGTCTGGCACTAGGGCTTGGTGTTTACAGAATTTTGGGATGTTTTTGAATAGGCTAAATAGGATCTCTGGGGTGTTGTTATATGCAACTATGAGCCTGGAGTGATATGAAGTTCCCTTGTTTTAGGTTTGGTGGTCATAATGCGATTACATGAATGACTAGCAGGCTATTGATCTTGAGAAGCAGCTTCCGTCTGGAACAGCTGAAATACACAGCTGTGAGTTATTCATGACTGGACTGGCCTTTTAGCCAAGCTTGCTTTTTCTTAGTGGGCTGCTATGTAGATACCTGCTTTTAGAACTGCAATGATGGACTGCAATCAATCATCCAGCTCTGAAAGTGCTTAACTTAAAACAGTGCATTAAATTACACTCTTTCGTCCCATTCGTTTAAAGAAATTAACTCTGGGTATATCCCTACCCCTTCAACCAAATGAACACAACCTACAGTGTGTAGATGCTTGTTACACTCACATAAATGGAGCAATGAGGGGTTAGTTTGACTTTCTTGGCAGGGCTGCTTTTGGCTCTCAGTTCAGCTCTGGGGACATCACACAATATGGAGAGTCAATGCAGTTATACGATATAACATTTAGGGGGATATTCTCTAGATCAGGAGATAATCATCGCCAAAATCGGTTAATGCGAATTTTCATATTGCCGTCTATCGCGGGAAATTAACTCTGTGTTAACGTCTTATTCACAACACGCCGGTAACATGCAATAGTTTTCCGATAACCGGTCAAATGTCCGTGATAAAATCACCGGGACGGCGATAAAAATCTAAACCCAAACGTGAAAATGTTTGCGATGGGTCCAACTGCGATAAAAAATTCAGCAATGAGCAGCGCCAGGCCTGCAAGTCCCACAAATCAGGTGGGAAAAATCACTATAAAAGTGGCAAACAAAAACACAAACAAAACACACACAACTGTGAAGCACCACAGAGGTAGCCGGAGCAAGTACAGAGGACAACCAGAACCCCACAATCACCATGTAGGACCAGCCTGGGACCATCATTGGGGAGACAGTGGCAGGGACTGGGGGGACGGGGTGAGATGGGCACAATGGCAAACATGCACAATTAAGTATAGCACATCTGCGGACAAACCATGCTCAAGAGTTACAACTCCGACCAAGAGCCCAATTTACCCAAGTCTGCAACATCTCAGCACTGTATAAGCACAGAAGTGAAAGGCACACCGCCTTAAAGGGATAAGGACCGGCCCAATCAGAGCTGAAGGGGCAACTCATCCACAATGCAGCACACACACATAAAAATCAGAGCACCGCAACATTGAAAACAATGTGGTACAAACTGCAACACTTTCACAACAGAACACAGGACAAAACTGCCGCCGCTTGTGTGTAGAAAATTGCCATTCACATTTGGCATAGCAGGAAACTGTGAGATGACAATGTACAAGTACAATCTCACATCGGTGATGGAGTAGAAATGTCAACTGTCCCGCATCAAATTGGCATCTCCTCACAAACAGTCACAATGTACATTGTCATGCAGTCTGTTAGCAAACTTGTACAATACGTGAACATACATGTGAACACAATGTCAATCTGCATCTCCCCTTCACATTGCAGGGGAAGAATCAACACCTCCTGCAGAGCAGACCCAACAACACAGTACTGATGATGAAGATGACCTCTCCAACATCGACACCGATGCCCGCCAACAGCTCATGGACAGTTCCGACACCCCACCTCCAGGAGCAGGGCAGCCCAGCTGCATCGAGGACACCCCACCCCCTGCACAGACCACACAGCAGGAAGCACCCACCACCACGGCTGTCTCCTAAGACCCTCATGACCAACACATGGCATTCCGAATCCGTGCGTTAGGGTGCCAGGAGAAGATGGCTGAACAGCTGCGGGTGGGGTTCGACCTCATGGCAGCCAAACTAGATGCCAAAGGTGGGTGTCTAAGTTCCATCAGGGACCAGCTACAGTCCCTAAAGGACACCCACTGTCCACTCCATGCTCTCCAACATTCCACGGCTGACATCGTTGGAGTCATGACTCTGAACCAAGAAAAACTGTCTAGTCAGTGATGTCAGCCGGGAGTTGGGACACATAAGTGTTGTAAATTAAAAGCGATTAGATTAATCATTAGCAGAAGACATCCTGTATTCAGAGATTATCTTTTCCGTTTATGGAATCTATTTTATATCTCTGTCGGCCATTTTGCTTGCCATGTGCTCATCATGTGCTCTGTCCTACCTACCTGTTAACTGCTCTTGAAATCTGCCTAGAGACGAGATATATTTAGCCTCCTTTGCTTTGCACATGCCCAGTAAAGCTTACAGCTGTTCCTAACTTGTAACTGTCAAGATGTGCCCACCAGAATTAGCTTACTGTCAGCCCTTCCCACTTGTTGCTAGCACACTCTCTGTATGACCTTATATGTATTTGAAACCAACACTCTGTGCCTTGTACCGCCTTCATTTCAGCCCCTGTGTGGGCATAAAAGAACCAAGCTCCTTCTAGTCAGTGTGCTACCTCATACACTACCGAAGGATGTTGTATGGTTGTGGTTCCACCTCATGAGGTTTAATAAATACTTTGTTTTCTATTCCAGTTTCTGTGCCAACTTCTTACTATTGGTCAGAGGATTATGAGCAAAGAAGGACAAATCCCTTGCACTGGCAGACCTTGCTGAGGCTTGCTATGACAAATTGGCCCCCAAGTGGGGCTCATCGGCGACTCGGATGCCCGAAGGATTGGAATCTCGCTTTGGACGCGATCGCTGCCCACCTACGGCGTTTTTAATTCTTTCTGATCTTACCATCCAGGTGGCGCTGGTCCTCGACTGAGATCTCTTCTGTTGATTCGCCGTGCAGTGACCGTTTGGTCGATTTGAGAACTTGGCAGTAGGAACCTGGACACCATTTGATTGGTAAGAGCCGTTTTACGGCACTTGTTGTAAGTTTGAAGCCTTGGATTGATACGGTAGTTTAGAAACACTTACTGTGGCATTTGTATTGGCCAAATATTGAACTCGTCCTATGATTATGAACATATATATATATATATATGTTGCAATACATATAGACAGGTAATGAGGAGATTTTTCTCTACTTCTAAGAATATTTGAACGGCGCAACGTGCGTAGAATACTTTAAGCGTTACTTTGATTATAATACTGCATATTTTGCACTATTTTTGGGATCGCTGTTTCCAGCACACTTCGTAAGATGTGTTGCTTTTGTAGTGGTACCAGTTTGAAACTCGATGAAAGACAACCGGCCCCCCCAGAGGGGACGCCTAATAGGAATATGTATATTAAATATGGTATTTCGTCCATAATGAACAGCACATTGTGGAATAAATACACTCGCAAGGATCCTGAGTTGCGTTGGCCTATGCATGGGTCATTTGATTTGCGAAAGATTCAGTATGTGGAGCAACGGATGTTCAAGCGAAAGGCTAGGCAAGATATGTTTGACTGTGTGTGAAAGTGGGAGAAAGAAGTGCGTGAGCGAATGAAGCGTGAACAGGCCTTAATTGAAAAAGAATAGCGTAAAAGTGTGCATGCAAAACATTAGAAATGAAAGATAAAGAGATTAAAGAAGTAAAAGAAAGGGAAGATAGGGAGCGTCAGTTACAGGTAAATGGCCGATACCCTATTCGTAGGCCTCTTTATCCTATCCTTAATAAACCTCAAGATGATTTCTTGTTATTAGAGAGTTCTCCACCTCCGTATATTTTCCCTTCTGCTCCTAATGAGTCAGATGAGGACTCTCCAACAGATCAGGATAAAGCCGAGACACTAGCTCAATGTTAACTACCGCACGTTCCTCTGAGATTAGATCTGTGCCGCGAAAAGCCGTTCGTGGTACTCTCACTGCTTCTGAACTTCTAGATACTATTAAGAATTGATCGGAAAAGGACAAAAATATTTTACCGAGATATTGGCTGCAGAGGTTGTTGAGCGATTTAGGAAACATTCGGTGGACCTAGAGCCAAATGATTTAGCAGCTGATTGTAAGCAATTACGTGAAGGTTCTTTTGTCTTTTGCCAGGTAGCTCACACGATCAGACGCCTGGTTAAACTATGTGATGAGGCAGTCCGTTTGCGGGAGGAGAAAAAGGCAGCCGACGTAGCTGCACAAACATCTCTAGTCAACATGGCGCGAGCTCCGACGCACGAAACAGATAAGAATGTTGTAAAATGAAACCCATGCGGGAAGCAGCGCCTTCATATGTTCCTCCTAAAGCAGGGGGTACGAGTGATGATGAGACTTCTACCGACGCGAAAGGGTATTTTATTTATAATTGGGTTTACACTCCATGGAATAGAGCAGAATTCATGACTCTTAAAAATGCATTGCCTGATCCGCGAAAGAATCCGACAGCCTTTTATGAAGAAATTGAGGGTGCCATTAGTTCTTGTACAATGATTTTGTCTGACATTGATTTGTTTTTTGGGTTAATATTACCGCCTGATATGTGGAGAACTGTGCGTAAAGTCGATGATCGTGCGGTATTTGGGGCATTGTAGTCAGATATAGAACAATTAGATAAAGATAGGAGACCTGCACAAAAACCATGTCAGCTAATTTTAGATCTTCCAGCAGCTATCTTGGTTAAATTAAAATATTCCCCCTAAAAAGATAGATTGGACTATGTTTGCATCTTGTAAGCAAAAGATAGATGAATCAGTTTCAGACTTCTTCACACGCTTTGAAGAAGCATTCCACGATTTTAGTGGTCAGACATTAACAGATGACACGGGTAGGCATCTGTTTATCGATAATTATGTCACAAACCTTTTGCCAGAAATAGCTAGTCACCTAAAGGCGAGTGAAAGTTCATGGAATACCTCCTCTCCGGTTTCTCTCTTAACACCTTAGCTGCGTGTAAACATTTCTCCCCAGTGCTGCGCTGTCCATTAGAACTAGTGCTGAATGGACGTTCAATGGTCGTGCGCAGCACTGGGGAGGTAGCGCTGCTGACGACCATTGGCCGTCAGCAGCACTTAAGGGGTTAACTATGGCTCAGTATTATGAACGACAAGAACTAGAAGCTAAAGGTAAAGAGGATAAAAAACCTAAAGAGTTAAAAACAAAGGTTATGATGGCTTAAGCTTATGGCCCACCTTCTAGAGGTAATAATAGAGGAGGACGTTGATCTTATGGTTCGTCTTTTCCCCCCTATCCTTGTGTAGATTTGTCTATTGATCATTGTGCATATTGTAGACAATTCGGACATTCGATTTCTAATTGTCCAGTCCTACTTGCTCAGCAGAGTTCACGTGGGCGGGGAAAAGTGAGAAATTGGTCAGGATATTCAGGACCTGGAGGAAATACAAATGACCGTGCTAGGTTTGATGCTAATACACGTGGACAAGAGGGGGCTAATACTTTTGACAGACGGAACCAATATCAAATGTCCGACTATGAACCGTCTAATTTGCAAGATTCTGCTTAGGAATCAGTTGAAGTTCCAGTAGATCAGAAGGGTCCCTATGTTACACCACATGTTTTGGGTTTTACTGATCAGTTTCTGGTTGATACAGGAGCTACTTGTAGCACCTGGTCTAAACACTTGATTTCAAGGGCTCCCCTGTCTGGCTTAACTATTACATCAATAGGTTTCGATCGAACATCACAGCCACTACCACTTCATGTTGATAAGTTTGTTGCTCCATGTCTGTTTTTGCTTTCTCCAAGTACACCAGACAATATTGTGGGTCTTGACATGTTCAAATATTTCAGGGCCACAATACGATGTTCTCCGGAAGGAGTAAGGGGTATAAATGACAACCACCCCATGATTGAGGGATCTTGTATTGTTAAAGAGGACATTGCCCTAGCTTCACTCCCTAGTACTCTGTGGGCTACTTCAGATACTGATGTAAGACAAATGGTTATTCCACTAGTACATATTAGTGTCAAGGAGGGTGCTATACTGCCAAAATTGCCTCAGTATAACATTTCTCGAGAAGGAGAAGAAGCACTTACACATATTGTACAAGAACTGATTGAAGAGGGGGTGGTGGAAGAAGTTCCTTATAATGTCTGCAATAGTCTGATTCTTCCCATTTTGAAAAAAGATACTGACACTAAAATGTATAGATTTATCATTGATTTGAGAGAAGTCAACAAGATTGTAGTACCACAGTACCCTGTAGTGTCTGACATAACAACAATTTTGCCTTGGTCCCTCCAACAACCGCTACATTTTCAGTAGTGGATTTAAAGAACACTTTCTTCTTGATTCCTATTCATCCCGATAGCCGATATTTGTTCGGTTTTACTTAGAATAATCGATCGTACAGATTTTGTAGAGTTCCTCAAGGCTATACTGAGAGTCCTAGTATTTATAGTCAAGCCTTGAAACGACAACTTGATTCCTTTACTTTGACTGAAGGAGTTTCCCTCATACAATATGTCGATGACATATTGTTGGCAGCCGATACACCTGAGCAGTGTGAACAATGTACCTTGTCCTTACTTTCTTTCCTTGCCACAAATAACCATAAAGTATCACCGAAGAAATTACAATATTGTAGACCGAAGGTGACCTACTTAGGACACCTTCTGTCTAAGGAGGGCCGTGCATTGACATCAGATCGCATTCAAGCAATTCTAGACACTCCAGTACCTTCCACACAGAAAGATGTCCGTGCATTTATTAGTTTAACTTCATTTTGTAGGCAATGGATATTGGGTTTTTCACACATTGTTAAACCATTGCCAGCACTCTTGACTACGAACACTCCGATTCCCCTTCCTTGGACAGATGAATGTCAAAATGCTTTTAGTCAGTTGAAACAAGCTCTTTGCTCTGCACCAGTGTTAGGCACATCAGATTATACGAAGGCCTTTACACTTTATGTACACGAGAAAGATAGATGTTCATTGTCAGTTTTAGTACAGACACACGGTGACAAGCAGCGTCCCTGTGAATATTTTTCTGCAGTTCTTGACCCTGTTGCTCGTGCGTTGCCTGGATGTTTCTGTACAGTTGCTGCGACAGCTGTGTCCATACGTCAGAGTGAAGGGATAGTTTTGTCACGCAAACTGTTGGTGCTAGTACCCCATGCAGTAGATTCCCTTTTGAATCACACTAGAACACAACATTTAACTAGTGCTCGCCTGACAGGATACGAATTGACACTGTTAGCACCTCATATTACATTGGAGAGGTGTGCAACATTAAACCCAGCCACTTTGTTGCCATATCCTGCGACTCAATCTCAATCAAAGGAGCCTCATGATTGTATATTCCTTACTGAGGAACAGACAAAGGGTTGCATTGACTTGCAAGATACGCCCCTGACAGATGTAGATGGGGAGCTGTGGGTTGATGGGTCCTATTTGAAGTTACCGGATGGCACAACCTCAGCTGCATATGCGATCACCACTCTTGAGACAGTAGTGGAAACAGCTTGCATACAACAGAAGTCGGCTCAAGCAGCTGAACTAATAGCTTTGACACAAGCGTGTGAGCTTAGTACTGATTTATGTGTGAACATTTACACGGATAGCCGCTGTGCTTTTGGAGTGGTTCATGATTTTGGCCTACTCTGGAAGGAAAGAGGCTTTCTTACATCTCATGGGATGCAGATAATGCACGGAGAATTGGTACATAATCTTTTGACTGCACTTACATTTCCGAAGAAAATTTCCATTATGAAGTGTAGCGCACACAAGAAGATCGCTGACAAGATGGGACAAGGAAATGCCTTTGCAGATCGTGTAGCTCGTGAATCTGCAATACAGCGAAATACTACATTTATGTATGTAGTAAAATCACAAGCTGAGTATTGACATGATACTAGAGAGGAAGTATTGGATATACAGAGATCTGCCTCTGTGCAAGAACTTGAGCAGTGGTCCAAAGAAGGAATGTTAGATGATGAGGGTTGTAGGCATAACAAAAAAATGAATAAATGGAAGTTACCTGCAGCCTATTTGCAACCTATGGTACAAATGGCACATGGGCTGGCAAATGTTGGAGCTCTAGCAATAACGAAACTACTTACACAAGTTTGGGAGCATCCTGAGATTGCCAGCACAGCTAAAAGAGTAGTACAGTCCTGTTTGATCAGTTGGCAGTACAATCCTGGAAAAGGGACACAAACTCCTACAGGAGGGTTTGCTACACCAACCGCACCTTTTGAAGTTTTGCAAATGGATTACATCCAACTTGAAAGCTGTAACAATCTAAAGTATGTCCTAGTGGTGGTATGTGCCTTCAGTAAATGGATAGAGGCATACCCTACGAAGGATAATACAGCGCTCACTACAGCCAAGGTGCATTTAAAGGAGTTTTTCCCACGGTGTGGTGTTCGTAAACTTTTGTGGAGTGACAACGGACCACATTTTATTGGGCAACTTGTTGATTATGTCATGAAAGGATTAGGGATCAAACAGAAGATCCATGCAGTCTTCCACCCACAATCAGCAGGATTAGTGGAGAGGTACAACGCTACTCTAAAATTAAAGTTATCAAAAATTCTGGCTTCCACATCCTTAAAGTGGCCAGATGCGTTACCTCTGGCATTGCTGTCAATAAGATCAGTGCCACACTCACGATCTGGGCTCACACCTTACGAGGTGGTATTTGGAAGACCAATGAACATTTGGGGAGTTCCTAAGCCGCGCCCCATACATTATGTACCTTGTGTTCTGTTGAATGATTATATGGCA
This sequence comes from Lissotriton vulgaris, assembly GCF_964263255.1. NCBI lineage: Eukaryota > Metazoa > Chordata > Amphibia > Caudata > Salamandridae > Lissotriton > Lissotriton vulgaris. The sequence continues at coordinate 618,117,377 of NC_141698.1, forward strand.
CAATTAACTGACAGTTTGATCTCTATTCATCAACAGGTTCGAGAAGCTCTTCCATACAGATCTACAGGTGAGACCCATGACCTCCATCCCGGTGACCAGGTGATGATCAAAGCCTTCGACAGATCAAACAGCTTGGAGCCGAGGTGGCGAGGTCCGGAGCAGGTGCTGTTGGCTACAAGGACAGCGGTTCGAGTGATGAACAGAAAGAATTGGCTCCATACCACGCACTGCAAGTGTGTATCGCCCATCTCGGTGGAACCTGCTGTGCTGACTGATCATCGAGAGATTTTGGAGACGGAGAAAGGTCAAGCTATCTCACCGGACGAATCTGCTGAAGACTTCCCGGATCACACGACTCCTGGAGCATCACAATACGACTTCAGACCAAGAAAAGAATCTGCAGTTTTGAAAAAGACAGGTTGAGCTACCACCCTGGGTTATCGGAAACGGAATGCCGATATGACAAGGGGGGATCAGCCCTGCGTAGTGTAGTGACACCTGTCTTGATCTTCGGTGAAGAAATCAGTGGCTGCCCACGGGATAAGAGCTCCAACAAGTGTTTCAACAAGTTTGCAGAAATATTAAAATTATCACTGTTGCTAAAATGCTCAACAAGCAAATCGTTTGTGCTGTAGCGTTTGTTGTTGCTTTGGTTGTTATGGCGATAATCACCTGTTTTTTTGAGAAAGTGGCTCCTGCTCGAAAGCTTTTTGTTGCCACTACGCCAGTTCCAGTGGAACATAACTATTTTACGCTCCCCTATCATGAACAGAAGCATCGACAATCCTACCTAAATAAAACCTTCATCCAGATGTTGCATCATACACATAATGCCACGAATACCACAAATTGTTGGGTGTGTGGGATGATACCTGCACACCAAAAGAAAGGAGGAACGCCTTTTATTCTTCTACCGTTTTCCCATAATGGTTCATGTCAAGCTTGGTATGCCCTTTTGTTTGCTTATGGAAAACCTTCAGTAGGTGTAATAATTTTCAAATTAAATAAAGAATGTTACCAAGATAAAGATGGTTACCCTCAAGCTAAAGGGACTAAATGGGAATGGGATGAACACCAACCGGACAATATTTCGACACCATATGTCTTCACAAATGTGAGGAATATGAAGAACATTGGACCTTTTGTGATTTCTGTAACCAGAGCAAAAGCAGATTTATGTATTGGCAGTGTTGGAAGAATTCCTGTAGGACGAAGTGAATGTATTTCGGTGCTGAACATTGAGGGCATAAATAATAGTAGTTTTATATCGTCGCACAACACCTATTTTGTGTGTGGTAATAAAGGATATTACCAATTACCTGTTGGTTGGTCAGGGGTATGTTATATATCATTCATTCATTTCATGTATAAACTTTATTCGATTGTTTAAAAAACATCATAAAAGTACACAGGTTAAAACAATCATATATTGTTGCACAGGGAAGGTACATATCATATCATTGCTTGATGTCAAAACACACAACTACCAGCCAATAAATAGAAAAAGAAATAGTAACTAAAAAACCATACTTTTTCTTGCAGCAACAGATTTCAAAATAAAGGTTGCGGTAAAAAAACATAAATCCGAACTAGCAAGTGAGAATAAAAGTTTCATGGCATTTGATGTAGAAGACACTAAGTATTTTTTAAACAAGGGTTTCAAATAAACAATACGTAGGGATTTATACAGGGGGCAGATTAACATAAAATGCAGGGTACTTTGTTTGGTTAATCCATCACATGGACATGGAGAAGTAGAATGATTTTTCATCTTTGGAAACGCCACAAGGTTGTGGACAATACCAAGTCTGAGTCTGGATAGGACAAATTGATGGGATTGTCTGCAGATGATTTTAAGATAAGTAGGTAGCCCAGAACCCTCATTTACATTGGAGGAATAGAAGCATGGGTTGAGTAATTGCTTGTGTCAACTTTGCCTTTATTAAATTTTGCCCTAAAAAATTCTTCTTTCACCTCCCTTTTGGATAAAGTAATTACGATTGCGGGGTCACTACATATATCCATATCAAAGAGTTCTTTGTAAGTAGTAACCACACACTTTATCCAAGGGATATTGTGGGCTTTTTCCAAATGCAGGCAATCTTTGATAATACCCTTAGTAAAGCTTGTTTCGTCCTTCAACCATATAGATCTCCATGCCAAGAGAGGTCTCAGTTCAATTAAGTCGGCTATATAATCCAACCCTAGTTCCTCGTGAACCAGGTAGGTAGATGCCGATGATGGTAAGCAAAGTAACCGTTTCAGAAACAGATTTTCCGAAGTTTGCAATTCCCTAGTGGAACAGTGCCCCCATACCCCTGAGCCGTAGAGCGCCATTGAAGTGCATCTGTGTCTATAAATATTAAGCATTGCTGGGATCCGCCGACTACCCAATTTAGTGGCAAAACGGAAGACACCTAAGGAAGCCTTCCCCATCCTAGCTTTTATATTAATTTGTTCAGGGGTCCATGAGCCCTTGTTATTAAAAGTGATGCCCAGGTAGCAGAAATTATCCACAACCTCAATTCGGTTTTCTTTAAAATAAAAAGGCTTAAGATTGTTAACCTTTTTCGCCGCATACCATTATAAATGTTTTGGAGTTGTTGATTTTAAGTTTCTTACCCTGTATGAAATCATAGAAACAGTTCATCAGCCTCTGAAGGCCGATTGGAGTTCTAGATAATAGGACAGTATCGTCCACATATAGCAACACTGGGATAGGTTGGCCTCCTGCTTGCGGTGCATCTGCTTGGATATATTTTAGTTCCTGTTCCATAGAATTAATAAAAAGAGAAAAAAGCAAAGGGGCCAGTACGCACCCTGCCTAATACCTGATTTGACCATAATCTTTTTTGTACATTCTCCTGCTGGGCCATATCGAATCTGGGCTGAAAGATTAGAGTATAACCTTGCTAAGAAGTGGATAATAGCTGGGGGTGCACCCATGTCAAGAAGGGTTGTCCACAACAGGGAGTGGTTCACCAAGTCGAAGGCACTAGAGAGGTCTGCAAAACAAAGGAACAAAGAACCAGATTTAACCTTGATGTATTTCCCTATTAAAAGGTTAAGGTTAATGCACTGATCAATTGTGCCGAGGCCCTTTCTAAAGCCATATTGGGATTGTGCCAGAATGTTATTATCAGCCGCCCACTCTTCCAAGCGTAGCAGTAGAACCCGGCTCATGATTTTAAGGGAGGAATCCAAAAGGGAGATAGGGCGGTAGTTTTTAGCCTCTCCTCTATCTCCCTTCTTATAGATAGGAATAATAATTGATTCAGACCATGTTGCCGGGTTGGAGTAATCTGCGGCAGCATTAAAGACTTGGGTCAATAATGGGCCCCACAGGGCCAGATCGTATTTGTAGAGATCTATCGGGACCCCATCGGGTCCTGGAGCTTTACCTCCTTTGCTGGAATTAATTGCCGTAACTACTTCTCGGATGGTAATTCCCAATGGCTGTGGTGTCAAAAAGGGATTAGTACAGATGTTATCATAAGACTCCCCATGTGGATCAAAAATTCCAGTGAAGTGTCGAACCCAGCTATCTTCACTTACTTGAGCAGTAAGGACTGGGAATTATTCCTTCTGGAGGAATGGGGCGTTAATTGTACTCCAAAACAATTTGCAATCCCGAAGGGCTGCGGCACTATCCAGGTTGTCCAAGGCTTGTTCTCTGAGTTCATTTTTCCTACGCTTTAATTCTATGTTGTAATTGGACCTCAAAGTTTTAACCACTTCCCTATCTCTTGGGAGATTGGATAACGCATTCTTAAGGGTTTTTAGCACCTTTGTGCATGCTTGGTCAAACCAGCCCACATTTTCCCGTCTGGTATTAATCTTGTTGTTAGTGAAAATTTTATTAATAATAATACCAAGTTCCTCAAAATCCGCTATAATACCCACGGGGGGAACATTAGTTTCGAGACAACAGAGTATCGGTCTGGAACCAGCTGCCACGGCTGTACTATGTAGTTTCTCTGATTTTTCCAAACACCACTTTATCCGTGTTCCATTTGGCCTACTTGGAATAATATCATCTATAACCTTTCCGGTAGGCGGGTTTCTAGGGCCCCATGTAAGGATGGACATTGTTAAGGCATTGTGGTCACTCAAACAGTAGTCCTTAATAATCGGCACTGTACAGAGCGGCACCATTGCAGTTGAAAACACCAAATGATCAATAACAGACTCTGTATCCCTCCCTTTAAAAGTAGGAAGAATATTGCCCATCATATCAAGAGCAGGTTGATGGATGACTAGATCAAATTGTAACAGAAGACTGTTGAGGGAAGCCCCGTATGCGGAGTGTTGAAAGTGTGCTAAATTCTCCCCCAAATCTCCATCAAACCCACAAACTGGGGTGTAAGAGTGCGGGCACGTTCTGATATTGAAATCACCCCCCCCATATAATGTCATAAGATTTGTGGGATTTATTACAAATTTTCTTCAGGGTAGCTTCCAGTTCATCCACAACTAAGGTTCGTTGTGGAGGTGTGCCGGTAATGGTCTGTTCCAATTAAGCCATTTAATAATTTGATTTTTAAGGGAACTAAAGGTTTCAGTTCCTCCCCTTTCTAATGGAGGTACTCCTGCCAAGATTACCATAAACCGGTTGGCTTCCGGTGGGAGGTCAGGCCGTCTAGTTCTTGGAGTTTTAGGATCGTTGGAAAGGGGCCCTTTGGTCTCAATGGTCATAAGTCCAGGTGGGTTGTGCAAACCTGGTTGGGGGCTTATAGTATGCTGGAGGGTGACTGGGTTGGCTATATTAGAAACTTGGGGGGCAGTTTGGGAGCTTACAGCCGTCGGGTCAGGAGTTTTGGTCACAATAGTTGGGTGAATGACTTGTGGAATGGGCATACTGGAAGGAGGACAAGTACTATTAGGCTTGTTGGAATTAGCAAGAATAATAGCAGTCGATTTCTCAATATTTGACATTCTGAAATCCAGCCTGTCTAACTTAGCCTCCAGTGGGAATATAATAGATTTAAATAGGGTAGCAATCTTGTCCATATAGATTTCATGACTAGAGGTACTCACTTCATGGTTAGTATTAGACAGTATGGGTTCACCATGTAGTTTGGCTGTTTTGGAGGCCCTCCCAGTGTTTTTACCCTTTTTATTATATTGTCTTTTCCGTTTCCTAATAGCACCTTCTTTCTCCCCTTGAGTATTAAGGCAGGTAGTACTTTCATCAATTACAGAGGAAGTGGAAATATTATTACAATCAGAGACATGGTTAATTTCAGCTACAATGGTAGATGTATTTGGTATGGCAACAGGATCTACACTTAGCAGAGGGGCTGACTCTGAAGATAAAAGTTTGGCGTCCGCCACAGACAAACAATCAATTAGTCTTTCTGGTGTTTTAGCGTTAGCTAAAGGGCCAATGCTTGATCGTTTAAGAGTCATTAGTTCTTTAGATAGCCGTTTCTCCAGGGTGACAATTTCTTTATCAATAATGTTGTTAGCCCTAGTAAGAAATGTCTCCATGCCTCCCGCAGCAGAAGGAGGTCCTCCCGCCATCAAAGATTTACTCCTGGATTCCCGTCGACCATGGTCCATGCAGTGTCAAAAGACAAGAGTCTTAGGGGGGTAGCCCGGTCCGGTCACTGCCGTTCACGAACGGGCACAAACGGGCCCGCTCTTGGCCCGGTCTTCGCCCGTGCGCATTCGCGTGCGTCCCGCGGGCCGGGAGATGACGTCCAGTAATGTATGCTTCCTGATAAAGCCACGCCCCAGGAGGGGCACGCAGAGCCCAAGTCCAGCCCCTAATTTCAAGTGCAGGGAGGAAGCGGCGGGAAGAGGACCAGCTGTGGCAGATTAGCGCACTGCCCGCTGGTCCTCGCAGTCCCGCTGCACGCCTTTTGATGGAATGTGGCTTCACTCCCTGGTCAGCAGGATCCCCGGTGCAGGCAGTCCAATATTCTCGAGCGGCACCCGCGGAGCGGGGGCCGCGAGACGTGGATCCGGCGCAGGAGACAACAGACAGCAGCAGAGTAAAAGCGCCCGCAGGTCAGTCCGTATTCCCAGGAGGGGCACGTTTGTGCTGTAGCGTTTGTTGTTGCTTTGGTTGTTATGGCGATAATCACCTGGTTTTTTGAGAAAGTGGCTCCTGCTCGAAAGCTTTTTGTTGCCACTACGCCAGTTCCAGTGGAACATAACTATTTTACGCTCCCCTATCATGAACAGAAGCATCGACAATCCTACCTAAATAAAACCTTCATCCAGATGTTGCATCATACACATAATGCCACGAATACCACCAATTGTTGGGTGTGTGGGATGATACCTGCACACCAAAAGAAAGGAGGAACGCCTTTTATTACTCTACCGTTTTCCCATAATGGTTCATGTCAAGCTTGGTATGCCCTTTTGTTTGCTTATGGAAAACCTTCCGTAGGTGTAATAATTTTCAAATTAAATAAAGAATGTTACCAAGATAAAGATGGTTACCCTCAAGCTAAAGGGACTAAATGGGAATGGGATGAACACCAACCGGACAATATTTCGACACCATATGTCTTCACAAATGTGAGGAATATGAAGAACATTGGACCTTTTGTGATTTCTGTAACCAGAGCAAAAGCAGATTTATGTATTGGCAGTGTTGGAAGAATTCCTGTAGGACGAAGTGAATGTATTTCGGTGCTGAACATTGAGGGCATAAATAATAGTAGTTTTATATCGTCGCACAACACCTATTTTGTGTGTGGTAATAAAGGATATTACCAATTACCTGTTGGTTGGTCAGGGGTATGTTATATATCATTTCTATTACCCCCTGTATTTTTATCACATGCATCATATCATCGTGACCTGAAACTGTACAATGATATTTTTAAGAATAGATATAAACGGACAAGTACTGATGAGATTGATAAGACAGACACCACTCTGCAACAATATGTTGATTTCAATTTGGTTTGTTTTTCTTTGTGGGTGCTGCATTGAATAGCAGAAAAATCAGACGATTGACTCGTGTAGTGGAAGCTGTCACCAATCAGACAGCTATGGCACTTGGGAACATTACAGAAGAACTGAAAATTGCAAGAATTGTAGCACTCCAAAATCAGATGGTGCTTGATGTGATTTTTGCTGATCGAGGTGGTGCATGCCGCATCATCGGTAGCAGTTGTTGTGTCTACATCCCGGACCACTCACCTTCAGTTTATGACGCAATCTCTAAGTTACATAAGATTGCTGCAGACATTCACCCAGAGACTGGTACATGGACATTTTGAAACTAGGTATGGACTCTCTTTGTCACTTGGGGCTGGAAGCTACAGACTATTTTATGTATACTGCTGGTGATACTATTTGCATGCTGTACTTGTATACAATGTGGTCCCATGATTTGCTCTATGTGCATCACTGCTTGGATACCTGCAAAAAGAGTTATTACAAAAGAACAACAAATGCTAAATAGTGAAGTTACTGAAATGATGAACATTAATGTACAGAATGCAGATCTAGATTACCCTAGACAGACGAATGTCTTCAGCTAATGCTGAAAGGGTCGTCTGTTGTAAATTAACAGCGATTAGATTAAGCATTAGCAGAAGACATCCTGTATTCAGAGATTATCTTGTCCATTTATGGAATCCATTTTGTATTTCTGTCGGCCATTTTGTTTGCCATGTGCTCACCATGTGCTCTGTCCTACATTCCTGTTAACTGCTCTTGAAATCTGCCTAAAGACGAGATATATGTATCCTCCTTTGCTTTGCACATGTCCAGTAAAGCTTACAGCTGTTCCTAACTTGTAACTGTCAAGATGTGCCCACCAGATTTAGCTTACTGTCAGCCCTTCCCACTTGTTGCTAGCACACTCTCTGTATGACCTTATATGTATTTGAAACCAACACTCTGTGCCCTGTACCACCTTCATTTCAGCCCCTGTGTGGGTATAAAAGGACCAAGCTCCTTCTAGTAGGTGTGCTACTTCATACACTACCGAAGGGTGCTGTATGGTTGTGGTTCCACCTCATGAGGTTTAATAAATACTTTGTTTTCTATTCCAGTTTCTGTGCCAACGTCTTACTGTCAGTCTGAGGACTCTGAGCAAAGAAGGCTGAATCCCTTGCACTGGCAGGCCTTGCTGAGGCTTGCTACAACATAAGGAGAATGATGGAGAGCTTGGAGCGGATGCAAGCGGAAAGAATGTTTGCCACGGCTGCACACCAGCGAGATCTAGCTGTGCTCGTCCTTGCCCTGCAGATCCTCTTCATGGCATTGCCACCACAAGGCCTGGCCCGGATGAATGCTGCTGCTACTACTCCATCCACATCTCTGCCCCCTGAAATGTCAGTGCCACACAGTGCGGCAGACATTCCACCTCCGGCCCCTGATGTGTCACTGCCACACAGTGATGCAGACAAAACAGCCTCACCCACATGTGAGGGACCTGACACATGAGAGGACGAAGATGATGATGAATCTGGCTTTGTGGTGAGAATGAAGTGGTAGCATTGATCTACTCCATATGGTTGGTTTAAGCTTGGTTCTGTCCTCTGTATCATGCCCTGGAAGAACACCTTCCACTGTCCACGATACACTCAGCAACACTCACCTTGGACCTCAACATGGACTGCCATATTTTTTTGGGTTACCAATGACACAGCAAGCACACTGCAGACTGAAGTCTTCCACTTCCTATGAACTTGTCAGTCTTTAAAGGAATCTGACTGGCCCTCCACGGGGCAACAATGTAAAGTGGGGTTTGCATGGCCTTGTACTGGTCCAGCTTCAACACTTCGCTGAATGTGAATAAAACATTCTAATTCACACAGATGTGTCATGGCTATGAACAATCACGTATGTAAGTATGGATGAATGTAGGGACAGAGATTCAACAAAAAGGTACTCCCTGGGTAATGCTATCAATCTGCATTTATGGTCGTGACCCAGATAGGCAGTGGGACACACATTGTCATTCAAATCAAAACTCATCACAGTTGAATACAATTGAAGGTGCATAGATTTTATTAGCATATGCGTGCCAGTACGGGCAAGATAAGTGCCACAACATGCAAACCAATGCAGCAGTATGTCAGAATGAGGTACGTTGCCAAGCACCGCTGTCCACTCCGGGGGAGTGCCTCATCTTTCACAGGTGTGTGTTAACCCTCGTTGTTATCTGCTCGTGTATTCAGAGCCCAGGCAAATGCAGCCATGTCCAAGGTTGTTGTGGGATATGTGACCAGATCTTCAAGATGCAACAAGGTGTCAGGACATGTGTAATGGGTTCCAATCAGTTGTGGCTGCAGGTACGTAGTTACTCGTCCATGAAAGCGATTGCAGCTTCGTAGGCTATCCTTTCCAACATGAGGTTATTGTCGACTTCATCAAACAGGATGGTGAGTCGATCCATTAGCAGGTATGGACAGATTTGCTGCCTCCACACCCTTTCACCAATGAGCACTACAGCCCAATAGGGGAGCGGTTCAATGTGGTCACTGCACACAAGCATTTGTGCAATCTCCCAGGTCCAGCTGCCAGCATTTATGCCAAATATCAAGGCATCCCATAAACGGGTATCACGGTGACACTCCTGGTCGTGGGCCAACAGGAGGCGCACACACATGTCAAAATCCAGTTCAGCTACTGTCTGGTTTGATAGGCAGACATCAATGGACCACTCCTTTATGCATGATCAACAATGCAACAGAGGCTGAACGCAGGTGACGACTGGCAAGGCGAGAGCTTAGCCGGTAACTGATCCGCATCACTGCCAATGGCAGTACCCCCAGTAAATGCAGCATACGTGCCCGGTACAGTTTCACGTGACAGGGGTTGTGCATGTGTCCAGGTTGTTCTGCCATTGCGTTAGTGGGTCTGGTTGAAGCGACACTGTTCTGACCTGCGCCAGTTCTGTGGATTAAATGCCACAGCTCGTAACAATGTGTTGTTTTAGTGTGCAACGGTTGTATCCCTGGGATGGTGGGGGAGTAAGTGTGAAGGCCATTCCATGCAAGATAATTACAAGCAAGGACTTCTGTCTGTGGGGTGTCTATACGTTTGTCTTTTGTTGAGCTGTGCATAGTGTGGGAGTCATCATCAGCTGCTATAATATCTGTCAGGTGGTGCCGGACACATGCAATTCCGAGGTCGGAGGTGCAGATGTGCTTCTGCCTGATAGTTCAGACAAAGGAGCTTTCATCCCTAATGGTAGTTTGTCATCAGCTTGCATTCATGAAATGTGATGTGGCTTGTTGGGGGTGGGGTGGGATGTGTGCTACTTTGGTATTCATGTTTGACATGTCTTGCATGTGGCAAATGTACAGCATGACTGTGTGTTACGTTGCCTCCTAGCTGCTCCTCCCTGCCCGAGCCTATTTACTTGTTGTGCACAGCGCGGTTGCATCACTTGCACTCCTAGCGATATTGGAAATTTGCACCAGCTTGAGAGTAGGGCGATAAATCTATTGTCACTTTTGCGACGCTAAAGTGCCAAAAAATCGTCGATAGGTCCTTGAGAATATGCCCCTAAGTGTATAAGATGTGCATCACTATAACATTAAACTTAGTTGACAGCATAGCGAGGTGTGAAATCACTAGTATTTCAGCATGAACGTCAACAGCATGAGAAGTGAAAATGACATTTATTATTATTATTGTAATTTGTATTATTATGATTATATATTATGAATAACACAACAGAAGAAATAAACGCAATTCTATCACTACCATCTCTGTTACAAGACAAGGGTCTCTCTCAAACCCTAGCCCAAACAACTGATTGGGATGAACTTACAGAGATCAAAAGAGAACAAGTGAGAACGGCCGTACATGGCATTATCATGACGGATTACTTATGTGTGAACGCCGCACCCAAAGGCCTTTGGGTTAGCAACGCACCCTGGATTTTCCTACATGATCTACTCTTTCACAAAGACTGGTCAGCCATATTGTGGAAGTGTACCATGGATTACTTAGTACTGATCATAAAGACAGCCACCAGACTAACTGAGGAACTCACCGTGAATATACAGGTGAGAGAAGTCAAGCTTAAAAACATGGTACACATCACAGTACACAAAAAAAGATTGGAGGAAATAAACTGCGAGATGTGCGAAACAAAAGAATACTTGACACAAAGCAAGATACAGAAATTAGGCAAGGATCTGAAAAAATTCTCTATGGAACGCATGCATCCATATAGCTCTGATGATTACAAAGCACCAGAGTACGGCTCTGATAACAACTCCAGCGCCGGATCCTCTACAGATGGCTCAGACTGTAGTGGAGAAATCCTATTCACACCAAGAAGGAACAGGAGCCAGTATCGCCGTATGAGTCACTGCAGACCACAGATGTGGCATAACCCGTACCAAGGCAACCAGAATCAAGGAGTACCATTCCAACCGTTCAATCCTAACTTCTCAGGGTGGATGAACCCATACTTTCATGGTCCAACACCAATGGGACCACTCATGACACCACAGATGGGACAAGAGTATGCACCATTCGGAAAGGAGTGACCTGGACATACCAAGAAAGACAGGTCCACACGAGGAGCATGACAGGGAACAACCCCAGCGCGACAGCCTCGTCGTCAACTTAACAGACCGAATACTGATGGAAGAACAAATGAAGGTCCTTAATAAAGGACTGGGCTTCGTGCCCTCACCACCCCTAGACACCTTCCGATTACAATGTGAGATGGCCGAATTCTGCCGGAAGCTGAAACTAAAAGCCTTCTTTAACAACCAGGAGGAATACACTACGGATGGAGACACCAACCTCCAGCAAAAATAAAAATTCTGCCCAGTGAACAGCCAAATTCCAATGGAGATACTAACCTTTGAGCAGGCAGTGATGAAGGAAATAGACGAGCTAAAGACACAGACCACACAACCATTTCAGAACAACACAAAGACTGGAAGGAAGGCTTTAGACGAACTACGACAGGATGCCAATCTCGTCATCAAACCCGCGGACAAAGGCGGAGGAATTGTCCTACTAACTAGAGAGGGCTATGACCTACAGTGCAGAGAATTACTCTTGGATCAGAAATTCTATAAGAAAATAACAACTGACCCCACAGAACGTTTCCAAAGAACCATCACACTAATTGTAGACGAGGCAGAAACAAACAATTGGATTACAAAAAATTAGGCAGATTTCCTCCAAACTACGACACCCAAGATACCCTACTTCTACTCTCTCCCCAAGACTCACAAAAACCGCAATCCACCGCCAAGGAGACCAATTGTCTCAGGGATTGGGTTGGTCCTGGTACCTCTATCGCAGTTTGCAGACCAGTACCTAAAACCTCTAGTCCAACAGACACCTACCTACCTCGAGGATACAATGGACCTACTCAAACTACTAACAGAAACAACATACTCGGAAGAGACAATGCTACTAATAGGACTTGACGTAAAGAGTCTTTACACAAGCCTCCCTCAAGGGATGACTCTCAACACTTTGGAGAAATTACTATTCCACAGACAATGGGACCATAAAACACCAAGGCATTTCATCCTCAAATGCAGCAGACTAGCTCTCACAGAGAACTATTTTGAATATGACCACACCCTATATCAGCAATGCCACGGAACATCGGTGGGCAGCACATTTGCTCCTAGCGTGGCGGGGCTCTATGTCAGTGATTTTGAGGAAACTTACATACAGAATGCCACCAATCCATATCTACACAGAATTCTCTTTTGGAAACGCTACATAGACAACATAATCGTCATATGGGAAGGCAATAAAGAAGATCTGTCAGAATTCCATCAATGGCTTAACACAAAAGATGATTGGCTCAAGTTCACATACACAGCTGACAACAAAAGCCTTGAGTTTCTGTATCTAACTATCTACACACAAAACGGCGTTCTACAAACAAGAACCTTCTTTAAACCTAAAGCTAAAAACAGCTTGCTTTGTTACAAAAGATTCCACCCACGCCCACTGAGGGAGAACCTGCCCTATAGCCAATTCTTGCGTCTTAGACGCAACTGCAGTAACATACGAGACATATAAGAGGCAAGCGGAAGATCTTTGCACCAAATTGAGGGTAAGAGAATATCCAGAAAATGTAATCAACAAATGTAAAAAGAGAGCTAGAAACCAACCAAGAGAATGTCTCCTTGAAACTGACCCCAAAACATCAGACAATGACGTAGTAACCTGTGTAATCACCTACAATGCAGCATCAAACAAAATCAAAAAAATTGTCAACAAGAACTGGAGAATAATCAACTCAGGCACTATTTGCTGTCCAAAACCAAGATTTGCGAATAGGAGAACCCGCAATTTAAAAGACATACTGGCACATACCAGACCTGCCCCAATCAGAAGAAAAGAACTCACTTTCCAACTATGGAACAACAACCCCGTCATGGGGCATTACCCGTGCGGCTCTCGTTCAGTGTGCGAATTAACAACGGCAACCAAGACACTGCAGCTCCTTACATATTTTAAAATGGACCATCAAGTACCATACCAACTGCAACACCACCCACGCAATATATATGATCACCTGTCCTTGTAATTTGCGCTATATCGGCATGACTTGCCGCAAGGTCAAACAGAGAATGGTGGAACACAGGAGCAACGTCAAGTGCCAACGCAACACGACGAAAATGAGTAATCACTTAATTGAGAGAAAACACACAGTGAAGGATTTGAGATGGGTAATCCTGGAAAACCTACCCTTGTAAAATCACAATGGTGAGAAAATCCTTTTTGAAAAGGAGCAAAGATGGGTCCACCGTCTAGAGATCAATATCCACGGAGTCAATTACAATATTCCTTGGCTTAGCTTGGGCAGCTAGATGAAGAAGAAACGGTCCAACGATATACTCTACCACCCTTCCAACCTAGGTCTTTAAAAAATGAACTGAAAACACAGAACACTATCCCGCGAAACACACGGTGTTAGCCCTTCGGATCAAACTCCTCTCGAGCATGCGACTACAACCCAAAGATTGGCACACTGCCACTGGTGTGAATGCCAACCACATAATCATCGCGTCTTGTAAACCCAAATCTATTATGAGGTACACTTACTAAAACAGGGTACAATGCACACTGACACTCAACTCTAAGAATCACCCCTTCTAAACCAAGCTTTAGGCTGTCAAGTTCCTGGTTAGTGATACCCCAATTAATAATGATAGAAATGAAGTCCACATTTAGCGATATTCACCACTCACTGGAGACCATAATATAACAGTTTATTTTATTTCATTTCAATATTCCCGCCTAAAATAATTTGTTAACTCAATGCTGGGACAATTTCTTAACGTGTTTTTTAGAAACAACCGTCGCCACATTCTACACACAAACGTTCTTTTCCAATGTTGGTTCAGTCCCAGGTTGGGCGTTTCTGAATACGATTTAAACACGAATAACGCCCATTTAACAATAATGAACCAGCACAAGACCACGCCCTAATTAGTTCACACGAGAAGGACTTCTACACAATTCCTCAATGAGGCAATCACATCCGACATCACACAAATAAGAGGCCACGCGGCCCAACCTTTAACTAGCACTTATCTAGTCACCTAAACATCTACAAAAACATCTACACACAAGAGGAGAACAGAACCTCGACATGATGTTTAGGAACAATGAGAGAATGTTTGCCTTAGGGAAATGAGAGAATTTTTGCCTTTGTGAAAAAGAACTGCCATTTTTAGTTACTTAATTTCTTCTGCTTGTCAAAGTACTACAGCATCCATGATATCGCGCAATGTTGCTATTTATGTGTTTGTATTGTCTACCCCCTCCTCCCCATTTTCTTCCATTTTTAATGGTACTTTAAAGGCCTTTCAGAATTCGAAATTTTTTGATTCAACCCACAGAACAAGGTTCTTTTTTTGCTTTTTCTGATTTACTCACTATAGTTATTAGGTCCTGAAAAAAGCCAACCTAACCCCTTAAGGGCATCTAATGGCTGAAACATGTCGACCTTTTTATGGACAATAGTTAGTGCGGAAGCCCCCTAAATACAGCTTCCTACGCACACCAATTCTTTTAACCAGGTTTTCTCTCCAGTACTAATTAAAATTTACTCATACTGGTCATACAAGCCTTTTTATAGAAACACCCCACTTCTTTATTCTCTAATCACTACTGCACTAACCAGTGGTAACCTCCGGGTGGAGGAAGCATAGAACTAAACCCTATGATGATGCTGTCACATCACTAAAACAAAGGCGGAGAATCAAGATACACCGCCAATCGATCGTTGGTACATGAATGAGTTTTTTTTTATTGGAACAGGAAACGATTAGAATATAAAACCCTGGTTACTAAGGATAAGTGATCCTTTCTCCCCTCATTGATTGTTTGTTAATAATAATCATCATCATCATCGCCATAATACTCAATAATAATCAAAACGTGTTTTTATATAACATTCATACTGCACTCAAGCAATTTCTAAGGGATGTATATAACAGATGTTGTTATTACCCTATTTAATGGTACTTGCAAATTGTAAACACAAAATAACTTATGTGTAAACTCATATTTAGGTGCAAAAGCACATTTAAGGTACAAAATCAGTCATGTCGCTTAGATGCTAAATGTGTGCATCTGTATATAACATCACATATGGTTTACGCCATAATACAGAGCAAATCACCCTTGGTGATCATCAGCATGAGTGTAGAAAACCTTTAGAAGAACAAATCACATTTAGGTGTTACATTACCCTTGGCTCAAAGCAAGCAGTATTCTGATATCACTTGTCATGTGAAATAGCACGTAAGAGTGCAAAATCAACCTTGGGGCTACATTAGCAGGAGTTTTGAAATACTTTAGGAGCACAATTCACATTTTGGAGCCAAACGACTCCTTGTTCCACATTACAAGTAGTGAGATTTCACCAGGACTCTTATCTCCAAATGAAACTGCACCACTCACAATTTCAAGTAATTAAAGACCCAAAAGGATTGGGTCTACAACCTCCGGACCTGATCATTTCGGTGCTGTAGACACCAGACCTCTTTTTAAAGCTACAGGAGGAGGGTTTTCAGGCAGAAACAAAACTTGGCACCTGCCAAACCTCTCAGCAGCACAGTGCTGGGGGGACAAACCATGCTCCACCAGTCAGATGCAATGTTTCCCTGTTCTCCCATCCCCTCTTGCACGCATGCATCTTACCTTCCCAACCCCTGCTGCAATTCCTCCGGCTCAAATTCAGAGCAGGTGTGAAATATCAGCTGTTTTTTCTGCAGAATTAGGGAAAAATGCAAGGTGAAGGACCTATATCGCTAGTCCAGGCTGCTATTCCCCATTCTGAGAGGAACACTGATAATTGGTGGATTTTGGTGCAGAAATACCTGCTAGAATTAGCAATTCCAACCCTTCGTTATCCCCACATCAAAATCGGCTGAACTCGAATGAGGGCCCCTAAGAGCAAAATCATATTCAAATGAATAAACATTATTGGTACAGAATCAACCGAAGCATGGAAATAGGTGTTGGATCACAAATTCCCCTCCATTGTAGTGCCTGGATATTTAGATTCACTGTTTATGCATGAAGTACTCTTTAGGCAGGCAGATTTACACACCTAGCTCACAATAGCAAATGGTGAGACTGAAATACTCCTCTGACTTGAATTAATTGTGATTGGCACTTTTTTCAAGCAATGGCTGACCCAAAGTAGCCAATGACTGACTAGAGCTGACCTAGAAAGTGAACTGTTTCATTTATACCCACCTTAGTTGTATGCTATCAAATGTATTCTCTTGTTATTGTCAACCATTGTGTCATACATTAGTAGTTTGACTCAAAACGTGTACCTCTGATATTTTTAGATGATGCTCGACTATAAACTCCAGGATATGAAAGAACCTCAAACAAAAATTCACAATGTTCCAGCATTTAAGAGCTCAGAGACAGATGAGGCATACAAAATAAAGAGAAAATTATAAGAGTAAGAATGTATGCAAAACCAATCCTGATTTTTAACTATAGAAATTGCATGAATGTGTGAGAAAGGGGTGCAGGTAGGTCCAAGTTTACTAATACTTTGCACTCGGTTTGCTTTACTTTTGAAATGCAAACCTATCCCAAGTGTCATGCTGGAATTTACTGTCCAATTCTAATCAAGATTTCATTGGATAGTTTCCCAAAGCAACACAAAGTTATGATGTACGCTGCTTTGCATTACTTTGCGTTGAGGGGGCGTTCCACAGGTGGTTCATGGGCATCCCCATGCAACAACCTATGGGTTTTGATGCAAAGTCCTATATACACACACACATGTGTAGCCAAGGAATTTGACCCAAAATATTACACTGCCTTGAGGCAGACATGATGAGGAGAAATACCTTCATTTATTCTTGTTTTTCCTACTTTGCATGCATGCAGCATTGCACAGCACAATTACAAAGCAGGAAAAGTGGTAAAGGATAACTTTTGTACTCGGTGAGTCTCTGCTTTACAGAATGCTGATACGCCTGCATAATGGTGCAGAGATGTGTGTTTGGCCAATTAAGCCTAGAGTTCCCCAGCGCATGAAGAGAGGAAAAGAGCACCCTCCCTTTCACACAACAAAGGGCCGCCACATTATTTGCAGTGTTGCATTGAATTTTTCTTAAATCTGGGTCAAAGTTTCCAATGTGCATTTCAGTGTCTGACATAGGTTCTAATCTCCCTTTTGAAGCGTTTTGTAGAAATTCAGTTAAGACACATTTACATAACTCGTCAATGAATGTGGAATCTGTGGCGCAGTGACAAAAGCTGACGAGAGGTCCCGGGATAGAAGACGTGACAGTGTGCTGCTATCAACATGCACAGGCAAATCACCGGTGACCCTGAGAAAAGCTGCCTCTGCATTATGATAAGGGCTGCGTCTGATTGAAATTTCTCATAAAGGTCATTTTTTTCCAGAGGTGATCCTTCAGCGATGCAACAACCAATTTATGACTAATCAGAACAAAGACAAGGAGATTGGAAATGGTTGTCAATTGGCCTAATAATTAGAGAAAATGGATGCTCTCTGGGATTCAATGCCATACATTTCAGCACGTTCCTGCTTCCATTAGGAACAATGATTCAGAGCCTCCTTCGTCTAGGTTAATGGCATTTATATCTGTTATATCCATCTTTGCTATGCTGATGACATGCAGATTATTTTTTCAGGGTTGCACACGACTGTTTTTAATCTAGTTGTTCAATAAGTTGATGCTAATGAGATGTTAATGGTACCAGTTACAAGTGAGTGGAAGAGTAATAGCGCAGCCATTTATAACAAGGACTGTGCACCAAATGTTGAAAAACGTGAGGCCTCCTGCCACTGACCCCCATAATTATTGATATATTCCCTTCTTAAAACAGAAAAATAAATACTCCCAGACTCATTGACATTTTGCATCATCTGGATTTGGGCGAGTTGGATAATTTTAGGAAGGTGGTGTGGGTATGAGGCAGGAGACTAAGGGCCAAATTTTCTAACATTTTGGGCCTCATTAGGATGGCGGGCGCCCGTGGTAATATGGACCGTCCACCTTAAGGGCGGGGGTCCCGTGACTGGTATTAGGATGTGCCGGCCACAGTGGCGGGCACATCCTGCATTGTTAGCATTGTAACTGGCGGAGCACTCAGCACCGCCCTCCACAATGCTAACAATGGAATGCAGCATTTGCATATACAAAGCGGCAGGCACCGCGGGGTGCCTGCCCCATTGTATATGCAAATGCAGGGGGGTACCACAGGTACCCCCCATGTGCACCCCCCACATCACCTTAACTCTGGGGGCCCGCACGGGGCCCCCAGAGTGAAGTCCCCATGCCTTTCCGTGGCGGCATCAACACAGCGGAAAGGCATTCCAAAATGCCCATCATAATATGTAGTAGATATTTACACAGCTATGCAAGGGGCGATTTGTGGCTTTGTAAATAAAAAATTAACACAATGCAGCAGCTTGCTCTACATTGTGTTACATTTCATTCTGGTAGGCGTTCCATGGGTTGGAACGTGGGTGTTCCTATGCATCCACCCATGGATTTCACGCAGCACTCACAAAAAGAGGAAAATGCCTTGCAAGATTATTTTTGTGCAGGAATGTATACCTTCCTGCACAAAAACAATTCTCCTTGTAATGCAAGCACCCTTGCACCACCGTGGTGCAGGGGTGCTTGCTTTGGTGCTAGTCTGCCTGACATGCACCACCACATTTATGAGAGAACAGAAGTGTGCCATATCTTGGTAGATGTGGCGCATTTCTGCTCCCTTCCATTCACGCAAAGCAGCACAGCGCGTTGCCTTGCTACACTGCTGCTGGTGAGAGCAGACATGCACCCTATCTAGTAAGGTCTCTTTCAACCATCTGCTTTGAGTTGGTGGTAAAATATTAATGTTTTGTGACCGGATTTCAGTTGTAAAACATTAATACACACCATAAGGAATCAGTATTTGGAAGGGACGCACTTAACTCGCCCCTTCCAAATAGTCACTACTAATAGTTACCTAAACACATTTAAGGACTTGTAAAACATTTTCCAGATCATTAGAAGGGGTTCGGTAAATTTAAAAAGGGTTTTCGAGTTCAAAAATATTCTGATTTACCGAATCAGAGGATTAGCAAATGCTAAAACCTTTTGTGTTTGAAGCCTTGAGTTAGTACAGTGAGGTAAAATCTAATGGAAGAGGTCCTTTGACAACAGAGATGTTTTCATTGTTAAAGTCATGGTAAGATGCAACATGTGAGACAGTGTTTTTTTCATATTCATGTCAATGTTAATGAATGTGTATTTATCAGGACAGATGCTCCCAAAAGCATGTGCTATTTGCATTATTATTGGGACACATGTGTGTGTGTGTGTGTGTGTGTGTGTGTGTGTGCTTGTGTGTATGTCTCCCCTCCTTTGCCATAGTCACATCATTTTTTCTGGCACTGATGGTGACACAACCGTTTACATTCAAGCAGTCTCTCCCCCAATATCACAGTAAGAAATTGCAAATATTTATGACAAGTGGTTGCCCTACTTAACGAAAAAACAATGGAAATTAACAACAGGCTATGAATGGCCACTCACAGGAGAAAAGACTACATAAAGTCAGTAGTCATGGGTCAGGTTAAAGAACATATAAAAACATTAATTTATAAAGGACATCGCTCAAGCAAATATAATACATTTCACAAATGTTAAAGTATAGAGTCTTGATGACCAGATTTTGTACACAGTGATTTAAATACAACAGAGACTGTAACGTTTCTTTAATGCTCTACCAAACCTATCATGGTTGAAAGTCCAAGTCATAAAACAATGTATTACAAAACTAGTGAGGATGAAAGGCATAAAGACACTAAAGTAGCCCATGCATTACATAGTCATTCCTTCAATACTGCCTAAGCAGGCAGACTTTTACGATGGATTATGTCCATATCAGTACTGTTGACTAAGCAATAATTCTGCCCTTGTGGGCAAATATCTCTAAACAAATGTTTGAAGAGAATTATAAATGCAAATTGATCAAATGCCATCCATGCATGTAGGCAAGGAAATATAGGGTATTTGCATGCTGTAAACCTAGCTACTAGGTCAACTACACAGACAATGAGTGATTTGAGGTGAAGCTGGGCTCTGAGAAGGGAACTTGGCTTTCTTTACTTTGTTTTAGTGTTCTTTAAAGAAGTGTGTCTTCATCTCTTTCCTGCACCGAAGCAGGTTAAGGTAGTCTTGACGGGTACAGGGATGTTATTCCAGTTGCTCTGCGCATAAATGGATCAGGCCGTTTATCTTATTTTTTAATTCTTGCATTTCTTCATTTCTTGTTTTATGTCCGTGTGTATAGTAAAGATCCAAAGGTGTGGACCAAGCAACACAGAAAATGCGTCTCTCTCTTTGTAGCTCCATTAACCTTTCACCCTCTCACATTTGTCACTCGCTTTGTGATACTTTGTGACTTTAGTAGCAAGTGTGTGAGCGAGCAGTGGTTCCAGGTTTCTCCTGCAGCTCCAATATTGGCATCACACAAGTCATTGTATATTATCCCCTGATTTTTTATTTGAATCTGTTTTTATTGTATTTGTATTTTAACAGCATTACAAGTATATCTCAGGCGAGCGCCATCGTTTTGTGATCAGCCTTTACGCGACAATCAGCCACATTGCTAAGAACCGAAAGGTGACTTTCGGGCTCTTGGTGTTTGTGTAGAGGTGTAAAATGCAGGTCTCAGAGTTCAAGGGTATTAACCGGTCTGGACAGCGCCTCAGTGTGGACACTACTGACTCTCAGTATTCACCCAATTTCAGGCAGTTCCATATCTTGTATAAGAGGTCTGCATGAGCAGCCTGGCAGCGTGGACAGGCAGCATCAGGGCCATCGCAAATTCTATTAATTTTAGCTGGTGTGGGTACGCATTCTGGGTGATATAGTCCATACTAATATAATAAAGAGAGAGCCCAAACCTTTGAGGCGGGTAATCTCAGGAACCCCAGCACCAATCACAATACCCAATACAGCGTTAGAAAGGGCAGTTGCAGCAGAAGGACATAGGCTATGCAGACGCCCACCATATACATTTAAAAGGTAAAAGAACCGTGCCAGCAAAGTAGTCCATTGTGGGCGTGTCTGCGTTGTGCTGTGGGTGTAGGCTGGGGGTGTGACAAACGCTGGGGGCGTGTGGTACGTTCCGCCCTTCATGCCATGTCTCATTTCATGTGCTGTGGGCGTGGGCATGTCCGGGGCACAGGATTAGGGAAAAAAAGCGAGCCTTGTGCCCAATATTTCAGTTTTTTCTTCCCAGGTTTTCTACATTCCAGCTCCGGGTGTCCACCCTGCTCCCTTTAAATACCCCTGCACCCCATAATCATAACCCACCCTTACTCCTTAAAATACCCCAACACCCTTAAACACTAACCCATCTTAACTCTATAAATACCCTGTACCCCAAAACCCACACCTATCCCTAAACCCTAAAAATAGACCTGTACCCCAAAACCCAAGCCTAGCCCCGAACCCTATAAATACCCCTGTACCCCAAAACCCAAACCTAGCCCTTAACCCTTTAAATACCCCTGTACCCAAAAACCCAAACCTAGCCCTGAACCCTAAAAATACCCCTGTACCCCAAAACCCATACGTATCCCTAAACCCTAAAACTACCCCTGTACCCCATAACCCAAAACTATATCTCAACCCTTAAAATACCCAAACACCCCAAAACATATACCTCAGTACCCCAAAACATGTACCCTTATACCCATACTTAACTTATCCAAACATTTAAAAAACATGCTGAAGAACTCGGAGTGTAATCTAGGAATCTAAGATAGTGGCTTCTGCCATGTCATCTGCTGTAATGAGCTGCAGAGGAAGAGATTCTGAAATGTGGCTCTGTCTCATGTGAGGCCAGAGACGAGTTTCTGAATATCACTCTTGATCGTTTATGCCATTATAGGGGTATGAATGAATTATAGCCGTATAGGGGCATAAGGTCATAGTATTGATCGGGGTCCTAGATTAGAACACTACAGCACATGAGCATCCGAATTTACTGGCGCGCCAAATATCTGTAAGGGACCAATGAGTGAGTCAGTCACTCAGGGTCAGTGTGTTTGAGGAGGGTGATGTACGTGTCAGAGAGAGGAAGGAGCAGTGTAAAAGAGGGTCAAGAACTGAATTGAAGTCCCCTCCCAGGAGCCACGGGACATCAGCGCCGGGTGCAAGCAGGTGTGTGAGTTAGTGTAGGAAGGCCAGCTGGTCTGTATTCGGGCGTATATGGAGCCTATGACGACAGACTGCCAGTTTAATTGACCTTTCACAAGTACACATCGGCCGCCTGGGTCTGTCTTTACCTCTTCTGCTATAAAAGGGGTGCCAGCCCAGACCCACATCAGAGACGCCCTGGCCTGAGTGGAGTAGTTAGTGCTGAACACCTGTCCTCACCGGCGCCTGAGGAGTCTGGAGGCCTCTAATTGTGTAGTGTACGTTTCCAGCAAAAGTGCTATGTTGATGGCCCTTTGCTGCAAGTACGAGTACATGGAGTAGCGTCTAGCTGGGGTGTAAATACATCTACATTCCATGTGATTACATTGGCTTGCATCATGTGTGGTTCTGATGTGAGCGAGCGAGGTGCCCCCCCTGCCTTTGACTTGCTGGCTTATTAGTGACATAAGTGCGTGAGTGTGCCAACTCCATGTGGTATGCGCTTCGGTGCGGGATGCATGAGAAGACATGAGAGGGAGTAAGCAGTAAAACTTGGAGAACATCATCAGAGTGGAACCCCAACGGGGGCCCTACCAAACCTTATAGCAGACACATTCTGCTTTAACAACGTTAACGTACATTGTGGTGGCAACTGACTTGTTGTGTCCTTGCGATTTAGCTCTAGTATAGTCCCAGAAAACTTACATGGTGAAGTTTTTGCAAAGGAAATTAGCGTTTCAATTTCTTGCCTGAAGCTGTTGTCAGATTCAAAATAAGGGCAATTGGTGAGGTCGCGATACATGGTTGAGCGCACTGAAACAAGCGGAGTTTTTGGCTCGAGAATCGAAAATTCGTACTTCTTTGAAATTGTTGCATATTAATGGGAACCTACGGTGGATACAGCCACTGCTACATAGTTGCATATTTTTATTGTTAACACTCTGCAGGAGGAAAATACAGAACATGATATGCCAGCTGACAATTTGATATGATTACTGTTTGATAACAGAATCAGTCAGTAGTTATCTTAATTTAAGAACTATTATAAGAAGCTGAATCCAGGATATCTCACCTCGAGGACCAGATGACCTTGATGCAATACCAGGGTACTTTGGATAAAAAACAAAACAACCCATTGGAAAGCAAGCTGGAAGAGCTGGAAACTCACTTTTGACGCTCCAATCTGCGGCTGATCGGGGTTCCAGAAGGCTGCGAGGGGTCACAAATGCTCCAGTGGGTTGAGCCATATATTAAGGATAATGTTCTGCCCGAGTTCTCCGGAGATCCTATCATCACAAGAGCACATAGGGTACCCGCCCAGCCATTTCTGAACTCAAAGTTATCTCGAACAATCCTAGTTAAATTTACAGACTTTCGGGTCAAAGAACAGATATTGATCAGAGATATTCAAAAGAAGCAATTTCTAACCCGTGAAGTTCCCAGCTGCCACATTTTTACCAATATGTAAGCAGCAGTGGCTCGCAATCGGAAATAATTTGTCAAGCTCCTCTACCTGTTCAAGGCACAGGGGTCTCAACCATCTATAGCCCAGCAATCTAAGCTACGTGTCTTGGTGCAAGGGAAATTCCACATGTTTTCAAATCTCGAAGAAGCACAAGAGCTCCATTAGAAAATTACTACGGAAAAATAGAGCCTTAGGACTGGTTGTTATGTACTTTTTCTCCCCCCTTCCCTTTCTTTTCATTTTTATTTTTTCTAAAAAATCATGGGTTTTCTTCGTGTTTCTCCTTTGTTTGCTGAGACTAAGGGGTGGGGGGTGATAAGTCACTTTTGGGTGCAATTACATGGCACCCAGCTTAGGGGTTATACAGGGGGCAGTGGTTTGGTGGGCTAATCCCCAACTGCCAGGGGATGGAAGAGGTATGGGGAGGCGGTGAGGGTTAGGGAAGGGAAAAGCAAGGGAAAAAATGAGTAGGAAAAATGTGAATTACACCGGATGGGCACTCATGTTAGCGAGATACCGCAGAGAGTAGTTATGGTGGGAGACAACGGTAAAAGAGGGTTTAAAAAGGTAGAGAAAAATTTCACAGTGGGTTAAGTTTTTTTTTTTAAACTTTGTTTATTGGCATTTGCAATGTTACACGGCACATAGCAAGTAACATGCACACTGTTTCATCATGTTTTACAGTCAAGATCATATATACTTTTCCTGACTATCACTTGCAGCAGTGGCATTGGTCCAAACCTGTTGACTTTATATTAGCTTTTAGAGCATTACACACACATATTTCGCAGTATAGTGTCCATTCAATGTGCTATTCAGGCCAGTTATCACATTATCTTGGTCCAGATTCTTTACACAAGGGTCTCCCGTCAGTATATTCTGAATATAATTTCACATGAAATATTTATCCTTGTTCCACCTCGTGTGCAGTTCACTGTACATAATCCTTTAAGGGTTCGCATATATCTCTGGGTCTCGAACTGGGTGGGAGTAGCTCAGCATAAAAACTGTTTTGTTCCTGACAATATATCAAGTCTTTAATCTACTCCTTGAATTTGGGGGCCCTCCCTCTTACACATCTGCACGCCAACCTACGTTTCGCCATAAGTAGCCCAAGTGAAATCAATCTTTTAGCCGGTGTCACGATTTGCTGACTGTAGCCCAATAGTCCCATCAACGGAAGCCGAGCTATTTGCGTCTCTGCCATGTCGCTGAAGGCTTTTCCCACCTCCTCCCAGTAGTTTGGCACAGCGGCACAGGGTCTGCTCCCTCCCTCCTACACCTATCACATTTGTCGTTGTCTTTTAATTTAAATCTGGTCATTTGCGCAGTGGTATAGTACATCCTATGCAGAAATTTGAAATGGATGATCCTCAGTCTGCTGCTTGCGGTAATCCTTTCTATTAGTTGGCAGAAATAGGTCCGTATCTCATGTTTTAGTGGGAAACCTAGTTCTAATTCCCATCCAGCTTTTGCCCGTCCATTGTCCTCATTCTACAATCCTACAGTTGTTTTATAAATATGTGACACTGAGTGGGACGGCAGAGTGGGTAAAGTTGAGATAGGCTTTCTAAGATGGATCAAATGACTCAAAATAAAAAGTGATTACATGTACCGTCAATGGATTGTTGAACCAGCGTAAAAGTTGTGCTTTTTTTAATTGGCTAACATCCTTCACTCCTGAAATCTTATTTGTACAAGAAACGCATTTCAGGACTGACACTCCCAAGATATCTCTACCTAAGAAATATGCGCTGGCGTGTTTTTCATCTGCTAATTTAGCAGTGCGAGGGGTTGGGATTTTACTATCTAACACATTTGATTGGCAGGTTAAGGAGGTCCGGCGAGATGGAAAAGGTAGATCGTTATGGATGACTTGAGCAAATTTATCAATTAGCGTAAATATGGATGGTATATTGATCTTGGGCGGCGATTTTAATTATATTCAGAATCTGGCACTCAACACCTCAAATAAAGCCAAACGACAATTAAAGCCAAAAACTGCAAAGTTAATAAAACGTTTGCAATAGATTTTGTCTTAACAAATCCTTGGAGGCAAGGGCACCCCGGCCTCTCTCAATTTACCTGTTACTCCTCAAGATACAGAACAGCATCCCGATTGGACTTTTTTGGGTGGATGAGCTGTTACCCAATGGCAAAACAGAGATATTGGCCAACTCTTTTTCTGATCACTAGGTAGTTTCTTTTATGTTAACATTAGGGATCACCCTGAAAAAGAAATCAAGGTGGCAGTTTGATAAATATTTACTAGAAGCTACTCCTTGGGTGACAGAAACTAGAATGTTTATCATGGAATTCTTCCAGTTTAATGCAAATACTGCCCCAATCTTTATGGTTTGGGAGGCATTTAAGGCTACTTTTAGAGGACAGACGATATTTTATAAGTCTAGTTTAAGTAAACAATGTAGCAAAAGATTGTGGAGTTACAGACCGCTGTGAAGAAAGCCAGACAGAACGTAAACTTAACAGCAACAGCAGAGCATATTATTAAAGCACAACAGCAAGAATGATCAAAAGCTAAGGAGCAATTGAAGGATTTTTTTGTTAGAGGAGATCTCTGGAAGCAAGGCTTACCATCAAAAGCTCTATGAGGAAAGCCAGAATATTGGCAGATTTGTGGCCTGCTCTATGAAAAGTCAAAAAGGAGTGCAAATAATTAGTCATGTTAAAAATCCTTCTACTGGCATACTAGAAGAAGATAAACAGGCGATTTCTGAGGTTTTTCTTTCTCATTTTAAGCAAATTTATATGGAAATGCAGGCTGTAGCAGAGTCAAAATTGATGTCCTATTTCGAATCACTGGAGCTACTGCAGATATCTTGGCAACTTATTGAGACACTCAATGGCCCAATAGGAATCTCAGAAAGTATGTACAGACAGTATTAAAAAGTATGTCCAACGCCAAGGCTAGTGGGTCAGATGGGATCCCGGCGGAAGTATATAAGATATTTCAAGAAGAACTACTTCCCTTTCTAACAAAGGCATTTAATCAAATAAAGGATGGGATAGACACCACCAAAAGTTTCAAGGAGTCAGTGCTGGTGATTTTCCTTAAAAAAAGGATAAAGATCCTTGTGATCCTAATTCCTATTGCCCTATCAGTTTGTTAAATACAGATTACAAACTGTTTATGAAGATTTGGTCGAGAAGGATTGCCCCATGCACCCAACAGGTGGTTCATACAGATCTGAATGGCTTCCTTCCAGGACGGCTAATAGCCACTAACACATATTTTTTAATGCTAGCTTTAGTTATTTTTTCTCTAACCAGATCAAAGCGGCCATTCTGATGATGGATGCCGAAAAGGCTTTTGATTTGGTAGACTGGTGTGCATTATTTTGGATAAGTTTGGTTTCCCACTACAGCTGATACATATGTTAAAAGAATTGTATAGTAAGGTGGAAGCCAAAATTATCATCAATGGAAAAGAAGCCAGGAGGGTAAATATTAAACGCGGCACACAACAGGGTTGTCCGTTATCCCCTCTTTTGTTTTCTCGTTTATTGAACCCTAGCTGTCAACATTTGTAATAATTTACTGATTTAGACCCCCATAGTGGGGATGGCAAAAATTAAGCTATATGCAGATGATATAGGGCCATATGTAGGTAAATCAGAAATACCGATTTCTTAATAGCAAATTTTACTGATTCGCTATTAAGAAATCGGTATTTCCTATGCAGGTAAAGATTCAGTAAAAAATACCAAGGATGAAATTCAAAAAGTTACGCAGGTAGGGGGATATAAAGTGAACCAAGCTAAAACAGAAATCCTCACATTTAATTCGATGCCTTTCGATATCCAGGCTTCCCTACAACTACGATCACTACATCCAGTCAGATACCTAGGTATATTTGTCACAAACGATTATGGCCAGCTATTCCCATTAAATTATTACAGTACGCTTGCGAAAGTGAAAAAATGACTAGAAAAATGGTCTTTGCTCCCTGTGTCATTGATAGGACGGATCTCCATGGTTAAAATGTCATTGCTACCATTGTTTTTGTTTCTTTTTAGCAATCCCTCCTTAAAAATCCCTAGCTTCAATTTTAAAGAGTTGGATGAAATGATCCGGAAGTTTGTGAGGAATAATAAGCACTCCCACACTCCCTAGCCACACTACAACTGGATGTAGCACGAGGGGGATTAGCACTCCCACATTTTGCAACCTACTACCAGGCCTCCTTGATCAACCTGCTATCACAATTAGGAGAGGAAAATTCAGTTTTTGATAACTTTTTTCTAACACATTTGCTGAAGGAAAGTGCAATAAAACTCCCCACTTTTTTACTATTAGTGAAACTTCCTAAAAGGCTGAGATACAAAAGAAAAATATATATATATATAAAAGAATGGGGAGTTTTTTTGCCCAAATACAAGTACTTTGATGCGCATTGAGGTATAATGTGCGAAAATAATCTTCAATTCCATTTCTTAGGTCTAGATGACAGAAAACCTTGTCTGCCTTCTGTTGAAAAACCTACTGTAGACAATACTAACACTTAAAATGAGCTCTTGGTCAGCCCATTGTTTATCATGGGTTGGCATGTTTGTGGAGCTCATTTGCTTGCTTCCTATTCAATGCAAGTACCTCCTCTTTTTCCATTGGTACATCCCATGGAGTATAGCTTCTTTGTTTCCTTGTGACTCCGTGACATAGCTTGTATTCGGGGAAATACTTTTTTTTGGCATTTAGCACTCCATGGAAGTTCACATGCTCTGAACTATGTTCTACTTTCACCTTCACATCCCCATCCCAGCGTTCTCTGTGTTGCTTCATCAGTCCACAGCTCGGGTGTTCCTCCTCACCCCTTCCCATCCTGCTTGAAATTTTTTACTAGCTCCCATTTTGTTTCCTTTTCTAATGGTGTATCAAAGCACACTGGGCCCTAATGCAAACAGGGCAAATGGATCCCCTAGTTTGGTAGTAAAAGACTATTTTATTTGGTGTGCAAGGAGCCCCTCAGATCCTGGTCCTCGGTGGCACTGCAACTACTGGCCTATCAATCGCCCTCTCCCCTTTATCACGGCCACTTGTTGGTGGTGTTCTCTCACTTCCCAACTCCTCTATTGCTCCTCACTCCTTTCTATCCATGTGTTGTTTTAAATGGATTTTTACAATTATATGTGGGGGTGGGGTCTGGCAGCTGCTGATGGACTGCTCTTTTCTGAAGCTGCGCTTTTGTGCACATTCTACTGATTTTTATAATTTGCCACTTCGAGAAGGGAGTTCGCCATATTGAAATATTAAACATAAAAAAGAAAAAACAAAACTGAAGTCGTCATGGCATATCTGAGTGAATGTGTGTTGAAGCATTGGTGGTATACCACAATATGCTTTGGGCACTGTAGCATCATAATGCATCCGTTAGCATGCATATTGACACATGCAATGTGTAGCATCCTGCTACGAAGAATCACAGACACAGGTTCTTACATCTAAGAGCTTTATTAAATACATCTTGCTCATGCCCTGTCCCTACTCTAACTAACCACTTCCTGTGTCCACTCCTCCTCTTCCTCTAGCCCCCTGGCTCCGCCCACACCCAGCTACTAGACTGCACTCCAACATTACATCTCCCCCTTTGTTAACGAAATGAACTTAGCATCTAACATATTTAGAGTTTCTGGGTCAGCCATACAATTCCGCGGGCTGTTCGCTTGAGATATATGGACGTATCTCAGTTTGCGTTGTGTGGCCTTCTGCCTCCTCGACGAGAGCATCTTTTATTACGAGAGTACATCTTTGCACTTGCGCGACTTCTCGTGTGATGTGCATATGTTCAGATTCATGATGTTTGTTTCTCAACTTCTGAGTGATCCACTCACCTTCAGTGTCTGAGGTGCCTATGGAGAACTCAGTTTGATATCGGCAGTCTATCCTCCTTTGTGACTCTTGCTCACGTGACGCTCGGCCTCTTTTCCAAGGGGATGTTATTCTAGTTCCCTTCCGAGTGTCTGCATGTATTTTTACTTCCTTTTGCCTTGTCAGGTCAAGAACAACACTGTCTTCCTGTTTCGAGTCTGGGATGCCAGCCGGTGGGATATGAACTCTGGAGGTCATCTTGGTATGGCTAAGAGATTGATTTGCTGTCTCGGGTTGTCTCTCCCACTCCTGCTCGCGCCTAGAACAGGCAAACCCTGGAACCGGCTGGGTATTTGTGTGTTTCGTTCTCATCCGATGATGACTTGGCTCTCCTGACATGTCCGGCTTCCTTTGCAGATCGACTGGTTGGTCCATTTTTATTTGGGTGCTAGTGGCCACGATGTCGGTTTCCATTTTATAGGACCAGGACCAGGACCTTCGAGTCAACCTTGCTGCCCCTATCCGGGGTGACGGTGTAGTATTTGTGTCGCGATGCACCTGTGATCGATATGACAGGTTGTCTGGTGGAGTGATCGAGTGTGCATTGACGTTGGTGTGAGACGTGTCGCTCTTGACGGGAAGAGTGTCCCTTGGTTCTCTGATGTGTTTGGGTGCTTGGCGCCATGGCCGTTGTCGGGACCACGACTCCGTCGACTCGAACGATCGGACTGAAATGCTATCTGAATCAGAGGGGTTCTCTGTCACTTCCCTCTGAGAATGTTCCTTTGAGAATGTTGCGCGTGGCCGTTGTCGGGACCACGACTCTGCCGACTCAAAGGATCGGACCGACGTGCTTTCTGAATCAGAGGGGTTCTCCATCAGTTCCCTCTGTGAGTGTTCCTTTGAGAATGTCTTACCAGGTGGTCTTCGGAACCGGGTAGTCCGTGACGAGCTGCTTTTCACCTCGGAATTGTCTTTTAAATGCTTCTCTGTGTGTCTTTGTTGGAACATCTTCAATGTTGTCTCATTTGGGAGGTTGTTTGATGATTCCGTGCTTGTTCCTTGTGCTTGATCCCAAGCTTTTGCCTCTTCATCCTTCTCGCCTGAGGATAACCATCTCCGCTCTGTTTCTTCGTTGTCGCAGGGCCCATGGATGCATGGATTTTTTCTTGCTTGTTGTTGCTGTGAGGGACTAGTCCGTCTTGTGCGATCTGGTTCTCCTTCCCGATTGTTTGGTGCTCTAATATCTCTGATCTGTTGGTGGTGTGTTCTCCTGCCAGCTGTTTCCTCTGACTCATCTTCACTCCTTGGCGATTGATGTTCCGGCGTCGATTTCCGGTGTTGACCATTGCGGCCCCTTCTTCTATGGTTTGTCTTTCTCCCCTACTTGTTGTGCAGAATGCCATCTTGTCCAGGAGTGCAATCTGTCCCACTGGACGCTCCTTTCTCGTCAGAGTAGCGTGTGTCATACTTTGAATGACTCCTTGAGGGACTCCTGGGGGATGAATAACTCCAGGGAGTTGTTATTTGGATGGTTGACTCTGAGTGGTCGGACGCTGAGTAATCTGACTCTGAGTACTCCTTGTCACTTTCCTTGTCACTGTGTCTCCCCCGTTGTCTTTTCATTGGTCTGCCTTCTCTCTCTCTCCTTTTGTGTTTGTTGGATTTCTGGGTTTTCTCTTCCCAGGTATCTCGAAGTTTTGCGCTCAGATGCACATCCATCAATTTGTCTCTTGCTTGGACTTGCATTCCAATTTCGGCTTTCTTGATAATTTCCTTTAGCGACCAATGCCCTCTAAGTATTTTTTGCTTTGTTTCGGGGTTTTCACAGCCTTCAATTATTCGGAGCCGAACAGCATCCTCATTTGTAAACGTGTTGAAATGGCAGCCTTGTACCAGACTTTGCAACCGAGTGATGAAATGTGGCAATGGTTTGCCTGGTTCCTGCCGTGCTGTGCTGAAGACCATGCGATTATGATCCACATCTGCCTGTGCATTGAGATGGGCACAGAGCTCCTCTTGGAGTCTATCATAGATGTCCGCTTCTTCTTTGGAAAATGTTCTAATTGGGCATCGGCCCCCAGGACCCACCAGATGGAGGAGTAGCACCAGACATTTTCTTTCTCTTTGTTCACCGTTGGCTTTCAAGAAATTGTCCAATGCTTCCAGCCACCAGTGCCGTTTGAGGCCCTTGAACCAATCGTCAATCTGCGCCGCTGGGGGCGATACTTCAAGGTGTGGAGTGAAACATTGAGCTACGTCTCCTCCCGCCATGAGGGAAAAAGGTTCTGATCTGTCGAAGACGCGGGGCTTTGTGCTGTACACTTTTCTTTTGGTTTCAGTTGCTTCTGCTTGTGTTTTAGCTTGAGCTTGATTGTCAGTTCTTCCTTCAGTTCACTCGTGTTTGGTCAACATTGCACCCTTGAATTTATCCATGGTTAGTGATAATGTTGGGTTTCACTTGCTTGTTGTGTGTGTTCATTGGCTACTCCACACTTGCATTGGCTCGTGCTCGTTGCTGATTCCGTTGTAATTATTTATGCGTTGTCTTTATTTATGTTTGCTTGTTGCTTCTTTTATTTTACGGAAACGCGTTACTTCATTACATTCGCCACTGCGCATTCGCTTGCGTTTCTCACTGTTCGCGTTTCCACCCGTGCTGACCTTTGTTTTGTCAATGCTTGTTTGTTAAGTCATTCTTGTGGTTGCTCTTGCTTGTTAGTTGATTCACTCTCGTGTTTACATGTACTTATTCTGTTTTGGTTGCCAAGACTTGTTCATTGTTGTTCACGCGCCGTTATCCACGCTTATTCATTTGCCTTACCAATGCCTATTTTTGGGCATTTAACAGTGCATGTTTATTTGCACATACCAAGGCTTGTTTGTTTGCTTCAACCAATGCTTGCCTATCTCTTCTTGCCTAACTTTAAGATGGCCGCTCTATGAAAATCAAGGGGTCTGTCCTGACGAGCGCCTGACTTAAAGATGGCCACCGTCACTGCAGTCACACACAAGGCTTTCTCTCCTGATTCATGCACTGCCAGCTCACTCTGGACTCACCGGCCGGCGACCCCAGGGGCAGCACACATCAGGATTCACTCTTCTTTGGCCGTGGCAGCTACCAGGTGAGGTTGGGGTGGGCTCCCGCCTTACTTTTCCAAGGTCCCGCGCTCCTTCCTCGGTGCCCTGCTAAAGCTCACGCATCGGGGGAGAGGTTTTCCGACATCGGACCACCCCCGGGCTCAAACTTCAACGCGCTCAGCAGAGCGCCTTCGTGGGGGCAACAGACTTTCGTGGGGGCGATGTCCTCCACGCTGAGGCACTCTTCTTCCACTTTTGGGGCTTGGCAGAGTCGGAGTGGGCTCCCGACTTCTGCTGGCGCAGCGCTCCCACTTCTTGCACGCTTCACGCGTGAGTCGCGTTTCGGCGCGAACAGCGTCTCTTCTGCGAGTGAGTCAGCGCTCGGTGCTTCGGCTCCCTCTTGGGGCCCTCTCGACTGTTGAGGGATAGGGTCACCTGCTGCTGGCTTCTTGTCTCGGGCAGCAGCTTCGTTTCCCTTGGGCAGCATTTTCTTCTCCTCGAGGCTGCCTGGGACAGGGCTCTCTTGTGGGGCTCTGTGGGCTACGTTCATGCCCATCCCACCCTCGTCGCCAGTTGTAGCATCCTTCTACGAAGAATCACAGACACAGGTTCTTACATCTAAGAGCTTTATTTAATAAATCTTGCTCATGCCCTGTCCCTACTCTAACTAACCACTTCCTGTGTCCACTCCTCCTCTTCCTCTAGCCCCCTAGCTCCACCCACACCCAGCTACTAGACTGCACTCCAACATTACACAATGGTATACAGCTTTGACTTTTTTTGCTGTGGATCTTTGATACCAGTAATAGCCATTTTTAGGTCTCCAGTTGTCTGTTGGCCAAACCTATAGTTTCCAATATACATACAGTGGGCCTTTGTTCAGCCTCGTGCTCACAATTGGATTGCTTTGTTATCTCAGTTGTCTCCTCTTGATTTGAAGGCTTTCTTTCTTAGTCTTGTGTTTGTCCCATCCAGGGGCCTTATTTATGATTGCCTTGTGCCACCGGTGCGTCACTTTTAACATGGGAAAAAGTGACGCACAGGTGGCGCAAGGCCTTCATAAATAAGGCCCCAGGAGCATAACAATTGGCTGACTTGTGTATACCCTGCTGAGTTTGCTTGAATTTAGGAGCAATTGTTTTATATTTCTTTAAGCACGTAATGAGAGTGCATATCTTTCTTGTTCTCTCCACCTCTGGTGCTTCCCCCTTCTTTTTGCCTCCCAACTCATCACCATTCTCTGTTTTTTGTTTTAACCCATCCCCTGCTTCCTCTGCTTCGCTCCACCATTCTTGTGTTTAAAAAAAATGTATCACTGCAAATTGCCATTGTGAAAGAAAGATACAGCTCAATGGTGCAGGGGTTTTGACATTCGTGGATTTAACCTACTCCACCTCCATTGAAACAGTAGCCACTTGACTTGTGCTTTTAGGGGATGGAATGAGTATGAAGGATACAACAGTAAATCAATTTAAGCAAGTACTTTAGAGCATTATAATACAGAGCTAGCCTCTGAACTGGGGAAATTCTGGGTTAAAAGCACATGAAGCTGCCGGCCTAGGCAGGTAGTAGTTTGTGCTGTTGCTTGGACATCACACTTGTGTGAGAAGCGTAACTCCATTAAAACACATTGAAGATACAGGGCAGCTAGTGCCAGCCTGCCTGAGCATCTCCCCCAAGCCATGCCTACAATTCATTCTCAAAATATGGTGCATCACAGAGAGTCAGATTGCTCAAACAGTGAACTTATAAAAAATATTTGGAGAGCCATGTGTTAAGTCTTAAGGAGTGTATGTACTTTAGGATGAAAAGAAGTATTATTAGTGGAGTGTAGAGGTACTGATCAGTGCTTTTTGCAATTTGTTCTCTTATATTAAAAGACGTGTTGCAGTATTTTGCTATGACCATTCAACCAGCAGCGGCTGCTCCATTAGAGCCGAGGAGTGCCGCCCCCTGCCACCAGCAGCAAATAAAATGATAATAAAATTGATTTTATTATTGTTGTATTTTAATCCCCTGCACCTGCCCCCAGTACTCTGACGTGTCTTGGGAGCCAGGTCCAGGAGAGACACTCCTGAGTGGTGGTCACTCCCTTCACTGCGCATGAGGGTTTGGCCAGCTGTCTCAGGCCGGCAAAAACCTCATGGGTAGTGAAGCTCTCTCCAGCCCCAGCTGCATTGCTGGGGCTGGAGAGAGCAGGCAGAGGTTCCCAGTCTGCCTGGGAGTGCCGGTTGCCGGTGCTCAAATCAATCCCAATGCTTCTTTCATGCAGCATCGCGATTGGTCGCAATGCATTCTGGAAGCCTATGCCCAGAAGCACGAAGAGTGCTATGCTGCTGGAGATGGCGGCGTTAAGTTAATTTTATTTTGTATGTATTTTTTATTTTGTCCCTGAACTCTCCCCCACCGCCTACCCTCTTCCTCCGGCCCAGCCTCCCCTTCTTGGCATGGGACGGGCCGCTACTGCACTCAACCAAGCTACTAACATCAGTTCAATGGTTTTGTTTGTAGTAGATGGTAGTAATGCAAATACCTTTTATAATACTCCTATGCTGCTCACTATGCATTGTCAATTTCAGTAGTTCTACAACACAATCCACTGCTTAGCTTTCTTGGGTCTGAGATTTTTGTGTCTGAATCCATCTAATACATTCTCATTGTGTCGCCACGAGTCTCACCCTTTTACCCTCAAGAGTATATAGCTCATGTGGACAGCTGTTTGTTGAGTCTTGTGTGGAGAGCAGTAATTAGTCCACAGTAAACTATGACAATGTATTGGGCTGTCAGTTCATTGATTGGAGTGTTGTATGGTGGCTGGGGTTGAGTAGGCACTGCAGTGTTTGGGCTGGAATGCCATGGTGGGCTGCTGGGCTGGAGCTGACTCCAGATTGTGATTGTATGGTGCTTATCATTTTCAGTTCAAAAACCTTTACTTTGGTCACTAGGACCATAAAAGAATGCAAATATAAAAGAACGACATTAAAATGTAAGACATATCACAATACAAGAACGTCCATTCCAAGGGAGTAAGATTGCCAGAAAGGAGGACATAATAGTTCCGTCAAATAATACAGCGATATTAAAACAAGGGGAGGGGCATATACATAGTTCGTGAGCAGCGATGCCAGTTGACAAACAATTCGTTAGGTGTGGCTAAACTCATGCACATTAGATAGTAGCAATATTTCAATAATAAATAATTAAAACTACATAATTCTATCTATATACAGTATAAAACATTAAAAATAGCTGCATCCCATTAGCCCAAAATAAAGTAAGCATATACTGGACATTTAAATTAAGACTACAAACTAAGTTTTCCTTGTTTTTCCTTGTTTAAGAAAGCACACTTCCTCCGCTACATTGCGTTTAAAAATCGAGAAGCAGCAAAAACAATGGGCTTGGTGGTGTCGTATTTTAAAACTCTAAAAGCCTCCTTACATTGCACAAACCCAAAGTTTTTGCAAAGTTGTATGAGCCAGCACCGCCTTGCTGCCTGATACCCAGGACAGAAAAATAAAACATGCAGTTCGGACTCCTCCTGGTTATTACACGCAGGGCTCCCATGATCGGGGGCCCATTCCATTTCGCAGTGAAGGCCCGGAGGGGTAAGTAGCTATATCTGAACTGCAGATATAACCTCCTAGCTGCATGGGTTAGGGGTTCTTTTTTGTAGCCATCCTTCATAGTGAGAAATTGCCTCGTTAGGGCACTTCGAGTTTGTTTGTATTGCCTCAAGTGTTAGGGTTCGATAAATTCTCGGGAGTGCAGCACGTGAAACCAGGATACTGGTTTCGATTGGATTACTCCAGAGAGTTGGTTTGCTTATCCCTATACATTGCTGTTTTACATGCGCAAACCAAGGAACTTTGTTCAATACCCCTGGATAAGATAATAACTCTTTAGTTTCAGCTTGGTACGCTGCCAGTTCGGGGGTCGCCCAAAGCCTACGCCAAAAAGTTAGTAGTCTTAAGGCAACCTCATCTTTGATCTGGCCTATGCCTAGATCTAACTGCAAAGGGATAAGCGGGGTGCTGGATTGGAGACCCAAAATTTGTCTAAGGAAGGTGTTCTCTACTATTGTTAAAGAAGCGAAAGAACAGTAACCCCAGAGTTCCGCCCTGTATAGCGTAGCTCACCTTGTATGCGCCCTATAGATCCCAATGGCTGGACAATAAGTTTAGTTGTTGACTCCCTTACCATTTTAGCTATGCCCCCGGTAGTCTGGGTTAGCCTAAGCTTGGCTTTGGCTATTTGGGGCTTCCACTCTATATCTTCTGTGAGGGTAACACCCTGATAATCGAACACAGAGACCCTTTCCAGTGTGCTTCCATTTAGATGGTGGTTGAGGCGTGTTTTATTAGGCGGGTTGACTATCATAAACTTGGTTTTGTTGATATTAATCACCAGAACATGCTGTTGCAGAATAATTCAAACCTATCCAATATCCTTTGTATACCCATTGGCGATTTAGACAACAAAAGTGTATCGTCTGCAAACATCAAAGCTGGTACCTTTGAGTTTGCTAACTTAGGGGCATCATTGTCCTCAACCTCCGTAAGATGTGCTCTAAGTGTGTTGACACAGAGGCAAAACATGTTCTGTGCAAGCGCATATCCCTGTCTCACCCCTCTGTCAACTGGAAGCCTGTTGGTTAGCTCTCCCCCCTACCACATCTTACTTCGGCATAGGTGGCAACATGCAACTTAATGAGCATGTTGAGTAAATAAATAGGAACCCCCAGTTCCCTTAAGACCTCCCAAAGTTTGGTTCTGGGCACCAAATCAAAGGCCGTCTTCAGGTCCACAAAGATCAAATAGAGGCTGCCACCCTCTATTGATACCGTTTTCCAACTGATAAGCTGAAATCTATATATTTGGTCCACGGTGAAGATGATTTTCCTGAACCCGGCTGGATATTGGCTGATGATGTCATTCTCTTCCAGCCATCTCTGGATCCGATTTAATAATACCCATGCAAAGAGTTTTTGCGTGACATCGATCAAACTGATCGGTCTATAATTTGCAGGGAGAAGGGGGGAGCCCTTTTTGAAAACTGGGACAATTTCAGCCCCGGCCCATGTATCAGGGATAGGCATGCCTTTCAAAATGGTGTTAAATAAGACCCACAGGTAAGGGCCCTAAACAGTTGGTTCCTCCTGGAACAGGTCCCCTGGCAGCTTATCTAGACCAGGTGCTTTTCATACTTGTCAGCTGGTTACTAGTGAGAACTGTGTCCCACAGATGCCAATAAGCAGCTCACTTCTGGCTTCCACTGTTCCAGACTGCACCATACACTGCAAGAAGATCTAGACCAAGTACATGAAGCGTTTCTGTGAACCGCAGTAGACGCAGTTCGGGTAGTGTCACCAGGAGCTTCTGTGATGCAGCCTGAGATTACTCTTATTGGAGAGGTCACATAGCCCAGACTCTGACCCAGTGAAGGGACATTGTCCATCTGCAGCAACGATTACTGTAGTCCTTGGCATGAAGAGCCAACCTCCCAGTGCACGGCACCGATGGGGCTGAGCAAAGGTATCCGCCGATCTTGCGATTCCCCACCTAAGCAGACTAGAACTACCATCTGCAACCTAGGTATGCAAGCGTAGCAGTGCAATTCAAGTCCAACCAAATATAAGGGTAGAAACATGATGTACAGCTTGAAGACAGAAAGCACTCTGCTTACTTATAGAGATGGTGCTGTGTGAAATTAAAAACAAAATTAAACAAGCAACTCTTGTATTTTTTATTGACAGACTCTTTTTAATTACACCTTTTGACTGGACTTTGGTTTTAGATGTTTGTCCCACTTGTTGCTGCTGCGTACCCTTGATAGTTTTGCTTTCAGTTAAATACAAAGCAGACCGCCTTTCAAAACCAAAGAATAGTGGGCTTTTGATTCAATGGCTTTCTTTTCTACTATTGTGTTTGTCCCTCCAAGAACATTTCAGTCTCATGCTGTTCTGATAGGATGATTTATACCTTCCACTACATATCTCAAGACTGTTATATTTCTTTGTTTAATTTTAGTATTGAGCACTTGATGGGACTGGATGTTTTCCCCTGATCTCTCCCAATGTGTTTTATCTTCGGAACCCCGCCTGATACATATGCTCTCTAAAAGCATTGGCAAACTCAATAGCTTGCCATTTTAAAGACCAAACCTACTGGCTTCCCGATGCTTGGGTAGATTTTTTAGCTGAGCTTTGCCAAATCCAAAAGGACGGCATTAGGAAAGCCAAAAGATGAAACGTATTGGCCTCCCCAGTGCTTTTTTTCCCAAGGTATTCCTCCTTACAAAACGATTTTGCATGCATAATTTCATCAAGGTGGAAAGCAATGATTATCTGCGCAGATTAACGCCCAGTGCGAAATTTGCTAGAAATCTATGAACATAGGGCCACATGTACGACTGCTTCATTTAGCAAGTTTCTATTTGTGACTTTTTGTGACTCGCAATTAGGAAGTTGCAAAATACGATGTACTAATGTGTATTAGACACATTTAGCTATTCCTAATGGAACCTAGCACATCAATATACATGAGGTAGGGATGGTAGCCTGCTGGGGACAGCAGACCACCATGTCTGTGATTGCTTTTAAATAAAGCTATTTTTTTCAAATGCAGCCCCTTTTCCTTAACCCCTTCCATGCTGGGCCGATTTTTCTCGTGTGCTGAGCTTTTAAAGAATCAATGGCTTCATGACGGCCCCCAGCCGTCATCAGCACACGAGCACTGTAATGCATGACGGATGGGGGCCGTCATCAGCATGGAAGGGGTTAAAGGAAAAGGGGATGCATTTGGAAAAAGAAAAATGAAACGTTTCAGATTCTTTTTTAGGAGTAGGCAGTGGTCTGTGGGATCACTGCCTGCTGTTAAAAAACGTTTCCGCATCCATTCACAAAAGGGACCCCTTCCTGGTTGCGCTTGGATTACCACCTACTTGAAGTAGGCAGTACACGGCAAATGTTTTGCGACCACAGACTGGTCGCAAAATATTCATACATTCCCCTGTGACTTGTTATTAGGAAGGGATGCTCTTGACACTCCCCTTCCTAATACTGACTCACAAACCCTATTTTGCGAGTCAGTAATAGGTTACTGACTCGCAAAATAGGGTTAGTACATGTCAAAAGGCTGACTAGTAGTCGCTAACGGCCCGATTCTCCGCTTGTGACAGCTAAAATCTTTTGTACATGTGGCCCTAAATATAGAGCCAAAACACCATTTTCACCCAGTTTGCACCCAATTTACATTGACCATGGCACTTGGAATATGACAGCAAACTTTTTTATAGGTTTTTAGGTGCATTCAGCTCCCTTCCTCGGCCATTTTGTTAATCAGAAGTAAAGGAATAATTTTGCCGGAAGAAGAAAGGCTCTGAATTTCAACAAATTGCTTTATAGTTCAACTTTTAAAATAACTCTTTTGCTTCTAAACACGTTACCCAGTACATAAAATACTTTAAAGATGTGTAATTTCAGTGTATTTCTTTTAGGCTCAAATGTATACCTGTAAAACATATCGAAATATTTGTAAGCAGAAAGCAGTACAATTTGTAACAATATATTTATAATTGACAGGATTGGTAGCTGAGAGAATAGTACGTGTTTTAAATCATTGTAACCCAGGCAACTGTGAGCACGCTCACCTTGCAGCTCCGATTTACGCCAGCGTTTGTCAATTTCCTTTTCCAAGGAGTGAACCTGAGTTAATTTGTCAGCCTGTAAAGCAAGCATAGGCCTGTACTTCTTGTTTATCTGTCAGGCACCAGATTCTCAATAATGTCACTATTCTATATGTCTTCAATGCAAATATGTCAGCCGCATGAGGCAACAAGGAAATTACAGCTTGAAAATGAAAAAAAGATCCACATTACACATAATATTAGATGTTTTTAGACCAATCAGCAGACAAAGTATCACGAAAAATGTGACAGGATCAGTTAATAAAATCCCAAAATATGGGAATGCTTTAAACAGGTTTCATGTTAAGCTATGAATCTGTCAAAAGCTATTTACTTGGAGGCTTATGTCCAGTAAGATTGACAATGAGTGCATGGTAGGACAGTAAAAATCCAAATTAGTAGAACTGCTGCGAGGAAAACAGACACAAAGGAAAAAAAACAATCACTGGCAAAGCCAATAGGCTTTGGGTAAACATGATAATTCAGGCTAAACAGCATACAGGAATGTTTAAAGCAAAGGCAAATTATAACCAGCCATATTGTCTTTGA
This sequence comes from Lissotriton vulgaris, assembly GCF_964263255.1. Lineage (NCBI taxonomy): Eukaryota > Metazoa > Chordata > Amphibia > Caudata > Salamandridae > Lissotriton > Lissotriton vulgaris. Next base: position 618,158,609 of record NC_141698.1, read on the forward strand.
CAATGCTTAGTATTGGTGATCATTATAGTGGTATTGATGTTGGAGGTATTGGTGATGTGGTAGTAGCTTTGATAGAGTGGTGGTATTGCCAATATGGTGGTGATATGTATTTTATTAGTAGCTGTGGTGATGTGGTATTTGTGGTGCTACGCAAACAAACAAATGATTGACGGAATGCTGAATAAATCATACATTCACCCCCAGCCAAGAGATCTGGGTTAAATCCATTGTTCTTTTGCTCACCGTGCCACCCCAGTTTTATACCCAGCCGTATGCAAATCAGTCTTTGTGTGTCTGGTGGCTGTGATATATTAGTGGTGGGGTGTTTTTATTATTGCTGTTGTAATGGTGGTAGTATTGCTAGTGGTGGTATTGTTGGTACTGTTAGTGGTGATACTGATCTAGTTGATAGTGGTGGTTGTTGTATTTCTGTTGGGGGACTTGTGGTGGTAATGGTAGTTGTGATGGTGTGTGATATTGGTGGCAGTGTCATATTGGTGGTCTTAGTAGTGATATTGGTGGTATTTTTTGTGGTTATGTGGCAATAAATGTAGTGTGGTATTGATAGTAATGGTGGTAGCTGTATTCGTGGCAGTGCTGTGGTATTGGTGTAGTCTTAATAAAAATATTTTTTAAAAAGGCTGCTGAAGGTAAAAACTTGATTGATTTATGTGTGTGTATACTAAAAAGAGTTCAATGTGACAAAAATGTTGATGCTGATGTGTACTATTTAGAAGGACAACATTGGAGGTAACATGGTACACCAAAAGCCAATAGCATGATGGTGAGAGAACATTAAATAATGCATTCAGATGGAAAAGTGTGATAGTTATTCAAATTATGATTAATTATATACCTTGTTTTCAGTTTAAAGAATAATAGGAGAGGCATCGCGTTTGCCTATCCCTTTGATGCCTTAGAGAAGTGAAGTGCTTTATAAATGATCGTCGATAGACCCCAAGATGGTTCACCCACAAAAGAGTCTAAATTTCTTTATTAAATGTTTATTTTCTTCTTTAATCCAAAAATGTTTCATTGCTGTTCTTTCATAAAACCAGCCAAGAATTGCAGCCAACGCATTTTGTTCAGATCATGCTGAACTTCATCAGGGCTTACTATTATCTATGTTCCATAGTACATGACTTCACAAAGACTCCTGCGATTCTGGGATGATTGTCTATGTGCGGGAATGGATACCTTCCTGCACATAAACAATCATTAAAGGTAATTTGCTCCTTATATATGTGCTGCAGAATGCAACACACTTCAAAAGAGCACAAAACGAGGCAAAATAGAAGTATTTCTCCTCGTTGCGCCACTCTAAGGTCTGCTTTACAATGGCATTAGTTTTTGGCACTGCATCAGATTTACAGACCCTTATAAATCTGGGACAGCATCAAAACGCAATGGATGTTATGATGCACACTGCAGCACCCATTGCATGCCCCTTTCATGCAGATACCTGAGTCAAGAGGTACAATATTTACAAAGAGGCATTAAGCCATGCAAAGTGGCTTAGCGCCACTTTGTAAATATGGAGTAGGGCATTGATCCACCGGAGTGTTGGCAAAAAAGTGACACTCTGGTGGCACAATGTCCTTGTAAATATGCCCCGTAGTTGTTAAAGACTAAACGGAGGAAAATTTGATCTCTGGACGCCAGATTCCTGTGTGAGGATTTCCAAAATACTTAGACCTTAAAGTTTCCCTTATCATTTAAGAAGGTTTATAAGCAATAGACTGGGTGTTCTGTCAGCCCATTGTTCAACCTTTGCTAGTTTTCTTCTCAATCTCATTTTGCTTGCTTTGCCATCAATGGTTTTCCTTCCTCTTCATATGTTTGTGTTTCCCTGGAGCATGGCTTATTTACCAACCTTTTAGTTGGAAGACTTGTATCCCTTCACAGCTCACAACAGAAAATTACTTTTTTCTTTTTCTTTGGGCTCTCCATGGTACTGCATGATTTCCTTGATGTCTCCCCCATTTGCTGCTTCCACTTTATATCCTAGCCCCAATGCTCTCCATGTGTCCCCCTTCCCCTTCCAGATTGTCCATAAAACCACAGCTGCAGGTATATTTTTTGTCAGGTTTGACTAAAGAGCAGATTCTTTCGGGCTGGTTTTCTTTGCTTGCCTGCCTTCCCCATATTTCATGGGTGTTGCTATACAAAACCTGAATTTATGGCACTGGGGAATGAGCAGTTTGTGTTTGTGGCAAAAGGTATGCTTAGAGAAGCTGAAAAGATGTCTCTTCCACCATAGGTTCATATATATCTGGTCCCAAATTGGTACAGAGTCCCAAATGGCTGGAGCACTTGTTATAAGTATATGGAAAGCGGTTTCGTTTAAATTCTGACACTTCCTTAGGCAACTGTTATATTCTTTTAGGCACATGCACCAACTGCTATTTTTAAGCTGGGTCACGTTCAATAGATTTTTTAAACAATTTCCGCAGTTTCCTGTGTGAAATCTGAAAAATGAACCATGCTGCTCATGCTGACTGAAGGTACTGACTCTAATCTAAAGTGCTGAATTATGTGATAACTTAAAATATGTTTGCATTTTATCCAGATTTGGAATTATTTTCTTTATTTTTTTAACAGTACTTTATAAACATGCTTTGGTAATGCCCAAATGCATAGCATCGGCATTACAATGGTGAGACCTAATGGCTTTGCCATTGCTTGTTTGGTTTTGAAACTTCTGTAACACTGGCTCTTAGAGGTCCCTTGCTTTTTTGCAGCTCTACCCTACATGAATGCTTCTACATCTTTGTTATTACTACCTGGATGTACTGAGACACATTTTCAACTTTTTTTCTAAAGGGGGCTAGTTATCTATGAAGCAAGAAGTTGCGGATGTCATATTAAATACACTTGAAAAGTAGGACAACACCCCTTGCCTGAAGGATAATTTTACAAGAGTGAATCCCTTGAGAATGAGTGTTAACTTATACATACTGCTTAAAATAATTAGCCATGCACCGGGGACAATGCGGATCATAATGTGTCATATTTCAAGATCACACACACAGTGATAATTACTTTACCATCACCAGAGCAAATTAGGCATGGAGCGGTGAAGGCTGACACCTTAGGGAGGGTTGATGGCTGGTTCTCGGTCGAGGGGGTACCACAGGCAGCAGTCTGGGGGCTGGTGATGGGGCTGGAGAAGCTTCCTTCTACCTGCCTTTAGCTTTTTGAAGGAGCCCTTGGCTGGCTGGTGTGACTTGCAGCCCCCTTTCTTCTCTAAAGAAGCTTGCAGGACTTTTCTGTTAACTCCCAAGGCCAACCTACAATGCACACTCGGAGCTCATTACATCTACACGCCCATACTCAGACAATCAATCACATACGAAAAAAGCGATTTAATAAAACACACTTGAACCAGCACAAAGGAAGTAAAAGGCCAATCATAATAATAAATCAACACAGCTCCCGGGTTGAGACTCCTTTGAGACACAACTTTGACTTGCCTGACCCAAAGGGATGCAGCTTAGACAAGCCCCTGTTAGTAAAGCTCAGAATGCATTTAATAAAGTGCATCAGATCCCCGTTGGCATCAAGTCAATCAGGCCAATTTAAGGAACTGTGTCACTCCAGTGAGAAAGTGTCACACTTGGCCTCTGATATCTACCAAAGTGTTCAATGAAGCCCCTTGCTCTGGTTAAGGAGTCAGTGTCAGCCTCTCACCTCTCCTTCAAGGAAAGGCCCCGCCTGTTGCATCAGTTATAAACGGGGTCCCACTGCCCAGTTGACGGCATTCCTACAGCTTGGACGGGAGGCAATCAATAATGTGCTTTCTGCTAGGCACAGGCTGCAACACTGCACACAGGCACATTAAACATTCAAACAGCCCCACAATCCCTGGCCACCATGATTATGTCGATTGACCCCAAAGTTGACACATTGAATCAACTAATTATGAAGGCTCAAAACGCATCTTGTAGAGTCTAAATGCCAGTGCAGCCCTTTCCTAGATTGAAAGCCATACCCGAAATAATTCCAATTCCAATAGAAGTCCAGGTTAGATGTGCAGGACATCAGTTTATATATAAAGATCATTTCACATGAGAAGAGGCAATATTATTGAAACACACAAGAGCTCTGTTACAGAGCTAGTTTGTTTTTCTGCCAAAACCATGCAAGTGGAGCCCTCATGTCAAATTTAAGTGCTTAAAATCGCACAATCACTCCTAAGTCAGCTAAAGAGTTTACAGCTTACGAGGGCACCATGTTTCATTTACAAGACAGGAGGGCCTTTATGCCTGAAATCAGAGCTTGCATATGGACTGCTCTTTTCTTTTTCCTGGATTGACCACAAAGATACTTATTCTTTTATGCCTTAAACTAGTGTATTTGGTCCTGGCTACTTCCTTAAAACATTTACTGTGACTGTATTTCTCAGAAGCACATCAGTGGGTTTCCCTCATCCCTCCTCGATTGACTCAAGACCATTTAATATGGCTGACTTCATAAAACTCATGCCTTCTATCTACACGATTGTTGCTCAGCAGACACTGCCGTCTCTGCCAATGCATGCTGTTGCTCTTTGGTGAATTTCCACACAATCATTTATAACAATCAAAGTAATGTAAAGTGCTTAGGTTTTATCTCTCACTTTCTTCCTATGATCACATACATAGGTAGTGACAGTGGCTGATTTGCAAAAAATAAAAGTGTGGAACCTCTCGTTAGGAGGCAGCTTGCACCTGCCTATTTCTCCTGTTAGCACCGCCTCAAACAGAACCAACTACTACCCATGACAGTGGGGAGAGGAGGTGGCGTATTGGCCAGAGCTGCCAACTTTGGAGCTGGGGAACCAGGTTCAAGCCCTGGCTTGAGCTCAAGGTCCTGTGATTCTGGGCCACTCAATTAATCTCCCCGTGCCCACCATAAATGGAAGTGAACGTGTCCTTAACTTGTGCTCATGAAGAGCACCGGTGTTGATGGTAAGTGCCGGTACTGAGCACCGGAAACCACTGCCTCAAATTAAGCACTGGGGAGTGACCTCATACAGTAGAAGCACAACACTTTTCTCACACACGCATGGCGGCTAAATTCTTCCCACACATACCTCTTGCAGTTTAACACTCTTCCAACCAAGCACTGGTAATCAGAGCAGTGTGCAGTGTGAGGGCATGAAGCACCATAGATACAATTGCAAATAGATATGCAACTCTGCAGAGTGCTGTGCCAAAACTACCTCGAACGCCTACAAAACCTCAAAAGTAATAATGTTCACAAAGAGCTATTTTGTAGGTGGCAGAGAAACATCATCCGAGAACATTAGGCGACCTGCTCTGTCAGAAAAAGGCCTCTCAGATCAACAGAGGAATCTCAGTAGGAGCGTGATGTGCAATGGGCAAACAATTCTGGAGCCAGGAATGGGTGGCAAAAAAGGATACCTAACACCTGGAGGCCCTCTCTGCCAGGAAGGAGTCAATTCTGTTGGTCTATGGGGCTGATTTATCTTGTATTTTAAACATAAGATGACATGACTTTCACTCCACAAATTAAAAAACACTTGAGGTACTGCACAAGCCAATATTAACTAGCATTTACAATGCAACGGTTTCGCCTTTGCTAAAGTTAGAGCTATTGGCATTGTAAATGACAAAATTGTATTTATGTGTTGGTTTTGAAAACTGATAAATACATGGCATTGTGATTTACATTGCCAATAGCTTAATCTCCCGCAAATGTGAGACCTATTGTACCCTACTGGACGAGCTCAGCAGACAGCAATAACTACCACACACACACACCCAGAGCCAGCCACACACCCAGAGCCACACACACACACACCCAGAGCCACACACACACACACACCCAGAGCCACACACACACACACACACACAGAGCCACAGACACACCCAGAGGCACACACACACCCACACAGCCAAACACACACACACACACCCAGAGCCACACACACACACACACACACACACACACACAGCCACACACACACACACCCAGAGCCACACACACACACACCCACACCCAGAGCCACACATACACACACCCAGAGCCACACACACACACACTTAGAGCCACACACACACCTACAGAGCCACACACACACACCCAGAGCCACACACACACACACACAGAGCCACACACACACACCCAGAGCCACATACACACCCAGAGCCACACACACACACACACACACACACACACACAGAGCCACACACACACACACCCAGAGCCCTTTCTAATTTGTTCATCATACCATATAAATGTATAATCAGAAGTTTTAGTTTCTCCACCTTTGCCCTTAATTCCATAATTTGAGATGTAATGATAGCTGTGTCTCCAGAGGGTGGATGTGGCAAAGTTATTGCACATATAGGCCCACAGGGAAATGCAGGGTTGCTTGCTCCCCTACCTAGGGCAAGAAGCGATTACTGCAAGGTAAGGCCTCTACGGTGGAAGGTAAGCTGTGATGCTGTGGGGTGTTGTGCTCTCGCTTGCATGCTGAGTCTACATCAGTAGATAGAGAGGGCGGCCTGGGCAGTAGAATTTCTAGTAATTTTTCCTTTAAAATAACCTGGAAGGGTTTGTGGTTAATTTTTGGAGCTACCCGCTAAATCGCCTTAGGTTGCAGAATCTGCACCTACGATGGATTTGACCGCTTCTATTAAAGAGGTCTATTTCATTTAGGGTACAATTGTTAGGAAGTTTAGATCCCTTACTATGCTTTGCAGTGCCCTGCACGAGGTCCAGTGCCTTGCGTTTTCCAATCTGTAACAGATCTATGTGAGTAAAGGGGTCCACAGCCCTAATAAAGGGTAAAACAAAAACCAATGTAGTGGGGGAAAAGGACTTCAATGATCAGCCAGTTTATGGAAAGTAGTCTAGTGAAGTAATCTATAACAAAGAGAGGGGGGTAGAACAAAAAGGGGCAAAGTAGACCAGTAAAATAAAAAAAACTTGATATACAAGAAACTTCATTACACTTCCCCAACATAGCCAAACATTGAGGGTTTATTAAAACCCACAAACAGAGAAAAAGAACACTGAGATTGGGTGTAAAGTTCACAGTGGCTGATGGGTCACCCTAAGGAAGAGCTCTTTAAATGTCACTTTTAAGAGTCAAGGGTGCAGGAAAGATAGGGCAGAGTGAACTTATGAACATAAGTGACAGTGAAAGGATATTGAAAAACGCAGTACCTTCGGTATCATAAAAGGAAAACCCAAGAGGGGCGCAGGAGAAGGATGGGCCAGCCCACGACCCACGTGGGCCTCATGCATTGAAGCAAGCGCTTGTAGCATTTTCGCCCCGCCCCCTTCCTCGCAGCTGTTAGCACAAGTGCCACCTGGCATGAACAGCGGTGGGGGGTGGAGTTCCCTTGACTCAGGTTAGTCTGCAGGGGCTGAGAAATCCTTTTCCAAGGTCTGAAGTGTCCCAAATAGTCAAATCACGATACTTGTTAAAATACAATTTAGCCTGCTGCTTGGGCAGCCATCATGAGTCCCTTTCTGTTACATAAGTTTCAAATGCAGCAGCAACAGTGATAAAGCAACATATTTGGTAAGCATCAACGACTTCAGATACAGGTGCAAACTACATTACATCATGTAAGAGGTTATACTAAAGTCCCAGTTGCCATCATGTTTCTTATGCTCAAATTGACTTCTTTTTGCAGCAGTTTTATGCCTCATGGCTTCTTTTGGCACGCTTTTATATTTCCATTAACATGGTCTCAGAAGCAAAATAAAATGTCCGCTGAAGTGTAACTCTTTAAAGGTCCTGCAAAATTGTGAGACGGAGGCATCTATAAGAGGATTTAAAAAAATACCAGCTGCTTTATGCTATCAGTGCTGGCATGTAGCATTGTAGCAGTACCTCTAAATACAAAACATTTTAAGTTACTTCAGTGTATTAGTGCCACAGTTACAGCTGTCCTTTCAGATCACCTCACAAAAATTTCCTAAAGTGCCAGCTCATAAGATCTGTATAATTTTTGAACACAGTTAATCCACAGAATGCATCTTTTAACACAACTATTTCAAAGTTGGTCCGCTTTCTTCCAGATGTGAACGTTCAATATGAGATGGACTTAGGCGTTGATCTCAAAGAGGAAGGAGAAAATGCTAAATTAAACTTGAACCTCTCGGACACACTTCAGCTAGAACAAATAGTTTCCTAATCAATGCATTCTCCTTGCAAGCAAATAAAGGTCAGTCCCCTGGCAAAACAGTGAAGCGAGTTCTACCCTTTGTATTGGCAGAACTCAGTTACAGTCCAGTTTCCTGCCTACATGTTCCGGTAGAACGTGCATAGTGTGAACGGCGAAGTCGGAGAACATATTTCCAATCCTAAGCAGATTGATTTAATTTTCTTCCAAGATAAAATGTCCCAGAAGATCAGTTTGTAATACATGCACGCTGGCTTTTCTTGCTTTCCTTTGAATGGACATCTCATGATTACACTGGTAAAGTCAACGATGGTATTTAACGTTAGAGCAGTGGCGTAGCTAGAGCTTTTTGTGCCTGGGGCGATCCCAGAGTTTTTCAGTGCAGGTAAGAGCAGGGGGTGGGGTGGGCGACAGACAACGGTGAGCGGCGGAGGATGACAGACAATGATGAGGGGGAGAGGGCGACATACAACAAGTGGGAGGGGACAGACAATGAGGAAGAGTAACATAAAAATGCTCAAACCTCTGCTTTAAGGATGCAGACATGGTGAAAGCTCTTGGGCTCAGCTCTGGGGAGGGGGCAGGGGCAGGGAAGCTTGGGCACTGGCAGGTTAGGATGGTCTCCCTCAGCTCTCGGGTTTAGTGAGGGGGCTGGTGCCGTGTCAGCTTCCGGGTCATATGTGAGGGGTCGTCTCGGTTTCTGACGTGTCAGGAGTGCTGTACCCGACCCCGTCCTCACCGCCTCAGGCTTGTCCAGGATCTTGGCAGCTGCCAAGCTCAGCTTGTTTGCTAGGCCTTCGGGCAGCTGCGAGGCCAGGAGGTTGGTGTCTAGCTCCAGGAAGGGCATGTCTGCGTCGCTGTGTGTCCGCAGATGTAGGAGCGAAGCCGGTGGGAACTGCGGCGAGATAAGTGCAGAGACCAGAATGCACCTTTGCACACCCGCCTCACTGTGAAGTGAGGGTCAAACGAGGCTCGACATTGGATGGCCGGGAACCGCCTCTCGGTGCTCTAAAAGGGGCCATACACTGACCTTGGAGTTTGCTCTGAATTTCCTGAGGTTGTACATCAAAGGGAGGAAGTTAGTGGTTACAGCACACGGACAGTGGGAGGGGGGCGGGAACATGCGGCATGACGAAAAAAGGGTCGGGACTTAAGAAAAGACACAGACGCCCATGAATCGCGTCAAGGCGGGGAAAAGAGTAACAGACACCCATCTATTCCAATGGCTAGCCTCCATTAAGGAGCTAGCCAATGGAAGAGAGAGGCGGGACAAAGCCCCATACTGTACATCAAAAGATTTCGCCTGCGCGAGCACTGCTGCGCAGTGCTATGGCCAGGCGAAACCTAAAAAGGAAAGCAGTGATTAGGTGGGAAATTTACAAGTACATCACCTAGAAGAGTGAGTCATTGTAGAATGGGATCACTGACAATTTATCAAGAGAAACAATATCTTTTGAGTAGTTGGGAAAAGTGCACAGCTCAAATCCTTTCTCAAAAAGTTTTTTGTGCTTTATTTTGAACGTTGCGGGTGCTCCGATGGTGGTAACCACGTCCCTGGGTACCGACTTAAATCACAAAACAGTGTCTGTAGTGGGTCACCACAGACATCCCATTTAGGCACACCTTCTCTCCTCAGGGTGAATGAGGATTCCAAATCATGAAAATTTTGAAGTACTTTCCTGTATTGTAATAGTTATTTTTTCTTATATTTTATAGTCCATTGTTTCAATCATGAATTCAATTCATTCATATTTGTTCATGTTTGCATCAACGACACAAAAAGGAATTACAATCCAATGCATTTCGGGCATTTATCTCCTGCCCTTCATCAGGGAATCAATTCTATGGAAAAATAAAATGTAAAGCAATAAATGACGTGTATATGACAATAATGCATCAAAACGTAAACGAACAATCTCGCATCAATCATGACACACTGCTAAAAAAACGAGTGTATGTAACCGCTATTCCCAAAGTATCAAGCCTCTAAGCCCATGTCCATGACACACTGTATAATCTTATCGTAAACACTTACGTGTCGTGTAGTGACAATGTGGGTTGAGTGAATCGGGGGTTCCCTCCAGCCTTTGTATACTGTGAAAACAACAAAACCAGCACTAAATAACGCCTGGAGGCGAAACGCGTCATGGCGGCAGCGCTGACTCCTAGAAAATAAACACCGTTCACCAGCACCTTTTGGGTCGGCTCTTTGTTGCTAAGGATTTGGACACCTGTTGTTCCGTGTAACAAGGTTCGCTATTTCGCTATATATATATATATATATATATATATATATATATATATATATATATATATATATATATATATATATATATATATATATATATATATATATATATATATATATATAATTTAAAGTACAAATTCTTAAATATTTTGGTATATATCATTAATATAATTATTTAGCTTCCACTAATATTTAACACTATATATAAATATGTACTTATATTAATACACAAACACATATGTGTATGTGTGTTCATGTATATGCCTAACACAATTAATAAGAATATATATTTTACAGCATTATATTCAATTTATTTTGTTATTTTAAAACAAAATATACTACTATGAAATATATATATATATTTGTACATATATGTGTGTATATATATATATATATATATATATATATATATATATATATATATATATATATATATATATATATATATATATATATATATATATATATATATTACCTACTGGCTATCGCCAGTAGGTATATATAGTTAGAATTTTTTCCCTATGGGACTTTTGAAAATTCTATGTCTAATAACTTTGGCGTTTGTGGACGGAATCGGCTGAAATTTTCAGGAAAATGGCACATTTTGTTTCTGAGCAGCCCCTGAAAATTTGGTGGGGTTTCGTCAAGGGGGGGCTGAGAAAAAAGGGGGGTCCCAAAACGCGTTTTTCCCATTCATTTTTCCATAGGGCGGTTGGACTCACTTTTAGCTCGAACGGCTGAATGGATTTGCACGAAACTTGGCAAAATTGTAGGGACTGTTAGCCCGATGTGCCTTTGCTAGGTCTCAATATATGTGCTCCAGTAGTTTTTGAGAAATTAACGTTCAAACCAAGATATATATCTGTAACAGCGCTCTGGGCAGCGATCCGGTCCGCTTACTTTTCGCTTATCGGAACTTTGCGCGCAGAAAGCTGATTGGCTCTCCGGTGTCTGTCAACATTCTAAACAGTCCGGAGCGGACGCCATCTTGTCTCTCGGTAGGATCGAGAGAGAAGAAGAGGTGGAAAACGAAGGGGGAATTTAATGAAAGGGGGCAAGGTATCCCCCTCTTGACCCCCTAGGAATGTTGTTGGGGTTATTAAAGGGTCCCGTGGGGAAAATAAAAAAAAAATGATTTTTCACGGTAGAAGCGCGGCCGCGAACTGGTAGCGAAACGGGAATTCGCCATTTTGTGCTTCGTAAATTAAATTACTAGTTATAAGTGGTTGCGGGAGACGTATCCTAATCCCCTATGTTTCCTGAGGGTGGGTGAGGAGGCTGATATATGTTGATACATCTCTTCCAGCGGCTGTGCGTGAGCTTTTTTTTTTTTTTTGCTGCGTGACAGTCCGGAGCGGCCGCCATCTTGTCTCTCGGTAGGATCGAGAGAGAAGAAAAGGTGAAAAACTAAGGGGGAATTTAATGAAAGGGGGCAAGGTATCCCCCTCTTGACCCCCTAGGAATGTTGTTGGGGTTATTAAAGGGTCCCGTGGGGAAAATAAAAAAAAAATGATTTTTCACGGTAGAAGCGCTTCACGGGCCGCGAACTGGGCCGCAAACTGGTAGCGAAACGGGAATTCGCCATTTTGTGCTTCGTTAATTAAAGTACTAGGTATAAGGGGGTGCGGGAGACATATCCTAATCCCCTATGTTTCCTGAGGGTGGCTGAGGAGGCTGATATATGTTGATATATCTCTTCCAGCGGCTGCGCCATCTTGCCTTTTTTCGAATGCCACAATTTTGTCGTGCACGGCAGCCATTTTAGATGCCAGGCTGGTCCCAGGCTATCACCTACCCCTGCGGATGTAGTTTATGGCCCCAGCTGTAGAGAATTCAGACATGCCAATCCTCCTGATTCAGGCGTGTGAGTACTGATTTCAGTGCTAGTCTCCCGCCTCCCGATTTCTGCAAGCAAAAACCCGGGGGCATATTACGAACAACTAGCGATAATTTTTGTCTATAACTTGTTTAGAGACAAAAATTATCGCCGCACATCGGCGATTTTTATCGCAGATAAACCTTGCTATTATCGCAGAAAAGTCAGCGCTATTCATGTATTATCGACCTAATGCTCTTAGCCATGTTATCCACCTCCCATTGGATAACATGGCTAAGAACTGCTCAGGGCAGGTGTTAGATTTTGGAGATATTCGCGCTTAGCGCGAATATCTCCAAAAGTTGGTAATAGAAGGTAGTGATGTTAGGGACTGTTTCCAGTCGCTAACATCTTGGCACGCCACTTTGCATGTCATTAGTGATAAGTATCACTGACATGCAAAGCCGGGCCCAAGATGGTCGCTATCTCCTTTTAGGTGTCACTAACTGGTGTTAGCGACAGCTTGATAATAGGGAAATAATTTTATCTCCGCTTTCATGGTTTTTAAAGCCAAAAAAGCGGAGATAAACCCCCTTGATAATATGCCCCACGATTCCTTGGGGGTTTCAGCTGACAGGGCTTGGTATTGTGTTACATGGTAATTTTTCCATGAAACGTCAGAGGGTCGATGTAGGGGTTCTAGAAGAGGTGATAAACCATTTAAGCCTCATGAACAAGCGCATGGTCTTTTAAAGATTTGTGAAGTACTCGGGGCGGCGGTGTGTGTGTGCCCTCTTTCAGGAGCGGGCGGGAGGGCACTGCCAGCAACTTGCCAGGTCAGGTAGTGTTCAACACGTGCATCACCCTTTCTCTGCCTGCTATTGCGCTCCATGCTTCGGAAAGGTAAGAAAAAGAACGTGCATTTGAGTTTGAAATGTCCGATCCTGCAGCAGCACACTTCCAAAGCCCACACATGACAATAACCCGATTCAAGGCCCCATTCACCCGTTTTTCAAAAAATAGATAACACTCCAACAAATTAAGGTTATAAAACTTTATTAACTTTTAACGATAATGAACAGAACAAAAACTAAAAACATTTAAACATTTATTAACACAAAAAGCAACAATGGTTAGAAGCTGTCTTTTGTGCGAATAGTCCCAAGGCAGCACAACGTGCAGAGTTCTGGACGGCACCCAGGTGATGTCGCCTGGGTGCCGCACTGGTTTAGGGATCCTACAATGCTGCTCCGAAAATTGGCGTGGGGCGTCCCGGGTGGGGCGGGGGGAGGCCTCGTCAGTAGCGGTCTGTTGTGCGAATAGTCCCAAGGCAGCACAACGTGCAGAGTTCTGGACGGCACCCAGGTGATGTCGCCTGGGTGCCGCACTGGTTTAGGGATCCTACAATGCAGCACAGAAAAACAGCGTGGGGCGTCCCGGGTGGTGCGGGGGGAGGCCTCGTCAGTAGCGGTCTGTGTCCAGTGTCACATGGCTGACACAACATGTACGACAGGCACCCAGGTGATGTCCAGTAAACTGCCGCACTGGTTTTGGTATCCTACAATGCTGCTCCGAAAATTGGCGTGCGGCGGCCCGGGGGGGGGGGGGGGGGGGAGGCGGCGTGAACGGGCCTCCCCAGGTGGCGGCCATCTAGCTGAGTTGCGCTCGCTCTTGCGGCCACAGCGTCTCGCTCACCATGTTGTGGAGTTGCTCCCACTCTTGCAGTGCAGAGATAGGCGGCTGCCACATGGCTGTCAAAATGGCGGACGGCTCTTCGGTTTTGGGCCTGGTCCACTGAAATGGCCCTGGGACACCTTGGAAGTCGGACGCTTGCCTGCTAGGGCTTGGGCTCCATTCTCGAAAAGCGTCCCCTCAGCCGTGAAGATTGTATAAAAGTCTTGGGGGCCCCCGACTCCCGCAGGCTTCCGGTGGGGAGCGGCTGACATGATTGCTCGCGGAATGACCACGACGGAGCCAAGAGATGGTGGTGCTCTCATGCTGACGCCAGCTTCAGTCTGAATGATCCAGAAACAAGGTGGGGCTTTCATCGTTTGGGAAAAAAAAATGTTCTAAACCAATGAAAAGTGTTATTTTTAGGTCATATGACCAAGCCTTCCATCTTTAGGAAACCAAAAGTAAAATGAACCAATGAAAAGTTTTATAAACAAGTCACATGACCTGTTATGCGACATAGGGCTACAAAAAGCGTAGAAAATCCGTTGGCACGTGAGGCGGCGTCAGTAGCGGACCGATGTGCGAATAGGCCGAAGGCAGCACAACGCGCCGAGATCCGGATGGTACCGAGGTGGTGTCCAGCAAATTGCCGCACTGGTGTGGCCATCCTACAATGCTGCGCCGAAAGACGGCGTGTCCAGCTGAATTGCGGTCACTGTTGCGGTACAGTGACTCGAACGCGCCGAGATCCGGATGGCGCCGAGGTGGTGTCCAGCAAATTGCCGTACTGGTGTGGCCATCCTACAATGCTGCGCCGAAAGACGGCGTGTTCAGCTGAGTTCCGGTCACTCTTCCGGCACAGTGACTCGAACGCGCTGAGATCCGGATGGCACCGAGGTGGTGTCCAGCAAGTGGCTGCACTGGTGTGGCCATCCTACAATGCTGCGCCGGAAGTCGGCGTGGGGTGCCTCGTTGGCTTATGAGGTGATGTCAGTAGTGGACTGATGTGTGAATAGGTCGGAACCAGCACAAGGCGCCAAGATCCGAATGGCAAGTCCTGGATGTTGAGTGCCTCAGTTGAGATTTCTGAGCAGTGCTTGTAGAACTGTCTGAAGCTTATTTGCACCTGCTGCAGCTTCACTAGGTCCGGCGGAACTTGTTGCCTTTTCCTTTCTGCTTCTTTTCCTACAATGCGTTTCTTCTGAAGACACGACCAGGTCCCTGAATGTGTGCAGGGGGACGCTATTGAATGAATGAACGCGCCGAGATCTGGATGGCACCGAGGTGGTGTCCAGCAAATTGCCGCACTGGTGTGGCCATCCTACAATGCTGCGCCGAAAGTCGGCGTGGGGTGCCCCGTTGGTTTATGAGGTGATGTCAGTAGCGGACCGATGTGTGAATAGGTCGGAACCAGCACAAGGCGCCCTGCACTGTTGAGCCTTTTTCAATGTCTGTTTTTTGTTCTTTCCCCTCCATCAAAAACAAAACAAAAATACAAGGCGCCAAGATCCGAATGGCAAGTCCTGGATGTTGAGTGCCTCAGTTGAGAGTTCTGAGCAGTGCTTGTAAGACTGTCTGAAGCTTATTTGCACCTGCTGCAGCTTCACTAGGTCCGGCGGAACTTTTTTCCTTTTCCTTTCTGCTTCTTTTCCTACAATGCGTTTCATCTGAAGACACGACCAGGTCCCTGAATGTGTGCAGGGGGACGCTATTGATTGAATGAAAATGGCGGCTTGACACAAAGCTGACTCAAGCGTTACTGTTGGTGCTATACAGACAAAAATTGGTTTTCAGTTTGTACATTCTTCAGGTTTTTTTTTCCATCCAAGTCTGATTGAGAGTTTGTAGAAAAATGGCTTCAGATTTTCCACATACTACTCTTCAACATTCTTCCTAAATGTAACAATGTGAAACTCACTAGGAGAACGGCTGTTTCTGTTTCCTTTCAAAATGCTGCCACCAATATTTTCTGAATGGAAGACACCATCTTGTAACATAAAGGGCCGAAAGGGGTTCTGGTCTGGCCGATGGTTGGTGGAGACATTTTGACTATATCTTGGACCTGCCCGGCCTCGCCCAAAATGGCGCCGGTATAAATGGGACTCGTAACTCTTTGCCCGCAAATGTATATCTAGAAAATGTTATTGTAAGTGGCCCTGTCGTATTTTAATTACAAAATGTACGTCCACCGATTCCGCAACTGTTAGACACCTTTGTTCTTGTCACCTAATGGCCCGCTCGTTACGTTCTTCTACAGTGTAAATGTCTCCTCATCATATACGATTTGAGTTTGCTCCGTGGCCGGCCCACGTGGTTATAGGCCCGTATTTGTATACTGACATTTTCACAATAAAGGTTTTTAAAACAAAACACGGTAGTAGTATTTTCATTTGTAAAGTTTTTACTTTTAGTGACTGTTTTCGAATCAGTAAAAGGCAAGTGAAATAAAGCAGTCCAATTACATGACGGATAAAAGGTATAATATGTAGGAACGCAGTAAAGATAAATGGTCAAGGGCAGTTGTGTTTTTCATGTCTGCAACATAAAGTGATCGATAAGAATCTGATAATCAGGCGTATCGGCGACTAAGACAGCAGGCCGAATCTCTTTTACTCAACGGCTCCGTCATGGAAGGAAGAAACGCCCTTTTTCTCGAAAAAGGAATATATTTTACTTGCAAGACAGTTGTAAATTTTCCGGGAAAGTACATTAGCCTGGAATATTATAACATATGTTTGAAAAAAAAATATTGTTCGAAAATAATAAAAAGCGTAATTTTTAGGTCATATGACCAAGCTTTTCATCATTAAATTAACAAAAGTAAAATGAACCAATGAAAAGTTTTATTAACAAGTCACATGACCTGTTATGCTTACGTTACGCGCTGCGCGCCGCGCCTCGGATCACTTCCGGGTGCGCTAACGCGGCGTGTCATAAAACGCATTACGCGACAACGTAGGTCAAGAATATAGTCTAAATGTCTCCACCAACCAGCGTTCAGAACACAACCCCTTTCAGCAGTCCAAAAAGTTCTGTTAAATGACAACAGAGGGGACAGGCAACAAGAACCATCAGTCAAAGAGGGGAGGGCAAGTTCTTCTCTTCCGGGTCATGTTGGGGCGCTACCGGAACTGATCGAATTGGTAGTCTACAGTGTTTCTGGATGTTTCAGACTAAAGCTGGCGTCAGCATGAGACCACTACCATCTCGTAGCTCCGTCGTGGCCATTCCACGAGCAATCATGGCAGCCGCTCCCCACCAGAAGCCTGCGGGAGTCGGAGGCCCCCAAGACTTTTGTAGAATCTTCACGGCTGAGGGGACGCTTTTCGAGAATGGGACCCAAGCCCTAGCAGACAAGCGTCCGAGTTCCAAGGTGTCCCAGGGCCATTTTAGTGGACCAGGCCCAAAACCGAAGAGCCGGCCGCCATTTTGAGAGTCCTGTGGCAGCCGCCTATCGCTGCACCGCAAGAGCGGGCGCATCTCAACTACATGGTGAGCGAGACGCTGTAGTCGCAAGAGCGGGCGGAAAACAGCTGAATGGCGGAAGAGGCACAGTGTAGCAAAAGCGGGCGGAATGGCAACTAAAACGATAAAGGGGCGCCTCACTACAGCTTGTCTTCAGGTCAAACGGATTGTGGGACAAGGTCCAGAATTGAAGAGTCATCAAAAGGCAAAAAGTACCGCCGGACCCCGGGAGCCGGCCGCCTATGTCGGGGGCGATCTCAGGCTACACCAGTGCTATAAGACTTGGGGAGGGTGTCGGAGCCAAGCGTCTTCTCCGAGTCCATGGCCATCACAGCGCCCCTCAGGGGCCTCCGTCAAGCTGTTTAGGAAGGTAACATATCACATTGTTTTCTAATGCAGTCAGGTCCACAAACGACACTCACTTACTTTGAGAATAGTGAAGCTGCAGTAGGTGGAAATAAGCTTCAGACAGTGTTACAAGCGCTGCTCAGAACTCTTAACTATGGCACCCAACATCTAGAACTTATGCTATTTGAGAATGGTAGTGACATCGAAGCATCTCAGGGACCAAAACCATTAACGTACTTTCACGTATGAAAATCTTACTTGGGGAGGGGGCAGGAGCGAAGCGCCCCCTCCCAGTCAGCGCCACCACACCGTATGTTGAAAATCTGAAGCCATCGTTCTACAAAGTCAACCAAACTTGGATTGAAAAATCTAGAAAAATGTACAAACTGAAAACCAGTTTTGGTCTGCATAGCATCAGTAACAACGCTTGAGTCAGCTTTGTGTCAAGCCGCCATTTTGATTCAACAAAGCACAGGCATTGAAAAAGGCTGAAATTCAGAACTCTAAACTATGGCACCCAACATCCAGGAGCTTGCTATCCGGATCTTGGAGCCTTGTGCTGTTTTCGATCTATTCACACATCGGTCCACTACTGACATCATCTTATAAACCAACGTTATGTAAATAGTTTTTTAATAAAATGTTTTACCCTGTTTCTTTGCTGGTGTGTTGTCTATATTTTTAATATTTGCATAGGGTTTGTCATTATTTTGTGCGGGATGGGTGATGGAGCCGAGCTGTCTTGCAGCCCTCATGGTGTGGAGCTCAGTTCATCTCACTATTTTCGTATTTCTCAAGAAGGGTTGTTCCTAATATTTCTATTTTAGCGAGGTCAAAAAGAGATCCAATTAGTGGCCTACTGATTTTGCTCGAGTACTTTTATTTTTTTACACGATTTTTCACTATCTGCAAAGACTAAACAGAGTATTGCGACTTTGTGCTTGTTTGTAAATAGAGAATGATCCAAAGAGAACCAATTCTAAAACAGTAAATGCTTGGACAACAATCAATCAAATGGAGAGACAAGGAGGTACGACGGATTACAACGGGGGTAAAGGCCTGCGTTAACTACCCTTCTGTATCTGCAAAGAGAGAGTACTACTAAGGCAAAAGAGGGGAGGGGGGGGGCAGCGTTCAAAGCACATCAGCGTGCATAAATACGAAAATGTTTTTATCTATCACGTACTTGACATTTTAAAGCTTTTCATATTTGCTATTAAAAAACCAATGAAATTCACAGAAAAAACCATAGGTTATAGTGGATATATAGTTAGGAATTTGCATTTACAAAACCTTGAAAATTCAATGAAAAAACCATAGGTTATAGGCCATATATAGTTAGGAATTAGCATTTACAAAACCTTATTTTACTCGCATAAAACCATTGAAATTCCATATATAGTTAGCTAACTATAAGCGCTAACTATATATCGCGCACCCGCAATCCACTGCTGATGATGTCACATATTACATCATTCATGACATGGTCAGTGACATCACTGATGACATCACTGATGACATCTCAAATGACATCACTGATGACAACTCAAATGATATCAATGATGACATCTCAAATGACATCACTGATGACATCACTGATGACAACTCAAATGACATCACTGATGACATCTCATTTGTCATCACTGATCACATCACTCATGTGATAATACAATGAACCTCTTCAGACTCTAATATAACCTTACATACACTCAGTATAAACAGACACTCACAGACTGTCACTCATCCATGGAGTTACTCACACACCTAGTCAGTCATGCAAAGAATCAATCACACCTCCATTTCCTCAACTATACAGTTATACACATCTTACTTATTCAAACATATAATAACACATATTTACTCTCTTATATAATCCCTGATACAAGCTCACAGTGATCGATACAGCCACTCACACATTCACTGGGTCTTATGTTCAGTTATTTATATATCTCAACTCTCACATGTATTGTGTTTTACATACGTACTTACTTGCACATGTAGCAATGAGAAATCCATTCACTCACCAACACACCCATGCACAGTCAACCGCCCATATAGCTGTTTCCACATGCACTCTTGAACTCATACTCCTAGTGAATCAACTGCTTACACATCTATGCACAGAGTCACGCACCTCCCAGCCACCCACACACACACTCAGCCTCCCATTCAAATATTTGGGCAACCAATCAATAACCCATATGGCCACTCTTATAGCTACTGATCAACACATGCAGCAGCTTACACAACAACAAACATACTGATGCACGAATTAAGACAGTTTAGTCACTAACCCATGTACTCAGTGAGACACATTTAATCACTCACTCATACAGTCAGTCATGCACCTACTAAATTCTTCATCCAGACACTTATACATCCACTCATTCTTCAATATGTGAAACATATTTAAACTTTACAGACACATACAATCACTGGTTGTTTTGATCAGTGATGTCATCAGTGATGTCACTGACCATGTCATGAATGATGTAATATGTGACATCATCAGCAGTGGATTGCGGGTGCGCGATATATAGTTAGCGCTTATAGTTAGCTAACTATATATGGAATTTCAATGGTTTTATGCGAGTAAAATAAGGTTTTGTAAATGCTAATTCCTAACTATATATGGCCTATAACCTATGGTTTTTTCATTGAATTTTCAAGGTTTTGTAAATGCAAATTCCTAACTATATATCCACTATAACCTATGGTTTTTTCTGTGAATATATATATATATATATATATATATATATATATATATATATATATATATATATATATATATATATATATAAATGTATGTATATATATATATATATATATATATAGAGAGAGAGAGAGAAAGAGAGAGATATATCTATGTATATATATCGCCAGAATGGAGGGCAGGGAGATTACGAAGCCCAATTTAGAGAGCTGGTCAGCATTCAAACCATTCAAGGTGTTGAGGTATATCCTTCATATGTAAACAACGTTTGGGAAAGGGTATGTTTGACCAGAGTTGCATGGCGTATATGACGCTTTATGCACCGAGTACATTTCCTCTTTAATAATTGAAATTACCTGTGACTTGACTGACAATTGTCTTATTCTACCTGATGGTGTTCATGTCTTTGTGTATTAATTTGCTATGGGCAGGATTTGAGATCACAGCATTGAAAGGATTGGGCCTATACGTTGTAGACCTGTTCTAGAATCACAATTCAATGGTTCTTTTTCGCAACATGAAAGTGTAAAGGGGAAAAAAGTCATTGGGAGACCAATCAATTAACTAATCCTTGTCTTGGATACATAATAACCACTGACAACTACTTAAGGTTAGTTTGATACATTACAAAGCCACAAATAACTGAACATAGACACACCTCAACACAAGGGTATGGAAATACTTAGTAATTAGCATGAAGCTAAATCTGCGCATCCAGTTTAGACAGTTAGGTACCCCAATCTAGGCCTAGGTAGCTACACAACCTTTTACCTACATTTGTCCTACCTGGCTCTGCATGAGGCTGCTAGCACAGATCTTTTACCCAGTTATGTGCTGAATAAATGTTGATCAGTTTCTTGGAAACTAGCCTCATTTATTATGCATGAGGATTCTCAGAAAAGCCCCTGCACATGACGTACATAACAGCATGAACACACTCAGTGTAAAAAGTCATGGTCATCCTCATCCTAGGGCGAAAAAACTGCTTTGCATAATCGCAGGTATTGTTCTAGGCTCATTTGCATAACCATACTCACAACATATCTATTGTGTAAGGAGCCCCAAGGCCATCTTTAGGGTATAAAAGACTCATACCAGCACTAGAGAGGCAGAGGAGAAGCTTCATGCTGACACTAGACACGGAGGTCATAGCCTGCAGAAGCTACAACATGCAGCGGTCTGACATCCCTTGCGGAGTGTCCAACTCGAGACCAAGACGGGGTCCTTCATTCTCTCCAATCAGGTAATGGAGATGGCTCGTTCCTAGGAGTTTCTTAGCTTTAAACCCACATACATGCTAGGTACACTTAAGTACACTTAGGTAGGGTTTACATAGTAGAACTACGCTTGATTACTGTCATGTATCTATATGCCTACTTATATTCACTGCTTTAGCACCATGTTAGAATTCTACCTTTTATTTACTCTTCTTGTAATCTTATATATCTGTTTCCGTCTAATAGTTATATTAATACACAAACACATATGTGTATGTGTGTTCATGTATATGCCTAACACAATTAATAAGAATATATATTTTACAGCATTATATTCAATTTATTTTGTTATTTTAAAACAAAATATACTACTATGAAATATATATATATATTTGTACATATATGTGTGTATATATATATATATATATATATGTATATATAAATGTATGTATATATATATATATATATATAGAGAGAGAGAGGGAAAGAGAGAGATATATCTATGTATATATATCGCCAGAATGGAGGGCAGGGAGATTACGAAGCCCAATTTAGAGAGCTGGTCAGCATTCAAACCATTCAAGGTGTTGAGGTATATCCTTCATATGTAAACAACGTTTGGGAAAGGGTATGTTTGACCAGAGTTGCATGGCGTATATGACGCTTTATGCACCGAGTACATTTCCTCTTTAATAATTGAAATTACCTGTGACTTGACTGACAATTGTCTTATTCTACCTGATGGTGTTCATGTCTTTGTGTATTAATTTGCTATGGGCAGGATTTGAGATCACAGCATTGAAAGGATTGGGCCTATACGTTGTAGACCTGTTCTAGAATCACAATTCAATGGTTCTTTTTCGCAACATGAAAGTGTAAAGGGGAAAAAAGTCATTGGGAGACCAATCAATTAACTAATCCTTGTCTTGGATACATAATAACCACTGACAACTACTTAAGGTTAGTTTGATACATTACAAAGCCACAAATAACTGAACATAGACACACCTCAACACAAGGGTATGGAAATACTTAGTAATTAGCATGAAGCTAAATCTGCGCATCCAGTTTAGACAGTTAGGTACCCCAATCTAGGCCTAGGTAGCTACACAACCTTTTACCTACATTTGTCCTACCTGGCTCTGCATGAGGCTGCTAGCACAGATCTTTTACCCAGTTATGTGCTGAATAAATGTTGATCAGTTTCTTGGAAACTAGCCTCATTTATTATGCATGAGGATTCTCAGAAAAGCCCCTGCACATGACGTACATAACAGCATGAACACACTCAGTGTAAAAAGTCATGGTCATCCTCATCCTAGGGCGAAAAAACTGCTTTGCATAATCGCAGGTATTGTTCTAGGCTCATTTGCATAACCATACTCACAACATATCTATTGTGTAAGGAGCCCCAAGGCCATCTTTAGGGTATAAAAGACTCATACCAGCACTAGAGAGGCAGAGGAGAAGCTTCATGCTGACACTAGACACGGAGGTCATAGCCTGCAGAAGCTACAACATGCAGCGGTCTGACATCCCTTGCGGAGTGTCCAACTCGAGACCAAGACGGGGTCCTTCATTCTCTCCAATCAGGTAATGGAGATGGCTCGTTCCTAGGAGTTTCTTAGCTTTAAACCCACATACATGCTAGGTACACTTAAGTACACTTAGGTAGGGTTTACATAGTAGAACTACGCTTGATTACTGTCATGTATCTATATGCCTACTTATATTCACTGCTTTAGCACCATGTTAGAATTCTACCTTTTATTTACTCTTCTTGTAATCTTATATATCTGTTTCCGTCTAATAGTTGTCGCAACACACATGTTTTATACTAGCATGACGCTGGTTCAATAAATTCTTATTGGAAATGTCCACATTGTTTATTTTGTGTATCTCTCTGAGATTAAGTGAGCATGATTGACTGTTCAAAAAGTACTGCACTGTTTCCACGATCCCTGAAGGATCAAGGGTTGTCATGTTCGATAGTTGCCAGAAACTAGTCACTCCTTGGGAGGTTAGGGGGCTTAAAGAGGTACTGTGAGCTAGCTGGTCTAAAAGCTGACATATCCTTTGGGAGTGTCTGAAATCAGTCTGGACACCAATCTCTTAGTTTATGTTGTCTGAACGTGCAGATGCTATGTCTTATTAGGAACTACTCAACAAGACAATGCAACATAAATAATACAATTAGTTCAAGAAGTAAGATACAGAAGATCAGGAAGCATGAGTTCAAGTTTCCCTGCATCGAGGTTTGGTGATTGAAAAACATTAAATCTATCCTAACTCTAACACTAAGACAACATCCCTACTCAGCATTTTCAGATGAGAAGGTAAAAGGTGTCTGTACGTGGAGTTTTCCTAAGAAGTCTCTCCACAATCAATTGATCATGTAGCATAAAGCTACCAAGTCAAAGCTTGTTCTAAGATGCTCTCTCTCTGTAGGCAAAGAAGAAGTGAGCATTATCCCTAGCCCCACAACAACACAGTGGCGTAACAAAACTTGAGGGGGCCCCCCTGCAGGATTCGTGGAAGGGGCCCCTCCAGACTCAATCAGGAGCTCTCCGGCCAAGGTATTGTCCTGATGGGGCCTTTGGAGTCCCCTCCCCGCACCGCGGGTGCTATGGGTGCATATATTACGCCACTGGTTGGTGCTCCTGCTGCCTTCTCCTTTACGGTCGCTGCTGCTTGGTCTCTGCCCTTGGAGCCAGACATGGCGTCAATCCAGTAGCGCCTGGTTACCTTGTCTCTTCTTGTGACACTATACTTCTAGCAGGAACCCAGGCATTTCTAAATGCATCTGCTGGCAAAATGAAGGCCTTTCATTGCTTTTTTCTTACACTCTAAGCTACGGCTGATTTGGACTGAGAGGCCATGTAGGAAGCTGGCTCTGTATATATTATACAAAAGTGAGGTATAGTGAGCACAGAGTCAAGTGGAACCCCCAAGGTAGGAAGAGGTAAAGTTAGATAGCATCTTACTCTCTATTTGTGGTAGTGTGGTCGAGCAGTAAGGATTTATCAGAGAACAGTGTTAAGCATTTGTTGTACACACTCAGTCAGCATGTGATTTCACGCATACAAAGATAACCTTCATACCAATTGTTTTTTTTATAAAAATATTCTGTTAGGTATTTTATTTTCTAGAATCAAACAAGCCTGGCACAGGTAAGCAATAAATACTTTACAGTAGTAATGCGGTTTGTAAACAGTTTGAATTTAAATTGTATATGCACTTTGTTTTGACATACAGTATTGTCACTGAGAAATGCAATGCTTTGTAGAATACAGTACATATACTTTGAATGAGCTTTTTAGTAATATTACAGGTAAGTTACTTTTGAGATTACTTTTCTTACAGAGTGTAGTATACCTGGATACTACACTGGGACATTTGTTGAAAACAGGAATTTCTTTAGATTTCCCAACTCCAAACTTGAAAATCTTTCATAGAAAAACAGTCAATGTTATCCTAAGGAGGAAAACTGTTTTAACGGTTCAAAGGTAAGTACTTTGCTGTGGTAGTTGGTATTCTGGGATAGACTCAGGGGTCCCCCAGGGTCAAGGATGCACTTGTTTTGCACCCTCAGCAGCACTTGGGCGGCCAAGTGCAGAGTGCTACGGCCCAATGTTATCCAATTGGGGATGGGGGGCCTCCGGTTGGTGGCTGCAGATGAGCACACCACTGAGTTGTGGGAGCAAAGCTCCTGCACTTAAGCTCAGGGCAAATGGGGGATTAGGCCAGCACAAAAGATGCACCCTCAGCGGCACTGGGGCGGCTGGGTGCAGAGTGTTCTTTTGGTGTCAGAAGCCATGTAGCTTTCAATGGGGAGTCTCCAGTTTGCAAAAGCACTGCAGGCTCGGGACGAAGGTCTCCTGGGTGAGACCACCACTTTGAGAGGTAAGTCAGGTGCAGGGGTACCTTTACGTTCGGATCTTATTACCAGCTCCTGGTCGCAGTTGTGGGCACCTTACGGATTTAGGCTGGAGACGTCGACTGGAGACTTGAGGTAGGCCAGGGGGTCACCTGATCTCGGATCAGGATCGCTGGGGAGACCTCCTTGTGGTGTTTGCTCATTCGAGCTCAGGCCGTGGATGGCGGGTGAAGAGTGGTGCGGATTCGCAGTTTCCAACCAGGGCCAGAGGTTGGAGATGAATAAACCTGGTGTTCATGGGAGACACAGCCTTTGTGGTTGAAGGCAGGCAGGTCATTTGGGATTTCCGGGGTAGCTGGCTGCGGGACACACAGGGATTTCGCAGGACCAAGTTCGAGGTGGAGCCAGGCTGGTAGGGCTGGGACAAGTCAGTAGGTGTCTTCCTCTGGTTAGCTTTGGCGCTACTGTTTGGTCCTTCTTCTTTTCTTGTAGTTGGTTCTTGTCTGAGGAGGTAAGGTTCAGGGGTGCCCCTGAATACTAGATCATGGGGCGTTATAGGTAGGTAAAAGGTTGGGACCAAAGGATCTCTTCCCTGGGGGGCGTACATCCCCTATTATGCCACACTCCAGTGGGAGGGGGCATAAGCCTTTTCCTGGTTGACTGGTGGCCAGAGATGCCCATTGGGTTTCTTTCTCAATGCAGTTTAGGGAAAGAACATAGGTCCTGGGTACCTGATTAGCTGGAGCCCAGGGCACACTCCGTCAAAGCATATCAGCAGTTCAGCAAAAAGTGGGGGCTACCATGTAGAAAGAGGGCACTTTCTCACAGGCCACCGCTGAAATGTTGTTGTGAAGTGGAAGAAGATTACATTTTTGCAAAGTGGAGCATTCATCCCTGAATGTAGAAGGGAGGGCCTTTATCTATAATTTTGTACTAGACTATGGGCTTATAGCCTCATTTAAACCAAGATCATCCGATTGCCAATTGCTACAGCCATGACCTTTCCATGTCCTGCTCCCTGGTCCTCTCCCCTCACTTCCGATTATGCTTTGCTTTGGCACAAAGTTTGGTGCACATCGCTCTTCCCTTTGGGGCCCTGTGTGCTCCTTTATTTTTGGAGCAAGAAGTTTTCAAGGGCTGTTTTCGTAACTTCTTTTTCCAGGGCCTTCCACCAGGGATTGGCTCCGAATCCCTGGTACTCACTTCACAAGCCAGTTCTTTGCTTTTATGCGTGTGAGAGAAGTTTGTTCCCCTGTCAATTATATTTTTATGCACCTTATTGAGTCTTTGGAAAACCCTTTTCACAATACAAAAACACAACTACTGACTCGTTGGTTGTTATTTTTCAACAGTCTGATTTGTGCTGACTGTATTTTCCCCAGGATTCATAATGACATGAAAGACAAAAAATGAGCAGATCCAAGAACTTTGACCCTGTATAAGATGTCTAGGAAGCCAGGCATTTGGTGGGACAAATTCTCCAGCCACATAGGCATATGCCTGACATAGTCAGACAAACACTGCTTCTCTAAGTCAGCTTTGTCTAACCCTTAATAGTGCAGATTTGAGTTGGAAAGCTACTTTGGAAAATGTTTGGTATCGACTAGTAGTATCAGCACAACAGCAGAATCAAGTTACCTCTCAATAAATGATCCCAGAACTATTTAGTAACATCAGAAAGTATGTTATGATTAAAACAGAAACAAAACAACAACCATTGGACCCGCCACTGCAAAGTTATAGCAATGCAAAGTACCATTCCCATTCCACATGGGCAGTTCATTAATTCCTGTGCAGTGCTCACAAGTGGCCTTGGAGGCTTCTTTTCACTCCATTAGCACAGTATAACTCCCAGCTTCAGTCAACCTCTTGCCTTCAGGCAGGGTGGAGGGGCTAGAGGAGAGGCAGTCACCTTGTGCAGCCAGGCACTGACCAGGTCCCAAAATTCACAGAGTACCTGGGACGGTGTCTCTGGTTGACCAATGGAAAATGAGCAGAATAAGACTTGGATTCATGCTTGGCTGACAACACCTAGACCGCCAAGATTTCAGGCATGGGGTGCACCAAAGACAACACCCTTCCAGCCATTTATGGCATAGCTTGCTGTCCATGTAGGTAAGCACTGCAGATACATTTATAGGGGTAGGAAGCACAATATAAATCCTTCAATACTATAAACATTTGGTTCTACTCCTTAGAAGCTGACTTTTAACTGCAAGAACATTGTGCGATAAAGAAGCAGATGTAAGGCGCACCATGGTGCATTATAAGGCAGAGTGTTGTCACATCTGGAGGAATCTACGGGAAGAAGCGTCCATCGGAGATGTGTCATTGCCATGG
This sequence comes from Lissotriton vulgaris, assembly GCF_964263255.1. NCBI lineage: Eukaryota > Metazoa > Chordata > Amphibia > Caudata > Salamandridae > Lissotriton > Lissotriton vulgaris. The sequence continues at coordinate 618,186,451 of NC_141698.1, forward strand.
AGCATGTGCTTGTCATGATCAGTGCCCTCATTTACATCCAGTACCAGTACTGGGATTAGCAGGAGATGACCTCTTTAACGTGCAGTGCAGTCTTCACGTTGTGCAAGGTTTTACAAAGTTATTCTCTGCCAGAATTATTTGTCAATAAACGTGAGATAATCAAACTAGAATATGCTCAAGAGATACTTTACTAATTGCAAAGTACTGTTTTTTTCCTTTACATTATTCTCTCTATTTTCCGAAAGTTAACAGTATTGGCATCCGCAGTAGGTGTGAATTGTAGAGTGTTCACTGTCATAGCGCTGAACACTGTGAGGTCAGCCATTAGCAAGAAGAGTAGGTATTGACCGCCAAGCTGTGATGAATGATAAGCAAGACCCACTTGTTCTTTGCCACCATAAAAGTAACTGGTCTTTCTTTCTTGGTGCAGATGAGTGGTACGACACCGCAGCCATGGAGAGTACCACTGATTAACTGCATCAATCATTTTTCCATTGCCTTCCATAAAAGTCTCTTTAGTTTTTCCTCATCATGTAAAACAATAAAATAGTAACCAACACGGAGGGCCCTTTGTAGGTAAGTGCACATAGCTACCTGATGTGAAAGGCTGGTATTGGAATTAAACTCTTTGTGGCTATAAAACCAGACATTCAGGATAAGGGCAACTGTTGGCCATAGTTTGGTAGCGGAATTAGCTATTAGCAAAAACACAGCAGGTTATGGACCCACACGAATTCTCTTTAGGTCAGTATTTCTCGACAGACTGCACCTACCTTGACTCAGACTGGGGACGTGACATGGCCAGCTTGCATGATGTCTATGAGTTACCAATATTGAGGGCCCAAACGTGCAAGCAGGAGCAAACTAAACAAGACATATATTCACAATAACTTGTAACTAACTCAGTAACCCTGCCGGGGAAAACAGAGGTCGCCAGACACAGCTCAGAATTTTGTAAAAAAAAGAAAAAAATCAACTTTTTTTCACATCAATGTACACAGACTTCAGAAAGCCATCTATAAAGAAGCACTAGGTCAGCTCTAAAGATAGATGGTAGCGGAAAACAAAGTGGCAACGAAAGAAAATAGTAGTGATCAAGAGCACTAGAACACATTGCTGCCTATTATCAGATTGGCTCAATGCATAAAAGTATAACAAGCATAGGTTTCCACTGCTAGTTGTTTCCGACTGGCTCACCTGAGGCATGCCGCCTCGGTGGCTGGCACGGCGGGCTGCAGAAGACCACGGGCAGCAATTATGAAATGATGGTCTCTGTCTCGCTGCCTGGGACCCACCGGCTGCCTCACATGCAGGTTACGCTGTGCATGACAATACTGGCCCATCTTGCCCCACCCTATGCCTCACTCAAAGGTAAAGAATGATGCAAGATTATTCATAATTTAAGGTGCACCTTGATTGGTTTCAAAATTGTATTTCAGATAAGAGAAGGTGGCAATTTCTAGACTAGTGATAGTTAATTTTCTGAAGGTGATTGCTGTTAAGTGAGTTGGGAATCTGTACAGTAAACCTGTAATAGAAAACAACAGGCTTATTTTATCTCTGTAAATCTGTTATAGACAGATACTGCAGTTAAAGCACAGTTTATTTTGTAGTAAATTGTAAGTGAATCGTTCACAAATTTCAGCAGCCATACAGGTTGCCAGTTGACGTTTGTGCTTGTGTGCAGAGGTGTTTTTAATTAGGTTAATGCAAATTGTGTTCCTTTTCAGAATATGATAACACAAGAAGTGTACAGCAATTGCAAACTAAATAAGGGTAGAGAAAACAAACATAGGTGATAATGTAAATACAAAAAACAAAATCATAGTGATTCTGCCCGTTAAATAATTTCACTTGAAACCTATTTTAGAGTTACATAGAGTTGAGCTGATGCTGTGGTTGAAAGACTGTTTAAGCCTTACCTAAAATATTGTTGCGTTTTCAAAGTTTTCTTAAACTTTGATTGTTTGACAATACAAGGCATAAAAAACGGGTGAATTAAAGATACATAATCATTTGCAGAAATCAAAAGAGTCAAAATCACCAACATTGATGTTTAAAACTCATGAAGGATTCATGACTTATGCTCACATAGATACATACAGTCAAGTCCTACCTGCAACGGTGCAAAGTCTTTCATTCTTGCACACATTCCATCACGGGACGGCCCTTTCCAGGCTGACAAGAAATGAGGCTGTGTCAGGCACGAGCGACTGCATAAACTGCGTTGTAAACATTGTACGTCAGCCTGAAATTGTTGACGTCAAGAATGTTGACATCTTACAGCTTCTCGAAGCCAGTACAAGGTCGGGCGCGTTCCTCGATGTCTTGGGGCAAAGCTCTGCTTTCATTGCTCTCCCAACCACAGCTAAATACTTCTTCCCAAAATCCTCTAGTAAATGGATCACTTGGAGAAGTCACTGACATGAGGCTGCCTCAAGTGCTGGTTATGCTGCGGCTGCGCATGACAAAACTGTCCATCCCGGCCGCACCCTATGGCCAAAAACCATGCAGCTGCGTGCAGCGCAAAATTTCAAAATGTACGTGCCGGTTTATTAAAGAGGCGCAGGAGTTACTTTAAATGTATGTTCACTCGGAGTTGGACCCTGCTGTCAGCAAATGTACTGTTTGCCGAGGGGGCCCCTGGAGCTCGAGGGCCCCCCCTTAACACGGGGGCTGCGGGGGCCTCTGTTATGCCTTTGCATCAACAACATGTTGGTAGCATTCCCAGGGTGCTGTGCGAATCACATAATCTGCTCTGGGTACAGTCCTGAAGGTAGTTTTCCAGGGAAACAACACTTACAACGCAACTTTTACAACACACTACCTTAACAACAAAACTTTTACAACGCAACATCCATTACAACGCATGCCAATACAACGCAACCATTACAACGAATGTCACTACAACGCATACCACTACAACGCATGTCATTACAACGCATACCATTACAACGCATACCTACACTATCCAACTCTTACCCTACTGTTGCACCCCCTGGAGTTAGAATAGTAATTTTTACCCCTACACTATCCAATACTTACCCTACTGTTGCACCCCTGGAGTTAGAATAGTAATTTTAACCCCTGCACTATCCAATACTTACCATACATGCAATGTAATGGTATGCGTTGTAATGGTATGCGTTGTAAATGTAGTATGCGTTGTAGTGGAATGCGTTGTAAAGGTAGTTTCAAAGAATTCGTTGTAAGGGCATGCGTTGTAATGGAATGTGTTGTAATGGATGTTGCGGTGTAAAAAATGCATGGCAAAAGTATGCGTTGTAAAAGTATGCGTTGTAACGACATACATCCAGTTTTCCACGGTGATGACGGTGTACCTTCCTTGTTACATTTTGTCCTCGGTTCCCAGGCCTTCTCCTCTGTAAAGCACAATGACCTTCCTTTATCGACTTAGGCCACATGATTATAACTTCTTCTCTCCTTGCCTGACTAGTAAAACAAAGACATCATTCTATCTAACAAGAGCACTTCTTCACCTGCAATACAAAACGTGAGAAAGAACAAATTCCACTGCATACATGAAATTCACTGGTTAATTCTAAAGTGAGAGTTTTCAGGGACTTGCATTTCAGGCCTACAAAATTCAGCTAACATAAGAAAATATAATAGAAGCTTTACGAATTCACATAACATTAATGCAATTTCATCTAATGCTTTTACCTACATATGAAATGTCACAATTAATAAGTACATTTAATCCATGATTAAGTGTCATGTGAATAAGTTGCTGCTATATAAATTCATTTTCTATGTTGATTCTTCATGCTACTTTTCAGTGGCCTAAAATATATCAGTTTCCATGTTAATAAGTTTCACAAATTCCAACACTTTACGTTAATACAGCAAAGGATTATATGCGGATGCGATCTAGATGTGATTATAATCCACCCCTACAAATAAAATGTAGTTTCCACTCTATCAGCATGTATGATTCCTCTGCTCTGGCATTGTTAATATACATATCAGCATACAAATGTACTTTGTGTGTATTATTGGTCCTGTGCAGCTTTCTGAAAGCCCTCGATGACATGCAAATCTCAATTTCAGAAAGTAAATCAAGCATCACTTCAGAAGCAAACCTTATCTGAATTATTGAATTTTTTTCATCTATCTGGAGGTGTCAGTTTATGTCCATGAAAAAGTCCTTGGTGAGCAGGTCACAACACAAAAATATAAAGTACAAATTAATTTTCCAATTAACACTTGTGTTAAGGAAAAATACGTTGAATCTTTCTCGTGGGATATGTATTTCAAGATCAATGTTGGGATTATCCCAGTTAGAAATTTCCAGTGCCCTCTTTCAAACGGACGTATGGTGTAGTTTCTGAGTAAGTTCTTTATGTGTCTTTATGTGTGTATGATGTATGAAATTCAAGAGCACTAGAATGCACCAGAAGACAAGCCTTCTTTTCCCTGCAGTGGTGTAAGCACTTTTCCCTGAGTTTCTTGGGTCCATCAATTCTTTCTTAGTAGAGTCCTTGAAGTGAATATGCTAAGCGGGGTGTTTCTTTTGTGGTTTGTACACTTTTAGCTTTCCTCTAAATTATTTTACTATTTTTGCTTGTGGTACAATTGTATTGATCGGTATGTTCTCCTTCCCCTTGTAGAAATGGGTTTTCTGGCTGGCTAAGGTATACACCCAAGTCAGGCAGAACCTACCACTCTAGTCAGGGTAAGGTAGATTACCAACTAAGGTATCCTGGGCTCACCCTCTGACAGCTTGGCGCAGAGCAGGTGGGCTTATCAACAGAAGCAATGTGTAAAGTATGTGTGCAACACTCACACAGTAACACAAGGAATACACTACAAAAAGAGTCCACACAGGCTTATAAAAATAGCTTAGTGTATTATAAGAACATTAAGGCTAAAACAGCAAAAATACAATGGATAGTTTTCAGGACATGCACGTTTAAATATAGTACTCTTTGCACTGAAGAACAAAAGATCGAAACAGCAATGATTCAATCAGTGGTTCTCAAGTTATGTGCATTTAAAGCTGGTGCTCTTTGCACTGAAGAAAAGAAGATCAAAAGATAACGATCCAATCAGTGATTCTCAAGTTAGGCACACAAGCTGTGTGTGTGCAATACCAGTTTTGGGAGAACACTGGCACTCTCTCTGATGATCCTGGCCATGCCAGATTGAGTTATACTAGCCCAGATCCCATCAGGGGATCGAGGCACACAGTTGCGTGGTTGCACAGCACTGAGTAAGAGAGAGTCACCTCAGTGGGAAGTTGAAGACGGTCACTAGTGTATGCTGGGACAGCATGGCTTGGGCCGCACGCAGGCCTCAGATGGCACTGCAGGGAACTTAAAAGTTCCAGGGAGAAGCAAGTAACCTTGTCTGTGGACAGGGTTTCGTTGTCAGAGCCTCTCTCGTGGGGACGAAGATGCTGTGACAAGCCGTTTGTTAGATTGGCATAGCAATTGAGAAGTCCAGCAACAGACTGTCTTCTTCAGAAGTGCTGAGTCACATTGGACTTCTTTTTGGGTGTTTTGTGAGCATTGCAGCAGGTCGACGGTGCACAAAGTTGTCGGGTACAGTGGTCAGGGAAATAGCTGTTCCCCATCTTTTAGCAGAGAAAGGGAAGCATGACTTCCTGGTGCTGCCATTCACAGTGCACTAGGATCACTGGCCACTTGGGGTGGCTATGACTTCTGTAGTGAAGCTATCAAGATTGCGGAAGTCAGAGCACTCACACTTTTTGTCAAGTAGAGCGCTTGGATTGGGTTACTGCTCAGCTGCCGGGCTCAGGAGTCTCAGAGTCCCACAAGGAATACACCACAAAAAATACTCCACACAGGTTTATAAAAATAGCTTTGTATATTATAAACACATTAAGACCAAAGCGATAAAAATGGAAATGTTTACTTTTCAAGATATTCGTGTTTAAAGATAGTACTCATTGCACTGAAGCAAACAAGATCAAAATGATAACAATCCAATCAGTGGTTCTTAAGTTAGGCACACTCCCCATGTGCAGGCAATACCAGTGTTGGGAGAACCTTGGAACTCTCTCTAATGATTGTGGTCACCCTGGACCGAGTTATACTGGCCCAGATTCCAGCAGGGGATCCAGGCACATGGTTGCTGGGTTGCATGGCACTGAGTAAGAGAGATTCACCTTCTTGGGAGGTTGGAGCTGGTTACTAAGGTACTCTGGGACCATTCGGGTACGGCCTTCCACGAGGCCGCGAATGGCACTGCAAGGACCTTGATAGTCCAGTGGAGAAGCACAGTACCTTGTCAGTGGATGAGGTTGCATTGTCAGAGCATCCCTCATGAGGCAGATGATGCGGTGATGAGCCATTCATTGGACAGGCACAGCGATCGAGGAGTACGGCAACGGACTCTCTTTGTCTAAAGTGCTGAGTCGCGTCGAGCTTCTTTTTGGGCATACTCTGGGCATCGCAGCAGTTCATTGGCACACAGAGGGGTGGTGGTCATGGAAATAGCTGTCCCCATGTTTTACAGCAGAGAAAGGGAAGAATGACTTCCTGGAGCTGCGAGTCCCAGAGCACTAGGATCACTGACCGCTAGGAGGGGCTCTGGCCTCTGTAGTGATGCTTTCAAGATTATGAGAGGCAGAACACTCACACCTTTTGTCAAGTAGAACGCTTGGTCTGGGTTACTTATCAAATTGCCAGACTCAGAATGCTCAGTGTCCCACGACAGCAGCCGTGAAGTAAAGTCTTTAATAACCCTAAGACTTCAGGAACAGGAGGAAAGCCAACAAGCCCTTGGAGAGCACTTTTGAAGGCAGCACAGGGAAAAGTTACCAGGCAGCAGGCCAGCACAACAAAGGCAGGTCACAAAGAGGCAGTTCCTCCTGCAGATCAACCAGTATCAGGCCAATACAACAGAGTAGTTAGCACAGTGGCAGTCCCTCCTGGCAGCACAACAGTTCCATCTGGCAATGTGCAGATGTAGAGCCAGCGATAAATTGGTTACAGGTCCAAAAGGTGTCTGATTAGAAGTGGCGAGAGACCCCTGAGGTATACCCCAAAGTGCCTTTGAAGTGGAGGTGACTTCAAAACAAAGTCTTTGAAGTGCACAGGCACCTTTCAGCCCAGTCCTGTCTTCCAGTCTAACCCTGGGGGTTAATCAATGCTTTGTGTGAGGGCAGGACATTACCTATTGAAGTCTATATGTCAGTGCCCCTCCTTCCCTCTGCCCAGGAAGGCTCAGCTGTACGCAGACAAATGCAGATACAGCAGAGTGTCCTGTGTTTGTGGCTGTCTAGAGGGAATGCATAAGGTGTAGCTGTACGCAACCCAGATGTGTATTTGAGACAGTCTGGAAGTCTCACAAAGAGCTAAGAGAAGAGAAATGCCCACTTCCAAAAGTGGCACTCTGAAACTAGTAATGCCAAATCCCACTTTACCAGGAAAGAGGATTTGTCATTACAAATCCAAAGATATCAAACATAAAGCAGCTACTCCTCTGCATTCAGGAATTACAGCTTAAACGTTTTTTAAGGAATCCCCAAGGTTAACCTATGAGAGTAGCCGGCCTCACAGTAGTGAAAAAAGAACTTGTGTGTTTGTCACTTTCAGAATAGTTAAAACACACAGATATATGTCCTATATTTTACTTACAAAGCACCCTGCCCTTAGTGTCACTTAGGGCCTACCTCAGAGGTGAGTTATATGTAATAAAAGGGGAGTTTAAGGCTTGGCAAGTAGTTTTAAATGCCAAGCCGAAGTGGCAGCAAACTGCACACATAGGCCCTGCAATGGCAGGCCTGAGACAGATTTGAAAGGCAACTTATGTGCGTAGCACAATGAATGCTGCAGGCCAACTAGTGGCATTTGAAATACAGGCCCTGATTACATGGAATAACATTTTGCAAGGGACTTACCAGTAAATCAAATGCACCAATCAGGTACTCACCAAGGTCATCATGTTTAGGGAGAAGCACACATACTTTAGCACTTTTTAGCAGTGGTAAAGTGCTCAGTGTACTAAGGCCAACAAAACAAAGGTCAGAAAAATAGGGGAAAGCCATTTTACAACACCCCTCTTTTATTCATATTCTCTTCCTCTTGGTCTTCAATAATTTTCTGCATGTGAAACTGGTTTATTGCCTCATCTTTGACTAATAAAAACAGGTACATGTCCTTCATTTCGTTCCAGTTTTCTACAGCACTGAAATTCTTTCTTTTAGTGCTTGACACTCTAATATCTGCCTCCTGCGACGTGGAAGGTATCTTCAAATAGCAAAGAGGATTCAATGCTCATCTTCAAACTCAAAGCTACCTTCAGGAAGCTTTCATCTGTGGACCTTGTTCCAGTCCTCCCCATCCTTATTCTTGCAGGAAATGTTTGCAGTTTCCCAAGATTTCAATTCTTCTATTCCTTATTACAAATGCATCTCAGTTTCTCCCGGCTGGTAGATCTTTTCAGAATTTTTCTCCGTTTTGGTTATGTCCTTGAGTTGCAAGCCAGATGATTCACCAGCCTGTCAGTGGCAGCAACTATACATTTTCCTTTAGCCTTTTGATGTTATGTTTGTTCCTTGATTTATTTGTAATTGGTTATCTGTGTGGAAAGGTAGTTCACTGAATTTCTCTGTCTCTGGTTCTGGGTTCGCTCACTTGATTGCCAAGCAGGGGAAGCTCTATTCATTAGCTTTTTATGCTCCTCTGCTATATTTTTACTCTAAAACATTAAATAAGATTAGCATTCTCCAGCATGGGTACGTTTTCTTGAACGGTCGTCTTTTGTTCACTTTCAAAAAGGTCGACCAAGAAATGTCTACTGGAAATGAGAAAAAAAATGTTTCACATAAAGGGACACTGAGTTAAAAACATGTCCATGCACCAATTGCGTTATCCAGTCTTTACAAGAATATATGCCAAGTGCTGACATCTCAACATGTTTCGCCTGGAGTGCAATCAGATCTGTCTCTCAAGCCTTTGTCCCAGTAATTACTTACATCGCAGAAAAGCACTGTAAATAAACATAAATGGATCAGGACTGCAAGGAATTGTCTACTGTGTTGTTCTGTGTTTTTTCATGATCCTCGAAAAAATTCCGGAAATAGCCAAATCATCTTTGCGATGCTTGATGGAGCAAGGATTCGCACGAGAAGCAACTTGCTTGAACTCATGAACCTCGAATAACCCTAACTATGTAACCAACATGTTTGTCTTACTAACGTGTCCCTTTTTACATCATTATCGAGTGTCTGAGTGAAGCTTGCTTATGTGTTTTACTAATCCTAATACGCTTGCATTTAAAATGGCTGCTGCTACGCTGGAATTTTGTCTGCGCATGCGACTGTCATACCCACGTAACATGAAGTACTTGCAGCTTTGGAGGGAAACTTTTGCATCTGCGCACTAGTGCTAATATGGCTGCTCTGTGTTCTCACATGCGAGAAGCTTGCACTGCTGCTTTTGCTAAGCTGTTCGTTCTGCCTAATCCTAATGCTATAGTCTATTATAAAGTAATGGGTATAATGTAGAAAATCATGGTATACAGTGTATTCATTTTATTCTGTGTTCTAAAACTGTTTCTTTTTAATTTAATGATACACTTTGAAAACTGGCCTGGCTTGTACCGCTGGACTCCATCTTTTTTGAAACTGCAACTGCGCAAGAATCACAAGTCTCTGGAACAGTGACCTTCGGACTATAGCCAAGAAGCTGACTGACTGAGAAGATGCTCCTGGGAACTTACTCCCATCAACTCAAAATTATACAATGTAATTTTCAAAAGAACATCCATTGTTGGGAGGAATGAATCAGCATGAGAACCTTAATTTGATGGGCGTGAACTTAAATTTGAATAGGAGATGGCAAAATTCTAAATTTTTAGGTGGTGTGATGACCTGTCCTCCTTTTCTGTCCAATCGAAATTGGGGATCCTTACACTTGAAACATTGGGAGTGTGGTACACTTACCTGGAAAACACTATAACTAGAGTAGGCTTAGTTAGTTAATTTGTCCGACTTGTCCAAATAGCTGACCTGACACTGACCCAACGCACTATATTGGTGACTAAGAGCAGAGGGCTGCAGAGCACTCTGTCGGGAGGTTCGCTGACCCAATCAGGGTTCTGGGAAGTTGAAGTGCTGGTGAAGCACTTTGTTGGTGAATGCTGTAACCCAATCGGGGTTTTGGCTGATTCCTTGCAGAGAGGGAGTAGCCCAGGCGTTGCAACTGAACTGCGGGTGCTGGTCTTAACCTTTGGTGGTCCGGTCCTGATCCAAATCTGGGTTTCCTGCCCTGATTTCTGAACTGCACCTGCTGGCCTACTGGCACTGCAATCTTTGGGGTTTCTTCTGTCCTTTCAACTGACCCGTGGCCAGGGTTGGTCTTCGCACCATTCTAGGTAAATATAAATCTCTGTGGGTAATTGTCATCATAAATTGCATCCTTTTCTTCCTAAATTGCTAAAGCTTTATTTGCATATGTTCCTTTTCTCACCCCTCCCTTGGTAAAAGATAAATTCAATGTATTGCTGTGTATTAGCGTGTTCCATTTTCTTACCCACCTTTTAGTTGAATGCTATAACTTTTTTTCATGATTGCATATTTGTTCCTTCTCTTCACCCTCCCTTTAAGGAGTTAAGCTTGATTATCTGAATTCATAGTGTGTTCCATTTTTTACCTTCCCTATAGTTATGTGCTAAAATTGAGTTTCGATATTGCATATTGTGTTCTTTTTCAACCGTTGATAATTAAGAATTTGCATTATGGAGGTGTTCATGGTGTTGCTCTTAAACTTTCCACCTGGTCCTTCGTTTTTCTCTTTTGTGAAGAGAAACATGAACACACATTATGTTCGTCACAAAGATAAAAAAGGCTATTTTGTTTTTAAAAAGTTTACAAACTAGCAGCCTGATTTAGAGTTTGAAGCACCTGTACTCCCAACTTATAGTCCGTAGAATGCCCACACTTCTGAAGGCCCTTATTTCATCGGACGAGTATGGCAGCGATAAAGTGGAGTTAGGCTCATTGCTGACCCACTTACTGTGTGCCCAACTGGAAATCAGGCAGGTGGACCTTCAGTTTATTGGAGAGGGTACTATATTTGTGTTGCAATGGAGTGCCCTCTCTACTGATACAGCACTCTGGGCCCACTTTCTTATCATTTATCCTCCAATGGACCTTTCATTCTCCGACTGAGAGGTGATAGGAATTAACATTACAGCAATCAAATTTCAAATAACGGTGTAACCCATTTGGCTACACAATAACAACCAGGAAATATTGTTCAGAAGGTTTATTACAAGATAACCAACAGGTTAGGATACACCACTTTTAGCACTATGCTATAAAGTCACAGTACAACAACTGGGAAGCCTAATCACCTAAAAAAGTTTAGACACATCAGGATAAAGCGAACAAGGAGTTCAGTCATATGATCCTCGGAGAAGAGTCTCAGATGTCCTCTTCTATACATAGCCAAATCTAAATCAATGAAGAGGATGGCTCAAGAAATTCCATTAGAAAAAAATGGATTGGGCAGGAAATTAAGCAGGCAGGTGTCAGTATTGCAGAAGCTCGGTCAAGAATCTTCTTGGGTCAGGGAAGTAAGTGTTAGCCAAGCCACACTGAGGAAAGAATCAATGGGAAGCATAGAGGTCTAAACCTCTCAAATTCCAGCTAAAAGTGCTGTAAGGGTCTGGAGACATTCTGAAAGCATCTATGTTAATCCAGGTTATAATGCAATAGTCTCTTGGGCAACACTCCTTTGCACGCATCATCAGGGGTCCATTGTCTTTCTCCATTCTCACATTGCAGACTACAACATTCACAAACTATCCCACACTGTTCGGGGCAAATAGGCCTATCAGTTAATGATCTGGCTCTCCATGTTCTTTCATCAAGGTCTTCTTCTCAGGCTCTCTCCTTCTATCACTATTAAAGTAATGTATCTATTCTCAATGTGTGTGAATACCTGCAATAAAAAGGCATGTTAGCAGAAAATGAAAAACAGTATTTTATGCAGAATGAAGAACAGACCTAAAATGTCAATTTAGGAGCCGATTCCGATCTCGCTGGAAGAAGGCTCCGTCCGACTCAGATCCGGAGGGCTTTCTGACCGACTCGTGCTTCGGGGCTCCGAGTGCCCGAGTACAAGGCGAACAAGCGCTGACGGACACAGGTCGCTCGGAGCCCTATTGAAGTCAATGGGAGCCTGTTGCTCCATTGACAAAAAAGATATGTTGCGCACAAGGCCGAGCTCCTGTAGTGGGGATGCATGTGCAGGGGGACCCTTGGGTCCCCCCTGCCTGTGATCGACTCATACGACTAAGGGTGTAGGGGGTCCGGCGTGGACCCTTGAAGTCTGCTTTCAGGAGCGTTTACATGTCAGATTCGATCTGGCTGTCCGAATCGTGCATCGTACTGGCTTGGTCGGAAATCGCCTCCATTGCATAGCACGGTTTACTTACTGATGAGACGTACAGAGCGGTTCGGCGATTTCGCATTTCTCGCATCGTACTTGCTCACTCAAGCAGCTGTACGAGTTAATCAGAAAACACACGTACTGCTCATAATTTTTCCAGCCAGATCGCGCTCAGAACCCTTCCGAACAAGATTGGAGTCTTAATGTGTTAAAACAGGATGCACATTTAATATGTATGTGCACATTTAAACACAAATACATTTTAAATGCCAGTACATTAGATTCGTATTACATGTGGCATACAGTAAAATTGTGTGATAATCATGTGCAAGTATGGCTAAGAACTACAGTTAAATGAATAATACATAGAACATTAGTGCACAAATTATGTAAACCATAAACTGTCGGCATTTTTTAGAGTAATCACATTCTACATGTGTGAGCATGATTTATATTCAATCATCTAAACAGTAAAAGTCATTTCGTGTATTAAGGCAAACATTGTGTAAATAGTATTCGGTTTTATAGTGAGTACATAATAAAGTAAGGATAGTTAAGCTATATCTCACTTAATATGGCTAAAACACATAGTTTGAATAACTTCACTAGTACTACAGAAAAGGCACTCTAGAAAAAAATGTCAAGTGCAACACTTATTTTAATGTTGTTAAAACACATGAGAAAGTTGTGCTAAATGCATTTGTGACGTGTAAAGGTGTAGCCAATTTTGAGCAGCACCACTACCAAACTCTAAATCATCCCCTTCAAGTTTTAAAAGCCCATACCTCATGAGAGACTTCTTTGTCTCAGAAAAGTTGTTACATTAGTCAAATCTTAGAACCGGACTACATTAAAAACACCTGTGTCATTTTTCATTGGCATACCTGGATTACAAAGGTTGCACTGGTGCACTTTTCCATTAACACTTACATGGTTAGCAAAGAACAAAAAAATATTATTACTGATAAAACAATATAAAAACATTATACACCAACTGGTCTTTTCAGTTGTCAATGTGACTAGCAGTGCAAAACTGAACCTGTGCAGTCTCTGTAATCAGCCCCTCAGAGTCTTTGACAAAACTAAAAAGATAGATCAATGTCTTATTTGGTAAGAAAGTGAAAGCAAATTACAAAAGACAGTGGGCCTGATTTATAGCACTCCATCACAAACGTGACTGATATTGCGTTCCCCTTATTACAAATGCATTGTGTAGTAAAGGAAGATCAGGAGTCCACTTGATAGGTTAAGATCCTTTATTCAGGTTCCTTCCAGGTTAGACAGATAGATTACTTTATAATGTAAGTAGAAAGGAAACCCCACCAGGAGCTCGCTGTTGGTAGCTCAGCCTCAGGTGACCAACTGCCACAACCAGCCAATAGAGAGGTACAACCAGCTAGAGAGATACTCTGGCATTCTATGATGTCATAGGTATTGTAGTATTGTCTCGCCAGAGAGGAACAGTGAAGATAGTGTTTACTACACATTGGTATATAATGCATCTGTACTAAGGAGGCTGGGATATCCATCATGTTTGTGACGGAGTACCCGTCTGCTAAACTCTAAATCAGGCCCTATATTTTTAATGATATGATCACCTTTCTGTGATTGCTTTTACATAAGAATGGACTATTTTCAAGGCTGGGTGGCACTGCAACTACTGATAGAAGAGTTTACTGATAGAAGAGTTTGTATGTGGCAAATAATCACATTTCTTTAAGATTTTTACACATAATTGACAGTTTATTGTTAATTGATTTGATCAAAGACTTCTAGCTATGCCATCCATGGCCAAACGAGATCCTAATATTAAATAAACATACTCTAAGGGACAGATTTTCAAACCTTTTGCACTGTGTTTGCATCACCAAAAAGACGCAAGCCAGCGCAAAACGTTTTTGTTGGATTTAAAATTGCCTAAAAGTAAAGAAAAGTAGTGCAAAGCACTGTTTTGTATTACTCTGCACCAGAGGGGCATTATATGGGTGGTGCATGGCTTTCCCATGCTACCATCCATTTTTTTTATGCAAAAGCATATCTGCTAACAATAGTAGACAGGGTTTTGCACTTAAAAACAACATACATTCAAAACATTTGTTAAAAAGAGAATATTTTTAATTACTAATTTCTTTCCCGAGTTTGCTTTTGTGCTGCACTGTACAGCATACTACAAAGTGAGAAAAGTTTTAAAATTAGTCTAAGCATAGTATTTAGTACTGGAAAGGTACCCGTCCACTGCAAAACCTACGCTAGACTCACTTAGACACCCTTGTACTACGGTGCAAAGGTGTATACATGGTGCACGGCTGCCTATTTGTGCACCAGCGCTAGGAAGAGGGGAGGAGAGTGCTATATCTCTGTAGATTTGGTTCTCTCCTGCTCTCTCCTTGTCACACGACACGGCACAGCAACTTTAGGTGCTTCCCTGGTTGCCTGGCATCTTCATAAATCTGGCCCTACATGTAGTAAATGTGTTCTCATATTATCCAGAAACTGATACTTCCATAGCTAATGAAATACTATAAATCAGGCCAATCAATACTTGCATAGATTGCTTCTGAGGGGAGCTAGTCAAACCTGCATTTCTGATGTTGAGTATAATAATTTTATTATTAAGGATGTTCTCTTGTTGCTTTTCTTGCTTCAGTTAAAGAATCTTTTTACATCCTCCATGGCTCCACAATATCATTATCAGCTACATACTGACCGATTCACACTGTATAGTGACTTAAGATGCAAATAACTAGTTATTTAAATTGATCCAATGCGTGAAAAAAAAGAATCCATTTAACTGCAAAAGGCCAGAGTTAAAAAAAAAAGTGTGATCATCACATTTTGTTGATTCCTCCCTCCACAAATTATATGTTTTTTGTGTGTGCTTTGTAGCTGAATTATATGCATGGATGGTTAAGTTCCCAATGTCAGCTGGGAGGTGTGTTTAATGATCAACAATGATTGCATTCAGGACTAAAACAGAGTAATAGTATGGCAGCGCAAAATTGAAATGACACTAAGACCCTCATTACGATGTCGGTGCACTGCCACCGACAGGCTGCCGGTGTCAGGCCAAACAACATCTGCAGAAACTGTCTGACCGCTGGATTATGATCTGGTCGTCGGAGACTGACCGCTGCTTTTCTGGCGGGCTCAAGGAGCCCGTTGGGCAGTGATGGACCGTAATCCCGACAATAGAGGGGGTGCCTGCTCAGGCACCGCCCTAGGGATTATAATGTCTGTTTCCCTATGCCTTTTCATGGAGGTCCAACTACCATGAAAAGTTGAAAAGGCAGATGGAAAGGGACTCTTTGGGCTCCAAGCAAGGCCCCCGTCCCCCCTGGGCATCGACTAAGAGGCCAGGGGCAAACATCCCTGCACACGGTGCCTTTTGCCATTGGGTATAATTGAAAAATGCGTCTTTCTGACCGTCTTCGCGGCGGTCGGATTGTAATAAGGCAGGTGGTGCCGCGGACTACATGCCGGGCGGTCTCCATATCGATGCGATGTCGATCGGATGCCCGTCTGACCAGCCTCATATGAGGTCCTTAGTCTGTCGAATTGATAAATACCATTCAAAGTCTGTGGACAAATGGCAAGTAAGTATTTCCATACAATGTCAGACTAATAGGTAATTGAATAAAAAACACATTCTGAAATGACAAAGGTTTAATTGAGAAATAGCAATCAATTGTGTAATGAAGGCACTAGTGTGATGTGAAGGACTGCTCATTTTCTGGCTAGGTTTTTGGGGCCTTGGAAATTTAGATGCCACTGGTAAATCATTGTAACAAGTACCGCCTGCTATTTCTGGTCCTTAGGAACCAGATACTACTTCATGCTTACTGAATGCCAAGAATATCATTTTTAGAATTTGACTCTTACGAGAACTGAGACGGCAGCAGTCGAAGGTTTCCCTTGAAAACTAATGTACAATAAGGTGCTCAGGAACTAAAATATTGCTAGAATGGTGCCAAAAAATAAAGGGCCATATTAATGGCAAGGTCACACATCACAGTGCAGTGCAGCAAGGTCTGTGTGACAGGAAAAGGGCGGGAATGTGCCACATTTAAAAGAATATGGCATTGTCCCTGCTCTGGTGCCATTTTGGCTGCTAACACCAATGCAGGCACCCTCGCACCATAGTGAATTTTTGCCTGCGTTGTACGGAGTACTGTTTTTGTGCAGGAAGAGGCCTGTTCCTGCAGAAAAACAATCCCTTGAAATGTTTTCCTCTTTCTATGTGTGCTGCAGAATGCAGCACACATAGAAAGAAGAGAAAATGAGAAGAAATGAAGATATTTCTCCTCATCACACCTCACTTGGGAAGGCGTTCAATTTTGGCGCTCTCCCAGGTCTACCACTTTTGGTAAATCTTGTAATGTATCAAAATCCATGGATGTTGCATGGAACACCCATGGGATGCCTCCTGGGTGCAGAGTAATGCAAAGCAGCGATTTGTGCTGCGTTGCATTGCTCTGGATTTATGAAGCCAATGAGGGGCACACAAGGTGGCCTTGCATGGCTTCATAAATTGGATTTGGGGCTTGCGTCATGCATTTGCCATGTTTGTGGAGCAAGCCTGATGCAACCCCATGCATAAATATGCTCCATAAAGTTAGGCAAGTTTTTTACCTTCGAAAGAGAGCATAGGGCTTTAATTCAAAGTTACCGGCTAATTAGCATTGCAAAACTTTTTTTATCTATATAGTATTCAATACAATTAAGATCGGCAATCCAGCTCTTGCATGTGTGCAGTGGAATCTTGCATGCATTACAGATGTCTACTGTTTCTTGCTTTGTCATTTAGGCATGGTGCCTGGTCTGCAGGGAAAGTGATAAAGTTCTGCCTACTGTCTTTGTGGGTTGAAGCACATCTGTGTGATGGCATCTGCTGCAGCTGAGGGAATTCTGGCAGATGCATTCCGATTTCTCTCTTGAATGGCCCCGGGGGTGTAATGCATAACGTTTGAGGCTGATGGGGCAGTGCTGTGGAAATTCCAACACTAGTGTGGCATTGGTCTTCTGCAGTGGTTGCACACAGACGTTCATATAATCACAATTGAGTGTACAGCCTTGCCTGAATGATACATCTGTCACCGTTGCATAGGTGACTCTCACAGTGGGCACTAAAATGTCTGAAACACTGCAGTTGGACTACAAAAAGTATACTGGTCTCAGGGGGGTGAACAGAACTTCAGATAAGCTCCACAATAAAACAGTTTGCCCCACTTTGCTACACGCCCCTGTATCAATCTTGGTGGAAGTCAGAAGCGATCTGTAACATTTTTCTCTCTACAGGTGCTAATGAAACCCCATTCTAAGTATTGAACTTGGAGTCAACACTCCATGCTTTGGTAGTGATCCTCCAAGTATCACTTGATCATACGTTCACTAATCTGGGCCATGGGCTCTTCAGCTGGTTCTCAGAAATCAGGGCCATTTTCTTTCTGCTCTTTCTTAGATCACAGGAATGCAAACTTTTTCCTTAATACTTTGAGTTTGGTCCCCACATTGCAGAGAAAAGATGATCTTCCTGCCCTGATGCATTCCTTCCTAAAGCTAATTTCAGAGCTTCTGATGTATGTCAGAGGGTAGGGTGTTGAAATATCGATTACAAAAATATAGTTGACATAAATATAGTTGTAAAAATATTGTTTACAAAAATATCCACACCCTATACTTAAACAGGTAAGAACATAAATATCTACTCAAAAATATCGTTGTAATAAATATAGATGTAAAAAATATCGACTTTCTAAATTAATTAAAATTTCATTAAATAATAAATAAATATAAGTACTATTAACAAAATACATTACATCACTTTTATTTTTTAACTATTTAAAACAAATTAACTACACTTTTTCATTATAAACTTAATAAATGTGTACATATACATATATTTAACACATTACTTTATATAACAACAATAATACATACATATAATTAAAATATACAATATATTATTAGTTAAAACATTTGATAGCGTAGGTGTAAAAATTACTATTCCCACTCCAGAGGGTGCAACAGTAGGGAAAGCGTTGGATAGCGTAGGGGTAAAAATTACTATTCCCACTCCAAAGGGTGCAACAGTAGGAAAAGCGTTGGATAGCGTAGGGGTAAAAATTACTATTCCCACTCCAGAGGGTGCAACAGTAGGGAAAGCGTTGGATAGCGTAGGGGTAAAAATTACTATTCCCACTCCAGAGGGTGCCACAGTAGGGAAAGCGTTGGATAGCGTAGGGGTAAAAATTACTGTTCCCACTCCAGAGGGTGCAACAGTAGGGAAAGCATTGGATAGCGTAGGGGTAAAAATTAATATTCCCACTCCAGAGGGTGCAACAGTAGGGAAAGCGTTGGATAGCGTAGGGGTAAAAATTACTATTCCCACTCCAGAGGGTGCAACAGTAGGGAAAGCGTTGGATAGCGTAGGAGTATAAATTACTATTCCCACTCCAGAGGGTGCAACAGTAGGGAAAGCGTTGGATAGCGTAGGGGTAAAAATTACTATTCCCACTCCAGAGGGTGCAACAGTAGGGAAAGCGTTGGATAGAATACGGGTAAAAATTACTATTCCCACTCCAGAGGGTGCAACAGTAGGGTAAGCGTTGAATAGCGTAGGGGTAAA
The DNA here is from genome assembly GCF_964263255.1 of Lissotriton vulgaris. Lineage (NCBI taxonomy): Eukaryota > Metazoa > Chordata > Amphibia > Caudata > Salamandridae > Lissotriton > Lissotriton vulgaris. Next base: position 618,205,462 of record NC_141698.1, read on the forward strand.
AATTACTATTCCCACTCCAGAGGGTGCAACAGTAGGGAAAGCGTTGAATAGCGTAGGGGTAAAAATTACTATTCCCACTCCAGAGGGTGCAACAGTAGGGAAAGCGTTGGATAGCGTAGGGGTAAAAATTACTATTCCCACTCCAGAGGGTGCAACAGTAGGGAAAGCGTTGGATAGCGTAGGAGTAAAAATTACTATTCCCACTCCAGAGGGTGCAACAGTAGGGAAAGCGTTGGATAGCGTAGGGGTAAAAATTACTAAATGTATTTACTCATTTATAAATTAACAAATCTTTATTTTTATTTAATTAATCATTAATTAAATAATTATTCAAATAAAATGTAATTAATTCACTACATTTTCACTAAAAAATTCCAGTACACACACCTAAAATTAATTAAACAATTAACATAATTAATTTACATAATTATTCATCAATTAACTAATTGAAATTAATTAACTATTATTTATTACACTATTTATATTAATTTAAAACATTAATTAATCTATTATTTTATTATATTTAAATTACTTCCCACCCTACTCCCCTATAAACCCACAACCCGCTACGGAACTATTAACACTAAATTCAACATAAAATACATTATTAACTAATAAAATACTACAAAAAATACTACTTTGACAACCAATACTCATAAAAAACACTACATTACTTATAATTATTAAAAAAACGATATTTTTGTAAACTATGTTTTTGTAAACGATATTTATTACAACTATATTAATGTTATCGATATTACTTACCTGTCTGTCGATATTCTGGTCAAACTATATTTTTGTCATCGATATTTCTTCCTGTAGATGTTTCTGCGGCGATATTTAGGTTAGTCGATATTTTTACGACGATATTCCTGCTCTGTACCATGTCAGAGGAGAGCACATTATCTGTCTCATGGGTCCAGCTTACATTCTCACACAATAGAAGTTGTTGGTGGCCATGGAGAGACTAAGAACTGGTGCAACACTTAAACATTTCAGGGAATACATTTGTGTGAGTGTAACATGAACTTAGTTCTGTTCAGTCTTTTATTAATGAACTAGCAGCCCATCCCGACCTTGTCCGCGAGCAATCAGGCTTCCCGGACCCCCACCCCCCGACATTGTGCAGCAGCCCGGCCCCCGCCCGCCCTGACATTGTCAAGCAGCTCGGGCCCCTGCCCGCCCCGTCCCCCGCGTGCAATCAGGCTTTCCGGACCCCCGCCTGCCCCGACATTGTGCAGCAGCCCGGCCCCCGCCCGCCCTGACATTGTGAAGCAGCTCGGGCCCCTGCCCGCCCCGTCCCCCGGATGCCCCGACCCCCGTCTGTTAGCAGATTCGCCTGTTTCCACGGGAACGAAGAAGAATACCCCTACCTCCAGGACACAGAAGCAAGGATGTGAAAGGGAACACACTCCTGTCAACTGTCCCCTAAAAGTATGAGGGAAAAACCCAAGGAGTGTCCACCACTCTCCTCATATGTGGGGTCAGCATATAGGAAGGAGTACTTCAGGTTGTGGTCCTGGCTAGAAAAAGAACAAGAGGTACTATGCAATACACTCTAGACATACATATAAACACTCAAAACATTGACATGCATTGTTGTGTCGCAAGGAGAATCTTACCCCAATGAAGTTCGTGATCGCCTTATAGTTGAGTTCTTGGTACATAAGAAATGACCTGTAGGACAGGATACCAGGCCAGGAAGGGCAGAACTCAGAAAGTACTCACACACTACATACGTACAAGCAGGTAGGGAAAAAAGGGGAAGGAATGAGGTGCACCGACCGGCTGTCCAGGGCCAAGGACAGCGGAGCAGTAACACACCCAGGAGGAGAGACGCCCGGCCCAGAGGGAGAATCAGGGCGGAGCGCTCTCTCTCAATAGGCACGAGGTGCAGGTTTAAACAGAGGCAATTCCGTTCGCCAGTAAATGGGTTTTAGAAACCAAAACCCGGGCGGAGCAGAACGCCCGCTAAATGCGTGGGGAAAAGTAGGGTGAAGCGCCAGCGCCCGACCGGGAACCACGAGGGAGATTACACCGTCAAAGCAGGTTATGACACCAGAAGGGCAAGGGGAAGTTAGAGCCAAGAGAAGGATTCCGCAAGTAGGAATCAGGAGATGCCAAGAAACGCCACGAGGGAGCAGCTAAACGCTGCGGTATCGCGCTTCACAGAATCAGGAAGTAGGAAGGGGGCGTGGTACCGGAACAGTAAGCCAAGCAACGGCTACGTTCCGACGCACCTCTTTACATGCGCCAGGGAGGGTCTGTAAATTCCCTTTGCCGTAAACCCAAGTGGGAACGGATCAGGTAAAAAAAGACGGGAAGGGGATTTCAGGACAAAACACGCATGTCAAGGTCTACGAGTCAGCCCAAGTCTCCGTCTCCTAACACCGCCAGCCCGGAGCCTTACCTCAGCCGCCGCTCCTACCCCACACTCCTCATTTCACCGCTCCGCCGCTCCTCGCCGCTTACCGCTCCTCTCGCCTGTCCGCCGGTCCTCACGGCCATTCCGCCGTTCGTCACTGCTCCTCCCCCGCGCGATGTCCGCAGCTCCTCTTCCGCTCCTGCACGCCGCTCCTCCCCGCGCTCCTGATGTCACCACGCAGGTCGCGGCCGGCGCTACTTGCAAGGGACTACTTTTTTTTAGCGTCAATTTTTTAAATAAGGTATATTTTTTTTATTTATATAGCCTATGTCCATCTGCACACCCTGACGATTACAATGATGTATCGGGTGTGTGAATTGGCGCTGTGGTTCCCGAGTTTACCCGCCTCAAAGGTGAAAAGTTCTTCCTTTATTATAGTAGTATAGATATCCTTCAATGTTCTGAGAGTTTTACATGGTAATAGAAGACATCTGATAAATGGACCATTGTTTGTGGACTGAATCTCTCAGTCAGGCAGGTACATATTGCTGGGCTTGGTCTTCCTCTGCAAGACCTACCCACTGGGTCAGAGGACTGGCCCCTGCACATCTTTTTTCAGGTACTAAGGATGGCCATGCCCTTAGCCATAGTCTTAAATAAAGTCCACTGGCTGACCTCTTAAATCTAGTCTAAGCAATTGCAGTGAGTATAAGGGATTTCTGCTTCCACCGTTACGAGTTTCTGGATCTAACCCAGACCTAGTTACAATGCTCTGTGCAAGGGGTGAAAGTGAAGAAGACAGCACAGGCATGCAGTGGGAGAGATGATAAGAGTACTTTTATGGCTATGCGGTCTAACACTCAATGGTCAGTCAAGGTGTGTAACAAGGGAATCAAAAGGAAAGAACAATGATTGATTCGTGCAAGCTATATAAAATCACACTGGGAGTCAATGGAGAAAAGGGATCTAATAAAGATATCCTGTGAGGTATCAAAAGAAGTTAAAGCTCATAAAGAATAGGTACTCAGAGGCAATACTGCATTTAGAATAAACATTCCAAGTGAGTAAAAAATGCTGACCACAACATCAGTAACAATGGCCTGTGGTGAAAGGCACTTTGGAGTTTCACACATTCAGACTGAAGCTATGTACTGTCCTAACTGCAATTACCATTACAGAGATCATCTACAACATATCCACATAAATGACCTAATGAAAGTGCAGACTCTGTTGAGGTAAGTAGTAAAAAGTAACATAAAGACAATATTCACAGTGAATGAGAAACATCTCCTTCATTGGAAGTTTGGCCCATAAATGCTGGTGACTGCACACTATTATGAAAGGCAGTAACTGCAAATGTGAAAAACGTAATATTTATATGCTAGAGAAAATAGATAAGTCAGGAATATGGCTTAACAATAAAGATGAGAAAATATACGTAACACTTGGCAAGAAGCAAGTAAACATAACACACTAGGACACATGGAAATATGGTTGGAGGAATAGGGAGACAACAATGAGAAACTAAAATCTAAAGGAGCAGTAAATGAAAAAACTTACACGGAGAAAAAGGGTATAAACACAAAGTAGTGGATGCTCAAGAAATAAGGGTGTACAGAAAATAATGCTGACTCTGGAAACAAGGAAACACTCCTAAAGAGTGTTAGTTATTAAAGCAAGGAAGCACTGCAAAACAGTGCTAACTCTGGGAGAAAGAAGGCACTATAAAATGGCACTAGTTCAATAAAAATGAATGCACTGCTAAATAGTGCAAGCTTGAAAAGTAAGAAATTGATGCAGCACAGGTGTCAGGAAAAACCTTGAAACAGAGGGACTGTCAATAGAGGAAAACTTCACCAATATCCAACACTGGATTAGAGCAAATAGAGGCTTTGAAAAAGTCCACTAATGATCACATTCCTCAGACTTGGTCAAGGAAGCACCAGCCAGACACAAGTGTGGTGTTTCCTCCGCCCATTCTTAGGCTGCAAGGGTGGAGACAATGAAGGCAGCATGGGATTAAAGGAACTGTAGTCTTTGAAAGAAAAAGCTTTATGGCTGAAACAAAACCTTAGCATGGATCTAAATCGAAGGCAAGTTTTGAATGTTTTCGTAAATCTATAAACCACTGTATGGGTGTGCCACAAGGTGAAGGAGCACAAACTCAACTGGTGCTGGACACAAGAGTGCTGAATGTGAATCATAACACTAATATGGTTGCCCAAAAACCTTGGGCTACAAATACCTTAGGTACTTCCTTGCTGGATTACTCCAACCCCTTATGTACAAGAAATTGACGTAACACAAAACCTAACATTTGAGTCTATAGATAAATGAGGGGATGCAGTCATGTCAGACGACGCAGATTTACCACAAATGGCCAGTAAGGATTTTGCCCAACTTGGCATGCAGACATAAAGGCCTGTATTGGGTGACTTTTAACCAGCCACCGTCAGCCATTAGCTGTGTCGTGGCCTGAGCACCTTTGAGTGCATACCTTTCGCAGCAGACCACCAAACAGGGAACAGTCTTGTCAAGGGACAAAGGATGTGTGTCAGAACTGATGCAACCAGAAGCAGGGATGCACAGTGCAAGAACGTTTGGCCCTACACCCCTGAAGGTTCTGGAAGAAAATTGCTTACTTTCCATAACAACACAGTAATTCAGTACTTTTTTTTGCTAGAGAAGATCCCATGGATCTGATTCACAAAAAAAGTAACAGACTTGCATGGACAGGTTTTCAACAGGTGCAGATGTCTGCCTCTCTTAAATTCACAAAACAAATTCAAGATTATGCTTGGAAACCTGTGGCTGTCAGATGTTTAAAATCATTCTCCATTTCAAATATTGTGACTTTCATTCACTCTTGGATAAATATATATGTATATATCTACATAATTTTCAAGTAGTAACATTTGCAACACAAATGCAAATGCGCTTGCCAACTTTGAATTTTCTTCCCTGGGAAATACGTTCACCTCTACAGCTTCATACCTTACACCAGTGGTTCTTAACTTCTGTGGAACCACACTAAATCGTCGTGCCCCCTTGTTAAGCTAGGAATAGTACATCTATTCTTCCTCTGTATGAACTTTTCTTTTATATTAGTTTATTGATTTTTTGTTCACAATATTCTTATAGCACAATATTTATATGTTTGATACTCAGTAGCACACTAGCACAATCCAATGACTTGCTACTGGAAGCTGGGGACCCTGTCTAAGCAATTGTAAAGATTTAAACTGCAAAACAATACACAAAAATACAGAAACATATAAATACACAAACAAACAAAATGCCCAAATCAAATATTTAATTCTCTGATATTTTTCAAGAAGGGATCGAATCGGAGATGAGTTAGTTAGTGCCATCAACAAATTAAGTTTGTCGATGTTTAAAAACTTACATTTTATTCCTACCCTGTCACATCCACTCCTTCCTTGCCACTATCCTTGCTCGTATCTTTGCTCACATGAAAGATCTTTTGTGAGACAATCCCTTCCACATGCAAAAAGCTAATTTTGAGAAGGAAAAACTGTTTTCCACTCTCACAGAAAGACTATTTGCACATGTAAAGGAAATGTGAGATATATTTATTTATTGTTACCAGTTTAAGTTGAGTCAGTGGTAGCCGGTAAAGACCACCAGGCCTTATTTTGGGGAGCGTCTCTGAATCAGACATTCCCCAAGAGCAGGAGAGGAAAAAACAAAGAGGTAGGACTGAGGAAGAGAAAGACTGAAAAACTGTCATAAAGAGAGAATGCGCCAACCTGCAGCAGTGAGATGAAGGAGGCCAGAAGAGGTATGAGGAGGATTCAGGACTAGACAGCCCTGGAAAGTGGAGCGCAGACAGGACCGGACTGGGAACCAAAATCGGTACTGGCAAGGAGCTCGGCAGGCCCCCCTGGGAGTTGGGGGTGCGGCCGAGCTGTTTGCCGGTGCGGTTTTCGGCCGATTTTGTTACAGGGGGCGATTTTGCAGCTATGCTGCAAAAAACGGGCCGGTAACAAAAACACCCCCAGGGCCCCAAAATCGGCCCCCACCCTGGCGGCCCACTGGGGAAAACGCCCGGTGCCCGCTACGGCCCTGAGCGCAGACATTTAGTTGCACCGACCGTGGCCTTCTGTTCTGTGCAGAACTTTGGGCACCAGCACTCATTTTATTTTGACAAATTAATTACTGCTTGTTACTATTTTAGGTATAAATACATTTGGGAATAAATTGAGGCAAAGAATGCATGGCGAAACAAAACATCTTTGAATAGCGAATAGATAATCTGTCTCTTACAAAGTTTGAACAGAAACATAACTTGCACAAACACGCACCTATGCACAAGCAAACGTGCACATGCAAACATTGTGAGCGTGTCAGTGCTGTGCCTTGACCCTGGTCATGACTTGTTAATAGTGGGCATATTTATGAAAGAGCTGTGTCGCCCTTGCGCCATGCAATGGGGTGCAATAGCAACGTAACTCATAAGGTCTGGTGGTTTAGTGGACTAATGCGTCCACTGTAGAGGCCAGAGTTCAATCTCATGGTCACAGGTTTTAATCCTGGTGGGTCCACTCAGCCTTTCATCCTTCTGAGGTCGATAAAATGAGTACCATTGAGTTGAGTAACAATAAACATCTGTTATTCAGTGCCAAGATACCCTTGGGTGAATGTGCGCTTTACAAATACACATGTTCTGTTTTATGTAAGTTCGATTTATCAAGCCACGCAGGGTGACTTTGTGAGAACCTGCGTGGTTTGATAAATATAGAGTAACGAAACGCAGCGCACAATACTATGTTGCATTACTCTACTCCAGGGAAGTGTTCCATAGGTGGAGCGTGGGCGTTCCCACGCATCCACCCATGGATTTTGGCACATTCCCAGATTTACCATTACCAGCAGACCTGGGAATACGTCAACATGCTACGCCTCCCCAGGTGAGGTTAATGAGGAGAAATATCAATATTTCTCCTCTTTAATCCCTCCTTCTGTGTGTGATGACTTCTGCAGCACACATACAAAAAGGAAAATGCGTCAGAGGATTGTTTTAGTCCAGGAAGGTGGCCTTCCTACACAAACACTATCCTGCTTACAACACAGGCACCCTTGCTCAATGGTGCAAGGGAGCCTGCATTGGAGCTAGACAGCACATTGTGAGCCAGCGCAAAGAGAAGACAGCAATGCATCGTATTATGTTAAATACACTGCATTCCTGCCTTTTCCGTATCACACAGCGCGTCACTGAAAGGTGACCAGCTGCTCTGCATGATTTTTACATAAATATGTCCCTATGTCTTTGGGCAGTTCTTGAGGAATCAAGCACAATGCATGTCTCACAATTATTTATTTGCTTTGTTATCAAACCAAATATAAATCAATAGAACTGTAGTTTGTCTTATTAGGAGCCATTAGATGCTCATAAGTATTTTGTATTATTTACAGCATTAAGTCATGAAAAGCAGAAAATAAGAATGTTTATCTGTATTCAGCAGGAGAGAAAGCAAGTAAGTTATTATTCCACAGTCTTCACTTCAAACAAACCAATACACACGTTTCAATAAATGGTGCAAGGCACTTTGCCGAAGCCTGTAGACTGGGAAGTCACTTGTAATTCTCACAGTGATCCATCTGCTTTTACCAACTCTTGTTTTAAAAGCAGCAGGCCTTCTAAAGCTGTATGTGCCAAAGACGGCTTGTTGAAGTTGTTTCAAGTTATTAAGCTCGTTATTTATTGATGGATTTGTATAGTAAAACTCCACATAAAGGAGCCAGCTGCATGAACAGTGATAGAATTTGTGCTAATAGTCTCTCATACTAACTGGATGGCAAACCACTAAGTACTCACACCATGAGGTAAATCCTGGTGCAAATTATTCAGGCAAATTGCGTGAAATACGAGTTTGCAAACTTCACTGCTAGGGAAAATCTAGAAGCTTATTTACAATCCCCTTGTGCCACTTTTAATGTGGAAAAATGTTGTATGCCCCATTCTGAGGTCTGTAACATGGTATGTTTCAATAATTACACACTCTGGTATCAGCATTTAGCAGGTGTGCAATTATCATCTAGAATTGCGTCCAAATGAAAATGAAGACCATGGATTTTTTTAAAAGTCCTCTATACTCCCACACCGATTGGATTACCAGTTCTCTTCAATAAACATCCCTGATCGCCGCCGGTAGTGCTCCGCACGAAACAGTAAACTCCCTTATAATGTAAGATCTAAATATTCCTGCTTGGCTTCAGAATGTTCTGTCATATACCAAACATAGAAATTAATATGAGCTCCAAAATGTTCTTCATTCAAACACCTTGGGCCTCATTACAATGTCCGTTGGTAAGTCTTCGGCCAGTCGTCGGAGGCCTACTGATCGATATCGTAGGTTTACCATCCAACGTCCGAATTATGATGTTGACGACTAGACTGTAAACTGGCCCGTCAAACCGTCTGGCTTCCAGCGGGCTTTAGAAGCCCGTCGGCCAATCGGATGACACACATAATCCCTAACGGATGGCGTTTCTGCCTTTGGGATTATGATGTTGTTTCCGACAGGCTTTCCATGTCGGGCTTCACGACATGGAAAGCCTGTCAAAAAGCAACTTTGCCTGCGCGGCCTATTGTTGTGTGCCTGAGTGGCATCTATGGTGCCTCCCTGAAATACCTGCACCATAGGGCAGGCACCAAGAGGTGCCTGCTCTAAGGTGCTGGGATTTACACAAACTCCCATTTCTCTATGGGAGCTTGTGCTGCGGGTGGTTTCTGCCTACATCACAAGCACCTATAGAGAAATGGGAGTTTGTGACCGCATCATGTGCAGTTGCATTGTAATACGGTGTTCAAACCCCCGACCTACGGTCGGTCGGTTCCCACACCAGGATGGTGTCAGATGGAGGCAACTCAGACTGACATCGTAATAGGGCCCCATATGTTCTGACATCAAGGTCTTGCAATGGGTATGGAAACCACCATTGAAATAAAAAATAGGGTGACCACCTCCCACCAGATCATTACAGACATTGTTACCAGTCCTGGACTTTAGTGTCCATGCATCCTGGGTGTTGTAGTCTTGTTTTGGTTCCATTAAACTAATTAGACTCCTTGAATTAATGTTTTTTTAGGTGAAAGGTTCACGCATGAGATGGTCCTACCCCTATAACGATACAGTCAGAATAATCCCCTACAACCTATGCCATCAATCTTGAGCCCACAGAGAGGCAGATTTACTTACAATTCACGCAATACAGGGCAGCAAGTTAAGTTGCTACTCTGCTTTGCGTGAAAGAGAGACCACAGAAATGCAACATATCACTTTAGATTTGGTGCTTTTCTATTCTCTCCTACTGCTGGCACACTGTCTGCTGCCTAGCCCCAATGCAGGTAAAATGGTGCAGAGGTGTCTGCATTACAGCCAGGGTTGTTTTTGTGCAGGCAGGGATACTTTCCTGCACAAAAAAAATCCTTAGACGTATTCTCCTCGTTCTATGTGTGATGCGGAATGCATCATGTACAGAAAGAGGAAGTAACGAGGAGAAATAAAGCAAATTCTCTTCGTTACGCCAGGTTCAGTGCAACGCGGTACAAAAGGGGGTGGTGATGGACGGAGCATCTCAACCAATCAAACACTCACACCCAGTCAACAGATCTGGGTTTATTCCATCACCGTTCTTTAGCCCACTCTGCCACCCCAGTTCAGACATGGCCATATGCAAATCAGTCTGACGCTGTGCCTCATGGGAACAGTCCAGCCCGAACTGCCAAGCCATGCCTTCCCTGGACCGGAAACAAGCTACTGAGGACCGGTTTCTAGCATTACAGCCGTCTTCAGCCCGGCTTGCTTGAATCCAGTGGCAAAGGGAGCAAGGGACTCACGTCTGAGCATACCCTGCCAACTTATGGTGAACAAAGCGGTACAAAAGGGGGTGGTGATGGACGGAGCATCTGAACCAATCAGACACTCACACCCAGTCAACAGATCTGGGTTTAATCCATCACCGTTCTTTAGCCCACTCTGCCACCCCAGTTCAGACATGGCCATATGTAAATCAGTCTGACCCTGTGCCACATGGGAACAGTTCAGCCCGAACTGCCAAGCCAAGCCTTCCCTGGACCGTAAACAAGCTACCGAGGACCGGTTTCTCACATTACAGCCGTCTTCAGCCCGGCTTGCTTGAATCCAGTGGCAAAGTGAGCAAGGGACTCACGTCTGAGCATACCCTTCCAACTTATGGCAAACAAATCGGTACAAAAGGGGGTGGTGATGGACGGAGCATCTGAACCAATCAAACACTCACACCCAGTCAACAGAGCTGGGTTTAATCCATCACTGTTCTTTAGCCCACTCTGCCACCCCAGTTTAGACATGGCCATATGCAAATCAGTCTGATCCTGTGCCTCATGGGAACAGTCCAGCCCGAAGTGCCAAGCCATGCCTTCCCTGGACCGGACACAAGCTACTGAGGACCGGTTTCTGGCATTACAGCCGTCTTCAGCCCGGCTTGCTTGAATCCAGTGGAAAAAGTGAGCAAGGGATTCACGTCTGAGCATACCCTGCCAACTTATGGCGAACAAAGAGGTACAAAAGGGGGTGGTGATGGACGGAGCATCTGAACCAATCAAACACTCACACTCAGTCAACAGATCTGGGTTTAATCCCTCACCGTTCTTTAGCCAACTCTGCCACCCCAGTTCAGACATGGCCATATGCAAATCAGTCTGACCCTGTGCCTCATGGGAACAGTCCAGCCCGAACTGCCAAGCCATGCCTTCCCTGGACCGGAAACAAGCTACCGAGGACTGGTTTCTGGCATTACAGCTGTCTTCAGCCTGGCTTGCTTGAATCGAGTTGCAAAGTGAGCAAGGGACTCACGTCTGAGCATACCCTGCCAACTTATGGAGAACAAAGCGGTACAAAAGGGGGTGGTGGGGGACGGAGCATCTGAACCAATCAAATACTCACACCTAGTAAACAGATCTGGGTTTAATCCATCACCGTTCTTTAGCCCACTCTGCCACCCCAGTTCAGACATGGCCATATGCAAATCAGTCTGACCCTGTGCCTCATGGGAACAGTCCAGCCCGAACTGCCAAGCCATGCCTTCCCTGGACCGGAAACAAGCTACTGAGGACCGGTTTCTGGCATTGCATCCGTCTGCGGTTCAGAGCAACAGCAATTTAGCACATTTCCAGGCTTTCTAGCTTTATTAAATCTGGGAATGCTCCAAAATCCATTGTCGGATGCATGGGAACTCTCACGCTCCGCACATAGAACACCTTCCTAAAGCAAAGTAACGAAAGGCAGTACATGGTGCTGCCTTGAGTTCGTTTTTCAGAACAATTCCACACAAAGCTACTGAAATCTGATTTGTGTGGCTTTGTAAGACAAAATAATATTTTTGTGTCATTGCCGCGCCAAACAATTAGCACATCCAATAAACAAAATGTTACCAAATCTGCTCCAAAGAATTGTCTATTGATGTCCTCCTCTGGTATGAAACATATTAAGGGTCATTTTCTGTAAGTGACCTCTAACACACTGCATACACATGCCAGCCTAAAGGATGTTGTATCAATAATAACATACTAAGAATAAATTAGCTTGGATGCCATTGTGCCTCTTATTATGTTTTGTCTTTTATAAATCTTTGGATGTCTTCTATTAATAAACCATTACTATACTGGTATTATTCAAAGCTGAACAAGTACCCTGTGTCAGGTATAGCTTCGCAGGATTCAGCTTTAGTAGAATAAAGGACCATCTCCTGACATCACCAAGTACCCTGACATGGGGTTACCCCCCAGGGTCTTCGAGTTGTCAAGCGAGGGACACCAGGTAGGGGAGGGGTCAGCAGGGACAAAGGCTCTGAAAAGACATAAACACAATAATAAGATACTGTCATCAATCTACACTCATCAATTCTCGCTAATACACCTAAGACTAAAATACCTGTTTGTCCTCTGCATATGTATATAACAGCACACCATATGACACCCTGTAACACCGTCTGATAAGGAAAGCAAAATCATGCATTAGCGAATATACATTGATCAACAGATTATTAATCATGTGTTTTCTCTGAACCCCTACCCTGCTGGGAACTCCTATGAGCTTCACAGGACATGGAAAGGTCCAGGGAATAACGAAACCAGAGGCAGAATAGACAAGGTTAGAAATCACCCAGCCAGCTGGCGTCCCCAGCGATGATAAATCGCCTTCCTTGGAAGTAGGCACTTGGATCCCCTACCTAGGACAGTATCAGTTCCAATAACCAAATAAATCATACACGCTGTTAATCTCACAGCTTAAGCAAGAAGAATCAATCCAATGGAAAATCCTCATATACGGTAACTGGCGGTTGCGACCACCGCCAAGCTCCGCACTTAGCTCCTGCTCGATTATTTCCCAAACAACAGACGGTGTTACACTTCAGCTGTACGCAGTACCCCGCTGTAATGTCAATGAACTTATATCCAAACAAGGTTAACAGACGGCGTTACGCTGCTTCCACAGCACGCAGTAACCCGCTGTAATGTCCCAAGCAAAACAAACGAAACACCTTACATTCAGAGTTACGCGGCCGCAGCTCGCAGTAACCCGCTGTAAGAAGAATTGATCTGCCAAGCGGCGTCTGCCCGCTAACAGACCTCCGTTATGGACAAAGGAACGGAGCATGAGCAGCCACCACTCCGAAAGTACTCACGGACTCCGCAGGCACAAAGTCACAGCATGCAAACTTGCACAGCAGAACCAGGAATCCCTTTGTCAACCCGACGAAGGCAGGAAACAGGAAGAATTACGCGCAACCAATCGCGCACCAAGACAGGATTTATCACTTCCTGTCGACCTCTGAGCATCATGGGAATTGTAGTTCCGTGCCGCATTTGCGGTACGGGGACCGAAGCCTGACACCCTGGTCCTCAACGAATCTATCTAAAATGTAATGTATGCTCAACTTAAGGGTTATCCAATTGAACCAAAAACCTGCTTACAGATTGGATGTATAAAGACGGAGCTTACACACCCTAACAAACCCTTACAAGAATTAACAAACAATCAAAAGAATGTGCCTGTTCCCTTGTGGTGATTGGCTGCTACACCCACACATGTGATATTGTTGACCTGGACGGTGTAGACCTGGACCCTGCTGGTATCCCTTAGTCCTTCTTCTACAAGGTGTAAGGAACAACTTTTAGAAATTTTGAGCCTAATTACGAGCTCAGCAGTCCAATGGACCACTAAACCAGTGGTGGTGGTCCCTGGACCGCCAGACTTGCGTTCCACCCACTGTATTACAACGACAGCAGTGGGACCGCCACAATGGCTAGGGATCCCTGATCCCTCAGTAGTGGTGCAGCGGTGTGAGGCTGTAATATGCTGGTAGTGCTGCTGAGGCACTGCCAAGCATATTATGAGTATCCACACTGAACCCCTTTTCATAGCGGTAAGCCCACTATGAAAAGGGTGGCGATGAGGAAACTAAGGGGGTCCTACAGGGCCCACTGTTGCCTCTGTGCATGGGATGTGCATGGGGGGGCACATGATGTACCCTCCTGTCTGCATGCATCCCCTGTTCCTACACGGAATGAAATGCACAGCATTATGCATTTCGGTCTGTGCTGCGGAGCTCCCACAGTGGTGCCTTTCTAACGCTCTCCTATGAGCCTTCGAAATGCACTACCATGGGACATCCGCCGCAGGACTGCCCAGCCTGTATTCCACTGGGATTGTGGCGGGTGGGCTGACTACGGGCTTGGCGATGTTGCAGCGGGGCACTGACATGGCGGCCTTCTGTAACACCGCCAAACTTCTAATCAGGCCCTTTGACTGCACATGCCTGATTGTAGGACAACACAGTATCGGTATTCAGACCAAATAAAGAGCAAAACATATTGAGATGCAGAAGTATCGATTTTTTGATATCATGATCCACAAATATTGTGATGCAGGAATATTGTTGACAAGAAAATCATTTTTTTAAGGTAAGCAATATCAACGTTAAACATATCTATCTTATTAATATTATTTACAAAAATATACATGTTGTTAATATCGATTTAAAAAAAATCTATGTTGTTAATATCATTTACAAAGATATTGTTGTTAATATTATTTTTAAATCATTTTAATGTATTTTTGTATATGTTTTAATTGTATATGTTATAAATTGTTTGCATAATTATTTAATGTTTTTTAATATAGTTTGAAAATTGTATGTCGTTTTTAAATGTAATACTTTTTTTATTGTAATGTTTAGTGTTAAGGTGGATTGTGGGGTTTGTAGGGGAGCAGGGTGGGAAGTGAATTAATTTTAATTAATTAACAATTATTTTTAGTTATTAATATTATGTAATTGATAATTAATTATTACAATGTGTAAGTAATTTCTTTATTAATTAAGGTTTTAGGTGCAGGTTGTGGGGTTTGTAAGGGAGGCAGGTGAGAAGTAAATTAATTATAATTAATTATTAAATATATTTTAATTAGTAATAATTATTTAATTGATAAATAATTATGTAAATGATGTAATTAATTTATTTTTTAAGTTATGTATTACGTACGGGTTGTGGGTTTTGTAGGGGTACAGGGTGGGAAGTACATTAATTATGATTAATTAATAATACATTTTGAATTATTGATTATTTAATTGAAAATAATTATGTATATTGTGTAATTCATTTCTTTTTAAGTTATGTTTTGGTGAGGATTGTGGGGTGTTAAGGGGTACAGGCTTAAAAGTAAATTATTCATAATTAATAATTCAAGTACATTAATAAGAATTATTTCATGGATAATTAATTATGTAAATTGTGTAATTCAGATATTTTTACGTAAGATATATATTTCAGGTGCGGGTTGTTGTGTTTGTAGGGGTAAACAGTGGAAAGTTAATTAAAATAATTTATTCATTTTTAGTTTATCACTAATTGTCTAATTGATAATTAATTATGTAAATTGTGTAATTATTATCATTTTTAAGATTGATTTTAGGTGCAGGTTGTTGGGTTTTTAGGGGTTCAAGTTGAGAAGTTAATTAAGAAATCACTGTTGATTATTTATTTATCATTACTTATTTTGTTGATAACTATTAAATTGTGAATTTATCATATTCGTTAAGTTATATTTTAGGTGTGTGTTGTTTAGTTTAGAGAGGTATTGGGTGGGGAGTTACTTATGTAAGAATAAATGTAAAATGATGTGTTCATTTATTAAAAAATGTGTTATTTATTATGTAATGTGTTAATTGTGTTATGCTTTTTATTTCAATTACATTTCATTGTTGGCTGTTATGATTGTGAGAATATTGGGGCCTATTACGATGGAGGTCGGAAAGGGATGGGACCCTGTTTGTTTTGTTTCTTTTTTCTAGGAGAATTAGGTTCAGTGATGTAATTCTGCTTTAGTTTGCAAAGTGTTGTGGGAGAAACCCTTAGGTAAATTCTCCTGCCTTACCATGAACCTGACATAGAATAGATATGATCATGACATACATTCTCTCTGTAATGAGCACAGAAAGGAACAGTTTGCAAAAAAGATAGTGTGGCACAGATTTTAGCATGACAAAAGGGTGGACAGAGGGATTCATTTCCCTTGTAATTTTGTGAGTGCCCATTAAAATGTATGTTTGTGGGCATTACACAAACACCGTGGAAATAGTCGGAAAGATACGCCAGCCAATGGCTGGAGTGTTCTGCTGTGATCTGCGGCAGGCGCGGTGCGTCCATTGGGGCGTAGGGGCGTAGCCCCACTAAGCCCCATGGACCCACCGCGTCGCCACTAAAGCACATACAATTTTTTTTTTAAATCGCGCTACCTGCCGGTCGGGAATCCGGGAGACACCCGACTTTCCCGGAGTGCGCAGGAGGAGGGGGGGGCCTGATGGGCCTGCTAAAGCTGCGCATGTCGACTTTTGGGCACAAACATGCCCGCGCATGCGCAGATTGTTTCCCCCCTGATTTTCCCTTTAGAGAGAGGACATGGGGGCGGGCGGCAGCCTCCGGGGTTGTACAGGGCAACTGGGCGAGCAGTTATGGTGCCCCCCCAGCCAATCCTGTCTGGGGGGGCACCATACAGCGCCAGGATTGGCTGGTCAATGATCAGAGTGCTATGAAGGAACATTGTTTACTAAACGGGTTCACTGTAGTAGTGTAGTGTACACGGAAAGTGAAATCCGACCTTGAGAAATATAGATGCCGAGTGATTTTTATTTATTAAATTATGCCGCAGTAGCAATCGCCAGTTAGGCAGCACAGGTTTGCTTATGAAATGTGGTGATAGAAAAGTAAATACCTGAATAACTCATTAAAGAAACACTATAGGAAGTAACGTCGTTATGCACGCGCTTGGAATGGCGGTTTTTGGCGCGCTGCTACAAATGAGTGTAGCTTTGTCGGCAATCTAACTGCTAATGACTCGTTTTGCTGCCCTTATTTAGACTCGTTTTGCTGGCCCTTCTGCCCTTATTTACACTCGTTTTGCTGCCCTTCTGCCCTCATTTACACTCGTTTTGCTGCCCTTCTGCAACTCGTTTTGCTGCCCTTCTGCCCTCATTTACACTCGTTTTGCTGCCCTTCTGCAACTCGTTTTGCTGCCCTTCTGCCGTCAATTAGACTCGTTTTGCTGCCCTCATTTACACTCGTTTTGCTGCCCTTCTGCAACATTTGTGTTTGTCAGTGTTACATGCAATGTTTATTCCCCACGATCCCCACCCCTTTATGAATGATGGATGCAGGATGGATGAGTGGATGGATGGATGGATGGGTGGATGCATGAATGAATGATGGATGCAGGATGGATGCAGGATGGATGGGTGGATGGATGGATGGATGGGTGCATGAATGAATGATGGATGCAGGATGGATGGGTGGATGGATGGATGGGTGGATGGATGCAGGATGGATGCAGGATGGATGGGTGGATGCATGAATGAATGATGGATGCAGGATGAATGGGTGGGTGGATGGATGGGTGGATGCATGAATGAATGATGGATGCAGGATGGATGGGTGGATGGATGGGTGAATGCATGAATGAATGATGGATGCAGGATGGATGGGTGGGTGGATGCATGAATGAAAGATGGATGCAGGATGGATGGGTGGGTGGATGCATGAATGAATGATGAATGCAGGATGGATGCAGGATGGATGGGTGGGTGGATGGATGGGTGGATGCATGAATGAATGATGGATGCAGGATGGATGGGTGGGTGGATACATGAAAGAAAGATGGATGCAGGATGGATGCAGGATGGATGGGTGGATGGATGGATGGGTGGATGCATGAATGAATGATGGATGCAGGATGGATGGATGGATGGGTGGATGCATGAATGGATGCAGGATGGATGATGGATGGGTGGATGGGTGGATGGATGGATGGGTGGATGCATGAATGAATGATGTATGGATGCAGGATGGGTGGGTGGGTGGATGGATGGTTGGATGCATGAATGAATGATGTATGGATGCAGGATGGGTGGGTGGGTGGATGGATGGGTGGATGCATGAATGATGTATGGATGGATGCAAGGTGGTTCCGGCTCGCTTGCTGCGCTCGCTCACTGCGGTGCAATATGCAAATTAGTTTACGCCCACCACTTTCAAATGTCACTAGCCGCCCCTGATCTGCGGGTCATGTATTTTGAGAACACACATAAAGATGTAAATTTGGGTTATGCACAAAATCAAATTGGGCACATTCCCATCTTGAAAATGATCAAAAAAGAATCCAGCCTATGTCCGGAGTAATTTGGTGCTATTTGAAGGTCATGTATTTGAGTCCGGAGGAACCTCTACCCCCTTACATACATCTGATAAAGTAAACTGACTACCATCAAATTCCTATTGTTTACAGCACTTAAACCAGCACCAACTCAGGTATGACGTTTTTATTATTTATTAAGTAGTTTATGAAGAGCTGTGTGTAGCCCTACAGTTAATCCCGAGTGCTAGATGAGAAAAGAACAACTCCCATGACATAGAACAATGTGAGGGTCCAGTCACCATGGAAAGCCTCCATATTAGTTTAGTCGCTGCAATTCCCATTACATTTTAATTCCTTCTTAGGCAGGGCCACTGATATTATTACATTCTGTGTTTTCTGGACCATTATTGATTTGTCACATTTGCCACATAATCCAACATCTGCAGAATAATTTGCAATTTTTAACATTTCATTTTCTTTTTAGCTCAAATGGATTTAAGGTTCCAAACCATATGGGGCAGGTGTTGCTGCGCTCTGGAACACCCATCAATTGTCCTTCACCTTTCAGCTGCTTATTGCTGTATTTGGGAGGTATGCTGGTAATAATTAGGTGAAACTTTTGCAGAGACAGTGTTAACGTGTAAACATGATGCAATAGTTCAGTGGTGTTGGTGATAAGTGAGTTGAAAAAGTTTGTTTTTCTGATTCTTCCTGAAGCTCATGTAACTGTGTTCTTATCTCAGACTTCGGCTCTCGGCCTTTTAGAACCATGGACATTGCATACCTACTATTTTTCCTCCATGTTTCAGCCATGTTAATGTTTTTTTGGGTCAGGTGTGCAGTTGATGTTCATAGGAACTTTGAGGGTTATCCTGGAGTGTAATTTGGTGTAGGTATCCGGGGCACTTGCCACTGTAAGCTTTGAGTATGGAACTGACTTTAATCCTTGGAGGGCCCAGGAAGCACTTTCAAGGCTGGTTTGGTGTGATCATTTCTGTATCTTTAGGCATTCTCTGGAGGCTTGACTCTAGAGCCTCTGAAATCTAAGGCCCAGATTTACTAAGTGCTAGTGCTGCCCTTGTGTTTTGCAAAGCAATGGAGGGCAATGTGTGCCTTTAAATCAGATTTAATAAGCGAAGCCACCTTGCATGGCTCAATCAGGCTTAGCAAATCTAGAGTAACGCATGGTAGCGCAAGTCACTCCCTTGCATTACTGTGCATTGGGAATGTGTTTCATGGGTAGAGTGTGGGCGTTCCCATGCATCCACCATCGAATTGCGGTGCATTCACAGATTTACTAAGAATAGTGGGCCTCTGAATGCGTCATAATGCCACACCCAAGGAGAGATATGCCTCTGAGGATAGCCCCTTCCTCCACAAAAACAATTGTGCCTATAGCGCAGACACCCTTGCACCATGGAGCAAGAGTGCATGCATAGGCACTAGGCAGCACTCAGTGAGCTAACGCAGAGAGAGAGCAGCAATCTGCAATATTTAGCAAATACAGTGGGGAAACGTCGTTAACAATGCGGTCGTTACATCGCGATGCCTTTACAACGGGGTTTTTAGAACGCAAGTCATTACAACGACTTGGAGCTCTAGGACAAGGAATAGCATAATTTACTATCCAACACCTTCCCTACTGTATGTAGACTGGAGTTGGAATAGTAAATTATACTACTCCTAAATTCAGCGCCCTCCAACGCAAGTCGTTGTAACGACTTGCGTTGCAAAAACCGCAATGTAATGGCATGCAATGTATTAGCATGCGTTGTAATGTCATACAACCATACAGTGCATTTCTGTTGACACAATGCAACACAGCAAGTTGTCTTGTTGTGTTGCATTGTGTCAAATATTCGTAAATCTGGCCCCACAGGTGAGATTTTCAGGAGAGCAGAATAAATGATGTTACAATTATAAATGAGTGTCAGTACCTGAACTCTGTTAATTCATCTCAATTCTCCATTCAGGAAGAGCAGGAGAGGTTTCCACAATAGGAGAGCTGCAAAGTGAGGGTCTTAAGTAATACATAAAAGCTAAATATGTTGTTGTATTAACCCCTCTTTGTATTGCCATTGGTACTTTTAACTTACCTTCAGCGTTTAGCTAGTCAATCTTATTACGATGTCATGTGGCAACCTGCTTGTAACATTTAGTAATTGTATTGGACAATTTAACAGAGGAATAGCAGAAAATGGAGCAATATTGATTCAATATTATTTAGCATCTGAGGGTTCACTGTGCAGCAGAACATAACTTTTTTGATCTTGGAGATTCAGAGGGCAGCAAAGTTGTGTTCTTCAGAGATGAAGAGGAAACATATTTCCAGTATTTACAGATGTCGAAAAGTATTCTGCAGCTGGGAACAATCAATCACCCATTTAACTAAACACAAACAGAAGCCGACAAAGTCCCGCATAACTCTGAAGAAGAAACTGCACTCAGTCAGTGAGGGCGGAAAAGACATGATTTCAAAGCAGCGATGATGATGGAGAGTTATGAATTGCAGCTTCTGCTTTCCAGATGTAGAACAAAACATCCACAGTTCTCCAAGATGGATGCACTTACATTATGTCTGCTGACTGGTTCAAAAAGATGTCATAGAAATACTTGGATGCTATGAAAGAAAAACAAGTAGCACGACACCGATCTTCTGTGAGAGCGTGAGGCTTTATGGCAATTTCCTGACCAACCTCCAAGAAAAAAGACATAAAGGTTAAAAAACATTTTTTTTAAAAAGTGGAAAACCAGCCCTAAACTAAATGTGAAAGGAGACTATATGGAATGTGTTACACTGTTGGACAGTTCTGGATTTTAGCTGAAAATGCTTTGCATTCTGAGATTTGCAGTTCCTTTTCTTGATATAAATATGGGATTCTAAAACTTCCAGGATACACAGCACCGATAAAAAAAATCAGGTACAGGATGAATATGTCACATAGCATGAGCTACCTGGGAGCTACTATGCCCCTGTTCCCATATTTTGTAGGTGTCCTCACACATCGTGCATGTAAACAAATGTCAGCAATGGCCATTGTTTAGACCTTTTTAAAATCATTTTTAGGAAATTCTTTCAGGACACTGCTTCTGGCAAAGTAGGATTTATGCAATCCCTTCAGCTGTTAGTGAACCCCTTAATGTTCTGGCATCTGTTGAAATAAGAGAACAAGATCTATGCATCGCCTAGGGGTTCGTGAGCCTGGCAGACTAGTCCAGACAGTAATGAGAAGATAAAGCCAGAGAAAAAGAAAAAGTCGTTGGAAGAGATAGAAAGGAAAACAGAGTGGCCAGAAAGTCGACCAAATTCAAGAGGTAGAATGTGCCAGAATCTACCCTCAGGTTACAAACTTAAAAAGCAACTTGCTTTAATAGTGCTATATCTGTAGGTTAGTATAAAGGTACAATATAAGACTCCTGTACATCTGTCAATACTAGAATGTCAGTGTCATGGATATTGATTCTTGGAGGAAGTCACAGTAACTGTGCTTTATGTGAATTGAAAAAACAATTGACAGATAGGGAAATGTTGATGTCAGTTTCTTTAAGAAAATATCAATGTTGTGAACAAATGATGCAGCACGTGTACTTTTGTGGAGACAGGTGTATTTTTAAAAGGAGCACTCATGAAGCAAATACAACTTTTATGAATCAAAGAGGCAAGGTTTGCTAGCAGAAAGTGTGTGGAATCACAAAGAGCAAAGGATGAATTCATACATTTTTTTAACTCTGTCTTAAAAAAATTGGCAATTAGACAAATGTAATAGTATCCCTGTTCTAGCACACTTATGTGGTCACAATGGGATGTATTTCAAAATATCAACTTGTACAGATATCTTTGTATACTCAGCCTGTTCCAGGCTGCATTACCTCTTTAATTAATAACTAAGGGGCATATTACCAACAAGTAGCAATATTTATCGCTAAATAGGCTTAGCGACGATTTTTTTTTATCGCTGCCTATCGCTGGATATGTTAGCCGAGAAAACATGCTATTAGGTCTTTCTCCATTGTGATAAAATATCCAGCGATAGCAGCGAAATGCGTGAATATCGCTGAGAATACAGCGATATTGACGCATTCGCGACAAAATGCTCTTAGCCATGTTATCCACCTCCCATTGGATAACATGGCTAAGAACTGGTCTGGGCAGGTGTTAGTATTTGGAGATATTCGCGCTTAGCGCGAATATTTCCAACGCTACGCCTGTAGACTAATAGGTGATAGCGAAGTTAGCGACTGCTTTCAGTCGCTAACTGGTTGGGTACGCCCACTTTGCATGTCATTAGCGATAAACATCGCTGACATGCAAAGCAGGCCCCAAACCGCTTGGTATCGCCTAAAAGCTGACGCTAACATCAGTTAGTGGCAGCTTGCTAATAGGGCGATAGAATTATTGCCGCTTAGCGGCTGAAAACGGCCGCTAAATCGGCGATAATTGCCTATCGCCCCCCTTGGTAATATGCCCCTAGATCTTTGTGCTTTGTAGTTTGGAGTGCTGATTACCTCACACACTTTTGAATTCTGGTGGATCAGATTTAAATAAATTTTTTCAAGAATTGTCAACTGAGTATGACTGTTATTGATTGAATTTTGAAACTTCTGTGTTTTTCAGTGCTATAAAATCACAAAAAACATGCAGAAGGTTCTAAGCTGAAAGAAACAGTGCTATCCCCTTTAGGTAATTTTGTTTAATAAAAGGAACACGCCATATATCTATTGAAAGCATTGTGTTTTAACACTTCAAAGTAAGCCATCTGGAGAAAAACTGCGGCTGGAAATCATCGCAGCCATGATTTAAGACATTACAATTGACAATGCTCCTGTACAGTGCTTTATGTGGGTAGGTACTGTCCGGTACGTAGTACCTGCACTTCTTTCATTTTTAAAGGGAGAGTACCTGCACTTCTCATCAATAATAATTAATTGGAGAGTACTGGCGCTTCTCAGGAGAAGACATGCACTTTAAATAATGAATTTCCACACTTCTATATTTCCATTTGAAGCCCTGCTCCTGTATATATAACTGTCTCAACGAAAATTTTTATTGGGAAGATGACATTTTAGAGCCAACTTTTACAGGACATTGTTCAGTGATTCCAGTTCCATGGTACAATGGAGGATTTTTTCGGGTTTACTGTGATAATTTGTTACTTACTTAAAATAAATTTGAGACAAAAAACAAAGACAGAGCTGAGTGAAAGGTTGGAGATTATGGGGTCCATTAGGATGGCGGACGGATCGCCACCGCCATGCAGGCGGTGGCGATCCATCCGCCATCTCTGCCCGTCCGCCACCTTTCTTACCCCGCCATATTACGATGGGGTAGTACCTATTTTACGCCGGTCGGCTTGCAACCGCGGCAGAAAAGGCCTGATATGGTGGCGGTGTCCATCAGACACCGCCAGCCATATTAGGAATGCCGTTCAAGGCATACGGTCTTTGCTTTGGGGGCCCGTTGCGGGTCCCCAGGGTTAAGAGGGGTGTGGGGGGTGCACATGGGGGGGTACCTATGGTACCCCCCAGCATTTCAATGTACACCATGACAGGCACCGCGCGGTGCCTGTCATGTTGTGCATTGAGATGTACAACGTGCATTTTTTGCATTGCGGCGGCCGGTGCTTCAAGCACCGACCGCCGCAATGTAAAAAATGCGGGATGCACCCGCTACTGTGGCGGATGCATCCTAATTGGGGGCACAGTTCCTCCGCCCTTGTGGCGGACGGTACCAGCCCCCGACAGGATGGCGGACGGACAAAGTCCGTCTGCCATCCTAATGGACCTCTTAGTTATCACACCTGATTCTCATGATCCTGCACATCACTGACTGAAAACACAAAACACGCATTGGCAAAGAAAACTAGTCTGGCCTTGGCAGGTTGTGTGATGGTTAAACTATTTTCATTCTTTTATTGAAAGCATGTGGCACAAGAAGAAAACAGAAAAGAAAGAAATTATCACTACCTAAAAGTGATTACTAAATGCTTGCAAAGAAAATATACTCCCCAAAAAAATCCCAATGTGACGAATTTACTGGATTTATGTTTTAAATAACAAACATTTCAGGTGCAGAGGGCTGTTCAGTCTCTGAAAGTAAAGGGAGCCAATGGTTAAAATGGGCTGTTCGATTGCGCCATGCTGTATACTATGGTTGGCAGAAGTAAAATGTGAATGACAAATAAACAGACCAGTGGAAGATGCAGCTAACTGAAAGCCCCTCTTTGTATGAATATGTGAATTTTCTGGAAAACCTATATCCTGGTGGGACAGCTATAGCTTTTTCAAAGGCCAGACCTCATCAGTTAACACATACTTTTGCCCTCCTTTCATTGGTCTGCTTCTCTCCTTTGGCCTTACCTGCAGTCTCTGCTCATTCTCAGAGGTGGTCTTGTTTCTCTTCGGCTATTACTGGACTGGGGCCCGCAGACATTAACCTAATGTGCAACTGCCCTGGCCAATGTACAGCGCACACACCAAAGCAAAGTCACATATTGCAGTAGTGCTAAGCTGTCCAATCAGATCTCTGTGCTACAGTACTGCAGAACACAACACTATCACTCACAAGCACATATGCTCATATATATTCTTCGCAATAAATTAAAAATATTAACCAAATTAATATAATGTAAAATACATTTTATATTAATTATGTGCACTATATATATACATATATATATGCATATATATATATATATATATATATATATATATATATATATATATATATTACCGTTCACAGCGCGTAGCCACCGCTACGCAAATGCACTCTTCTTCGATAGGAAGAGGATCACTCCAGTAACTTTTTGCGCTTTCCAAATTAGTTTATTGTTTCAATTGCTGCATAGTGAATACAGGCATAGGAAAAAACCCCAACGCGTTTCGGCGAAGCACTCGCCTTGGTCACGGGTCACTTTTACAAAAACTGTTATAAATATTAAAAATAAAAATCTAATCAAAACAAATAATATAAAATATTTAAAAAAACAGTTTATTGCTATGAAATCTAGTTAAGCAATATTTTTGGACTATTGAAGTCTAAGAATATTAAATATCCTATTCCCTCTCTAGTTTATGCAACAGTAGGGAAAGTGTTGGACTTCGGAGGGGTTAGATTTACTATAACCACTCCAGTCACTACAATAATAGGGAAAGTGTTAGACTTTGCAGGAGTTAGATTTACTATTCCCACTCCAGTTAGTGCAACAGTAGGGAAAGCGTTAGACTTCGCAGAGGTGACATTTACTATTCTCACAGCAAACAAAAGTCTAAGCAACAATAGGGAAGGTATTGGACATCAGAGGAGTGTAATTTAATATTCCCACTCGAGTCTACATAACATTAAGGAAATTGGAGGAGTTAAACTTACAATTCTCACTCTCCAACAACGCAACAGTAGGGAAAGCATTGGATTTCCGAGGGGTGAAGTTTACTTTTCTCTCTCCAAACAGCTTAAGAATAGAGAAAGTGTTGGACTTCGTAGGGGCAACCTTTAGTATTTTCATTCCTTCTGTGCAACAGTAGTAAAAGCATTGGATTTCACACAGGTAAAATTTACTATTTCAACTCCTGTCTGTGCAACAGTAGGGAAAGCATTGGGTTTCGAAGAGGTGAAATTATCTATTCCCACTCCAAACAGTGCAACAGTAGGGAAAGTGTTGAACTGTGAAGACATTCATTTCACTATTCCTACTACAGTCTAAACAAGAGTAGGGAAATGCCACACTTCAAATGTACTACATATATGAGTAACCCCATGAATGTAGACAAAATAAAAAATAAAAAAATGATATAAATATATATGTATATGTTGTAATGTGATCAAGGCCAGCAACGGCCGAAACGTGGTATGGTAGACAAAGTTAAATAAAAGAATATACTTGCACAGAATTGTGGTCCACGCTCGTTTTTCTATACGAAGGAGTTGAAGTTGTGTATATATATATATATATATATATATATATATATATATATATATATATATATATATATATATACACACACACCAGTCTTTCTCCCAATCCTTGGAAAAAAGTGTGACCATGCTCCGGGGGACTGGAAAAGCCGCTTTATTTGAGTGAAGTTGCACAAGCATTAAAAGGAAGCTTCTGAAACTATTGGCAGATGAGTTTCGTCCTTAGAATGGACTCTTCACTCCCTGTTTCATATATATATTGAGTCGTAGAGATACTCTTAGACCCAGAAACGCTCAAACGAAAAAAACCTCAAAAAACGAAGGACCAAGACTAGGAGGCAACGAAGGAGGGCAGCAAGAGAAAGGAGGCAACAGTGGGAATTCAAAAGTCCCAAGGGGTCGGGGATCATGGAGGAAGAGACAGTATTCTCAACTAATGAAAACCAAGAAGGGACTGAAGGGATAATGGATCAAAGTTCAATCATTATAAATTTGACAGACTTGCAACTAATTCCTTCAGAACAGCAAATCCTTTCACTTGGTTTATCTTACTGTCCTTCTTCCGACTTTGACTATACAGACACCCGAGCTGACCTATTCAGATTTGTCAGAAAATAAAAATTGCAAAAGTTCCATCAAACCAAGGCAAGTACATCTATCATGCCACAATTATGGGAAACTGAAGAGGCAGTCAGCCTTCAAGCAGCCGACCTTAGGTCCCTCAAGGACCTGTACAATCTGGAACAGGAAGGTGGAATTTCTGACGAATGGGATCCAGGGGTGAACATTGTTGCACGTGAGGACCTGGCAACACAGGATTTGCTCACTCCGGGCTTTGAAACATGTGCCGAACCGGACATGATGTTCAAGGAAAAATCCACATTCATGCCGATTATGCCTCGTGATGCCATTGATCTATTTAATGAACAGGTAGTGAATGAGATT
This sequence comes from Lissotriton vulgaris, assembly GCF_964263255.1. Taxonomy (NCBI): domain Eukaryota; kingdom Metazoa; phylum Chordata; class Amphibia; order Caudata; family Salamandridae; genus Lissotriton; species Lissotriton vulgaris. The sequence continues at coordinate 618,232,379 of NC_141698.1, forward strand.
AAACAGCTCTACAGGGAGACCAATATACAAAACACATATTGACAATGAACAACGTAAATATCATCAACTGCTGAAAAAATCAATGAGAATAAACATGTGGTAGTGAGACAGGCAGATAAAGGGGGCAACATGGTGCTTTGGTCCCCTAAAGATTATTCGAAGGAGGCCTCAAAACAGCTGAGTGATATAAACTGCTATCGGAAAAGTTCCATGCAAAAATGTAAACAGGTTCAGGACTATTTCTTCAGTAAATTGTTAGCATGGAAAAGTACAGGCCTTCTTAACCTTCAAGAATTCAAGTACCTTAAGAAAGAGAATCCAACCATCCCCCTATTGTATTTTTTGCCAAAGGTCCATAAATCAATAACAAAACCACAAGGGAGCCCGATCATATCTGCCTGTGACGGCCCTTTGGAAAATACATCAGTGTACATTGATTGGTTTTTGCAACTCCACATGAAATCTTTGAAATCATATGTTCAAAATACAAGCGACTTCATCTGTAAATTGGAGGGAATTAAATGGCATATGGGCTACTGTTTGATGGCTCTAGATGTCACAGCGTTGTATACTTGCATTCGTAATCATGATGGAGTCACAGCGGTGGAATACCTCTTAGCCAATCAGCCCAAACATTTGCCAAACATAATCAAATGTTAATAGATCTATTGACATTCTGTTCGGAAAATAACATCTTTTTATATAGAAATCAGGTCTACCAGCAGCTACAAGGTGTGGCAATGGGGGCCAGCTTCTCCCCTAGTTATGCCTGTCTCTTTATGGGATGGTGGGAGGAGCTGGTCCTCATGCAGAGACACATCCACACCTTCAACAATAATGTTATATGCTGGTTGAGCTTTATTGACGACCTTTTTGTAATGTGGAATGGGTCAATTGAAAGTGCACAGAAGTTTGTTTCTGAATTAACTGAGAACAATGTAAACTTAAAATTTACATGTGACATTAGCCATGACAACATCACATTTTTGGATACACGGGTATATGCATCCGATACAGGCATGTCAACCACCCTGTTTAGGAAGCCCACAGCAGGCATTTCAATATTGTATGCGAAAAGTGCCCACCCCCCTCACTTGATTAACAGCATCCCCCACGGGGAGATGCTGAGAATTAAGAGAATTTGCAGTGCGGAAAATTATATGAGCAAAAGCAGGAGAAATGCAAGAACAGATTCTTGCAACGTGGGTATAGGAAACAAACCATAGAAGCTGCAATATCGAAAACTAGGGCTAAGATTAGACAGGAACTTTTGAAATACAAAACTACATCTGACACAGTGACCACTACAAAAGAACCTGTAAGAATGATACTGGGATACAATAAACAGGAGGGACGGACTAGGGCCATAATTAGACGTAATTGGCCCATCTTCCAGGGGGACCCCGTTATTGGGAGAATATTGCCCAGGAAACCATCTATAACGTTTAGGAAAAGTATGTCAATGGGCAATACACTCATTAAAAATAACCCTGAGACTATTAAACCCATTTCTTGGTTAACGTCCAGACTTGGCTTTTACAAGTACCCCAATTGCAAGGCCTGTCAATATGGTGTGAATACTAAATATTACCAACCTGCATTTATTCCTAAACAACATACCATTGCTAAATACTTGTCTTGTAAAACAGAATATGCGGTTTATGCATTAGTATGTAGTTGCAATCTTACATTCATTGGCAGCACGAAATTGCCTGTCCACAAGAGAATCCTGCAACACACCAGGGCTATTGTAAACAAAGATCCCAGCTATCCGGTGGCGAGGCATTTTAAAGATCAGCATCAAAGCAGCCTCGAGCATTTCAAATATTATGTGTTAGATACAGTACCTATCAGCAAAAGAGGTGGTAAATGGGAGAAAAAGCTATGACGTTTAGAGACCAGGTATAATTAGAATTGGACACCAAACACCCTAAGGGTCTTAACACCTGTGAAGATTTGCACACATACCTATAATTGATTAGGGCATCTATTGTTTACATCTATGCTATCCATTGCACATACTTGGCCGGTTGATTTTTTATCCAATATTTAGGCACGTATTTATTTATTTATTTATTCTATCTATGTAATTGCGTATTTGATTGTTGGGCATTGATCGGCGGGTTCACAATGTTGGCTCAATGGTTTGTGAAATTGTTATATCTCGGTTTACAATTGTCTTACATATGCCGGAATACAACTGTAATAAGAACTGAACTACCGACATCTGAGATACTAAATTAGTAATATCTCATAACTTGTATATATTCCACTTTTTTTATTATGTGAATTTATAGGATGATTTTAGGTATTTTATTGGAATTTTAGGTTGGAATGATTTTATATGAATTTTTATATGGTATATATCATTTAGTGGTAACCAATCTGTTGACCTTTTCTTTATGATTACTATGTTGTTCTTCCTTATAATCTCCTTTTGACCATGTGGCAACCAGCACATAAGTCTATTATTATTATTAGAATTAGATCTTATCTACATCTATATTATAATATTCTAATCAATAGCTTCTTGCACTGATTACAATTACAATATATAAGAATAATCTTTGCACATATTTTGCACTTTTGCACATTAGATTGTCACATAGGGGTCTCGATTTTTTATAACATTGGGGGCACATTTTTTTTCCTTTTTGCACTTAGTCAATTTACTACAGTATCGGCAGGAAGTAGCTGGTGGAGCAGGGGTATTGTTTTCCTAATTGATATATAATAGCATATACATATAAACTATCTCCTAGTAGGAAGTTTAATGACATTTCTAAACAAAGCGAGTAAATATTTTACAGAATCATAGGTGCTTTTTAGGAATATATTTGTCATTAACTGTTTGCCCCACCATGCAATAATTGATTTTATTTGCAATTATGCTGCTTTATATGGAGTTTTTAAAGAATTTATGCTGCTATCTACAGTATTGTTTTTATAAAAATTTGAAAAGACTTAAATGTATGGTCTTGAATGTTAAAAGCATTTACGCTGTCATTGGAAGCCATGTATATAGTATATTTTCTATTTCCATGCTGAGATATGTATCACCTTGCACTTTAAAAAGGAGACACTGCTGCCCATGCGCTGTTGAGTGAACAAGGCCGGGTGTCTCCGGACGAAACAAGTCATGGCGACAGGGTGGTAGCACAATAAAACCACTGTTAATTGACTTGAGTCTGCACTTGCCTTCTTCGTGTGACAGGAGGATTGGGGCAAGCGTGCTGTAATATGGTATGCAGCGTTTAGAACGCAAGCATTACCACGGAATACCTTTACAACGCGGGCGTAACAACGAAAGTTGTTACCACGCATTGCACTGGGGGGCACTCAAGGATAGTAAATGATTTAATTTACTATCCCAACACCTTCCCTACTATCCACGGGGACTGGTGTTGGAATAGTAAATTAAATTAATCAATTTTGCGCCCCCCAGCGCAATGCGTGGTAACAACTTTCGTTGTTACGAGCGCATTGTAAAGGTACGCGTTGTCAATGTATGCGTTCTAACGTCATACATCCTGTAATATATATATATATATATATATATATATAAATAAATATATATATATATATATATATATATATATATATATATATATATATATATATATATGTATATATATATATATATATATATATATATATATATATATATATATATACATGTATATATATTCACAGAAAAAACCATAGGTTTCATTGACGTTAAAGTTAGTTGGACATTTTACCCGTACAAAACCAGAGCAATTCTGCCGTTATAGTTAGTTCAGCTAACTATAACTTGCGCCCCCGCAATGCACTGCTGATGACATCATATATTACATCATTCATGACATGGTCAGTGACACCACTGATGACATCTCAAATGATATCACTGATGACATCACTGATGACATCATCCAGTGACTGTGTGTTTCTTTAAAGTTTAAAAATGTTTTATATATATGCCAAGATGTATTGAAGAATGAGTGGGTATATAAGTGTCTGGATAGAGGATTCAGTAGGTGCTTGACTTACCGTATAAGCAAGTGAATAAATGAGTCTTATTGAATGCATGGGTTAATGACTAAACTGTGTGAATGTCTGTATCAGTCTGTCTGTTGTTGGTAAGCTGCTGCATGGGATGGCCAGTAGCTACATGAGTGTCTATAAGGGTTATTGATTGGTTGCCTGAGTATTTGTATGAGAGACTGAGTGTGTGTGTGGGTGGGAGGTGTGTGACTCTGTGCATAGATGTGTGAATGGTTGATTCACTGGGTGTATGGGTTCAAAAGTGCATGTGGAATCAGCTGTATGGGTGGGTGAGTATGTGTATGGGTGTGTTGGTGAGTGACTGGATGTCTCAGTGGTACATTTCCAAGTAACTACATATGTAAAAGGCAGTGTATGTGAGAGTTGGAGTATATAAATGACTGTACGTGAGAGTCAGTGATTGTGAGAGTGGCTGTATGGATGAGTATGTACTTGTATCAGTGATTATATAAGAGAGTAAGTATGCGTATTAGTAGTTCGCTGCAGAGAGAGCCCTAGCAGACCTGCATCCTCTGATGGACGCTGAGGGGACCAGCTTCCCCAAGCACGCTAATACATGACAAAGCTTTCTCAAGACCTCAACCACGCCTACTACGGAAAAATACCAGCCGGAGCGGGGCATGAAGAAAGAGGGTACAGAGAGATGAGCTAACACCTGCCAGATAGGTGTATTATCAGTGCTCCAAGGCCAATGTGGCAGGCTTCAACGTCTCTTAACGTGGGAGCAGAACTACAGATACAGAAAGGAATGTACGAAAAGGACATCTATTCATTAGCAAATCCAACTTCAACCTTGGAGAGCAGAGGAAGGGTAATAACGATATACAGTTTTACAGCTCTGCTGAAGAAAGCGAAAAACAAATGAGGCCTAGTGTGGCTGCGGCCTAAACAAACTTCTAGTAGTCGCACATTACAAGATGGAGGCACACAAGCCAACACATCTTGCTTGCTGTAAGGATAAATCAGGGGGTTTCATAATGCTAATACAAATGGTGTCTATTTAGCCACCTAATGCTAACTTATGTAATAGATATGAATGGATATAATGTAAGGGAATTTCAAACCTAACAGACCCTCCTTTCAGCATAGGAGCCTAAATAAGCTTTATTGCTATCCGGCAGGGTCTTTACAATTCTAGGGGGGGGGGGGGGTGAGCAGCATAATCGTCGATATAGAAAAATGCATTGTAAAGCAGATACACAAAATATGCAAATATTGTAGCAATCTAATAATCAAATATTCCCTCATCTATCAACATTATTGACTACATTTCCTGCACCATCATAGGGGAATACTTATTTTCTTGTGTTGACCTCACCATGTTGGAAGTAAGTTTTGTTGCACAGTATGTGCAGCAAGCTGGAAGACAATTGATACATAAGCAACAGGTGAATATAAGCCCTCCAACGGCTATCAATACGAGAAATATCTTCCAACCCCATTGTGGTGGTGGGCCTCAGCAAGGCCTACCAGTGCTAGGGGTTCTCCCTTCTCTGCACAGAGTCCTCAGACCATAGAATGGAAGTTGGCACAGAAACTGGAATAGAAAGTACAAAGTTTATTAAACCTCATGAGGTAGAACTACATTCACACAGCACCCTTCGGTAATGTATGAAGTAGCACACTGAATGGAAGGAGCCTGGTCCTTTTATACCCACAAAGGGGCTCAAATGAAGGCGGTTCAAGTGCAAAATACTGGTTTTAGGTACATATAAGTTCATACAGAGAGTGTACAGGCAACAAGTGGGAGGAGCTAACAGTTTGCTAATTCTGGTTGACACATCTTGACAGTTACAGACTACAGCAGCTGCAAGCTCAACTGAGCATGTGCGATGGCGGAAGATGCTAAAGATATATCACGTCTCTAGGCAGATTTCAAGATCATTTAAAAGAAAGGTAGGACAGAAAACATGGTGAGCACATGGCAAACAAAATGGCTAACAGAAATACAAAATGGATTCCACAAAACGGACAAGATAGTCTCTAAATACAGGATGTCTTCTGCTAATGCTTAACCTAAATGTTGCCAAATTACAACACCATGAAGTTAATAGTTCCCAGAGCCACCTTGTGAGAGACCATGATCCATTATCCTGCTGTAACTCGGCGGCCAATCTGTGTAAACTTTGTATGGCAGAATATACAGTCGGAGCACTATCAGGAATGTACACACAGCAGCTACTGCCGATGACTCTACATGTTGCCACCCATATCAGCCAGTATGACATCTAAAACCATTCGATTTTGGAGTGAAAAGAGTCTCGTAGCTGGAGCTCGACTGTTATATTAGTGAGTATACCGGCAGTAGTATTAGTAATTCTTTCAAGTACTCTAGCTAAGCGCCGTATGTTACGGCTATTGAACATGGGACCCCAGAATGGCACAATATCTTTCATTATGTCAGTGAATTGTTGTAGTAAAGTATCTGTCTAATCAATATCATCTACGTGATCACTCTTTTGGCTCTATGCATGGAGACATCTCTTCGATCTAATCTATGACCTTTGTGGTATGTAGATGTTGCAATATAAACAGGAGGCAGAAGAAAAGTAAAAATTAGCACTGACCAGACCATCCCCTTGGGAGCCAGGTATATGCTTGTTCTCCACAAATAAAGTACACATTCGGAGGTGCCAATAAAGGTAGACTACTAGTCGTGTTCAGCTGGTAAGTGTAATTAAAAGAAACTAGCCATTGTATTTATCACAGGAACAGCCATTGTTTTATCCTTAGTGATATTGCGGTCTTGAAACATTTAAAATATTCAGTGACGATAAAGCCTTGAAAGTCTAATACTTTGTTTCTTAACCAGGTAACATTTTCGTGGACTGTGAAGACATTCATAGAAGCATCAGGGTGGAGGGTACCCTCCTTTCCATCTTCCTTAGGGGTATAACCCTGATGCACCACAATGTACTCTAAAATTGCTTCATAGTCGGCCTGGGACATTTTCATTGAGTCTACACAATATTGCATATAAATCATGGACAATAACTGAAACCAAGCCTCACAGCTACCTAAGTAAGATAAAGACATAGAAATTAATAGATCATTCTTATGCATAACGGAAGGAAGTAAGCCACATACCCGCCACTCTGTTGTCAATAAACAGAGGTAAGAACTCACACTCTGTTGGGGATCAGGACTCAGGTAGTTGCACTGCAGGAACTGGGGTATCTGGGGTGGCCCTTGTCTCAGGGGGGACCGCCTCAAGCAAGATTTAACAAAGGTATCTACCTGAGCTCCACAATTATATATAACACAGCATTAATTTGCCGAAAAGGTATAAGGAACAGTTCCACTCAAGTGCAGGAGTAATGTCTTTCTTGAAACAAAATATATCCGTTGAAGGAAGTAATCCACAAATCCAATGAGATAATCATAGATTTATGTATCATGGGATAGAACATGTTACCATGGACATTCGGGGCGGCAATAAAGTACTCAAATTGAGACGTATTGAGGCTAGATGGATAATGAAACTTAGAGCAGTTGAGGATGGTCTTAATTTGGATTCTGAGTTACAGTACTTTTTAGGTTAATGAACAGATTACCAGGTAGAATGTAGCTTGCTGTAACATATATCTAAGATTCATGGGAAATGTTATTGAAGTACTACGAGAATATATGTTTTACTCTTGTTCTGACTATTGGATGTAAATCGGATATTGTATTGAATATGAATCATGGTGTCTGCTAATATCTACAATGTATATAGATGCTTATGTTAATGTTATGTTGAGTTATACATGGCTCTTGTTCTTATTAACCCCTTCCATGCTGATGACGAACCCCAGTCGTCATGCACTACGGTGCTCGTGTGCTGATGACGGCTGGGGTTCGTCACGGCCAGCCCCTGTTCGTGTTGTTTACAGCACACCAGGGGAATCGCGGCCGCATGGAAAGGGTTAATGGATGCAGTTCACTTATAGAGTTGAATATGAATTATGGTGTTTATTTAGTATCACCAATGTATATAGACAGATTTGCTAATGTCATGCTGAGTTACATTGTTACTATTGGTACAATTGGTGTAAGCTCTATATCTTTGTCTATCAGACTTTTACTTTCCTTTTTTTCCTCATACAATTCCTCTTCGTGGTGTATATTACCATTTTTCTATCTTTCATACACTAGGATAATAAGGGGGCAAGGGTGCAGGAATCGGGATATAGGTATACAAGTCTGTGTGCTTACTCGGGATAGCTTTCTTAGCCATGATGCTTGGAGCGAGACAGTTGGTTTCGAGATCGCCGGTTCGAATGAGCTATGGTTATTATTTACGCCGGCTCCGTTTTTTGTTTTAATAATGTCATGCATTACACAGGGAATTACTGTAAGAGTAACTATAACAAATTTGACAAGTACTCAACAAATTATTTGTCGTAACTATAGCTATATTTTATCTCTATTGAATGGTATTTAGACAAAGAGAGTCGCCGTGTATTTACCCGTGTGGTAATAGAGAGAGGACTACTTTCACTCCCTGATAATCGTCGGACTCAAGTTGGTAGTTTTAAGATATATATAGGATGAAGATGAACCACACACAATATTTAGGAATCTGTAGCCATCTGGGGAATAATACAAACTCAATTTGGCGACTATATCGGAACAGAACATGTATCGATAATCGGCTAATCAATGTAACTAGTTTACCCAAAAACCGCGTATTCATCATGATAATTGGTCTTTATATATTTGTATTATATATTGATGATGATATACGTTAGAAATAGGTACTACCCCAATACAACATGGCGCTTATACTTTTGTTCGTGAATAACCATTTAAATATGGCGCCAGAGCACAACGCGAACGCGAAAGCAAGGAAGTATACGAGGGAGCACAGCGGCGAAAAGATAGGTGAGCACCGACATTGAGGGGAGCAGGGACGTCTTTTTTGTAAAATCGTTATTTTATCGTATTTTCGTTAATTATACAGGTACACGTACTCGTGTATCCTGCCTATGGTATTTAATATCAACGCGGTGGATTTGTCCGACGTTACATGCAGTGAAGACTAAACGTGCAAGAAGTGAGGTGAGGAAACATGCGTTTAATAACCGTCTTTAGAAGTCTAAGGACAGTGTGCATTTGATAGCCTAGCAGCTGGATTGTCCATTGGGATTGTTACGTTTTTACATGGTATTCAGCAATATTTACGAAGATGTTCAGGGTATAGTTGGATTTGGATAAACTAGCAGTTTGACTGTCTATGGTGAGAGTATAAACTATATATGGTGAATAATATACAGTTGATTACGTAAACATCATGGCTAAATATTTACAACATTCTTACAATTAATTGAGACTGATTAGGACAGTATACCTCTATTCCAGGTAACTTCTAACTTGTCTCAGATTTGGAATACCATGACTTATTGGCCATGACAGGACTAGATAATGTCTATGGTAATACTTTTTTCTTATACTGAGTTGTCTTACATGGTACCTTTGGGACCATTTTTACTTTGCAAACATATTCACTTCTTTATCAGTTAAGGTATATATTTATTTTCACTTGGGTGATTCATTGATTCACACTGGTTGTTTGGTAGCCTCTCTAATTGACCATAATATACATCACGTACCCTCTCGGTGATTTGGGTGAAGGGTAACGAAGTAACCAGTGTCTTGACTGGTGGATTTATATAATATTTTCTTTTTTTTTGGGTTGCAGCCCTGATGAAGTCAATTGATGCAAAGATTAGCATCAGACGAAACACGTGTTGGCTGTGTCTGTATGGCAATTAAAGGATTTGCTTGAAGAAAATACCATTAAAGACATTGGAATACCGTAAAAATTGGATTTGTGGATTACTTCCTTCAACGGATATATTTTGTTTCAAGAAAGACATTACTCCTGCACTTGAGTGGAACTGTTCCTTATACCTTTTCGGCAAATTAATGCTGTGTTATATATAATTGTGGAGCTCAGGGAGATACCTTTGTTAAATTTTGAATAACTCTGGAATCCATTCAGAGTTCTCTGGGGATTGCATGGTAACCTGTCCCTTTCTCTCTTGGAGTTCACTATATATACGAATCTTTATGATATAGTTTCTTACCATTTGCTGTGCGCCTGACCTCTGGCCTGGTTGCCAATTTTTCGAGTGGCCTCAAGCAAGATCTCATCACTCTCTTTGTCGGTCTGTACCCCTATGAGCGGGCATCAGAAAAGGGAACAAAATGAGGTCCAGCTTTCAGCCAGGAATCATATGGAAGGGGCATAGGCACCCTCTTCACGTGAGAGGCATGCACCCAGTGCTTCCGGCCATCCACCTTCACAGCGTCCTAGTGGCAAAAAGCACCTGTGTGGGACCCCTCCACTGCGCCTCCAAGCAGGACTTGCGCTGAAACTGGTGGACTAGTACGTAGTCCCCATGCTGGATCTGATGTCCGGGACCTCTGGCAATGGTTGTAGGGCGGCAGATATCTGTTGGTGAACAGAATGGAGATCTTTAGATAAAGCATACAAATAATCACTCAAGAGAGGATACTCTATCTCTGAAAAATGTCTAGGTCTGGGAACGCCCTAAACATTAGCAGGGCGCCCGTAGACCACCTCAGTAAACCAGTCCTGGAATGTGCATTCACCCTCGCTAGCATAAGTGCTAGGGGTAATGCATCTGGCCATTGCAATCCTGTACTTTCATGAATCTTTTCTAGTTTCAACTTGAGAATGCTGTTATATTTCTCAACAAGGCCGTCTAACTGTGGATGGTTTGCTGCATGACATTTCTGCACAAGTACTCTTTCAAAAGTGCTTTTGCTGTCGCTATAGCCGTATTCTCTTTAGTCGGGTAGGCCTCCACCCACTTCCTAAATGTGCAGACTACCACTAATACATATTTTAGATTGTTGACCCATTCCATCTCGATGAAATCCATTGGGATGACCTCGAAAGGGAAAGAAGGCGGTGCAAAATTACCACCAGGAGTTGGGGTGCCTTTTACGGGGTTGTGCTTAAGCATGAGCGAATTTTGCGGATCTCGCGTTCGCGAATTTTGCGGATTTGCGGATTCGCAATCCGCAAAATCCGCGAATTCCCGCGAATTTGCGGATTTTTTTTTTTTTGTGTTCGCCCGTGTTTCTGCCAGTTCGCGAGGGTTTTGTACACTTTCGCAAATTGCGAACTTACCTGTCGGGTCGCAAGTTTCGCGAACTTGTTGTTTCTACGTGTCCAGCCTGTTTGGGACACTCTTCTTCATCACTGCCACTCTCTGTCACCACTGCCACTCTCTGACTACTCATGCCACCCTCTGGCCCACCCATGCCACCCTCTGTTTCATCACCACACCCTCTGGTTGTCCAGTGTACATTATTTTCGGCAAAGCAAAGCACACCTTCCCTGCCTCAAGTGACCTGAATTAATTTGGGGCTGATTCATGTGTCACAGAATATTTTTTTAGCTGGCACCTGCTTCCTTAGTGCGCCCTGATTAGTGATCTTTTGCACTTGCTATGCTTTAATTGTTGCAAAATTAGTTACAACACCTGCCCTGCCCCAACTGACAATAATGAATTAGGGGCTGATTAATGGATTTTAACTTCCAGCCTGGCTCCTGCTTGTCTCCCTTAGCTGTAATTCAGGACCTTTGTGGCATATGTGTAACTATTCTGAGGTTCAGAGCAGGGTCACATACTAGTTTCAACTGGCAACTGAACTCTGGAGGGGCCCCTCAGGAAGCACTCCAGGAAATGGCTACTAATGATGAGCCTGAACTTTTGAACCTGGTAAGTAGTTACTTTCAGTTTTGCTAAGATCGTATTTCTGCAATTTTGCACTTATTCGCGGGGCGCGAACTCACGCGAACAGTGCGAGCAGTGCGAGCAAAATCCGCTGCTCGCGGATTTGCGGATTTTGCGGGAAATTCGCAAATCTCGCGGATTGGGGATTTCCCGAAAATCCGCAAAATCCGCGAGCGGAACGGATTTTCCGCCCACGCCTAGTTGTGCTTCAAACAGACAATACAATGTCTCACCAAGTGTGTTGCAACTTTAGAGATATTCTCATTCTGCCTTACTGGGTCTAGTAATTTACAAATACTCTTTGCACTAATGTGCCCCGGACCATGAGTCATAGTGACCACAGGGAGAACAAAGGTATTGGGTAACAGCCATTTCTGCTTTCCTGACAGAGTAGTCCAACATCCATCCTCATCCAAGCGTCCTATCCTCTACTCCCACTTGTCTAGTTTGTCTAAAGTAGCCTCACTCTGTATTTCCCTTACACTTTCCACAGCATTCCCGAACATCCCCTTAGCTGGGACGCATCTAGCAGGACCTGCCACAAACATCTTATTCATCTTGGATCTGGCTGTCACCTTGGCTGTTCTGTCTGCGAACGCATTGACTCTTCCAAAAACACCCCTGGCAGATTTATGGGTGCTACACTTTATTATAGCCACTTTTGCAGGAAGGGTCAGGGCTGATAGCAGTCTAAGTATCAGTGGGCCATGTTGTATTCTTTGGCCGTGTGATGTCAGGAACCCTCTCTCCGCCCATAGGCGCCCAAAATTATGGCCCACCCCGAACGCGTACTGGCTGTCGGTGTATCTATTTACAGGTAATCCCTGACTCAACTCACAAGTCCTTAGAAGTGCAACCAACTCCCCTGCCTGGGACGACTGTATGGAATGTGATATGTCTCAACTACAGTGTGTAGGGTGGTTATTGCGTAGTCAGCAGTGGTAGTGCCATCCGGCAGTTTAAAACAAGAGCCATCAACATATAGTTCCTGGTTGATCTGGGGGTCTCTAGTTGGCAATGGTATTCACCTTTGTCCAAATAGGGACCCTTACTTCTAATGAAAAAACAAAACAGATGTGTGGAGGGTCGGGGGGAAATATTTACTGACCTTACTGCTCGCTCCCCTATGCCAAGGTAAAAAACACACAAAAGAGCAGACAAGGTCTACAAATGGTGTGTAACTGCAATAGCGACCGTGAGGCACTAGTGGTGAGCGCATGAGACAAAGGGTTGTTTAAAAATGGAGACTATTAGTCACAAAAAGGCTAAAGTAATTCCCATCAGACCACCCATGTGGTGGAGTTTACGTCATATGGGAATCACTGATCATCCCATCCCAAATCCGACCATATAGTGTCGATACGGGAAAGGTTGTCAAGAAATAGTCTTGTTGTGACACCATGAAGTGTTGTGAATGGACAAAGTGCAGTGCTCAAAAAAATGTTTGCAATAAAATTGACTACCAGGACACCGAAGAACATTACAATAGAAGTCCAAGTGTCAAAGATTAAAAACACGCCAAGTAGTAAGACTACTCAAAGGCGCTGTGCAGTACGGTCGACATGTAATGTTCTTCGGTGTCCTGGTAGTCAATTTTATTGCAAACATTTTTTTGAGCACTGCACTTTGTCCATTCACAACACTTCATGGTGTCACAACAAGACTATTTCTTGACAACCTTTCCCGTATCAACACTATATGGTCGGGTTTGGGATGGGATGATCAGTTATTCCCATATGACGTAAACTCCACCACATGGGTGGTCTGATGGGAATTACTTTAGCCTTTTTGTGACTAATAGTCTCCATTTTTAAACAACCCTTTGTCTCATGCGCTCACCACTAGTGCCTCACGGTCGCTATTGCAGTTACACACCATTTGTAGACCTTGTCTGCTCTTTTGTGTGTTTTTTACCCTTACTTCTAAGCCAGGATAAGGCGATTACACTCCTAAATAACCCCTGCTCACCCCCTTGGTAGCTTGGCACGAGTAGACAGGCTTATCTCGGAGGCAGTGTGTTAAGCATTTGTGAATATACACAGTAATATAGTAAAAAACATACAGATGGACACAACACAGGTTTTATTAAAATAAATATTCTTTATATAGACTTCACATAAGACCACAAACGACAAAAATCCACAATACTATACTTAAAGTTGACTTAAAGGTGATAAAAGTTGCTTAGTTCAAGTTGATGATAAATGCAACAACGTTCTCAACAAAGGACCTGGATGCGTAATGCAAAATGAACAAAAGGCTTGCAAAAAGGGAGATGCGTTGGTTCCGTGATCTGGGGGAAAGGATGCGTCGTGCCTCAATGCTTGCGCAGAGTAGGGGATGCGTTGTGATCGTTACCGGTGTGGAGGTGATGTGTAGATTTTGGGCTTGCGGGCCCATTGCGATGCGCAAGATGATGTCTTGATGCGATGCGATGATCTGGTTGTGATGCGAGAAGATGGTGCCCTTGATGCGATGATGCGATGACGATGCGTAGACGCCCTGGCAGCCTTGCGACGACTCTGTACTTTGGAGCAGTGACAGGCCCTGCCACACGCTCCTCCGCTGATGCGATGGTGACTCTCTCGATGGCATCACGCTTCTCCGGTGATGTGTCAGCAGGCAGCTTCGATGAACACGCGCTTCCTGGGAGATGGGGCGGCGGCACGCTTCTCTGGCGAAGCGATGATTTCAGCTGCGGCGGTGACACGCTTCCTCTTGGTGCGTCGTGTTTCTAGCTTCCAGCGACACGCAAATGTCTGTAGATAGAATTCCATGAAAGGAAATTCACAGGGGGCTCTGGAGGTGAAGTCTTCTGTCCCTGAGACGTCAGCAGGAGACAAGCACAGTTCAAGCCCTTGGAGAATATTCTGTAGATGATGAAAGTCCTTAAAAAGTTCCTTCTCCTTTCCCTTGGCAATGAAGCAACCACTGCAGGCCAACCCAGGAAACAGCACACCGACAGAGGGGCAGTCCAAACTCCTGCAGCTTCCTTGGTTCTTCTCCTTGACAAAAGGTTTCTTGTTCCAGAAGTGAACTAAAGTTCTTGGGACTGGGTCCCAATATTTATTCCCCAAAATCCTTTGTTCTCTGAAGGCAGAGAGGCATCTGCCTAGTCTAAAGCAGTTCCTGAGCACTTTGTTTACAGGACTCCTTCCTTCCTTTCACTGTGCAGGGCGGAGACATCAGACGCCCCACAGGAGGAGG
Organism: Lissotriton vulgaris; assembly: GCF_964263255.1. Taxonomy (NCBI): domain Eukaryota; kingdom Metazoa; phylum Chordata; class Amphibia; order Caudata; family Salamandridae; genus Lissotriton; species Lissotriton vulgaris. The sequence goes on from NC_141698.1 coordinate 618,247,384, forward strand.
AGCCAGCACAGGGGAGGGAAGGCACAGCCCTGGAGCGCTTCGTTGTGACATGATTCCTTCTCTCCTTTCAGAGTGCAGGGCAGAGACATCAGACAAAACACTGGAGGTGGAGCCAGCATTGTAGAGGGAAGGCCCAGCCCTATTCAGGTCCCAGGTGAAACTCCTCCCTCCCATCTAGATGCAGATCTCTCTATTCACCACTGGGCTGCCCCAGCCTGTCTGCTGGAATCCCCCAGCCCTGCCACTCAAAACTCCAGACAAGGAATACGCAACCTAGCAGAGGCAGGCCCAGACAGTTAGGCAAGAAAATACCTACTTTCTAAAAGTGATATTTTCAAACACAGAATGTTAAAACCAACTTTACTAAAAGATGTATTTTATCATTCTGAGTTCAGGCATACTAAATTTGAATTTCTACCATGTTCCCTGAGTCAGTTCGGATTATAAGAATGTAATAATCTAACTGCCCATTCTAGCCTATGGAGAACAGGCAGCCTTGCAATAGAATAAAACGAAAATGGCTTTAATTCACTATTAGGACATGCTACACACACCAGGGCATTTCCTACAGCATACTTACAAGCACCCTTCTCTACCATAGGGGTGTCTGATATGAAGAAAAGGGAAGGTTTAGAGACTGGCAAGTGGGTGCACTTGCCAAGTCGACATGGCAGTCACAGACTGCACACAGGCCTTGCAATGGCAGGCCTGAGACACACTTTACAAGCTGGTTCTGTGTATGGCAAAACCAGTGCTGCAAGTCCACCAGCAGCATTTGATTTACAAGCCCTGGGCACACATGGTGCACTGTACTAGGGTCTGACAAGTAAATCAAATAACCCAATCATGGAATCAATAATCAGTACATCAATTTAACATAGGGAGCACTTGGACTGTGGCACTGAATAGCAGTGGCACAGTGCCCATAGCATATAACCAGCAAAAACATATCAAAAACAGAGGAGGAAATCAGTAAAAATGGAAGGGAGACTCACACCAATGATGCCAGGTCTAACAGTTCCCCTTGGGGTCAGATAAGGGAACATCAGTCAATTCTACTCATCCTTTTGTCGCTTCTTCAGTCCCAAACAGACAATAATGGACTTCATTGTCCTTGCCTTCTAAAGGGTGGGGTAGTAACATGGCTGGGTTCAGAGTAGCAAATTGTTTAATTGTAATGTGTGGAGTGAACAAAGTCAATTTGTATCCAGTCAGACGTGAACTAGCAAGCTGCTCTGTCTTTGTCTTGTTCAGAAGCGTGTCCACAGCCTGAGGTACCATTACTGTGAGATGAGTATCAAGGACGAGCCCTGCCGATAGTCTGATAGAAACTGCCACAACCACGGCAGCTGTCAGACAGCTCGGGAGCGCTCTGGCAACGTTATCAAGCATAGCAGGAAAATAAGCGCAGGGTCTCTGCTTACCACCAAAACCCTGTGTTAGAACAGAAAGCGCGCAACCATCCGCCTCATGTACGTAGAGCACATAAGGATTCTTGTAATCAGGAGTACCAAGCACAGGAGCAGAGCAAAGCGCAAACTTTAGCTGTTCGACAGCTTGCTAGCATGCAGGTGTCCAAGTCAGGGGTTCGTGCACTTCTTTGGTGGTCAGGTAAAGAAGGGGTTTTATTAGTAAGGAGTAGTTGGGGGTCCAATGCCGACAATACAATGTTATCCCAATAAACGTCCTAGGTAAGAACAAAGAGCTCTGGGGACCCTAACACTGGCCAAACGAGATGGGTACCCCCGGGTCCCAGTCAAATCAGCCCGCAACCTCGGGGTCATCATTGATGAATCGCTTAATCTTAATCAACAAGCTGCGAAGACGTCAGCTACCTGTTTTGCGATATTAAAGTGGTTGAAAAAAATTTGTTGGATGCTGCCCAAAAATACTCAAAAAACTGTCATCAATGCTTTAATAACCTCCAGACTCGATTATGCCAACGTGCTATACTTGGGGGCCAATAAGGCTACAACCCGTCGACTACAGACAGTGCAAAATGCAGCCGCGAGATTACTGTGGAAAATTCCCATCTCCACACCTACCACCAAGTACATCCGCGAATTGCACTGGCTGAAAATTGAGAATCGGGTGAAGTTTAAATCTTTATGCTTTATGCATAAGATCTCTACCAACAATGCACCCAAGTACTTACAAAATCTAATACATCCCTACCGCCCATCTCGAACCCTTCGTTCAGCCACGGCCAACCACTTTGTGATTCCAAAAATTAGGCTGGCACGAATGGGCGGAAAATCCTTCTCATATCTTGGACCCTCACTTTGGAACACTCTTCCGGTGACACTTCGGCAGGAAATCAATTATATGAAATTCAGGAAGGCCTTAAAAACCTGGCTGTTTAACATCTAAAGACCTGAATCAATCAAAGCACTGGATCACTAGTGCCGGGAAACCCTTTGTTGGGTAGCTGTTGCGCTATACAAATGAAATAAATAAATAAGCGTGCGTACCTCGCTTTGGTTCTTGGGAACAGGCATATTAGTGATGGCAGCTATGCGCTCTAGGGTTAGTCTGCGTCCCTCTTTCGACCTAAGTAGGTGACCTCCTGTCGACAATATTGAAATTTGGAAAGTGACACCTAGTGGCCATGGTGTGCCAAATGCAGGAGTTTACTGTGGCGTCCCTGCAGCCATAATCGGTATCAGACGACACAAGAAGGTTGTCAACATATTGTAACAGCACATTGCCAGTGGGGAGTTCTAGGGATTCAAATTGTGTTTTTAATGCTTGGCTATATATACTTGGGCTTTCTCTATTGCCCTGAGGAGCACGACAGACTCTAAAACTCCAACCATCAATTGTAAAACCAAACAAATATCCGCTGTTTGTATGTCTTGGTATACTGAAAAAGGCGTTCTTTAAATCAATTACAGAAAAGAATTTTGTCGACGGTGGAATCATTGTCAAAATAGTCGCAATGTCTGGAACCCCTAGGTATTGGGGAACAACATTCTTATTAACTTCTCGCAGGTCGATAACAAATTGGTAGACATCTGAGTGGACATCTGGAGAATCTAAGGGCATCTTTTTAAGGATATGAAGAATAAGGCTATCACACACATTTGCAACTGTCTCTTCAACCACCCCCGTCCAAACAAATCCTGTATTATTTTTAGCAGAGCTTTTTCTCCGGCCAGTGAAATTTTGTACTGAGGGACACGTGGCAATTTGGCTTTATTCTTGAGCTGAATGGATACCGGCGGGATCTGAAGCAATCTCACATCTGTGTCCCCTGTGGCCCATTATGTGCGGGGTACTATCTCAAATTCTGCGAGAAGTGGGGCATCTTTGGCAAAACATTGGTTAGCCCGGGCCACCTGCGGGCCAATGGTCATATACACACCATCAGGAGAACAGAAAATTGTCTCATGTAATCTTTTTAACAAATCCAATCCCAACAGATTTTCACCACAAATGGACGTCAGTAAAAATGGGGAATAAACCTTAATGGGACCAATAGTCAATTTTAGAGATTTGGAAATGGGGCTAACAACCGGCACACCTGAGAAACCAACAGAAACATTATTTTAGCCAGGCAGAGCTGCCCCGAGACCAGTGAACGGGAAACAGAGCTATTCATAGCCCCTGTGTCAACCAGAAATTTCTCTGTGGTGCCCTGCAAGTCAGCGGTGACGCAGGGTCCACATTGATCTATAGTCATTGGAACTGGTCCCTTGCACTGTCTCTGGCTGTCCTAGCTGTGGGACAGCCCAGTCACCTCATCCATGTCATAATCTTCATGGTAATACTGTCGGCTCCTGGGGTCATTAAAATAATTTCCAGTCTGTCTATTTGGTGATGCCTCCACCGACTGTATACCCTCTTGTCCAACTCTCCTCCTCCCACATCCTCTATATCCTCGACCTCTTCGAGCCTCACCTTTTTGTAATAACCCCGGACATTCATTCTACCAGTGTCCCTCCTCTCTACACTATGCACATTGGTTACTTCACAGGGGGGCGTTGGAAGCATCACCTCTATTGGTCTTAGGCAACCGCTGGGCCCATCCTGAACCCCTTCCTCTGCCCCTCGTAACTTGCAGCAACAAAATCCTTTGCCTTTTTCTCCACCTTTTCTTTATCCTCATTCTCTCTATGTTCATAATACTGAGCCACACTCAAAATCACTGATGGTGAGGATGTAGTCCATGTGCTTTCAGAAGCCTGCAGTCTAGCCGCAATCTCAGGAAGCAAATTAGTAACAAATCTATTAATGAACAATCGAACACCACCTTCCAATGATAAATCCTGACTAATGAAATCCAAGAATACCCCCTCAAATCTAGTAAAGAAATCAGCCACACTTTCATCCTTCTTCAGGTGGCATGCAGTCAACTTATCCCAATCCACTTTCTTTGGGGGAATAAGGGAGCGTATGTATGTTATAATACGACCTGGTAAAGATGGCAGCTCGGCTTTTGGTTTGTCGCCAGGCTTACGCTCCCTATCCCATGCCTTAATCTCATCCCAGGTACCTCCTAAATCCAGTGCATGTTCTTGCGTATGAACCTGCCTCCATGTATCAACTGGTACTAACAAGCCAAAAAACAATTCTATATCAGCTAATGTCATTACAGTGGAGGAGGCCGCCTCCGTCAATTCTTCGTAATATGCAGTGGGGTTTTTCCGAGGGTCCGGCAGTTGGCTTTTTAAAGGCAGAACCTCACTCCTCTTCCAGGAAGTGAAGATCCGCTACTCCTGAAACCGAGCATCAACTCGTTGACAAATTACTGTATTAATTGAATCACGCAATTCTGGTACTTCTGGATAATAAATGGGATGGACTTCTCTCAAAGGGTGTTGTGCCCCCATGGACGGGATCTTTTGGAGCAATATACATCGGTACCCCACTAATGTCGTTACATTGGCAAAAACTTAATTCGGGCCATGCCCATAGCATAGACCCTGCCTCCTATATTGTATATAATCTGTGGTACAACACCCTGAAAACACTGCTCCCACAATCCTATTAATGTAGCTGACATATGGGTGAGAGCAAGCTTCTGTAAAAATCGTTCATAATCTTTCATCACACACATCACATCTTCCTCAGTATAAATTGCATTGCGAGCGCACTGGTCTGCCTGATTCGCCACCATCGTCTTTTCCTCATCGCCCACTGCAGAAAGCACCAACACTTTCTCCATGCGATCTTGCGCTACTGCCCAATTTCCTTCCAACATCGATTGTACAGGCATGTCAACATTCAGTAGCATTTGAGGTGTCACACTCGGGGGGAAAGAGTGGATGCAGCGACAGAAATCATTGTGTAGGGGGACAGCACTGTAAGAGTGGAAAGAGCCGAGGTAGCCAAAGCGGAATAGACAGACAGGGTGGGGAGGTTAGCAGCAACCACTCCGGTTACTGGTGTGTAGGGAAGGGAGGCAATAGGGGTCGGGAGAGGCAATAGAACTAATTGTAGATGAATCCGGGTGGGCAGTGCTAGGAGCTGGGGACTGAGATGTTGGGACTGTCGGGTATATCTGTTCAGGGGCATAATGAGGCGGGGACCAGAGTCCAAGAGCTCTTCAACAAAATCTTTACATTCCTGCTTTGCAATATAACATTTATCAGTCTGCAAGCGCAATTTTCTGTCCACACACTCTATACCTTTCTCTACCGTTTCCCTTTCATAGGCCACAGCTTTTAGTGTTATTTTCTGTGTCTTTGTTTTCCTGGCCTCTTTCTCTGCTCTCATGCACTGCTGTTTTGCTTCTTTCTGCAACACTCTCAAAGAATCAAACATCGTTTGGCTACTTTTTCTAGCAAACAATTTGTGCTGCAAGAAATTGTATTTGCATCCAGCAAACGAACCAGCAAATGGCAATTGCTGTTCAGCATTGTCCCTCGTATATTTATGCCACAACGTGCTAAACATAATACGGCCAATACCATGCTTCACGTATATGTCAACATTTGGGGAACCCTCTGGAGGTGCAGGCTGGCTCTCTTCCAATCAAGCATCAGTAGAACAACATCGACATCCAAAGCACCCAAACTTACTTAAACACGGCATCTTAATATAAGACACATACACTGTCATCAACAGACAAATATGACACCAACAAACAAGGAGAGAAGAGAAAAAGAAGAATAAGCAAGAGCACAATGGTCAAAAAGAAAAAAAACTAAACAGAGCAGTCCGCGAACCGCACACCGCAACCTGAAGGCTGCGCCAAGTTCAAGGAGACGGGTTCTAACCCCAGACCTTTTTAAACATGTGCCGAAATACCAATTGGCCTGGCAAATTTTCTGCAAACAGACCCAGACCTTTTAAAACGCAAACCAAATTATGAATTTATCCTGCTGGTTGTTCACAAACAATCTGTGTTGTTTACAAACGTCCGCAAACCCGTCAAATTCAAACCAAAGTAGCCTGAACACTAGACCAAAAGACACAGCCGTCGACTTGTGTCATTCAAAGCAAGGCAGTTCGCAAACTGCATCCAATACAGTCCGGAGATTGTACCAATAAAAAGGGGCAAGTCACAGCCCTAGACCTTTTCAAACCCAGATCCAAATTACTAATTGGTCTAGCAGATTACCTGCGAGCAGTCTCAGACCTTTTCACTAGAAAGCCAATTACCAATTGGCCCGGTACCACTCGCAAGTGCTCTGTGTCCTGTAAGTGTCCGCAGACTGTACGAAGCACGGCCCACAGGCTCTTGTCATCCAAAGTAAGGCGCCATTTTCCAAGAATCAAATCACTCACCTGGTGCACACAGGTCAAGCAAGTTATTCTTCACTGCCGACTCTCCAGACCAAACAGTCAGCTCCAGGGTTTTGCCTTCAGGACACCGGCCAAGGGCCACTAGCCGAGGATCCATCAAATTGGGAGGGCAGAGCAGCTGCGAGAACCAAGCTCAGCCTTATATGTGAGGGGACCCGATCCGCCCAACCGAACAGACACCACACGGCCCCTGCAACCCGGTTACGGGTGAGGGGGTCCTTTTTGCGGGGTCCCTGTTTGGGCCCAACTGAAGGCCGTGGCCCTCTAAGGGTCCTGCAGGTTATTTCCACAACCACCAGCTATTTCTTCTCAAATGAAGAGTCGGTCAGTCAGTAGAGAATACAAAGTTACAATATTAGTAGTTTTTAGACTTGGCATCTTTTGGAGTATTTCCCCTGACTTTTTGCTTTCTGACCTCCCGTTTTTTACTCTGTTTTTGCTGGTGTAATGATTCTGCACACTTTCCTCACTGCTGTCCAGTGGTAAAGTGCAAGTGCTCCTACATAAAATGTGTTATGGATTAGTGTTTCCATGATTGGCCTATTTGATTTATGAGTTAGTCCCTAGTAAAGTGCGCTGCGAGTGCCAGGGTCTATAAATCAAATGCTATTGGTGGGCTGCAGCACTGGATTTTGCCACCCACGCAAACATCCCGTAACGTGTACCAATGCAGAGCTTCTGCGCAGCCTAGGGCTGCCATGTCGATTCGGCAAGTGCACACACTTGCAAGTCCCTAAACCTTCCCTTTTCTACATGTGAGTCGCCCCTAAGGTAGGCTCAAGGTACCCCCATGGGCAGGGTGTATTGTATGTGAAAGGTAGGACATGCCCTGGTGTGTGTGGCATGTCCTGATAGTGAATTACAGCCTACTTAATTTTTCACTATTGCAAGGCTACCTGTTCCCCGTAGGCCAGGATGGGCAGTTTGATTATAATATCCTATAATGCTAACTGACCCAGGGAACATGGTAGAAAGTCGAGTTTAATATGCCTGTAATCAGAGTGATAAAATACATCTTTTAGTGAAGTTGGTTTTAGCATTCTGTGTTTGAAAATACCACTTTTAGAAAGTAGGTATTTCCTTGTCTAACCATCCAGCCTCCCTCTGCGAGGTTGTGTATTGCCTGTCTGGTTTGTGAGTGTCAGGGGCTGTGGGACACTCTAGGAGACAGGGTGAGTCAGCACAGGGCTGAATAGACACATCTACACATAGGTGTGTGGAAGGAGTAGCACCTGGGTCTGAATAGGGCTGTGCCTGCCTCCCAGAATGCTGGCTCCACCTCCTGTATTGCGTCTGATATCCCTGGTCTACACTTTCAAAGAAAAAGCAGGAGTCTTGTAAACAAAGTGCTTCAAGACTGACCAGAACTGGTTTGGACTAGGTACAGGACCCTCTGCCTTCAGAGGACAAAGGGATTGCTGATATAAATATTGGAGCCTAGACCTCAAGACTTTAGAACTCGCTGGAATCAAGGAACCTGCCAATATGAAGAGCTGGAAGAGCTGCCAGAAGAATCTCTGCCCCTTTGCTGTGTTGTTGCTTCGTTGGGTTGGCCTGCAGCTGCTGCTTCTGCCTTGAGCAGTGAAAAGACTGGACTGAACTTTCTCTACTTGTGCTGAATATCTCCAAGGGCTTGAGGTAGAGCTTACCCCTTTTCAAGAAGTCTCAGGAACAGCAAAGACTTCAAGCCCCATGCCATCTACGATGCCGCTGCCGACTCCGTGACCTGAAGGCACAGCAGAGGGCACCCCCACAATGCAGCAGCGCGACCCTGGTCCCACTGACGATGCCTGCTGATGCCACCCCCGAGCCACTGCTCACACCGTGACCTATGGGCACCGCACTCCGCACCGCCTAACTTCACGACGACGCCCTGGTATCCCAGACGACGCCGCTCCACACCGGACTCGATGCTGCTGCTTGCACCGTGGTTCGAGGGTAGCACTCGTAAGGTTACACGATGCACCGCTCTCATCCCGCACCGCAGCCTTGGCCTACTGATGCCGGTGCCATCGGCTCCATTTGTCAGCCGACGACAGCGCTTCAATGACAGCGACTCCGTCTCTGCACCGTGATCTGCCAGCACCGTGGCGAGCACAGCCTTCATCTCACACCAGGACCCTGGTCACACCGACGACACTATCTGATGCCGCCGTTGAGCTGCTGCTCGCACCGCGACCTAAGGGCACCGCATGCCGCGACGCTACACTTTGCCCCACAGCACACGACGCCTGCCGACGCCAGCGCTCCTGATTTCATCAGAGAGGAGATCGACCTGCAACAGGTGTGACAACGAGAGGTCATTGATGACCTGCATCTCTGAAAGGTACTGTTTTGCAGGTCTTCCCGACACCTTGGCTGACCCACAATGCCACAGTCAGCCACATCTGTTTGGATTTGTTTGTTCACGATGCCGTGATAGCCCCGGACGGAGCTATCGACATCAAGGAACTGTGTTTTCAACGTATCATTGCAATTTAAAGACATCTTGCAATGCATCTATTTTTAAAGTACTGTACTGTGGATTTGTATCGTATTTGGTCTTGTTTTAAGTATATAAAAATATTGGCTATTTTTCTAATCTGGTGTGGTGCCCTTTTGTGGTGCTTACACTATATTACTGTTGGTTATGTGCAAATGCTTACACACTTCATCTAAGATAAGCCTGACTGCTCGTGCCAAGCTACCAAGGGGGTGAGCAGGGGTTATTTTAGGAGTGTAACTCCCTTATCCTGACTAGAGTGGTGGTTTCTGCCTGGCTTTGGTGTAAACCTTAGCCAACCAGAAATCCCATGTCTAACATTGGTTGTCAGCGGTGAGGATTGGAATTGTGATTGCACTTGACTTACAGTGATTGGTGTGCACTACTACCATATCGCAGACCATTACGTACCACATACTTGTTCTTTTTTCTTTTTGGCCTATTTTTGATCTTGCCAGTTTGAACTTGTTACTTCAACATACCTAAATCAATTGCATCATCGGTTGCATCCTTGGAGATTGCCTTTGAGGAGGATAGGTTGGAATCCTACGACGTAAAGGAATTGAAAACCATTTGCAAGAACCTGAAAGTCCAGGTCAGAGGCCTCACCAGGAAGGAAGAGCTACAAAAGGTGCTGAGGGCCTGGGTAGCAGCCAGACATGCCAGTGGGCAATCTGGTGATCTCAGTGGAGATGTGGAGCCTGTTCCTAGGGTGAATGTGCTTTTAGGAGAGGGGGGACCTTCCAGGCAAAGCAGCAGTAGCTTGTCCCCAGAGGAGCTGGAGGACAGGTGCTAAGCAAGGAAGTTTGAATCGGGAAACTCAGAATAGCAAGTGAGAGGGAAGACAAAATAATAGCCATGGAGGAAAGGAAGATGATCTTAGATCATGAGAGAATTATCAAGGAGCTGGAGCTAAAGAGTAGAACCGGCTCAGATGGTGGCAGCAACTCTTCAGCACACACAGACAGGATTGTACACATCCCCAAGAATGTAGGTAAAGATTTAAAAAAGGGTGACGACATACAAAGGTGGTTTCAAGGGTACGAGTCATCTAAGGAGCAGAACCTCACCTATGCTGACATGAAAGAAGCTCTTCTCACTAGGTATGGACTCATACCTGAAAAGTACAGGGATCAGTTCAGGTCCAGTAAAATGTCTGAGGCTGAGGTTGGGATGTGTAGATATGTTCTGTAGGTCGCTGGATGGCTGGGTGAAGGGCAGTAATATAACAGATTTTCATGGGCTCTACAATTTGATTGCATGGGAGCACTTGTCTAGTCTATGTTTTGCAGATCTGCACCAGCACCTAGTTGATAGTAAGCTGACTGACCCCAGGAAACTTGCTATGGAGGCGGACTGCTGGATGAGTACCAGGGTCCACAAGAAAGCATTTGGGGGAGACTCAGCCAAAGGTGGGCAGGGTCCCCAGCAGAAAAGTAGGAGAGACAAGGGTAAAGCACAGGAGTTCTCTAAAGGTCCCCAAACTAGTACCCAGGGTAAAGGTTCCAAGCCCCCAGGTGATAAGAAGAAAGGGATCTCTACAGAGAATCCTGAGACAGGCCCCTGCAAGTGTTATACCTGTCACCAGGTGGGTCACATGAAGGGGGACCCCAGGTGCACCAAGGGAACACAGCCATCCACGGGTGGACAGACCAAGGTGCTATCTAGTGTAGTGCTTGGAGAGGAGGGGTGCCCACAGGAGGGTGGGGATCTCACAGAAATTACCCTCGTGTCACTAGGGGACAGTGAGATGGTCTCAGGAAACCAGGTGCCCCCTAACACAAACAAATATAGCACCTGGGTGACCATCAATGGAAAAAGGGTAGAGGCTCTCAGAGATACTGGAGCCAGTGTGACCTTAGTCAGGTGTCACCTGGTTTCAGAGAAGCAAGGAGTCCCAGGGGCATTCCACCAAGTAGTTCCTGTTGAAAACTCAGTGCGCCAGTGTATGGTGGCGCATGTTCCTTGAATGGGGGGTCTCAGGTCCCTTGAGGGTGGTTGTGAGCCCTACCATTCCTGTAGATTGTCTTCTAGGTAACAACCTGTAGCAGTCCTAATGGAAGGATGTTGAGTTCAGGTCTCACTTGGAGATGCTTGCGTTGACAGAGTGAGCATGCTTGTCTACTCGGTCAATGGCAGCCAAAAAGGGTGATCAAGAGGACTTGGAGCCTGAAACAGTGGCCCAAGTCCCTGCCAAAAGAAAGGGCAGGGGGGCATGGGAAACCGGCCCCTGAAGTTCCCACAGACCAGGAGGAGGCAGACCTCGAGAGGGACACCCCGGTGCCTACAGGGGAGCAGGTAGCTGAACTGGGAGACATCTCTGAGCTGACCCATTGGGAGCAAGAAGGGGGGTTCCACCAGGGAAGAATTCTGCAAGGAGCAGAAAGAGTGCCCTACTCTGGAGGGTCTGCGACGGCAGGCTGCAGACCAGGCAGCTGGTAATCAGTCCGGGTCACATCTGATCTACTGGGAGAATTGTTCCCTATACAGTGAGCCTAAGATTGCTGAGCCTGAGTCAGCCAGTGTGCTGGTGGTACCCCAGCGCTTCAGGACCTTCCTAATGGGTCTGGCTCACGATGTGCCTTTGGCAGGACATTTGGGGCAGGACAAGACCTTTGAAAGGCTTGTCACCCACTTATTTCGGCCCGAAATGTGAAGGTAGTCAGGTGGACACTGCAGGTCTTGCCAAACTTGCCAGGCAAGTCGCAAGAGTGGGGGGAAGGTCAAAGCTCCTCTCCAACTTTTTCCTGTAGTTGGAACACCCTTTGAAAGGGTAGGGATGGATATTGTGGGGCCACTGGATCCCAAGACAGCCATGGGCAAAGGGTACACTCGGGTCTTGGTGGACCATGCTACCCGGTACCCGGAGGCAATCCCCCTTAGGACAACGACGGAGCCAGTGGTGAGCCGGGTGTTAATGGGGATCTTTTTCCACGTGGGATTCCCCAGAGAGGTGGTTTCTGATAGGGAGACCAATTTCATATCCATGTATATGACATCCCTGTGGAAGGAGTGTGGTGTAACCTACAAGTTCACCACTTCTTACCACCCCCAAGGAAATGGTCTGGTGGAGAGATTCAACCAGAACTTAAAAGACATCATGAAGGGTCTAACAGAACCCATGAGGCGTAAGTGGGATGTCCTCTTGACATGCCTTCTCTTTGCATACAGGGAGGTGCCTCAAAAGTCTCTTGGATACAGCCCCTTTGAGCTACTGCATGGCCACCATGTCAGAGGACCTCTGAGTTTGGTGAAGGAAGGCTGGGAGGCACCTCACAGGAAAACTCCCCAGGATGTGTTTAGTTACATGCTGGCCTTCCGACACCAAACTGCCCGCTTCAGGAAACTCGCTTCGGGGAACCTTGAAGCAAGCCAGGAAGGAATGAAGAAATGGTATGACAAGAATGTCACTCTGGTCGAATTTCAACTGGGCAAAAAGTGTGGGCCATGGCCCCAGTGGAACCTTGTGACTTGCAGGATAAGTGGACTGAGCCATATGAGGTGGTGGAGCGCAAAAGTAACGTTACCTACCTTGTGGATTTGCAGACTCCAAGGAACCCTTTGAGGGTCCGTCATGTGAACCGCCTCAAGCCCCACTTTGAGATGTCCGAAGTGAGTATGCTCTTGGAAACAGATGATGGGGTAATAGAGGAGAGTGAGCCTCTCCCTGACCTCCTGTCTACCAAGGAGCACGATGGGTCAGTGGAGGGTGTGATCCTCTCCCCTACACTGACTCAAGAGCAGCAGGGGGACTGTCGCCAGTTGTTGGAACAGTTCACCCCACTGTTCTCTCTGATCCCAGGTGTTACTTACTGTTGTACCCATGACATGGACACTGGTGACAGTCCTCCTGTAAAGCATATGATTTACAGGTTGACTGACCAGGTCAGGGCCAGCATCAAGGAGGAGGTCTCGAGGATGTTGGTGGTAGGGGTGATTGAGCCCTCCATCAGTCCTTGGGCCAGCCCAGTGGTCTTGGTCCCAAAGGCTGCTGCACCGGGTGCCACTCCAGAACTGTGGTTTTGCATGGACTACCGTGGGCTCAATGCCGTCAAGAGGACTGACGCACACCCCATCCACAGAGCTGATGAGCTCATTGATTGTTGGGAGCTGCCCGGTTTCTCAGCACATTTGATCTAACGTCGGGTACTGGCAGATTGCCTTAACCGATGGGACCAAGGAGAGATCAGCGTTCTCAACCCCTGAAGGTCATTACCAGTTTTGGGTGATGTCGTTTGGGTTGAAGAATGCCCCTGCCACCTTTCAGAGGTGTGTCAATCAGGTGTTGGCTGGACTGGAGGATTTCAGTGCCACCTATCTAGATGACATTGCTGTGTTCAGTTCCAGCTAGGAAGAACATTTACAGCACCATGAGAAATTGTTGAGGGCTCTGCAATGGCAGGCCTCACAATCAAGACCAGTGAGTGCCAGATCGGGCAGGTTTCTGTGGTTTACTTGGGGCATAAGGTATAAAGCAGCCAGGGGGCGCCCCTACAACCCAAGATTGACACCTTTCTGACTTGGGAGCCCCCCAAGACCCAGAAAAGAGGTAAGAGCCTTCTTAGGTCTCACCGGCTGTTATAGGAGATTTTTTAAAGGCTATGGCACCATTGTTGACCCCTTGACAGAGCCAACCTCTAAGAGGCAGCCCAGGAAGGTGATCTGGACTGAGTCCTGCCAGAAAGCTTTTGATGCCCTGACGGCAGCCATGTGCACGGTGCCCGTGCTCAAGGCACCCCATTTCTCCAAAGAATTCATTGTGCAGACTGACGCTTCAGAGCATGGTGTGAGAGGGTGCACTCACAATTGAACGAAGAGGGCCTAGATCAGCCTGTAGTCTTCCTTAGCCAGAGACTACTCCCCAGGGAACAGAGGTGGAGTGCCATAGAAAGGGAAGCTTTTGCTGTGGTCTGGGTACTGAAGAAGCTGAGACCATACCTGTTTGGGACTCACTTCCGGGTTCAGACAGACCATAGGCCCCTTAGATGGTTGATGCAAATGAGGGGTGAGAATCCAAAACTGCTGAGGTGGTCCATCTCCCTACAAGGAATGGACTTTACGGTGGAACACCGCCCTGGCACAGAACACGGCAACGCAGATGGTCTGTCCAGGATCTTCCGCCTTAGTGAAGAGAACTCCCAGGAGGTTGGTTAGTTCTCCCTACGTTCACCTGGAGGGGACATGTGTTAGACTTGGCATCTTTTGGCATGTTTCCCCATACTTTTTGCTTTCTGACCTCCCGTTTTCGACTCTGTTTTTGCTGGTGTAATGAATCTGTGTACTTTACTCACTGCTGTCCAGTGGTAAAGTGCAAGTCTCCTGTATAAAATGTGTTATGGATTGGTGTTTCCATGATTGGCCTATTTGATTTATGTGTCAGTCCCTAGTAAGTTGCACTGTGAGTGCCAGGGTCTATAAATCAAATCCTGTTGGTGGGCTGCAGCACTGGATTGTGCCACTGGCCTGCCATTGCAGAGCCTATGCCCAGCCTGGGGCTGCCATGTTGACTTGGCAAGTGCACACACTTGCAAGTCCCTAAACCTTCCCTTTTCTACATGTGAGTCGCCCCTAAGGTAGGCCCATGGTACCCCCTTGGGCAGGGTGCATTGTATGTGAAAGGTAGGACATGCCCTGGTGTGTGTGGCATGTCCTGATAGTGAATTACAGTCTACTTCATTTTTCACTATTGCAAGGTTACCTGTTCCCCGTAGGCCAGGATGGGCAGTTAGATTATAACATCCTATAATCCTAACTGACCCAGGGAACATGGTAGAAACGTGTTGGCTGTGCCAGTTTTATGAAAAGAAGGAATATGATTAAAGAAAAGAACGTTCAAATAACTTCTTTGAACAACTGACTTTATTGGAGTGGACCTTCCTTTTTTCTATGAACATTTGTTTTCTTATACATCCTTGTTGGGAGAAGTTCCACCGGCATATAATTTGAAACAGACAGAATCAATGTGCTTGAGCTTGGTCTGCTGCTGTGCCTTTTGTATTTTTTTTACCATGGTAGAGAGTCGAGTTTAGTATTCCTGAACTCAGAGTGATGAAATACATCTTTTAGTGAAGTTGGTTTTAGCATTCTGTGTTTGAAAATACCATTTTTAGAAAGTAGGTATTTTCTTGCCTAACCATCCAGCCTGCATCTGCGAGGTTGTGCATTGTCTGTCTGGTTTGTGAGTGACAGGGGCTGGGGGAGACTCCAGGAGGCAGGGCGAGTCAGCACAGGGCTGAATAGACACATCTACACATAGGTGGGTGGGAGGAGTAGCACCTGGGTCTGAATAGGGCTGTGCCTGCCTTCCACAATGCTGGCTCCACCTCCTGTGGTGTGTCTGATGTCCCTGGCGTACACTGTCAGAGGAAAAGCAGGAGTATTGTAAACAAAGTGCTCCAAGACTGACCAGAACTGATTTGGACTAGGGACAGGAACCTCTGCCTTCAGAGGACAAAGTAATTTCTGGTATAAATATTGGGGCCCAGACCCCGAGACTTTAGAACTCGCTGCAATCAAGGAACCTGCCAAGAAGAAGAGCTGGAAGAGCTGCCAGGAGGGGTACTGCCCCTTTGCTGTGTTGTTGCTTTGTTGGGTTGGCATGCAGCTGCAGCTTCTGCTTGGGTAGTGAAAAGACTGGACTGAACTTTCTCTACGTGTGCTGAGTATCTCCAAGGGCTTGAGGTAGAGCTTACCCCCGTTCAAGAAGTCTCAGAAACAGCAAAGATTTCAAGCTTGCACTGCGACCTGTGGGCACCTCACTCTGCACCGCCTTGCTTCACGACGACGCCTTGGTATCCCCGACGACGTTGCTCTACGCTAGACTCGACGCCGCTGCTTGCACCGTGGTTCGAGGGCACTGCTCATAAGGTTAGAAGGCACCGCCCTCATCCTGCACCGCAGCCTTGGCCTACCGACGCCAGTGCCATCGACTCCAGTTGTCAGCCAATGACAGTGCTTCAACGACAGCGACGCCGTTGATGCACCGTGACCTGCCAGCACAGTGGCCAGCACCGCCTTCATCTCACACCGCGACCCTGGTCTCACCGAAGACGCCATCTGACGCCGCCACTGAGCTGCTGCTCCCACCGTGACCTGAGGGAACCGCATGCCGCACCGCTGCACTTTGCACCGCAGCACCCGACGCCTGATGACGCCAACGCTCCTGATTCCATCAGAGAGATCGACCTTCATCGGGTGTGACAACGAGAGGTCATCGACGACCTGCATCTCTGAAAGGTACTGTTTTGCAGTTCTTCCAGGCACCGTAGCTGACCTGCGACACCGCGGTAAGCCAGAACTGTTTGGATTTGTTTGTTCACGACGCCATGATAGCCCCGGATGTAGCTATCAACATCAAGAAACTGTGTTTTCAACCTATCCTTGCATGTTAAAGACATCTTGCAACGCATCTATAGTTAAAGTACTGTACTGTGGATTTTTATCGTATTTGGTCTTGTTTTAAGTATATAAAAATATTGGCTATTTTTCTAAACTGGTGTAGTGTCCTTTTGTAGTGTTTACACTGTATTACTGTTGGTTATGTGCAAAATCTTAACACACTGCCTCTAATATAAGCCTGACTGCTCGTGCCAAGCAACCAAGGGGGTGAGCAGGGGTTATTTTAGGAGTGTAACTCCCTTATCCCGACTAGAGTGGTGGTTTCTGCTTGGCTTTGGTCCAAACCTTAGCCAACTAGAAATCCCATGTCTAACAGTAGTTCTATGCAGAGAGAGCCCCGGTCGGACCTTCACCCTAAGATGCACGCTGAGGGAACTGGCTTCCCTAAGCATGCTAATACATAATAAAGCTTTATCGAGACCTCAGCCACGCCTACTATGGAAAAATACCGTCTGGAGCCGGGCATGAACGAAGAGGGTACAGAGAGATGAGCTAACACCTGCCAGATGGGTGTATTATCAGAGCTCCAAGGCCAATGTGTCGGGCTCCAATGCCTTCCAACGTGGGATCAGAACTACACATACAGAAAGGAATGTGCGTAAAGGACATTTATTCATTAGCAAATCCAACTTCAACCTTGGAGAGCAGTGAAAGGATAAGAACGATATACAGTTTTACAGTTCTGCTGAAGCAAACGTAAAACAAGTGAGGCCTAGTGTGGCTGCGGCCTAAACAAACTTCTAGTAGTTACGCATTACAAGATGGAGGTACACAAGCCAACAAAGCTTACATGCTATAAGGATAACTCAGTGGGTTTCAAAATGCTATTACAAATGGCATCTATTTAGCCACCTAATGCTAACATATGTAATAGATAGGAATGCATCTAATGTAAGCCTTTCCAGCGAGTCGCTCTGATGGGGTGGAAGGTTAAGGAAGATCAGTGACACATGGACATGTCCCGGCTCACGGTTTGAGTTAGGGGTTGGCCAATTGACCTCCAGGGGTATGTTCATGTCCTCTCTTTGGGTACAAGCCTTACATAGGTATCCCCTCAGCGCCTGAATCATTTATATAATACCATCCGCTGAATGGGGGTTATTTTTGGCAGGGAATATTTGTTTCCTGTATCATCTTCCGAGTCCATTGTCAGGTCTTTCGGGTATGAGGAAGTGTCCGTCATTCTGTCAGATTTCTGTGGTGACATGATCTGTGCCACTGCTTTTCTGTCTTGCTTTGTTTGGGATGCTGTGGGTTTCTACATTTGTTTCAGCCTGCTTGTCCACTTCTGCCTTCTCCTCGCAGCACGTTTCGGTGCCCAGGGGCCCGGTTGAGGTTTTGGCAGGGGCGCTCCTTTTATACACGCCTCTAGCCAGGCCCATGTGTCTTCTGGGGAGTCACAGAAGTGGGTGGTCCACCGATTATGATTAGGAGTTTTGCCTTAAATACAATGGAATACTGTGGTCCAGCTTCCAGGAGGGCCTCCTGGGCTTCTTTGAAGGATGCTTGTTGTGCCTGCACTCTAGCCGTAAAGTCTGGGAACAACTAAATTTTGCGATTGTTCAAGGCATAGGTGCCATGTACCCGGGCTTGTTGCAATGTAGTATCGTGATCTCAGTAGTAGAGGAGCCTATCCACTACAGGACGAGGAGGCCTTCTGGGCGCAGGGGGGTGCACAGGGACCCAGTGTGCGCTCTCTAGTGCAAAAAAATGGGAATGGCAATCTGGGGCATCTCAATTCTCAGACAGTTTTCCAGGAATGCCACCATGTCTGGGCCCTCAGCTCTCTCTGAGATTCCCACAACTCCTATATTGTTGCATCTAGTGTACCCATCAGCATCCTCTGCGTGTTACTCCAGCACCGTCACCCTCGCTGTGAGATCCTCCACCGCACTCTCTACATCCTTTACTCTGTCCGCTAATTTTTGGTACTCTGCTTTTAGGAGCCCCAAATCCACAGAGACAGCTCCAATGTCCTGCTGCAGAGTTGCCTTGGTGTCAGCACTTGCAGCTAATACTTTGTCCAGGTGCAGGTGGAACGAGGCCTCCATAGTAGTAGTCTCACTGCCCTCCTTCTCTTTGGGTTGTGGGGAGGGCTCCATTGTGCAGGGCTGCATGCCCCAGGTTTCAGCTTCTGCCTGCGCATTATGGCACACAAGTATAAGGCTGTATGTCAGTGTAGACAAATCTCCTAACTATCTTACTTCTGCCCTGGAGGTGCTGTTGCTCCAGGTATTTCAAGGAGACTCTGTGTATTAGTCCCAGTATGAAATTGTCTATGCAGTTTTCAGTTCAGATCTCACTATAAAGTAGGCTTTTCGTGCTGGCAGTTACATGGGGTAGGGGCTCGGACTATTCCCCAACTGGTGGAAGCCTCCTGAATGACTCCAGGCCTTCTCTCCACTCCAGGCTGCCCACGATCCAAAGACACACAGCCCCGGGTAAAACAGACTCTCCTCCCTCTGTCCGGCGAGTTATGATTTTGAGGATGCATTCAACTCAGGCCAATCCCCACCAACACAACCGGGGAGGTCCAGGTATTTCCCAGTACTCCCTGCTGTAAGTCTTGTCCTTTTGTCAGGGAGGCCCCGCTATCGCTTCCAGCCAGGCCAGGCACAGAATTCCACAGCACGCCCCCGGGCCACAACATTGACCCCGACCTCCCATACTGGCACTGTCTCTCAATCTGACTCTCTTTTCAGGTGGAAGCTGTTGCGCTTATCCTCCCCATCCTAGGCCCTGGACCTCACCTCACCTTCAAGCCAAGTCCCAGCCGTTTTGCAGGTCCACCTCCAAGACAAGGCCTGCGGGCTGTCACGACCTCCCAGATCAGTTGGTCCAGTCTGCCCAATCTCAGCGGTCAGGAGGGCCTCCTCGCCCCTACGTGTTGCTGTCGCCTTGCAGGATACTCTTCCCCACCTCCTGCAACATTCCACAACGCAAGAGCTTTCAAGACCTCAGAACCACCTGGCCTCAGTCGCTCACCGTAGCCCCAGACGGAGCTCAGCGGGGGACGCAGAGCAGGAGACAGGTTGTCGCTTCCGGACCATTTTTTTTCTAACTGCAGTCTTCCTTCTCAGTTGGGTGCCCCGTCCCTGCAGGTGCCACCGGCCTGCTCCAGCACCCAGCACCCTCGACCCTACCTGCTCCTGTAGCTCATCCCGGAGCTTAGGCAGGATCGCCCCCTCAACCTCTTTACTACAGCTTTGGTGGTATATCTCCTCCTGGGAGTTGCAGAACCAACAGCTCAGTCGGAAATCTCAGGATATGATTTAGGCCGGGATGGAGCTATTAACCTATGAGCCCGCTATGTTCATGATCTCGGCCACGCCACCAAGGGAACACATCCTTTACCCAGCAATCAGAACTATGACCTGTCTTTACAACAAAGCCACTAACCCAACTGCAACATTACTACGCATTACTTTACCCCGCAAGTGAATACAGCAACTTGCTTTAAGGGGCGCGTTGTTGGACTAGTTTTGGATTTTAAGTCCAACACCTTCTCTACCGATACATTGACTTGAGTTGGAATAGTAATTTATGCTATTCCAAAGTGCAATGCCCTCCTAAGGCAAATCATTATGTGATAAAGTAACGCGTTGTAACATCGCAGTCGGTGTAGTGATTGCATTGTAAAGGTATACAAGGTAAATGCATGCATGGTTCCATCATACATCCACTTGTGAAGTTTGGTGTGATAAATTCTGGTGACTAGTTCATCTACAGGTAATTTGTCGTTTTTCACATACTGTGTTTTCTAAGCCTAACATAAATACTAATTATGCTTAGAAAATAACAACTCAATACCTTAATTAGGCTAATAAATGTACCATAATTTAGTGATCAATCATCACTTAATTCAGCTGAGTCTTACCTCTCTTTCCATAAGTCACTGTAATGTATCGTGACAAATTCCAGCCAGCCATGCCACATTTAATGTTACCCTGTGAAGTCAGACACTTCCCTTTGCAACTCCAAACAAGTACACAATAAAAAAAGAAGTTAATTAATAATATATTTTCAGGTGACTTTCACTGAAGGAATTCTAACACACCAAGAAAGATGGACATGCCTACACTGGAATCATGAGTATATATCACAAAGGCAGTACAAATAAACAAAACTCCAAGTAGGACCCAGGAACAGAGAGATGTCCGGAACTTGAACAATATATCACGTTTCAGACACAGTGTCGCTTCTAGCATCATGGACAAAAAATGTAAACTGTCATCTTAAGCTTGATTGAGACGAGGGCCACTAGGACACTGACCTACAACTATAGAATTACAGTCCAAACAGGATATAAACTGGGAATGGCTGTGTTAACAAAATCAATAATCTAATTAACCAATTGACAATTAATTTCCATTATAATTAAAATTATCTATTAAATAATACACGTTTACGATCATTGTATAATTAAGTAGCAAATCAACAAGTTTGAAATTAAAGCACGTATACATATTTAAAATTAATATTTAAAAACGCTTCCCACCCAAATCCAAAATAAATCAATAAATCGATTCAAAGAAAATGTTATAAAACTTTAAATATTTTACCACATCAAACAAAACTATACTTAAACAATTATACACACTTAATGTTAAAGTAATACCTTACAAAATATAATAAAACACAAAACAAATATACAAAATATATACAGCTGTATTTCTTTTTTCTAAAACGATATAAAGTACTTAAACATTGGTATACTTATCTTCTATATTCTGCCCCATAATATTTTTTACACGATATTTGTGTCTCAAGACCTAATACAGAGTTAGGAACCAGTCTATATTAGAGTACTTTGTCATTGATCATCTTAAATTAAGAACTAGCTTTTTTGAAAAAGTACTGCCAGATTGTGACTCAATCAGATACATACAACTATGTGAATCTGCAGAACAGTGCACTACCTGCACAGTCAATAGGCATGTTTTGCAATACACCGTGCTGTTATCAGGGATATTGGAATTTAGGGGTGGGGGTGCCGAATTATATGACAGGCAGCAAGAACAGACTAATTATATGGCATAATGCAACACATTTTGTAATAGTACTTCGTAATACTTGTGTCATTTATACACAGGTTAACACCATTTGGGGAAAGGGTTAACCTAATTAGCATCAGTTTAAAACATAATTATAGCAATAATCACAGAAATAGGCCGGTCAACCTTTGCAAAGGGTCTCCCACTGTGCAACAACATGTGTTGGACGATGTTTAGTAACTTGTGATCCATTTGTGCTAGAAAATATTTTACAAGTTTGCAAATGTTGGATTATGTAACAAACCCATAGTCATGATGCAAAAGCAGCAGCTGTAAAATCGCCTGAATCCAGTGACCCTGACTACAATATAGTGCATTGGTTGGGGTCGCTAGAAGTACAGCAGAAATACTAAAATGGAGTTTGCGGAGTAAAGGGAATAGTACCCTTGCCTCTACCACTGTGCCGAAGACGATCATGGAGGAGAAGATGCTGGGTGGGCTGTTAGTTCATTTTAAAGTACCCTCTGTAAACCTACAATGTAGCTCGCTCTAAATTTGCGGCATGTGCGTCATGAGGAACTTCGAAGGAGGAGGCGAGAATGAAATAACATCTAGACATCTTTTGCAGAGATGTGAGAGAAGGGAGCGGAGAGAGTAGAGACAATAGAGGCCTTTCAATTCACCATGTAACTTGCAATCTGCAGATAGCACAAGGAACTCTGCAACATAAGTATTAATCCATTGTGCTATCTTACATAAAATACAAGTCTGTCACCTATATGTTATACTCTATGTTCTGCAAAAGTTAATTGAATCAGCTGATATATTGTATGAAGCTCTTAGCTCCTGGCCACAGGGTGTATACAGATCTCTCCACCAAATGCATTACCCATTCTTACTAGTATGTTACCT
Organism: Lissotriton vulgaris; assembly: GCF_964263255.1. Classification (NCBI taxonomy): domain Eukaryota; kingdom Metazoa; phylum Chordata; class Amphibia; order Caudata; family Salamandridae; genus Lissotriton; species Lissotriton vulgaris. The sequence continues at coordinate 618,269,920 of NC_141698.1, forward strand.
TCTGATTTGCTATATATACATAGATCTCTGCAGAATAGGCATTAATCACATTATCAAGTTTAACAAGCAGTGTATTTTAGACTAATAAAGAAGGCCAGACTAGCTTTTAAATCCATTTTCATGTTGACAATTTCGTTGGGGGCAGAGGTTTTAGAAATAATGAATACGTACACTGGCATTTACAATATTCCTTGTGGTGCCATACTTCTGATCCCATTTCTTATGACCTCACCACATTCCAGCCCCTGCTCTAAACATTAATTTATGGGTTCTAAGATGCAGTTCTTTCCTTTTTAGGCACCTGGCCTAACTGTGTCACTATCATGTTTCCACAAGTACTCAGGTTGAACTCAGTGCAGCATGTTCTGGATTCGTGCAATGCAACATGCCCAGGCGCATTCTAGTATGGCATATTTAGACATACACTGGTGAACCATAGTCATGATGCATTCCAGTATGGCATTCTCAGGTTTCCCTCAGTGATACAAACAGCATGGTCAAGTTTTTCCCAGTGCAGAACACTCAGTGTTCCCCAATGGTGTCATACTTCTGGCCTCCTTTCTGCAGCACCAGAGCTGGCATTCACTACTTACGTAAACCTAGGCTTCTCACAATGGAGGACCTTCATGTTTCACTCAATGTGACATTCAGCTTTAACTCAATGAGGCACCCTCATGATTAATCCAGTGGAGCACACTCAAAGATGCCCCAGTAAGAAACAGACTCCCTCAGTGCAATGCACTAACAATTCCTCTAGTGTAGTGTATGCAGACCTTTAGGTTGTTGCATTGTTGCTCAATAGGGCTGTCTATCTTTCAGAACTCTTGGGTTTACACCAACAGTGGGATGCTGGCAACCCCAAGCTACCAATTATTTCAGTGTGACAACACCTTCCTAATCACATTACCTAGAAAGAGACATGTGAAGGCGGCTATATTCACTTGTTTCTATCTTTGCAGTGCGTTGACAGCACTTTCACATCCATCTGAGCAGACAAGAGGTGCACTCAAGGAAGAGAGATATAGTGTTCTATGCTGTAGATATGTTTAGTCGCCAGTGTCATTAGGTGTCACATTTGCATACAGATATGCTCATTCATTACAGTATAGTGCTTCTCAGTCTTGCACGAGTTGAGCAGACTGCGGCTTTCATTGTACTTATGAACACCTGCTTTGATCAAATATAAGTTTGATGAGATCGCTTAGTGTGCAAAATGCGCTGCTCGGAGAATTGCTGTTCCCCTTTCAGAATAAAGAACAAACTCTAATGCACAGCCTTTTCTGACTGAAAGAATCTCTGCTTGTAGCTCACACAACTTTGACATTTGATTGACAGGTTACCATGGAGAGAAAATAGATGTTAAAGAAGCAACCTATCAAGTGCAGTTGTTTTGGAGCAATAAAGTGTCTTGTCCCTACACAATACAACACATTTCTGTCAAGAATATTTTTACAGGTCCATCTGTTCTGCAGATCACAGCAACTGGGATGAATATAGCTGTTAAGGTTAACCTGAGGAGTTTTAACTAGGTGTGCTGAGGAGTCGCGGAATGAGCGCAACTGCAACTCTTCCGGAAATGTATCTTGCTCAATCAAGTAGGTTGGAATAGGCTGTGGAAAGCTGACAGATGAAATATGAATGAAGGGCAGTTGACCGGTGTGACCAGCACTGTTTTCCCAATTGGAAATGCTGAAGCATGTGTCGACTGCCTTTCTCTTCCTGGACCAGCGCAATTTTGCCATCCAAAGACATATGTTTTTGAAACAAAGTAGCATAACTCCACATAATGCTATACGATGTTTGTGGACATATATATGACAAACAAAACACGTTTCCTGAAAAAAGCAAAAGATAAAGGGAATTTAAGGTTGATGAGGGTATCAATAGTGTTTACAGCACAAACTCTAAGAACACATAAAATAGAAAAAGTTAAGATACCATCACTTTAGCTCTCACCCTTGCTGTGGTAATTGAACCTTAACTCTCACTACCTGCGGTCTACACTCTTACCAGCATGGACCATGTTTTTGACACATTAGACAATCTTCAATATCAGAAATTACATTCATAATGATTACTCATGAATAGAATCTTAATTTTCTATGCCAAAAAGCATGTTACATACCACATAAATACACAAAGTAATACCATACTTGAAATAAGATTAAAAAAACATGATATGATATAGTATAGATTTCAAATACTGATAAGTTGTAAGACAACTGACCAGGTCAAAAGCCTTTTTGGCAACAAAATAACATTTTGCTAGCTGACTCTTTACATTAGCATGATCAAACACTTCCTTTTTTTATTGAAAATCTGACATAATACATTGGAGTGCACAGAGAAGAAAAAGAAGAAAAAAACCAATATATAGGATTATAACATTCTAAAATGGGTAGGTTAAATGCTATATAAAACTAAAAGAAGAAGATATATGGCAAAAAGAAAGTAGCATATTTCTTTACAGGTGTCTATTACTTATATAAGCGTTTAACCAGAGAGTTAAATCTATTTATTTAACCTACCCCTTGCTTATTACGTTCCTCCATCCAAATGATAAGTGGTTTCCATATATTCATACCTTTTTTTCTATTTTTTGAACCTTTATAGTGCAATTTCTTGTTTCCCCATACAGATTAATCGATTTAGCCACTGATAGAAAGTTGGTGGTTCAGAGTCTTTCCATACTGTGGCTATCAGAAGGCGTGCTATTGCTAAACTTAGAAACATAAAATCTCTTTGTGGCGTATCAATTTGCAGTGTTGCATCAAAACCCAGTAACATTAGTGTAGCAGTGATCTTAAGATTCCTCCCCAATGTCTGTTGCATGAATGACTCAATTGCCATTTTTAACTCATCTAATTTAGCACAGGAGTAAAACATATGTATCATATCGGCTGGTCCGTTTTGACATCTTGGGCATCTATCCGAATCTCTCTTCCCCCATTTAAAGAGCTTTGCTGGTGTATAATATAAGCTATATACAGTCTTATATTGTTGAGCTTTAAGGTTAGATGCCATGAATACATTTTTACCAATTTCCAGGACCATATCTATATCAACATCCCCATCATTTAGTTTGATTGATCAATTCACTTCTGTTTTTTTCTAGATCATTAGATATACATTTTTGTAGTTCCTGATAAAACTTTTTATTCTGCTTTTGGATTACCGATAAGATGAAGTATTGGTATAGAATCTAGGCTGATATTCTCTTTTGGGACAGCTCTCATAGAATTCCTAATTTGTAAGTATTTAAAACATGAGTCGCTTTGTAGGTCATATTTTTGTGCAATTCCTATTAAACTACGCATTTCTGAGTTTACATAAACATCAATCAGCGTTACAATCCCCTTTTTTTCCCATTTTTTTGCCATATCGTCATATATATTCGTATGCAAGAGATCAGAGTTCCACAATGATGTATATTTGGTATATCTATTAATATCACATATTTTCACTATCTTTACCAATTGCTGATTGCACAATCGATACACTTATATCCTTTCCTTTGATATTTCCTCATGTCATTTTGGCGTTGAAATAACCCAGCTGTGGCTTCCCCAATTGCTAATTCATAAATAGTAGGTATTTCTGTCCGTTCATTTTGTATCTTCTTATGATAATATAGGATACTTAGGTTTTGAATGGCCGTCGCCCAATAGCATAGCTGTATATTCGGAGCATTCCAGCCACCTTGATCAATCGGTTGGTTTAAATATTTATAAGCACAACAAGTTCTTTGGTAGCTCCAAATAAAATTAGTAAACATCCCTTCAATTTTCCGTATTTTTTTAGCCATTAATTCTATGGGGATAGCTCGCATTAAATATAGAATTTTTGCAAAGATTTTCATTTTGATTACATTTATCCTTCCAATTATTGTAAGATGTAAATGATCTAATCGTTTAATTTCCCTACTGATAGAAGTCATAACTGGGTATATATTTTTTGCCCAGATATCCACCATTTTTGCTGTTACCCTGACTCCTAAGTATACGGCAGACTCCTTTACACGGGAATCGTCCAGTATACAATGAGATGAGCATATGATTTTTGTCTTTGAGCTATTTAACAGATAGCCGGATCTCTTTCCAAACCTTTCCGCCAACCTCTCTACTTCTGCAATTGCTTCTCGTGGTGCTGGTGTTATTAGGGCAATATCATCAGCGTACGCTAATATTTTTGTCTCATGTTTATGAAATATTACCGGTTTAATTATGGGATTGTTTAAAATCAAGGAAATAAAAGGATCTAAATAAAGTGCAAAAAGGATTGGGGAACAAGGGCAACCATGGCGAGTACCTCTCTCTATCTTTAATCTTTTGGATGTATGACCCATTATCTGGATTTTAGCATGCGGATTATAATACATATTTTTCTTAATCAGAAGGGGGAAAGGATCACTTGTCCTGCTTAAACCTTGGGTTCACAAGTCGAGGAACTGGTATCTCCCAACAAATATGACCCTCATACACGTGTATGTTGGTAATTTCTCTTAAGCGGTATAAACTGTGTCCCCGCTTTTCTACACGTGCGTGTGTAATCATTGAGTCATTTTTTGTCTTGTGCACCCTCCACCAGGAGGTTTTGCCTTAGGTTTAAGGCAGTAGTGATCGTGGAAAGTGGGGGGTCTAGTGGTGGTGTCGTTATTAAAAATCCGGACAGCCAGACAGAGGCAATTTAATAAGTCTGGATTCGGACTATGAATAAAATTTCTGGTGCACTCTTCGAATTGGTAAGGGATTCAAGTGCACTATATATATATAGTTTAAAAAGAGGTCAACATGTTTCAGCCTTTGCTAGTCAGAGGATCTATAGGCTTTCGTCAGGACCAATGGGAGTGAGTAAGTAGTGAAAAAATTGTGAGAAGAATAAAGGGTTATTGACCTGAATCTTCGTGAGTTAAGGTTTCATTGTACCTGCAAAATAGAGAACATACACACAAACAGCAACAAACAGGGAGATGGGGTATAGGAAAACACATAATTATGTACAATAGTACCTTTATATTTATAAGGAACTAGAAAATGGCAATACTTTTCATCATACTCATTTCAGGCGTCAACTCTTCCATTATCATACTTCGGTGGGCAGAGGAGAATCGACTAGTACTGTAGTGAGGTGCCCATAGTTCTACCATTATGCTATCACTGTGCATGGTCTATGGTGAAAGACGTTATGCAATGTGGCCGTCTTGTGATTGCGTCTAAGTACGCTACAGACATTCCATTCTGACTTGACAAATATTCCGAGCGTGTGGTGTTTTGCGTACTAAAAAAGAATTTTAGCATGCTTATTGTGACCAAAAGTTGTCCACGAGTCATTATCTCGAGATTTGGTGATGCGTGACTAAGTTCATATTAAGTACGTTATGTGCGCTTTCATTTATAGTGCGTACCTTATTATTTCGGGAAATTGCTTCCTCGGGGATTTAGGCTGATCGAGAGAGGCCTTCCTAAAGGGGTATTAAAAGAAAGGTATTATAGGGCGCTGTCTCATACTTGCGGTTTTTCGTGTACTCAGCGCGCATGGGTTTTCGGGTTACCTTAGTGCCTTCTTACTCGGTCCTGGCAGCATGTGCTGACTCTGCCTGTCGTCACCCGGAACTACAGTGTGATGCAGTTCCGGGTGGATTTGTACTCTGTGGCGGTGGCGCTAGAAGAAATACTTCAACTTGCAGAACGATCTACAAGAGGAGTTGACCTTATTGCCAGATGTATTCATTTATGTTATTAGTGATGAATATGCCACTGTACAAATTAAAATAACGTGCATAAATTAAGTGTTGTTATTTAATTCGTTGGGGGAAAATTAAATAATAATATCTTGTAAACTTAATAATTTTAAGGTAGGCTAAGGTGGGCACGGAAATTACTACGCTTTGAGGAGAGCACAATGGTTTGGTTGTTGTTCTCGTGGGTCACTGGGTCTGCAATGATGGGTAGGGTTATAAGGCCGCTAGAATAACGCACTTGTGGTAATCTGCAATGATGGGCAGGGTTATAAGGCCACTAGAATAACGCACTTGTGGTAAAATGTTAAAAATGGGACTTTGAGTATTATATCATCTGTTGAGGGACAACCAGGGAACGGAATCGTTAAGGCCTTGGGTATCTGTTTTGAGCCTATGGACCCAACGTTGTTCCTTCTCGAACAGTATATTTTCTGCGTTTCTGTCTACTGTCTCTAGGTTTTCTAGGATTACCCAGTGAAGGTCATTGGATGTGTGTTGTTTTTCTTTATAATGCGATGACATCTTTGTCGTGCTTTTCTGGCAGTTAACATTACTCCTGTGTTCGCAGAGTCTCTGTTTGGCTTTACGGCATGTCATCCCAATGTATCTCATATTGCAAGGGCATGTGATCATATATACAACGTGGCTAGTATTGCAGTTGGTGTGTTTTTTCAATTTCCATAGAAAGTTTGGAAGTAACTGCAGTTCTTTTGTTGGTTTTGTGGTAGCACAAACTATACAGGTGCCACAAGGATAGTGTCCAGTAATTGGAGGGTTATTCCATAGGCCCGGTTGTTGTTTCTTTTTCTTCGGTGGAGGTCTTGTGTGGACCAGTAGGTCTTTGATATTGCTGCTCCTTTTGTTCGCAAATCTTGGTTTAGACCAAGTCAAGGTGTTCGATGTTATAATCTTCCAGTTGCGGTTGATTATTTTCTTCACCTGATTTGTTATCGGGCTGTAGGTTGTGACACATGTAGTTCTGTCTTCAGTCTGTTTTGGGCGACTTTCAAGTAGAGATTCTCTGGGTTGATTTCTGGCTCGTTTTGCACAGGAGTTGATTATTCTTTTTGGGTAATCTCTAGCTGCTAGTTTATCACAGAGATCTGTTGCTTGGGCTTTGTAGTCTTTTATGGAACTGCAATTTCTCCTCAGTCGTAAAAACTGACTGTACGGAAGGTTTTCTCTCAAAGGTCGGGGGTGAAAACTGTTGAAAGATAGCAGACTGTTTTTGGCAGTAGGCTTGAAAAATGTTCTTGTTTGTAAGGTGTTCTCCTTAGCGAAGATGGTGATGTCTAAGAAGTCAAGACTCTGCGCATTGGATGTGAATGTAAAGTTCAAGCATTCGTCCTGATTATTCAACCACCTATGAAAATCTGTTAGTGATGCATTGTTTCCTTTCCAGATTAAAAATATATCGTCGATATATCTCTTCCAGAAGAGTATATGACGAGAGAAGGGGTTGTTTACGTTATGTATGTAAGTCTGTTCGAAGGTGCTTACATACAGACCGGCTACGCTTGGCGCAAAGGTACCGCCCATAGATGTACCATGTTGCTGGAGATAGAGAGTATTTTTGTATTGGAAATTTTTTTCCATAAGGGCCAGTCTGCAGCATTCTAGTACAAAATGTCTTGGGGTTCGGTGGGGCCAATCGGTGTTGAACAGTATTGTTTCGAGAGTCTCTAAGGTTTTCTGTTGTGGAAGGCTTGTGTAGAGGCTTTCGACGTCTAATCCTACTAGGAGCATGCTGCTCTCTGAGTACTCGAAATTCTGTAGCATATTGATCAAGTCTCGTGTGTCTTTAAGGTAGGTAGGCGTGGTTTGGATCAGTGGTCTCAAGTACTGGTCTGCAAATTGTGATAATGGCTCTAGAATAGAATTGATCCCCGAGACGATTGGTCTTCCTGGTGGGGGCATCTTATCTTTGTGCGTCTTGGGCAGAGAGTAAAAGTATGGCGTGACTGGTGCTTTGGTTACCAGATAATCCGCCTCTCTTTTAGATAGCCAGTTGTTACATTCGCTTCTTCAATCATCAGGGCTATTGTTCTTTGCAAGCGCGCTGTTGGGTCGGTTGTAATCACTTGATAGAATTTGGTGTCTGCTAGTAGATCCATGCATTGTCTGTCGTATCCTTCTGCTGATAGTAGGACTACACCTCCGCCTTTGTCTGCAGGCTTTATGACAATGTCATGGTTATCCTTCAGTTCTGTCAGAGCGAGTTTTTCTGCTTTTGATAGGTTCTGGAAAGGTCTCGGAGGATGGTGATTTAGTTCTTCAACTTCCTTCATGATGGCCTGTTCAAATGTACTAATCTCAATGGGTATTTGCGAGTTAAGCGGGCAAAAGGTGGATTTATTCCTTAAAGTCGTGTCTCCTTCTTGAGGCTGCTGTTCTCCTTTGAAAAACGCTTTCAATTTTAGCGTGCGACAAAAGTTTGCAAGTTCGCACTTTGTTTTGAAAACGTCTGTTTTTGGGGTTGGCACGTAACCTAATCCTTTGTTCGGGGCACTTGTTTGATTCTCTGTTAGTTCTAGTCCTGTTAAGTTGACTATTAGATTGTCGGACCTTGTCCCGTGTTGGCTTTGGTGACGCTCCTGGTTTGGACCTGTCGTGTCTGGTCGGACCAGGTTACTCCTTTTTGCCTGGACCTCCGGTTGTTCTGGCCATTCCCTAAAAAAGGACGGCTTTGTTGGTAATTTTGGGCACCTTGTGGTGGCATTTGGTGGTTCATGGGTACTGGGAAGTACGGATTTGGCCACCCTTGGAACTGGGGGTTAAATGGATGGAATGGTATTCCTTGTACATTGTCTTGGAAAAAAGGGGGGCGCCAGTAGTTACTTCGGCCTCTACGTTGTCCTGACTTCTTAGACATCACCATCTTCGCTAAGGAGAACACCTTACAAACAAGAACATTTTTCAAGCCTACTGCCAAAAACAGTCTGCTATCTTTCAACAGTTTTCACCCCCGACCTTTGAGAGAAAACCTTCCGTACAGTCAGTTTTTACGACTGAGGAGAAATTGCAGTTCCATAAAAGACTACAAAGCCCAAGCAACAGATCTCTGTGATAAACTAGCAGCTAGAGATTACCCAAAAAGAATAATCAACTCCTGTGCAAAACAAGCCAGAAATCAACCCAGAGAATCTTTACTTGAAAGTCGCCCAAAACAGACTGAAGACAGAACTACATGTGTCACAACCTACAGCCCGATAACAAATCAGGTGAAGAAAATAATCAACCGCAACTGGAAGATTATAACATCTTGACTTGGTCTAAACCAAGATTTGCGAACAAAAGGAGCAGCAATATCAAAGACCTACTGGTCCACACAAGACCTCCACCGAAGAAAAAGAAACAACAACCGGGCCTATGGAATAACCCTCCAATTACTGGACACTATCCTTGTGGCACCTGTATAGTTTGTGCTACCACAAAACCAACAAAAGAACTGCAGTTACTTCCAAACTTTCTATGGAAATTGAAAAAACACACCAACTGCAATACTAGCCACGTTGTATATATGATCACATGCCCTTGCAATATGAGATACATTGGGATGACATGCCGTAAAGCCAAACAGAGACTCTGCGAACACAGGAGTAATGTTAACTGCCAGAAAAGCACGACAAAGATGTCAACGCATTATAAAGAAAAACAACACACATCCAATGACCTTCACTGGGTAATCCTAGAAAGCCTAGAGACAGTAGACAGAAACGCAGAAAATATACTGTTCGAGAAGGAACAACGTTGGGTCCATAGGCTCAAAACAGATACCCAAGGCCTTAACGATTCCGTTCCCTGGTTGTCCCTCAACAGATGATCTAATACTCAAAGTCCCATTTTTAACATTTTACCACAAGTGCGTTATTCTAGTGGCCTTATAACCCTGCCCATCATTGCAGATTACCACAAGTGCGTTATTCTAGCGGCCTTATAACCCTACCCATCATTGCAGACCCAGTGACCCACGAGAACAACAACCAAACCATTGTGCTCTCCTCAATGCGTAGTAATTTCCGTGCCCACCTTAGCCTACCTTAAAATCATTAAGTTTACAAGATATTATTATTTAATTTTCCCCCAACGAATTAAATAACAACAATTAATTTATGCACGTTATTTTAATTTGTACAGTGGCATATTCATCACTAATAACATAAATTAATACATCTGGCAATAAGGTCAACTCCTCTTGTAGATCGTTCTGCAAGTTGAAGTATTTCTTCTAGCGCCACCGCCACAGAGTACAAATCCACCCGGAACTGCATCACACTGTAGTTCCGGGTGACGACAGGCAGAGTCAGCACATGCTGCCAGGACCGAGTAAGAAGGCACTAAGGTAACCCGAAAACCCATGCGCACTGAGTACACGAAAAACCGCAAGTATGAGACCGCGCTCTATAATACCTTTCTTTTAATACCCCTTTAGTAAGGCCTCTCTCGATCAGCCTAAATCCCCGAGGAAGCAATTTCCCGAAATAATAAGGTACGCACTATAAATGAAAGCGCACATAACGTACTTAATATGAACTTAGTCACGCATCACCAAATCTCGAGATAATGACTCGTGGACAACTTTTGGTCACAATAAGCATGCTAAAATTCTTTTTTAGTACGCAAAACACCACACACTCGGAATATTTGTCAAGTCAAAATGGAATGTCTGTAGCGTACTTAGACGCAATCACAAGACGGCCACATTGCATAACGTCTTTCACCATAGACCACGCACAGTGATAGCATAATGGTAGAACTATGGGCACCTCACTACAGTACTAGTCGATTCTCCTCTGCCCACCGAAGTATGATAATGGAAGAGTTGACGCCTGAAATGAGTATGATGAAAAGTATTGCCATTTTCTAGTTCCTTACAAATATAAAGGTACTATTGTACATAATTATGTGTTTTCCTATACCCCATCTCCCTGTTTGTTGCTGTTTGTGTGTATGTTCTCTATTTTGCAGGTACAATGAAACCTTAACTCACGAAGATTCAGGTCAATAACCCTTTATTCTTCTCCCAATTTTTTCACTACTTACTCACTCCCATTGGTCCTGACGAAAGCCTATAGATCCTCTGACTACCAAAGGCTGAAACATGTTGACCTCTTTTTAAACTTTATATATATAGTGCACTTGAATCCCTTACCAATTCGAAGAGTGCACCAGAAATTTTATTCATAGTCCGAATCCAGACTTATTAAATTGCCTCTGTCTGGCTGTCTGGATTTTTAATAACGACACCACCACTAGACCCCCCACTTTCCACGATCACTACTGCCTTAAACCTAAGGCAAAACCTCCTGGTGGAGGGTGCACAAGACAAAAAATGACTCAATGATTACACACGCACGTGTAGAAAAGCGGGGACACAGTATATACCGCTGAAGAGAAATTACCAACATACACGTGTATGAGGGTCATATTTGTTGGGAGATACCAGTTCCTCGACTTGTGAACCCAAGGTTTAAGCAGGACAAGTGATCCTTTCCCCCTTCTGATTAAGAAAGTTAAATACGGAGACTGAAAGGATTCTCACTCTGCCTCCCCTATCCCCATGATTATACACAATTATAATACATAGCCGCATTGCCCGTATAAATCCTGGATCGAAGTTTCTCTCCGCTAGTTTATCCCACAGATATCTCCAGGTCACCCGATCAAAGGCTTTTTCAGCGTCTAGGAGGACCACAGCCACATCTCGCTCCTCAACCTCCGCTATGTGCATGATTAAACACTTCCATTGCCAGATTTGTGTACTATATAGGGATTCCTTTTACCTGGTAATGGAGGAAGAAGATTAGCCTACATTTTTGCAAACGCTTTACCATCTTCAGTCAATAGAAAGAATCGCCATTAAAGGTCATATCCTATTTAATCTTTACAATTCGTTTCAGGCTTTTTGGCTCATTAACATGTCCCACATTCATGAAGTAGCACCGTCAATATATGCACATTTAATAACTGGGAAAAAGTGGCACAGTCACTCTCCTCCCATCTAATTCCCTGTACAAAAAATATTTAAGATATTTGGTGTTAGATCAGAAAAACATTTGCACAACTCCAGAATAATTCCATCAGGTCCTGCTGTCTTTTTAGATTGCATATTAGAGATGACTTGAACAGTCTTCAATTCTCTTCAATTCTCATCATAACCTCCCCATCCAGTGTTGTCGTGTGAACATCCCCCAAATTAGCCATCTGAAAATCAGTACAAATCAATTTAGCTTGTCTATATGTCTTACTAATAGAGGTCCTTGCGATACTGCGCAAATTCAGATGTTAACCTGTCCTAATATTTACAGGCATATATGGTGAATGGTACGTTACAGTGCTGCATAACATTGCAGTTCCATTTTTGTATTTTTCGTTCCAGATCAAAGAACTAGAACGTAGCTAGGATACCTTCATCCAGTTTGCTGTGATCCTTCTCTGTTTTGCTTTTTATCTCATTTATGATCATAGCATTTGCTACTCCAACTCTTTAATATTGTGCCTATCAATTTGAAGTCGCTTCCTATGTTTCGGCTATGTATCATTTCAGACTAGCTATGCTGTTGTCCTCCATCTGTATTTTTTTTCTGTTCTCTTTGCTGCATTTGATAATATTGTTCATACAAACAGCACACATCACAGCTTTCATAGAATTCTATATAGTAGCTAAATTTACTTTACCTAAATGCTGATCTATGGAAAAACTGTGGCTCTTGTAGTAATACTTTAATTAATATTCATCATGGTAAAACGGCGGACACCGTAAATATGTGGAACCGAATAACAAAGCCATTTATGAGTATGGGAAGTTGTACTCCATGAGAACTCTTTAACAAATGCTTATACAACTTTTTGAATTGGCCATGAGATGCCCAACGCCCTATTAGCAAAAATGCAAATATGACACAGTCCCTTTTATTGTTTCTGTGTTTGAATATTTCCACTTTATTCCCATTTTAGATGTTTTGGGGGCAATTGTCAAATCCATTCGTCACATCTATTGGCTACGGCTCAGACCTCAGAACCAAGATACGTGATTTAAAATACCACCTTTACCACTTCACCCAATTGTGTTACTGTGCAAATGGTCTCAACTCCCTCTGCTTCACTGGCCTTATCTTCTAGAATGTGATGATTTCACCCATTGAAGAATGGGTGACTGCATTCCCAAGTCCCCAAGTACAAAAACACTTACTATCACACATGCATGGGAAGTCCTTTGATGTGTAGATACAATTTCTGGCAAGGTGTTAAAATCTGTGTCGAAATATTGGTCTCACAAAATATAAATAGTTGCAGTCAGGGGTGAGGTACAGGACATGACACTCTCATGTTTGCAGATAACACACTTGCCTACAATAAGCATGACATTGTTATTTACTCGGGCAGGGGACTGGCGGACATCTGTTGCTATTGTGATCCTGGCATAATTGTGGCAGTGCGATATCAACAGCCAAATACTCTTTTGTCTACATAGCCTTTTGTCACTGTATGAAGTGGAGTGGAGACGCCATCATCCCTAGTCTCCATTACCCATGGTAATTTACTAGCTGAACATTACAAATCCAGTTCTTTAGTTGAGAAACTGAACCACAGAATCAATGCACATGAGGGAGCCCAGTGTACTTAGAGTACTACTGGGAAACATGTTCACTTAACCTGTGGTGATTCCAAGAAAACAATCTGAACTGTGTCATATCCCAGTCTCAACTGGAAATTAGTTTGTCTTCCAAAGTCACACATCAGTAAAGGGTGGCACAACATAAAATGCATGATTTCCTGTTTAAGGCTTAATTATGTAATATACTAGACACACTTTGAGAGCACATTAACTCACCAGTTGACTCTTGAGTGTGGGCTTCTCAGGCTCATTCTGGTCAGCTTTGCCTTTAAGCATATGCTTTTTAACTTCAAATCCCAACAGTGGGTAAAGCCACATGCTCTAGAATTTGCATCAGTTAAACACCTTCTTTCTATCTTAACGTGATATTCATTCTTTGTCCATTCACAATTCTATGGCCCTTCTTGATATAAATCTGAAATTCCAGGTGTACAACCTTAGGTAATGATACCTGATTCTCTAGTGTTTTGCTTCGCATGGGGTTGAGTGAAAGACTTTCTTGAGGCACACCGGAATACTTCATCTGGATTCGATGGAAGGATTGTCTACACAACTCCTCCTTGACCTGGCATACTTCAATATCCTGTATCATATTTCAATCTCTCTGTTAACAGAGGTCACCAAGGACATCCCACCACAGCTTAGGAAGTTACATTCCAGCTTGTATGCTATGGTTCAGTTGGTGGGCATGAGAAGATTGAGAATTCCTTCTTATAGGATCATGTATGGGATTCAGCAAGTATTCTGTCATTCTCTGATTTTATTTACTCCACCTTGCCTTATACATCGCCATTTCCATATTGAATTGGAGATGTATATAGTGTAGTCTAATAACCAAAGGATGCTAAAGCACTTTACATAAGAACACTAGTTTATACATCAGGCACATAAAATATTCTTCATTCTCTTGAGTTTTGTTTCAGGTCAGTTTGCACAGAACTACTATAAGATTAGATGTTACAGCTTACATTTCTATAAGGACATAAACTGTTCTGTAATGGGAATCATCTTCATAAAATCAATGACTTCCATCCACAGCAGGTTCGGGGGAGGGTGCTTAGGTCACATGGAATTTTGTGTGAGAGCACCCTAGCACTTTGCAGTCACTCCAACGATATAGTGGACTACAGCAGTGGCCGGGGTGCATTAAAAAAAGTATGGGAACTGTGCTACTGCCTGGGAATGGGGGAAGGGTGAGTGGGGCAGCGGCAGAGTCAAAGGTTTGCCTAAAACCCCAAAATATTCTGTTACTTTTTTTGATCTTTCACCTTCAGGTACTACATATAAAATAAAGCACATCTTAAATTAAAATAAATGTAAGTTAATCAGTGGGAAATTTGCTGAAGCACATTATGAAACTCTGTGGCATATTCACAATGAAGTAACAGAGATTGATGTTAGCCATGTTGGCTTAATGCGTGCGCAAGGCCACTTCAAAAATGCTGGGCTGCACTTTATTTGCAAGAATATGGTGCAGCCCTGTGTTTCACCCTGCACTGGTGCTATTTGCAGCTGACTAGCGCCAACATAGGCACTCTTGCACCATTCTGCAAGAGTGCCTGTGTTGCAGGGAGAGATTGTTTATGTGCTGGAAGGTGTCCCCTCTTGCTCATAAACAATCACCAATGATGTTTTGTAACTTCTACAAGGGGTGGAGAATGCAGCACACATAGATGTTGCAATGTGTCATTCTTTTTAAAGATTGTTTATGTGCAGGAAGGGACACCATACTGCACATAAACAATCAATGGCATTTTGCTGTTTCTATGTGTGCTGCACAATGCAACACAAATAGAAACAGCAAAAATGATGAGAAATAAAGCAGTTCTCGTTTCACCAGGGGAAGACCAGTATTTTTCTGGTCTTAATTTTGGTGCTGCCCCATATTTATAATCAATAGTTTGGGAGACCCAATTTACCCTTGTAGGCTTGGGAAACAATGTAGACGGTAAAAGGAGCCTGCAAGGGATTTGATTTGCAATAAGACTTTTTGTTAATCACAAGTAAATCAGGGGGTTAGTCCTACCGGAAGGAACACCAAAGTGTCATCAGACAACAAAACACAAATGGTATCTAAATATGAAATAATACGGGAGAACCTAGTAGTTTGAAAACTGTATCTTGTTTTATATTTAAATTGAAATTGGAGTACAAATGAATAAAACACTTCAGCAACTAATAATCATGTAAAGAAGTCAAATCAAATTAACCTAACAATACATGACTAGCCATCTATTCCAATTAAATCAAAAGCAAAAAATCTCTGAATGAGAATACAAATTGCTCCAGAATAACAAAATTCTGAGGAATAGAGGTTGAGGTTGACGGTTCAGTCTGTTCGGCTGTAGTCCATCAGACCATCTTCAGGACGAGTGGATAATAGCTGGGACGAAAGACTCTTTAAAAAAGAATCAGTGACTTGTATTGGAAATGTGGTCACTACTGCTGATTTAGAGTTGGCTGAGGCAGCCTGCTACCATGAAACAAATTTATGGTTTCGCTGCAGATGATATGCTGTAGTTAGGGATATTAATTTCCTGTACTACTTCTTAGAACATAGTGTATATGCATACAACTGCAGCTATTTCAGTTGTATGCATACACACTATGTTCTAAGAAGTAGTACAGGAAATTCATATCCCTAACTACAGCATATCATCTGCAGCGGAAACCATAAATTTGTTTCATGGTAGCAGGCTGCCTCAGCCAACTCTAAAACAGCAGTAGTGACCACATTTCCAATACAAGTCACTGATACTTTTTTAAAGAGTCTTTCGTCCCCGCCATTAGCCACTCATCCTGAAGGTGGTCTGATGGACTACAGCCGAACAGACCAAAACGTCGACCTCAACCTTTATTCCTCAGAAATGTTGTTATTCTGGAGCAATTTGTATTCTCATTCAGAGATTTTTTGCTTTTGATTTAATTGGAATAGATGGCTAGTCATGTATTGTTAGGTTAATTTGATTTGACTTCTTTACATGATTATTAGTTGCTGAAGTGTTTTATTCATTTGTACTCCAATTTCAATTTAAATATAAAACAAGATACAGTTTTCAAACTACTAGGTTCTCCTGTGCCCCATATTTATGGCACACTTGTAAATATGGGGTAGTGTCAAAATCAATGGGTGTTGCGGTGGAACGCCTACTGCAACACCCATTACCCCCCACCCCCCCTTTCACGCTAAGTATTTCATGGAAGGGTGCCTTATTTACAAGGCAGAGTTAAGCCACATTAAGTGACTTAATGCTGCCTAGTAAATAAGGTGAAGTCCTTAATGCCACCATAATGTCATTGAAAGTGACGTTCCAGTGGTGATAGGGGCTTGTAAATATGCCCCCATTTCTTAATACACTGCAGAGATCTGTGTCAGTAACTAGGGAGTCACAGAACTGAACCCTGGTTGGTGCAGTGGAGAATAGGGAATTGTGTATGTTTAGTGTTACAAGATCCCAGTGAGTGACATAAAGCACTGTGAATATGCAAGTCATTATTTTAAACTTGCATTACACACAGTAAAATATAGACTACTATAAAATGCACAAAAAGGTCTAAGATAAAAAAAGGACATCTACAATATAGATTTTAGTACTACCTAGGCTGTATCTAGTACAATTTTTTATAACTGTTCTTGAAAAGCGCTCACTTCCGAGCTCAGCTGGTAACTCCCTTGAAATACCACTCAAAAAGAATAAATCTGTATTATCAGGAAGCTTGAAATGATTCAGTCAATTAAACCAATAGCAGCTTCCAAACACCCTTAACAGGTGCATATTAAGGAATTGCGCACATGTACATTTCTTTCAGACTTGTTTCTTGTTTAGCTGTCTGACCCTCCCTCGGTTTCACAGCACATGAGTCTCCTTGCCTCAAATTTCAGTTAAAGCATTTCAGCTGTCGGAATTAATTGTCCTGGGACAGTTACTTTTTCATTAAAAGCAGAGGAACTGTTTTTATTAAAATGAAAAACTATGGGGTCGGCGTGCCCCTCAGATCCCATCCACTTTGATACCCAGATTACAGGCTGGAAGCATGAAAAAAGATAGTCACTTCAACATGGCGAAGTACAGAGTTCACAAGTGATATCATGTTGTTGTCTGTCTCTAGCCACTGCACTGACTCTAAACAGATGGAGAATCAAATGCAAGATCTGCTGCATAACCCACGGAGATCAGTAGGGCCTCATCCGTGTCTACCTATTTTTAGGCCAACAAAAGATGGTTTATGAGCGGTATCCCTTTTCAAGTGAGAGACAATTTCTTGGTCCACCAATTTGTTGGTATCTCGCATTATTTTCCAATTCAAGATATGCAGTATATATATTTGCTAAAAACTTTCCACATTGAAAGCAAATCAGTTTCGACAAGGCCAGGACCATCTCACATCTTCTTAAGTCTAAAATACACACCAGTACTTAATTTGTTTAAAAAAAATTAATCGGTGCAGAGGACGTAAAGTTATCCTTGAGAGCCCACCGCTGGCACAGCTGAACCCCAGGGGAGCCGAATAACAAGGCTGCTTAGTCGTGATTCCACCACCATACTATTTCTTCCCTTTATCTCACTTTTGAAGGTTCTTTTTCACCCCTGCTGCCTCCTTTTGCTGCTATTTTCCTATCTTTTGTTTCCTCTCTTTTCTGCTCTTTTCTCTCTTGCGCTATAGGTCCTGAATCAATTACTCACTGAGCACTCAAGAGTGATTTACTCAAGGAGACATTATGGAAATTAGAATGCAACAAGGAATTCTTATTTCCTACTACACCTTGGAGTGGATACATTTTCCAGTTTTTATCGTCAGCCTATCATTGAGGTTCATCTCTTTCGAAATAAGTTAGCAACTTACATGTACGCCCCAAAGAGAGTGAAATATAACTGTAACCGTGCACGTTGTTCAGAGATGTCTGTCCTTGGTTGGCCAAGGAAGGTTCAAAATGACACTACTTTTAGATGCTAACATCATTTTGACATTCTGTCTGGAATCACCAAAGCTGCAGTGTTTCCTAGTGAAAACGTGCACACCTACGACTCCCCCCCCCCCCCCCCCCCCCCAGCGCCTTGAGACCCTACGGGTATGTAGCGCGCTTTATAAGTGTAACTGATTGATTGATTGACTTCTGCTTATCTCTTGATTCTTGGGTGAAATAGGCAGGTTCACGTTTGTATAGACAGTCTTGGATAATGTTACTGCTGCCATGTTCCAGGCAAGTGTTTACCTACCTGTTTATAAATATTCTTTCGGCCCTGGTGTTGCATGTCAAAGTCCAACGAAATGTCATTTATAGTGTGATGAACACATAGATCTTCTGGGCTAGTCCATACATGGGATTTCCTCTCCTGCTATTAGGGGTGTGCAAATCCGCATCATTTATTTTGAAAATTTACACATTTTACAAAAATTATTGACACTTTTGCAAAATTAAGCTTTTAATGTGAAATGTTTGTAGCCTGTAAATCCTGCATGTCTTACATTAGATTAGAAAGTAATGCGAGATGCCGACAGACCGGCTTGAAGCAGAAAATGTCTCTCATCGAGGGATTTTCTGCTCAGAGTGGTTAAGCAACCTATTTCCGGTAGCTTTGTGAGGAAAGATATCTTCTGTGATACGTCCAGCAAGCCTTTGGTTTCCACATAAGTTATTCGCTTGAAAATCACATTCCCGGAACCAATTTGTCACTTAAGGACATCTCGGAAGCCAGATAAGAACGTTCATTAGAATGGTTGTCCTCGGAATACTCTGCTTTTCTTCGAAATTCCACTCCAGACGTGATGAATCGAACACAACGCGCTCTTGTTGTCACTTGTTTACAGTTCACCGTCGGTTCACAGTATGGCTACGCTTCAGTTCCCCAAAAATTGTCTCGAAACAACATTTGTTGAGCACGTGCTTGCATTCTTTCTAAAAGTTATTTATTCATTTATTTATTTTTTATCAGCCAAGCTGTTCTAAAGGGGCCTCCAACACCCTCCCTGTTCAGTGAATTGCAGTCACAGTTATTTTCAGCAAAGCGTCTGTTTTCCACATTAAACTGCTCACTTCGGTAAAGTTGACTGTTCTGTGACCTAATTTGCATTCATGCACATTTCCTGTCCCCATAACGCAGATAAGAGTCTCTTTGGGCCTATGCTGTTGACCCTCGATATGCACTTTCATCATCGTATCACATTATCATTAACGAGTCAATAGCAATTAGCGTTCGGTCGAGCCTGGGACCGTAATCATCGAAATGAAAATGTCCGCAACAGTTATTGCATGTAAATATGTGAAGAAGGTTACGCTCAGACGCAGCCCTATCGATCTATCCCCGATGGACTTTCCCTGTTGAAGATGAGAAGAACACCAGGCGCGTGTTCCACCTGCCTGACCTTGTTAATCCTTCCTTTCTTCCTGCCTGGATCTGATTTCACAATATCCGGGGCCTGATGTTTTTAGTTCTCTTTTTTCCACATCAACAATGAAATTTGTTTGAAGATGATACCCTTAGCTTTTAAATCTGTGATAAAACTTGTCGGCCATGCTTTGTTCCCTTGTGACCTTTACCCCAACAGCTGTCATTGCCCCATGATGCACCGCATTACAATATTTGCACCACTGCTTTCTTCAGTGTTGCCATTTGAATTTGTCGGGTGTTACCTGTGCTAAATTTGAGTAACAAAATATTAAATAGGTGCCAGGGCCCTCGTCTGTAGGCCACTGCAGCTGGCACCACCCATTGCCCCTGCCAGTGCTGCAAATGACAGTACCTGCACAAATACTGACCATCACACTCCTAAAAGTGTGACAGCTCAGACTATTCCAGGCCTTCAAAGCTATGAGACTTGCTTGGGTGGCAGGTATTAGTAGTTTTTAAAGCATATCGATTGAATTATTAAACAGCTGCTGTCCTCATCATAAGTGCCATTGTTGACCATTAAGTGCAGGTGCTGAGCACCGGAAACCACAGGCTCAAATTAAGCACTGGCGCGTTACACTTTATCATAGCCATGTTGTTTTGATTATCGCACCCTGATACACTTCATGAAGTGCGTGCTTCAAAATTCAAGGAAGTCATAAAGAAACAACCATTAAACGCATCAAAGGAAGCCGACAAGAATACACCTACACATGAAAAGAATGGCCATTACACTTTTGCATTCATCTGAATAAACCATAACATTATTACACTGCCAATCTGTTAAATATGAATTCAGATTTGATTTCCTAAGGCCTTTGCACAAGGTTTTCTTTGAAAAAATGTGAAGGTTACCTTCAAAAGCTAAGGCCAAGCCAGTCTGTAACAATCTTCGAAACAACATAGAAAAGGTCTAGACATTGTAAAAGGAAAATGAATTCATCCTAAATATGGAACACCAGCTTAACAGGCACATGCACATCCCTATCTTCGACAAATGCATTTATTATTTATTTCTGCGTGTCTATAGAGCACAAACTTTACCTGAAGTTGTCAGAGAGCTTTACAATAGAACCAGTTACATTACATAAGGACTTCAGAGTACATGAATTACATAAAAGATACGAAACAGATAAACTCTAAACTCACAAAGACTAGTAGTAAGTACATATGCCTACTACAGATATTAGCGGTTAAAGTTACATATATACAAGTTGCAAAATAACTCAAAAATACATTTTAGGAAAAGTTGAAGCGATTATGGTTGGTCAAATATATATTACAATTCAATTTCAAAGCTTTATTCGACAGCAGTCATAAAAGCGTTTTCACCCTAACACTATACAATAAATACTAGATCTAAAATACTTACATAAAAAACAAGTATTAAACAATTGGTGCTGACGAAGTAGATATAAGAATATAAAAACATTCCTTTACAATCCATGAAATTTTTGATAAAAAAGAGAAACATGGTTACCATAGATCATTAAGTTGCTTTACCCAATAGCATACGTGTGCGGATTAGCCATGCCCAACCGAGGAATTTTGCAACTGCAATTGCAAAATAAGATGTGCAATCTGTTTCTAATATTCTAAGTGCAACTATTTGCCTACGAGTCCCAAGATTCAGACACACCGGTTTTAGCCATTTACGGCGTGGGCCTGTATATATAGGGCAAACAAACAACAAATGAGAAACATTCTCGGTTTGATCTTTACAGTGATAGCAATATTCATCCCTTGTTGATGACCAGTGTATTGTGAATGCATTAACTGGAAGGGTTCCAAATCTAAACTGAAAATACAGTTTTCTGTCCTGTGGCTTTTCAATAATGTCCCAATAGGTTTCACGGAGTGGGACCATTTTGATATCTAAAAAGCGGCCAGTTAGGTTGGAACTACATCCAGAGCAAAAAGCTGTGGAGTAGACCATCTCCCAATATATTTTCTTCAAATTTGCCTTTGTAGGAAAGCATGACATATCCAAGTTTCCCCAAAGATGATCTAGCTTCAGCTTGACCAGCAACCCCCGTAGTTCCTTTAACCAAAGATGGTGTGAAATCGGTCCGTAGTGATGACATCAGCCAATGCTGCAGCGTAATGGGCTAGTTCCGGGGTCACCATTAAACGTCTCCAGTATAACAGAGGGCGCAGACGAGCTAGGTCCTCTACACTTTTCCTTCCCAGGTCAAGCAATAAAGGGACGATAGGAGTACTTTGGGGTGCCATTACTAACCGCCGTAGAAACCTATTCTCCGCTGGTGACAGATCTTTTAGATTTGAAAATCCCCATAATTCTGTACTGATTACCTTCATGTTGTAAATCTCAAGGGCACAATTTACTGGTTTAGTCAGTGAGGCTCGGTGTTTAAGTGCTACAACGCCTGCTAGCTGATTAAACTTTAGAACTGCCGTATCGATATGGGTATTCCATCTCATGTTGCCCTGCAGGGTTATACCTAGGTAGGTAAAAGCCTCTACCTGTTCTAAGGGGGTACCATTGTAAGTAATTACACCTTTGAATGTAGACCTTTGGTTCATGCACATAAACTTTGTCTTGGAAGCATTCAGTTCTAGTCCACGAATCTCACAAAACTCGCCAAATGCATTAACTGCCTTTTGTAGACCACTCGGGGTGCGTGAAAGTATTAACGTGTCGTCCGCAAACATGAGGACAGGCACGTGGGCACCAGCCAATATTGGAGCATCAGTCGGAGTTCTTTTTAAATAATCCACTATGCCATTAATGTATATTGAAAACAATGTTGGGGCCAGGACGCACCCTTACCTGCCCCACGCTCCACAGGGAAGGGCTCAGTTACTTCGCCCTGAGCACCCCATCTGATTTTAGCATAGTTGTTTTCATGCAGGCGAACAAGGAGTGTAAGGAGTTCTGGACTTATACAAGCTTCAGCAAGAACCCTCCATAGCTTTGGTCTTGGAACTAAATCAAAAGCTGACTTTAAGTCAACAAAGACAACATAAAGAGGGCCATTTATCAAGGTCACATTCCTCCAGTAAAGGGCAATAAAAAAGAAAACCTGATCGATGGAACTAGTTACGGGGCGAAAGCCCGCTTGGTATGGCAACAAGATGTTGTTTTTCGCTATCCAAGTTTGCAGCTTGTTCTGCACTAATCGACCCATCAGTTTTTGAGCTGAATCTATGAGGCTGATGGGTCTATAGTTATTTGGGAGTGATTTATCGCCTTTTTTAAATACTGGGATTATTTCCGCACCCTTCCAGGAAGAAGGTACTTCTGCACCCAGGGCCACTGAGTTAGCTAGCCATACAAAATACTGGCACCATGATTCTCGGTCACTTAAAAAGACATCTGCGGGGATGCCATCCATACCTGGCGCTCTCCCCCCTGTTACACAATCCAAAGCAGTGCTAACATCATTTACATTAAATACTTGATGTTTGTAATAGGCAGTGGGTGGCAGAGTATAGCAGTCTGGAGCCAGATTACAAGCATATTGAGGTTTAAAAAACTCTATCCACTTATTTTTGGGAACATGATTTTGTGAGGGGGCAGCAATTCCTCCCCTGTCCCATTTTACAGTAGCCCAAAATTGCTTTGAATCTTTGGCTGCACATGCAAGCTTCAACTCACACCAATATTCCTCATCCCACTGCCTCTTGGCTAGTTTTAATGCATTTCTATATGTGTCCCCAGCCTTCCTTACTAATTCGATGTTCCCCGACCTGAGTTCACTGCTCAGGTTCTGGCGAGCTGTTCTACAGTTTTTGAAATACCACCCCTGCTTTGGTTGGTTTTTAGTAGCCTTGCTTAGCTTTATTGTTTTTAGGAAAAATCCCTGCAGTCTATTAAAAAACTTGGTATGAGCCTCTATCAAGATTTCTGGGAAATTTGGTTTGTTAGTAAGAGGTTTTAGGTTATTTATTTCCTCTACCACTACTCTCTTGAGATCAACAACCCACTCAGGGTCTTCTACTAGCTTTCCCCATTTTAGGTGTCTCTGATTGTTTGAACAGACAACATCTAAGGTCGCCCTGACATCCTCTGTGCTTTTTTCTTGGTAAGATTGGAGATCCAAACAAAGAGGGTTGTGATCACTTTCAACCCTATTTTCCACAGTCATGTCTAACAATTTGTCCCAAGCCCTGATGTCCACCAAGAAGTAGTCTATTCTACTAGATGCCCTGCCATTGTCAAATGTATTACTCCCTTGACGATCAGAGGGTGTGCGCCCATTTGCAGCTCTCAAACCCCTTGCTAGACATAGGCTCTTGGTTTGGATAGCCACAGCACTCCATCTCTTGACCACAGCCACCTCGAGCTGGTGGATTCCCCATTTGCTGTCCTCCTCCTGGGGGAGATACTTGTCCTCTTCTCCCAAAGGATCAAAGGTGGTGTTAAAGTCCCCCCCACAATAATGGACAACTCCATGGGCAACAATTCCAGCTCTTGATCAAGGATGGATATAACTTCAGAGATCTTCCCACCCCCTACTCCCTAGCATATATATTAAAAACAACCAACCCTTGACCATTGTCCCATTTTATGTTAACTGCCAGTATATCATTTGTTGCAATGGACCTTTGCTCTATTGTGCAGTGTAACGATTGGCGTATCCAAATCACCAAACCGCCTGATGGACGTCCTTTTGGGTTTTTTGTAGCAGGGATAAAAAAATTAAGATATCCCTGGTGATAGACTGGTATCAATGACCAAGTTTCCTGTAGTAATATAATGTCATAATGGTCGATGAAATCACACCATTCCGGCGATACCAATTTATTTGCTATGCCAGCAAGGTTCCAGGAGATAAAGGTGAGTTTAGGTTTGTCAATATTTGGGCCTGCTTGCCCTGGGCAAGTAGATTTTCCTAGGTCCTCAATAAGTGGAGGTGTTTTAGGGGCCACAATTATAGAGGGGGTGCCTAAAGGATTAGATGGTTGGGACCCGGGGGCCAAGCCAATTTCCTGCTCAGAGCCGTTTACTTTATGCCATTCAAAGACATCAATCCCCCCGCCCCTTGCGTGGGTGTCAGGGATTCCCCTCCTTTTTTACTACCGGTGTCTTGGCCAATAGACACTTCTTTTTAGCAGTACTTAGGCTATTGGTCACCTTATGGTTGTTTTCTTCCAAAAGTGTGCTCCCTTCGAGTCAATCACACTCGTTTAAATTGGACAGTGCTGCAAATCTGTTTTCAAGGCACAAACCCCAGTCACTACATTGACCACCCCTTACCTTTCTGTTAGGTACAACAGACCATTTGGTCCTCAACACACTTGGATTTGCAATGATTCCTCTTCTACTATAGAAAAAGTCAAGGGTAAGTGGAATTATTTCTGCGGTTCTACGTTGTGGAGGAAACAAATTCTGCAAGATATTAGGCAGTACTTCAGGCCCTATGAAGTTCAATACCACACAATCACCAACAAATCTTTTATGACTGTTCCCTATCCATTCCACACTTCTTGCTGAGACTAGTTCCTCTGAAAGCTGTTGCTTGCCCCACGGGGATATGGACATATTGTTAGACACCCAGTGTAATGCTTTACTTAGTAAGGATTGGGGGGATTCTATCTGTCCGGATTTCAAGGGTGGCACATTAGCCAGAACCAGCACCAGGGGGGAGGCCTCTACTATTAACTCCACCGGGCCTGGTTCTAGACTAGATACAGTTCGCCCCACTGGTCTAAATAGGGGACCCTCTGTTGGTAGGACACTTGCTCCTGAAGTTAGGTGGGGGATGAGGGGGGGATGAGGGGAGGATTCGTAGCTAGCATCTCTATTCCCCCCTCCACAGCCCCCTCCATTTTTTTACATTGATCAATTTTGCTTACCACCTGGTTTGGTAAATCTCCCATTTTGTCACAAGTGGTCTTCAAAAGACCCTCTAATCTGTTGACCTTATCAGTTAGGTGGTCAATCTTGACAATCAATGGCTTGATGATCCCCCTCATTTTTAAATCCAGCATACTCACTAGTTTCTTGAGTTGGACATCATCCCTAAACAAAATACCTTCGTCCTCACCCCTAGGATCATCTATGTCACTTTTCCTAGGTGGGGAAACTGGTCTCTTTCTACTGGAACGTGGCCCACCTCGTTTGGGTTGGTTCTTGGTATTCCCTCTAGTCACTCTAGGTGCTGGCACAGGCACTGGTGGTGGGGATCTATCCTCAACTATTTCAAGATCTATAGCATCTAAATCAGCCTCGCCGATAATATCCACATTTACATTTGCTGATACATTCTGTATGGAACTGTCAGTAATACGCTGGGAAAGTACAGGAGCTTCATTGGTATGGTCCAGCTCCAATGAGTTATCTGGGATTTGTTCAGCCAAGTTGGTGATAGGAGAGTGGCTCAGACCCAGGGAGGACCTTCTGTCGTTATTTATTTTGGCAACAACCTGGACCAAATAGTTATCCATGGTATTATTAGGTACAAATGATGTTTTTTGTTTAGACATTACGAACTCGCTCTCCAGTGACAATATTTTCACAAATGGGATCAGTAACTCAGTAAGCCCTCATCCACAGTACCTGATGCTGATCGACTGCAAATTAAGTGGCTCACAGTGGAACTTGGGCAAAGTTCCTGGCACAGTCCAGTCACGGACAGTCTCGGACTATCTAAGACTGTCCGGCCTTTGTCCAGGCTTCGTCCGGGCGTCCTGCTCGCGTCCCGCGTTGCGGGAGGACCCGGGCGCAGGGTGATGACGCGCACTGCGTGCGTCGAGGCAAGGCCCCCTGGGAAACCGAGTCCGCACAGCGGCCGCCGGTCGTCAAAGGTGCGGCGACAACTTGGCGTGTGGCCCAGATGTCCGACAGTGATTCAGGTACAGCTTTCAGCACCAACAGGGATTTTTAGTGTGCCCCATATTACATATTTACAGAGCATGATCTTCTCACCATTGATGGGGTTCTTGCGGTGCTAGTTCAGCCAGGTCTTCAGGGCGCTGTTGCACTCATGGGCGATGATCTTGGGCTTGCAGGGATTCCCGGTCTTGTGATAGCCAGGTGTCCTCCATGCTTGTTGTCCCGGTCGCCTCAACGCTCCTGGGACCTTGATAACGGTTTGCGGCAAATAGCTGAAAACACTTCCTTTCAAGCAAAGAAGCACATCTAAGTGGTCACAACTGTGATTTCTCTATTACAGATTCAGTGCTCTCGAGCTGCAGTGATTGTCATTTGCGCATGCCTACTTAGGGAAGATCATCAGGGGCCATAATACATAAGGTGGGGCAGGGACGCAACGGGTGTTTGCTCTCCCGGAGCACTTTGGTATTATTGTAGGGGGCGCAGACACTTGTATGTCCCCTTCTATAATACCTATAGCGCTGGTGCACTTAAAAACACCAGCGCTATCAACAGAGGGTGTTCCCTCATTTGCATAGGGGTGTGTCCTATGTAAATGAGGGGATTCCTTTGACTCTGTGCCAGCACAATATTACAGACGCGGGCACAGAGTCAAAGAAGCACGCAGAAGGCACACTGACAGTGCGCCACTTAAAAGGTGTCGCACTGTCAGTTCGCCTCCTGACAGTGGCCCTCTGCAGGGGGTAAAGGTGGTCCCATGGACCCCCAGACTTCCCATTGCAGGCGGGTGCAGTCACTGACTGCACCCGCCTGCAAGGGGATCCCTAATCTCCTTTGAAAGTGCAGGCGGGTGCCGCCTGCACTGTGAAAACACGGAACAGCTGTTCCATGTTTTCACATGAATGTGCTGCCCTGGGGGCAGCGCGAGTTAGCAGCTGCCCCCAGGGCAGCGCATTCACCATAATGGGGTGCATTGGCATTGTTTGTGTCCAGCTCACCTTTGAAAAGGTGCGCCGGGCACAAACAATGGCAGTACGTAATACAGCCCCTGTACTCCCAGGCCTTTCATCTCTTTACCTACTCTGCACATAACGTACTGTTGCTAGGTTGTATTCCTTAAAGGGCATATATTGACATACATTGTGTAGTCTTGTAGTTGAATTTGAAATCTCTGTTTTAGAACTGCCTTTATAATATTATTACTTATCCCCAAAAATCATGAATTGTAAGGTTTTGCTGAATACTAGGCCTTGCAAAAAAAATCAGAGTTAGGGGCAGGCAGAGAGAATTGAAGTTATTTCAATTGGGCTAATAATCATAAATTGGGTGCAAACTGATGACAGGTTGCGTGCAAATTTCGCAGAGACCTGGAGATATTTTTTCCTCATACAAATTTTGGTAGTGTAAAAACCTACCACAATTCTTATGAGGAAAAAGTGACATACTCCGATTTTTGGAGCCTAAAAAAGCGGCAAAGCACTTATTAAAATACAAAATCCCACAATAGTGGAATTTCCACTGCCAGTATTACTGCGTGGTAATTTCCTGAATCTGAGAATAACAGGCCTCCCTAAAGCTTTCTGGTACTATAATAGGTAGCAAAAAAGGCTTCTGAAATGAGGGTGGATTAATGGCCCCTTTCTCTCATCAGTTTTATATTAGTGATCTCTTTTTCATCATGCTCCCCCTCTGTTACCTCAGGCAACACTCATCAGTTTAAATAACACCGGGCGCAGACTTCCAGTCCACAATAGATATGAAATCCTGTCTAGCTTGGAAGCCTGTGATTGACTCTGGGAAACAGGCATTCCAGGAGGAGGGAGGAAGACAGACTCATGAACTGTGGGGGATAGACCACATAGGGGAAGTTTAAACAATTTTATCTCCTGGAATATCACAGGGTTAGCTGCCAAGATAGAGAACCCTGGTTGGATTACCTACATTAAGCAATTTTTGATAATTTGCTTGTAAGAAACTTGGTCGTCTGAATGTGATCTTCTTCTATAAGGATACAAGGTATATTTTGTCCCTGCAATTGCATCTAACAGGAGGGGATCTAAGGGGGGGGGACTGGTTATTTATGTCTCTGTAGCTCTGGCATGTAAAGTTTGTGTAGTACCTACCTCTGATCTGGGCATCCTTGCATTAACACTATATGGTGGGAATTGTATGTTAGGTCTGGTAAATTTTTATAACTCACTCTCTTCATGTCTTGATCAAAGTCACATACTTGCTTTGAATGCTTTTATTCATAAGTCTATGAGTCATAGCTTACATAATCTTATGGTAGTAGGTGATTTTAATATCCATCCTTGTGGTAACCCCCTATCTTCATCCTTCTCTAAGATAAGTTGCCCACAAACTCATGGATTTCACTTTGAGCACTAGGTTGAAGGGGAGTTGCTAAACAATATGATTAATGATTTAGATATGACACCTACTATCGTTCTGATGGACTCTTACACTTGATTTGTGGTGCCCACTTTTAAGGGCCACGGGAAGGGGACTTTTATTGATTTTGTGTTGATTTCGTCCCTTATGCAAACATTTGTAAATTGCTTCTTAACTGTCGAGAGCGAATTCAGTGATCATAACTCTTTATCTTTATATCTAACTGGCCCCTGGTTAACAAAGACAGGATTAAACCCTAAACTGGGAGCACTGAGTACAACTGACAGAAAGTAACCCCAGAGCTGTTTTATAACGACATAAAAGCTGTATATGCAGATGAAATAGTGGTCTGCACACCGGTGGGCCATCAATATATGAAGGTGTTTGTGGCTTTCCAGACTCTTTCAGATAGGGTTACTTAGCTGCTGTCAGTGCCAGCTAAGAAACAGACAGATGTGGGTCCTAAATGGTTTGATCAGCATTGTTCGAAAACAGCAAGAAGTCTGAGGGCAGCCTTAGCCTCTAGCCCCAGAGTGCAAGCAGACGTAATTGTATGTCGCAGGGATTATAAAACAGCATCAGCTAAGCGTAAGGAGGCCTTAACCCCTTAAGTGCTGCTGACGGCCAATGGTCGTCAGCAGCGCTACCTCCCCAGTGCTGCGCACGACCATTGAACGTCCATTCAGCACTAGTTCTAATGGACAGCGCAGCACTGGGGAGGAATGTGTAATAGCAGCTATGATGTTAAGGGATGAGGCATGGAACGAGCAATTGGATCCTGAAACTCTTAAGAATAGTTCAAAGTTTTGGGGTACAATAAAAAAACATTTCTTGTCCAAGACACAGGAGATGGCCTTGAATGTTACATATTACAGGAGGATTGGGAGGCCCATTTTGAGCAATTGTATGCTTGCACCCATGAAGAGAATGAATGACGGATACCTGATCCTAATGTTATTAAAATTAAATTTGGGAGGGGTGAAATATTGGAAGGAATTCTAGGCTTAACAGCCTGTAAAGCTCCTGGTCCCTTTGGGATCCCCCCAGACCTATTTAAGTCTGACCCTCCTTTCTGGGCACCAATCTTGGAAACTGTCTTTAATGCCGCGGTTCAATGCGGATGCCCACAGTCTTGGGGGATTTCTACTCTTGTACCCATTTTCAAAAAAGGGGATAAAAGCAGTCCGTCATTCATAGATTCGATGGTGAAAGTAGTGGGAAGGGTTCTCCTGCAAAGGCTCACCTTATGGGTAGAGGGCAATAATATCATGTCTGACCCACAGTATGGGTTTTGCAGGGGACGATCTACGACGACCCAATGCCTTAATCTCTTCTTGATTTTAAACAAGTATACAGTGGCACACAAGGGGACTATCCACCTTGCCTTCATGGACTTGTCCTCAGCTTTTGACTCTGTGAACAGGAAGAAGCTTTGGCAGTCCATGAGGGCAAAGGGGTTGATGGTGGTATTGTAGATTTTTTAGAAGATCTACATAGATATACTAGAGCAAATGTTAGGTTTTCTCAAGATTTGAGCGTGACGAAGAATTTTAATATTAATAGAGGAGTCCGACAAGGATGCATTTTGGCTCCCTTTTTGTTTACTTTTTATATCAATGACTTAGATAGCGTTTTACAGGAGGTGGGGTTCGACTGTCTCAGAGTGGGGTGCCGGGGTATCCCGGTCCTACTATATGTGGACGATGCGGTCCTCATATCTAGGATTGAAAGAGTCCTTCAAGCTCTTTTAACTGCTTTCAAGTCCTTCATGACAGACAGGGATTTAACAATAAATAACTCTAAATCATTTATCATGCAGGTAGGCCAGTCCTTTTTGATAATAAAATGAATTGGGACCCTCATGTTTTGAAAAAGAAAGGGGACGTTGCTAGGGTGAATGCAGCAATATTTTATTTTGCATCCAAATTGGGAAAAAAGCCTATTGGTGCAATTTTGTAATTATATAATGCTAAATCAGTGGCTACTGCAACATTTGGTAGTGAAATTTGGGGGTACATTTCGGGAGAGCGATTACAGATTGTTGAGAATATCTTCCTGAAACGTTTATTGTGTCTCCCTCAAGGTACATCTAACCTAGCTGCCCATGAAGAGCTAGGGGTGCAGCATGTGAGGGATATTTTTTCCCTGCGTCCACTGTCCTGCTGGTTAAAATCGTGGTTAAACCCTGATATCCCCCTTACGCATATGATTTTAAAAGACTGTTTGTCTCTGGATAACTCATCTGCTGTACCTTGGCTGAAATATCTCAGGAAAGGCTTTTTAAGCCTAGGGCGGGGTGAGTTATTTGAAACCCTCGAATGTATCACTAAGGGGGATGTGGAGGCAATAAAAACGGCATTCCTCAGGGAAAGAAAACTGATGAGGGAGGCTAAAGAGGTTCAGAACCGAGCGTCAGTACATATGTTACGTTAAAAATAACTCCACACACTGGGCCTTATTTATTGGGTTCCTTGGCCTCATACGAAAAAAATGTATTAACAAGATTTTGGCTGAATCAATTTTACCATCTGCTTGTTATGCCACAAAATCCTGTTTTTAGTAAAGAAATAGCTGCCTGCGGCTGTGACGGAAAGTCTCTACAGGATATGCTGGATTTTATGTTTTTATGTACATTGTATGAATTTCCTCGTAAACGCTATGGTATCGTAGCGCTATTGTGCTCATTCTGCTCACTGCTGATATTAAGTTAATTGCGCATCGCTTTCATTGCTTTCATCGCATCACTTTCATTGCTGGCATTATTATCTGTGGTATCATAGCGCTTTTTTGGTTTGCATTGCTCTCATTGCCTGCATTTTCTGTTTGGGGCTAACTGGTATCGTAGCTCTTTATTGTATATTATATCGCATTGCTCGCATTGATGGCTAAATCTTTTGTGCCTGATTGTGCCGGTGCCTCTGCCCATATCTTAGCGACATCCCAGACTGATCTCGCCCTGTTTCGCTTTTGTTTTTCTGCCATTTTGTTGTTGTGCCTCCTAGCCCGTCCCTCCACCCCGCTCCAGCCTCCCAGCTGCTCCTCCCTCGCTCTGCCCCCCTCCACTATCCACTTATGACAAAGGCATTTGCGCGCAGCATTCACGCGCAGCGGTCGCGCCCCATGCGCGCCGAAGGTGCGCCAAAGGTAAGCCCGTCTTATGCCCGTCTGCGCCTGGACCGCGCCCAGCGCCAGACCCCCTGGTCCCCGCAAAATCCACTCCACCCGGATAGCGTACGACGCCGCAACCCTCTGTTGTGACCGTTTTTTTGGCTCTATTTCTGAGTGATGGTGATTTTAAGCTGCTACCATCCTGGATCCCTATTCTTAGCTTGTTTTGGTCCTTTTAGGCCTCTTTTCAGACCTAAAGCATAAACTAGAGGATAACTGCTTTATATGATGATAGATCCCTTATTCTTGACTCTAATCCATCTATTGCCTATTGGCTTTGACATAATTATGTGTCCTTTCATCATCCTACCTATAGTAGAGGGTGGATCCTGTAGTCCTGACTTTATATTATGGTTTGTGTATGTACTCTGACAGAGCTAAGTGTCTATTTCATCCTTTTCGGGCCTACAAGGCCCAGAACTAGAGAGACTCCATTTTGCTTTCTGTCCCTGCAGACTGAGATGCTTGCAGGGTAAACGTGATGTTTTATTTATGAGGTGTTGTTCGCTAGAGGAAAACCAGCCGAGACTGGATCTTATCGAAAGAATATGTTTGTCTCTTGGGCCTATACGTAACATGCAGATGGTCACTGCAGGCTGCGCAGGAGGCTTCGGAGCTGGCACAGGAATTCGGTGGGAGGCAGCCCTCTGTTGGAAATTTCCATGAGGAGAGAGCATTCCATATTAGCGAAGTGCAGAAGAGGAGGAGAGTCAGTTGGAGTTGGGGAGAGGAGTCAGTCAGTTGGTGTTTGGAACAGAGAGAAGTCAGTTGGTGTTTGGAACAGAGAGAGAGAGAGCAGTCAGTTGGTGGCTGGAGTTATCAGAAGCAGTTGTGAGCAGATGGTGTTTGGAGCTGGAGAGAGAAGGCAGATGATGTTTGGAGCTGAAGAAAGCAGTCAGAAGCAGTTACTTATCAGAAGCAGTTGTGATCAGCTGGAGTCTGGAGTGATGCCTTTTGGAAGAGACTGAAGTTATATCGTGGATTAGTCTGTGGGAGCAGCTGGAGTGAGTTGGACATTGGAGCTGGGATAATCAGACAGAGTGAAGAAGCTAGTGGAGCGAACGGTTATCAGAGCGGCAGAAACTATATCATTAGACTGAAGTTTGAAAGTGAAGACAGTTCGTGGGGGAGAGGAATCCAGTGCAGAGTGATCAGCGCAGATGCGTGTCCAAGAGTGCAGGGGAGAATCTGAGAAGAGCCAAGGCACCGACGAGAGAGGAACCCAGATGACAGCTAGAGCAAGACTTCATACTAATCAGGTGATATCTGTCCTGTTATATTAGTTTGCTTTACACTTAAACATTAACCTTGTCCCTATTGTATTGCTAATCCTTTTTCTTTCAGCGGTGTGCAGTATAATCCATTCCATCTTTAGCTATTTACAGTCCTTGTCAATTACATGTGGATGTGTTATAGTAATAAAGCTTTCCATTATAATAAAGAGACCCCGCAGATCTGTGTATGTGTCTATTCCCCTTTTACTTTTCAGGCTATGTGTTATAGTACAGTATTATATTGTTGGTATTGTTATAATAAAGGAACCCCAGTTCTTAATGAACAGCTGTGCGGATGTCGTTCTTATAATAAGGTTAACCTTTCTTCTAGTCAGATGCTGTTATGTGTACGGGTGCGACTCCCGTCCAGTTAAATGGTAGCTGAATAATGAGGGGGAGAGGAGAACTTGTATTAGATAATAACAATTGTACAGTGTAATTCGGCCATTCTTGTGTGATCCATAATATTGTAGTATTGTACCTCTAGTGGATAGTGAGAGATTCCCCAACATGAAGAGCTAAAGGTATTCATAGGAAAGTGATCGTCGTTGTAAGGCGGCGTTAATGAGAGCATCGGGAGGGAAACCGGTGTGTAATGAGATCGCCGCTAGGGAAAGTGGCGTTAATGAGAGCACCGGGGGGGAAACCGGTGTGTAATGAGATCGCCTCTAGAGAAAGCGGCGTTAATGAGAGCATTTACTGAGGTCGATGTGTATATCCACAGGATTGTGGCTTGTGTAATAGTGAGAGCACTGGGAGGATACAGTGCCTATCTTGAGTGAGCACTGGGTGTAGCCAGCGTGTAATGGTAAGTTATTGGAACTGCCCCCTTCACTATGAGTAGGAGGGTAGCATAGTCTGGGTCTGAGTTGCCGCAAGACTATAAGGTATGAGTGTGGTGTAGAGCATGGACGTCCTTAGTAATCAGTGAGTATTCCTAGTAATCCCTATATATTTAGTGGTGTTTCTGATGATATGAGCTTGTATATTGCTAATTCCCCATCCTCAGGTAGGTACCCAGGTGCCTGGATAGATGGGTCCTGAGGAGGGAGGTGGTTGCATTTCGGCTGGGTTGGTGGTGTCTTGGTGAGCTGATTCTATCTGGTCCAAAAATCCGGTCGCTACACCCTCTCTGCACTCAACCCCGGCCGTCTCCCAGTCTGCCACCAAGCCGCCCCAGGACACACCCACGGACCCTTCACCTGTCACTCCTGCAAGTTCGACTGCATCAGGTCCCTCAATAAACCCACAAACGCCAAACAGAGTTCTGACGCCAACCACCTGAAATGCATCTTGCTCAACACCCGCTCGGTCCACAAACACGCCATTGAACTATGAAACCTATTAGACACCACATTGCCGGACGTCGCCTTCCTTACAGAAACCTGGATGAACGCCTCATCAGCGCCCGACATCGCCATAGCTATCCCAGACAACTACAAAATCATCCGAAAGGACCGCATCAACCAAACAGGAGGAGTTATCGCCATCATCCATAAGAACACCATCCGCATCATGACCAGTTCCGACGACAGCCTCGCAACCGCCGAACACCTCCACTTCCAGATTCACACCGACCCAAAGACCACTCTCAGAGGTACCCTCATCTATAGACCACCAGGACCTCGCACTCAATTTAGCGAAGACATCACAGACTTCATCAGCCCACACGCACTTCCCTCCGAGGACTACATTCTACTAGGAGACCTCAACTTCCACCTGGAGAAGAACAACGACAGCAACACCACCACACTTCTGGACAACCTCACCAATCTCGGACTCAAACAACTAGTAAACACCCCCACCCACAACGCCGGACACACACTCGACCCAATCTTCTCCTCCAGCAAGCATATCTCCTTCAATCACACCACAGGACTCCACTGGACAGACCACAGCTACGTCCACTTCAACTTCCGAAAAACCACGACCCACCACCACCCACAACAAATGCCCCGTAGAAACTGGAACAAAATTACCACCGACCAGCTCACCCCATCGCTACACCAAAACCCTCCCACCAAATCATTGGACCCAAATCAAGCAGCCATCAACCTATCACAATGGATCACCTACAGCGCTGACGAATTAGCACCCTTGAAAAACCATAAAAAAAGCCAGGTAGCAAAAAAGTCCCCTGGTTCAATGACGACCTCAAAAACTCCAAAAATAACTGCCGCACCCTTGAGAAGGCCTGGCGAAAAAACCCAACTACAGACAACATGACAACCCTTAAGGACGCCACCCACAAACACCACCAGCTGATCAGATCCTCCAAGAAATCAGCATTTAAGGATCGACTCAACAACAACGCCCACAACAGCAAGGAACTCTTCAACATCGTCAAAGAGTTTACCAATCCCAGCGCCGACACCAACGACATCACTCCCTCTCAAGACCTCTGCGACTCCCTAGCCTCATTTTTCCACAGCAAAATAGCCGACATACATAACAGCTTCGGCGACCAGTCCACCCCCCTTACCTCTGAAAAGAAGACCCCCACCGCCATCCTCGGAGCCTGGAACCCAATCAGCACTGAAGACACCATCCGCTTAATGAACTCCATCCACTCCGGATCGCCAACCGACCCATGTCCCCACCACATCTTCAATAAAGCCAACTCCATCATCGCACCCCATCTCCGAGATATCATCAATTGCTCCCTCAACACCGCTACCTTCCCGGAAAGCTGGAAACATGCCAAACTCAGTGCCCTCCTGAAGAAACCGACAGCAGACGCTACCGAACTCAAGAACTACCGCCCCATTTCGCTCCTCCCATTCCCTGCCAAAGTCATTGAGAAAACCGTCAACAGTCAGCTCGCCGCCTTCCTCGAGTCCAACGGCTCCCTCGACCCGTCACAGTCCGGCTTCCGAGCCAAACACAGCACCGAGACCGCCCTCATCGCAGCCACAGACGACATTCGAACACTACTTGACAATGGAGAAACAGCTGCCCTCATCCTCCTGGACCTCTCTGCAGCGTTCGACACGGTCTGCCATACCACTCTTATACAACGCCTCAGCAACGTAGGGATACAAGGAAAAGCACTGGACTGGATCATCTCGTTCCTCTCCGGAAGAACCCAGAGGGTCCGCCTCCCCCCTTTCAGATCAGAGGCCAACGAAGTCATCTGCGGCGTACCACAAGGATCATCGCTTAGCCCCACCCTCTTCAACGTCTACATGAGCCCCCTCGCATCCATCGCACGCCAACACAACCTCAACATCATTTCCTACTCTGACGACACACAGCTGATCCTCTCCCTCACCAAAGACCCAAACACCGCCAAAACCAACCTACACGAAGGGATGAAAGATGTTGCCGAGTGGATGAAGAACAGCCGTCTAAAACTGAACTCAGTCAAAACGGAAGTCCTTATCCTTGGATCATCCCCCTCCGCTTGGGACTACTCATGGTGGCCACGGCCTTGGGCAGCGCACCCAAACCAACGGACCACGCACGCAACTTGGGCTTCATCCTGGAGTCCTCCCTCTCAATGACCAGACAAGTCAACGCCATCTCATCATCATGCTTTAACATCCTACGTATGCTCAAAAAGATCTTCAGCTGGATCCCCACCGAAACAAGAAAGATGATCACCCAAGCACTTGTCACTAGCCGATTGGACTATGGAAACACCCTTTACGCCGGAACCACAGCCAAATTACAGAAAAACTCCAACGCATTCAGAACGCCTCCGCCAGACTCATCCTAGACATCCCCCGCCACAATCACATATCCAATCACCTGAGAGACCTCCACTGGCTCCCCGTCAACAAGAGAATAACGTTCCATCTCCTCACCCACGAACACAAAGCCCTCTACGACCTAGGACCCAAATACTCTAACACACGCCTGACCTTTTACACCCCCACACGCCAACTTCGATCGTCCAATCAAGCCCTCGCCGCGATCCCACGCATCCAAAGAGCCACCATGGGAGGAAGATCTTTCTCCTACTTAGCGGCCAAAACCTGGAATTCTCCCCACCCACCTTCGCCTCACACAGAACCACCTCTCCTTCAGAAAACAACTCAAAACTTAGTTATTTGATAAGTAACGAACAACCCCTCTCCCAAGCGCCTTGAGACCCTCTGGGTGAGTAGCGCGCTATATAAATCTTAACTTGAACTTGAACTTGAACCCTGACTGCCCCTGTAATTATGGCAGGCAATGATGAATACCCCCTGCATTTTCCCCAAAACTTTTTTTTCCAGCAATATGGTCCTTTTTGTGACTTGGCGTCTTGTTTTCATTCATTTCTCTAGGCATTCCAATATTTAATTCCTCACTAACTTGTTTTCCCATGTGAAACTTAAACACTAATTTAGTTCCTGTGTGTATAACATGTGACAGGCCCCTAACTTACTCCCTAGTAAGATTGTCTTAATTACATAATTCTTCACATTGCTTTTTCAGATAGATCTGAATCCCCTTTGATCGATCTTGTAAGCACAATCCTTTACTTTATCACATAGCCATTCAAAACATTACATCTGCTAATTGGACCGTTCTATATTCACAGATGGTGGATGCTCCAAATTCTTTTTGTGTCCTGATGAGACCTGATAATCATTCCTAGTTGAAATGCTATTGATGTCCTTGGCACTGGGTCCTTCATTTTTTGTCATCCCATTGACATTGGAATGATGATTGGATATGAGTATCATTACTATTGACTTTTTATGGTCCATTGCCAATTTTATACACTCTTACTAATACTACAAGCTCTGGAACACCCTCCCACTTGCCATGAGGAGAGATCATAACCTACTCTCCTTCCGAAAACAATTAAAAACTTGGCTCTTCCCCTAATTCTCCCTGTTTCTGGCCTCCACTTGGAAAAAACTAGGTCCTCTCAGCGCTGGGATGCCTAAGGGTAGCTATGCGCTCTACAAATCCACTTCCAAATTCCAAAATTCCAAAAAAATGTTTGCTTTTGCAATTTATTGGCCATTGTTGATGTGTGGCTTTGGTTGATATATTACTTTCATTATAGCATTACGGATTTCGAATTATTTCCACTAGGAAACCCTTTTATTATTACACCTATCTCCAAGAGGTTAAGTGGCTGTAGTGTATCTTGAAGATGAATTCGCCTTGTATGCATATCTGCAGTTGCCTTAATGTTTATTTAATGATGACGCATTCATTCTCAGCAAAGGACCACTTTTGCTGCTCTCTGCGGAGAGGTTTACAGGACTGGAGCATAAAAAAGACTTGTAATGGTCCTACTATGAGCTATAGTTATGGATTGCAGTTACCTAATTGTATATGAGATCTAATTAAATATTAACGGTCATCACTGAACTGATCAACAGAACATCCAAAACTCTTCTGACTGGCATTTCACTTTCCCTGTACATTCCCTTCTCATGCACTACTTTTAGGGGAGCTGGGACTAGAATCAACTGCAGTAGCACTACCCTGGAAGGGGCTAATTGGTTTACAAATGCACATCACTGTCCTGGCCGAAATAAACCAGACTGTAGTCTGCAGGAGATTTAAACTGATTCCTTTATCCACAGGGGCCAGGTTGGTGGCTTCCCGCATGCAAATTAGAGCTTCTCTGCCTTGACAATTAGCCATATATCTATTATCCTGGCCTAATAGTGTCAAGGAATTCCAAAGAGAGTTGGAGACAGGACCGATCACAGTCAAGTCACCAAGGTTAGCTTTAAAAAATAGCTTTATCCCAACCAACACCTGTTTATATCAGGCTTTGTACTGCTCTTTGAACATTTTTCCTGAAAGAAGGACATACAGAGGTCAACAGAGCAGATGAAGGTGAAAGTTCAACTTGACCATTCAGTTTTGCTGCCAGGTTCACCTAGTAGAGTTGAACTTGGTAGGTCCAAATGTGAAGGATTTCATAAACCTACTGCAAGATCACATATGTCGACCTGTTGTAAGTGTTAATTATGTCATATCACAAGTAGCGTTGAAAAACCCAGCTGTCTTCATGCGTCATCAAATATTTGGCATTGATACCTTTTCAGTAACATTGTGGAGTCCTTTCCAGGCAGCATCAATCTTCTTTTCCTTCTTCACTTTACCCTATGCAAAGTCACTTCTTTACACCTATTGACAGTTTGCAGGGGTATAACTTTTAAAGTAGAGTTTGTGATATTTAAAATGAGTAGTAGGCAATATGCAGAAATACAATAACAGGGATTAAAGCAAACATGCATATGATTTATAATAGGCTGGACTCAGAGAGCAGAGTCATGCAGAGATTGGAAAGCAAGAAGAGAGGGGCATATTACC
Source organism: Lissotriton vulgaris (assembly GCF_964263255.1). Lineage (NCBI taxonomy): Eukaryota > Metazoa > Chordata > Amphibia > Caudata > Salamandridae > Lissotriton > Lissotriton vulgaris. Next base: position 618,309,572 of record NC_141698.1, read on the forward strand.
AAGGCGGGTGATATGTGATTATCTCCGCTTTAGCGGCCGTCTTCGGCCACTAAGCGGTGATAATTCTATCGCCCTATTAGCAAGCTGTCGCTAACAGCAGTTGTAGGGGATAGCAAGCGGTTTGGGGCCCGCTTTGCATGTCAGCGATATTTATCGCTAATGACATGCAAAGTGGGCATACCCAACCTGTTAGTGACTGAAAGCAATCGCTAACGTCGCTATCGCCTATTAGCAAGGCAGGCGTAGCGATGGAAATATTCGCGCTACGCGCAAATATCTCCCAAAACTAACGTCTGCTCAGACCAGTTCTTAGCCATTATATCCAATGGGAGGTGGATATAATGGCTAGGACCCTGTTAGCGATAATGCGTGAATATCGCTGTATTCTCAGTGATATTCAAGGATTTCGCCGCTATCGCCGGAAATATTATTGCTTTTGAGAAAAACATTGCTAATAGCACGTTATCTCAGCGATAATATCCGGCGATGCGTGGCGATAAAAAAATTGCCGCTAAGCCTACTTAGCGATAAATATCGCTAGTTGTTAGTAATATGCCCCATAGTTATTTGGAAGAAAAAAGAGAGTTGAGAGTTGTTGAGCGGGTAAATCGAAGTCAGTTTTCATGCAGTATTTTTGCGAATATTATGGAAGATTTCTGAGACAGCATGCAAACCTGTGGAAAGAAAAAACATTATTTGGATGTGTTGCAATATCATTGTAGGCCTCGAGAACACCACTGTGCACACACACAATGTCACCCACACAGAAATAATGTTGAAATAAATATGGTTTCATTTGCCTATATATTCGGATGGAATGAAAACACAAAATAGAAATATCGTGTTTTAAATCTTTGTACTAGAGATGCTACTCCCCCTTATCTTGGATGATCAGGGTGAGATGAAGAAGAACAGAGTCTGTTTTAGTATTTGTGTAAAGTGATGCTTCTCAGGGCAGGCAGCACTGGGGCTGTGGCACATCCACAGCATAGGAAAAATGAATTGTGAGTTCTTGTTGCAGTTTTCTCAGGCCTTAGATAAAGCAGTAGTCAGAAAGGTTCAAGCCAGTAGTCAGTAGGTACTTCAAAATTTGTAACCAAGAGACCAAATCGCTAGGGTTGGCAAGTATGCAGTTTACTTCTTCCGTTGTTATCACCATTTTTTTTAACTCTGACATTGAATCATCATGCATCAATATCATATTATATAATAGTGTTGATCTGAAAGTTCACCTTTAAACAAACAGAAGCTAGCGCCATCAGCACAGCACTTATGTCGAGTCACCTTAACCTTCATATGTTCACAGGAAGACAGGACTCCTGAAAGAAAGTGTGTATGATTAAATCTTAAGAGCTTTTATTATGAGTGTAGTAGCCTTAGGTGAATAGAGGGATGCAGTGTGCAATTCAAGGGCATCCCACGCTTCAGACATAAGGGGTTTGTCAACAAAAGCTCCTGGAGAAAATGTGATGCTCATGAAGATAAGTGGAGAAGGCTTTTAATATTAAGTTACATAGATATCCGCTGAATTGTCACCTAAAGCTAATGACTCATCTTAGGAAATTGCTTTTCTTTAAGTCAAGACATAACTAAACTAAATTAAAGACATTTCTTCAGAATTTCTTCTATTAACTCTGGGTTCGCTGTCAGGATAGGATCTTCATTAAATCAGAATCATATTCCTTCCTTAGAGTATATGTTGCACAGTCATCCTGTGCCCAGGGCACCCCATTTTGTTTCCTGACTGGTACTTGTAGTAGCTGACTCTCACTGGCCCTGGGCACTGCCTAAACAGGTCCTGTGCCGGTGCTGTGCTGAAAAGACACTTAGAATATAATGAAAACACATACATGCACTATGGGTTATGATTGACATGAACCCCCCTTTAAGTCCCTAGTACATAATAGGGCAGGGGGATTGAAACTACCTTTAAGTCCCTAGTATATAATAAGGCATGGCAGTTTAGAGGCCAGCATCCTTTCTGCACTTGCATGTGTGCACTGTTGAGGCCTAAGGTCAGTTTTGAGCAGACCTTTGATATTTGGAGCACTTGAAAACTAGGAAACGACAATATTTTGACATATAAGGTACCTCCATAGTTTCCCCTAGGTGTCCCAGGGGAGGGGGGTCAGGTACATATAAGAAGGGCCCTTATGAAATATATTTTATATGCCCTGGGATTAGTGAAATTGCACATTTCACTCCCTACATTGTAGTAAAGTGCTTCTCAAAAGTGACTTTTGTGCTAGGAGCTCTGTGGAGGGAGGATCTGTTATATTTATATACATTCAGAAACCCTAAAGTCTCCCCTGTTTGGGGGTTTGAGGGGTCCTGTAGATATAGGCAGTGTACTTATAAAGGAGGTTTTACAAGCCCTGGTAGTGGAGAGATGCCGAGTTCAGTTTCCCCATTGGCAGATCCCCAGACATATAAGTTAACATGGCAAAAATGTATTATTTAATAACTAACCTCAGGAAGCATTGAAACATGTAATTCAAGGACTTCCTAGAATGGTTTTGATAAGTATAACAATATGTTATTGTTTAATGTATCCTAAAATGTACAGACAACAAGTTATACGACTTTCTTGTCTTTAAGCCAAAATGTAGCCTTCCAGTGATTTGTCCAGATTGGTCTGTTAGGTGGATTAGCCAGGCTGCTTTGATGAGGTGATAAGTATCCCATGGGGTTAGAGAGCCATTCTGGGAGGACTGGGTTCTTCTACATATAAATATCAGAGCAGGAGGAAGAGGTCATAAAGAATAATCTTCAATAAGAGGAGACAGGCTGGAGAACCCAGTTTCATTTACACCCCTACTCTTTGAACCCAGCCAGATGTCAGGCTTAATGAAAGGAATGTGCAGATGACAGGGGTAGTGAACAATCCTGGAAGTTGGTTTAGCCAGCTCTTGCCTCTCTGCTGAAAAATCAGCCATGTTGAATTTTGGAGAAATGGTGCTCTCTCTGAGACTTAGTGCAACACTTTGGAGGATATGGTCATACTCTTGGGTGTTGCGCTGCCCCTCATTGGACAGATTTGCCCTCCTGTTTGACCAGAGTACATGGAATAAGTAATTGAGAGGAGCCAAGATTCTCATATCTGCTGTTTGAAACTAAAGGAAGAAGAAGGGCCCATGCTGGAAGTTTGATTTACACCAACCATGCCCTGCACTCTGACTAACTGAGCCTGCTCCACAATCTGGAACTACAGCCCTGTGGATCAAACCTGCTTCAAAAGGACTAAAGAGTGGACTACCAGCAAGCTACAGGTTAACAGAGCTTACCTGGACCATCAGCACCAAGAATCCCTAGCCTGGAGTACTACCAGTGGATGTTTGGGGTTTTCTCCAAGTGGATTGTGGGAATTGATGTCTGAAATTTCAAGGACCATCTTGGAGCTTTCAGATTCTTGGGGTACGTTTTGCACACTTTGGGACCCTCAAAGGAACTTCAGGAAGAAGTTCCAGAAGTTTGAAGAAGTTTGGAGCACTAATACAATGAAGAGGGTGTACACGGGAAATATTTATTGACCTGGCATTGCTACGGTCCCTACAAACTGAGAAAAACAAATAATAGCAATGGGTCAAAGGCAACTAAAGCTATCTAAGAAACTGTGTATAAGTGTTGGGATACAATCTATGAATCCAAAGTATTCAAGGTGAAAAATTGTGTTCCCATCAGATACCCAACCTGTACCGCCCTACATCATTTGGGATCCTTCACCCGAAGGAAGTGGAAACATGTCCACTGTGGATTAGGTAGATTGTAGCCTAATCGTGTAGAAGGATGCAGGGATATGTTGATAGAAATGTGGTATCAGGGGGTAATGAAAAAATAGCAGTGCAAATAATGAAAGTGCTATGTGCAACAAATGAGTGAATGGATTAATATTGGGTTGCAGGAGTGGAAAATAAATTTTAATAGGATCCTACCCACACCCAAGGTTAAAAAACAGTGCAAAGTAGTGTAACAAATAACTACTTAGATGTAATCGAGGTCGACATGTTTCTGCAGGATAATAGGGTCAAAAGATCCCTGACTGCTTCTTCAGGACCTTAACACAAGTTGCTACTGCTGATGAGTGTAATACAGTGATTAAAAATCATATGGGGGGAACACCAAACGCCAAAAACTTACCTGAGTGACCAGGAGCCGTGAGGGGAACGGCGGAACAGCGCCAAGGACCACCGGGAGACAGCGCGACCCGGGAACCGCGCACTACAATCCCCAGCAGCCCCTGGGGCGGGGCACGACGACGCTGACGGCCGGAGAGCGCCCGGAGGCGCCTGTTAAAAGGCTGACCCCCCGGGAGCCCAGTGGGGGAACACCAAACGCCAAAAACTTACCTGAGTGACCAGGAGCCGTGAGGGGAACGGCGGAACAGCGCCAAGGACCACCGGGAGACAGCGCGACCCGGGAACCGCGCACTACAATCCCCAGCAGCCCCTGGGGCGGGGCACGACGACGCTGACGGCCGGAGAGCGCCCGGAGGCGCCTGTTAAAAGGCTGACCCCCCGGGAGCCCAGTGGGGGAACACCAAACGCCAAAAACTTACCTGAGTGACCAGGAGCCGTGAGGGGAACGGCGGAACAGCGCCAAGGACCACCGGGAGACAGCGCGACCCGGGAACCGCGCACTACAATCCCCAGCAGCCCCTGGGGCGGGGCACGACGACGCTGACGGCCGGAGAGCGCCCGGAGGCGCCTGTTAAAAGGCTGACCCCCCGGGAGCCCAGTGGGGGAACACCAAACGCCAAAAACTTACCTGAGTGACCAGGAGCCGTGAGGGGAACGGCGGAACAGCGCCAAGGACCACCGGGAGACAGCGCGACCCGGGAACCGCGCACTACAATCCCCAGCAGCCCCTGGGGCGGGGCACGACGACGCTGACGGCCGGAGAGCGCCCGGAGGCGCCTGTTAAAAGGCTGACCCCCCGGGAGCCCAGTGGGGGAACACCAAACGCCAAAAACTTACCTGAGTGACCAGGAGCCGTGAGGGGAACGGCGGAACAGCGCCAAGGACCACCGGGAGACAGCGCGACCCGGGAACCGCGCACTACAATCCCCAGCAGCCCCTGGGGCGGGGCACGACGACGCTGACGGCCGGAGAGCGCCCGGAGGCGCCTGTTAAAAGGCTGACCCCCCGGGAGCCCAGTGGGGGAACACCAAACGCCAAAAACTTACCTGAGTGACCAGGAGCCGTGAGGGGAACGGCGGAACAGCGCCAAGGACCACCGGGAGACAGCGCGACCCGGGAACCGCGCACTACAATCCCCAGCAGCCCCTGGGGCGGGGCACGACGACGCTGACGGCCGGAGAGCGCCCGGAGGCGCCTGTTAAAAGGCTGACCCCCCGGGAGCCCAGTGGGGGAACACCAAACGCCAAAAACTTACCTGAGTGACCAGGAGCCGTGAGGGGAACGGCGGAACAGCGCCAAGGACCACCGGGAGACAGCGCGACCCGGGAACCGCGCACTACAATCCCCAGCAGCCCCTGGGGCGGGGCACGACGACGCTGACGGCCGGAGAGCGCCCGGAGGCGCCTGTTAAAAGGCTGACCCCCCGGGAGCCCAGTGGGGGAACACCAAACGCCAAAAACTTACCTGAGTGACCAGGAGCCGTGAGGGGAACGGCGGAACAGCGCCAAGGACCACCGGGAGACAGCGCGACCCGGGAACCGCGCACTACAATCCCCAGCAGCCCCTGGGGCGGGGCACGACGACGCTGACGGCCGGAGAGCGCCCGGAGGCGCCTGTTAAAAGGCTGACACCCCCTCTCGCCCCGCGAGTCGCGCGCGGGAGCGACCGGGAGAAGCCCGGGACAAGGGCGGGGCCGTCTGTGGCCATCAGTGGACAGCAGTGGTCGGGCGGGCCACCCCCCTTGTTTCTTCAACTCTTCAACACTTTATTTCGTGAGTACTGTTTGAATTTAATTGGATTTTAACTTTTTACTTGCTTACACGATCCCCTCTGTCATTGGGATAATGCCGCCAAAGGAAAACAAAGGGAGGAGTGATACTGTTGCTTTTACAGGAGCTATGGACCAATTTCTTAAAAGAATGAACTGTGTGGTGGATGAAAGCATAAACATTATGGAAAGGAGGGTTTCACAGGAATTGGACATTGCGAGAAGATCCTCTCTTGGGTCATTGGCACATGTACAAACACCGATTGCCAAAGATAGAACCGAAACAGTCGGAAGTTCTAACGATCTTCAAAATAATGTTATTAATGTCGATACAACTGTTGCCAATGATATACTAAATGCTACAGAGAGTAGTTCCCTAACAGTCTCAGACTCTATTTTACAATCTCCCAACAATTTACCTACTGTTCGTGCTGTACCGGTGGTTGTTGAGCAAGTTAAAGTTCACAATACCAGACAGCAAAAGGGGGCTATACCAAAGAATCAACAAGGGTCTATAAAAATCCCTATTGGTAAGAGAAGGAAGGGCCCTAAACACCCTGTCTCACCTAATAGTAGCCGGGAAGGGTCTGTTGCCATAAACAAGGATTTAATAGGGATAGGGGCAGAGGGAGTGGACTCTGCCTCAACTATTATACTTGAAGCACTACGTCACATGCTCCACCCATTAGAGGAGAGATTAAGTAAGATAGAGGTATTTTTGAAACGTATAGAGAGGGACATAAAGGAAAGAATTGATATTCAATTGAGGAAGCCAAGTCCTAACTCGCAACCAACATTGCCAACACTGACAACAGCTATTCCCGTAAAACCCTTAGATGCTAGAGATGGGCAAAAGGAAAAATTAGCACCTAAATCGAATGTGGGGGGACCTATGACACCTAGTGATGTATCCAATGGCCAGTCCCAAAAGCAAAGCACCCCAAACCTAACTGGTAATAAAGAGACACTAGATGTAAACAAACCTAGTAAAGATGATGGAAAGGATGTACTTAATCTTCCTCCAGAGGTTTGCCCATTTGTGGTCATCCTGACTGGAGTCCCAGAGCTAGGTGAACAAGAGTTGGAAAGTACATCCTACCTCTGGAAAAGGGTGACTCAATGGCTTAATACCAACAGGCCGTTGCCCCCTGGTCTGAGGGGCAACATCCTGAGTATTAGGCGAGTATCGTGGGTGGGGCGCATGAAGAAAGACATACAAGGGGACAGTATAGTTATTAATTTTGATAACCCAAGAACAGTTAACTATATTTGCAATTGGAAGTATCCTAATCCAGATCCAGCCACTACCATACATCCATTTAAGCTAACACATTTCTATCCACCCAGTCACTTCCATCCTAGGACAGACGGGTGGACCACGGTAAGGCACCGTGGAAATAGACGCCAAGGAGTAGGTTGGCTAGGACCAACATACCATCCCTTTAACATCCTCTCCTATAACCAATTTGATTGCCTAGAGTCAGTTGACTGACGTCAGGCAACATCAAAGGCTACCATACTAAATGAACCTTCTTCACCAGATAATATGACCCCCATACTTAATGTTACATCTCCTAGGGAAAATGGGGAAACGAATATACCTCCTAATCATCAGGAGATTGACTGTGAAAATATTCACAACAGCAATAATTTGACAGGGTATGACCATGAAGCATGCACAAGACCCCGTGATATGATGGGAGGAGATAGTGATAATAGTAGGTTAGCGGTGGATAGGCAGTTAAACACCTGTATTAATATTGATGATAATCCACTCCCCACTGCTAAACCTAGTACACACTGTGCAAAAGAGAGATCCTCATTGTTAAACTTAGTTTCTTGGAATATTGCAGGTGTTGGTCCAAAACTGTGTGATCCCGACTGGAATAGTTATATCAATTCATTTGATGTCTGTGTACTACAAGAAACATGGGCCACGGACCAGATCCATAGAATAGGATATAGGACCTACCAAGTGGCGGCAGTACCCTCAGTAAGAGGGAGAGCTTCGGGAGGGTTGGTAATATGGATCAGTACAACTATCGATGTGGGGATAAAGATGTTAAACACCGATTCATTAGATATACTAGGATTGAAACTAACTACAAGTGACAAGAGGGTAATAAATCTTATAAATGTGTACAACAGACCATGTCCCGCTAATAGGGAATCTCCATGTATAGAGAAATTGGAAATGCTCATGGGTACTCTAGAACATGATGAAGGTATCATTTTATGTGGCGACCTAAATTGTAATTTTGAGCCGATTGCGGGGATGACTAAACTATATGAGGATGAGGATGTGGCTCATGGGATACCAATGCTAAATAGTGGAATTGTTCGTGGAACCACACTAGCCCTCCAGATCACAGGGTTATTCACAAGCTATGGTCTAAGAGCCTGTAATGGCCGCATGCCATCAGACTCCCCGAGAGCATTTACCTTTAGTAGGGGGATCTGTAGTAGCAAGATAGACTATGTCTCTGTTTCTTTTAAATTATGGCCATATACATATGATTTAAATGTTGGAGAACGTTTTGAGAGTGATCACTTCCCGTTAGAAATGAGTTTCTTGTCAAGTATCCTGAAAGAACCTGATACTACTGGGGGTAGTCTTGTTTCACAATTACCATTAATCTGTGATAATGTTGTATTAAGTAATAATCGAAGGGCTATCAAATGGGCATATATCCTAGAAAGAAAGGATCTATTGGCTAATATTTATTCCGCTTTTGTGAACTCATTCGAGCTCTATAATATGGATGATTGTAAATCTGGTGAATTTATTGGGCTACACAAAGCCTTTTGTAAAAAATTGATTGATCTTATTACTAAAAAACCAAGGAAGGGGAATGGGTCGGTAAACACTAAACCAGTAGGCAAACCATGGTTTAACAAGGAATGCCGAGAAGCGAAGACCAACCTGATCAATGCGGTAAAAACAAAAAACCCCGAAGATCTCAAAATTAAAAGGAAAATCTATAATAAAACTTTAGCCATTGCAAAGTCATCCTGGGACGAGGACCTATGGTCCAGCATGTTATTAGCTGCGAAAACCAAAGACCACAGGCAGTTCTGGGAGTTAGTAGCCAAAGGGAATAAACCAGATAAAGGCTCGAGGGAGGTATTCTTAAACGAAGCCACATGGGTTGCTCATTTTACATCATTATATGCAGCCCAAACCACAGAGGAAAAGCTTATGGTAGATTCAAATGAAATAGTTACCCAGATAGAGGATGCTGAAAACCTACTGGTAATTTTTGATCTACAAGAAACCGAAACAGCAATCGCTTCTGTGAAGCAAGGGAAGGCCCCGGGCCTGGATAAGATCCCTGGTGATCTTTATAAACATAATGTGGAGATCTGGGCACCTTATCTAAATCATTTATTTAATGTCATCGCAGCAGGTGACCAAATCCCTGACACATGGGATGGGGCGGAAATAATCACCATTTTTAAAAAGGGGGATAGAGGGGACCCTGCAAACTATCGCCCCATTAGTCTTTTAGACATAACACAGAAAATTTATGCCAGACATATACTTAACCGCGTAAATACGTGGTTGGAGGAAAACCTGATTTTATCCAAGTATCAGGCAGGGTTTAGGGAAAAGACTGGAACCATCGACCAGGTACTAAGGCTATGCTGCTTGTACTGGAAATATGTTATTATTCGCAGAGGTAATTTATATGTTACCTTTGTAGATCTACGAGCAGCTTTTGACCTTATTCCCCGTGATCTATTGTGGAATTCATTGAAAAAGCAGGGGTTCCCGAAAGATCTTTTGAAACTTGTGATCAGGTTACACCAGAATAACTATGCCAGGGTAAGATGGGGTCCTAATGGCGAACTAACAAGCGAAATCCCTATTAAGAGGGGAGTACGCCAAGGGTGCGTACTGGCACCTACACTTTTTTCCCTTTATGTTAACGATATTGCAGCCCAAATGGAGAATTGTGATAATGATTCACCTCGCCTGGGGGGGGATCGAGTTTCGGCCCTCCTCTTCGCGGATGACACAATTCTCATTTCACAAACTCCTCGGGGCCTGCAGATTTTATTAGATAGGTTCCAGCAGTATTGTATTACAAAAGGGTTAGAAGTTAATGTAAAAAAATATATGGCACTTAATCCTCACAAGGGTTTCAGGAAAAACTTAACGTTAAATGGAGAAAAACTTGATTATGAATCAAGTTTTACTTATTTGGGGGTACTATTAGACTCATCCTTAAGTTGGAAACCCCAATTAGAAAAATCCAAAATTGTCTTCAAGCAAAATTGTCTACCAATACTGAAAAGACACAATAACTGTACCAATAAAGCAGTCACCCCAGCGTTAGAATTGTTTAAATGCAAGGTTCAGTCGGCGGTTGTTTATGGGGCAGAACTCTGGGGACCCGTATGCAGAAAGACTTTTGAAATCATGGAAAACAGGTTTTTAAGGGGACTATTAAAGGTTCCTAGTAGTACTCCTTTACTACCCCTACTCCTTGATATGAATATACGACGCACTGACCTACATGCTATATTAAGACCATTATTGTTATGGGTCAGGTTGTGGATTACCCCAGAGCTGTCTGAATATAAAAAAGGGTTGGTTGAAGTTCAGGAACTGGACACGTGTAATAAGATTTTTTGGTTTAAACATGTTAAGAGCTGGTTAACAAAACTGGGTTTATCCCATTTTTGGACTCAACCCGAACTATTGACTGTGTCATCAAAGAAGATAGTTAAACTCTCCTTTTGGGCTCTAGTGAGCCATGATGCTGTATATGTTGGAGCACATGGCCCCTTAACCGAAAAATTTTTATTGGTGAAAAATGTAGCCCAGTTTGAAATGTTTCTTGATGAGATTCAACCACCTTTAGCGAAAACCTTGTATATAAAGTATAGGTATGGTATACTAAGAACTCGGGAAACCGAGTCCAAATGGGGGAAAACCAGTAATGACAAATGCACCTTATGTACAAGTAATTTAAGAGAAGACATTTTTCATATCTTGTTTTTCTGCCCAAGCTATGCTGAAACTAGAAAAAAATGGATAGTGCCATTGTGCCGTAATATTGGAACAACTTCTTATAAGGAAGCAGGAAGAATATTACTTACGGACACTAGTCAAGTAATAGTGTTTTGTGTCAGTAGATTCCTTTTGGCAGTAAAATTCATTAGGCAAAAGTCATCACTGGCATTTTAAGTGTCTGGCTGTTATATATCAATTTAATGCTTTTTTAACTTTGTAAATATTTTAAACTTCTTTTTAACTATATTTATTGATGATTGTTTAAAGCTCACTCTCGTGATTCAATTGAGAAGGTTAGGGATTATATTTGGTAATGCACCAGCACTTTATGAATCATGAATTATATATTCTGTAAAATTGTGATGATATTGTGGCCATGTATAATTATGTGCATTATGTATTCTTTTTCTTTTTCCCTCCTTTTTACATGTATATTATACATATTGCGTTTTTGTATATCTTTTATGATGCAATTGCAACGAAATAAAGATTATTGAATTGAATATCACCTGAGGACAGCGGTCGAGATGATCACGATAGTCATGGAATCATCATGGACAGACACACACACAAAAAGATAGAAAAATACACAGTTAAATGATGATAGCTAGTGAGAAGAGACAATTATCTCATGAGAATTATATGATTGCCAAATAGTTTTGGTCAATGGTTGCCTAGTAATCAACCTAAGTTTAAAAACAATCAACTTTGACACGACAAAGGATGACAATATACTCACTCACCCACTTTCTGGGGACTAAACTCTCCACCTCAACCGGCTACAGCTCAGGTACAAATGGAGCACCGCTCTATTGAGAAGAAAAGCGAAGAAAACACTATTGAAAGAGGAAGAGCCAACAGGAGTTTAGGCTCGACACACCCTGTCCCTAATACGCATAGATCACACGTTTCTAGAGTTACATGTGTCGACCATCATGGGCGCTTGTTTACAATGACTATGCGTGTAGGAAAAATGGCTCGTATCAGAAGTATTGGCAATAGATGTCATATCGTTGCCGGTACATTCTGATCAGTTAAACTATATGCGCTGGAAAACTGTAGTGAGAGTGGTTTATCACAATGACTCATGCAATAAGCAAAACACAAACTGCTTGTGTATCGAGCGTCCAAGTCGAGTGGAAGCTTATGGTCGAGAGTATTTGGAATAAGCAACGATACAAACAGACTTTACCGCCACCAAGTGCAAGAGCGCTACGTGATCGTGTGAGCCCACTCAGTTAGACCCGTTCTGTCTCGAAAGTGCATACCTGTCCGTCGGAACTCCTGACATCCGTCTAGGCTATTATGTGGGAGGTAACTACACGGACAGGAAACGCATATTTAAACTTTCTTTTCGCGGGTTACGAGAAAAATCACATGACTACGTGTTGTTACGCGCTCTAATTCCCCGGGGGTGCTGGGGATCGTAGTTTTTTACCATGTGGTTGTTACCGACACATAGATGGAAATAAAAGAAACACTAAGGGCGTTTGCCCGCCGTGAGTCATCTATTTTCATCCTTATTGTTTAAACCGGTATTTGTAAAATGGTACAAGCTAATTAACAAGGTGTTATTTGATTTGTTAATGCCACCAGTTGAACGGAAAACAGTAGTCATACTCTACAGATAGATGTAACCATGATGTACAGCATATGAACGCCCAACTAGCGGGATACCTACAGTGACATCCACGGAATGTCTTCATTGAGACCCGTTTTATCAGTTTGTAATTTAAACACCCACCTTTGTTCTCTTCTATGTAGGAAGGTGCTAATGTCAGAGATGTGTTTGGGTATCATTGGTTGTTCTAACACTGTCCAGTGTAAGTCTGTAGGAGCATGGTGGGCTGCTAAGAAATGCTTTGTTAATCTCGTAGCCTGCTTGTTGCAACGTATTGAGCTCTTGTGTTCTGATATCCTCGTTTTTATTTTTCTGGTAGTCATGCCCACGTACTTTTTTTCACATGGGCAACTGATTAAATAGATTAGGTTCGAACTGTTACAATTCGTAAACCTACGTTGTTCCCATGGTCGTTCTGTACCGATATTAATCTGGGTAGATTTACAAGTTTGAGGGCATGCTGCACACTGTCCACATGGATGATGTCCGGTAACTGCGGGCATCTCCCAAAGGGTGCCTGTGGTTCTTGGAATTGTCATTTTCGGTCTTGTGTGGACCAATTTGTCCTTTAGATTTTGTCCCCTTTTAAAAGCAAAAAGGGGGACAGGCAATTTGTCATTCCCAGTGCTGAGGATACCCCAGTGTTTTTTGATGATTTTAGAGATGTGTTTTGACAGTGTACCGAATGTTGTGACACATGTCATACGTTCAGTTTTCTCTTTGGGGGGCATTATTTCTAATGGAGCAACCTTGAAAAAAAGCTTCATAAGTGGACAGCAAACAATGGATCTCTAGTTCATTTTGCTGGAAAGCTCCGGAGGTCTGAGTTCCAATAAGTTTGACTGGGAGCTAGTTGCAAGGGAAGCCGGTGAGCCCTGACTGAATTCAAACTGGCTGATAGCTTTGAGAAACCCCAGGAAGAAAAGCTGCCAAAACGTTTCTATGTCAGAAGGTAAAAACATTGACCAAGACTTACAGAGAAGGCAGGGCTTCATCGCAGTCGGCTTGAAAGTCTGACTTTGTCCAGGCCTAGCGCAATTGGATGTCCCAATAGGAGCTATTAGTTTCTATGTGCTATATAGTGCTGAATCTGTAAAAATTCATATCTCTGGTTCCCTACATTGAATATTTTTTGTTTTGGTTTCATTTCATTTTAAAGATAAAAGTATTTCCTATTTTTTATAAATTGGTGACAGATTTTTATGGTGTTTTGCGTCTTAATTATTTACTGAATTGGTGTTTTTGAAAGCTTTACATACTTGTCTCTGAAGATAAGCCTACCTGCTTGCAGCCAAGCTACCAAGGGTTAAGCATGGGAATAATTTTCTGAGACCTATTCTGAGCCCTAGACAGTTAGTGACCTTATTGGCAGTGTCAGATGTGTATTTCCCACTTCAAATAATCCACTTTCCAACATATCTCTGACAGATATAGCAATATTATGAAACATATTTAAGGATCCAAGATATGTCTGTCACTGAATGGAAATCCCCAAATGAGTGATTCATAAAAGCTACAGCTCAACTCGTACGTCTAGTGAATGTCCTGCAGTTTCTCCCTAGTGGAGCATTAGTTGTTTTTAGTTACATCATCAGCTCAAGCATTAACATAAAATGGCAATATTTTATTCAGATTGAAGACTTTCCCATCTCCTCAGTAAGCAAAAGGTGGGTTCAACTTATGTTCTTTTGCTGATACTCTTTAGCCTCTAACCGAGGATTTCGTACCATCATTCATGGGTTGTCATGTAAATCCTACATATTTCACAACATAAAATCATATCCATGCACGAGCAATCACCAAATTACAAACAACTCAAACTTCTGCTGATTTAGAGTTCACCAAAAAGTGGGCTTCACAAAATTCACAAAAAGTATAACAAAGTAGAACAAGCCTTTTTGTTTGCAGTGGAGTGATATCTGCAAAGAGATATTTCCATTTGTATGACCTCGCTGCGCTGGAGAACCAGAAAGTTGGAAATAGTTTATGAGGTAGAGGAGACAAGAGCAACATGTTAGCTGAAAAAAATACACAGTAACCCATTCTAATTCCCAGTAGGAATCAGTGACTTGACATGCGCTTTGCATTTCATAAGCAAAAAACCTGATGCACACTAAATTGTGAGAGTACAGAAGATAGGTGTCTCAATGAACACTTAAAAGTTCGAGTTTCCACCGTTGAAAAAAGGACAACCAGTAGTTCGGCTCCTCTTTTATTGTTTTTAAATGGCCTGCCGACACATGTTTCGTCACAAAGGAATACAATAATTCCGCGACTCCTCAGGGCTGGGGAGGATACAAGATAAAAAGATGGAGTACATGGTAACATTACAATGTACATAACGGTTTATTTGGTGACTACATTATGTGCAAGTGATAGGTGAGAGTGAGTATTGTGACAATGAGCAACAAAGATGTAGTGGATGCATGCAACACCGAACCCTCATTCCAGTGTAGATATAGAAAGGTGGGGACACAAACAGGATTGTGGTTCGACAGTGGGTACGAATGTGACATGGTATAGTATTGATTCTCAATGGTCAGAACGTCGTGTTGAGGTGGCGCAAGAGGGGAAATGTGAAAGTTTAAGTGCAAACGTGTGTAGTTGAAGAATCCTTGCTCAGAAGGGGCATAAAAAATCAGGATTTCAAGGCATACGAAGGGAATTTTTTTGTGGATGACATTTGTTCAATCAAAACAGTTTCCCTGAGTATACCAGAAGGCATGCATCCTACCTGTAGTTAATGGGTAGTAAATCGCAGGTCTGTAGAGTTACCAAAAAAGAAGAAAGAAAGAAGGGAAAGGAGGTAAAACTACAGGGTCTGGGAGAAAAAAGTAAAAGTTTGAGACCCGATTGAAAAGCCTGTCTGTAATTCGGTATTATGCATTGTTAGTAAATACTAAGAGGGACCTCACCGCTGTGCCGGTGATAATTCCGACCCGGCCCCGCTCGAGACCAGGTTAGATGAGTGCAAATCGTCGTTGTTATTGGTCCAGCGTTAATCCTGTCCAATGGGAATAGGGAGATGCTAAAAGAAGGGAATTAAAAAGTCGAAATTCAGGGGACGGTAACCAGTTGAGAATTTATTGTGTATGGTGTCAAAAACGCCCAGAATTCAAAAAAGCTTGTTAGCATCTCACCTTAAAACCAGGTATTGGTGCAGTGGGTTAACTTCTGCAATGTATTACTTTGAATGGTGTAGGCGTCCACTTGATACATCACGGGGAGTGTGGAGGCTCCTCAATATTGGATGCCCTGGATGAGTAGGTTATTTGTTCCGGAAACGGAATATAAAGAAAAAGGGGGAAGGAAAGAGCAAGAGCGTAAAGTTAGATGCTCTCGCTAGTTGTAATAATACATTTGTGTATGTCTTAGATCATTGGATCAATCATGACCCTTAAAACTCTCTACTTGGTATCGATAGCTGAAGAATTCTGCTATACGATATGTTTTTACTTAAACCCAAGTTAGAGACAGCTATAGAATATTTAAATTGTATCATCTCTTACCCGTAATGCGGGGAAAGCCGGCAGGACGAGTACTCCTGTAGAATGGTTCCGGGTGCGGACACGTGTTCGTCGACCCGGAAATGGCTAAATAGCCTGAAAAAGGTCCCGGATTGAAATGACTAGAACGTCAATCATACCGGTATTGTGTGCGAGTTCCCTAACCATTATGGCGTATCGTCGTAAAGGTATGGATAGCGGGGAACTATAAAGTTCGAAGAAAGGGAACTGTCATCAGGAAGTGAAAAAAGTTTCATGCACGAACAGTTGGTTCACGTGTAGTGCGTGGTGCACATACCATGCAGAGAGCAAATACGGTCATGCATCCGATCTGTCATTATGCAATCATGTTGATTACCATATCAATTTGATTAGTAAATCGTGCATCAAATTACATTTTTCCATTCAATGACAATCTTTAACACAAGTTCTTCGGTCATTTGATGAGAGTTGGAGAAATTCAACAATACAATTCTTATTGATGGCATCTCAAGAACACAGAATCGATCGCATTGTGTGCAATGTGTGGATGCTCAACCATCATACAAGTGTTATAGGTGTTAAAATAACATTACCCTGTAAGGGTCATTCTTTGAAAACAACTCTAGGTGGTTATTAAAACATTACCTCACGTATGTCTCATTGAGGGTACATTTTGAAGTAGGGAAGAAAATGTAGTTACAGTTTCAGAATACATTTGTTTACAAATACAGAGGATGACAAATGTTATTGTATGTGTGACCTGAACAAAGATATGTATGTATAGTTGCATGGTTTATACTACTGAGGGAGATGACGGGAAACGTGTTATGTTAGTCCCCTAGGAAGTATTGCATCTCCTGGTCAAAATTTAAACCATGTTCCACCGTGCAGAGGCGGAGAATCCACATTGCTTCCAGAAGTCTCAGTTTAAATTCTCTATTCCCGCCCCGTATCCCTGGTGGTACAGTATCAATCCCAAAAAAGGAAATTTGTTTGTCCATACTTTGGTCATAGCATGCAGCCGCATGCAAAGCTACCGGATACCTGGGGTCCTGTTTGTGGATGGCTCTTATGTGCTTGGCTATTCTTTCCTTGAGAGGGCGGATGGTGCTGCCCACATAGAATTTCTTACATACACACTCAATAATATACACTACAAAGCGTGTAGTACAATTGATATTAGTCCTGATAACATATTTTTTTCCTTTAGTGTCATAGAATTCCAATGTTTTATGTTTGGCCCACCGGCACATGGAACAAAACCCACACTTAAAAAAACCTGTGTTGCGTGCCGTTAGCCAGGTATTAGTTATAGTGCCTCGGGGAATTGTAGGACTAAGTCTGTTTTTTAGTGTCCTGCCCCTTCTGAAAGTTATCTGTGGATGTTCTCCAATATATTCTTGAATACTTTTGTCTGCTCTGAGAATATTCCAGTGTTTAGTGAAGCTCCTACGGAGTGATTGGTGTTGGCTATTAAAGTCAGTGATCATTCGAATTACTGTGGAATTGGTTTTTGTGTCTATATGTTTCTTCTTGAGTGTGTCAACTCTTTTGATTTTCTTGACCCGATCGGCTGCTCTGTTTAGTAGGTCTTCTGGGTAGCCTCTTTTTTTGAAAAGTACCTGCATTTCCCTCAGATTTTCATTAAAGTCTTTGTCATCACTACAGTTTCTATGTGCTCTTAGAAATTCACCGAATGGGATAGTGCTGATCTGGTGGGGTGGATGGGCCCTGCTAGCGGGTAAGATCGCATTGCAGGCAGCACTTTTTCTAAAAAGTTTACTGTGTAGTTTGTTGTTAGAAACATAGATTTCCAAGTCCAGGAATTCTACTCTGTCTAAGCTGGCTTCAATGGTGAAACTCATATCCCAGGTTTTATGGTTCAAATGTTCGTGAAACTCCATCAATTGTTCGTGTGTACCGGATCAAATTAATAGACAATCGTCTATGTATCTTCCCCAAAATACTATGGAGTCTACAAATATCGCACCTTTTGTGCCCCAAATTAGGTCCTTTTCAAGTGCACCCATAAACAAATTGTCGAAGGAAGGGGAAAATTTAGAACCCATGGCAACACCTTTTCTTTGCCTGTACCATGAGTTATTGATGAACATGAAGACATTGTTCTTCAAAATGAGTTCCATCATGGAAACCAGCATATTTTTATGTTGCCACAAAGTGGCTGGTCGATTCTGTAAAGTCTTTGTTACTACTTCCAATCCTAGATCTGGTTTAATGCTAGTATACAGTGCTACCACATCCATGGTTACTAGAATGTTGCCTGATTGCCACTGAAGATCAGAAAGTATACTCAATATGTGTTTCGTGTCTTGTATAAATGATGGTAAATTACGTACCAGGGGCCCTAAGAATAGGTCTACGTACTCTGCCAGTCTCTCTGTCAGTCCGCCTATACCCGATATGATGGGCCTTCCAGGAGGGAAAGGGAGGTGTTTGTGTACCTTGGGCAAGGTGTAAAGCCAAGGGTAAGATGGTTTGAATATTTTAAAATAAAGATATTCATCTTCATTAATTAGGCCATCTTCTTTCCAAGTTATCAGCAATCTGTTAATGGTAGTAGTAAGAGATGCTATGGGGTTGTGGTCAAGGCACTCATAGCATGTAGTGTCTTGTAGTTGACCTAAAATTTCATCTTGATAATCCTTTTTGTTCATAATCACTACATTACCCCCCTTGTCTGCTTCTCTAATGATGATGTCATGATCTTTGATGAGGGTGTTTAGTGCGGCCCGTTCTCCTGTTGTCAAATTGTCTTTGTACCTAAAGGTTCGTAGGTCTCTTTTATTGTCTAATTTTCTATGTCCTCCAGTACTCATTTATGGAAATTATCTATAGAGTTACCCCCCGGTAAGGTGGGGATCCATTTGGATTTAGACTTCAGCCCACTTACGATACTGAAGTCCGACTCAATGTTGAGTTCCTCTAGTAACCTTTCCATATCATATGGAGTTTGTTCTTGATCAGTTAAAGAGAGTAAGAGTTGTGTAGTTTGAATATCATTGATAGTTAAGACACCAGGTTCAAACTGAGTTGGGATATTAGAAGATGTTTTATTAGACATATTACGGTTAAAAAAATGCTTTTTCAGTTTTACACTGCGTACAAACTTAAACAAGTCAATCTTTAGTCTACAGATGTCAGTGCTAGCGAAAGGATTAAAATTCAGACCTTTGCTTAGAAGGGAGATTATATTGGGGGTCAGAGTTTTGGATGATAGGTTGATAACCTGTACCTCCCCCTCTTGTGTGTCTGTTACTTCTGGTTGTTCCCTGATCTGAGTTTTCTCTTGTACTCTTCTACGTGTCCCCCTCCTGCCCCTGCGGGTTTTGGATCTTGGATGCGGTTGCCCCTCCTGATCCGTTGTATCTCGCATAAAAAAGGTGTAGTCTCACTATCTGTTCTATTGGAATCGTCCTCACTGATACTGACTGTGCTTAGTGATGTGTTGCTCGAAGAGATCGAGCTGGCATCAGTTTCATTAGGCTTGCCTTTTCTTTTTTGTAAGGGTTTGTGTATCATGTAATGATATTTCTTGGCATATGTGAATATCCTACCCTCAGTGTAGTCAGCCTCATCTCTCTTTAACTGTCTGGCTTTACGATTTTTTATCTCGTTCTGATGTTTAAGTAGAATTTCATCCAATATCGTGAAATTTTTGACAGTGGATTCAGGAAGATTTAAGTCTTTTATTTCCTGTTCTAAAATGGCAATTTCCACTTGAAATTTGGTGACCTTACGGTCAGAACCCTCAATGAGAATGTCCATGAGGATGTTAGAATTGTTAGTTAGCGCTTCTTCCCACTTGCCTAGGAGATTGGTGTCTAGATCATCATAAGTAGGGAAGATCTGTGCCCTTAGGCCTCTGGGTATACGCTTTAATCTTGCATATTGTTTCAAAGTGGTGCCGTCCCACCACTTTGAGTTCTCTTGTTTTTTGAGTTTCTCTAGCCTTATGAATTTGTCCCTAAGACCTTCTTTCTTGGTGACACTAGGGGTTCCACTAGTTGCTGCTCTATGTGTTGACATACCCTTTGCAAGTTTGTCAAAAAGTTCCTCTGCAGCTTTATCTCTATTCATTCTTAAAAGAAAGGGATGGGAGTGCCTATCCCTGTTGTTGTGTCTTACTGCGCGGCGGCTGCCCCCCTCTTCTAACTGTATGATTCAATTGAGAACAGGGTTTTTTAGAGTGAGGGAAATACTGGGTGCACTGCTCACGGTTAACGCGCAGAAGGTGTTGGTGTTGGTGTGTTTAGCAATAGGTGCAGGCAGGTGAGGGGAGAAAGCCCTATAACCCCTCCAAGAGTGTGTGATGAGAGACACACACTACACAAGGTAAGCAAAAAACCTGATGCACACTAAATTGTGAGAGTACAGAAGATAGGTGTCTCAATGGACACTTAAAAGTTCGAGTTTCCACCGTTGAAAAAAGGACAACCAGTAGTTCGGCTCCTCTTTTATTGTTTTTGAATGGCCAGCCGACACGTGTTTTGTCGCAAAGGAATACAATAATTCCGCGACTCCTCAGGGCTGGGGAGGATACAAGATAAAAAGATGGAGTACATGGTACCATTACAATGTACATAACGGTTTATTTGGTGACTACATTATGTGCAAGTGCTAGGTGAGAGGGAGTATTGTGACAATGAGCAACAAAGATGTAGTGGATGCGCGCAACACCGTACCCTCATTCCAGTGTAGATATAGAAAGGTGGGGAAACAAGCAGGATTGTGGTTCGACAGTGGGTACGAATGTGACATGATATAGTATTGATTCTCAATGGTCAGAACGTCATGTTGAGGTGGCGCAAGAGGGGAAATGTGAAAGTTTAAGTGCAAACGTGTGTAGTTGAAGAATCCTTGCTCAGAAGGGGCATAAAAAATCAGGATTTCAAGGCATACGAAGGGAATTTTTTTGTGGGTGACATTTTTTCAATCAAAACAGTTTCCCTGAGTATACCAGAAGGCGTGCATCCTACCTGTAGTTAATGGGTAGTAAATCGCAGGTCTGTAGAGTTACCAAAAAAGAAGAAAGAAAAAAGGGAAAGGAGGTAAAACTACGGGGTCTGGGAGAAAATAGTAAAAGTTTGAGACCAGATTGAAAATTGTGTCTGTAATTCGGTATTATGCATGGTTAGTAAATACTAAGAGGGACCTCACCGCTGTACCGGTGATAATTCCGACCCGGCCCTGCTCGAGACCAGGTTAGAAGAGTCCAAATCGTCGTTGTTATTGGTCCAGTGTTAATCCTGTCCAATGGGAATAGGGAGATGCTAAAAGAAGGGAATTAAAAAGTCGAAATTCAGGGGACTGTAACCAGTTGAGAATTTATTGTGTATAGTGTCAAAAACGCCCAGAATTCAAAAAAGTTTGTTAGCATCTCACCTTTAAACCAGGTATTGGTGCAGTGGGTTAACTTCTGCAATGTATTACTTTGAATGGTGTAGACGTCCACTTGATACATCACGGGGAGTGTGGAGGCTCCTCAATATTAGATGCCCTGGATGAGTAGGTTATTTGATCCAGAAACGGAATATAAAGAAAAAGGGGGAAGGAAAGAGCAAGAGCGTAAAGTTAGATGCTCTCGCTAGTTGTAATAATACATTTGTGTGTGTATTAGATCGTTGGATCAATCATGACCCTTAAATATCTCTACTTGGTATCGATAGCTGAAGGATTCTGCTATACGATATGTTTTTACTTAAACCCAAGTTAGAGACAGCTATAGAATATTTAAATTGGATCATCTCTTACCCGTAATGCGGGGAAAGCCGGCAGGACGAGTACTCCTGTAGAATGGTTCCGGGTGCGGACACGTGTTTGTCGACCCGGAAATGGCTAAATAGCCTGAAATAGGTCCCGGATTGAAATGACTAGAACGTCAATCATACCGGTATTGTGTGCGAGTTCCCTAACCATTATGGCGTATTGTCGTAAAGGTATAGATAGCGGGGAACTATAAAGTTCGAAGAAAGGGAACTGTCATCAGGAAGTGAAAAAAGTTTCATGCACGAACAGTTGGTTCACGTGTAGTGCGTGGCGCACATACCATGCAGAGAGCAAATACGGTCATGCATCGGATCTGTAATTATGCAATCATGTCGATTACCATATCAATTCGATTAGTAAATTGTGCATCAAATTACATTTTTCCATTCAATGACAATCTTTAACACAAATTCTTCGGTCATTTGATGCGAGTTGGAGAAATTCAACAATACAATTCTTATTGATGGCATCTCAAGAACACAGTATCAATCGCATTGTGTGCAATGTGTGGATGCTCAACCGTCATACAAGTGTTATAGGTGTTAAAATAACATTACCCTGTAAGGGTCATTCTTTGAAAACCACTCTAGGTGGTTATTTAAACATTACCTCACGTATGTCTCATTGAGGGTACATTTTGAAGTAGGGAAGAAAATTTAGTTACAGTTTCAGAATATATTTGTTCTCAAATACAGAGGATGACAAATGTTATTGTATGTGTGACCTGAACAAAGATATGTATGTATAGTTGCATGGTTTATACTACTGAGGGAGATGACGGGAAACGTGTTATGTTAGTCCCCTAGGAAGTATTGCATCTCCTGGTCAAAATTTAAACCATGTTCCACCGTGCGGAGGCGGAGAATTCACATTGCTTCCAGACGTCTCAGTTTCAATTCTCTATTCCCGCCCCGTATCCCTGGTGATACAGTATCAATCCCACATGTCCGCACCCGGAACCATTCTACAGGAGTACTTTCCCCGCATTACGGGTAAGAGATGATCCAATTTAAATATTCTATAGCTGTCTCTAACTTGGGTTTAAGTAAAAATATATTGTATAGCAGAATCCTTCAGCTATCGATACCAAGTAGAGAGTTTTAAGGGTCATGATTGATCCAACGATCTAATACGCACACAAATGTATTATTACAACTAGAGAGAGCATCTAACTTTACGCTCTTGCTCTTTCCTTCCCCCCTTTTCTTTATATTCCGTTTCTGGATCAAATAACCTACTCATCCAGGGCATCTAATATTGAGGAGCCTCCACACTCCTCGTGATGTATCCAGTGGACGCCTACACCATTCAAAGTAATACATTGCAGAAGTTAACCCACTGCACCAATACCTGGTTTTAAGGTGAGATGCTAAGAAACTTTTTTGAATTCTGGGCGTTTTTGACACTATACACAATAAATTCTCAACTGGTTACAGTCCCCTGAATTTCGACTTTTTAATTCCCTTCTTTTAGCATCTCCCTATTCCCATTGGGCTGGATTAACACTGGACCAATAACAACGACGATTTGCACTCATCTAACCTGGTCTCGAGCGGGGCCGGGTCGGAATTATCACCGGCACAGCGGTGAGGTCCCACTTAGTATTTACTAACCATGCATAATACCGAATTACAGACACGATTTCCAACTTTTACTCTTTTCTCCCAGACCCCGCAGTTTTACCTCCTTTCCCTTCTTTCTTTCTTCTTTTTTGGTAACTCTACAGAACTGCGGTTTACTACCCATTAACTACAGGTAGGATGCACGCCTTCTGGTATACTCAGGGAAACTGTTGTGATTGAGCAAATGTCACCCACCAAAAATTTCCCTTTGTATGCCTTGAAATCATGATTTTTTTATGCCCCTTCTGAACAAGGATTCTTCAACTACATACGTTTGCACTTAAACTTTCACATTTCCCCTCTTGCGCCACCTCAACACGACGTTCTGACCATTGAGAATCACTACTATACCATGTCACATTCGTACCCACTGTCGAACCACAATCCTGCTTGTGTCCCCACCTTTCTATATCTACACTGGAATGAGGGTACGGTGTTGCGCGCATCCACTACATCTTTGTTGCTCATTGTCACAATACTCACTCTCATCTAGCACTTGCACATAATATAGTCACCAAATAAACCGTTATGTACATTGTAATGTTACCATGTACTCCATCTTTTTATCTTGTATCCTCCCCAGCCCCGAGGAGTCGCGGAATTATTGTATTCCTTTGCGACGAAACACGTGTCGGCTGGCCATTCAAAAACAATAAAAGAGGAGCCGATCTACTGGTTGTCCTTTTTTCAATGGTGCAAACTCGAACTTTTAATTGTCCATTGAGACACCTATCTTCTGTACTCTCACAATTTAGTGTGCATCAGATTTTTTGCTTACCTTGTGTAGTGTGTGTCTCTCATCACACACTCTTGGAGGGGTTATAGGGCGTTTTCCCCTCACCTACCTGCACCTATTGCTAAACACACCAACACCTTCTGCGCGTTAACCGTGAGCAGTGCACCCAGTATTTCCCTCACTCTATAAAACCCTGTTCTCAATTGAATCACTTTGCATTTCATGACTGAGCTACAGAAAGTTTTCATAAATAACTCTGTTGTACAGTGATCAAAACATAAATAAAGCAAAGGTGAAAAGCAATACAGAAATTGCTATGAAAAATATCTTCTATTAACACAGTTGGAATTTTTAACAACGCAACCCATTATGTTGTGCAACATGTCTGCTATCACCACGCACATATCTGAAGTTAAATAAATACATGTGGACTCTTCTCGTGTAATGAATTCCATGTAAAGACTTGGAATAGTTTGTGTTAAAAAACTTTAGCTATAAATCCGGCAGATGTATATAGCAGAACCTAAACGTATAATGGATGGTCCATGACATACATCTATTAGATGCACGATTAAGATTCCTTCCTAATGAAAATTAAGAACTGCATCAATGATGTTCTTCTCAGGAAAATGTATTAACCCTAAAGGAAGCCACCCTCACAGCGGTAGAGCAAAAGCTCCAGCCATGAAAGAATTCAATCTCCCAAAAATAAAAGTTGGGGAGGTGATGATTTCACCCCCAAACCTAGGGTGAGGGCCCAAAAGATGATCTGAAAAACAAGAGCATGTCGTGCTGAACAGTTTGGTGGTGGTCTTAGGACCACCACAGGTGAAGATATGAGCAATATTATTTTTAAATAAAAGGCCCTGCAAAGCATTATGGAGGGGAGTCTCCATGCTACAGTGAATGTGATAGCAGCGACTCTTCTGCTGTGCCGGGTAGAGCTGTGAAGAGGTTTTTATTTGTTTTTACCAATTTTGCTACAGCTTAACACCTCGTTTCATTTTTCTTCCAGGTATTTCAACATTAATAAAACAAAAAAGAATCGCAAATTAAGTGATTTGCACAGATCACAGGATGTTGAACCGATGCAGTGACTCGAACCTGGTTCCCGTGCTCCAAAGTTGGCAATGCTTGTCGTTACGCCACATCCTTTCCAATGTAAAAACATAAAAATCCCAAGTCCTGGGAAATGTAATAAAAAGATCAGAAGCAAAGAAAAAGACCTGCCAAAATATGTGTTGCCACAGTGTTTCCCTGTGTTTTTCCATCGATGAATCATGTCATGTTGCATTAGTCAAGCCATGGAGAAGAGTATAACAGATATGATATATGCCACCTAACATACATTGTTCATGGAGCTTTGTTTGCTTGGGTTTCTGCAGAGAGGGGGAGCCAACATTTTTAGCAGCCACACTCAGTTGTAAGGGCCAAGCAAAGCGCAAAAAACATAACCAAGCCAACATTGAATATCTAAGCACACATGTCCTATCATACTATCTACCACATGCTGTACAATGCCAGCGTTATGATTGAATTGTTTTGCTTTGTGCAAATTTCCATAATAAACAGTCTTAATATGTATGCACGGCACCCCAGAAATTGCTTTGAATTAGTCCACTCTTGAAAATACTAGCCCTCAAAGTGAAAGGGAGAGTGCAAAAGCAAACCAGGGGGCGCATGAGTACAGGACCTCTGCATATGGAGTAGTGGTTGTAAATGTAAACAAATAGGCTAAACAAAGCAGATGGCGTGAATCGCTCCATGAAGACTTAACAACAGATGCTTCGGAAGTTTAACAAGAGATGTAGCGCCAAAGCTACATACTTAACAAGCATTGGAAATGCAATAGGTCTCGGATTTTTTTGAGTTAGAGGTAATGGCATTGTAAATGGCAATGTGTTTTATCCATGTGTTCACCCTGCACACTCATACACTGCAGTCACTGTCACTCCGCAGTCACTATCACTCTGCAGTCACTCTGCACTCACTCTGCACTCACAGTCACTCTGAATCTGCACTCTGAATCTGCACCCTGCACTCTGAACTCTGCAATCACAATCTGCATTCACAAGCTGCACTCTGCACTCACACATGCACTCTTCACTCACACTCTGCACTCTGAATCTGCACTCTGCACTCACACTCTGCACTCTGAATCTGCACTCTGCTCTCACAATCTGCACTCACAAGCTGCACTCTGAATCTGCACTCTGCACTCACAATCTGCACTCACAATCTGCACTCTGCACTCACAATCTGCACTCTGCACTCACAATCTGCACTCTCCACCCACAATCTGCACTCTGCACTCTGAATCTGCACTCTGCACTCTGAATCTGCACTCTGCACTCTGCACTCACAATCTGCACTCTGCACTCACACTCTGCACTCACACTCTGCAGTCAGAATCTGCACTCTGTACTCACACTCTGCACTCACAATCTACACTTTGCACTCACAATCTGCACTCTGCACTCACACTCTACACTCTGAATCTGCACTCTGAATCTGAATCTGCACTCACACTCTGCACTCTGAATCTGCACTATGCACTCACACTCTGCACTCTGAATCTGCACTCTGCACTCTGAATCTGCACTCTGTACTCACACTCTGCACTCGCAAACTGCACTCTGCACTCACAATCTGCACTCTGCACTCTGAATCTGCACTCTGCACATTGAATCTGCACTCTGCACTCTGAATATGCACTCTGCACTCACACTCTACACTCACAATCTGCATGCACAATCTGCACTCTGCACTCACAAACTGCACTCACAATCGGCACTCTGCACTCACAATCTGCACTCTGCACTCTCAATCTGCACTCTGCACTCTGAACTCTGCACTCACAATCTGCACTCTGCACTCACACTCTGCACTCACAAACTGCACTCACAATCTGCACTCTGCACTCACAATCTGCACTCTGCACTCACAATCTGCACTCTTCCCTCTGAATCTGCACTCTGCACTCTGAACTCTGCACTCACATTCTCCGGATGATGCCATCACTGATATCATCAAGGATGTCACTTGAAATGTCATTAGTGATGTCATTAAGAATGTCATTGATGGGGGGGCATCTTGTCACTAGGTGCAAGATGGCCACCACCTAGTGAGGCTCTGCTGGCTGGACAGATCATCCACCATTTATCCTGCAGATCGGGCCACTGACAGCACCTGAAAAAGACAGGAAATGTAATTGACCTGTCAGTGAAGCGGCTGATAGCAGTTTTGTCGATGGTGGCGGACTGAGGAGGGCGAAATTCACAGGAGAGCTGAACAGCGAGTGTGGCCTCTGGCACCAAGATAGTGGGCTGGAGTGCCTAAGCTGAATGGGGGATACTGCACTGTCTGCGGATCGGTTAAGTGTGCAGTGAGCCTGCTGGATGGCGGTTCAGAGAGGAGCAGAAAGGACATGTATGGCGGCCAGGGATCCGACCCACCTGGCCCGTGGGGAGCAGCCGCGGCCATGCTCTGCGCTGGGCCCCCGGTGCCATGGAGGAACTGTGAGCTGCAGTGAGCACTGAAAAGTGGGAGGACTGTGGCCAAGAGTCACGCCAGACGATGTGGTGTGGTGTGCCTCCCTGTGAGACAGGGGCGAAGGTGAGTGAGTGTCTGCCTGGCTGAGGGGATTTTTTCCGGGAGGCCGTCCAGCAGGGAGGAGTCATGGACTGGCTTTGATTCCAGCGGTGGGGGCTGAAAGGACGAGCAGGCGGGGAGAGGCGATGTCAGAGGCTTCTGTGAGCTCCCAGCCTGTCGTTTCCAGTGGTGGGGGCTGCAGTGAGGAGCAGGCTGGGAGAGGCAATGTCAGAGGCCTCTGCGCGCACGGCATCTGGCTTCAATTACCACGGGCCCACAAGTTTTGGCAGGGACCCAGCATGCGCGCACACACAGCTGAAAAATAAATTAACTGGAAAGAGGTGAATGCGCGGCGGCCCCTGACAGCTCGTAATTGATGAATTTTAGCCTTCTGCTGCGTGTGTCCGCACTGAATATGCAGGAAGCGGAGCAACTCTACAGACTATGGCCTATTGCGTGCTGCCTTGTAAAAACACAGCCATGCGAGGGCCAATTACCATGCAGCTGCCATAAATAACGAACACAATTCACGCGCTTCTCTGGAATTCGTAGGTTAGATTTTCGAAGTCCTCTCTAAAGTACTCTAAAGCCACACCCACTTCGTGGGATGTAGGCCGAGCCCTAAAAATGAAGGGCGTTATGCCACACTGCAACAATCACAAATAAAGATAAAGCACAGCATGCAGCACTGCAACAATTATAACAAGATCACACTTGTACATAATACCATCATCCATGTTAAAAAAAGAGTTCCGCTAACCAGCATAAAATCAATCAAAGTGTAAGGAAACTGTACTTAGTTGGTTCTTCTAGATGAAAAAATGGAAGTGATGAATCGGCTGCACAACCAATTAGTAAGCAGCAAAGAAGACTGACACTGGACTCAGCCTATTGTAAGCAGCTGGTGGGATTACACTTGTATCGTCAATACAACACATCTTTCAGACAGCACATGCACGCTGCCAGGCTCGACCTAAAATCAAGCAGTGTTGTGAGGGTGCAGTACCATAGGCTGTAACTAGAATTCCTTGGAACCTCTCTTTGCTACATGTTGTACTGCACCCTGCAACATGGCTAGGGAAAGGGTATGGCTCAGCGGTGAGAGCTGGTGACTGGAAAGCTGGGGATCAGTGTTCGAGTCTGGGGCCGGCTCAACCTTGAACTCATGGATAGGTTCGCTATATAAATAAAAGTGACTAATCCAAAATACCATAAAAATTCAAAGCACGCTATATAAATAAAAACATCTAATTTAAAATAACAAAAGAATTCAAAGCAGCGATCTCAGGGGGCAAGCAGTGTTGTGCCACGGGGTGGGTTAGACTGCGTAAATTAACCAAAGAAGCTGAATAGCTCTGACCTCAGAGGGGTAGTTAGAGTCTGCCAGCAGTGTTGTGGGAGGGGTGAGGGGGAGGTACAGGAGATAAGAGATGAAGCAGTGTTGTTACGAGTGAGGTGGATACACATGACAAGCAAATGAAATGACCAAAGTTTTATTGTGCAAGTCAACAGAACAGTTAACGAACAAACAGGCAGGCCAACTAAAAAAATAGTTCTCTCCAAGTATAAATAACCTGAACAGTAGGAGCGCATGTAAGAGAGCCAGTCCTCATGGGAGGATGCAAAATTCCAAATGCAGGAACTACTAAGTGTATTCACCAATGAAAACCCAGGGTTTTTCTAAAGGACAGCAAGAGGAACCAATGAAAAAGATGGGTGTTTTATCAAGCCCAATTCCGATATACATCAGGTCTCGAAGGGACAGTGCATGCACTGCCGAGGTGAGACCTAAGTAGGAAGACCAATTGTTTTGCCAATCAGGGAAGATAATGTAACAGGATTGTGGGCGAGTTAGAAATGGTCACTGTTTGAGGTAGCGTTCTTCCTCATTCAAGCGTCACCTCTTGTTTTATGAGATGTTAAAAGATGCAAATATGAACACAAGAGTAAAGAAAAGGTAGAATATTGGAAAGACACATTACATTATTAAAAAAACCACACACAGTATGAGCAGCAAGCAGTTTGTAAGAGAAGAAAGCTGAAATAGGGCCTAGTCAGAGATACA
The DNA here is from genome assembly GCF_964263255.1 of Lissotriton vulgaris. Lineage (NCBI taxonomy): Eukaryota > Metazoa > Chordata > Amphibia > Caudata > Salamandridae > Lissotriton > Lissotriton vulgaris. The sequence goes on from NC_141698.1 coordinate 618,339,406, forward strand.
ATTTTTTGTACAGACTTGTCATACTCATATTTGTCATCATCGGAGGGTTTCCTAACACATGAAAATGTATAGGATCATACTCTAAACCTATGATAAGGGTACTGTATGTTTGGAAATCATTGCCAAACTCCTACCACAGGCACTATTGCTCTCCCAGAAAGGATTTAAGGTCACTACTCTAGGTAGGATATGATGAGGACCATCTTGGCATGTCACACTACACAACTTCTTAACCGCATCGCTGCTGCGGAGATTTTTGCGCTGTGCGGCATTTTTTAAATTACCGCGATACATGACGAGCTCAGCTCGTCATCCGCACACGTCACCCGTGGCTGATGACGAGCTGAGCTCGTCATCAGCATCGAAGGGGTTAAAGCCAAAGCCATCCTTCCGCCAGTCTAACTAATGTAATGATGCAATTGCATTACAAACATAGCAAGCAACTATCATCCTACTCAATTGACAACATCTCTAATAGATACACAGCCTTGGGAACCCCAATATCACCAGTTAGAGATCTTAAACTAGAGAAAATATAATGCTCCACAAAATAAGAAATTAAGTACATAGTAGAAATGTCATCCTAGTTAACCAGTCACATCTGGTTAAAAGAGTGCTTAAATTAAATTTTTCATTGCTGCCTCCATATATGTTAATTTACAATTGCACCCAGTAAAAAATAGCATAGTCTCTCTGATATCAAGAGTTGAACCTGATGGAGCTGGCTGAAACCTGGTGTTTAGTGACTTCTCAAATCTGCATTTGATTTGTTTATTTGATAGTTTTAAACATGCTCCTGTGCCACATATAATATTGCAAAAAACACAGTTGATGGACAGAATGCAGAAGGATGTCTTACATTCACCCCAGTACAAAGATCGGGGCCTAAATCCATCGTTTTTTTGCACTCCACACATATAATATTAGCACACCTTTCATTGAAATCAACTGGATAGCATTACAATAAATGAGAAACACTGGAATAAGAAACTGGAGTGCATTGAGAGTTTGTTGAGCAAATTAGCTAGAATAACATCACTCTTCATTGAGGTAATGAAAGAAACAGTATGGTATTACATATATCATAGGATAAGGACACAGATATCATTTTAGAAGGAGATAAAAAGGTAAAGGAGAGAAGAACACGTTATTTTTCCTGATGCCCAGAGACAGAAATATCCAACTGAAATTTGAAGCACCAATAAAGACGAGGTTTTGGGCCAATGTGGTTTTGAACTTTGTTATTTCAAGTTCTTTGGTGTTAAAAATCAGAGGTTCTCGCTGACCACTGGAAATTGTCTATAGCTTGGATAATAAGGTTTATTCTAGTGGATGGCTATGTAAATGACATAGCATCTTCTGAATATAACTAGCATTTGAAGCCAATATAGATAATAGAGCAATCATGACTGACTTGGTTTTTCTCAAGTCATTGATAAGACTAGCTACAGAGTCTAGCATTGAATTGATCAGAGCAGGTCAAGCTTGCGATGCACCCTCTAGAATAGCATGCATGAAATCCAGCCTTAAGAAAAGGGATCTTAGATGATCATTTTTGTTGGCTTGTGGAGATTAGATGCTTGTTTTGTGAGGGCACACCACAAGTTGACATTAATCGATTTTGTCACCTAATTGATGTGCGGGATGAGGCTGAATGTCGAGTCTAATATAACGCCCAAACATTTCACAGCTAGATAAAGTGTAGGAGAGAAGACATCCTTTCTCAGTATGTCCAAAAATGATGGGTCAAGTGTAATTCTGTGTTTCAGTGCAATAAGGAGAGATTTATTTTTTTGCAGATTGAGCGTTCATGTTTTCTGACATCCAGGAAGGGTTATTTCAGTTATATAATTGTGTATAGAGAGTCCTGAATTATTGAATAACAGACTCAGTGGTTCCATGTACAGGTTGAACAGATCTACAGGCTGAACAGATCAGGTGCTAAGACTGAATCCTGGGAATACCATACATTATTACAGATCTCCCTGAGATGACATTTTGCATCTTCAAAACTTGGTGTAGATTGGCAGGAACAGAGGAAAACCAAGTCAGGACATGCAGAAAGTGTGGAGTAACAAGTGTATCCAAATTTATCACATTAAAATGCTTTACTGAATCTTCAGGCAGTAAAGGATTTGACATCAAGTCATTATGGATATGGTAAAGCTAAGATATGTTTCGCAATGCTAATAATTACTCAGTTGCTTCTTAAAGTGTTAAATGTAGAATTTTTTTTTAAATCTAGAACTCATAACAATTGATTTAAAATTACATACATTGCTCTCAAATAATTGGCAGCTTAATAGTTACAATGCTTTGACCTAGTATTCCCCGTGGCAGAGGAGATATTGGGTCATATCTTTCTAATAGTAAAATTACCTAAGGCCATTAAGATTTTCGGCACAGCTCCTGCTCCTTCAAATCTTACAGAAGACCCTAACTATGGAATAATGAAGGTGGAGAAAGCAAAGATCAGTGAGTAAAGAGGTATCAAACATCAACAAATAACTATGGGTATTGGTTGGTTCTGTCTCTACCTCAAATGCTCTGAATTTAAGTCCAATCTGCCTTGGAATAGGGCTATGGTATTACTTTGCAGAAGAGGAACGTTTTGCGACGTCATAGACTTTATATATATATATTTTTTTTTTTGTATGTTCTTATATAGCGCTCGACTACCCGGAGGCATCTCGGCGCTTGCCTTGGGAACCCGTCCTGGCTTTTCCCTGTGAGATAGCCCCTAACGGGCATCCCCAAGGTGAAAGCCAGGCATCCCGCCACGGGGGGCCGTTGTGGAGATTAAGCAAGCTTAATGCCCAGAGTTGCAGAGTGTGAACTCATGATTAGGTCAAGCACCGAAGCGAGAATTATCGAGTCCGTGGACATTTGAGCTCAAGACCCTGCCGCGTCGGGAATTGAACCCTGGTCCCGGGTCTGACCTCTGCTTCAGGGTCTGCCTGCTCTAACCAGTGAGCCACACTTCTCCATTCCACAGTAATTTGCAATTGGGTCTACCACACAGGTACAGTTAACCTATACTATATGCAGTCTATCTTTTATTATGGCAATAGATTCCTTAACTTAGGTTTGTATTGGTTTAGAGTGGCTGTGGAGGTTGCATAACCTAAAGAAAGGAATACCTAAAGGATCTATTGTGTGGTATGCTCCTGGGTGGCATAGGAGCAATAGTAGGCCTCCAGATTAATCTTCTGTCCATGCTTACTCTGTAAAATTGGGAACTGGACAGAAAAATAAGCCAATAATTGTCATAAGGAGGGTACTGTCTGCCACTCCTAGTGATGTCCACTTCAACCACAAGTACTGTACAGACTTAACTATGACATGTTTGTATAGTTCACCAGAATCTCTATGCACCCAATCTCATTGTGCACAGCTTACACTTATGCACATATTGGGTGATGCAGGCTGCACATCCGTCCACCTCTGCACCCTACCATGTTAAGATACATAAAGAATGTGCATGCCTTAAGCTATTCATAGCAGATTCTGGCTGTAGCAGGGCCTGGTGCTTCCCTAGTGGCACATACACAATTGTGTATGGCTTTTGGCAGTGCGATCTCAGGATTTATGCTCAGGACTTAGCTGGGATCGTGTCACAGAGACAGTTATACACTTCTAGACCTGCTCAGACCATAATCACCACCCTCTGATATACCACCATAAAAAAATTGTTGTGTAGAGATTTTGTTTGGTGTATACATAAAAGGATTAAAAAACATTATTATCTGTTTTCTTTATATATATCTCTTCTTCCTTAATTATAGCTGCCATTTTGGAAAATGGCAGAAGGGTTTCTCTGAGGAGTTATTTTCTGTCTCTAGAAGACCTCTTGACCCCCAAAACCTATGTTTTGACACCAAAATGAAGTATATAGGTCTCATGGTTCCCGAAATATTACATCATCATTGTAACTCATACACCATTTCTTTAAATGTCGTCTAGAACAATTCGGCCTGGATTACCAAGCTAAATTACTTCTCTAATGATACAAAAGCACAAATCAAAAGTGAAAATCTCTGGACAAGAGGTATATCGAGGGTCCAGGGCTAACAGTGGTGCACAATTTCGACAGCAGCAGATTGTTCTTAGATTCAGCCATGGAATCACACAATTCAGAGAGGGAAGGGACTTGGGAGTGTGGACAACTGGACAATGGTATCTGAGGAACACTAGACTGCTATACACTGTGAGATGTGAATTTCCTGGTTAAGATGTTCATGTTTGTGTCGGCAGCAATAGAATCAATACTTAATGCACTGCACATGTCTCCTTGCCTAATAACATCTGTGCTTTTTCTCAGTTTATACACTCCACTTTGCCTCCTAGCACCGTTGTTGATTTCCTCCCTCCCCGTTCCCTGTCGGTTTGCACTCATCCTTCGCCTTCAGGGTTTGTTACCTTATGCCTTTATACGTTGTTTTTGCTACCACTCTTCTGTTGCATTGAAGGAGTCTTCTGCTGGTTGGTGTCCTGGAGATCAGTGGTGGTCTCATTGCCTCAAGCACCATGTTGGATCATAGTAAACTACAACATTTGACTGTGGATAATTTTTTGTAACACCAACTTATAGTTGACAATTCCTGTGCACTGATTTATTGGCTTATAATTTAGTTAATTAGACCTCCAGTCATCTGTCTCCTGAGTTCACAGATGTGAATCAGACCACTAACAGATGTCAGTCCTTGACAGGTCTTCCTGACACCGCTGTGACCCAGCAAGTGCTACTGTGTTTTCTCTTTCCCTTCTCAATTTTTCCCTTCTTGTTTTTAGAGAGGTATTCAAGTTCGCTATACATTCATAGAGACTAGGGGAAGAAAGGGGTTTCAGAAGATCTACTTCCTCAACCAAAGCTTGGTGTGAAGAGAACAGCATAGGTGCAGGGTCTGGTCCTACTGCTCACAAACCAGCTGTGCATGAGTTTCAATCATGCATAGTACAATCTGGGAGCAGGACGTGGCATGAAGCTTCGGTTGGGGCTCCTGTTCCACATAACCAGATACGCCTGCCTTTGGCATGCCTTGCGGGCTTTGGGAGTAACAGCTGGCCTATTGACATGCCCTGAGGCAGCCTCACAGTCCACAGTGTTCGGGGAGTCTGGTGTTAGCCATGCATAGTTGCACTGTGAATATTTTGGTGTTTTATTTTTGTAAGGATTTGCAAAGAAGAAAAAAACGAAGATATCAACTTTTTTGAAAAATGTGAAGATCATGAATTAGTAGATCGGGATGTCTGAAATTAGATGTATCAGTTGCGCAGAAAAAACGGGGATATTACTGTTGAGGTCGTGTCTTTCCCCACATTCTCCCTGAAATCAGGAAATGCACCTCTATTCCATTTATACTTTCTCCGTCTTTTTTTCCAGAGTGGAAAGTTTGGGTTAGTTTTATTCAACTGTTTTTGTGGTAGCAGAAGTTTACTAAGGAAATAAGAGTGAAAACACAAGGGGGCAGATTTACAAGCCCCATGAGCCTCTTTTACGCCGTCGTTGTGTCACTTTTGTGACGCAGAGGCGGCGCAAAAGATGCCCCATGGTGCGGGGTATTTACAACGTGACACATCTCCCAGATGCATCACGTTGTAAAGCCCTGTGCCAGAAGGAGGCGTTCCATCGCAGGGGGGGGGCGTTCCGGCGCAGGAACGCCTTCCAAAAGTGGCTGAGTGAAATCTACAAGATTTCACTCAGTCACTTTTGGGCCCAAGCTGCGTCAAAACCCTATGCCTGCTTCAAGCAGGCGTAAGGATTGACGCAGCATTGTGGAGATAGAGCCCCCCAAGCCTTGCTGGAGCTGCGTCGCTCTTGCGACGCAACTCCAGCAATGCGCCGCTTTTACGGCACAGATGCGTGACGCATCTGTGCCGTTTTTGCCCCATGGTGCGCCGCATTGTAAATGCGGCGCATCCAGGGTGGCGGAGCTGCGGCGCACAATTACTGGCGCACATCTGCTGATATGCAGGGATGCGCCAGTAATTGTAAATCTGCCCCAAGAAATTTTTACCATTATATATTTTTTCTCTTGAACCGATCTGCACGCACCACTGTATGCCAATATTTACATTATTTAATTAGAACGTTTAGTGCAGATTCACCAGAGGATGCCAAAGACTTAGGCAACATTGGAACGAGTTTCCTATGAAAGAAAATCCTAACCATACCTACACAGATGCTCTTTTTTATATATTTTTTAGTGAGCGTAGGGAACAGACATAGTTCAGACAAATTTGCAGACTCTCCAATCGCATATAATAAATAGACAATAAGTTTAACACAATTTATAATCCACTAGTGCATAATAAATACGATCCACAATGTGTACTAGGAGGCAGAAAAGATAAAACCTATCGCATATTGAGTTTCATATTTAAAATGCATGGTAAAAGAAAACTTAAATTCATGCTCCACTTTACATGATGTATAAAACCAGTATTCTAGATGTCGAATGTATGATGACATGTGACCCCTAACTTAAAAACCTATATAATTACACTTTGCACCTAAAAATTGGACAGTAATAAATCACATAATATCATTTATTTGTGTAATTGTGACATAGCCCTTCCATATGTTCTCAAATTTCCGCACCGCCCCTATCCTCTTTGCGTAGGCCTCCTCGAATTTGTAAGTCCTCTCCATCTTTTGTAGCCACAGAGTCAGTATAGGTAGTTTCTGAGATCTCCAATGTTGTAAAATTAAAGATCTGGCAACTCCTATGGCAAGGGACACAAAGAATTGCTCGTATAGTGAGAGCTGATCAAATACTACACAGATGCTGTCACTGCTGTGTAGTACATGTCCTTCAGAAACCTTCTGCAGACTGTCTGTATGCTGCTTTCCAGTCTATATGGTCCCCTGTGCCTTCTGCAGGAACAATTCCACCCTTAAAGTATTTTGAACCACTTCACATAAACAATTCTTCTTTGCAACTTCACATTGTTTTTATCTGCAAAAAATGTGTATGGCTGACCTCAGTCTCCCTCTCCTGAGAAATGCGTTACTTTGTGACACAGAAACAAAAGATACAAAGACGCATACATTCACAAACACTTAAAGCCTGCAGGGAAAGCAGCATTCAGCCAGGCATGCTGGGAAAAAGCAGCAGTACTGAACATGCTCTGCCAAACAGAAGATGTACATTTCCTGCAGCCCACCTTGCTCTGTTCGATCGACACATATCTCTTTTAACCAAAGTCAAGTGTGGATAATGTGTGGCGTCATGGGATGGGCCACATGCTCTGCTGTAGAATCATGTGATGTGGGAGTCATGGTAGGACAAGTTTTTTTAAACATGCATGTCTCTATGTCCTGATTTCCACTGGCTTTTTTTTGTTGTTGCAGATTTATATAGCACACTTGAACCGAAGGTATTGGTGCGCTTTACACAAGCACCAGTTACGTTACACAAGGACACATTCCTTTTTTTTTTTTTTGGTATGCATGGGGAGATTAAGGGCCAGATGTACCACCAACAAAACTGAGCCTCACAAATTATGACTCTTTTTTGAGGCACAATTTGTGAGGCTCAATTTGCCATGTACAACAGTGTGTTTAACACTGTTTGCGATTCCCAATGGGGTTACAAATTGCGTGGCTCATTAACGTTAATGAGCCTCTCGCAATTTGCGAGCCCATTGGGAATAACAGGCCCTCAAGGTATGGTGGTCTGCTGGGCTCAGCAGACCACTGTGTCTGGGACTGATTTTAAATAAAGTAGTTTAAAAACAAAAAATCCAGCTCGGTTTCCTAAAAGGAAAACGGAATGCATTATTTTTTTTAAATGAAACGTTTTCGTTTAACTTCTTAAGGGCAGACTGCCCTTAAAAATATTTCAGAGAAAGTTACAAAGTGGAAGGGGTCCCCTGGGGACCCCTCCCAAATTGCGACTGCATTACCACCCTCTTGATGAGGGTGTAATTTGCAAGTGCTTTGCGACCTCGATTGCTGTTTCAAAACATTGGTACATACCTTTGGGGTCACTATTAGGAAGGGAACACCACTTCATTATAGCGAGTCGCAAAACTTATTTAGCGAGTCGCAAGTAAAGGTTTTTCCATGTGCAAACAGGTTGCAAACCCGTTTGCGCATGACAAAACGAGTCGTACATCTGGCCCTAAATGATTTGCCCAGAATCACAGGATGTGAAGATGACCCCAAGGCTCAAACCTTGGTTTCCCAGCTCCAAGGTCGACAGTTTAGCTGTGAGACCACATCCTCTATCCCTTGGCTTGGTTTGCATGAATGAATGTCACAGGAAGGCGTTTAGAGGTACAGGCAGAAAGCCAATTTTTAAAGTTAATTCGCTGACTGGAAACACTGTAGTGTCACATTTATGGGGATAGAGACATTTACTGAGCAACATCACACTCCACCTCAAATTAAGCACTGATGTGTCTTTACAACTATGCTGGAAAAACATTTAAAGGCTTTTGGTAAAAAAATTGCTTCATTATGAAGCAGTAGTTATGTGTAAGAATATTTAAAAATAGATCATAAAGGCACTACAGTAGCAAACAAGTTGTGGTGGAACATCTCTGTGTTCATTATAGTTATGCCTGTGCTGACATGCAACTCACACATGTATAAAACCTACTTTATATTCCATGCTCAGAATTGTCTTAACACGTGTGAATTCTCTCCAAAAATAGCGCAAATTAATTCGTTTTTGGTTAACAATGTTTTACAACGTACCACTGCCTTTACATGCCACTACTGCTGTCTTGTGAACCAGTAAGAAAGCCCGAATCTGAATTATGTTGCACATATCTATAGATTCAATGTACTAAACCATGTTGCCTGATCGCAGAGTTTTAGACCTCAACTTGGTATTGGGCCATCTAGGGAACCTCTTTCGAGACGCGAAAGAGCTTCTCTGACTCACGAAAAGGGTTTTGTGAACTATTGTAACTCACAATTAGATTGGGTCATTAAACGAGTATCCTCTTGTATTTGCGATTTGCAATGGCATGTATCAATGGTTTCCAAATGCAATTGCTGTTGTGGACCACTGTAAAGTTACTAAACCTTTGCTGATTTACAAAGGAGAAGCTATCCTTACATGACAGTTTTCTCTTTGGGAATCATGGTGTGCAGTCTCTAGGGAGCAGGCAGTGGTCCTAGGGGCCATTACACAGTGGCGGCTCCTCCACTAAGGCGGACGTACGTTGCCTCACTACTGTGCACCAGCAAATAAAGGAAAAATAAAATGATAATAACTCGAAGTTATGATCCTTTTAATTTGTCCTGCTGCGGCAGCTCTGCAGGGCGAGACGGGGCTGCCCTGACACAAGAGCAGGGGGAATAGCAAGCAGACTTTGCAGGTGAGCATGAACATTTGGCAGGCTGTCCAAACATTCATGCGCACTTGCCATGTTCTCCACCCAGGCTATATTACAGCCTGGGTGGAGAACATGCAGAGCCTCCCATTCACTGGCTGCGTGCAGGATCGCGGTGCTCAGAGCAATCACAACACTGCTTTGCAAGGCTGTGCTTGGCTTAGGGAGCCTGGGTGTGCTTCCTGATCCTTCCGGTGGTGCTGAGTGACAAAGAAGAGATGCAGCGGTATGTTTTTTTAACAAACTTATTATTAAAATTATTTTCCTCTTCATTAAACGCTACACCCCCCTCCACCGGCCGCGACCGCCACTGCATGCTCTCTCTAAACTAGAGACATTTTTGTTTAAAATCATCTACTGTTCCTTAAAAGGACTGCTCCAAAAACATTTTCAGTTTGGGAAAGCAAATGCAAGGATGGTAGTCGTCTCGTCTGTCCCTCACAGGCCAATCGCATTGCCTTTACACTTATTTGCAAGGGTTCGCAAATTTCAACCTGCCTCATTGATATGCGAGGCAGGCTATTTTGCAATGCTTTGCTATTGTGCTATTTGCAATGGAACCTATTAGTACACAGGTTTTTGCAAATTACCATTCATCTTCTGAAGTGCCGAGATAACGAAATGTTTTAATGTTGAGCAATATAATAAATTATATAAACAAATTAAATAATGATAAATAATACATTAAATAAATGTGTGCAATAACGAGAATAGTTATCTTTGTTTTAGCTGTGTTGTTACCGACAATGAAAAACCCATGTATTGCCGCGCAAGGATTAACCATCATTTGAAATGTAATTTGCTATTGTAGGAAGCTAGGGATTCTTTTAATGTCTGAAGTTCACCAAAGTTGAAATTAAACAAATACATTTAGGATCAAGCAGAGCGCTTCTCTGTTCTTTATGGGAGCCACGAGGGAACCCCCGGGAAAAGGTGGTCCCAGTTCCATTAGTAAAATGCATCAGGCAGGTTAAAAGGGTATTAGGGAGGTCTTTGAGCACTAATGAGATATCATCTTGACACGAGAAGGTTCCAAATGGAGGATTAAGAGGCCACGCACCTGTGTTTAAGGTTTACTGCACATCATATAACGTTTAGAACATATAATCCAATGAAATCGTTAATAATTTGCAATTTTTCAATGTTTTGTAATTCACATGGAGCCACTTATTTCGTGATTTGGAAACATGTCTTTGTTCAAGGAGCATTGAAAATGTCATTCAAGAATGTATTTAGCATTGGATCATAATCGCTACCTTTGTATTCCTTGCTGCTCCAAATAGGCGTGATAGGAATAAACAGCCATTGGCAGCACCAAACGGTCTTGCTTGTTTATAGGAGAAACAAATGGCTTGAGAATATCTTACAGTTTACTATAATGTTTTCATTTGTGATAGTGAACATTGTAAATTCCTGTATATACATTACATTCTTTAGCTAACTAATGACTTTGAAGTTGTCAGCATTTGTAACCTCTCTCTTTTATTTCAATTTACTTTTTTTGCATTTTGTTAAATGTACAGTTAGTTGCACAGTGTGAACATTTCCCTGAAATGTAAACGTTTCCCTGAAATGCTCAAAGGCTCCGAAAAAACAAAGACCCGAACTTTTATTTATTCCATGAATGTATATGCTCTCTTCGAGCTATCAAAGCTGGTAGAGAAAATCATAGAAAAGAAAAGAGAAAAAACATGTGTAAAATAAAGTGGTATTAAACATGATATATAAACGTTCCCCTGTCATGAATGAACATCTTAAAAGATGGCCAGGCTTTGAAACAAAGTAAAATCTGCTTTAAGTAAGAGTAATACTTATAAAGGGAATTCACTAAAAATGAGGACCTGCTTGGAGTCAAGCCCTGAAACACACGTTTCAAAGAACCAAACATGCTCCTCTGAGCTCTTCGGTCAAATATTGGAAATTTCATTTGATACTTTCTCTAGCAATATTAAACAGATTGTTGACATTAACGAAAATAAAACATGAATTTATAAGTACCAACGATAAACAAACATGAAAGCATTTTTACCCAAAGAGCAGAGCAGGACCATGTAGATAAGAGGAGCACCCTGATGCATGCCTCAAGGAGGTTAGAGGCCCCCTGCTCACCATGATGCAGGGTTGGACTGGCCTACAGGGCAATTATGCATTGGCTGTAGTGCTGGTCTCACAGGTCAGTTTTCAGACAGTTTTTTTTACTGTTTGTTGGCCTGTTTTATCGTCTGTGAGGCCCCTTTTTACTGTTGATTTCCTTGATATTACCACAAACATTGCCTGCTGTAAGTTGAAACCCATGCTTTCTTCTAGGCGTTGCAAAACACTTATAGAGCGAGTTCAAACTTCCACAATTGGGCCACTTTTTTAGCTCACTAATGCTGGCCACTTTTATTTCGGTGACTGTAAAATTGTACAAAAGGGTTTTAAGGAGGCACTTTGGATGAGTTGATGTACCACTATATTACCAACACCCCAGACAGCTTCAGATGCAGATTTAATTGACTACAGGAATCAAACTTACACATTCTAACTGTGATTATCTAGACCCACAAAGGTTCCCTCATGGTACATGACTATCACTTAGCATGGGACAGTACTATATTTATAGCTTGCGGGAAGAGACACCATAGCGCCTGGCTAGTCCGACCCTTCCTTGACAGCCCATGCAGAGATGGGAGATAAATGGATGAAGAGCAATGGGACCAAGAAGCTTTGCAGAGCAACAGCAGTAAAGAAAAGGTTTTCGGCTTCCCACTGAACATGGTGGGCCCGATTCACGAAAGTAATCTGAGACAAAATCCTAACTTTATGACTTTCGGTATTCACAAAAGGCATTTAGTACTAGTAAAGTTAGGAATCCTAACTTCACTACTACTAAACAGAGAAAAATCCTAACTTTAGGACTTTCAGTATTCACAAAAGGCATTTATTAGTAGTAAAGTTAGGATTTCTAACTTTACTTCTACTAAATGCCTTTTATGAATACTGAAAGTCGTAAAGGTAGGATTTTTCTCAGTTTAGTAGTAATAAAGTTAGGAATCCTAACGTTACTACTACTAAATGCCCTCTGTGAATACCGAAAGTTGTAAAGTTAAGATTTTGTCTCAGTTTAGTGGTAGTAAAGATAGGAATCCTAACCTTACTACTACTAAATGCCTTTTGTGAATACCAAAAGTCCTAAAGTTAGGATTTTGTAAAAGATGACTTTTGTGAATCAGACCCAGTTTTCTGTAAGCTATTTTGCAATGCCAGACAAAGTGATTTCCAAAAAGAAACAACAGCTTTGGTAAAATACTGTTGCAACGATTTTTTGGTGACAACATTCCGGTTCCTCTAGTCTTAGATATCCTTCATTACTCACACACCCCGAGATTTTTTAAGTTTACCCAGCCAAGTTATAATGGCTGTGCAATGGAAAGGTTATGGTGCCTGGATATCTCAATTGGAACATTGCCAAAAATAGATGCCAATGAAGTTTTCAAAGTATGGACGACCCAGGAACAAATGTGCAAACACCTGTAACTAGCCTTGTGACATCATAAAACAAAGTCCTTGAAGGCTGTAGTGATGCCCACAAAAGCTGAGATTTCGCCATCAATCCTAAGAAACACCAGAGAGTGGACAGATTTCAGCAGCCCACTGAGCATTTTTTTTTTTATTCTGAGAAACAAAACCTCAATATGAGGGTTTTATTTTCTGACAGACAAAAACAACCATGGCCTGACGTGCAGGAAATGTTACTTTGTGATTGTGAGAATCATTGCTGGTTTTCCCTTCATGGGTCTACTTTAACTCGCATGGCAAATCCAGGGACAGACCATCTGTGAGGCCTGACTGAGATGGAGGGAATCTGTGAGTAACCCTGGTCAAGGTACTATGCTACGCTCACTAATCGCGTAGTTTGCGAAGTTTGCGCTACTTCGCAATGCGCGAATTGCACGTAGCACAGTGCAAACACGCGTGGCGTAGCTGTCATTTTTTGCTTGCTCGCGGTCCTCAACGTCAAGTTGGCGACCGCGAGCGAGCAAAATGACATCCCGGAGAGACTGTTTCCTTATTTGTGATCAGCAACATCAAGTTGCCGATCGGGAGCATGGAAAATAAACTTTCGGTGAGATTCTCAACGCTGGGAGGTCAGGTTTCTCATTTCGAGTGGTCGCGTATGCTTGCGACCGCTTGCGATGAGAAACTACCAGTCCGCGTTGAGAAAGCTGCTGCTCAAGTAAAAATCTACTCGACCGGCAGAAAACATCCGCTTGCACTGTGCAAGATGCGGTTTGCACTGATTGCACAGTGCAGACAAGCATCCGGCACTGTGCAATCAGTGCGAACAGCATTTTGCACAGTACACTACACAGTTCACGTAGCTTCGCGTAGCTCGTGTAGTGCGAAGTGCACTTTGCAGAGCTACGCGTAGCGCTACTGCGCAACCTACGCAACCTACGTCCAGGGTTATCTGTGAGTGCTGAAAGCCAGTGTCTCTGTGGAAAATTGCCACTGCTAGAGATTGACTGCCAGCGCAGGTTACAGAGGCTCCACCACCAATCAGCAGTTCCCCCACCTCTAATTGGTTAGGAAGAACTGTGTCTTCTGTTTCCTTCTTACCCAAACCCTAAATGATCACTTTAATCTTTATAGAAGAATAAATTGGACTATGCAGCCTACTTGATGTGTCGATTCGAGACTGAATATTCAAGCTTTAGCTGATAAAGACAAGCAGCTTAGCTCTGAGGACAAACAAGCGTGATAATCATATCAGTAGCTAGAATCTGAAGCCATCCAGTGTATATTAACTTGAGAGGAAACAATTAAGGGTCTGATTGTGAATTGAAGTGTTATTTATTGCCCCTGAAGGTACGTTATTTATCAGGTGTGATAAATTATACCTATTATGAGTTTATGGGGCATTACATGTGGATGTTGGTGTTTAACGCACCAAAATGCACGATACAGTAATTACTGTTGGTTTTACTCTGTTACATATCGGCAGGGTTGACCTACTAAAATTTGACGAATGTTGGGTTATTTAACACATCTAGTAATGATCTGATGTGTTAATTAAAGCCAAACTCATAATTCCATTGAATGAGTAAACTCGAGCCACTCATAGTTAGGCCCTTAGTTTAACTGCATGTTGTCTTCATATTGTTATGCCTGTCAACGTCAGACCATAAATTTAGCTTAACCACATCGTTGCTGTGCATTTTCCCCTCCTGTGCTGAAAAAATTGAAAATGCCTGAGTTCATGATGAGCTCAGCTCGTCATAAGCACAGCTCCACTGTGCCTCATGACGAGCTGAGCTCGTCATGAGCATCTAACAATCAACAATACACATCAAGCGAGAACATACATATGAATAAATTAATTAAACTGTTCACATAGCAGGTAGATTAGGCACACCTACAAAAATTAAAGAATGTAATACTGGTTAGCTTGAGGATATTAAGGCAAGAAGATGAAGAGGAATAAAGACGAATACTCATGACTGGGATGGATCAGCTGAAATGATGTGGGTATTCTTGTAATGTCTGACTCTCTTTGAGGCACAAAATGAAGGTGAGAAATTAAGAGCACAGGAAGTCACTCTATGTTTTTGTTACTGCTGTAATTGAGCAGGTGCACAGCAGTGCTTTGTTTATATGATGTCAAAATAAAGATTTAAAAAACCTTAATGCTCCTGGACAACTTTTTCCAGAAAACTTTGCCCGACAACTCAGCGATGTATGTACAACAGAATATCTCGTAATCAAAGAGGAGGGAGAGAGAAACTGCGATTGGTTTGGCTTCCGGCCAATAGAGGTATAATCAAAGGGGAACCAATCACTTGTCCGGTATGTTACGAATGTATGATGATACAACACGTGCCATCACAATGCGGCATGTTACATTGGGTGTTGACAAAGCAAGTCGTTACATCGACTTGCGTTGGAGGGCGCTGGACTTAGGAATAGTGTGAATTACTATTCCAACTCCAGTCTACGTACAGTAGGGAAGGTGTTGGAATAGTAATCCACACTATTCCTTAGTCTAGAGCGCCCTCCAGTGCAAGTCGATGTAACGAATTGCGTTGTCAAAACCACGATGCAACCATACAATGGTTGTGTGGTAAAGGATGTTTCCCTGTGTTACCAGGGTCAAGGGTTCTAGATGCCTTAAAAAAAACCTCATTCACGAAAAACCCTCAGTGGGGTATATCTTGTTTCTCCTCAGAAATGGTTATGTGAAAAGCATCATCAAAGGGTCTTAGTTTATGCTTTCCTCCACTCGGAGGAAGACCACCTGGTATTTACAGTAGTAATTAGAGAACGTGAAAGAGAGAGTGTAGTGTCATTGAAATTACCTCCATCTGTCGATCTTGGATTTATAATGTGAAGATAGGGTAAAGGTAAAAACAACGTGGTGGTACGGTGATAGAAGGGCAGTTGTTCTATCGCACCTGTTTGAGAATGTGGCTGGTCTACATGTTTCAGCCCAGGTATGCCCGGTAGGGTCTGGGGGCTTTCTTCAGGACCAATGGAGAGCACGTTATCTGGTCGTAAAGTGCAAAGGTAAGTCATGCACTTACCCTTCTTCTTGAGTGTGCTGTTCGCACATTTGCTTGTTGTAGATGTATTTGTGTCTACAACTGAAATAGAAAGAGACCATCAAAACAAAAGATAGCAGTACATAACAGCATGATTACGGCTATTGTGTTTGAAATCTTTTTTTAGAAGTGATGCTGGATGTTCAAATAGTGAAGTTACTGAGTGCTGCTGGGAAAGAAACAACAGTATTCATGAGAAAAAACACTATTCATGGAAAAAACACACACACAATTTAAGACCTGTTAGATTTTGCCTGTGAGCTGAGCTTATTAGAAAATGCATCAATATTTAGCAATTTGTTAGGATTTATAATACAATTTGCTTGATGAAGCCTAAGAAATTGATGTATTGATGTGTTTTTTTCCATGAATAGAATACCTCACCAAGGGTTTTTCCTAACCCAGGGCAGATTTCATGGAGTTGCACTACGCGGAGGTACGCAAAGTGCAACAAAACTGTGTCACACTACGCGGAGCTCCGCAAGCGGCAGAGTACGGTTGAAAAATACAGATCATGGTGGTTGCACAGTGCCGGATACTTGTCCACACTGTGAAATCATTGCGAACAGCACCATGCACAGCGCAGGCCTACCTTTCTGCTGCTCAAGTAGATTTTTACTCGAGCAGCAGCTTTCTCAACGCGAACAGGCAGTTTCTGAACGCGAGCGGTCGTGAGCATATGCGACCACTCGCAATGAGACACCTGCCCCCGCGTTGAGAAATCTCGCCGGGAGGTTTATTTTCCATGCTTGCGCTCGCCAACTTGATGTTGGCGATCGCGAACGAGGAAAAATCTCACCGGGAGATGGATGTTCCTCACTTGCGGTCGCCAACTTGACGTTGGTTAATGAGAGCGAGGAAAACAACTACGCTACGCTGCGCGAAGCAGAGTTTTTAGAAGTTTGCAAGCACTGTATAACGCAGAGTGTGGGAAACTCCGCAAACTTCACGAGCGGAGTGAAGTTCACCACCCAGGGTTAGTTTTTTCATGAATGAGGGTTTTTTAAGGCGTCTAGAACTAGCCCTGGGCGAAGAACTACGCTCCGTTCGCGGAGTTTGCGGAGTTTCGGCAACTCCGCGCTCCGCGGAGAACGCGAAGTTGTCAAATACTCCGCAAACTGCTGCGTAGCGTAGTTCTCGCGCGCTCAATAGCATTTTCGCGTGCGCGAGGATGCTTGTCGGTAAGATTGAGTTGCCGAACACGCAGAAACTGCAATCTGGCACAGAATTACTCGCGAACACGTTAGTAGTGACCGGAAATAAGGGGACGCGAGCGGGCGGGACAAACCTCATGGGTAACTTTGCGCGCTACACATCCCGAGCATGCAGGCAATCAATCAATCAATCAATCAGGATATTTGTATAGCGCGCTACTCACCCAGAGGGTCTCAAGGCGCTTGGGGGAGGGGGGTCCGCTACTGCTCGAACAGCCATGTCTTGAGTTGCTTCCTGAAGCAGAGGTGGTTTTGGGTCAGGCGGAGGTGGATGGGAAGGGAGTTCCAAGTCTTGGCTGCCAGGTAGGAGAAGGATCTTCCTCCCATGGTGGATCTCCGGATGCGTGGCACGGCGGCGAGGGCATGGCTGGTCGATCGTAGCTGGCGGGTGGGAGTGTAAAAGGTCAGGCGGTTGTTGAGGTACCTGGGGCCCAGGTCGTGGAGGGCCTTGTGTGCGTGGGTGAGTAGTTGGAACGTGATTCTCTTGCTGACGGGGAGCCAGCGAAGGTCTCTCAGGTGTCCGGAGATGTGGCTGTGTCGGGGATGTCCAAGATGAGTCGTGCGGAGGCGTTCTGGATGTGTTAGAGTCTTTTCTGGAGTTTGGCTGTGGTTCCGGTATAGAGGGTGTTTCTGTAGTTCAGTCGGCTGGTGACGAGTGCCTGTGTGACCGTCTTCCTGGTTTCGGTGGCGAGCCATCGGAAGATCTTTCAGAGCATGCGTAGGATGTTGAAGCATGATGATGAGACGGCGTTGACTTGTCTGGTCATCGAGAGGGAGGAGTCCAGGATGAAGCCCAGGTTGCGCTGGCGGGAGGGTTCTGGCTCAGTGAAGTGGTGAGCTGGTCGGTGGTGATCTTGTTGCAGTTCCTGCGGGGAACCTGTTGCGGGTGGTGGTGAGTCGTGGTCTTTCTGAAGCTGAAGTGGACGCAGCTGTGGTCTGTCCAGTGGAGTCCGGTGGAGTGGCTGAAGGAGATGTACTTGCTGGAGGAGAAGACTGGGTCAAGCGTGTGTCCGGCGTAGTGGGTGGGGGTGTTCACCAGTTGCATGAGTCTGAGGTTGGCGAGGTTGTCCAGCAGGGTGGTGGTGGTGTTGTCGTTATTGTTCTCCAGGTGGAAGTTGAGGTCCCCTAGGAGGATGTAGTCAGCGGAGGCGAGGGCGTGCAGGCTGATGAAGTCTGTGATGTCTTCGCTGAATTGTGTGCGAGGTCCTGGGGGTCTGTAGATGAGGGTGCCTCTGAGTGTGGTCTTGGGGTCCGTGTGTATCTGGAAGTGAAGATGTTCGGCGGCTGTGAGGGTGTCGTCTGAGTTGGTCGTGATGCGGATGGTGTTCTTGTGGACGATGGCGATGCCTTCTCCTGTCTGGTTGACGCGGTCTCTCCGGGTGATCTTGTATCCGTCCGGGATGGCGACGGCGATGTCGGGTGCTGAGGAAGCGTTCATCAATGTTTCCGTGAGGAAGGCGACGTCTGGAGATGTGGTGTCGAGCAGGTTCCAGAGTTCCACGACGCTCCGGAAGACAAAAACGGCTCGCGAACGGGTCAAGCAAGCTACTACGCATGTTCGCGGAGTTATGCGTAGTTCGCGGAGTGCAAGTGCATCTTCGCGTAGCTCGCGGAGTGCGGTTACGCGAACTACGCCCAGGCTTATCTAGAACCCCTGACCCTGGTAACATACAGGACAAGTGATTAGTTCCCCTTTGATTATACCTGTACAACATAATAACCAGTGGCTAACCTCTGCTATCAATGCATTGATATTTTCATCTCCCCAGGAAACCAAAGAAAGATAGCCTGGTTCTCTAAAGGTTAGAAGGAACAAAAGCTGGAAACAGATCCTTCAAAATGTGATTGTAATAAACGTTGCAAACAGAACAACAAATATCAATTGCAACATCACTATAGAATATACCAAGCCATAAAAAGAAAGCAGAAACTTCGCTAGAGAACACACATATCCAAACCATTCCTATCACCCAGAGAACTTCACAGAATTGATGCAGAATTCTGAACCCAGAATGCACGCTGCTCCCCTCATTCCGTTATAGAACCTCTTTATCTTACTGTGAAGTTGTTTCTCTTAAGCAGGACTGAAAGCCCTGGATAGCCATCTTTAGCTCAAGTCCCTCATAAAGGCACTCACCTTTAATCTGCCCACCACATTTTGTAATCTAGTCTGCTTATCACGAACAATTCACACATTTTTTGCATTGATGGATCAACAATAGATACACAACTCAATCCTTCTCTCTGCAAATCCTCAGTGATATTCTACTTTCATTCAGCCAGAGCCAGCCATCATTAACCACTCCCTGACTGTTTCCAGTGGCTGAAAAGTCTCCCACTTCAAAGTCATCCTCTATAACTAATGCATAGACTTTGACAAGTACTCCAAAATCAGTCCAATCTGCAATAGTTTTTTTTAGGACAAACTTGCTAACATATCAGCTTTATTTATTTAGTAATTTATAAAGCGCGCAGCTACCTCCGACGGAGGTGTCCCGGCGCTGAAGACATTAATCTCAGAAGGGGTCGGGGGGGGAAGAGGGGAAGAATTAAATCTAGATCTGGGAGAAAAACCAGGTCTTTAGTTTTTTTCTAAAGAGGGGTTCTGAAGTCATGAATCTCAACTCTGTGGGTAAGTCGTTCCAGAGTTTAGAAGTGACCACTGCGAGCGCCCGTCCTCCTGTACGTGCAAGACGAAACCAAGGGGATATCATTAGGCGAAGATGATTGGATCTGAGGTTACTTTGCGACTGTGAGAACCTCATTCTGCGTTGGAGATATGTCGGACCTCGGTCATTAAGGGCTCTGAAAGCCAAGGTCAGGGCTTTGAATTGAATCTGTAGTTTTATTGGGAGCCAGTGGAGTTTGATAAGGTGGGGAGAGATGGAATGACGAAAGGGATATTGTTGATTAACCTAGCAGCCGCGTTCTGAACTCTCTGTAGCTGGTTAATAAGATAGGATGGGGCACCTACATATAGGCTGTTCACATAGTCTAAGTGGGAAGTTATTAGGGCATGGACTACTGTTTTCCGGGAGTCTGGCGGTAGGTAGGGAATGATTTTTTTTAGCATGCGTAACTTCCCAAAGCAAGCGGAGGTGACTTTGCTGATTTGGGATTTACAGGAGAGGGCGGTGTCAAATTGAAATCCTAGGTTCGGGCAGTAAGGACAGGCACTGGGGGGGGTGTAGTTCGGTGGGCCACCAGATATTAGGAGGGGGGGAGATTTCTGGTTAAAAAATAAGACTTATGTCTTATCAGTGTTGAGTTTTAAGTTATTCTCAGACATCCATGAGGCGATCTTTAGCATGCAATGGCGAAAGTTGTCAAAGGTTTTTTCAGCGTGGTCTTTGAAGGAGAACACTAGCTGGGTGTCGTCGGCATAAAAAGTCAATGTGACGCCACATGATTCGACAATCTTTGCCAATGGTTTGAGATATACGTTGAAGAGAAGCGGGCTAAGGGATGAGCCCTGTGGGACACCCCAAGTCAGTGGCTTTTTAGCAGAGAGAAAGGATCCTAGCAACACTTGTTGAGTTCTGTTTTTTAGGAAAGATTTTATCCACAGGAGGGGAGGTCCGCTCATCCCTACCTCTTGCAAGCGAGTTTGTCATGCGAGATGGTATCGAATGCAGCGGACAGGTCGAGGAGGACCAACATGGCCTCCTCTCCCCTATCCGTGCATTCTCTAATTGATTCGGAAACTTCAAGTAATGCTGACTCAGTACTAAAGTCCGGTCTGAAGCCAGACTGGGTGTCATGTAACAAGAAGTTGGATTCAAGGTAGCTTGATAGTTGTGATTGGACAGCTTTCTCTAGCACTTTAGCTGGTTTGGGTAGGAGGGAAATCGGGCGGTAATTACTTAGACAGAGTGGGTCTGTGCCAACTTTTTTTTGAATTGGAATAAGTAATGCATGTTTCCACGCATCAGGGACCACACTGGTAGATAAGGAGGAGTTCCAGATTTCAAGTAGGGAATTGATGATTAGGGGGGCAATATCATTTAGGATTAAGGCTGGGGCAGGGTCTAGAGGCGAGCCTGATTTACAGTCCAGAAATAATTTCGTAGCCTGTTCCTTGGTAAGAGGTTGAAAGGCTGTAAAGGCAGGGTTATGGTTTGTATTGGGGACTTCATTATTGACAACACCGCTTTGATGGATGGATGCTGTGATCTTAATAATTTTCTCTTGAAAGAAATTTGATATATTGTTGCACAGTGTTTGAAACATGGGGATTGGGGCAGCAAGTACTTTGGGCTGCGTTAAGTCTTTCACTATATTGAAGAGGGTCTTGGAGGAGTTCTTTGCTTTGGCAATGGTGTCAGAGAAATAGGTGCTCATGTAATGGTGTTTAAGTTTCATTCAGCTCTCTCCATTCTTCTTATGAAAAGACCTGCTTTTCGACTACCAAACAAAATCATGAGGCATGGAAACCTCCTTAATCACCATTCAATACAATCTCGAAACCGTAGACATCTGAAACAGAATTGTCACCCTCCAACAGCTGAAACTTCTCTACCTTTGCCACAGTTTACCTCCATACCCCACCTTATCCTTAACGCAGCGTGACCTAGGGTTACAAGGTATGGTCCTGTATTGGACTTCATTATATCTTATCAGAAGCTGTTACATTATTTCCCTTCATCCTTTTGTGTCACTCCTGTCAAAATCTGGCATTCCTCAGGGGACCACCACTGTATTGCTTTTGCTTAACGATTTTCTAAGGCTTTTACCAGAGATCATAAAATCATCATCCTCACCTGATACAATGATTCTGCTGACACCCAGATTATCCTCAGTCTGGAGGAACCCTTGGCTTGTGACTCCTAGTGGTGGAGGATTGGAAGACAAGCAACTGCTTACAGTTCAATTTTCTCCAAACATAGATCTTCAAGGGAAGATACTGGATCTTGGAGGTTTCCTCTGCCCTTGGTCCTCAGAACAAGGAGCTCCGACAAATTGCACAAGCAAAATGAAGAACCCAGGGGTGATCATGGACTCTGATCTATCTTTTCTTCGCTAGGTAAACCAAGTTATCACATTCTTTATGTTTGCCCTAACAACTCCACCTCACTGTTTTCTCTACTTGAGTTCCACTACAGGTTCCTTCTGCCATTGCCTTGTGTCTTTCCTGTCTAGACCAGTGGCTCCCAAACATTTTAGAACCATGATCCACTTTATAGAACAACACATTTTTAATGACCCAGTGCATTTAAATGGGCATGAGGAGGGGCAATTTTTCAATGCAACTGAAGCATCAGGCGGTAGCACATTGCCATTTACAGAAAAAACATTTTCCATTGAAATGCTCACTTTCTTTGCACAGGCAAACAGTTTTACTGACAAAACTATACAGCACCTGAATGATAATATGTGAAAAACACGTTTCTGTGAAGATTTATTATCTGTGTATTCCCAAGTAAAGTGTCTTGATTTGTTTTCATTGTATCAGTTTATTTGCAGGTTTCTACATTTTGCAGCCTTTCCTCCCACATTCCCTGTACTTCAGCAAGATTGTCACATACTTCACTTAAAAAACTCCTCTCACTTAGCAGTCAGAGAAAGAAAAGTAAACATCAATCTTGCAGCAACTTGTTAGAAGACATAGCATGACATTTGATGTGACAAGTTAAACACATGGACTTTCCCAAATCCAAAATGCAGCTGCCTGACAAAGGGGCTGATTACGAGTTTGGCAGTCTGGCGGCCAAAGAACTGCGTCCACGTCATCTATGACACTGCTGCGGGCGATCTACCGCCCACCGTATTACGAGTTGTGCTGTCTGAAATGCCATCTGCAGCCACAACAGTCCAACCGGTGGGACCGCGGCGATCTGCAATGTTCTGGGTGCCTCCATCAAAGCCTTCAGGTTCGCGGTCCACCTGCCAAGTATATTACAACTACACAGTCGTGCATGTGGTCTCCCAGCAATGGTCAACAAAGGGCGGTTACCCAACGCCAGTTGACCGCCATGGTACACACCCACAAAAACAATACAACAGTGACCATTGGATGGATTTAAAAACTACACACCTGATGTGCTTTGGCAGGGATCACTGTACTGGGGAGAATGTTTGACGTTGTGCAGCATTTCGTCCATCAGTTGCTCTTTTTGCATTGGCAAGTACACACCCCATCCCTGACCAGTATTCTTTGCTTCCAACCTGCAGCCCACAAGACAGGCACCAGCATTTTCCTTATTTTTAGATAAGCACCTTTTTTCCATCTCCCCATGTAGCACTCTCCAACACCTGTAATTTTTGTTTTGCACCTGTGTCCCTCTGTCACTTGTTTGTTTTTCATTCATAAACTAATTCACATTTTATTTTTACACCATGCCTAGTAAAAAAATAAGTTTCACTGAGCGAGAGTTGGTTAATGAAATCATCAGAGTAGAGTCACACATCTTTGGAGACAAGTTCAGAAGATTCCACTCAGTAGGAAAACTGAAATGTGGGACTCGATAGTCAACAGAGTGAAAGCTGTTAGTACCACCCTGCACACACAGGGTGACATTAGGAAGAGGTGGAGCAACCTCAGGCTGAGGTTATGTATCAAGTCCCACAGCTACCACCTGGAGGTTCAGAGGACTGGTGGTGGCCCTCTCCCAGCACACCATGACAACTCTTTACCTAGGAGGAGATGGTCTTGGCCATGTTGAAAACTGCATGCTTGACAGGAATAGAGGGGGGAGTGGACTCTGGCAAGTTACATTTCAATAACTGCCATGAAATCACCATGCCCTGTTTGCTCTCAACTCTGCTATTGCTATTATGTTCTCTATCTACTTTCCTAACAAGGCCTTATTGACAGTACAATTAGCGATTTGGATCAGGTCAAATAAGTGTCCCTCGACATAACCTTGAACCATCTAAATCTACTTCGAAACTGAAACTCCAAATCCATTACCTGGAATCATTGGCCAGCTACCATCTTCGCTTAAATAAAGACACTCTTTTTTCAGAGTCACAGAGGAAGTCATTGATGTGACGAAACACGAGTTGGCTATTTTCGTGTTCTTTAACAATAACTGGATCACTATATAATGATCTTAGAGACTTTAATGTGTAATCATATCTCTGAACCTTAAGTGTTTTCAGTCCTGACAAATATTGTAAAAAACGTTTTTAGCTAATTTTGGATACTTACTGAATAAACCAATTAATTAATGTTTTGATGAGAAAAATCTCTTGTGTTTCCTGTGTTAAAGACAACCTTAGCCTCATCAGTCTTGACTAAACAGTGTCATATATTTTAGTCCTAAACATTATGAATGCTGGTGTATACCCTGTTGTTGTATATTAGCTTCACAGGTCACTTTTGGGTTACCTGTTTCTTTTGCCCCGAAAGTAGTGGGGTGTTCTCTACCCTGAATGGCCCCATCTTACCTTTTGTTTTTTGAATCATGTAACTGTAATCAAAACTTGGCATCCTGTCTATACTTGTTCAATCATTGATGTGCGACCCCTGTATCTACCACTACCGTTCTTTGATCGGCATAAAGGAGTCTAGTTGGTATAAAATTTGTGATATTATTGAGGATGAGAACTATTTTCAGCCCACTTCCGCTGCATCAGTTTTTGGTAGTTGCATCGGATGGTTAGTTTAGACTAATCATACTGGGTAATGTATACAATGGAATTCATAGGGACAGATGATTATTGACTACTTACCTTTATGTTATTTGTTGTGGTCCATCGTTGGCCTTAAGAAACTGAAGTAACAGGTCTGTTATAGGCCTAAGATCCTGGGATAAGCCCAAGGGTTGACTTAGTGTAGCATAAGTTGCATTGTCTCCTGTTGATGTAGTGCTGAGCAATGGTCATATTGTCGGTATTGCACAGGGAATCTTGAGTGAGTGTAGAATAGTGGGATCTTATTCGGGTCACTTCAGAAAGTGCATCTGAGGAAGTCCTGAGAGTTTTTCACTCGAGTGAGGGTAAATTCACGCTGGCCAAGATTTTGCCTGAAACAAGAGGAATTCTTGGAGTATATGATTACTATCGTAATATTTTCTTTTAGTGGAGCAGACAAGCTGGTTTTTATGTAGTTTGTTTTGTCTAAGACTTTGAAAACGTTGATGCTGATTTTGTAAAGGGAGGGTCAGTTGTAGGAGATACAAAAGTGCTGCACTGGTATTTGACGGTTGATGTGAAATCCTCACAGAAGTGCTGCAAAGGTATTGGTTGAGTTTTTTAGAACAACGCTGGGATTGGACAAGTGAAGTCGATTCTGGTTCATAGAAGAAAAATTCATAACATGGAAGAAGAATAGTTAGAGATTTACTTATATAGATTAGAATTAGAATAAACTAAACATGAAGGTATTAAAATTGTTAAAGTCATTATTTAGTAAAGATGAGCCTAAACCTATTAGAGAAGGAATTCCTGCACCCACCGAAGGAACACCTGCTTCTTATATGGCATTGCAAAGGGGTTATCATAAGTGTTCATGCTTAGAGAATTGGATGAAATACACAGAGCAGTACAGTATTTTAGCGTTTCCGGAGAATGGTACTTTCAATACTAGAATTCTAGAATATTTGAGGAGACAGATAAATGATTTGAGACCAACTCCTAGACCTATGAAGTTTTGAAGCTCTTGAGGAATGAGAACATGAAGCATACAAAAGAGAAAGAGATAAGTCAGAGCAAATATAAAAATATTGTGAGTAGATATTCAGAATGGGATGCTCAGATGAAAATGGGGAGAAGAGATGTAGCAAAAGGAGCAGGAATGTTTCCAATAATAGCAGCAGAATCTAAAGAAGGAGAAAAGTGTGAAGAAAAATGAAAGAATGTTGAAGAACAAAAATCTAATGATATAGATTTGATTGATAGATTTGATGACATAGATGATGAGTCTTTAAATGAACTATTAATGAATAGACCTCCTCCATACCATGAAGAACAGGTCAGACTGGAAACAAATTAATTGCCAAGTGCTACATTAATTCAGGTAGAAGCTCCTTGGAAAAAAAAGTCCGTAAATACAAGTCAAAATAGCAGAGCAGGTCTCTTCAGGTGCAGATCACAAATAATTCCTCCCTATTTTGCGAAATGCATCCTGAATAAAAGACAACCAAGAAATCTCCCCCCGCCCCCTGAATGGACATTACTGATTTTAATTCCTCTCTGTAATTTTCCAACTCTGGGGTGCGCCATATCCGTCACCAATAGAGGAGCGGCGAAAAGCTATCAGATCAGAAATAGGCACAATGCCCAAGTCCATACGTTGGGGGATTAGGGAGGAACTTTGTGGGAGGCCCAAGAGTTGCCTTAAGAAATTGTTTTCGGTTGCTGTCAGAATGTTACTAGGGCGGTGGCCCCAAAGTTCAGCTCCGTACATGGTGGCTCCCCTTGCTTGGACCTTGTATATTTATGCAGGGGGGCCAATAACTTTTACTGCGCAACTCCTATGAACTTTTAGAATCCCCCACTTGCCTGGATAAGTTTTAAATTAGCCTAATTAATCTGCGGCCTCCATTCCATTTTCTCATTTAAGGTAAGGCCCAAGTAATCAAAATCCAGGACCCTCTCTAGGGACTTGAGATCCAATTTAGGGTGCGGGCAGTTGGTAGAGTCAGCATGGAAAACCATATACTTTGTTTTCTTAATGTTTACCTCCAGATTCCTTTTTTTACAAAATGGGCTAAATTCTACTAGGACACGCTGCATCCCCATAGGTGTTTTCGACAGCAGTAGTGTGTCATCCGCAAACATTAATGCAGGTATTTTGCGGTTAGCACGTTTTGGGGAGTCTGTATCCCTAACAGCTAAAAGATCCTTAATTAAACCATTAAGAAAGAGGGAGAAAACAGTTGGTGCAAGCACACAGCCCTGTCTCACTCCCTTCTCAACCGGAAAAGGAGCTGATAATTTCCCACCATTCCCAAATCTTATTCTGGCAAAAGTGCCATCGTGAAGGCGTTTGAGCTGTTGACAGAGGTAAACTGGAGCTCCCATCTCAAGCAATAGGCCCCACAGCTGGTCTTGATCCACCATATCAAACGCGAATTTGAGGTCCACGAACATTAAGTAGAGAGAACCCCCTTCCAATGTTATAGTTTTCCAATAGATTAGCTGTAATCGAAACAGCTGATCTATGGTTGATGTTTTGGACCTAAATCCTGCTTGTAAGCATATTGTGTTCATCCATCCAGGTCTGCAAACTTCCCAGAAGAACTCAAGCAAAGATCTTTTGTGTGACATCAATTAGGCTAATGGGCCTGTAATTTGCCAGTTCTAGAGGAGAAACCCTTTTTAAAAATAGGGATGATCTCAGCGCCTGCCCAAGTTGGAGGGGGTTTCAAGCCATAAAGGATTGCATTAAAAAAACACTGCAGATATGGGCCCCAGACGACCTGTTCAGATCTAAACAAGTCTCTCCTGGTACCCGATCCAGTCTGGGGTACCTTGTTTGGTAAGACTTTGGCCAAGGCCACTGTTACCTCAGCCAATGAACAGGGAGGTATCTCGGCAAGGGGGACATGGATACAGTCAATAAGAGGCGGGCCCATCACAGTAGCTCCTGATGAAGACTTTGAATATAAAAGTGTAAAATAACTTTGACAAACCTCCTCCCCAAGGTTTTACTCTATTGCAGACCTGCCCTCAGGTTTTCCTGTCTTCACCAGGTTCCAAAATCCTCTTGGATCTTTATCATCTAGGGTTTTTTCAATGGCCTGCCATCTGTCAATTTCCCATTCAGATTTAGCAACTAAGATAGTTTTCTTTAAAAATGCCCTTGCTTCCTTGATGCTCACATTGTCACCCTCTCGAAGTTTAATCAGCAGAGCACTCTTTGCGTCTCTGCATGCCCTATTATACCAAGGGTTTTTACCTCTTTGTTCATTTCTTTTGCGAGTTGAGGTATTGGAAAATAACTTTATCAGGGTTTCAACCAGATCCAAGTGGTTGTTCCCCAACACCTCTAGATGGTCAGTAGCACCAATGTTATCTATAGTAAAACTTGCCTTTTCCAAAAAGGGGATGATGGATTTGTACAGGGAAGCCATTGCCTCTGGTGATTGTAAGAATGTTCTCCATCGGATCCTTTTACCTACATCAATTGCTACTAAGTCAGTTGGGGGCCGATTAGTTGCAACCTGTCCTACTGTCAGTTGACACCAATCCAAGGTTACAACCATCAGATTATGGTCGCTTTCTGCACGGATCTGAACCAAAAAGTTCACAATCCTGTGCCAAAAATCCACACTCACTAAAATATAATCTATTGTTGAAGCCTGACCATTCCTTTCAAAGGTATATTTCCCTGGGTTATCAGAAATTAAGTGACCGTTACAGGCCCTCAGTGAATAACTGAGGGTAAGTGAAGTCAACTGAAGGACCAAAGGGGTCCAGCACCTTTGGGTAGTGATTACACATTGGAATTCCCCAAGTTGAATCTTCATCACTCATAATAGGATGGGGTAAACCAATTAAAGGTTCAAAGTGGCAGTTGAATTCCCCACCAATGATAAGATAGACTTTCTCGGGCAGTGTGGAAAGAAAAGCAACCAAGCAATCTAACATCTGCGATGTCTGTCCGTGCCTCACAGGGCTGGAATAAACATTGATGATAGCCACCTTTGGAAAATTGTTAAGGGAGAGAATGATACATAAAATATCTGGGGAATGGGTTTCTATCATCCTAACTGCACAACCTATGTGTACACCAAACCAAATGCTCAAGCCTCCCTATAGTCTTCTCCTAGGCACTTTAATGGCCGCTTTGCAATATGTAGCAAACCCTTCTCTATGCAGAGATTTCAAGGCCCAGGTCTCCTGGAATAAGCAGATCTCATGGGTATCAATAAATTCACCCCAGCCCGGAAGATCCATTTTAGCTTTTAATCCAGCTATATTCAAGGACAACATCTTTAGTCCTTGCGGTGTTACTGCCTTGATACTCTGTATAATTATATTAGCCTCCCCTCTCTCAGGCCTCCTCATGGACCCCAATAATTTCAACAATTTCAACATTGGCCTCAATGGAGCTATCTGCTTTCCCTTTGACGTTCTCTGGTGCTAAAATAACATTGCTCATCAACAATGGGTCATCAGAAACCACAACTCCCTCTGGTCGTTGAACTTCCTTACCCTGAGTTGAAACTATAGGGTCCCCCCATCCGGATGTGGTAGGCACTACCCCTACCCAACAGGGCATAATACTATCTATAACCTCCTTTATATCATCAAAAGTTCCCATAGAGGGTTTTTCTCTCGCTAATTCCCTACAAGTAGTCAGTATATGGTCGTCAGCCACAACCCCATCAACATCAGGGAGGATCCTAACTGTTGGACCTTAGGGATTAGATGTTTGCTACTAGGGATCAGTCATTCCACCTGGTCTAAAACACTATATCTGTTACTTACAGGGAGGGCAAATGGTAGCAGAGTATCATAATTACGGCACCTGTTATTTACACTACCTACCTGAGACCTAGGTTCCCAATTTTCCCATGATTTACCCCTTCATTCTAATGGAGGGTTAAAAGAGTGGGGGGGTAAAAGTAAGTTAGGGAAAGGGGCTTTATCCCAGTGGCAGCCCACGTCTGATTCCAAGTGCATATATGTTCAACCGCCCGCCTGTCTCTAAATTTATTCAAGATGCAATCATCTTAAATACATTTCTTTCTTTGACCCACCCAACTAACTCTACGAACAAATAGAATTTCACTATACACCTGTGGAGGAAGTGGTCTGTTCACGTTTAACCAATGAGTACCCTTGTTTTTTAACTCAGTATCCGACTCCTCTTTACCCTGTTCCAGCATAGGAGCACCAGCCAGAACAACACCATATGGAATTGATGCAGGTAGTAAATTGATACATGGCAAGCTAGGGTTCACTTCTCCACGGGCGGGAGAGCGCGTACGATGGTCATGAGCTTTATCTTTCTCCTAGTTTTAGGTGACAAACCTCCCCTCGGGGAACGTGTCCCTAGACCCACGCTCGAGTTGGTCCCCCCCCCACCATGATTCAAGGTGGCATCAACCACAACATAAATTAAAATTAATAGTTTATTATTTGTTTTAAAGTAAATATACATATACATTTAATTTTTTATATGTATGTTTAAATTCTTTTAATGAAATGTATTTCTTATATTTGCTAAAATGTATATTAAATCCTAATAATTTTTGTAAAGTTAATTTTATTATTTAATATATTTAACATTCTTTTTTACATATATAAAAAATCAATATTTTCTACATCAATATTTTTTCATCAATATTTTTCCCCCGATATTCTTATACTTACCATTATAAATATAGGATGTCGATATTTACGACTGGATATTTGTGTATGGGGATATTTTGGGCATCGATATTCTATCAGATTATCGAAACTCCAAGACGTGGTATAAGTATAGACCCAAAGAGGCTCTTGCAGATTGAGGGTAGAGTGACGCCTACATCAGGAACAAGACATGGAACAAGTGAAAATATTCAGAAATTATTAGGCCACTCACCAGAAGAATTGGATGAATAAATAAGAGAAATAGCACCTGGTTGTAGTGTTCAGAATAGAAAAGAATTATCAGCCCGATTCATCAAGCGAAATTGCGCTCGCAAAGGGCCAGATTCTGAGAATCTGGCCCTTTGCGAGTGCAATTTTTGCATTTGGGTTTCATCATCCCAAATGCAAAAATCGCTATTAGCGAAATCGCAAATTTGCGAGGAATTGGATTTAAGGAATCTCTAATAGAGATTCCTTAAATGCAATTCATCAACCAATTAGAAATTCGCAATATTTGGTCGCAATTTACCACGAAGTCTGACCTTGTGGTAAATTGCGAAAAAAGAGTAAAAAGCACTTTATTGCATTTTTTTCTTTTGCATGTTACACACACACATGTCCTTTGGACATGTGTGTGCGTAACTCCTGTTTAAATTTGCATTTAGGGGTGCTACAGGGTGTCCTTTGGACACCCCTGGCACCCTTTAAATCGCTATCTTATTTGGGATTAGCAAATAGCTAATCGCAAATAAGGAATACTCCTCATTCATTCCTATGGGCCTTTTGGCCCATAGGAATGAATGGGGAGTTATTCCTTATTTGCGATTAGCAATTTGCTAATCGCAAATAAGGAATGTGTAGGAATCGCATTTTATTTTGCGATTCCTACATGAATCTCGTTTTGCGAGTCTGTAATAGCTATTTCTAATGAATCGCTATTAAAGACTCGCAAAACGGGTCTTTGATGAATCTGGCTGTATGTGTAGATGTGAGTAAATTTAAAGCAGATTTTGAAAAAATTCTTCTTGGTACAATTAGTCCAGAAAGACTAAGTAAATATCAGGATGAATAATTACTGTTTATATGTAAATATATTACAAAGAAAGCAAAGCCACTTCATGGGAATTTTGTTGAAATTGCGCAGACATATGGAGTCGATATAGAGAAGTCTAAATCTTTGCAAAAACATATAGACAAGATTTTAGTGAGAAAGATTTGGAAAGTCTGAATGCTTCAGGGAAACGATGGCAAATTAAAGAGTTAATTAGCACCTTAAAGCAATGGGAGAATCAGATCGTTGGAAAGGTAGATGGGCTAAAAAGAAGGAAGACAGTGCAGCAACTAAAGAAGCTTTACCATTGTATCCTGTGAGAGAAACAGGAATAGGAATAGCCAATGCTACAGTATACCCGACGAGAGAAGAACTGGGAGGTTGTTTTATTTATGTCCCGTGGTCAAGACAAGATGTATTGTCATTTTCAAATGATTTCCCAAGGTTAAGAGAAAACCCATTGGAATGGTACAAACAGGTAGAGAGGTTTGTGGCTTGTTTGATATCGTAGTTTCAGCAGATTTGTGGACTGAATGTAAAATTGCTGTGGATTGGCCAATGGAAGAATATCAGAGAGACTCAAAAAAATGAGCACCTTCGGAAGAAATTATGAAGAAATATAATCTGGTCATTACCTATTTGGAAGGAAATATTTCACCCAAAGAAACAGATTGGGTAAAGATAGACAGAACTACTCAAGAATTGAAAGAATCAGTACATGATTACTAAGAAAGGCTTTTACAAGTGTTTAAACAGTACAGTGGAATTGAGAATATCACTGATAAAAAAATTGGTCATTTTGTATATAGGTTTGTGTATGGATTAAGAATGGAAATTAGTATTATGATTCAGCAGCATTTGATTTGTTGGCAAAACAAGACAATTGATGATATTGTTCGTTATGCGAAATATTGTAGTGATGATATTGACACAAGGCATAGGAAATTAAAAGAAAAATGAATTCTGGCTCCGATGAAAGCAGCAAAGAAAG
The DNA here is from genome assembly GCF_964263255.1 of Lissotriton vulgaris. Lineage (NCBI taxonomy): Eukaryota > Metazoa > Chordata > Amphibia > Caudata > Salamandridae > Lissotriton > Lissotriton vulgaris. The sequence goes on from NC_141698.1 coordinate 618,371,836, forward strand.
GAGGATTTGTGAATACAGAGTATGTAGAAGGTTTCCAGACTACAACTGGTGTGAAAGGTATATCAAATGGAAATACTGTGACACAAATGATGCCATTACCACAAGGGATAGGTAAAAATAATAAAGATGACATGAAAAAGAAGTATCCTTGTCAGGTGTGCGGTAAATTTGGACCTTGGAAGCGCAAGTGTAGGAGTTTATTGGGAAATAATGTTGTTACAGGAGTAAATTATATGAACCAAATGCAACAGAATAATCAGAATCAAAATCAGCAAGTGTCAGTACAAAGAGGGCAGGGCATGCCTGGAATACTTTTAGCTCCAGTATCTCAAACTTCTATGCCAATACAAAATGTGAATGGTCAAGTGCAGAGATACAGTCCAAATGCAGGTTTTCATACAAATGATCAAATTAATTCAAATGTGCAGATGACATTGTGGTATTTGATGCAATGGCCAGAAGCAGATTCAGATACATGTCAATGACAGTGCCTTAGGAGGGAGGAGGAGTGCGTGCTTGGCGCATCCTTGGAAGTGGATCAGAATGGCCCCTATGTAGATGGGGAGGTAGACGGAAATGCAATTATGTTCCTTGTAGGTACTGGTGCTACCCGTTCCACTGTGAGAACTGTGGAAATTTCCAACCTGCGCCTCTCTGGAGAAAGTATCCAAGTTGCTGGAGTCTCAAACAAATTAATAAAAACTCCAGTAACAAAACCAATGAAGTGCAGGTAAGAGGTTTTCAAGATTTATGCCGATTTGTGGTGTGTGACACAAGTCCTGTTAACCTATTAGGAAGAGATTTACTTTGCAAGATGAATTGTTCAAACTATTGTACACCAGATGGAATAGATTTCCATACAGAGGTTGCGGATGTGGTATTCAAGATGGCAAAGCAGGGTACAGAAGTGAATGATCTATATCCACTGTTTACAGCAAATGATTTGTATGTTGAATTGAAAGATGTGGTGTTGTCTGATGTTTGGGATTTCTCAGGGAAAGATATTGGTCTAATAAAAGGCGTAGCTCTGATTAAAATCACAGTTAAACCAAATGCAAAATTTCCAAGAACAACATCATATAAAATGAGTACTGAGACGATTGCAGGAGTATCTCCTGTAATTGAGATGTTGACTGAGCAAGGTATTTTAAAGGAGATCTTAGGCAGTCCTTGTAATTCGCCTTTTATGGGAATTCACAAACCTAATGGAAAATATAGAATAGTTCAAGATTTGAGAAAAGTGAATCAGATAGTAATACCTTCTTGTCTATTTGTGCCAAATCCAGCTGTGATTATTTATCAAATTTCTTGTGAAGTAGAATTGTTTACAGTGATTGATCTGTGTCAAGCATTTTGCTCGATACATTTACACCCGGATATCCAATTTTCTATTTGCGTTCCAGTTTGGAGACCGTGTCTTGGCATGGTGCAGAGTTCCACAAGGGTATACAGAGAGTCCCTCAATTTTCAATCAGATATTGAAGAAATGTTTGGAGTCATTGGTAAGGCATAAAGACTCAGTGCAATACATTGACAATCTGTTGGTTGCTTCAAAAACAAAAGAGGCTTGGTGACAGATACAATTGCTCTACTGAACCATTTGACAGTAGGTGGGCATAAAGTGCCACCAACTAAATTGTAATTTTGTCAGAAAGAAGTTCTTTATTTGGGTCACAAAATTGAGAAAGGAATCAGGAAGGTGTCTCAAGATCTGATTAAGGCAATTTTGCAAATAAATCCGCCAAAAATTCAGAAAGAAATTAAAATGTTTTTGGGAATGGTTGGTTATTGTAGACAGTGGATTAACAGTTTCTCCTTAATAGCCAAACCATTACAGAGATTGACTCACAAAGATGTGTCAGATCAAATTCATCTGGATGCTGCATGCATGAAAGCATTTGTGGAGTTGCGAGACAGTTGATGTCGAGCACCCGCATTGGGAACGTCAGATTTCGATAAGGATTTTGCACTATTTTGTAGCGAGCGTGGCAGATCTGCACTTTCAGTTCTAACGCAAATGCATGGACCATCACGCCGCCAATAGCATATTTTTCTGCCACATTGGACACTGTGGCTGCACCGCTGCCTGATTATTTGAAAGCAGTTGCTGCTACTCGCATGCGTTTGGAGCTGAGTGAAACAATTGTGATGGGACATCTTTGAAAGTGTATTTTCCACATTCAGTTGAGATTTTGTTAACACAAACTAACACACAGCATCTTACCAGCAGTAAATTAACAAAATATGAAAGAGTGCTATTGGGAGCTGAAAATTTGACAGTGCCAAGATGTAGAAATTTGAATCCAGTTACCTTGTTGCCAAATCCGAGTTGTGGAGTGGTAATGGAAGAAGATGATCATGATTGTTTGGATGTTACTGAGTTGTGTAGAAAGCCAAGGCCTGACATTCAGGATACATCTGTGCCCGAGTCGGATTTTATGAGGTTTGTAGATGGATCATGCTTGAGAGATCAAGAAGGTACTTTGCGAGCTGCATATGCAAAATGCACGGTTGTGAATGTTGTTATAGCATCATGTTGAAAGGAGTGAGTTCAGCTCAGGTAGCTGAATTTATCACTTACAAGGGCATGTTGTTTTGGAAAGCACATGAGAATAACCATATTTACCGATAGTCAATATGGTTTTGGAGTTGTCTATGATTTGGGCCGTTGTGGTCCTAACGTGGATTTTTAACCTCTTCGGGTTCCCGAATACGAAACGGAGAGTGGGTGAAAGATCTGTTAATGGCATTACAATTTCTGGCACAAATTGAGGTGGTGACATGTTCAGAACACAAATCTGGAAATAATTATTTTACAGTTGGCAATAGATATGCTGACAAGATTGCATGTTATTGTGCACAAAAGTCATTATCAATAAATGGGGAACAATTGAAAAAAACAATCTAATCAAACAGAAACAAGACTAATGTTTTCATCTGTTGAAACATGGGAAGAAATTAGACAATTGCAGGACACAGCTAGTAATGAAGTAAAAGAAAACTGGATCAAAATAGGTTGTACATGCAGAGCAGATGATGAAGTATGGGTTTATACTGATGGAAGACCAATAATGCCAGATAGTTTGTTGTCTCAGATGGAGCGACTCTATCATGTCCTGCACGTGTGGGTAGAGACGCAATGTTGGACCTAGAATTGTCAGGTCACCTAGGGTAGCCTGGCCTAGGGTAAGACAGTCAATTATTAGAGGCACGTGTGTAAAGGTTGCACACCACCCAGCAGTAACTCAATGAAATTCCACTAAAAAATGACACTACACCGGTAATTATTGAAAAATATGGATTGCTTTATAAAAATAGTTTGGTTTTTCTCTTTCTTTTTTACACCATCATTTCTCCTTATATTTCTTTTCACTCTTAAAGTTGGAAATCACATTTCACAGTCAAATTACATTCCCTTTGTCAATCTCATAAGGGTTCAGCATTAAACTCTCTCTTACAGCTTTCTATCACCACTACTCAATGGGGGCAGAGCAAATAGAAGTTTGAGCAAATTAACCTTTTCAGTTCTCCCAATTGGTCATCAGCCGTTCAACAATCAGATTGTAGATGATAATCAAAGTTTCCACCGTAGACCCTGTTATTTGGGTAAACCTATACAGTTCACTGAGAAACTGGAAGCAGACAGGCTCTGTACAACCTATTCCAAGGTACCACCTACTCCTTTTACCAATTGGGGAATTTCTGCTAACATCCACTCATAAGATGGCTCTACTGCTTGGTCAGGGCCAGTGTCTACTTCCCAATGGCTCCGGACTTTCTATGGAACACACGCACATCAACTATGAGCAGCGTTAAATAAAACAGGTGTACCGGTCTCTTGGGCTACACCCCAGCCCAGGAGACAGGAAGTCTGAATGTCACCTTGTTGCCTAGGTCCTGCTCCAGTGACTCTGTCACACCACTTCCCATGAACCCTGCCGCTTGAAAGGAAAAATGTGTCCCTCTCTGGGACTTCACCCAGACAGGACGCTTACTTCTTTAGCCTCCCCGGTCCTCTTGAAGGGCACAGGAGAACTTCAGCGCTCCTCACCAGGCCCGCTTCCCTCATGCTGCCTGGCCGGCCGCCAGTCTTCCCAGCTCCGCTCCTCACCAGGTCAGACGGACGCCCAGTGCACCTCTGGGCCTGCGCAGCTCACGGAACGCCTCCGCTCTTCAGGAACCACCCACCAGCACTAGGCATGCGCGGCCTTGAGACAGCGCTTCTCCTCACGGGAACCACTTCGCACCTCACGGGGCCTGCGCAGCACTCGACACACTACTCCCAGCCGGGAGGCGCGGCGCTTCGCTGACGGGTGGCTAAATCCAAGGCAAGTACACTTTTGATCAAATGCTATTCCGAAGTGCCGGATTTATGCGGGACACTTCCTCTGGCTACGAAGACAGTCTCACCGGCCACCGGTGATTAGGGTAGAGCAGGGATTACCTTACTTCCGTCCCATACAGGCCCGACCTTGACCTAGGGGGCACCCCTGATTGCCCTCACCTGGCGGTGCTTTACTGTGCTCGCCTTCAGGCTTCACAGAGCATATCCAACGATAGCCCCTACTGAAAGGGGGGGAGGAAGGTCCCCTGAATCCACGTCTTGACAGGGTCAGGTCAGGAGATGAGGGCTAGTTACACTACAGCGAGGACCGCGACCAAGCAGATCTATCAATCCTCACAGGGCACCAGTCTCCTCCTTCAGCCGCCTAGACTCCTGTCGTCCACCTCTCCTCTTCACACCAAAGCCAAAATAAAATGGCCGCCCTGGTTCTGGCCTTATATAGGCTGACCCTAGGAGGTCCAGAAGGGACCAGAAGGTTCTAGAGGGTCCCTATTCTTTCCTATGGGGCAAGCTCCAGGTGTGGCAGTTAGGGCAGTTGAAAACCACCATTTTGTAGATTTGGGTGAATTCCAGTCAGAAAAGGCACCTAGGCCTGAGGTGAAAAACTATGAGGGCAAAAGAGCATCTATCCCCCAGGCCAACACCATAAAAATCTAGTGGACGCAAAAAGATAAAAAGGGTATGAGGGGCAAAAAGGGAACAAAATAAATAATTAATAGGAGGGGCTACGCAAAAGGCCAGACAGGTCTAACACGCAATGATTAGATTATTGAAACAGGATTAGTTTATTCCCAAATTAAGAGTAATTGCATAGAGTCTTTGTCAGCGATGTGTAATATGTCAGCAACAAAATGCAGGGAGGAAAACTGCTGTCAGTTTGGGTCAAACTGGAAAAGCAGCAGGTCCATTTACTCACCTGTAGTTGGATTTTGTGGATATGCCTCCTTGTGATGGACTAAAATATGTCTTGGTGATTGTGTGTCTGTTTTCTCGTTGGGTAGAAGCTTATCCAACAAGAGGAAATGTCAGTCTAAAGTCGTTAAATTGCTTATAAGAGAGCTAATTCTTAGATTCAGATTTAGTCTCATTAGAATCAGATCAAGGAACTAATTTTAATAAGGAGACAATTTGGTTGCTTTGTGCAGCATTACAAATTGAGCAGAAATTACTTTTTTTTTTTTTTTTTTTTTTTTTATTGAACCAGCATTCCGCAGAGGGTAATACAAATTACAAGCATAATGTGATACATCGATTGTTTACAGTTAAAATTCAAAAGGAAAAGCAAAAAACCAACACATTTCAGAAATAACATATGACATATATGAGGCCAGAAAATTTCCATTAACCAATTCCACTAGGACAAACCTCCTCTTTCCATAGTGATATAGGGTTCCACAATTCTTTACCACGTAATTTTGTTTTAATTCCTCTAGTTTCATAAATTGCAGATTCAAAAGAATAAACTGCGAGAAATCGAGCTAGCCACATTTGAAAGGTAGGAGGAAGAGTATCCTTCCAGCGTGCGGACAAGATTAGTCTCAATACAGCTGTACCTATAAATAACAGTCTTTGTTCAGATTTACTCAGCTTTAGCGAGCTATCATATCCCAACACAAATAAGGTATCGGACTCTGGAAGTTTGCGATGAAAGACTTTCTCCCAAAATGTAGCAATCATATTTTTTAATAAACGTAGCTCGGAGCAGCTACTGAAAAGGTGAATTAAAGTCGCTGGGCCTTGTGAACAGCGTGGGCAATGATCATTTTCCCCTTTCCCCCATGCAAAAAGTTTAGCAGGGGTAAAATATAAATCATAAATAGTTTTGTATAATTGAGCCTTTAAATTACTAGCCATAAATAATTTGCTGCTCATTTCCAATAATTTATCTATATCAACGTCCGGATTATTTAATTTTACCATCCATTTAGTTTCTGTTTTCTCGAGATCATCGTTGACATTAGTTAATAAGATATTATATAATGTTCCAATCTTGGTTTTTGCAAGATGACTTGCTTCTATTAAATCATTCTTCTGAAGAGTAATAGCTTCTTTTTTAGCTTTTAATTTTGCCTGTAATTGTGCAAATTTAAGAAAATCACCTTCTGGGAGACCAAATCTTATTTTAACATCTTGAAATGTAGTTTGTGGCCCATTCATCCACACTTCGTTAATTGTTTTTATGCCTAGACTATACCACTTCTTAGCTGTATGTTCAAAGTCAAGGTCAGATGTAATGGTAGAATGGAAAATGGGCGTATATCGGTTGAATTTGCCAATTTGTGTATGTTTAAGTATCTTATTCCAGATCAGCCAGGCACTTTTAATAATTTCACTCTTAGTTCGATTATAATAGGCTTTTTCAGTTTTTCTTAACAGCAGACCTTTCGCTTCTTGCCCTAGCATTAATTCATAAATTGTTGGTATATTAATGTTAGACGTATCAGGGGCTAAGGGTGTTCCTAGAATCATGGGTTTTAGATGTTTTAAAAAGGCTGCCCAGTAATATAAAATTAAATTTGGAGCAGTGAGCCCACCTCTGTTGAGCGGAGTGGATAGATAGAGTAGAGATCGTCTGATCTTCCCATTTTGCCAGACAAATTTAGAAGTAAGCTTATTAATTAAATTAATTATATTAGGATCTATAAATAAAGGAATAGAGCGAAAGAGATACAGACATTTCGGTAATATATTCATTTTTAAATAATTCACTCTGCCTATGATGGAAAGATGCAAACCGTTTACCCTATCCAAATCTATCTTAATTTTTTCTATTAATGGATCAAAGTTATTTTTGGCTAATATCTTTATGTCAGCAGATAATATCACTCCCAAATATGTCGCATTATTTGCTCTTCTCGAATCTGAACAGATAGTATTGTCTGTGCACAGCACAATGGTCTTTCCCCTATTTAAAGAATAACCCGAATATTTACCGTATTGTAATGCTAGTAATTCAATTTCGCGCATAGCTTCAATCGGGTGGGATGTTAGTACCGCGATGTCATCAGCATATGCTAAAACTTTAGTCTCATGGTGATTATATACTATTGGCTTAATATTGTTACTTTCTAATAGTTTTAAAACAAGAGGATTAATATAAAGGGCAAAAAGCAAAGGAGAACAGGGACATCCTTGCCTTGTGCCTCTTGTTATATTTATAAAATCTGATTCCAATCCTGAAGTTAAAACTTTTGCTTTAGGTTGATGATACATAGATTTTATAGATTTGAGAAATTTAGGGCCGAAATTAAGACGTGTCATGGCAACCCACAGAAAATTCCATGAGACACGGTCAAAGGCTTTCTCAGCGTCAAGCAGGATCATAGACATCTGATCCCCCGTGACCAACATGGCATCGAACAGAGCGATGGTGCGGCGAATATGATCCGTTGTCCCCTTACCTGGAACGAAACCATGCTGCCACGGAGAGACCAGATGCCCAATGACCCTGCTGAGTCTGAGAGCCATCACTTTGGCATATAATTTGGAGTCCGAATTTATCAATGAAATGGGACGGTATGATGTTAGCTGTTCGGGCGATTTTCCCTTCTTGGGAAATACTATAATACTAGCCTCATCCCAAGAAGGTGGGGGAATGCCACCGTACTGTACACCCAGAAATAGATCTAGTAGTAAAGGGCTGAGTAGGGGGCTAAGAATCTTATAAATCTCAATTGGCAATTTATCCGGGCCCGCAGCTTTACCCGAGGATAAAAGTAATAAAGCTTCTCTAACTTCATCAATAGTGATCTCAGCTTCAAGTATTTCTCTCATCTCATCATCCAGTAGTTTAGTAGTTGTCGTGCTGCTGAGGAAGCCCTCTAAAAACATATCAATATCTAGTTCGGAATTAGTCCCCTCTTCAGAATATAATTTTTGATAGTACTGTTGAAACTGGGCAATAATATCTGTAGGCTGAACATAAGTATGTCCTCCTTCTACAATAGAAATAATATTATTATGCACGTTTTTTTGACGTGTGCGCAGGGCCAATTGTTTACCAATTTTTTCACCTGTTTCGTAAACCTTCTTCCTATAAGCTCTGAAAGTTTGGGCGGCCTTTTGACTCAATACAGAATTAAGTTCTGTTTTCAAGATCGCCACCTGGAGCCATTGATTATGAGATTCTTTATTCTCTTCTATTAGGCGCGTATGTTCTCTTTCAGCTTTGGTTAAATCATTTAACTTTGTTTCATATAGTTTTCTAGCTTTAAGGCATGCTGCATGTTGGAAGCTAGAGATCTCACCTCTTAAAGCAGATTTATATGAATCCCAAACTATATTTCTGGAGGTGCTAAACCGATTAATGTTGAAAAATTCCTCGGTCCAATTTTTAATATGCAAGATAAATTCAGAGTTGGTTAATAACTTCCGGTCAAATGACCAGGACCTAGATTGAGTAGTAAAAGGATTACATGTAATTACACAGATTAAGGCATTATGATCTGAAATTGTTCTTGGCATTTTTTTTATAGTTGATAGTGGGATAAGATCAGAGGTAACAAAAATATAATCAATACGGACCAATTTTTGATGAGGATGAGAGAAATAGGTAGACCCTTGATCTTTTAAATTGTTATGTATCCACAAATCTGTTAACCCCAGATTGTTGATAAGTCTTCTGAGAGTTTTATAAACTTTAGGTTTACGTCCTTGGTATTTTGTTTTGGGGAGGATATAAGAGAGTGGTGGTATTGATGAGATGTTAAAATCTCCACAGAAAATTAATGGGCCCTGCCACATAGGCAGCTCAATTTCAAGTTCTTCAAAAATTGTGGGGTCATCTAGATTTGAGCCATAAACTGTACAAATGTTTATACCGCAAGCCAGTTTAGCAATAGCCCATCTGCCATGGGGGTCTGATAGATTTCGTACGCTTAGCCCCAAATTTTTTTTCCCAAGAATTGCCACCCCCCTAATATTTGAAGTCTGTGTGGAGACCGCCAATAGATTATACCCATTAATATTTAACCATGACTTTTTATCCCAAGGCAGATGCGTTTCTTGCAGACAAAGTATATCTATTGGAGCCAGTTTAAGCAATTCGGTCATTCGTCTTAACTTATCTCCAGTTAATAAACCTCCAACATTCCAAGTTTGAATTTTCAGCCTACCCATTATTAAATGAAAAAAATTGTCTCAGTGCCTCAAGCAAATAGATTTCCATCTCAACTAGTATGCTATTTAAACTCTTTTTACAAATATTCTCTGCGAAAATAACTGGCTCATTTTTATTTTTATATGCTTTCACCCCCCAAAGTGACCCACCCTTGCTTTTACCCACCCTTACACGCCCACCCCCCCTCCCTCTTGAGCCCCCCCCCCAATTCAGTGGGCAACCAGACTCAACCAGAGTCTGAGTGATGTGATAGCAGCATCGTGTATGAGCAACCGCTTCAAAAACAAACTTTATATAGGAAGGAAAACGTTTAGTCTATATCAATATGTAGAACTTGAAATATAGCTTAGAATACTCCCATATTATTATTAATGATACACATAATGCATGTCGCTTAAAGGTGGAAGGGAGCATAAAACTATTAATGCAGTAATTCATTAAACAAAAGAGATTTTCTCACTTCATTCACAATCCAGTAAACAATAAACAGTTTATGACATCTGATCTAAGTACTCTTTTGCTTTGATCTCTGAGACAAAAAACTTGGTAAGACCACCATATACAATTTTAAGCTTTGCAGGGTTATTAAGGTATGCTTGTGCGCCTTTGTCCTGAAAAGATTTAATCAGAGATCTTAGTCGCCAACGTCTTTCCACCGTTACATGACAGAAGTCGGGTCTTGTGAAATATGCAAAATCATTATATTGAACCTTGTGATCAGGCCTAGCCTTTTCAGCTACAATCTGTCTCACTAAGAAGTTACCAAAATAGACCAATATAGCTCTGGGGTAAATGCTAGGTTTTGTCGGAATATTAAAAGGCATCCTATGAGCTCGTTGAACCTCAACATTCAGATTCCAGTCTTTCAGTGCAGGGATAGAGTCTTCTAGTAATTTAACCACATATGCTCTGGTATCCCCCCCTTCAAGTTTCTCTGGGACACCAAGAATGCGAAGATTATTCCGGCGTTGCCGGTTTTCGAATTCCTCAAGTTTCCATTTTATATCAACTAATTGAGTATCTTGAAGCTTGACCCGTTCAGTGTTCATCATAGTTTCTTTTTCATTAGACATAACCCTGGTTTCCATCTCGGTAACTCTTTCACCAATTAGATTACAGGATTTAGATAATTTTCGAACCACTCCTTGCATTTTCCGAAGTGCAGCTCTCGATTTTTTACTGTCTTGTGCAGCCTCTTCTCTATGAGCCGCTATGGCTTGTAAAATAATCTCTACAGCTGGCTGTGAAATCTCTGAATTTACTGGGAGATTAGATGCTGTAGCTGTTTGCGGAGAAGGAGCTGTCTGTACATCCTTGGTGTTATTCCCTTGTATTCTGGTGAAAGTTTTTGATTTGACTCTAATAGTATTAACATTAGTATCCTGGTCTTCGGAGCTCTCATCATATGAACTAATCTGGAGTTCAGAGTCCTCAAGACCCTCGTAAGAGTCAGTATCGTCTGACCATTCCGCCAATGTATTTGGACCATTTTCATCAGTGAATGAATAGAATTCACATGACTCCTTTTCCTTCTCTACAGAAGCCTGACTTTTCGATATATCATTCCCTGCTGTCTTTTTAGTGATTGTTTGGGTCAATACATGACTTTCCTCTACCAATTGTAAACCCCCAGAGTCAACTGGTTGAAGTATCGGGGGAATATCTATATTTAAATGCTCTGTTAGAGGTTCACTAGGGGTCGCTTGACTAGTTTGAGCTGTGTCACACAATGAAGTTGAGTCTAGCTGACTCCCTAAAATATTCCCCCCTATTCCAGAAAAGGACATGCTTTGTCTTGTGGGCGCTGAGTCATGATCTGTACCAACCGGGGCCTCAGAAACACTTGATGCAGGGGTCTGTTCATTGATGTTAATGTTACTTACAGTTTCGTAGCTTACAGCAGGGGGCTGCGGTTCCGGTGTGTTACTTGTCTCCGTAACTGGTTGTCCTGATTCAGCGTCTACATTGAGAGCAGGGGGTAGAGGGAGGGTCTCATTCATTGGCGCAGGTTTTTTGGATCCACTGAGGAGTCCTTTTTTTAAGAATAGGTCGAGAGCTGTATCCCCTGTTGAGTTTAATTTCCTGCGGGCAGCATGGAGTTCCTGTCTTGCTGTGGAGTCTAATAGTGCCTGTTGGCTTCTAGTCTTAGTCTTAGTCTTAGTTCTTTCCACATTAGATAATGAACGCGATCTTCGATCAGGCTCTTCTAGCTGTTCATGCTGCTCATGTTGTTGTCTTTCAGCTTCTTTGCGCAGAATTCTAGCAGCTTTAGCTACCCTAGCTCTGGTTGCTGCAGCTGACACTGAAGTTTTAGCTGGCATTGTTTTAACTGAAGGTACGTAATTCTGCTTAGCCGTCTGTGATCCAAAACAATGCCCAACAGGTTTCCCTTGCTCACTTTCACTCTCAACCTCAATGCGTGAGGTTAAACTTGTAGTGGGGCTTACTAAAAGTTCACAGCCCGGGCTGATACTCTGTTGCCGCGGTGTTGCCAAGTTTGCTCCCTGCCCCGCCCCGCCCTGCAGCTCCGCGTTCGAGGAGCAGTCAGCAGCTGTGAGAGGGAGAGCCGTGAGAGCCGTGAGAGGGAGAGCCAGAAAGAGCGATCGCGGCACTGCAGGGAAGCCAGGTGAAGCTTCCGGCTCAACAGTAGAGATATGCCGCTCGAAATCTCCGTACACCTCAAAGGTGAGCATGGGTAGTGGAGCGTAACAAACAGTCTGGGTTCCTTCTCCGTGTGCCTTCTCCGTGTGCCGAGTGCCAAGCGCTGAGCGATTAGACACAATCCATTGAGCAGCAGTAGTTCCCTTCCATGTGTCGGTCTCCAAGAACGGAGTTAAGTGAAGCGGAGCGGAGCTCCCACACTGTGCTGCTAACCCGGTCTAAGGACAGACCGCCATCTTGCCCCCGTTTGCTTATTTTTTGTGTGATGTTTCTGGTCGATAAGCACAATGTAATTTCTGCTCAATCACAAATTGAGCAGAAATTACATTGTGCTTATCGACCAGAAACATCAGGTGTGGTTGAGCAAATAAATGGCACAATAAAGCCTAGACTTTCTAAAGTTTGTAAATCCACATCACTGAAATGGCCAGATGTACTGCTGTTGGTCTTGATAAGTTTAAGGAGTATTCTTGACAGAAGAACTCGACTGCCCAACACAAAATTGTGATGAGAAGGGCTAGGAGACAGCCAAAAGTCCCAGGAAATCAATTGATGGAGATTACTGATGACTTTGTACTCGATTATTGCAAAGGGCTGATGTAGTGCGTTCTGTGTCTCATCAGGTTGGAGAAATTGCAACTACAACACAACGAGAAAAAGGCCATGATCGGACCCATGGAGAGTTGGTTTTCTTCAAGAAACACGTAAGAAAGTCATGGTTGGAACCTCGATGGCATGTGCCGTATCAAGTGATCCTTTTGATGACAACAGCAATAAAATGTGGTGGATTGCCTAATTGGATACACGCAAGTCATACAAGAAGAGTCCCAAGTCCATTTAAAAACACACAGTCAGTTGAAGGTGAACAGAAAAAGGGTAAGATACCTGAACAGACTAAGAATAAAATAAAGTGGGCACAAGCTATTGGGTCTCGTAATACTGTCATTGTTGCAACTGAAGGATAGTTGGTCCCTTAAAGAGACAGTGAAAAAGAAAGAAGGGATTCAGCTAAAAAGAGTTTTAAAACAAATTAAATAGACAGTGTTTCAAGAAAAAAGAGGTAATAAATGGCCCAGAGGAGTCAAAAGACTGAAGTACACTTTGAATGAAAAAGTTCCAAATACTATAATTGAAATTTCTAGCCAATCCAAAGTGATACAGAAGGTGAAGAGAATGTAGTGACGAGAACAAAGAGAATAAAGTTTGCAAACAAGAAGTACACAGCACCTGAATGGACGTATTTAGTTGCTGCAACGAAAATCTCAGAAGAAGAAATCAGAAGCAAATCGTCATATGAGCTAACCTAAGTGAATTGTGAACTGTGCTAGAGAAAAAGGGATTAAGCAAAGATGTTTATTGCATGTTCTATGTGTCTTCTTTTATTGTTGTTTGTTTGGTTGGTATTAACATTAATAATACTTACTATTATGTATTCTATTAGAGTAAATATTACTAATATGTTCCAGATGAATGACAAAATAAAGGAAGATCTTAAAGAAGATCTAGAGACTAACTTCAAAGAAATAAAAGGAAGTGACTTACATCAATATAATTCTATTAATGATTTTTGTTAAATGTTTTTATCAAGTTAATGTATGAGTATGTTGACACTATGGATGCAGAGATTGTTATGTGTGCATGCAATTACCATTGTCTGTCTTGGAAGAAGTGACCTATCACTACCTTCCATTAACATATGATATTTCATGTAGTGTACTAACTAGTTTATTCTATGTGAAGGAGCCGTTCCAATAATATTATTCTAATTACGAATTAGTATTTTCAGAAGTTCCTATTAAAAAGAATATGAATATAGTAAGTAGTGCAAGTAATGCTGAGTATATGGGAGAGTGTTTCCATTTCACAAAAACAATAGATACCTCATATGTTCATCAAAATAATTTAACTTGCAGATTACATAATGTAGCAATAGAATGCATAAATACTGTAGAAGATAGGTGACAGGATTTTAAGAAAAAGGCTGTAGATTAGAAAACTAACATCCCTCCTTGGGCTCACATGGAGGGAGATTACAAGAAAGGTGAGACATATGCTGCAATGACTCTAGACTGGCATCATATGGAGAAGCTTAGCTTACTAAGACAAAAGAATGAATATAACAATTATTTCATTGGTTCTAGTGAATGTAAATATACTTTCCTAATCACCTGGAGTTGGGAGATTAGAGATGGTACAGATCATGTCTATCTGGAGTTTATTATGTATGTAGTACAAATGCTTATTATAGATTGCCACAACATTGGTATGGGTGTTGTTATTTGGAAATAGTTTTCCCAAAAATATATCATACAAGTGAAAATCCTAGAGCCAGTGAAAATAAACTAACACTGAGAAAAAGGAGAATAAGAGCCGCAGAAATTATGGGAGATAGTTTGGTGCATTGATACCTTTAGTTGGAGTAATTTGGACTCACATAAAACCAGAACATTGTCTACAGCAGTTGATCATTTATCAATGGAAGCTGGTGGTGGATCTTTAATGGTTAACACAGAAATGGTGGCTATGAGATCCGTGGTTTTGCAAAATTGACTTGCTCTTGATGTAATATTGATACAGAAAAGGGGGTGGTGATGAACAGAGTGTCTGAATTAAGCAGACCACTCTTACCCAGTCCAAAGATCAGGGCTTGATCCATCACCGTTATTTATCTCACTGCCCCATCCCAGCTCAGAACCTGGCTATATGCAAATTAGTCTGTCCCTGGCCCAGTGCATCATGGGAACAGGGCAGACCAAACTACCAAGCCAATTCTTCACCAGAAAGGAGACAAGCTACCAGGGACCGGTTTCTGGCATTTCAGCCTCTTCGGCCCGGCTTGCTTGAATCCTGATGGAGCAGTGAGAAAGGGACTCATGTCTGAGTATACCCTGCCACACCTATAGTGGCCAAAAACGATACAGAAAAGGGGGTGGTGATGAACAGAGTGTCTGAATTAAGCAGACCACTCTTACCCAGTCCAAAGATCAGGGCTTGATCCATCACCGTTATTTATCTCACTGCCCCATCCCAGCTCAGAACCTGGCTATATGCAAATTAGTCTGTCCCTGGCCCAGTGCATCATGGGAACAGGGCAGACCAAACTACCAAGCCAATTCTTCACCAGAAAGGAGACAAGCTACCAGGGACCGGTTTCTGGCATTTCAGCCTCTTCGGCCCGGCTTGCTTGAATCCTGATGGAGCAGTGAGAAAGGGACTCATGTCTGAGTATAACCTGCCACACCTATAGTGGCCAAAAACGATACAGAAAAGGGAGTGGTGATGAACAGAGTGTCTGAATTAAGCAGACCACTCTTACCCAGTCCAAAGATCAGGGCTTGATCCATCACCGTTATTTATCTCACTGCCCCATCCCAGCTCAGAACCTGGCTATATGCCAATTAGTCTGTCCCTGGCCCAGTGCATCATGGGAACAGGGCAGACCAAACTACCAAGCCAATTCTTCACCAGAAAGGAGACAAGCTACCAGGGACCGGTTTCTGGCATTTCAGCCTCTTCGGCCCGGCTTGCTTGAATCCTGATGGAGCAGTGAGAAAGGGACTCATGTCTGAGTATACCCTGCCACACCTATAGTGGCCAAAAACGATACAGAAAAGGGGGTGGTGATGAACAGAGTGTCTGAATTAAGCAGACCACTCTTACCCAGTCCAAAGATCAGGGCTTGATCCATCACCGTTATTTATCTCACTGCCCCATCCCAGCTCAGAACCTGGCTAATGCAAATTAGTCTGTCCCTGGCCCAGTGCATCATGGGAACAGGGCAGACCAAACTACCAAGCCAATTCTTCACCAGAAAGGAGACAAGCTACCAGGGACCGGTTTCTGGCATTTCAGCCTCTTCGGCCCGGCTTGCTTGAATCCTGATGGAGCAGTGAGAAAGGGACTCATGTCTGAGTATACCCTGCCACACCTATAGTGGCCAAAAACGATACAGAAAAGGGGGTGGTGATGAACAGAGTGTCTGAATTAAGCAGACCACTCTTACCCAGTCCAAAGATCAGGGCTTGATCCATCACCGTTATTTATCTCACTGCCCCATCCCAGCTCAGAACCTGGCTATATGCAAATTAGTCTGTCCCTGGCCCAGTGCATCATGGGAACAGGGCAGACCAAACTACCAAGCCAATTCTTCACCAGAAAGGAGACAAGCTACCAGGGACCGGTTTCTGGCATTTCAGCCTCTTCGGCCCGGCTTGCTTGAATCCTGATGGAGCAGTGAGAAAGGGACTCATGTCTGAGTATACCCTGCCACACCTATAGTGGCCAAAAACGATACAGAAAAGGGGGTGGTGATGAACAGAGTGTCTGAATTAAGCAGACCACTCTTACCCAGTCCAAAGATCAGGGCTTGATCCATCACCGTTATTTATCTCACTGCCCCATCCCAGCTCAGAACCTGGCTATATGCAAATTAGTCTGTCCCTGGCCCAGTGCATCATGGGAACAGGGCAGACCAAACTACCAAGCCAATTCTTCACCAGAAAGGAGACAAGCTACCAGGGACCGGTTTCTGGCATTTCAGCCTCTTCGGCCCGGCTTGCTTGAATCCTGATGGAGCAGTGAGAAAGGGACTCATGTCTGAGTATACCCTGCCACACCTATAGTGGCCAAAAACGATACAGAAAAGGGAGTGGTGATGAACAGAGTGTCTGAATTAAGCAGACCACTCTTACCCAGTCCAAAGATCAGGGCTTGATCCATCACCGTTATTTATCTCACTGCCCCATCCCAGCTCAGAACCTGGCTATATGCAAATTAGTCTGTCCCTGGCCCAGTGCATCATGGGAACAGGGCAGACCAAACTACCAAGCCAATTCTTCACCAGAAAGGAGACAAGCTACCAGGGACCGGTTTCTGGCATTTCAGCCTCTTCGGCCCGGCTTGCTTGAATCCTGATGGAGCAGTGAGAAAGGGACTCATGTCTGAGTAGACCCTGCCACACCTATAGTGGCCAAAAACGATACAGAAAAGGGGGTGGTGATGAACAGAGTGTCTGAATTAAGCAGACCACTCTTACCCAGTCCAAAGATCAGGGCTTGATCCATCACCGTTATTTATCTCACTGCCCCATCCCAGCTCAGAACCTGGCTATATGCCAATTAGTCTGTCCCTGGCCCAGTGCATCATGGGAACAGGGCAGACCAAACTACCAAGCCAATTCTTCACCAGAAAGGAGACAAGCTACCAGGGACCGGTTTCTGGCATTTCAGCCTCTTCGGCCCGGCTTGCTTGAATCCTGATGGAGCAGTGAGAAAGGGACTCATGTCTGAGTATACCCTGCCACACCTATAGTGGCCAAAAACGATACAGAAAAGGGGGTGGTGATGAACAGAGTGTCTGAATTAAGCAGACCACTCTTACCCAGTCCAAAGATCAGGGCTTGATCCATCACCGTTATTTATCTCACTGCCCCATCCCAGCTCAGAACCTGGCTAATGCAAATTAGTCTGTCCCTGGCCCAGTGCATCATGGGAACAGGGCAGACCAAACTACCAAGCCAATTCTTCACCAGAAAGGAGACAAGCTACCAGGGACCGGTTTCTGGCATTTCAGCCTCTTCGGCCCGGCTTGCTTGAATCCTGATGGAGCAGTGAGAAAGGGACTCATGTCTGAGTATACCCTGCCACACCTATAGTGGCCAAAACGATACAGAAAAGGGGGTGGTGATGAACAGAGTGTCTGAATTAAGCAGACCACTCTTACCCAGTCCAAAGATCAGGGCTTGATCCATCACCGTTATTTATCTCACTGCCCCATCCCAGCTCAGAACCTGGCTATATGCAAATTAGTCTGTCCCTGGCCCAGTGCATCATGGGAACAGGGCAGACCAAACTACCAAGCCAATTCTTCACCAGAAAGGAGACAAGCTACCAGGGACCGGTTTCTGGCATTTCAGCCTCTTCGGCCCGGCTTGCTTGAATCCTGATGGAGCAGTGAGAAAGGGACTCATGTCTGAGTATACCCTGCCACACCTATAGTGGCCAAAAACGATACAGAAAAGGGGGTGGTGATGAACAGAGTGTCTGAATTAAGCAGACCACTCTTACCCAGTCCAAAGATCAGGGCTTGATCCATCACCGTTATTTATCTCACTGCCCCATCCCAGCTCAGAACCTGGCTATATGCAAATTAGTCTGTCCCTGGCCCAGTGCATCATGGGAACAGGGCAGACCAAACTACCAAGCCAATTCTTCACCAGAAAGGAGACAAGCTACCAGGGACCGGTTTCTGGCATTTCAGCCTCTTCGGCCCGGCTTGCTTGAATCCTGATGGAGCAGTGAGAAAGGGACTCATGTCTGAGTATACCCTGCCACACCTATAGTGGCCAAAAAAGATACAGAAAAGGGGGTGGTGATGAACAGAGTGTCTGAATTAAGCAGACCACTCTTACCCAGTCCAAAGATCAGGGCTTGATCCATCACCGTTATTTATCTCACTGCCCCATCCCAGCTCAGAACCTGGCTATATGCAAATTAGTCTGTCCCTGGCCCAGTGCATCATGGGAACAGGGCAGACCAAACTACCAAGCCAATTCTTCACCAGAAAGGAGACAAGCTACCAGGGACCGGTTTCTGGCATTTCAGCCTCTTCGGCCCGGCTTGCTTGAATCCTGATGGAGCAGTGAGAAAGGGACTCATGTCTGAGTATACCCTGCCACACCTATAGTGGCCAAAAACGATACAGAAAAGGGGGTGGTGATGAACAGAGTGTCTGAATTAAGCAGACCACTCTCACCCAGTCCAAAGATCAGGGCTTGATCCATCACCGTTATTTATCTCACTGCCCCATCCCAGCTCAGAACCTGGCTATATGCAAATTAGTCTGTCCCTGGCCCAGTGCATCATGGGAACAGGGCAGACCAAACTACCAAGCCAATTCTTCACCAGAAAGGAGACAAGCTACCAGGGACCAGTTTCTGGCATTTCAGCCTCTTCGGCCCGGCTTGCTTGAATCCTGATGGAGCAGTGAGAAAGGGACTCATGTCTGAGTATACCCTGCCACACCTATAGTGGCCAAAAACGATACAGAAAAGGGGGTGGTGATGAACAGAGTGTCTGAATTAAGCAGACCACTCTTACCCAGTCCAAAGATCAGGGCTTGATCCATCACCGTTATTTATCTCACTGCCCCATCCCAGCTCAGAACCTGGCTATATGCAAATTAGTCTGTCCCTGGCCCAGTGCATCATGGGAACAGGGCAGACCAAACTACCAAGCCAATTCTTCACCAGAAAGGAGACAAGCTACCAGGGACCGGTTTCTGGCATTTCAGCCTCTTCGGCCCGGCTTGCTTGAATCCTGATGGAGCAGTGAGAAAGGGACTCATGTCTGAGTATACCCTGCCACACCTATAGTGGCCAAAAACGATACAGAAAAGGGGGTGGTGATGAACAGAGTGTCTGAATTAAGCAGACCACTCTTACCCAGTCCAAAGATCAGGGCTTGATCCATCACCATTATTTATCTCACTGCCCCATCCCAGCTCAGAACCTGGCTATATGCAAATTAGTCTGTCCCTGGCCCAGTGCATCATGGGAACAGGGCAGACCAAACTACCAAGCCAATTCTTCACCAGAAAGGAGACAAGCTACCAGGGACCGGTTTCTGGCATTTCAGCCTCTTCGGCCCGGCTTGCTTGAATCCTGATGGAGCAGTGAGAAAGGGACTCATGTCTGAGTATACCCTGCCACACCTATAGTGGCCAAAAACGATACAGAAAAGGGGGTGGTGATGAACAGAGTGTCTGAATTAAGCAGACCACTCTTACCCAGTCCAAAGATCAGGGCTTGATCCATCACCGTTATTTATCTCACTGCCCCATCCCAGCTCAGAACCTGGCTATATGCAAATTAGTCTGTCCCTGGCCCAGTGCATCATGGGAACAGGGCAGACCAAACTACCAAGCCAATTCTTCACCAGAAAGGAGACAAGCTACCAGGGACCGGTTTCTGGCATTTCAGCCTCTTCGGCCCGGCTTGCTTGAATCCTGATGGAGCAGTGAGAAAGGGACTCATGTCTGAGTATACCCTGCCACACCTATAGTGGCCAAAAACGATACAGAAAAGGGGGTGGTGATGAACAGAGTGTCTGAATTAAGCAGACCACTCTTACCCAGTCCAAAGATCAGGGCTTGATCCATCACCGTTATTTATCTCACTGCCCCATCCCAGCTCAGAACCTGGCTATATGCAAATTAGTCTGTCCCTGGCCCAGTGCATCATGGGAACAGGGCAGACCAAACTACCAAGCCAATTCTTCACCAGAAAGGAGACAAGCTACCAGGGACCAGTTTCTGGCATTTCAGCCTCTTCGGCCCGGCTTGCTTGAATCCTGATGGAGCAGTGAGAAAGGGACTCATGTCTGAGTATACCCTGCCACACCTATAGTGGCCAAAAACGATACAGAAAAGGGGGTGGTGATGAACAGAGTGTCTGAATTAAGCAGACCACTCTTACCCAGTCCAAAGATCAGGGCTTGATCCATCACCGTTATTTATCTCACTGCCCCATCCCAGCTCAGAACCTGGCTATATGCAAATTAGTCTGTCCCTGGCCCAGTGCATCATGGGAACAGGGCAGACCAAACTACCAAGCCAATTCTTCACCAGAAAGGAGACAAGCTACCAGGGACCGGTTTCTGGCATTTCAGCCTCTTCGGCCCGGCTTGCTTGAATCCTGATGGAGCAGTGAGAAAGGGACTCATGTCTGAGTATACCCTGCCACACCTATAGTGGCCAAAAACGATACAGAAAAGGGGGTGGTGATGAACAGAGTGTCTGAATTAAGCAGACCACTCTTACCCAGTCCAAAGATCAGGGCTTGATCCATCACCATTATTTATCTCACTGCCCCATTCCAGCTCAGAACCTGGCTATATGCAAATTAGTCTGTCCCTGGCCCAGTGCATCATGGGAACAGGGCAGACCAAACTACCAAGCCAATTCTTCACCAGAAAGGAGACAAGCTACCAGGGACCGGTTTCTGGCATTTCAGCCTCTTCGGCCCGGCTTGCTTGAATCCTGATGGAGCAGTGAGAAAGGGACTCATGTCTGAGTATACCCTGCCACACCTATAGTGGCCAAAAACGATACAGAAAAGGGGGTGGTGATGAACAGAGTGTCTGAATTAAGCAGACCACTCTTACCCAGTCCAAAGATCAGGGCTTGATCCATCACCGTTATTTATCTCACTGCCCCATCCCAGCTCAGAACCTGGCTATATGCAAATTAGTCTGTCCCTGGCCCAGTGCATCATGGGAACAGGGCAGACCAAACTACCAAGCCAATTCTTCACCAGAAAGGAGACAAGCTACCAGGGACCGGTTTCTGGCATTTCAGCCTCTTCGGCCCGGCTTGCTTGATGTAATATTGTCAAAAGAGGGCAGAGTCTGTAGTATGTTGAAAAGTCAACAGTGTTGCACATATATTCCTGATAAAAGTAAGGATTAGGAAGGATATATCAGTAACATCACATATTTACATAATGATTAAGCTGAACTGAAGGTTGATGGTGCATGTGAAAAACTAGGTAAGGGTTTTTCCTCAATAAGTAATTGGTTTTAATAATTGAGTAACAGCTTGTTAGGGAGGATGCTAACAACTACAATTGCTATAGCAATTGGCATACTAATGGTAATTCTGATTTACAAATACTGTAAAAATAAGCAAACAGAGATAAAACGTAGAGCCGGTAAAACAAAAAGAGAAGAAATAGAAATGGAAGAGAGGAAAGTAGCTTATTATGAAGAAATGAAAGATGTAGAGAGTGTTTGGTTGAAACAGATGAAAACTACTTCTTTTTGAAACAGGAATCAGATCGAAATCTGATTTTGTGGACAACGTGATGGCTTAAGTCACCATCAAATTGAGGATTGATGAAGCATGATTTTGCTAAATAAAATCCTGCTTGATTAAATCTACACATGTTTGTCTTACTAATAAAACAATGACTAATAGTGTGGAATATTAGTATGGATGATGCATTTTTGGTAAATAGGTGCAAAACACAGCACACGTTGGAAGTATCAGTACAAATGTGAAATGAAGCACTATATGTATAAAAAGATTAAAGTAGCATTAAACGTGTGGAGAGCATGAAAAAATAAACGTTCTCCATGCAAACTGAGACATTTACGAGAGAGAGAAATGGAAAATAGTAATGGGAAAATGCTTATGAAAACGAAAACAATGTGTATAGATGCTTATTTTCTATTAATGTAATATAAAAGAGACATATTAATTGATCCCATGATTAATTAGAATAAGCTTTTTTGTATTAATAGAGAAGTGAAGATTCAGTTGTCACGATGAACTTTTATGAAAATATTGTGCTAACATAAATGTATTTTATTTTTTAGGAGCAAAGTGCATTACAAATCCTATAAAGGCTTTAAACCTTCACTTGAATGATCTAATTTTCTTTTCTTTTAACAATGTAGGCCTCGGTACACTGGAGGATATCATCTCTTCCCTCTACCTGGGTACCTATGGGTGCCTATGTTAGAAGTTACACAAAAATGTGTTTTAGTCGCAGTGTACAGAGTAACATATGTGACAAGTAAGGCAAAATGATTGTGTCTGAACATCAACACTTGAAGCAGTACACATTTTGCATCATCATTGTCAAACCTTAAACATCTACCTGTCATCCCCAAGGTTGCCTTCCCTGGTCTGTAACAGAACTAGTCACTTCATAAATTCATAAAATGTAAATTGCCACTATAGTGAGTGAAGCATAACATGTATTACAGCCTGTCGTGTAGTTCCTATATCCTATACAGGATCTGCGCGTTCGGATAACATAAACTGTGGGTTTGCTGGCAGACTGGTTCTGAGCACCCCACCGGATAGGTTAACCTGTTTTGTATGAGCTAGCTCACAGTGCCACTAGAGTCTCCTCTTATCGGGGAGAGAATAGTTTCTTACACCTCAAGAACATGACAACCCTGATCCCTCAGGGTCAAGGAAACAATATGCTACTTTTCGCTCAGTCACTCGTGCTTGTTTCATTTGTCTCAGTGATACACAGAATAAACAGTCTGGGCGTTTCAAGAAGAATTTATTGAACAGTTGTTACTCTAGTGTAGAATATATTTGCTGTAATAATCATCAGACAGTAGCAGAGATATATGATTAGCAGTACTACAAAAGTAAAGGGATGGTACAGTTCTACCATCTTGCGGCAATCATGAAAATATACGAGTACATAAAATACATGATAAGAAAGTGCGTACTCCTACGAGGTCTCCCTAACTAGATGTACCTAAATGTACCTAGCGTCGGTGTAGGTGTTATGCCAAGAATCCCTCTAAGGTCTAGTCAACCCATTACCTGAGAAAGGAGAGAACATGGGACCCAGTCCTGGTCTCAAGATGGACACCCCATGAGGGATGGTATACCACTGCTAGCTGGAGAGTCTGAATACAGGAGCCTCGTCGTATCTGGTCAGTGTGCCAGCCGGGAAGTCACGGTCTCCTCTGAGTATCTAAGCAAGACATTATGTATATATACCCATAGGACTCGCCAGGGGTCCTACCTTGCTGTGTTACTGTGTCGGCCTAAAGGATGACATCAGACTTGAACTTTATAATAAATATTATACAGGAGATGTTCGTCCTGCTTTACTTCCAAGAAGCCTCATGCAAAATGTATGAGTATCGAACCAGGGAAATGCCCGTGTTCTGAATGCAGTGTCATATCTAGGTAAAAGGTCAGTCCCTATGAACCATTATGTATGAAATGTAGGGAAGGATATAGGTGAAAGGTTGCAGTGTGCTACCTGCTCCTGTAGAGGATTCCTAAATGGATTAGAACAAGTCAACTGCAGTGTACAGTGTGCCGGGCACATTTTGCCTATGTACAGTTATCCCAGCAGCTAAGATGGCGAATGCCTGACCTCGCTAATAGGACATGTCAAACATAGGTAGTCGACCACAAGGTGGTCACAAGCATAGGCTAATATTGGGGATAGTGACGGTTGTGGCCCCATAACTGTGTGCTCCGATGCTGATGACCACGTACGTGACGTACATGTATGCAGCATACATGTACGCTGTGGTTAGGGAAAAATATCACTTGCCTCATTACACTGCTGCTATCAACACCTTCTCCATTTAAGCTGCTGTTTGCCACCTTTGAGAAAAATTATGGCACAAGCTACAGGGAAGAGGGCCCGTCCCTTCAATCCAGAGGAGCTGGAACCCTGGTGGATGAGGCCCTTCCCCTGTGGCTCTATGGCTCACCAGAGGAACAGGTAAGCTTTTCAAATACATATTTAATTCCATTTCCCTGCTTTCTTTCTATTCCCATATACTATAATGTGCCTCTGAGTGTCAGAGTGTAAGCATTATGTTGCTTGCGTTCATTGTGTGGACCCTACATAGGGCACATATGTAGTGAGTAATGGGGTTCTGGACTTTGTGGATAGAAGGCCACCACTGGAATGTGTGATGAGGGTGATTTTACTTGTGTTACATGCATATCCCTATGCAGGGCTCAAGTTCATAGTAGCTACAATGAGTTCTTAAATCACATCATGGTATATATGGATGGTTATGTGGGCTTCACACCATGAGCCATGACTGTATACTGTTAGAAGCATTTGAGGATATTGTTAGCCAAGTGTACCATCTCACTGATCAATCAGCTCACATCAAATTTTGTCAAACAGTTGTCTCGGAGGTAGCTATACCTCACAGACCCCCTCAGAGTGCTAAACAACCATATGCTCACATATGGAATAGCCAGAAGTTTGATTTTTCAGTATTGGATTGGTGGAAATATGATGTTTATGTGGGATAAGTAGCCTCAGCATGCAGAGAGCAAGACCTGGAATTGAAATGTGGGCAGTCTGGGCCATGGCCCAGCTTGGGCCAGTGTTACTGTGCAGGACAACTGATGCACAGAGAAATGTTCCTGTAGACCTGCTGATCCATGGATGTTCCGAGAAAGATTTATCTGTACCACTAGTAGCCCTGATAGCTGTTATATGGACAACATGAGGACTGGTAACTTAAGTGACCCCCTGATCTGATACTTGTTTCGTTGACCCAGTGTCAATGTGTGTCTGTCACTAGTGACTGTCCCCTTACTCACACAGGTCTGTTGACACTGTACTTGCCTATTCCACATCTAAGACATGAACATTGTAGATAGTGGGTTACTTTTGAAGAGATTTAGAAATGTGAATAATTTACTTGGCTACAATATTCCCCATCACACAACACATACAATGGAATGTTGATTGTCATCCCTGTTACAGTGCCTCATGTGGCAAAAGGGGTGTCCTGTGATGGCTGTACAAACAACACAAACATATGTTAACTTACTAGGATACTCAAATAAGTAGTCCGCATGCCTACACAGCCCCCAAAGGGGTAGCTCTCAGTGTCGCACATATCAACCTTACCTTGTGACCTTAGTCTTAGGATGGTGTGCATACTATGGTACTTGCCTCTATGGGTCATATGCATCAGTCCAATGGGCTTGGCAGGAAAGGTGCCTGGATAGTCATGCACAAGTAGTTTACCCTTCAGAAGGTCAAAATGGCAATTTGTGTGTCATGGAACCTCACATCACATTCCATGTAGGATGGGCCTGTCTTACATGATGTTAGTGGGCCGGCACAGTCAGTGTAGTTCATGACTAAGGTTGAGGTTAGTCATCAGATAACCACAACCGTGTATATCCATGCTTTAAAATGTGTGTATCATGTGACATGAACATATGTATTATGTTGACTCCTGCCAGAGGCTTGTGTTAGATTTCAACGTAATGTGTATCAAGCTCACAGTAAACCACAAACTTCCAGTTACATTCTTTTTCTACAATGATTGCATACATACAGGTGTTAGGGTTTGTGCACAGCAAAGAGCATGTCCCCTCTCATTGCACTAGTGGTCTCTGTAATAGCTCTCTTTAAACATACTACTGAAAGCCTTTCTTGTTATCTCAGCCCCTCCCTAAGACTTCTGTGTATGTTGCTCAATGTATTCACAAGTTTGGACATTTCTGTCTTGTTTACACATTGGACCTTGCTTTTACCAAGGCTTATTTAGAAAACATTGGACCTTGCCTTTACCAATGCTTATTTAGAACACTTCTCACTAGGCCATGTGTTACTTCAACTCATTAGCATGATAACTGAAGCTCTGCACACCTGCTTGTTAGAACCACACCCAGTTCTTCGAACCACGCCCAGCTCTTCGAACCACACCCACCCCTGTCTATAAAAGCCAGCCCCTGAGCCTCACCCAGTGATTGTGCTAGTCTACCTCCCACTTACCTGAGAACAGATCCTTCGGCGCTGGCACTCCTGCTCTCTCCAGACCTTCATTGACTTCAACGGGCACGGCTTCCGGCTCTTCCTTCTTCTGGTTTCCGGCTACTTCTTGCCTCATCCCCTCCTCTGTCCACTTCAATCGACCTGCAAAAGAGAAAGAGGTCAAGGTTAGTCTGATCAGTATCCCTTTTCAGCAACAAGTAAGTGCAAAACCTTTTATTACCTGAAAGAACTTTATCGGCGATTTCTGGATTCATGTAAAGGCAATTTGGAACAAGATATCTCCCACGAACTTTGTGGTCAAACCCTTTGTTACAAGAATACTTTGTGGAACTTTGTGAAATAAACATTGTTTTACATGGAACTTTTTTAAGAATCGAACAGAGGAAACCATTGACAGCAAGGCAAACAATAAATCAAGGACTTGCACAAATTACCTGCTGTATTTTGATGTAAAAGTACAGTATTTGTTTTAGAAAAAGTCTGAAAACGTGTGCAAAGTGAGTTTGCTATTAAGAATTTAGGCTTTAGTTATATTAAGGTGAATGTTAGACGTTGGTAATTCTGATAATGATATTCGTTTGATTTTACAGAAGTTTTACAGTAATAGAAAGCACACCCCAGAACAGTAACACATTCCAAACCAGGAAGCTTGATACCAGGATCCAAGAGGTACTTTTAGAAGAGAATTTCTAATAAGATTAAGGTTTAGTCAGGAACACATTTAGGGATAGGTTGCACTTATCTGTTCTTTGTTTATGTTTCATTAGGCACCAGTTTCTACAGAAGTCAGAGAGGGCCGCAGATTTTAGCAGCTCTTCTACCCTGGAAACGCAAGAACGGTGCTGTCTCTCTTTTTTTATTTTATCCACTTCCCCCCTTCCCTTGAGCTTCTGTTTCTTAGTGCACTGTTTTAAAACTAGTGTACTGAAACAAGCAGTTTCAGGGTGGGGTCGGACTGTCTTCAACCTCCATCAGAACTGAACAGAAACTCAGGTGAGCTGGGCTTTGACAACAGGTCAATGCCCATCAGAAGAAGGCTATTTAGAGAGTCTTCGTATGGAAGGTGCGGACCCTGGGGAGCTTCAACTGGCGCCGTGCCCACAGTAGGAAGAGGTGTGTGGACCTCCGGTGCTGGACCCGGAAGATCATGGAGGTCTAGCTGGGTAAGTCCTCCAAACATGGAAGGGGCTTGTGCCATACCTTGACCTCACTGATGGCCCACATACTGGCAGGGGCCTACCTGGGCCTTGATGGGCAATTGTGGGCCCAACAGTAGCGACAAGGGGGTGAGTCCTGGCCAGTCATACATGTAATGTTGCCAACTTTGAACAGCGGTGGCTCCCACAAACAAAGTGCGGTGGGGCGGTTATAGGGAATGCTTCAGAGGGAGCATGTAGGAGATGTGTGTGGTGGTGTTAGAATATTAAAAATAAAAAAACGTACCTTAAGGTGCCGGCAGCCTCCTGCGTCACGCTTCTTCTTCTGTTCCTTGTCCCAGCAGACATTGGTACCACCACGTCACAGAGTCCCATTCAATCCCCATACTTCTCTCATGTTCCCAGTAAATCTACTTGACAGTTGTACCACACAGGCAAGTGGTCTTGCTTGTGTGAGGAGTGATGTACCCTCACTACTGTCTCTCATGTGATGGTGGCCCTATTCCATGTGACATGACATGGAGTTCACAGTACATGCATCAACTGTACAACAGTTCCCATTGGTAAGTACTGGTCATATAGTGAAATGAGAGTACAAACATCACTGGTGCCCTCAGCATTATTGCATACATGTTGGTCAGTGTACATTTGCCATTAGATATTTCATCTGCAATAGTGTTTCAATACACTCATTCACTGACTGCTTACATGCATGAGGGAATGAGATGTAGAACTGTGGGGATCCTGTGTGATTGTCTAAACTGATACTTGCAAGGAAATCTGAGTATGCAATACCAAAGAGTGGTGTGATGTGCTTGCCCTTTGATCCCATATCCTCATGTCATAGATGTTCAGGGATACTGAAAACCATGCATTGGCTTGTGGATATACAATATATGACTGCCGTTATCACCTGTACCAAGCTGGATTTGGGATGTTCTTATCGCTCGGGGGTCAAATTTACAGTGTGGTTTGTGAACGAGGGCCATGCCCGTGGGGGTGGGGTCAATGGGGAGGGGGGCAGGGCTAGAGCAAAAACAAAATTGTGACCATGAGGCTAAACACAGACCCCTGCAGGGGACACCTTTGTCTACTGAGCCACCATACCCGGCATTCACACATCTCTCTCTCTCTCTCTCCCTCCCTCTCTCTCTCCCTCCCATTCTCTATCTCTCCCTTCCTCTCTCTGTCTCCCTCCCCCTCTCTCTCTCTCTCTGTCTTCCTCCCCCTCTCTCTCTCCCTCTGTCTCCCTCCCTCTCTCTATCTCTCTGTCTCCTTCCCTATCTCTATCTTTCTCTCCCTCCCTCTCTCTGTCTCCCACTGTCTCAATCACTGTCTGTCTCCCTCCCTCTCTCTCCCTCTGTCTCCCTCCCTATGTCTGTCTCTGTCTATCTGTCTCCCTGCCTCTGTCTACCTTTATTTGTCTCCCTCCCTCTGTCTCCCTCTATCTGTCTCCTCCCTTTGACTCCCTCTGTCTGTTGCCCTCCTCCCTCTGTCTGTCTCCCTCTGTCTCCCTCTGTCTGTCTCCCTTCTTCTGTCTCCCTCTGTTTGTCGCCCTCTGTCTCCCTCCCTCCATCTGTCTGCCTCCCTATCTCTCTCCCTCTGTTTTTCTCCCTCAGTCTGTCTCCCTCTATCTGTCCCTCTCTCTGTCTCCCTCTGTCTCCCTGTCTGTCTCTGTCTCCTCCCTCTGTATCCCTCTCTCTATCTCCCTCCTTCTATATCCTTCCCTCTATCTCCCTCTGTCTGTCTCCCTCTCCCTCCCTCTGTCTCCCCTGACTCCCTCCTTCTGTCTCCCTCTGCCTCCCTCTGTCTCCCTCCCTCTGTCTCTCTCTTTCTCTGTCTCCCTCGCTCTGTCTCCCTCTCTCTCTGTCTCCCTTCCTCTCCCTCCCTCTGTCACACTCTGTCTCCCTTCCTCTGTCTCCCACTGTTTCCCTCCATCCCTCTCGCTCCCTCTCTCTTCCTCTGTCTCCCTCCGTCACCCTCTCTGTCTCCTTTTCTCTGTCTCTCTGCCTCTCTATCTCTGTCTCTATCTGTCTCTGTCTCTGCCTGTCTCTGCCTCTGTCTGTCTCTGTACCTGTCTGTCCCTGCCTCTGTCTGTCCCTGTCTCTCTCCCTCTGTCTCCCTCTCCGTCTCTCTGTCCCTGTCTCTGTCTGTATCTCTGTCTGTCTCTGCCTCTATCTGTCTCTGCCTCCATCTGTCTCTGCCTCTGTCAGTCTGTCCCTGTCTCTGCCTCTATCTAGCTCTGTCTGCCCCTGCCTCTGTTTCTGTATCTATCTGGCTCTATATGTCTCTATCTGTCTCTGTTTCTATCTGTCTCTGCCTCTATATGCGTCTGTCTCTATCTGTCTCTGCCTCTGTCTGTCTGACCCTGTCTCTGTCTGTCTCTGTTTCTATCTGTGTGTTTCTGTCTCCATTTGTCTCTGTTTCTGTGCCTCGGGCAGTGCACACGTACTGTGTCTACAGGTCCCCATCACCAGCTCAGAGACACCCCCCACTCCCCCCTCTCCCTGTGTAATGTAAAAGCCAGCTCATTTTCTGTCAGAATTTGCTGCTTTGCAGGGTTTGTGTCCCACCACTGGGCCTGGGGTCACATCTGCCCTTGGCTTTAATTCTGACTCTCACCCAGAGCTGTCAGATCAAAGCCCCCCTTTGGCGCCAGTCACTGAGTACTTCACAGGTCTTTAAGAGACCATTTACTTGTAATGAGGCTTTGCTGTATTTGACCTCTTCTTAGCTCCCCTGCATCTCCCCTCTTGACTAAACCCTGGAATTGCCCGGCCCCCATAGAGCAGCAACCGGAGGTGTTTGCTAACACTCTTTAAAAAAAAGCAACAACACAGGTACAATGTCTGTAAGGTTCCCGGGCGGCAAAGCAAGGCTTGCCGAACCCGCCGGCCGCGGGCCGTACTATGAATAC
This sequence comes from Lissotriton vulgaris, assembly GCF_964263255.1. Lineage (NCBI taxonomy): Eukaryota > Metazoa > Chordata > Amphibia > Caudata > Salamandridae > Lissotriton > Lissotriton vulgaris. The sequence continues at coordinate 618,402,334 of NC_141698.1, forward strand.
CCGTGTACTATACCAACGTAAGATATAGTGGGCACAGAGCTCTATTTGTGGTAGTGTGGGCGAGCAGTAAGGCTTATCAGTAGTGTTAAGCATGTATTGTACACACTCAGGCTAGACATTATCAGCCTGATTCATCATAGGGAGGTTTTGCGAGTCTGAAATAGCGAATCATAAGGAATCGCTATTCCAGACTTGCAAAACGGGATTCATGTAAGAATAGCAACATTTTTTGCGATTCCTACAGATTCCTTATTTGCGATTAGCAAATTGCTAATCGCAAATAAGGAATAACTCCCCATTCATTCCTATGGGCCAAAAGGCCCATAGGAATGAATGGGGAGTATTTCTTATTTGCGATTAGCAATTAGCTAATCGCAAATAAGGTAGCGATTTAAAGGGTGCCAGGGGTGTCCAGAGGACACCCTGTAGCACCCCTTAAATGCTAATTTAAACAGGTGTTGCGCACACACATGTCCAAAGGACATGTGTGTGTGCAACATGCAACTCAGAAAAATGCTTCTAAAAGCATTTTTCTGAGTTTTCGCTATTTACCACGAGGTTTGACCTTGCGGTAAATAGCGGGCCGAAATTGCGAATTCGCAAATTTTAAAAGGATGATGAATTGAATTTAAGGAATCTCAAATAGAGATTCCTTAAATGTAATTCCTCGCAAAATAGCGAAATCGGTATTACCGATTTTTGCATTTGGGATGATGAATCCCAAATGCAAAAATAGCGCTCGCAAAGGACCAGATTCTCAGAATCTGGCCCTTTGCGAGCCGATTTCGGCTTGATGAATCAGGCTGTATGTTACACACTCAAAGGCTGAAGTCAGACCAAGTTGTTTGTATAACATTTTTATTTAGTTGAAATTTATGTCTGGAACCAAGCAGGGCCTGGTACAGGTAAGTGAAATAATATGTGCAGGAATAATATAGTTGAATGTTGTTGTATATAATTTGTTTGGATACAGGTTGGTCAATTATTCAGGAACAGTTGAAATTACTTTTCAGTTACTCTGCAATTAGTGTATGATTACTTTTTAAATTACTTTTCAGATTACTTTTTCTACTCAGTGTGATATGCCTAGATATCACACAGGGCATTCCCTAAATAAAAGGTGAATAAATCACTTTTTGTAAATACACAATTTCTTAAGTTTTGATACAATTTTCCAACTCCACACTTTTCACATGAAAGCAGTCAATGCAATCCGGTGGGAGGAATTGAACTTATTGGTTTATAGGTAAGTACTTGGTTTTGGGAGTTGGGTTTCTGGGGTTAGAACAAGGGTAAAGGATGCACTCCAAGAGCACCCTCAGCGGCACGAGGGCAACTGGGTGCTGAGTGCTGAGGCAAAATGTTATCCAATGGGGCTAGGGGGTTTACGGTTGGTGACTGCCTACGAGCAGGCCACAAGGTTGAGTGAGAAAAGCTCCTGGAGTTAAGCACAGGGCAAAGGGGGGTTCAAGTTAACACCCAAGGTGCACCCACAGTGGTACTAGGGCGGCCGGGTGCAGGGTGCTGTTTTGGCGCCGGGGGCCCTGTTGTTTTCAATGGGAATTCTCCGGTTGTAACAAACATTGCAGGCTCGAGGACGAAGATTTTCTGGAGGCAACCACCAGATGGATAGGTAAGCTGGGATGTCGTGGGATGCTGGGACACTGTCGGTTGCGCCACCCAAGCCCATAGGGGTGTCGGGTGCAGGGGTGTCTTTTGGTGTTGGGTTTTTCTTGTTGGCTCCAGTCGCGGTCGGGGGTATCCTCCAGAAAGGGGCTACAGGCTTAGACGGGAGACTTGAGGAAGGTCATGGATCACAAGATCCCAGGTCAGGATTGCCCGGGTGACCTCCTCTTCATGTCAAGCCACTCGAACTCGGGCCGTGGGAGTCGAGTGCAGAGTGGTGCAGACTCAAGGATTTGGCCTGAGCCAGAGTCTGTTTGGTGAGCAAATCCGGTGCTCACAGGAGACAAAGGTGCATTTGTATGAAAAAGCCGTTTTGTGAGTCTTCAATGGCGATTTTTAGTGAATCTCTATTAAGAACTTGCAAAATGCTATGTATGTAGGAATCGCAATAATAATTGTGATTCCAACATATTCCTTATTTGCGAATCGCAAATTGCGATTCGCAATTAAGGAATACCTTCCCATTCATTCCTATGGGCCTGGAGGCCCATAGGAATGAATGGGAAGATATTTCCAATTTGCGAGTACCCATTAGGTACTCACAAATTGCAAATGCAATTTCAAGGGTGCAAGGGTGTCAAAAGGAAAACCAGTAGCGCCCCTGAAATATGTATGTGTGCACATGTGGCACACACACATGCTCTAAGGGCATGTATGTGCACCACATGGCAGTTGGGTTTCTGGGGTTAGAACAAGGGTAAAGGATGCACTCCAAGAGCACCCTCAGCGGCACAAGGGCAACTGGGTGCTGAGTGCTGAGGCAAAATGTTATCCAATGGGGCTAGGGGGTTTACAGTTGGTGACTGCCTACGAGCAGGCCACAAGGTTGAGTGAGAAAAGCTCCTGGAGTTAAGCACAGGGCAAAGGGGGGTTCAAGTTAACACCCAAGGTGCACCCACAGTGGTACTAGGGCGGCCGTGTGCAGGGTGCTGTTTTGGAGCCGGGTGCCCTGTTGTTTTCAATGGGAATTCTCCGGTTGTAACAAACATTGCAGGCTCGAGGACGAAGATTTTCTGGAGGCAACCACCAGATGGAGAGGTAAGCTGGGATGTCGTGGGATGCTGGGACACTGTCGGTTGCGCCACCCAAGCCCATAGGGGTGTCGGGTGCAGGGGTGTCTTTTGGTGTTGGGTTTTTCTTGTTGGCTCCAGTCGCGGTCGGGGGTATCCTCCAGAAAGGGGCTACAGGCTTAGACGGGAGACTTGAGGAAGATCATGGATCACAAGATCCCAGGTCAGGATTGCCCGGGTGACCTCCTCATCATGTCAAGCCACTCGAACTCGGGCCGTGAGAGTCGAGTGCAGAGTGGTGCAGACTCAAGGATTTGGCCTGAGCCAGAGTCTGTTTGTTGAGCAAATCCGGTGCTCACAGGAGACAAAGGTGCATTTGTATGAAAAAGCCGTTTTGTGAGACTTCAATGGCAATTTTTAGTGAATCTCTGTTAAGAACTTGCAAAATGCTATGTATGTAGGAATCGCAATAATAATTGTGATTCCAACATATTCCTTAATTGCGAATCGCAAATTGCGATTCGCAATTAAGGAATACCTTCCCATTCATTCCTATGGGCCTGGAGGCCCATAGGAATAAATGGGAAGATATTTCCGATTTGCGAGTACCCATTAGGTACTCACAAATTGCAAATGCAATTTCAAGGGTGCAAGGGTGTCAAAAGGAAACCCAGTAGCGCCCCTGAAATATGTATGTGTGCACATGTGGCACACACACATGCTCTAAGGGCATGTATGTGCACCACATGGCACTTTGAAAAATGCAAAAAAGTGCATTTTTCAAAGAAATCGCAAATTACCACCAACCTGAAGTTGGTGGTAATTTGTGATTTCTTAAGCCAAAATCGCACAATTTGGGTGCTTCCTACATTGCAGTTAAGGAATCGCAAATTGCAATTCCTTAAATGCATTAGCAAAATAAGGAATCACACATTTTGCAATTCCCTATTTTGCGAAGGCCTTTTGGGAATGAGCCGCAAATGAGCCGATTTTGAGAATAGACCTGTTTGCGAACGGGAAAAGAGCTTGATACATTTGCCTCATCGTCTGGTTGTGGAAGGCAGGACAGGTCCTCCAGGTTCTGGGGGGCTGCTGGCTGCAGGACACACCAGGATTTCGCTCAAGCAGGCCGAGGTCGGGACAGGCTGGTAGGGCTGGGGCCAAGTCATTTGTTGTCCTCCTCTTCTTCTTTCATCACTGCTCTTTTGTCCTTTTTCTTCTGTTATCTTCTTGTCTGAGGCAAGGTTCAGGCTTGCCCCTAAATACTAAATTTAGGGGCATTTCAGGTAGGTAAAAGTTGGGACTAATGGGTCCCTTCCTCGGGGTGGGTACACCCCTTATTATTCTAAAGTAGTGTTCCTTCTGTGGTCATAAGTATCAAGTAAACAATATACATCCAATAATTGAGAGTGGTGACAGAATAGAGTAACAGTGTTTACTTCATCATAGTTTTTATTTTCATTTAATGTATTTTTTCATTTCACCTTTTTTTATATAAAAAGACATAATTCATCATAAGTACATTTGACAGGCTTATATTTTTTACTTTTAAGAACACACATAATTATAACGAATCAGTGGTAGAAAAATTCATACAAGATTATAATACACAATTAATTTTGAAACAGTCACCTGATATAAAAAACTCAACTCAGTTCACTCACATACACACATACATACCACAACCATACTACCAAAAGGGGAAAAAAAGGAGGGACTAGATGTTGATTGACAAGTAAACAAGTTGTCAAATTCTAGGGTCTCAGGAGAATTCGAGACCCCCGCACATGATAGGTCTGGTTGTGGTATGTATGTCACCACTCTCAATTATTGGATGTATATTGTTTACTTGATACTTATGACCACAGAAGGAACACTACTTTATAATAAATTTCCTTTTTTCCCCTCTGTTCCTTGGTCGCAACTAATCTTTTTGAGGGGGTCCCATTTTCCATGCTGTACACCCCTTATTATGCCACCCTCCAGTGGGAGGGGGGCATAAGCCTCTCTCTGGTTTGCTGGGTCCACCCATCTTCAAGATGGCAGGAACTTATTGCTTCTCCTCGTCGCCCCCACCTGAGGGGTGGGATTGGCAAAGGTGGCACACCTCTCCTCTTATCTTGGTTTTCCCACCAATTCTACCACCCAAAGGGGGTGTCAGAACCAGTGGGGGCCAGTTGCTTTGAGCAGCAAATGGCTGGGGCCGCTCACAAAGGCGGCAAGCCTTTGAAGCTTCCCCTTCGTGGACCCTGTCCATCCTGGGGGCTTGGTACCTCTGCTCAGGATGTGCTTTGCTTCAGGATCCCGAGAGCGGGAGGCTCTTGACCCAGGGATCCAGAAACATGTCTGAGAGTGGCCGCTGGTGAGCAGCCAGCAGCCAAGACACTAGAGTCAAGTTGTTTTTCAGGGGAGATGCCCTCTGAGTGCATTTTACATTAAATCCCACACTGGCATCAGTCTGGGTTTAATGTGCTGAGAAGATTGATACCAAGCTTCCCAGTTTTCAGTAAAGCCATTTTGGGTCTGTGGAGTTCGTAATGACACACTCCTATACCATAAACTCTTTATGGCTTTATTGCACTTACAATGCCTACGAATGGACTTAGAAACTGTAGGGTTACAGGGCTCATGCACCTGTATGCTCGCCAGTGGCATAGTGCACCCAGCTAGAGGGGTGGCTGACCTATGCCATAGGCAGTGGGTTGTAGGAATAGTACACAGGGATGTGTTCCATGTCGACTCTTCACTTTGTTCTGCACAAAAACACACAGCCTGCAATGGCAGTGTGTGTGTGTGTGTGTGTTGGGGTGCAGGTCCTCTAAGGGTGGCATGATAAGTGCTTCAGCCCTAGAGGCCTTGCCTAGTCACAGTGCCATTGGTACTCATGGTACCTTTTACATGGGAATTACATGTGGGCAGAGAATTGGCAATTGGGTGTGAAACAGTAAAGGTTTAGGGAAAAGAACATAGGCCCTGGGTACCTGGTTAGCATAAACCCAGGGCACACTTAGTCAAAGGGCACCAACATCAGGCAAAAAGTGGGGGCAACCATGCAAAAAGGGGCAATTTCCTACAGACCCAAACTCCCTTTCCTGGTCCATTGTGGGGCATCGTTTTGCAGAGATGTCTATGTCAACAGGTAGTTGAATGGGATCACTGGCAAAATATAGAATACAGAAATATAGAATACCCAAAATATTGAAGATAAAATATAAAAATCAAAAATAATGAAGTCTTATCTACAAACAGGATGATTCAGAAAAGGGGGTGGTGATGAACAGAGTGTCTGAATTAAGCAGACCACTCTTACCCAGTCCAAAGATCAGGGCTTGATCCATCACCGTTTTTTAGCTCACTGCACCATCCCAGCTCAGAACTTGGCTATATGCAAATTAGTCTGACCCTGGCCCAGTGCATCATGGGAACAGGGCAGACCAAACTACCAAGCCAATTCTTATACTAGGAGGGAAACAAGCTACCGGGGACCGGTTTCTGGCATTTCAGCCGTCTTCGGCCCGGCTTGCTTGAATCCTGATGGTGCAATGAGCTAGGGACTCACATCTGAGTATACCCTTCCACGCTTATGGTGGACAAAAATGATTCAGAAAAGGGGGTGGTGATGAACAGAGTGTCTGAATTAAGCAGACCACTCTTACCCAGTCCAAAGATCAGGGCTTGATCCATCACCGTTTTTTAGCTCACTGCACCATCCCTGCTCAGAACTTGGCTATATGCAAATTAGTCTGACCCTGGCCCAGCGCATCATGGGAACAGGGCAGACCAAACTACCAAGCCAATTCTTATACTGGGAAGGAAACAAGCTACCGGGGACCGGTTTCTGGCATTTCAGCCGTCTTCGGCCCGGCTTGCTTGAATCCTGATGGTGCAATGAGCTAGGGACTCACATCTGAGTATACCCTTCCACGCTTATGGTGGACAAAAATGATTCAGAAAAGGGGGTGGTGATGAACAGAGTGTCTGAATTAAGCAGACCACTCTTACCCAGTCCAAAGATCAGGGCTTGATCATCACCGTTTTTTAGCTCACTGCACCATCCCAGCTCAGAACTTGGCTATATGCAAATTAGTCTGACCCTGGCCCAGTGCATCATGGGAACAGGGCAGACCAAACTACCAAGCCAATTCTTATACTGGGAAGGAAACAAGCTACCAAGGACCGGATTCTGGCATTTCAGCCGTCTTCGGCCCGGCTTGCTTGAAAACCTGATGGTCCAATGAGCTAGGGACTCACATCTGAGTATACCCTTCCACGCTTATGGTGGACAAAAATGATTCAGAAAAGGGGGTGGTGATGAACAGAGTGTCTGAATTAAGCAGACCACTCTTACCCAGTCCAAAGATCAGGGCTTGATCCATCACCGTTTTTTAGCTCACTGCACCATCCCAGCTCAGAACTTGGCTATATGCAAATTAGTCTGACCCTGGCCCAGTGCATCATGGGAACAGGGCAGACCAAACTACCAAGCCAATTCTTATACTGGGAAGGAAACAAGCTACCGGGGACCGGTTTCTGGCATTTCAGCCGTCTTCGGCCCGGCTTGCTTGAATCCTGATGGTGCAATGAGCTAGGGACTCACATCTGAGTATACCCTTCCACGCTTATGGTGGACAAAAATGATTCAGAAAAGGGGGTGGTGATGAACAGAGTGTCTGAATTAAGCAGACCACTCTTACCCAGTCCAAAGATCAGGGCTTGATCCATCACCATTTTTTAGCTCACTGCACCATCCCAGCTCAGAACTTGGCTATATGCAAATTAGTCTGACCCTGGCCCAGTGCATCATGGGAACAGGGCAGACCAAACTACCAAGCCAATTCTTATACTGGGAAGGAAACAAGCTACCGGGGACCGGTTTCTGGCATTTCAGCCGTCTTCGGCCCGGCTTGCTTGAATCCTGATGGTGCAATGAGCTAGGGACTCACATATGAGTATACCCTTCCACGCTTATGGTGGACAAAAATGATTCAGAAAAGGGGGTGGTGATGAACAGAGTGTCTGAATTAAGCAGACCACTCTTACCCAGTCCAAAGATCAGGGCTTGATCCATCACCGTTTTTTAGCTCACTGCACCATCCCAGCTCAGAACTTGGCTATATGCAAATTAGTCTGACCCTGGCCCAGTGCATCATGGGAACAGGGCAGACCAAACTACCAAGCCAATTCTTATACTGGGAAGGAAACAAGCTACCGGGGACCGGTTTCTGGCATTTCAGCCGTCTACGGCCCGGCTTGCTTGAATCCTGATGGTGCAATGAGCTAGGGACTCACATCTGAGTATATATAATTATCTACAAACAGGTAATTACAAAAATATTGAATCAAAAATATCGAGAAAAAAATATAGTTAGTCAAAATATCGATTTTTTTAAATGTCTTAAAAGTAATTTAAATTAATGCAATAACTATAATTAACTAAAACATACTTAAAAACAGTTAAATAACTTAAAAATGATTAAATAATTAATTTAAGTTAAAAAACATAAACATACAATTAGAATTTTTTAACACATATATACATATACATCTTAACATAATATTAATTAAAAATATACAATATTTTTACCGTAGGATAGTGGGAGGGTAACATTTATTATTACCACTCCAGCGACTGCAACAGTAGGGTAAACGTTGGATAGCGTAGGGGTGAAAATTACTATTCCCACTCCAGTGACTGCAACACTAGATAAAGCGTTGGATAGCGTAGGGGTAAAAATTACTATTCCCACTTTAGTGAGTGCAACAGTAGGGAAAGCGTTGGATAGCGTAGGGGTAAAAATTACTATTCCCACTCCAGTGAGGGCAACAGTAGGGAAAGCGTTGGATAGCGTGGGGTAAAAATTACTAATCCCACTCCAGAGGGTGCAACAGTAGGGGTAAAAATTACTATTCCTACTCTTGAGGGTTGAACAGTAGAGAAAGCGTTGGATACCGTAGGGGTAAAAATTACTATTCCCACTCCAGAGAGTGCAACAGTAGGGAAAGCTTTGGATAGCATAGGGGTAAAAATTACTATTTCCTCTCTAGTGAGTTTAACAGTAGTGAAAGTAAAGCTTTAATATATTAATAAAAATAAATTAAATATCAATACCAATAAAAAATTAATTAAAATAAAATAACCAATTTAAAATTATGTAATAATTAATAAATTAAAAATACAAATAAATATTAGTTATTAAAATATTTTCCTATTAATACAAACTAATTACCAACTAACAATTAATGTAATCTTTGACCTAGATCTCGGCCCTTTCCGACTTGGCTTTCACTTACGAGCGAGGCGTACGCGTCATCCTGATGCAGATTTCCAATCTGTATTTCAGGAGACTGCATCCTTAATCTCTGACCCCTCCTCTGCCTGGACATATGCTGGGGGATTTATATAAGCCGGTCCTGCGAGCCTAAACAAAAGGTAACCCAGACGTGACCACCTAATTACTTATGTGCAGCTCTTGTCGCTGCAACGTGATTGATGAATGTTATTTGAGATATGCCTAAACACTGGGCCCACATTTTTCTCTCTTTGGTCCATCATGTTTGACCACGCGGTTTTTCCCATTGAGGAAAGACCTCCATTACTTAGAGTGACCACATGATATCAGAGCCTCTACACACAATGGTATTAAGTAAAATGTTATTTATATGCTGGTATTGTTCATCAAATGTATTTCACTTTGTACATGTGCATTTTTAATGAAAACAACTTTTTATTTTCAGTTTGTGTGTCCCCCAACCCCATGGTACATCACCGCCCTGAAGAAGATGTGGCCTGAATAGGCCTCACACCGAAACGCGCGTTGGCGTGGTTCCTGTGGATGGCAGAAATCTAGTTATTGTTAATAACCCTCTCCAACGTATTTTGCCTCAACAGCCTTACCTCTGTCTATGCAGTTATATTTCATCTTTACTGCAGGCCCTGCTTTACCAGTATGAGTGTTATGTATAAATGCATGTGGAATTGATTGACTTGTTTAGTTTGAAAGTGAGTGTGATTCTAGTCTGGTTGCATGGGAGTGTGTGGGACGTGTATGTATTTTGTAGTTTGTGATATATGTATTATGAGAGGTACTTCTCCCTTTTTTTATTGAATAAATTATGGTGATCCAATTTTGACCCATGCTAATTGAAAGTATCTAGACAAAATAATAAATAAATAAAAAAAGTAAAATGAAAACTGGGTGATGTGTATTTGGTTCTGATACATATCTTTGTCACCACTTATTTAAATTGAAGGATCCTTTATGGGACCGTGATATATGCCCTGGCAGGGTGTTTGCTGACTCTATTGTACTACTACCCACTCCAGAGAGTGCAACAGTAGGGAAAGCGTTGGATAGCATAAGGGTAAGAAATTACTATTCTCACTCTAGTGAGTGCAACAGTAGGGAAAGCGTTGGATAGCGTAGAGGTAAAAATTACTATTCCCACTCCAGAGAGTGCAACAGTAGGGAAAGCGCTGGATAGCGGAGGGGTAAAAATTACTATTCCCACTCCAGAGATTGCAACAGTAGGGAAAGCGTTGGATAGCGTAGAGGTAAAAAATACTATTCCCACTCCAGAGAGTGCAACAGTAGGGAAAGCGATGGATAGCGGAGGGGTAAAAATTACTATTCCCACTCCAGAGATTGCAACAGTAGGGAAAGCATTGGATAGCGTAGGGATAAAAATGACTACTCCCACTCTAGTGAGTTAAACAGTAGGGAAAGTAATGATTTAATATATTAATAAAAATAAATAAATTAAATATCAATAACAATAAAAAATTAATTAAAATAAATTACCAATTTAAAATTATGTAATAATTAATCAATTAAAAATACAAATAAATATTAGTTATTAAAATTATTTTCCTATTAATACAGATTAATTACCAACTAACAATTAATTAACAATAAATTGAAAATAAATACCAATAAATAAATAAACATGATTTATTTAATTACAATTAAATTACTTCCCACCCCATTTCCCTATAAACACACAACCCGCTACGGAAAATAAATCAATAAAATTAACATGATTATCAATTAATCAATTAATAAAAATGTATTACCAATTAAAAAATAATTAATTACAAATTAATAATTAATTAACAATTAATTCAAAATAAATACCAATAAATAAATTAACATATTTAATTAATTACTATTAAATTACTTCCCACCCTATTCCCCTATAAACCAACAACCCGATATGGAAAATAAATTTTTTAGATTAACATAATTATCAATTAATAAAAATTAATTACCAATTAAAAATTAATTACCAATTAAAAAATAATTAACAATTAATTCAAAATGAATACCAAAATAGATTAACATATTTAATTATTACAATTAAATTACTTCCCACCCTATTCCCCTATAAACGCACAACCCGCTACAGAAAAAAAAATGACATCATTATCAATGAATCAATTAATAAAAATTAATTACCAATTCAAAATTAATTACCAATTAAAAATGAATTACAAATTAATAATTAATTAACAATGAATTCAAAATATATACCAATAAATAAATTAACGGATTTAATAATTTCAATTAAATTACTTCCCACCCTATTCCCCTATAAACCCACAACCCGCTACAGAATTAAATTACGCAAAAATTAAATAACATAACATGAAAAAAAACTTTTAAAAATTCGATATTATTAAAAAATCTCTATATTTTAATACCTATATTATATACTACGATATTTTAACTTTCTATTGCTATTACATTACTTACCTTCAATTCAATATTTTTCACCACTATATTCTGTCCATTCGATATTTTGTCCATTCTATATTTTGACTTTGATATTAGTCCTTTTCTATATTTTGGAATCGATATTATGTCTGTATACCAGTTGAATGACTTACTGCTGGTTTTGTCTGTTACGTACTGTGTTTTGAACATGGTCAAGCAGGTAGAGCAGCAACAGGACCTGTCCGATGGGCTTTATGGTGGTAGTAGAGGTGAGTTTCGGCCCTGAATCCCTCCCTTTCTGCCATCTCAGTTGTTATGGTTGGACCGCCGCAGTCACGCCGGCTGTAAAGCAACTCCTGATTGGGCAGGCAGTTTCTCTGGTGGTCTGAGCATCCCACAGCCTCATAGACCTGCTCTGCGACTGCCGCGGTCGGAGTTGGTTTGCGGCTTCAGCGGTTCACCAGTGGTCTTACAATGTCAATCCTCACAACTCATAATACAGCAGTCAGACCGCCGAGCTCTCCACAGTCAGACTGCCACCAACGGTATGGCGGTCAACAAACCACAGCCTTGTAATAAGACCTCCAGTCTTCACCTCAGCATAACATATCTCCTATCATTTTCTCTAAAATCTATTTACTAGCTGCCAGCAGCAAGAAGTACCTTCTTTAAATCGCTTTTTCACGGCTCATCAAGCCCTCCATCTGACCCTTTTTCCTACAACACAAACTCCCCATATACCACCCAAGAAGGACCACCAGTTTCAGGCTTTCACCACTTCTGATAAGAAAAATTCCTTATGGGGTAACCCAGTATCCCTCAGAACCTGGGCAATACAACAATAGTTTCAACAATGGCTCCGTCGGGTATGAACACAATTACTTTAAATCATGTATTTATCTTTAACTGAAATATAAGCATAACATTCCTACTTATTATGCTGCCTCTGTTAGACCATAGAAGTGCAAAACCAAACACTGAAAAGGGTCAGTACGATATTTTAATTATTGAATTATTTTTCATTCATTGTTTTGTTTGTTCTTATCAACTGACACCTTTAAATATGCATTAAAATTTACAAAATACGGCACAGCAATTCAATTTAGTGAACGAAGTGACATAGTGTGAAATAAATGTGACATAGTGACATGGTAACAAGTGATCTATATACACGTGTGTGAAGAAATATTAGAAGGAAGAGAAAGAATTAGAAAGGCCGATTCTTATTTTGCTGACACTCAAAACCAACAAACTATATTGAATAGATGTGGTATGTTGGACATGGTTAGCTGGTCCTTTGTGAGAGTCTGTCGACGTTTCGACCCTTGGACACCTTATTTGTGGGTCTCTAGCGGGTCTTCTTCAGGACGGGGGCAGGTAAGGATAATTGCGCCAGATCTTCAAGAGTCAGACATCCTGATGTTCTATTCAGTCAGGGGGTCTTCTTTTTTATTTGATGAATATCTATTCGAAAATAACCTTTGGCATTTGTCCATGTAAATTCTTATTCACTGGCGAATTTTTTAAAATATCAGGATCCCTTGTAATATTTTCAATATTCATTAATATGAGGTTCTAGTGATGTCTCCGTTTGTTTAGGTTGAGCACCGATGCCTTGGTTCCTCTTATGTGGCTATCCGTGCATAATCTTGGTGATTTATGCGATCCTCACGAAGGAGTTAACTATCTCGGATCGGAATCCCAATGCGCGTCCGCTCAGCTATGCGGCTTCAATCATTGATTACAAGGGATCCTGATATTTTAAAACATTCGCCAGTGAATAGGAATATACATGGACAAATGCCAAAGGTTATTTTCGAATAGATATTCATCAAATAAAAAAGAAGACCCCCTGACTGAATAGAACATCAGGATGTCTGACTTGGAAAGGGGCGACCACTCGGTCCCCCCGAACGTATGGTTGGGTGCCCCGATCCTCCCGGGAAACCATTTTGGGCGGGAGGCATGTCTCGGCTGGTATGCCCGAAGCGGCGTAGCCGGGGCGCGCCTTTTCCCGCCCAAGAGGGGTTGTCCTAGACACCTACACCGATGGCCACGCCCAGTAGGCGTACCGGCGGAGGGTACACGCCCTCCCGAAGAAGAATAAAGAGAGCGGGAATCCGAAGAAGCGTCCTCTTGTTCCTGTGCTTGGAAGGCTGCACCCACTCGTTGCTCGTGAGCCCTCGACGGAACAAGGAGCAATTTTGAGAACTTGTAATTCTTGTGTTTCTCTTTCAGAGACTTTACAGCGAAGGATCCAGGACTGTGTTGATCGACTAACAGTTGATAAGCGAAACCATGTCTGGCAAGAAGGCAGGAAAGGGTTCCGAGACTGACCAGATGCTTCGCATGTTGGTGACCAGAATGACGAGAATGGAACGAAGCTTCGGAAAAGTCCCAGCGCTTGGTCGCGATTTGGCGGATGCCAAGAAACAACTGGCCGCAATGAACAAGCCTGGTAACCCGAAGAAGGTAATAGGCCCGGCATTGCCGGGAGTCGTCCCCGAGGGTAGAGGGAAGCGGGTTAAAAGGAGGGCGGGGGCAGGGGAGGTTCCGGTCCCTGAGGTGCCCCCAGTTCTCCCTGCCATACCAGCCGATGACCCGGTACCAACCCCAGACGCGGGTCAACCGATTCCGGTTGTGATTACGCCCGCTAACGACGAGGATATGCCTCCTGAATTGGCCACCCAGTTGGCCGCATGGCTCAACAAAAAGGCAGGGGGTGCTACGGCGCCCGGAGACACGGCCGAAGAGGCCAAATTACTAATCCAGCAGTTGCGGCAGTCACGAGATGCCGCGAAGCCGAATCTCCCTCTTGTTTCCCCACAGGTGACCCCGGAAGGACCGGCAGCTGGTCTCGAGAAAACGGAGGGAACAACGACCGAACCGGGTAAGCTCGCTTTGCCAGTGGCAGGGGAGGGATCATTACCCTCAAGACGGGAGAGGGTGGTCCAACATATCCCGTTGGCCACGAAAGAATTGATATGGGCAGACAAGTATGTCAATATGTTTTCGTTGTTGACTGACCATCGCGAGATGGAGTATGCTAAAACACAGAAAGATTTGTTGCACCCGAGCGTCTGGCGCGCCAAGATGGCGGAGTTCAGGGTGGAGGAGACAATAACGAATTGAGCGAAGGCCTTTGCAATGTTTACTGCGATTATTGGCGAACGTAAGCCCGAGGTATTGCCCGAACTGTCTTGTTATCAGGCACGTATAATGGATTTTCATGAAACATATGAGGGGAATGAATGGAAGGGTACGACATGAAATTCCGTAAAGCGAAAGAGTATGATTCCTCTCTGACATGGGATTGCCTCGACTCAATTTCTTGGCATAAGCAGCTCCTGCCTGGCGCGGCAAGGACTTCCTCGCCAGGTGGGAATGGGTCGGGGTTTTCCCGCCTGCAGCCCGCGGTGCCCTTTCGAGCAGGCACCGGTGGCGATCACCAGCCGAAAACCGGCGGGAATGGTGGAAAGCGGGGGGTCTGTTGGGGCTTCAATAGAGGCAACTGTAACAGACCGCAAGGGGCATGTAGGTTCAAACACGCGTGTACGGGTTGTGGGAATTCCTCTCACCCGGAGAGTTCATGCAGATCGAAAAATAGCGGGTCGGGAGGTAAAGGAGGGTCCAAGCAAGACTGAGGGGGATCGTTGTGTACAATTGCCTACTCCCGTTGATCTCATGGCTATGACTCCCTGGTTAAACAAATACCCTGATTATGTCTCTGCTGGGGTGTTGAGGAAGGGATTCTTATATGGCTTCCAAATCCCGGCGGGGGATTTTCGTGGGGAACCTTTTTGTAAAAACCAGCTTTCGGCACAGCATAATCCAGGTGTGGTGGAGAGAAAAATCGCTAAAGAGGTGAACCTAGGCCGAGTGGCTGGGCCTTTTCAGCACCCGCCAGTGGCGAATTTCATCTGTTCCCCACTAGGGGTGGTCCCCAAAAAGGACCCTGGGGAATTTAGGCTGATCCATAATCTGTCTGCTCCAAGGGGTTTCTCAGTAAACGATGCTATTGACCCGGAAGTCTGTTCGGTGCGGTACGCATCGTTCGATGATGCCGTCACCATGTTAAATCGCCTGGGCCCCGGGCCGCTGATGGCGAAATCAGATATCGAATCGGCGTTCCGGTTGCTCCCGGTACACCCACAGGATCAGCGTCTGCTAGGTTTTGCGTTCCAAGGACGTTATTACATGGATAAATGCATGCCGATGGGTTGCTCCATTTCTTGTGCCTATTTTGAAAACTTCAGCTGTTTTTTAGAGTGGGCATTCACCGAGGCCACAGGGCATAGGCATGTTATGCATTACCTAGATGACTTTCTGTTCTTGGGAGCTGCCGGCGACACGAAATGTGCGCAGGCGCTACAGGACTTTTGCATCCTCATGAAGGAGTTTGGAGTGCCATTGGCACCAGGTAAGACGGTTGGACCATCTACTTCACTGGAGTTTCTGGGAATTAAGCTCGATTCTGTGGAGGGATGTTTCCGTTTGCCAGTGGGAAAGGTATCAAAATTTGGGGCTTCCTTGGAACTTTGCCTTGGTAGGACGAAAGTGACCCTGCACCAGTTAAAGCAAGCAGTGGGTCAGCTTAACTTTGCCTTGAGAGTGATACCAATGGCCCGCCCCTTTTCACGCTCTATTGCACAAGCTATGGTTGGTCTCAAAGAAGGGCATCACCGCACGAGACTGTCTGCAGAGGTTCGCCAGGACATGCGCATTTGGTTGGCATTCCTGGCGGACTTCAACGGTCGAGTAGTGTGGAACAAGCCGCCAGCGTCTTCGGACGAGCTGGGTTTGTGGACCGACTCGGCGGGGAGCGTGGGATTTGGCGCCATCTTTGGTAATCGATGGTCGGCGCTAACATGGCCGACGTGGTGGCACACCAGCGGTCTCACAGGTAACATAGGGTTCCTTGAGCTATTCCCAATTTTTGTTGCTCTGATGGCATGGCCGGACGAGTTCCGAGACCGCTCAGTGGTATTTTGGTCTGATAATATGACTGTTGTAGAATGCATTAACAATCAGGCAGCACGCTGCAAATGGATCTTGAGATTGCTGAAGGAAATTGTGCTACTTTGCATGAGACTGAATGTACAGTTCAGGGCGAAACATGTGCCGGGTGTACTGAATCATGCGGCTGATGCACTCTCTCGTTCACATATGCAGGCGTTCAGGGGTTATCTACCTACAGCGGACCTAGTGGCGGCACCGTTCCCCGAAGCACTCTGGCTAATCGGTGCCCCGGATTACAAGACCTCGTGGCAGCAAGTTTAGCCCCCAGGACGAGGAAGGCATACGAAGGAGCGTTTCGTTCCTATTGTACATTTTTGGGTCCGACAGGGAGTGAGAGCTGGGGTCAGGAGGAGTCCTTCCTGGGGTTCCTGGTAGCACTGCACAGAGAAGGCCGATCAGCGGCAACGGCCAATAGACACAGGGCGGCCATCTCATTCATGGCGCAGGTGCATGGCATCAAAGACCCAACAGGTTCCTTTTTGGCGAAAAAAGCCCTTCGCGGCTGGCAGCGCCTCGAGGGTCGCAAGCAAGACGAGAGGCGCCCGATTGGCTTAGAAAGGTTGTCCCTACTCATGGCAAAACTAGTCACGACATGCTCCTCCCAATTCGAAGCAGTTCTGTTCCGGGCAGCTTTCGCATTAGCGTTCCATGGGGCTATGCGGGTGAGCGAACTGGTCGCAAGGAATAAGAAAGATGTGGAGGGAGGCTTGTGCAGGGATCACATCCTAATTAGGGGTGATTCGATGGTAGTCACGATAGCTAGGTCCAAAACTGACCAGGGAGCTATGGGGAGCAGTGTTGTTGTCCAGCGCATGCGAGGGTCCCCCACGTGCCCGATAATGTGTATAGAGGAATACTTGGCACTGAGGGCGGATACATGAGGGGGGAGTTTGCTGAGGCACATCGATGCCACCCCACTGACGAGGTTTCAGTTCCAGAGGGTGCTAGCACTGACAATCGCGGCGGCGGGCATGGACCCGTGCGATTTCGGGACCCACTCCTTTAGGATAGGGGCTGCTACTGAGGCTACAGCCAGGGGGCAGAGTGCGGAAGAAGTGAAACAGTTAGGACGATGGTCCTCGAATTGTTTTAAAAGGTATGTGCGATTGCACATGTTGTGAAGTCAAGTTACATGCACTCACGCTTCTTGTCTTCTGTTTGATTTACAGTTTCGCGAGCATGTCATGCGGGGCGGAATTTGCAGTCGACCCAGTACCAGGGGACCAGCGGTCATGGATCACCTGCTGAGGAGAGAGTGGTTTGGGTCGTGGGCCACTCATACGTGAGGCGGTCCGGGGACGTATTCAAAACAGGTGACGCGACTCGCGCAGCTGGGGAATACGGGTACAGAGTGGCCTTCCATGGAAGGGGCGGGCTCTGTATTGACCAATTTGAATCTTTTGTTGAGGGTCTGTTAGGGCGGCAGAGGTCACCGCCATCTGTAGTCATAGTACACCTGGGGGGCAATGACTTGGTGACACTGGGTAGACGAGTATTACTCGAGCAAGTTTTGTCGGCCGTTAGCTGGTTGGCAAAAAGAATCCCGGGGTGCACGATTGCCTGATCCCACATGATTCCCAGAAAGGTGTGGCGGGGGAGCCTTTCAGTGTCAGCACTGAACCATTCGGTGAAGAAAGTTAACAACAAAATTGGTAGATTGTTTAGCTCGGCGCAGTTGCATAGCATTCCTCATGGGTGTATTCGGGGTGATCACATGTATCTGAATGATGGGGTTCACCTGTCCCGGGAGGGGAATGTTTTTCTCATAGGAGACTTCATAGCATGGCTGAGGGGTTTGAAGAAGCATGACCTTTAGGAGGAGTTTGGGGGGGGCGGATAGCCGGTCAACTATCCGGCCTGTGGCGGTAAGGTCATGATCGATGAGCAGTAATTTCAAGGTCCCTAGAGGGGGGCACCACCCACTATGGATGGGAGCGCCCGGGGGGAGGCGGCCATTGGCCCCTCCCACTTGGAGGCGGCACCCACTAAGGATGGGTCGCCTAAGGGGAGACGGCCATAGGCCCCTTCCAGGGGAGGAGGCGGCTATATGCCCCTCCTACGAATTTCCCGGGGCCCGGATATCCGCGACGGCGGATGTGATAGAGAGTGTGGGGGTGGGGGGGAGTCCACGCTGTCCTTCCTACAGATACCTCACACGGGTGCTCGGACGACCTTTAAGATGGCGTCGAGCGGAAAGGGGGGCCTCGACAAGACAAGGGAAATTAGAGTTGGCAAGGAGGTTACAGTCGCCTGCGCGGCCGCCACTCACACCGTGAGGGCGAGAGTTTTTGGTAGTAGGGATCTGACACCGGTTAAGACCTTGCCGTTGGCCCTTAATGCTAGGATGTACAATTTTAATTTAGAATGTATGCATTTGCAGGATGTTAGACTCGGCTAGGAAACCTTTGTATTAGAGATTTGTTAAGGTTAGCCAAAGAACATGTCTTCATCGAAATGTAATAAATGAAAATTGTACATGATTATGAAACTTTTATTTAATGTTTTAATTTTGTTTCATATTTTAATAAATACGGCCGGGAGGGTGACTCCCTCCCGCCTTCCAAAAGTTCAGAACTGCGTCCGTCTTCCCATCCTTGGGGATTGTGTTGGGAGGGGGTGACAGGCATCTGATTAAAGGTGATACATCAATGCTACAATGCAGTGTACTACAGCTCTTCGCTGTTGCGTTGTGGGTCAGTGGCTGTTCTGCACAGCAGTGAAGATACAGGGCACAGGTAACAGGCTAACTATTTATTTCAAACCCCTTTCTGTTTCAAGCTCCTCTATGAATTGGGGAGCTAGCCCGTCACCTGTGCAACACTGGTACTATCCTCTTAGAAAGTGACCTCTTCTTCCCTTGGCCCCTTCACATCCCCCTCCTCTGCCCAGGAAATGGTCATTAACTGTCAAGATTACTGTCTAGTTCTTGGTCCATAAAGAGGGTCTAAACTCCCATTCTTCAAATACAATACAATTAAAAAAAACGAATAGGCACTCACAGTGGCTCCAAATGCTAATGAAAAAGGCAGGAGATGAAAAAGAGCATGGAGAAACAATGGTAACTGAGATGAGATTGAAGGAGGAAGGCCTAACCATAACAATCTGATAGTGATTACTCAGAATGGATGCTATTGTGCTCAATAAAATGACCCTCAGTCCTGTACTAGTCTCCAAAATGCTAAGCACCATTGCTGACTTTGTTGTCAACATGATACTTGACTTCAGCATCTTCATCCTAATTGGCGACCTCAACTACCACTTTGAGGACCTTACCAATTTGTAACATATAAACAAGATGCAAGAATACTACACAATTCCAACACAATCAACCTCCTGGAGGACCTGTACAACCTTGGATTCTCCAAACGAGTGGACAGCCCCACATATTTTACCATACATATACTGTATCCCATCTTCACCAGCTTCAGCAGCATCACCGTAGACATGCCCACACTGATCACCTGCTCCGATCACACCCTCATCAACTTCAGCATATCCATCCAACACCACTACAGAAACACCATCACCAAATATTCACTATGGGATTGTAACAAGATCTCAGAAGTATTCTTGTCTTCTGAACTCCTACACCACTGACCTCAGCACAACAGCCCCCCTGTATCTATCTCCAAATTCTGCACCTGGATAGCCACTTGTACGGATACCCTGGCTTCTCTCAAGCTACAAGAGACAGGCTGCAAGCAAGCTGGCACACTGAAAGAGCTGTATGTGAAATGATGCTACTGTGAACCCCTTATGTACATAAATGTATCTGTGTGTATAGTTGTAGAGCATGCAAATTCGGGGTAAATACCACCAAATACTCCACACCCTTTAAACCCGATCCTGTGGAAATAAAGGGGAAACATAACTGCAAGACTGAATTTGCAGTTTATGTTCTGACATGCACCTGTGGCCTGAGATATGTGGGTAGTACCCGCCAACAGGTGCATGTCAGAATTCTACAACATCTGCGAGCCATCGTGAACAATGACAGCACATATCCCGTGGCTCGTCATTTCAAAGCTATCCATCAGAATAATCTTGAATGCTTAACATACTTTGTAATAGCCTCCGTACCCAAACCCATCAGGGGAGGAGACAGGGATCTCATGCTTTGGAGATTGGAATCTCAGTTCATCCTAGAATTGGACAGTCGTTTCCCTAACAGTCTTAATACAACTGAAGACCTTCATGTATTCCTGTAATGACCTTTTGTTGACCAGCATATATTTACTGAAAGTGTCCCTGCCAGTGCCTGCCTCTCTTGCTCTTTTCAAAGTCTTTTTTTGAATTATATTCACTGAATTAGTCTTTCACATTTTGGCACATATGTTTGATAGTGGGTAAGAAGTCTTTTTCCCACCCACTATCTACATTGGAAAAAAGAAAACAATACTTTCTTTATTTTCCTTTTTTTCCTTTTTTTGGGGGCACACACAAGTTCTAAACCTATAAAGCACTTTTTATTCTGACACAGACAAAGGGGGCATGATGATAGGCAGTTATTAAACTCTTTCGTATTGCACGATCTATTCCAGTGACCATATAAGAATAAATCATAATCATAATGAATACACTAAGCATTTATGCTGATATGATATTGGATAAACTTCTTATCTAATAAATCTGAGACAGTACATTGTCATATATATATACCAGGTTCTAGCTAAACCAATATGAATAACATTGCACAATTACATTGCACTTTATGACGATGTTACTTTCAATGTATTATTTTTTGCACTATCGGTGCATCCTTTGCATAAGAACTACAAATTGCGATATTTGCACATTGTCTCAGTTACATGTTTTTTATAAAAATGTATATAATATTTTTATAAACTATAACATATTTATTTTTTAATCATAAAATAAATTGTACTATCATTGTGATTTTAAATAACGCATTCATGCTGTTATCATAATTATGCAACAATTTTTCATGGCACTGGCTTAGAGGAAAGACTGCTTAAGCCTAAGATATGTAGTGTGTCTTCAATGTTCATTAACACGTGGTTGTGAAAAAAATGCCCGGGAAAAACTATTTGTATTTAAGCCATTGTGAGTGTTCTGACGAACGATCTGTGAACAAGGGCGGACGCCCGAAACGCATAAGATCTGGTGGCTTGAACGCTAAATAAATTGTTTTGGCCCATGACGAACGTTGGAGTGGCGTGGTTTCTTTCCGACATTGCTGTGGCGGCGGCTGCGATAATCTCAAGAAAGAACCTCACTGTGTGCATATATATAGCACTTGCTTCTCCCCCAGCTATGCGAATCTGCACATGGGCTGGTGGGAGGAGCAGGTATTAGCCGCCAAACATGAGAGAGAAATGTCACACAATGTGGTGCTGTATAAGCGCTACATTGACGACATTTTTATCTTGTGGAGGGGCACCATTGAGAGTGCGGAGACATTCGCCAAAGACCTCAATGAGAATAGCCTGAATTTAAAATTTACCAGCACTACTAGCAAAGAAATGCTCCAATTTTTGGACATTGAAGTGTATGTACAAAAAGACAAAATCCAGACCAGAACTTACAGGAAACCTACAGCTGGGAATGCGGTGCTTCATGCACAAAGTTTCCACCCCACTAAATTAAAAGAGTCCATTCCTTATGCTGAATGTTTGCGTATGACACGCAACTGCAGTACAGAGGAGGGAGCCACCAAAGCTAAAAATGATCTATTTGAAAGATTAAGCAAGCGAGGATATAAACCACAAACCCTTAAGAAAGCTGAAAGTAAATGTAAACCTAAAAACAGAAAAGACCTACTATTTACCAAAGATTTGGAGACAAAGACTACACCTACTAATGTGACAGGTAACCCCCCTAGAATGATAACTGGCTATAACATGTACCACAATCAAGTCAGGAAAATTCTTCAAAAACATTGGCCCCTGATCAAAAATGATCCTGTAATCGGTCACCTAAGTGGAAATAGACCTAATATAACATTTAGGAAGGCCAAATCCATGCGTGATCAACTAGTGTGTAATTCTCCTGCACTAAAAAAACCAGTCACGTGGCCCCCACCTCAGAAAGGTTTCAAAAAATGCACCAAGTGCAAGGCCTGTAAACAAGGGGTTAATATGAAGGAGGTACAGGTACCATTCAGGAACAAACCCTATTCCATCAGGGGCGGCTACTCGTGTAAAACGGAGTATGCCGTATATGTTCTGGTCTGCAGCTGTGGTAAACGCTATGTTGGAAGCACTATTCACCAAGCACACGTGAGAATATTGCAACATTTGCGTGCCATCACCAACAACGACCAAACGTACCCTGTGGCCAGACATATAAACACTATGCATGATGGGAATATCAAGCACATTTCCTACTATGTGATAGATAGTGTTCCAAAAAATCCTAGGGGAGGGAATCGCAGACTAGCCCTGCGACGTCTTGAGTCAAGATACATAATTCTGTTAAATTCTAAAATCCCGAATGGATTAAACTCAGACGAAGCTATGACTGTCCACCTATAATTCCAGAGTGTAGACCCACCCGTATAAATATTTCCCATTCCAGTTTTAATCTCTGTAACTTTGAATTATACATGTAAATTTACAACATGTGACACAATGTGAGCGATGAATTTGTTTATTATTGTTTATTTTATTACAATTTTGTCACAATAATAACCATATGACTTTCAAGCGCTAGCACTTATTATTGAATGTCAGACACAGACCCGCTTAAAATCCTTGTGATTTGTATGCATAGTATTAACCATGTCCACTTGGAGACAATGCCGCAGGTAGTACTACCCAGGAATCGTGAGCGATAATCAGTGTATCAGGACACAATGATACTTGATTGTTATAACCCAGCGCATAGCCGTTTAAATTTTGATTTGTCCACTTGGAAATAATGGTTTCGGTAGCAATACCTAGGAATATGATTTGGCTATATTAACTTTCCTATGCACCAAAGTTAAGTAACATAGCTGGTTACAAAAATGCAGCGGTATGCACGTTTATTTTATTTAAAACTATTATTTACATATACCAGGTATTCAAACTGTGTGTATTGAATTTTACGTGTTAATTCCGGCAACAAATGTGTGTAATTATACACAATGGGTTACCGTGAAGGATCTGCGCGCAAAACTACAGACTCTTCTGTGTCTATGTAAATAGTGTGTGTAGGCATGACTCACTGGTTGCCATAACAACTAACAGCCTATCGTGTGATGTGACTCTGCTCATGATGTGTCAGCATGTAAAGCATTATAAAAACGTATGCCTATTGTAACAGAGTTAAGTGAGCAAGGCGGAGGCTTCCGCCGAAACGCGTCTGTGCAGCATGTCGGATTAAACCTTACTTGAGTTCAAATCACGGTGTCAGTGCCTTCCTTTAATCCAAAGGTCTCGGATTGGTAAAGAATACGTAGGATTCAAGCTCCTGGGAATCCTTACACTGACCCTCCTCGTTCTGGCAGCGCTGTGTACTGGGACAAAACCTATGGTCAAAACTTTCGAGAAGAGAGAAACACAGCGCCCCCCGAAACCTGCAATCGTGGAGAAATGAATGCTGGAGACACGGACGAGTAGCTGACTCACCGGATCCCCGCGAAGGCTGGAGAGCAGTTGTGGGCGTCCAGGTAAGACGGCGAAAATTTGTGATACTAGCGCAGCACAACACTGCAAAGGTTTATGGGAGAGGTAGTCCTGCAACGTGTGAAAACTACACATCTGCAGGCAGTGATTTTCACAAGAAAACGCACAATCCGTTTATCTGTTTGAGACATGTCTGCGGAATGGGAAAAATTGCGGGAAGCGGCCGCTCTGGACATATTTGTGGACGCTGACACGAGTACTGGAACAAAAAGCAAAAAAGCAGAAACGACGACAATCACCGACAAGGATAACAGTATTAAAAACCTTTGTGCGGAACTAGAGAAACTACGAAAAAAGGAAGTATCTAAATGGTGGGAGATAAAATCATTACAAAGATATCTGGACGTGGGCCGAGTACCACGGGGACTCAGAATATTAGTTGCCCCCACCTACGAAAATCCTGACCCGGCCATGCTACAAGACTGGGCAGACAACAACGCCCAGGCATCCCAAAACATGTTGAAAATACTAGTGAAATATGCAGCAAGTGACCGGGACAAACTAATAACCAGGATAGAAGAGATAATGAAGGATTTAGAATCAAGGGAAAATCAAGATGAAATAACTGTGGCCTTGAAAGAAATAGTGAACAGGCTGTCTAAATTGGAAGAAGAAATAAAGGAAAGAAAAGCGATCAAGTTTCAAAGAGATCGGAATGACTATGTGAACGGCCGAATCTATACATTTGCCAGAAAGTTTGATAATATTAAAAGACAACAGTTATCTGCAACGTCAAGTGGGTCGCAAATGACGCCCGCATCAAGTGGAACAGATCTAAGTGCCTCGTTGGAATCAGACCCAGAGAGTGTGAGTTCCTTAGTCCTCACAGGAGAAGTACCAAACCCGGCCCAGGAATTGTCTTATTTTCGTTTACAGCGCCTCAAATCCTTAAGGCCTCGGAAACAGTCACAAACAGAATGGACAAAAGGCAAGTCCAAACAAAATACAAAACAAAAAGCCGAAGAAGAAAAGACAGGCGCTGGGGCGGGCGGAACAACGAAACAGACAAAACCAAAATACAGAAAAAACAGGAAACAATAATGGCAGACACACAAATGGAAAATTTGGACAACACCGTTATCAATTTATCTGATCTTGAACTTACAACCAGGGAAACAGAAATTTTATCATTGGGATTAACATTCTGTACGTCAACTAACTTTGATTACACCCAAACTAGGATAGACCTGTTCCAATTTGTAAGAAAACTCAAACTGCAAAAACATTTTATAAACAATACTAACAAACTGAAGGGCCCAGAAGACACAGGCCAAGGAACCGCTGAAACCCTGAGAACTGCAGATATGGCGGTACTAGGAGATATGATTGCCCTTGAATATGAAGAATCCTTAAGCCAAATGACACCAGGTGAAATAGCCAACGCAGCAAACTTGAGCACTTATCAAACGGTACAAACCAAGTTTAAACCAAAATCTATATTTATGCCCATACTGCTGAAGGATGGTCTGGACCTTTTTTCTGAGAATGTCATCAGAGAGTTGAAAGATCTATCAATACTGAGCACACGTCAATTTTGCACAAAAGACCATAATAAACGTATGGAATACAGTGCATTAATGGCGAAAATACAAAAGAGATCTGACATTGTCGTACGGTGGTCGGATAAGGGTGGCAATGTGGTGCTATGGCCACTTAAAATGTACAATGATGAAGCAATGAAGCAATTGCTTGATCCAGAATGTTACTGCAGAGTGAGCCCGAACGTCATCGTGGGTATACAGGAGAGATATCACTGTGACTTATATAAGTGGAGAAACCTTGGTTTAATAAGTAAAGCAGAATTAGCTTTTCTAAAGAATGACTATCCAAGAACTCCCCAGCTCTACCTTATCCCTAAAGTCCACAAAGACCCAAAAGAGCCACCCGGAAGACCGATTATTTCTGCTATCGGCAGCCTGCTTGAAAACACCAGCACATTTGTAGATTATTTTCTCCAACCTTTTGTTAAAGAACTCCCGGCTTATATACAGGACAGTGGTGACTTTCTAAGGCATATATATGATTTACAGTGGGAGCCGGATTTTGTGTTTATGTCATTGGATGTACAAGCATTATACACAAGTATTAGACACACAGATGGGCTGCGGGCTTTGGAGTACTATCTGAATAAACGCCCAATAGCATTGTACCAACACTCGTTGATGCTACTACAGATGGTAGAGTGGTGCCTTAACAATAACATCTTTTTGTTTGATAAATTGCACTATAAACAGCTACAAGGTTCGGCAATGGGCACTTGCTTCTCCCCCAGCTATGCGAATCTGCACATGGGCTGGTGGGAGGAGCAGGTATTAGCCGCCAAACATGAGAGAGAAATGTCACACAATGTGGTGCTGTATAAGCGCTACATTGACGACATTTTTATCTTGTGGAGGGGCACCATTGAGAGTGCGGAGACATTCGCCAAAGACCTCAATGAGAATAGCCTGAATTTAAAATTTACCAGCACTACTAGCAAAGAAATGCTCCAATTTTTGGACATTGAAGTGTATGTACAAAAAGACAAAATCCAGACCAGAACTTACAGGAAACCTACAGCTGGGAATGCGGTGCTTCATGCACAAAGTTTCCACCCCACTAAATTAAAAGAGTCCATTCCTTATGCTGAATGTTTGCGTATGACACGCAACTGCAGTACAGAGGAGGGAGCCACCAAAGCTAAAAATGATCTATTTGAAAGATTAAGCAAGCGAGGATATAAACCACAAACCCTTAAGAAAGCTGAAAGTAAATGTAAACCTAAAAACAGAAAAGACCTACTATTTACCAAAGATTTGGAGACAAAGACTACACCTACTAATGTGACAGGTAACCCCCCTAGAATGATAACTGGCTATAACATGTACCACAATCAAGTCAGGAAAATTCTTCAAAAACATTGGCCCCTGATCAAAAATGATCCTGTAATCGGTCACCTAAGTGGAAATAGACCTAATATAACATTTAGGAAGGCCAAATCCATGCGTGATCAACTAGTGTGTAATTCTCCTGCACTAAAAAAACCAGTCACGTGGCCCCCACCTCAGAAAGGTTTCAAAAAATGCACCAAGTGCAAGGCCTGTAAACAAGGGGTTAATATGAAGGAGGTACAGGTACCATTCAGGAACAAACCCTATTCCATCAGGGGCGGCTACTCGTGTAAAACGGAGTATGCCGTATATGTTCTGGTCTGCAGCTGTGGTAAACGCTATGTTGGAAGCACTATTCACCAAGCACACGTGAGAATATTGCAACATTTGCGTGCCATCACCAACAACGACCAAACGTACCCTGTGGCCAGACATATAAACACTATGCATGATGGGAATATCAAGCACATTTCCTACTATGTGATAGATAGTGTTCCAAAAAATCCTAGGGGAGGGAATCGCAGACTAGCCCTGCGACGTCTTGAGTCAAGATACATAATTCTGTTAAATTCTAAAATCCCGAATGGATTAAACTCAGACGAAGCTATGACTGTCCACCTATAATTCCAGAGTGTAGACCCACCCGTATAAATATTTCCCATTCCAGTTTTAATCTCTGTAACTTTGAATTATACATGTAAATTTACAACATGTGACACAATGTGAGCGATGAATTTGTTTATTATTGTTTATTTTATTACAATTTTGTCACAATAATAACCATATGACTTTCAAGCGCTAGCACTTATTATTGAATGTCAGACACAGACCCGCTTAAAATCCTTGTGATTTGTATGCATAGTATTAACCATGTCCACTTGGAGACAATGCCGCAGGTAGTACTACCCAGGAATCGTGAGCGATAATCAGTGTATCAGGACACAATGATACTTGATTGTTATAACCCAGCGCATAGCCGTTTAAATTTTGATTTGTCCACTTGGAAATAATGGTTTCGGTAGCAATACCTAGGAATATGATTTGGCTATATTAACTTTCCTATGCACCAAAGTTAAGTAACATAGCTGGTTACAAAAATGCAGCGGTATGCACGTTTATTTTATTTAAAACTATTATTTACATATACCAGGTATTCAAACTGTGTGTATTGAATTTTACGTGTTAATTCCGGCAACAAATGTGTGTAATTATACACAATGGGTTACCGTGAAGGATCTGCGCGCAAAACTACAGACTCTTCTGTGTCTATGTAAATAGTGTGTGTAGGCATGACTCACTGGTTGCCATAACAACTAACAGCCTATCGTGTGATGTGACTCTGCTCATGATGTGTCAGCATGTAAAGCATTATAAAAACGTATGCCTATTGTAACAGAGTTAAGTGAGCAAGGCGGAGGCTTCCGCCGAAACGCGTCTGTGCAGCATGTCGGATTAAACCTTACTTGAGTTCAAATCACGGTGTCAGTGCCTTCCTTTAATCCAAAGGTCTCGGATTGGTAAAGAATACGTAGGATTCAAGCTCCTGGGAATCCTTACACTGACCCTCCTCGTTCTGGCAGCGCTGTGTACTGGGACAAAACCTATGGTCAAAACTTTCGAGAAGAGAGAAACACAGCGCCCCCCGAAACCTGCAATCGTGGAGAAATGAATGCTGGAGACACGGACGAGTAGCTGACTCACCGGATCCCCGCGAAGGCTGGAGAGCAGTTGTGGGCGTCCAGGTAAGACGGCGAAAATTTGTGATACTAGCGCAGCACAACACTGCAAAGGTTTATGGGAGAGGTAGTCCTGCAACGTGTGAAAACTACACATCTGCAGGCAGTGATTTTCACAAGAAAACGCACAATCCGTTTATCTGTTTGAGACATGTCTGCGGAATGGGAAAAATTGCGGGAAGCGGCCGCTCTGGACATATTTGTGGACGCTGACACGAGTACTGGAACAAAAAGCAAAAAAGCAGAAACGACGACAATCACCGACAAGGATAACAGTATTAAAAACCTTTGTGCGGAACTAGAGAAACTACGAAAAAAGGAAGTATCTAAATGGTGGGAGATAAAATCATTACAAAGATATCTGGACGTGGGCCGAGTACCACGGGGACTCAGAATATTAGTTGCCCCCACCTACGAAAATCCTGACCCGGCCATGCTACAAGACTGGGCAGACAACAACGCCCAGGCATCCCAAAACATGTTGAAAATACTAGTGAAATATGCAGCAAGTGACCGGGACAAACTAATAACCAGGATAGAAGAGATAATGAAGGATTTAGAATCAAGGGAAAATCAAGATGAAATAACTGTGGCCTTGAAAGAAATAGTGAACAGGCTGTCTAAATTGGAAGAAGAAATAAAGGAAAGAAAAGCGATCAAGTTTCAAAGAGATCGGAATGACTATGTGAACGGCCGAATCTATACATTTGCCAGAAAGTTTGATAATATTAAAAGACAACAGTTATCTGCAACGTCAAGTGGGTCGCAAATGACGCCCGCATCAAGTGGAACAGATCTAAGTGCCTCGTTGGAATCAGACCCAGAGAGTGTGAGTTCCTTAGTCCTCACAGGAGAAGTACCAAACCCGGCCCAGGAATTGTCTTATTTTCGTTTACAGCGCCTCAAATCCTTAAGGCCTCGGAAACAGTCACAAACAGAATGGACAAAAGGCAAGTCCAAACAAAATACAAAACAAAAAGCCGAAGAAGAAAAGACAGGCGCTGGGGCGGGCGGAACAACGAAACAGACAAAACCAAAATACAGAAAAAACAGGAAACAATAATGGCAGACACACAAATGGAAAATTTGGACAACACCGTTATCAATTTATCTGATCTTGAACTTACAACCAGGGAAACAGAAATTTTATCATTGGGATTAACATTCTGTACGTCAACTAACTTTGATTACACCCAAACTAGGATAGACCTGTTCCAATTTGTAAGAAAACTCAAACTGCAAAAACATTTTATAAACAATACTAACAAACTGAAGGGCCCAGAAGACACAGGCCAAGGAACCGCTGAAACCCTGAGAACTGCAGATATGGCGGTACTAGGAGATATGATTGCCCTTGAATATGAAGAATCCTTAAGCCAAATGACACCAGGTGAAATAGCCAACGCAGCAAACTTGAGCACTTATCAAACGGTACAAACCAAGTTTAAACCAAAATCTATATTTATGCCCATACTGCTGAAGGATGGTCTGGACCTTTTTTCTGAGAATGTCATCAGAGAGTTGAAAGATCTATCAATACTGAGCACACGTCAATTTTGCACAAAAGACCATAATAAACGTATGGAATACAGTGCATTAATGGCGAAAATACAAAAGAGATCCATCTGCTTCTCTTCAGGGGCTTTAACGGAAGCGGAGTGCGCAACCGCCGACTCACTTCCCCATTTTATGTATAACACACCCACTGATAGGAGGCTCAAATGAGACTGTGCATTCTGGGAAGTGTGGTCCGGGAAGCACACAATCAAGTCCTGTATGGACTCCACAAGTGGGCCCGTCCTCGATTCCAAGTATGACTGCTGCTTCACATTAGTGACCCCCAGGGTACCGGGGTGGTGCATAGTCCGTGGCTGGACGGCCGCGTATAAATCAATGCTCGAAGGTGTCCACCTTTGAGTAGCACACGAACAGCAGTTTGGTTTATGTATAGGTGAGGACGGGGATCCACTCGTAGACGCCGCTCCGTACGGGATCTTCCCGACGCGTTTCGAAGCTCCATCTGCTTCTCTTCAGGGGCTTTAACGGAAGCGGTGTGCGCAACCGCCGACCCACTTCCCCATTTTATATATAACACACCCACCGATGGGAGGCTCAAATGAGACTGTGCATTCTGGGAAGGGTGGTCCGGGAAGCACACAATCAAGTCCTGTATGGACTCCACAAGTGGGCCGTCCTCGATTCCAAGTACGACTGCTGCTTCACATTAGTGACCCCCAGGGTACCGGGGTGGTGCATACTCCGCGGCTGGACGGCCGCATATAAATCAATGCAAACAGCAGCTTGGTTTATGTATAGGTGAGGACGGGGATCCCCTCGTAGACGCCGTAGACATCATGAGGGTCCCTGGGGGCCAAGTAGCCCACCAGGTACCTCCAATATGCGCAAGGGACAACGCAGCTCCCAGGCGCTTACTGGAGGTGCCTGGTGGGCTTGTTGGCCCCAAGGGATCCTCAGGATTTAATGGGACTTAATCCCTCAACTTAAATCTCGCCACAGGGTGCCCTTTTCACACTTGGGGGAATTAATCCCCCAACTTAAAATGTGCCAGGGAGCGAGTTTGCACAGTGGTGAAGGGAGTGGGCGAGGCCTCATGTGACATGTGTGTACCCTTTGCAATCAGTCCGCCATAACCCAAGCACTTATAAATTCACCATGCACTCTCTTTTCAGTACTCTAATCATCCACTCAGTACCCATGTACTCATGCAATGACCCAGGCACTTACTCATGGCAAATACAGAGGACGTCATTCTAATCACAGGCGTACCACAATGCTTAGTGTTCCCTAGTGTATGTAGGTGTTTTCACTGTATTCTAAGTGTCTTTTAGCAGAGCAGTGGCTCCAGTCCTGTTTAGTCATAGTCAGTTACCACCAGTACCCGTCAATATAAAGTTGAGGGCACAAGAGGACTTTCTGCTCCTCTGTTGGTTTTTTCTGCACACATCTTGCTTCTTCCTGCATTTTTGTTTGTCTTTCTGGACTTCTGTTAATTTTTTTCAGCATTTTTCTTGCTTCTTTCTGTGCTTTTCTTCCTCTTTCTTCACTTGTCCTACCTTTGTAGGCATAATTAGAAATGAGCATTTAAAAAAACATTGAAATTCACAGAAAAAAACATAGGTTTCAGGGACGTTATAGTTACAAATTAGCATTTAAAAAAACTTTGAAATTCACTGAAAAAACCATAGGTTTCAGGGACTCATGCAAAACCATAAATATTCTGCCCTTATAGTTAGTTGAGCTAACTATAACTCGTGCTCCCGCAATGTACTGCTGATGATGTCACATATTACATCATTCATGACATGGTCAGTGACATCACTGAAGACATCACTGATGACATCATCCACGTGATAATCTGATGCCCACACCCTAATATAACATTTGATACACCCGCTGTAATATATAGAGTACCATTTTCAAAACTATCGAGACACCAATACCAGTTACTACAAACGCACTCACTAATTCCGAGGTCTACAGATACATGCACTCATTCACCCATACAACCTTTCATACATGTAGTCACTGATCAATACAACACTATTATATGCACTCATAAACCTATACAGACACTCACACACCACCACTCATCCTAGTTAGCCATGCACTCATCCTAGTCAGACATCGGAAGAATGAATCATAGTTTAATTTACTCACCTACACAGTTATACACACACCACCTCATTTATTTATACAGATACTAATGCATACTTACTCTCTTATATAATCACTAATAAAGTATACACTCATCCATACAGCCACTCTCACAATCATTGGCTCTACTCTCACATATAGTCATTTATATACTCCATACCTCACATACACTGCCTTTTATATATGTAGTGACTAGAACATGTAGCACTGAGACATCCAAACGCTCACCAACACATCCATACACACACTCACCCACCCATAGAGCTGTTTTCACATGCAATCTTAAAGTCATACACCCAGTGAAACAACCACTCACACCTCTATACACAGAGTCACACACCATCCACCCACCCACACACATACTCAGTCTCCCACACAAATACTGAGACAACCAATCAATAACCCATATAGACACTCATGTAGTTCCTGACCAACACATGCAGCAGCTTACACAACAACAGACATACGGATACAGACATTCAGACAGTCATTCACACACCTACAAAATCCTTCATCCAGACACTTATACACCCACTTATTCTTCAATACACCTTGGCATATATACAGAAACACACATTCATGGGATGATGTCATCAGTGATGTCATCAGTGATGTCATTTGAGATGTCGTCAGTGATGTCACTGATCATGTCATGAATGCTGTAATATGTGACATCATCAGCTGTGCATTGTGGGGGCGCGAGTTATAGTTAGCTCAACTAACTATAATGGCAGAATTTCCATGGTTTTGCTTGAGTGAAATGCCCAACTAACTATAACTTCCCTGAAACCTATGGTTTTTTTTATATATATATATATATATAAAAGAGTGGAATGTTTACAGTGAGAAGAATAATCACAGTTTACATGAGCACAAGCACTTTATTCTTGGATTATAGTTTACTGAAGCATAAGCACTTTCTGTATAGGGGTAATCCCTTATTACATGGATATGAAGTATCCAGTATGTGTAAATTATATGAATTGGTTGTATTGTCCCATATTTAATTTTAACTTATAATTTCCAATTTTTAGCTCCTCACTCTTCTTTTTCCTTGTTCTATCTTTGAAATATATTATATGTAAAAGCATAAAGACGCACTGGCGCTTTGCACTTTTATGAGGACTAATGAGTATTGGAAAGGGCACTTCCCAAAAACATTGAAATATTGGTTCCAATTGTGAATTCACCTTCTTTTTTTTTAAAAAAAGCACTAGCACTTTAATTATAGAAGGGTAATTTGTGTTTAATTTTGAAAATGTTTTTTGGAGGAATTAATATTCCCAATTAATGCATAGGGTTAAAATGGAAAAATATAAGAAAAGAGAAATATTTTTCCCAATAATACACAAATGAGAATCTATGCAATGAAATGGAATGCATAGTGATTACTGCAAGGTGACACGGTAAAATATGGCTGCCACCTTTCAGACAATTACGCTCTAATGGTTAAACACTGTGTCCATTTTTTGTTTTTACTACCACTGAATGGTGTATTTTAATGCAAGAGAAATGGTGGGAAAACATTGTGAACAAGGGAGCTTGACTCCCGAAATGCGTCGATGTAGCTTGTTATTTTTTTTTATTTAACAAAAGGACTTTCAACCCTACTTTGGAGTGCCAGATGATTGTCTTAATGCACACTTGATAATCTTATAATCAATATATATATATATATATATACATATATTACCTACTGGCGGTCGCCAGTAGGTAGTTATAGTTAGGATTTTTTTCAATGCAAAATCTCAAAATTCTATTTGGAATAACTTTGGCGTCGGTTGACGAATCTGCCTGAAAATTTCCTCCAATTTGTCTCGCGGAGCTCCGGTCCTTCCCTGAAAGTTTGGGGGGATTCGTCAAGCCGGGCCGAGATAAAAGGGGGTCCCAAAACGTGTTAATTTCCATAGGGCGGTCAAACTCACTTTTAGCCCGAACGGCTGAATGGATTTCCACCAAACCTGGCAAAATTGTAGGGACTGGTAGCCCGATGTGCCTTTGCTATGTCTCAAGATATGTGCTCCAGTGGTTTTTGAGTAATTTAGGTTAAAAAAATATATATATCTATGGCAGCGCCCCGGTACGCGCACCGGGGCGCGTACCCGGGCGCGACACGCGACTTGCGTGCGGAAAGCTGATTGGCTCTCGGTGTCTGTAAACATTCCAAACTGTCCGGAGCGGCCGCCATCTTGTGTCTCGGTAGGATTGAGACACAAGAGGTGGCAAAAACAAGGGGGGAATTGACCATAAGGGGGCAGAATAGACCCCCCCCTGACCCCCTAGGTTTGATGTGCGGGCCATAAAAGGCACACGCGGGGCCAACATTTTTTTAAATTTTTTTTCAATTTTCGCGGGGGAGCGCCCGGTACGCGCACTGGGGAGCGTACCATGGGGAAAAAGAATGACAGTTTTAAAAAAAGTTGCTGTTTTAAAGAAATGTTCTTTTTGTTGTTTTTTTTTTATTTAAGTACCTACATGTAGGTACCAATGCAGAGACTTAAATTAAATGTACACCGTCTCCTCTGTAGATATCTTGAATGTTCTTACAGAAAATATTGTGGTATATGGAATCCATAACATAGTCTGTCAGGAAAGCAGAAACAGATCCTTTAAGCACTCCCTGAGAAGTGCTAGGGGATCATGGGTAGTCTATCCTGCTCCCTTATGATGAAAAAGAGATGTAAAATACACATAGGAGATAATATAGTGGGAGAAAGGTAGTAACTATGAGTAAACTTACTATGTAACACAACAAAAGTTGCACAGTATACTATAAGTCTCATTTCATAATATAATTATTTTGGTAATACTTCATGAATTACATATAAAATGAATATTGTCTCAAACAATTTAAAATTATTAAATATAAATTTATTCTTCTGATTCTTTTTCATAATTTAATAAAACTTGTAACATAATATTGTCCGGTATTTCCTCATAATTATAAGTACATGATTCCATTTGTTCCAAACATTCTATTAACTGTTGGTCCAAAGAGTCATCCATGAAATCAACTTTATCTCTTCTGGATTTTCCACCTTTACTTCGATAGAAGTAACATTTGCTTGTTTTTCTCCTTCCATTTTCTTTCTGAAAATTGCATAAAAATTAACTATATTAGTAGAGTTAGGGTACTGTTGGGTTTAGGTTTAGACAGGTACTTCTGAGTTTTTAACAGTGAAGTAATTTTTGGGCAGTGTATGTTTTCAGGCAGGAAGTAGAACTATTAAAGAGTGCATGTGATGAAGTCTAAGTAAATTCATAATTATACCAGAGAAGCCTAACTCAATCTATAACTATTACACAGGGATAGTATATAACTATCAGAAAACGTTTTCCCAAATTAACTTAAAGTGCACAACATAGTTCCCCTTTCAAATTAACAACTTACCTTTTTCAAAGTAGTTGAAGTTTTCTGTCAAAATTCAATCAAAATGTACCTCAGGTAGTATTAGTCAAAATGGCGGTGTTTCCCTGTCATTTTTCTTATATATTCATGTACTTAACCAATCAAATGTCAGCACATAAAAGTACAAAATGTAAGTAATATTTTAATTGGTTGAAAATTCTAACACTTTCATATGTGTTTTTGTCATGTATTTACCTCAGGATATTTAGACAGGGCTACAGCCCAAATGGCTCAATCGAATACCATCAAATGTGGGATAATGTTAGGGATTGGTATGTAGTAGGGTCTATGATATATTTGGTGAAAGTTTGTCCAGTGGTTTTTATGTAATTTTGTTTCCCGCATTTTTTTTGGGAGCGCTCACCAGTGCGCGCCCCGGTACGCGTACCGGAAGCGCTACGGGAGTACGCCATTTTGTGTTTCGGTTGAATTAAGACACAAGATGGAGGACAAACAACGTTGGGAATGGGTAAAAAGGGGCACAGTAGACACCCCCTGACCCTCTAGGTTTTCTGAGGGGAGTTTAGGAGGGGCATATGTGCCCCAAAAAAAAATGTAAAATTTTGCGGGGGGAGCGCCCGGTACGCGCACCGGGGAGCGTACCGGGGAGCATACTCTGGTGACAAATAGTGAAAAAAGTTAGAGAAAGATAATCATTTTGAGTGATCAGAGGTTGGGTACCTCTGAAAAGAGCTTTTGGGTTCTGTGGCTGATTTAGGTACCTACAAGTAGATTCCAATGCACAGTCTTAAATTCAGGAGGAATATTCTATTCCCCTCATCTGAGAAGTGCACACCATCTCCTCTGTAGATATCTTACATGTTGAAACGCAAGTTATTGTTGTATATTGAACCCATTCCATAGTCTCTCATGTAAGCAGAAACAGATTTATTCACATGTTTCCGTGCTTTCTGAAATTGTGGACAAAATTGGTTGGACCATTTCCATTTCTGTCTTTGGCATATATTGGAATATACCAAGGCAGTTTGTGGAAAAAAGTGTCATCTATTGATCAAAGGTGTCCTTTAAAAGCATTTCCAGACCAACCCCAGTCAAAGTGCCCAAGTCATTTCCACCACAGTGCACTATTAAGAGGTTAGGGTTTGGCAGATGCAAAAAGGTTTTCACCAATGGTATCAATTGGTGACATCTCAATCCTCTCTGGCCAATCCACTTGATTTCCACATTTGATAAATGAAGGTTGTGAACATTTCTGCTAGCTGCATACCTTTGAGCCTAGTGGGTGTAGCTATGTCCAATAATCCACACAGAATACATGATGAGAGAAGGTTTGGGTGCAGTCAGATGAAGTGTGGGAATGAAATGGCAGTTGGAATAGTAGGAGTTAACAAAAATATAATTGTGGAGTTTCACTGCTCTTGAATCACAAGCAATGATTGGTGGATTCAGATAGTTGAAAAGTAAAAGTTAGGGTGCATGGTTGTGTTTTGTGAAAGAAGCAATTTGAACGGTTAGGAAAAAGTCAATTAAAGAAACATTTCATCGGATAAGCTGGTGTATTGAGAGGTCAAACATCCTTGCTTAGTTCATTTGCACCATTGTAGAATAAACTTTTGAACCTGAGAGTTCAGTAAGGAGGGAGTTGCTATGGTAACA
This sequence comes from Lissotriton vulgaris, assembly GCF_964263255.1. NCBI lineage: Eukaryota > Metazoa > Chordata > Amphibia > Caudata > Salamandridae > Lissotriton > Lissotriton vulgaris. The sequence continues at coordinate 618,439,695 of NC_141698.1, forward strand.
GATAGAAAGGGCTGAGGGGGAAAGGGTGTTGGTTTGAAAATAGTGAGGGAAGAGTTTTGATTGGTTGAAATGAAGCATATCAGTGTAGAATTGGAGATATTCTGTGCCATTCATGGTTGCAATGTCTGGAGTGCATACCTTTTGCTCTGCTAAAGAAAAATTGGTGTGTGTGTCTGACATTGTTCTCTATCTCCCAAAGCATTTGTAAAGGTAAGAAATGATTCATTTAATTTAGATAGAGACTTGTATGCTCTATGGAGAAGATTTGTTTTTTTAATGTTGTTCTGTGTCATGTTTTTTGATAATGCTTGGTTAAAACATTTTAATGCATCGAGGAATTGTATTTTGGGAAATAGTGAATTTTCAGTAGTGAAATTGAATGCTTGTACATAGGACCTGTGCTGTGTTTCTAAAATGTTATTTAAAAAACGATTTAGGGGTAAATGCATGCTTTTTATATTTTTTAGAATGACTTATTAGTGCTTGCCTTAATTAATAAATATATTTGAACCTTTTACAATGATGCCACCTGCACTACCTCAGATTCCATGTCACTAGAGAAACTACTCAATTTTACATAATGCAATTCCCCTATGCTGCAAAACCTATTTACCAAGCATAATCCAAAAACATGACACAAACCAACCAGACAGAAACTCAATCTGCATCCTAATATGAGGTAATGCAGATTACATCATTGTAAAAGGTTCAAATATATTTATTTAATGAGGAAGACACTAATAATTCCTTATGAAAAATATAAAAGCCATTCAATTACCCCAAAGTTGTTTTTAAAATTACATTTTAGAAACACAGCACAGGTCCTATGTACAAGCATTCAATTTCACTACTGAAAATTCTCTATTTTACAAAAGACAATTTCTCTATGCAACACAATATTTAAACCAAGCATTATCCAAAAATATGACTAATCTGAGGAAACATAGATGACATGATTGTGAAATGTGCTAATATATTTTTTGAATCATGCAGATACTGTCTAATCAACCTTTTTCTTTGTAATATTCTAGCCTTGAGTTACTCCCTATTACACCTTTTGTCTGTTTTATACCGTCTCTCTTTCTCTTTCTGACTTTTTTTCTCTCTTCTTGTTACACCCTCTGTCTGACCTACTTCTTGTAACATCCTGTCTCTGATTTACTTCCTCTTACACCCTCTCTCAAACTTACTCTCCGTCTCTTCCTTTGCAGGCTTTCTCTGTTTTAGTCTCTTTTACAACTTTTTCTCTTCTAACACCCTCTCTCTGTGTTACTTCCTGTTACACCCTCTCTCTGTTTTACAACCTGTTACATCCTTTTTCTGACTTACTCCCTTTTTTGACTTACTCCCTCTCCCTATTACATCCTTTTTCTGTCTTTCACAATATTATACACTCTCTTTGTCTTAGTCCTTTTGTATGTTTTACTCCCTCTACCTGTTTCTTTGTTTGAGTCTCTATGTGTTTTTGTGTTACTCCCTCTAGCTGTTTTTCTTTGTCTTACTCCTAGTTATATAGTTGCTGTGGTATAAACTTAGATATGTTGCAAATTAGTGTTTATATTGTTTGCTTATTGTCATTGCTTTGTTGTTTGCTAATAGTGGTCTATAATGTGTTATTTTTTTTGTTTACCACAGATTGAAATCAACATTTGAAAAGTAAGCAAAAATGCAGTCAAGGCAAAGGAGAAGAAAAAATACCATACGGAATACAACAAAATCAGCAACGGAATTAAAGGAATCCTCTACAACAACTCCTTCAAAAAACACCAAAAAAGCTCCTGGTAAGACAACTAAGTCTTTTTTTCGCAACATATGTAGAACAAAAACAAATTTTAACGGTAATGTGAAGATCCAGAAGGAGATAGCACATTTGAAAAGGAAGGAGAGGCCCTCAAAAAATGTCTCTACTGGAGCAGGAGAGAAGAGAATGGATAGCAATAGAATGCAAAATGTATTTAGGGACATTCGTAGACGAATGTTTCGCAATAGGGTAGTTTTAAATTTGCTAAAAAATGAAAAGAAAGGTAAACAGAGAGCTGCTTTTTACAAGAAAAAGAAAAGTGTAGAGAAGATTGTTGATCAGGCTTTTGAAGTTAAGAAAAATTATTTATTTTAGTAATTAATAGAATTAGGATACTTAACAAGGCAATTGATGTTTTCAAATCGAACAGTAGATGGAAAAGAATAATTATTGGACTAATTTTTGTAAAGTATTTTCTGGAGAATGGATGCATAGTTCAAGTTCTGAGCCATTTTTAATGAGGAGAGTTACTTTCAGGAAAATGATTTGGTGCATGCAGTTGACACCAGTGGTCGAGCATATGAGGTGAAAGATGGTTGTCCAATGGAAAAAGAGAAACTTGTGTCTAGAGATGCGGAAGAGGTGTTAGCAAATGAAGTTTTAGGGAGACGTACTAAGGGTCCAGTGTATACATGGAAGTGCAGTAGAATTTGTAGTGTGCGACAGGATTCAATCGATTTGCTTCGACATTTCTTACGTACATATAGTAAGAAAAGGGTAAAACAGAAAGTGAAGATCTTGCAAGAGTTAGATTCTTGCAGAGTGAGAGAAAACACAGGTTTGCATGGGCATTCACTGGCTTGTCTTTCTAGAAAAGTATGTCAGAGTGTTTTTCACCATTTTAGGGTGTTAGCAGTGCATCATAATAAGGTGAGGAAATTAGTAAGAAGATTGTATTATGCAAAAAGTCCAGCACTTAAGCTTTAACAGTTAAACAGTGCTCTTTTGCATGGATCTGAAGTAGATGTGAAGACTATTTGTGAAGAAATTGAGTTTTGTTATTTTGGGAACAAAGAGGACAGTGTAGAAATGGATATAGTAATGGATGGTAATGTGGAAGACAATGTACAGATTTCAAGTATAGAAAAGTTTGACAAGGAAATTACCAAGTTTAAGGTGAAATCAAGTGAAAGGCCGAATTTAACTTGTGTGTGTTGTCGACGGACTCATTATAAGATTCAGACTAAGTTAGTTGATTTATATGCAAAATGTGAATTGGAAAATAATTGTGAATGGAAGGATTTTGTAAGTTATTTGTTGGTGGAGAATTCTTTCGATTTGAGTTTTGATCAACGTATTTGTACTTATTGTTTGAAAAAATTAAATGAAATAGAATGCCTGCTAGAGCTGTTCATAATAATCTTCAGTTGATAGATATTCCTACTGAATTGATGGATTTAAATACTTATGAATCAATTTTGATTCAATGTGTCCATCCTTTTCAAGCTTTGTTCGCATGGAGCCTAAGATAGGGAAATTACCTCCTACAGATTTACAAAGAGGATTAAAGGGAAGAGTTGTTTATTTGCCTCTAGATGTCAAGAAAAATATTGATACAATTGGTGTAGAAAGAGTAGAAGAGGATCCTCTGGTTATTCTAGTTAATGGGGTTCCGACAAAGAGTAAGAAAATCTGGCAAGATTTAGTGGATGTTAGGAAAGTCAAAAAGGCAACGTTGTATTTGGTCAAAAACAATGAGTACTATAAAGATGTAAGTGTTGGAGCAGAGGAAACAGCTACAGAAGAAGACAGTGATTGTTCAGTTGGCCAAATTGAAAAAGTTGATGTGTCTAGAAGTGAAGAAATATATGAACATTATACTGTTCATCCTTTGCATTCCAAAGACGTAATGGGGAATGCAATTGATTTGTTTCTAATGAAAGCAGCAAAAGGAAGTCCTATTAGTGTATAGGAAGAAAGTTTGGAAGCTCGTTGTTTTCCACAGTTATTTCCAACAGGTCGAGGTGGACGATATGACGATCGACCAGTTCAAATTCCTGCAGCTGAATACCGGACTTTAAGATTATATGCTGAAGATCCAAGGTTTCGTCAATGCATTCCGTATTTGTTTCATCTACTGTATGAAAGTGATTTGTCTGGGCTTTCTTATGCAGTTATTCATATACTGAAAAGTGGAGCTCATCTGCAAAATGTTTCGGCGAGGGACTTTATGGAGAAAGTCAATCTGCAAGACAGTATTTTGGAATCTCAGCTAATCAATCTCATGGCATGTCAGCGTGGAACAAACGAGTATTGGTTCCGTCGTCATGGGGAATTGAAATGTATGCTAAGAAACTTAGGAACTCTTACATGGTTCCTCACTCTTAGCTGTGCTGAGTATGCATGGGACGACTTACTTCAATTTCTATGAGAGGCAAATGGAAACATACAAAATATAGAATTGAAAACACCTGGAGAACTGTGTTCTTTGGATCTAGTGAATGTTTGCAGATATTTTAATCGTAGATTTGAAGCTATGATGTCTTTTATTACCAACAATTGGATTTCTTTTGGAGGAAGGAATATCAAGCGAGAGGTGCTCCTCACATACATATGTTGTTATGGATTAAAGATGCACCCAAATTTGGAACTGATTCGGATGACACAGTGATGAGTTTCATTGAAGAATATTCAACATGTGGTGTTCCAAAAACTAGTGAAGAAAACAGTTTAAGGCAACAAGTTTTAAGTTTTCAATCTCATCGTTGTGGAAAGTACTGTCGTCGAAAATTTAAAAACAAGGAGAAATTCTACACAAAATGTCGTTTCTCGTTTCCACGACCAGCGATTTCTAAAGGAAGAGTAAATAATTTGATGTCTTCTCTGCGACATACTGTGACAAGGAAATCACCAAAAAATACATACAATTTAAAAAGAAACGAAGAGTCCAAGTACATCAACGACTACAACCCAGTGATTTTATCCTTGTAGAATGCTAACATGGATATTCAGTTCGTTGCTGACAACTCTATTGCTGTGGCTCGATATGTGATGTTTTACATCACAAAAAAAGAAAATACTGAACTGAAGGAAATGTGGGAAGACATTTCACATGAAAAGAGTATAATTAAAAAATTATACAGTTTCAGTGTGAAGATGTTGCATCGAGAAATTGGAGCATATGAATGTTCTGATCGGTTATCATCAGCAAGTCTCTATGCCAAATCAAGAACAATCATTTGGGTGAGTCTAGGTCTTGCTGCAACATGAAACCGAGTTTTGAAATCTGTACAAGAAATTGAATATTTGGCGGAGAAAGAACCAAACAGTTCAGATATTTTGAAGACAAACATGTTAGATACATACTATCCAAATAGAAGTACTCACCCTGAGAACACTTGTTTGTATGAAGTTCTGCAAAACTAGTTATAAGAGGAACATCACAGAAGATATCAATAATGAAAAATATGCTGTCATTGGAAATGAAGGATGTCTAGTGAAGCAGAGAAAAGGCCATTTGATTAATCATCGAAAATTGAGTTGCGAATCTCCAGACAAAAGAGAATTTTACTATTTAGCTCTTTTGCAACTCTTTAAGCCATGGCATACAGAAGAGGAACTAATTGGAGATTTTCTCTGTTATGAAGACTCTTTTAATGCAACCAAGGATACCATAGAATGTCCTGTTTTTCCAAATTATCTGCAAATGTTGAACGAAGAAATAGAGCAAGAAACCACAATTGCTGAAGAGATTGCTAGAGACAGTTCTCAAGACAGTCAGAGTTCTACTTCATTGAGTCAGGATCCACTAGGAGGACCAATTATCCAAAATGAAGCTGCAACTGCCATGGATGAGGTGGAAAGAGCTATGGAAGAAGCTCAAGAGGATGTAGCTACCTTAGAAGATTTGGTAAAGCAACTAAACGTTGAGCAGAAAATGATATATGACGAAGTCACAGAACAGATAGAACATGGATTCAGACATGAGAAAAAGAGTGCTCATGTACATCATTTAAGCCTGTCCGACTGTACGTAAGTAGAGAAGCGGGAACAGGAAAAAGTTTTCTGATTAAAGCCATTTCAACTTATTTGCAGAAAAGGACTGAATCATCGCTGTCTTGTGTTGTAACCGCTCCAACTGGACTGGCAGCACATAACATTAAAGGGATTACTCTACATCGTTTACTGATGCTGCCAGTTGAGCATGATAATAAATTGCCTTACAACAAGCTATCTGGAGATGGGTGTTCTGAAGTTTCCAGAGTCCTGAAGAAAATGAAACTTCTTATCATTGATGAAGTAAGCATGGTCTCAAATCTAATGCATGCTTTTGTGCATTTGAGAAGGCAAGAAATTCTTAGAACAGAGTATGATGTGTTATTTGGAGGAAAACACATTATTGTCTTAGGAGATCTACTGCAGTTGACTCCAGTAAAAGGACAACCAGTGTTTAAAATGCTCACGCATGAAGATACCAGTAAGTCGCTTGGAAGCATTGGAAACGTTAATATATGGTTACATTTTAAATATGCAGAACTGCTTCAAAATATGCGACAGGCAAAGGATGAAGATTATAAAAATATTCTACAAGATGTAAGAATCGGAAAAGTAAGTGAGCTTGGGAAAAAAGCTTTACATGGTCGATTAATTTCAAATTTGTATCCAAATGAAAACATTCTTCCAGAGAATATTTTTAAAAAAATTACTGAGAAGAAATCTGGGATATGTTTGAAGCCAACTCTGCAAGAATGTTCCATCTTCAACAACAAAATGTTAAAGTTAGAAAATGAAGAGATTGTGAAACTGGAAGCAATAGATAAAATAGAGCATATTGGTGCAACAATTGTTTTGTCAGAAAATTTGAAAACTAAATTGGATTCATTAGAGAAGAATATATCTAAAACAGCTGGTTTTGAAAAGACTCTGAATGTGTGTTTAAATTGTCGTATCATTTTGAGAAGGAATTTAAATGTTGAAAGAGGTCTGGTAAATGGAGCAATGGGTCATGTTGTTGATTTTGTGAATTATAGAAATAGAGATGGAATTGAACTTTTAAAAATAAAATTTGATGGCATTGAGCAAGTACAACAAATCAGTCGTTGTTCTGCTGGATTTTTGCTTGTAAAAGACTTATATGTTCGCCGAAAACAGTTTCCTGTTTGTTTGGCATATGCGGTGACAATTAATAAATCTCAAGGTTTAAGTGTAGATAGTGCTTTGGTGAACATTGGAAGTTCTGTGTTTAAAGAGGGTATGGCATATGTGGCATTATCACGAGTCAGAACTTTATCAGGATTGTACTTGATTGAGTGTGATGAGACAAAGATTTGTGCAGATCTAGATTGTGTTAAAGAATACAATAGGTTAAGAAGAGAGTATGCTCCACATTTGCCTCAATATCCTCTGTTTGAAAAACGTGTGGTAGGCCGAAAAAGAAGAAATGAAAATAATTGCAGTGAGGTAGTAGCAAAAAGACAAAAAGTAGATGAAACTGTAATTGTAAGCAGAAAGAAAAAGCATTCTGTTCAAGATGTTGTTGGATTTAAATTTGAAAACAGTTCTGGTGTCAACTGCTATGCTAATGTAGTGGTTAATATTGTTTTTTTTCTTAAAACTTTACAAGAACAGATTGTTGAAAATCGGGATCAAAGATTCTGCGGTTTATTGAATTCTGTGCTTCGGAAATGTAGCAGTGATGGAGCAAAAATAGAAAGTGTAACAGAAATTCGAAATATTTTAGACATGTGTTCTGGTCAAGATAAATTTTCACAGAACATTCAGCAGGATTGTCAGGAATGTTTAATGTATATGTTTGGTGTTTTGGAAGATGAAGGTGTAGATGTAGAAAATCTTTTTAGCCTTTCTTATCAATGGCAGCATGATTGCCACAATTGTAGTTTATCAAGTACTGCTAGAATAGACACTGAAAGATTTATATATTTGACTTTACCAGACTGCAAATCAGCATCATTTAATAATCTAGTTAAAGCAGCTGATCATAATATGGTGTGTACCCAATGTAAGTGTCCAATGCTGTCCACATTATTTATACAAACTTATGGTCAGTATGTCATTTTAGTTTTCCAACGATGTAGACCTGATGGAACTAAATTGACAACTTGTATCAAAAATGTTGTGGCTTCTCAGTTATCAATTTCAGGAAGAACATTTAGAACTGTAGCTATTATTTATCATGACGGTCCTTCGACAACATCAGGACATTATACATGCTACTTAAAATGTCAAAAAGGTTGGAGTTACTGCAATGATTCTCATTTGACTTATAAACAACGTTTGCCTTTTGACTTAAAAAATTCTTATCTAGTGTTTTTAGAACCAAAGTTTTAGTAAAGGTAATTGGCCTTTGAAGGCGGGAGCAGTTAATAAAAGGTAGTTAGTTAGTTAGTCTAATGTTTAAAATTATTTATCTCATATAGGTACTGTAAGTGGATCTCATAGTAAGTGATATCAGTTTTATAGGAAATGTTGAACATGAGTGATCAAAAAAGAGAATATGAATTTTTAAACATTGTGAAAATGTCATATGAGCTTTTCTTTGAAAACTTCGGGTAAACTGTAATTTCAGAGTTTAATTAGAGAAAATTCAAAATATACTCATATATCTGACACTATTTGGCCGTAAGGAAAGTTCAAGGTATGAGTAATAAGTCATAACTTAACACAGGAGGAAAATGAAAACGTTGAGAATTATTTCAGATGTTCTTAGACCCTTTTTCATAGAAAGTCGATGAAATGGAAGTTTTAGAGAACAGCCGAGTATTTTCCTACGAAAAGGACCTTCACTATCTACTATTTGGCCTCAAGGAAAAGTAAGTGAATCAAAGATTAGTGTACATATATGATTTGTAAGTTCATATGTTTTTTTTTAAACACAATCTTTTAGATTGTGTTTTTTTTCCGCTGTTATATGATGAAGAGTTTGAACTCACTGTTTTAAGTGAAATTCAATATATTCTGAGAACAGCAAAAATAAAAATGTAACATATTGTATACGTCATTCTATAGTTTGCATTGTGTAATTTATATTGTATTCCCATTGTCTCACACTCATTTTCCTTTTTCCACCCTTATTCAGCTCTCTTTACTCACTTACACTGCCTTTATTTCACTTTGTTTTATCGCTGTTCCTTTACTCCACTTCTTTCACAACTCCTCAATCCAATTTCAACTGTCTGCATTTCCTCTCTCCCTTGCACCACTTTTCAGCTTTCTCACATTCTCTCAGTACCACTCTTTAGTTCTCTTCCCCTCTCTTTCCTTCTTTTGCTCCTTTACTCTTTTTCCTTTCTTCACTCATTGTACTGCACTTTACTCAGTCCTTCTCTTTGTCTTTCTGTGTACTTACTTCCTCACTCATTTTTCCTCTATCGTTCTCTATTAACCTCATTCCTTTCATCCCTTCACTCTGTGACTCCCCTTCACTCACTCTCAGTCATCTTCAATTCCTCTTTCTTGTAAATAGATCCTCATTTAGACTCCTTTCCCTTTCACTCATTTTCCTTTTACTTACTTCTCTTTCCTGATTTCGTTTTGGTATGTCACATTCTTTTAGTATCTTACTTACCTTCAGTAATTTGTTCTCCTTCTATTTCTTTTTCCCTCTTTTTTGTCTCTCTACATTACTTTATTTACGTTTCTGTATCCTTCACTCTTGCTTTATTTTTAGTACACTTTTTTTTATTTTTTACCTCTTGACCTGTTTCTTCTATTTTAAAATATATATTTTACTAAATATAACTTTTTTTTTCTTTTGTCTTTCACAGATATAAAGTGTAGTTTAAACATGCAAGTAAGTTTTCATTAATTATATGGTAAGTGTGACTAAAAAATGTAGTTTGTCATCACCCTTTGCTTTAACCTCACTACTTGTCACTGACCATGTCATGCGTGATGTAATATGTGACGTCATCAGCAGTGCATTACACGCGCAAGTTATAGTGAGTCCAACTAACTATAACGTGGAATTTCAATGGTTTTATTTAGTGAAATTTCCAGCTAACTATAACTGGTGTGAAACCTATGGTTTTTTCAGTGAATATATATATATATATATATATATATATATATATATTCACAAATGTAGGTGATTTTTTAAGAGGAAAAAAAATTTTCCTCACTTGTTAATATTACTATTTTCTTTTAAAATTACAATCACCACACATGTTAAATTTTGCATTTTATTGGCAATGAATCCACGTGGCATGTAGATATGGTGGAATCAAGTTTCTTTAGCAGTTTCTCAAGCCTCCATCAATAATTGAAATAATTAGCTTTTTCTCTGTCTTTTGGTGCTGATGCATGTGTGCTTTCAAAAGTTTCAATTGCCTATTTATGTCACTCTGTCCCCTCTGAACCGATGCTCTGCTTATTTCATCTAGCTAGTAGATCGGTTAAATACATTCCACATGGAAATTTTGTAGAGACACAGTAGACTCGAAAATGAATGTAATTCTCAATTTAATTATGCCCAAGACTGTTCCAGTACCTCTTGTCATGTCGGCCTTAACCATAAAGACCAGGTCTAAGCTGCTGCTTCTTCAGTGGCTAATGTACTGTATACACAGGGTGCAGAATAAATTTGTCTAATTTGACATCTGGCGCCTGTCGTGTACTTTTAGATGATTTTGCCTAATTGAAGCTGTTGATCCTTCCGTTGGGGGGTAATTGTTTTACTCCCAGTAGTTTCAAAAAACAGGGTACTGTCCGCCTATTGCCACCGGTTCATGCAGAGGGCCTACTTTTGATACTAAATACAAAGTTACCCTTCAACGTCCTCCCAAATCCACCCCTTACGTTATTGTTCTAGAGCCAGTTCCACTGCTCACTCCCGTTCAGAAAGAAGAATGGTGGGGCTTAAAGTTGTGCAGCAATTGAAAACCAATGCAGGGTGGAAGGATAATTTGTTCAGGGAAATCATTTCCGTGAGAAGGATGGATTGGGTAGGTCATTGTCATAAATGTTGCAGTGGGGTTGTGTGATGATTAATTTTAGGAAACCAGCAGTTGTGAGGGGTCTGTTGCATTGTCTGAACAATTTCATCACGATTTTTGGGGAGAATCGAAGCTCATCCATTTGGTTATATTTATGGTCTACCTCAAACATTTTGGGCCAAGTTTTATTATTTAGGTTGGAAACATGGGCGAACGAAAATAATATCGTATCCAATACTCACAAGTTTTCTTCGTGGTACAGGTACGGTTGAGCAGTATACTAACCAATTCCTTATTTTAGGGGAATATGTGAATACCAGGAAGGGTGCCATCCATATGGCCTTTATGGACCTCTCTGTGCTTTTCATACTGTCAATCACATGAAATTGTGGGTTATGATGGAGAAGATGGGGGTGGAGAAAGCTCTGGTGGGTCTTCTCTGCTGTTTAGATTAGGACACTTTTCTTAAGTCCGGCATAGCCAATATGGTGAATGTACTCCTTTAATTAAATTGCCCCGGGGTATTCTCCAAGGAATATCCTTGTCTCCTTATTATTGCTTATTTATAAAAAGTCTGGAAAATTATTTAGTACGCAGAGGAAAGGTTATGCTTCAAACAGGTAAATGAGCAATTCCGTTTTTTCTTTATATGGACGATGGTGTTCTCATTGTGACAACTGCTTATGGGTTACAGTCCCTGCTGGATGGTTTTGTTTTGTTTATGAATGTTTTACATTTAAATGTTAGCATGTCGAAATCATTCACTATTGTCTGTAGACCATCTAAGACTTCTGTTGAATCTCATTCGAAAGGGATGTCAAGGATTTTTTAATTATTTAGGTATTCTTTTTGATGATGAACTAAAATAGTGACATTAAGTTAACTTAAGATGTATCCAGGAATATGTGACGTTACAACGCCACATATTACATCGCGGTAGGTAACAACGCAGATGTTACTTATCCGCATTGTTATCACACATGGCTTTACATCGCAAGTCGTTTCTACGACTTGCACTAGATGGCGTGCTGGATTTAGAAATAGTATAAATTAATTTTCCTACTCCAGTTAGCGCAACAGCAGGGAATGTTTTGGACTTAAAATCCAACACATTACCTGGTGTTGCACGCCATCTAGTCATCGAAACGACTTGCCATGCGTGGTAACAACGTGCACGATGTAATATCTGCGTTGTTACCAACGTGCATGGTACTGACAGAGTTGTAAACGCTGCCTCTCTGTATGCAGTTGCAGAGAATGATCAGCGCCATCTTTAGGTTTGCATCAAGGCTTCATCATAAACATGAAAGGGGAACTCATTTACATTTCTGAAACTAAATGTATCCCAGCTGGATTATATGGGGCAGGAGTTTGGGGATATATTAACATTTGACCGCTTCAGAGGGATGAGGACAACTTTAACATAAGCTGCTCTCCGTATCCAAGAGTACAGCTAACATACTCTGCCATGAGGACACCGGGATGAATTATTTAGTTGACTTAATATGAGTGTCTTCCTTGTTTCTGTGGCATGAAGTCTGGCGTACACCTGATGCAGGATTTTCTAGGCTAATGCTCAGGGTTTGTTTTGAGCTTGATAACGTGGTGGAAATCCATGGCTTATGTGCCTGAATGATAATTTTTTCTATGATGGGTGTTCCGGAATATTATAATATTCAGGAATCACAGGAGTTAGTCTCAAAAGATACTGTAAAAATACTTAATTTTAGTTATGGACAAGTTGAGTAACCTAAAGACATTCTTTGTGCAGATGGTTGTTGGGCACTGTATGTGTCTGTATCACCATGGGTATAAACTTAATGTTCATACATAGTCTGCAGTATATATTGTATCGTGCTTGTTTCTGATTAGGCACTGTGCATTTTCTGTTTGCCTTCCTGGTTCAGGGTACTTGGTTTGCTCATCTTCCTACTTGTCTGTGTGGTCACTGACAGCGTCAAAGCATTAGTCACTTTATGCCCTTTAGTGCACATCTCGTAGGCTTTTCCATGTCCCTTTCTTACGTGCCACTAACATTAGAAAATCATCCTTCAATGCTGTTTTACAACAATTAGGCTCATTCAGCCACATGCATCAAGCTAAAAACCGGTCGCAAACGGGCAGATTCTCAGAATCTGCCCCTTTGCGACTGGTATTTTTGCATTTGGGATGCATCATCCTAAATGCAAAAATCGCAATTTAAGGAATCTCTAAATTGAGATTCCTTAAATTGCGATTGCATTTAAGGAATCTCAAATTGAGATTCCTTAAATGCAATGCATCAAAGTCAAAAATTGTGTGATTTCGCTAATAGGAGTAGCAAATTACCATGAAGCTGAACTTCATGGTAATTTGCAAAAACTTCGAAAAATGCACTTTTGTGCATTTTTCAAAGTTTCATGTTGCGCACACACATGCCCTTAGGGCATGTGTGTGTGCAACATGTGTGCACAGATCAATGTCAGGGGTGCAACAGGGTGTCCTTTTGACACCCTGGCACCCTTGAAATTGCATCCTCAATTTGCGATTCTCTAATTGAGAATCGCAAATTGAGAATGTTTTCCCATTCATTCCTATGGGCCTCTAGGTCCATAGGAATAAATGGGGAGGTATTTCTTAATGGCGATTCGCAATTTGCGAGTTGCAATTAAGGAATGTTTAGAAATCGCTATTTTTTAAGTGATTTCGAACAGGCACATGCATCAAGCTATGAGTTTGCGATTCCTTATTTGCGATTTTTAAGGAATTGCAAATAAGGAATCGCAAAATGCGATGCATTATGAAATCTGCGAAAAAATAAGAAATCTGTGAAAATTGCAGAATATTTTGCGATTTTGTTTTTTGCGATTTCAAAATTTGTGATTCCGCAATTTCTGGAGTTGCACATTGATGCATGTTGATGACATCAGAACCGGGAGGCCTGCACTTCAAGTCTCATTTTCAGTGAAGAGGCTCAGGGAGAGGAGGGAGCTGGCTCTGGGAGTAGAAGAGGAGTTGGAGAGAGAGATTGAAAACACCTGACAAACAACTGAAAATGGAAGCTGCTCAAACTGCAGAGGACAGCCAAACAGGCAGGAAAAGAAAAGTGAATTTTCAGAAAAAGAAATTGAAACACTGATTGAGAGAGTAGTGTACAGCCATGACAAGCTGTTTGGCAAAGCTTCTTTAAAGGTACCAGAGCAGGAGAAAAGGAAAATATGGATCCGGATCCAGAACAGAGTTAATGCAAATGGGGTGATACACCGCACCAATGAAGAGCTAAAAAAGCGATGGTACGATCTGCGCAGTCGGGCTAAGGAGCGCATTGAAGACCGGTTGAAGGAGGCACATACAACAGGAGGGGGAACACCAACAGACACTGGAAATACTCCCCTGGAGGACTTGGTGGAGCCCACAATCCAGCCTGAAGATGTTGTTGATGTGACGCAGCTGGACACCTCAGGAGCTGAACACACATCTGAAAGTAAGAGGAATGCATGTTGCCATTGTCCCAATTACTTAAGTCAGAACTTCAGCCCAGCACAGCGTAAGTGCACACTGTAAAGCATTTACTACATTTTTTATTAAAAAGGGAAGTGCATTATGGGAGATGTAGGCAGGGAAAGGACTTACAATGACAAACACACACATATGTCAAAAACAAATACAACTAGTGTAGCAGATGTTCACATGAAGTGAAAATGTAATAATTGTGTACTGTGATATGGCCTCACAAGCATACAGTAATGCTGTCTTGCACTGTTTAACCTCACAGATGAAGAACGTGGTGAGGCCGGGGATAGTGAGGTCCTGGAAATGCAGCACACCAGCGCATCTGAACATGAGGACACACCAGCTCTGCCAACGACATAGTCACGTGTACCACATTCCCGTAGGTCACCTGTCCCAACACTGGTTCCCATGGCATCAGATGATGAGGCCAATGCAGCACCTGAGGTCAGCCTTCGGCAAAGTACTAGCACCACAACTACACCAACACAGAACTGTAGAGGCAATCTCAGTGTGCGACGGAAAAGATGCAGAGTGCACAGACCACAGCAGGTGGAGCAGACAAATAAGGTTTGGGGTGGCCTTGAGGGACAGATGCTTTGTACACATCGCCTGCAGAGCAAGAACACTCGATTAGTCAAGATGGAAATAGCAAAGATGTCAGAAAACATAGCAGTACTGTCCAGTAGTGTGAAGGAACTGACCAAGGTCATGCAGGAGAGGCATGCATCGCACAATAGACAGCATCTGCAACTCACGCAGCAGCTCAAACTGCATGTCAAGTCAAACAATAGGCTGGCCACTACAACTGCACTGCTGGCACGTAGGTCTGTGACCATGCAAACCCAAATGTGTCATTGGAGCGGAGATGTAGCCAAAGCACTAGACCAAGGAACCAATGCTGTTGAGATGATGAATGCATCCACTAGTGGAGGCAACATGTCTGCGCAGGAAGAAAGTAGTGAGTGTGCCTCAAGCATGGGCAGTACAATAATGCTGGTTACCACTGCAGTAAGACGCAATACACGCAGCGGCACCCCCTCCACTCCCAACTTGAGGCAAGAAGATGCTGCCACTGACAGGCATCAGGGTGTTCGTGGGAGAAAGCGCTAGGCTCCCATGTACATTGTTTTTCTAAGATGGTGACGTAACCATTGTTACAATGTGACCTTATTACTGACTTTCATGTAATTGTTCCTTTGAATCTTTACATGTTTCTTTGCAAGACTCTTGTGCCACTACTCACTTTGAAAGTGTGCTTCAACACCCTGGTCATAATTCATTTACATAAAGCTTACTTTTCTTTTCATATACTGTGTTTGTGCCATCATTACTTACCTTAGAAGTCATTTTGTGTGATCTCCAATCTTTGCCTGCGCCCTTCTGCTGTGCCTGATCCTTGTAGGGCACAGTGGTGTTGCACTTGCTGGTTGACATCCTCCGAGTCACTGTCAGACAGCTCCATTTCCAAACCTCCCTTTGTCACAATGTTGTGCAGCATGGCACATGTTGCCACTATCTTGCAGCATTGTTCAGGGTTGTATTTCAGTTCTCCACCGGTCTTATGAAGGCGTCTAAATCGGCTCTTTAGAAGCCCAAAAGTACGCTCTATGACGTTCCTTGTTGATATATGTGCTGCATTGTATCTCTTTTGGGCAGCAGTTGTAGGATTGAGATAAGGGGTCATGAGGTAATTCCGCAAGGCGTATGCGCTGTCACCTACATGTGAGGAAGTAAAGGCTGTCAGTGGTTGTTTGACATTGACATACGTGCAATGAATGTATTACTGTATTGCACATATTTACCTAGCAAATGTCCCTCTCCAAATTCTCCCATTTCAAGACGGGTGTGAAATCCACTTTGCCTGAAGATATATGAATCATTTGCACTGCCGGAAATTGCGCCACAATGTCCGTTATAATGTTTTTGGCATTACACACAACCTGAATATTGAGGGAATGATAACATTTCCTATTCCTGTACAAATATTCCTGTGCTGCTGGGGAACATACTGCCACATGGCTGCAATCAATACAACCCAGAACTTGTGTGAAGCCTGCAATCTGGTAAAACTCCTGCTTAGTCTTAGCAATGTCATGGGCTGTGGTAGGGAGACTTGTGTGTGAGTCTATCCGGACCATCATGGCATCAAGGAATGCTTTGAATATTCTTGACAATGCGCATTGCGACACACCTCCTGCTACTGCAATTACACCCTGAAAACTGCCTGACGCCAGTAGATGTAGGCAACATAAAACCTGTACATGCGTTGGGATTGCATTGGTCCTATGAGTCTGTCGTTGCAGGATGGGGTCCAATTCATTGATGAGATCATGTATCATTGCTGCATTCAGCCTATACTTATCGTATATCTTCTCCTCCTGCTGTCCTAGCAAAGTTATGCGGACTCTGAAGATGCGCTCATTGATTCGCCTCCCTCTCTGTCGAGCAGCCTGCAACCTCAACCTCCTCGCCACCAGGTGCAGCCCTGCCATTTTGACTTGTGGTAGCTCATTGTGGGTGTGTTTAAAAAAGTTTCTGTTGATTTGCAGCTGTTTCATATTTGCATTCATGATTGCAACCTGGTTGTGTCCCTCCTTAATTTGCTATTGCAATTTTGTGATTCCTAGGAAAATCACTATTTGCGATTTTTTATGCTTTTCAATTGCGTTTCTTTATTTGCGATTCTGTATTTGAGAATCGCAAATAAAGAATCGCAAATGCTTTCTCAGAATAATTTTGCAATTCCTTATTTTTGCGAAAAAATTAATATTTTCGCAAAAATAAGATTGATGCATTGCCACACAGTAATTTGCGATCGCAAATGCCTTTTTTTTGCGATTTGCACATTTTGCAATTTCTTAATCGCTTGATGCATATGCGCGATTGAGATTTATTAGGCTGTTCTAAATTATATTAGAACATCTCTGAGATTTGGAAAACAGTAAGGCACTTCTGTCACATTGTAAAGCTTAATAGTATCTGATATGTTGTTTTGTTTGTTTTGGATGTTGAAAACTTATCACTGGATTAGGATATTTTTATTATATATGATTGTAATTTTCTACCTATTGATTTCATTGGTGCTGTATTTTGATGACATGTATTTGTTATTTGTCTGTAAGCTTTTAAGTTTTTTTTGCTGAATAAAGGAATTATTAAGGACTGACAATTTTTGAATTGTCTATTTGTGTCACTCCGTCCCCGATAACTTATGAACAGAAGGGCATTGCAGTAAATGGACGTAAATAAACAACATGTTCTTTGCACCTTTGAAAAGCTAAAATAATTAACTTCTAACACATTGACGACACGCGATGAAAACATTGATTAAAGCAGGCTGAACCCCAGGTCTCCAGCTGTTTGTCATGCTGCATGAACAGTTTGAAGTTTTGATCCATGATGTCAAAAGGCCCTAACACACATTTCCAGTTACACCAGTAGCAGCACAGGGGCCTTCCTTCCTGATCCATAATGCAGTGCATACTTGCTGAGCAAGCATCCTTTTCCGGGCACAAATCCCATGATACACACGTTGCTTCTGGCCATTGCAGCAGGAGACCTCGAGGAAACGCAATTAGCACAAATCAAAGATTACAATACAAATGAGAACGAACGAGGGAGGCAAAAAATGTGACGTCTTACACTAGAGCAATAAGGAACGTATTCACAAAATGAAGCATTGACAAGGGCAACGGTTTTGTCATTTTATAGGTACCTCTGGACTTTGGTATATGTGGTAGTCACTTTGTATGCCTATTCTGGGATGTGCTGTTTAGTTGGATTGGTTAATAGTTGAGTGAAATGCTCATGTGATTGTTGGTAAATGTGTAGCTGTAGTGGCCTTGCAGGATGTTATGCTGAGAATTACCTTTTGAGGCACGTGTGCCCTGCCCCCATCGACCTCCACCCATAAAACTAAAAAACAAAGGTTTCAGGGGCTGCAGCCCATGTCATGGGGTGTTTTCACAGATCGTAATGCACATCAGTTGTTTGCAGCCTCCAAAGGCACACAGTGGCGGCTGCTGAACTTTGAAAGAGGTGGGGCGTAATTTTCTTCCTCAAATTAGACCGAGCAAAAGTGCAAGTCACCTTACTTTCAGAGGATCCAGGAGTGTTTTCGCTTTTGAGGAAACGCTAACTTTAAAATAAGTGCCAGTTGGTGCATTTTACAACACATTTGAGTTACCCAGGCCTCCATTAGCAGTTATCACATTTAGGGCCTGCCTCATCCATAACATGAGTAAACATCACCCAATTCTCTACTTGCTGGCTTTGTTTCCACTGATACCATGGTCCCTTCACTTGTCACAAAGCACCTGTAAACACCCTCGAACCTAATTAGACAACTTGCACATATGTTTATTCTCCCACAGATAGCTTTAAAAAGGTTTCACTGTCTTGCTGATAATCTCCTGCCAGTTCCACATACCTCTGAGTCATAAAACAATCATGCACATGCCTACACACAACCAATTAACAAAAGTCACATGCACACACCCGACCAAGCTAACTCACACCTATTCATAAACACACTCACTCATACATAACTCCCACCTATTCATAAACACACATTCACATACCTCTCAGTCCGTACCCTCCAGCCTTAATCGTCCACCTACAGCTGAGCAACACATACTGTAAGGACAGTCACTGCACCCATGCACACTAACAAAAGGGGCCACTGTGACAGCCCTAGGCGCACTGAGGAGACAAAGCCTTCATACACTCGGGAGATGGCAACAGTGCAATATATAAAACAAATTTTACCAAGCGATGAGCATGTTGCTTATTTCCTTTTCCCAGAGTGCGTTTCCAAATCACTGTTTTTCACGCAACAGTCGGTCTTAATTGCGCAGAAGTGGCCTCTAGGTGTCTGCGTGACAACAGGTTGTGGATGTGTGTTCAAAGCAGGGCACGACTGACAGCTCTGCATTTTATTGTGAAGGGAGTGGAGTTTCTCACGTGCAGAACGTGCTCAAACCATCGACTATCGTCAATGCACAACTTCAAATTGTCACTTATGAGACAATTAGTTAAGTATATTAATTAGGTACTCAGCTGCTTAACTTTAAGAAACGCGAAGTAAAAGAAAATGTAGTGCAATCGGATTCTGGTTCAATTTAAAGACCCTTAACCTTAATTGTATCTCTCCTAAAGACCCTCAGGCTTCTGTAGCCTGTTCCAGTGGGATGCTCAGTTGTAGCAATAAACCACTTTATTATCCCGACGGCACCATTTGCAAATTCCGACCGCTGACAGTGGATCCCAGCGCTGCTGTGCTCTCTGCCAGCCTTGTGACCACAGACATATCCCAGCGCTATCACCTCTTCCCATCTTCACATCTAGACGGCAGCGGCCTATTCTTTGTCACCAGTAGCTGGACTGAGTTAACCCTCCTCCACGCCTCACGATGTCGCTGCGCCAAGAGGAGCCGAGGATCACATAGGTGGCGAGTGATAACCAGCCGGAGGCTCCCCGAGAAACACTCTTGAGACCACCACCCCTCTGCTTCTGTTCAACTCCCTCGTCAACTCCCTCGAGAACCGGCTTCGCCTTCAACTTGTGTTAGCATCTCTACGAACCAGGCCAGTGATACGAAGCGTGAGACCCCCTCCCCCCTCCCACCCCCCAATACACACTGTACCGCCGGGGAATTAAAATAAAGAAGGAAGAGAAGAATTTAGGAAAACTTACCTGATCGCCGGTCAGCGCCGCATCTCCCGAACCTGTCCTTGGCGCCTTCACTGGAGCGGAAACCCCGCCCTCCGTCCTCAGCAAATCCTGGCGTTGCAACACCCTGATGGACACAGGGCATGGTTGCTTTCTGCCCGACTGCCCATTAGGAGAGCGAGGTTTCGCTCTTCTAATGGGCATGCGCAGGCACAAGTGCGCATGCGTGGGCAAGGCTGAAAAATGTGCCTCCGTCCCTACTCATGCGCACCTGTGTGCTGCTGCCTGCCCCAGACAATGCCTGGCCTGTCAGTCAACATGACACAGGACCGCCCACCCCCTTCAGACTCTGAAGTGGGTGGGCGGTCCTGCATCATGCTTACTGACAGGCATTGTCCCTCGGCGTCTTTGAACTTAAGTTTACTTCAGTTCAAAGACGCCAAGGAACGGAGCTGCGGGTGCGGGCGGGGGGGCAACGCCCCAACGCCCCCAATGGACGGTCCGCCACTGAAGGCACACTATTTATTGGTTTCCAGCTCCCCTTGCCTTCCACTGAGGTATTTTGGATCCTTTCCGGGTAACGTGTGACACACTGTGGTACCGTGTGAGTTGACAGGTCTGTGGTCATGTGTGTCTGTAGTTACGTATGGGAGGCCCGGGAAATGGTGAACCTGAAGCACAGGGTAGGTATGTGGCTCTGAATTTGGTTTAATCAGTGATTGATTGTAGACCACAAAACTAAATTTTAAGTTGTTTTTGGCTTTGAAAAAGGAACCCAGTTAATTGCAGAAACCTTGCTCACGTCCTCTTCCTCCTTTTCTTCTTCATGTTATACCAGCATCCAGACCAAGGAGGCTAGGGCAAGGCAGACCCTTCCCATTGTTTTTTGTGTCTTCATATGCAGTGGCAATTGCTTAAAAGTCTTTTAAAATTGGTTGAAATGGAGGTTATGTTTTTAGCTTAATCTTGGAAAAGATGTTGCATTCAACTTTAATTCAAAACATACATTTTGCGTTTCCAAATTTGCGATTTTTACCGAATCGCAAATATGGATTCGCAAAACGGGATGCATCATAGAAAGTGCTAAATATTTCCGATTCGGTAAAAATCGCAATTTTTACCGAATCGCAAATATTTTGCGGATTCAAAATTGCGAATTTGCTATTCCCATTGATTCCTATGGGCCAAAAGGCCCATAGGAATCAATAGAAATTGCGAATTCGCAATTTTGAATTCGCAAATGTTGATGCATTCCATGGGTGCAGGGGGGTGTCCAAAGGACCCCCCCTGCACCCATGAAATGTATTTTTAAATGGATGTTTCACACACAGATGTCCTAAGGACATGTGTGTCTGTAACATGACATTGTTTAAAATGTAAATTTGAACATTTAAATTTTTTTTCGCAATTTACCACGAGGTTCCACCTCGTGGTAATTTGCACTACCAAACTTTGTTTTCGCAATTTGATTTCAGAATGATGCATTGCATTTAAGGAATCGCAAATTTGCGATTCCTTAAATGCAATTGCATTCTGGAAAGTCGCAAAATTAGCGATTTTCATTACAAAATAATGATGCATCTGAAAAAGCATTTTTGGAGTCGCAAACGGCCGATTTTAAGGAATCGCACCGTTTGCGACTCCAAAAATGCTTGATGCATGTGGGCAATAGCCACCAAGAGCCTAGGGAAAATGAAGGCATGTAATGTAGCTGTATTATTCCCTAGATAGTAGCAGCTGCTCCTTAGAATTGCTTAATTAGCACAAATAGAGCTACTACTGTTGTGAAAAAAAGTTGAGTTTGATTTGCAAAATTAAAATTGAAGAAATCATTCACTTTGTAAGTGAATACTGGCTAACCGAAGAAGCACTGCATCAAGTCTCTTACAATATTATGCAGATGCTGATAAAACACTCAGAAAGAAAGGGTAATAAGCTCATAATCGAAAACGAAAAATTGGAGAGGCCACAGAAAAGAGTTATGACATCTTTAAGATAATGATAGCTGATCATCAGCGGTATCTTAAAAAATGAAAATTAAGAAAATCATTAGGGATAATATAGATGAAAGCGAAGGACATGTAGTCATCTTCGCAAAGAATGGGGGCCCCAACAAATAAAAAAGATAGAATCGCTACAACTAATATATAAGTAGAGGCAAAAAGCACCGCAAGCAATAAGTCCTTATCTTCAATAGAATCAGACTCTAGGAAGGGAACTAGTGACAGTGTTGCAAAAAACAATCTCATCTGCTTTTTTCAGACGTAGTCTGGAGATTGCAGATTGGAAACCAAAGAAGGCGGGTAAAATTAGTAACAAGACCAGAAAAAGGGACAGAGTAAAAGGAGACATAACTTTTTTTTTTAAAAAACAGGGGTCCAGACGATATTTGATAAAAAAACAGGGTCTGAAACTAGTTTGAATGGGACAAATGTGATTAATGCTGGTGAGATGTTGAAATCAAATGATGTCAATTGCAACACAATCACTGTTGTAAACCAGTCTAGAAAAATGTTACCCACTGATGAAATTGAACTATTGAGTAAAGGTCTGTGGTTTTTATGAAATGAAATATGGAGATCTCATGGATATCCGTAATGATTTTTCAGGTTTATTTGCAAATGTAAATTATTAAATTTCTTCAACCATGTTTCCAAATGACCACAGAAATATTATTTCAAACCATCACCCTCAGATAAAACAATTACGGACATAAGGAACATCCATATGCTATTGTCCCTAAATCAAGAAATGCAAGTGACGGGTATTGATTGAATTCTTAAAGAACTGGGTATTCATGAGGATTACAGTTTGAAGAGTGGATTAAAACTAAAACCCAAATGTTTACCACTTTGCCCTGAAGATTACAGCATACAATCCTTCTCTTCAAAGATCACAGAAGCTCCCTATAGACCAGAAGACAAGTATATAAATAAGTGATATGTCTAAGAATAATCTCACGGCAAACAAAGAGAACAGCTTTAACTAACCTATGATGAAACAAGTCAATAGTGATCAGAGGGTGGAAATGATGTTATAATGAATACAGAGGATTATAGTTGTCAGCAAATATTAAGACAAATATCAGATTATGAGTTTTATAAAAGAATATAAATCCCTTTCCAATAGTTAAACAACTCATTAACTCTGAAATAATTGATTGGAACGAATAATGTTTCTTTTGGGTTAATGAATTCTGTGACTTATTAGTCACCCATCTGTGATATTTTAGTTTATATATCTTGCCAACGATACACATGAAAGTGCCATTTCCACCTGGTAGGCCCGTCGTTCTGGGCAATGACTCACCCACTAAATACATTTCTTATGTTTATGTTTGTTTATTGGTTTATATAGTGCTGAATCACCCATGAGGGTATCTCAGCTCTTAGACTAAACATTGTAACCGGACCCTAATATAATTAAAAAAGATATGTTTTTAGCATTTTCGTAAAATGGGCCAAATTTGGGCAGGCCTTTAAATGTAGCGGTAGGGTGTTCCAAAACATCGGTGCCTGAAAAGAAAAAGCCTTAGCTCCACTGCGCGCTTTTTTGATCCTGGGAGTTGTGATCAACAGATCAGAACTAGATCTGAGTAAGCGCGTGCGACAGTAGGGGATCAATTTACGGGTCAAGTATATAGGTCCTGCCCTCTAAGGGCTTTGTGTATAATACACCCTATTTTAAACTTAATTCTTTTAATGATAGGGAACCAGTGTAGTTGATTTAAAATAGGAGCAGAGGGTGATCTCGCCGGAAGGTCGACCGTAAGACGGGTGGCGGTATTCTGGACAAACTGTAATTTCTTAATGGCTGTCGTATTGGCTGAAAACAAAAGGGCATTACAATAATCTATCCTGCCAAGTACTAATGCCTGCATAAGTGTTTTCTTAGTTGAAGTGGCAGGAGGGGAAATATCCTGCGCAGAAGGCCTAGGATGTAATAACAGGACCCTGCCGTAGTGTTAGCGTGTGTCTCCAAAGTCAGTTTGCGATCTATTCTGACTCCCACATTTTTAACCGCCTCCTTGGGAGTGGGAGCAACGCCCAGTTCCTCTGGCCACCAAGAGGGAGTCCAGCAGATGTCAGCTCCTCTGAACAACATTATCTCTGACTTACCTGCGTTAAGTTGCAGGAAGTTGGACTGCATCCAAGCGGCAATCCCTTTCATGCCTTCCGAAAATGTCTGTTGGATATGCAAATTGTTTTTGTCAAAGGTCCGGAGGAGTTGAGTATCGTCAGCATACAAGATTGGGGTAAAACCGTGTTCTCTCATCAGTCTGGCTAGGGGGGGGAAACATAAATATTAAAAATGGTCGGACTAAGGCAGGAGCCCTGAGGGACCCCCTTACTAACCTTACTCGTAGTTGACTTAAATGCACCCAAAGTAACAGTCTGTGTCCTGTCTGTCAAGAAGCTAGTGAGCCATTGTAAGGCCAGCCCTCTGACACCTATACCGTCCAGTCTCTCCAATAAGATCTGGTGGGAGATCGTATCGAACGGCGCGGAGAGATCAAGCAGCGCCAACAGTGCTGCCTGATCTCTATCCAGGGCCATCCGAGTATTATCTGTAACTTCAATGAGGGCAGATTTGGTACTATGTTTAACTCTGAATCCTGATTGAGAGACATCTAACTGTTGTGAGTTTTCCAGATATTCGGAGAGATGTCTATTTATATGTTTTTCGATTAATTTGGTCTGTAAGGGGAGCAGGGATATGGGAAGGTAATTGCTTAGATCGGTGTGTAGGACTTTAGGATTCTTTCGTAAGGGTATAATCTGTGCATCTTTCCAGGCAGATGGAAGATAGCCATTTTTGAGGGATTTGTTAAGAATATCACAGATGGGAAAGGCAAGCTCGACAGCGAATTTAGAGGCAATTTTGGCAGGTATTATATCCAATGGGGAGCCTGATTTGGTTTTCTCTAATAAGGATGTAACTTCAGGAGGACTAAGCAAAGGGAAAGCATGAAGCGAATAGGAAGAGCTACATGTAAATACTGTGTTAGGTATAACAGGTAGGGGAATAGGGTTAGCAGTAGTGATTTTTAAATAAATAGAATCAATTTTCTGGGTGAGGTATGTAGCAACATTATTGCACAGTGTTTGAGAAGGGGATTCCCCTATCTCACAGGCTTTAGGATTCGCATAGGATTTGACTTTATTAAATAAAATCCTAGAGTTAGAGCCTGCTTCCTCCAATTGGAGGGAAATATGTATCTTTTGTGCTTTTTTGATGTTAGTGTGATATAGTGCTAAAGCTTTTTTGTATATATCTCTATCTGCGTCCTTGTGATAAAGACGCCAGATATGTTCTAATTTCTTGCATTCCTTATTTTCTGCCCGAAGAGTCGGGGAATACCAATCGGAGGATGTCAAAGTATGAGCATGTATGATAGGTTTCAAAGGTGCATGTTCATCTAGGATATTCAGGATGGTGTCATTAAAGTATTGCAGTTGTTGGTCCACAGTAAAGTGACGTATGTCTAAGTCCCACGTCATAAAGGCGCATGCTAAGAGATTGGAGTTAATTTTGTGCAATGGTCGGTACCATCTGTCTGAGGTCGGCGCAGGACAAGATGGAGTATAAGGACTGGATAAATAAAAACCTAACAAAAAGTGATCTGACCAAATCAATGGAGAAGTATTCTCATAGGTGATGTACTGGGAGTTGGAGAGAATAAGATCGAGTGTGTGACCGGCTATATGGGTAGGGGCATCATTCATTTTAACAAGGCCTGCAGAGGCCAGATCTTCCAGCCACGTGACCGCATCAAGATTTTGAGGGTCCTCACTGTGGATATTAAAGTCTCCTAGCAAAAGGAAATTTCGTGTAGCAATTATGTGAGGGGAAATAAATTCCAGTAAGCGACTGTTGAAGTCTTTCAATGGGCCTGGCGGTCTAGAGACCAGGGCCCCTTTCCAACTTTGCTGGGGATGAGGGTCAAATTTAAAAATAAGACATTCAAACAGTTCTGTACTGGTTTGATCCAGGATGGTGACAGGTAGATCTTCTTTATGTACTATCGCGATCCCTCCTCCCACACTTTCAGTTCTGTCAAGTCTTTGTATTCGAAAGCCAGGGGGGAGAGCCAAAGTGATCACCGGTGTAGCCGTGGGTTTAATCCAGGTTTCGGTAAAAAATCCAATGGCTTAGTTTTTATCCTTTATAAGATCCCAGATAGCTGTGGCATGTTTGGGGAGGGATCTAACCTTAGCCAGAAGACAGTGCCATTTCTTCTGGTTGTGCGAGCTATTGTAGGATATATCCAGAGGATCGAGGTCATGGCAAGGATGTTCAGCAATCATATTGCAACTCTAAAAGTTATCGGTAACACGTGGTACATCGGTCTGATATTTGCAGGCAAGACAAGAAAAGGGGCCTTCCGGTGTATAGCTTCTATGTCGGCTAGTACCACAGGGGGTCTGTCTAAATTTAAGAAGTGTATCCCTGGAGTAGCTGTAGCACTGCCTTACCTCTGAATGCAACTCGATGTGTGAATCAACGGGGGTCCTGGCGCCTGGTGACGTACTGGCGCGGACGGGCGCAGACGGGCTTGCATTTGGCGCACCTCCGGCACGCCGCCGGCGTGCCCGCTGCGCCCGCCCACTGCGCGGACAAGAAGGCATGTTACTTTTATACGGTACAGAGGAGGGTGGGAGGCGTCTTGCAGATAGACTCCTCTCAAGATGGCGGCTGTGAGCCCCTGTCCCTCAGCGTCAGCGCCTAGTCGGCTGAGCAGGGAATCCGGGTTCGAGGTGTGAGAGCTCCAAGAATGTTTTAAAATCACACTGCGAGTAAGTGAATCTACTTGCAGTGAAGCGGCGAAAAAATAAACAAATGCCCACAACAATTTAAAAATCAAAGGGATAGCAAGTAAGACCCCCGGCTTCCGCTTCAGGGGTGAGCAGGCACAATGTCAAGTCAGCGAGCTGCGTACTATGGGCTGTTTAAATATCGCGGGAGGGTGGGAGGCGTCCTGCAGCTAGACTGCAACCCCTTTCTCCTCTCAAGATGGCAGCTGTGAGCCCCTGTCCCTCAGCGTCAGTGCCTAGTCGGCTGCGCAGAGGATCCGGGTTCGAGGTGTGAGGTGTTTGAATACTGACGTCCCTACCTATAACTAGGGAAATGGAGGATTCTAAAATGTAAGAAATAAGGATGACTCTATATTAATTGCCATAACTCTACCTGCGATCATGGGATAGGAGGACTCCAAAATGTAAGTTATAATCAGGACCCTGTATATTAGTTGCCATTACATTCTTTCTTAACACATTAATGGTGCGGTATTAGATGTTTACTTACGGGCTAAGTCAGATAGAATAATACGGGAAAGATATATGATTGCAAATGAGTATTTTCTGAATGCTCACCATAAAGAGCTTGTCTAGCAGCCCTATCTCCTAATCAATGTGATGGAAATATTGGCTATAAAAAGGGATGATTTTATTGCATTAAAACTAGACTGAAATGATGTGACTCAAAAAACCTATCTTTTAGGTAGTGTTACTGTTGATGAGCAAAGGTTAACTTTATAAGATGCTTTGATATTCTTAAGATGACCTCCGCAAATAATCTGTACAGATATGACTTTGCCTAATGAACAAGTGATTGGAGTACTGCCCAATACAAAAAATCGCAGTTCCCTACAAGGTTGCATTAAATAGTTTGCACAGCGGGTTTAAGTCCTAATTAATGCGATTAAACTACTGACCATTAAAAATTGGCATTTGATTGAGTAGGTGTTATGACATTTACTAATGCTGAGATGTGATATAATAAACAATCCTCGGAGCTAGAATTACTTTTGATGAGCTAGGGTTGACCTTTATATATAAGGTACCTGTGTCAAGATGGCTGCTACTAAGATTCTGCACAAATATGAGTTTGGCTAGCGAATATATGAACTGAGTCCTGCCCAATAACAAAGGTCATGAAAATTGCCCTCGGTTTTGAATCCTGTGTTTACAGTCAGGACGTCTAAACAGGGGTAAGTGTTGAAGCTCTTCTGCACCATAAATAGTATAGTAAATCGAATTCTCAGAATATAATGACATTCTCTATATAATGAAATTGTTCAAAATATCCTATTTAAATATGCCTTAAGGTTTAATGTTATTGTATTTAAAGAAACATTTCTTTACTGGTGTGGCCCAGTTATATCGCATGCAGTGGTCATCCCAAAGTGAGTGTATTTGACTTTGAGGGATTTCATCATCATCATAAACATATAGTTCAGTAATATTGAAAATAGATGTTTATCGAGTGCTCTCTCTCATCAAGTTGGTATATAATGAGGTGATAATTCCCATAAATCCTCAAGTTGTATTTGTCTTCTTTCTTGCTGGGTCCTCTGTTTCCCTAGGTTTCTGACATTTTCCTTTCCTTTACAGGTTTCAAATTTAAGTGACAGGAGACCCCTCTCAGCGGAACCTCAAGAGAACAGAGGTAGGTTTTAGTCATCAGGTAAGAATAAAATAATTTTAAAAAAACAATTCAAAACTAGTCATCCTGTTTTGTACATGAACGTTCCTTGTCTAGATTATTTTTGTTACTCCAACGGTTATGTTTATTCTTCCTTAGTTTGCCTCCTATTCTCTTCTTCAGTGTCAGCTTCCTTCTTTCACTAATCTTTTGAGTTTCTCCTTTGTAATATCCAGTCCCATCTGTTTATAAGCTATTCTAGGGCTCTACTTGCTGTTTACTTTCTATCGCTTCATCCTTCTGTTTGCTTTTTTGCTCTTCCTTTTGTGTAGCAAATGCAAAACTATTTTTCAGCATTCAAACAAGACAACCAACAAACTATTTAGAGTCTCTGAGGAACTGTTGCTTATTGTTAACTCGGGCCCTATATTAATAGTTAAGGGTGTTTGTAGAGTCTCCTTTTATGACTTTTCCTATTTAGTCACTTCCTCCTCCCTTTTAATATCTGCTTTGTCCCGTTTTAGATTGGTTGGGCCACAGCATAAACAAGAGAGGGAAAGAAAAAAACAAATGCTGTGGAGTATCAGTGCAGAAAGTAAATGGACAGCACAGCTATCGAGAGACACCTGGAAAGCCAAGAGCCTCCCCTGAGTTGTAGCTTATCTGGGACTTGAGGCGGGGTACTCCGCTGCCTGACCTCCTCATTTTGGGTGAGCATTTTAGGTTTGAGGTGTCCAGTTTTTTTTGTGCCTTGGCTTTGGCCCCTCCTTGCCCTCGTTTTGTTTCCTCTCCTTTTCTCCTATGCCACACCTTCAGAATCTGTGCCCATTTAAAAAAAAAAAAAGTGCATGTGTGAGTGTTATGTATTTTCCCTTGCATGCCCTTTTTTCTCTCTCCTATCTATGGAGTGGTTATGTGTCAGTTTTCCTTGTCTAGTCCACTTTCCTTTCTTACCTTTTCTGGTTGCTGTGGTGGTGACAAGAGGTCTCCCTGCTGCACCAGGTAAGCACACCTTACAGTTTTGTGAATAGCTGACATGAGTTAACACTCTTAAATCAAAGTTTGTTTCTATTTTAAGTGCAAAGACCTGTTTGAATCAGTCATGGGGGTGGGAGGTGATTTGGAATATCGTCTGCAATGATTTTGCCTGGATTCTATGGAAGTAGAAAGTGTCACTATAAAATAGGTACGGGGTACGGGGATTGAAATAGATAAGTGTGGCCTAAATGCTGGATCATGTGTAGAGAGGACAGTGATTCCTTTAATAATCAAGGCCTTTCTGAAAGGACTGCAGTTGAAAAAGATACAAAGTTGAGAATAAGGAATCTCAAAGTTAACAAGATGCTCCAAAGGTGCAACACAGATCCATTTTAGAATAGGCAGTTATTAAAAATAACGACATTTTGTCTACTACCCTATTGGGGTCATGAATTATAATGGGCACCAAAACCACTGTGCTTTGGACCATGAAGAGACTCTATGCTAAGCCCTCTGCTTTGCTGGCTATGCAATGGATGACCTACAATGAGCACCCTGGGCCATGCAGTGACTACATTTGGTGGCAAAGTTAGCCAGTGCACACACAACATTGTTAATGGCAGCCTGAATGAGGTGGTAAAGGCCTGAGTGTATTGATATGGATGATTTATAATTAAGAACTACTCATTAGTGATGAGGAATGACATGTGAATCTTGTCATGAAAGCTGACCAGAAGATAAAATCTGATGACAAAGCAGGATGTACCATCAAACTAATCTTCTGTATTGGGTAAATTAAATATTGGTGATTTTGAAGTATTTTTATCAGAACTTTGCAGCCTATTCACAAAGGTGTTTTGGAGGGAGTATGTAAAGTAGTAATCCTCTAGTACTCTTTTCATACTATTAAACACCTTTGCGAATTGCCCCCAAAACACCTAAAATGAAAATAAAAAATAGAAATACTCATGAATTATTCACATACAACTCACGCAAGTAGAAAGCACTGTGTTCCCTGGTAATATGGAGTTGGATGCTTCTGGATGAGTCACAAAGGCATTTAAGAGTTAGCAAAATAGTTCTCATGTAGTACTACTTCCTTAGGCCCTAATTCTTGTAACAAGACATTCAAAATAGAAAAATTGAGACTAGCTTCTCTGCTGCACACTTTGAATTTGACTATCAGAATCGAAGAAATACTCACAAGTGTACTGTTTATTGTAAAAGAACGTGGCTACAGCAGATAGTGTTACATTTGTTGTTGTTACGTTCTGCTTTTCTCTACTTGAACAACATTGTAACTTTGTTCTCTTCCTCCCTCATTTAGGCCTGCCACATATGTTCCCAGCACAGTCCACTGGGCACTGAGCAGTGTAGAAAACAACACCACCGTTTATTTTCGCCTTAATGGCCTCGTTGCTTTGACCTGCGGTGTCAGTGTTTGCATTTGAAACGAGGCCGCGGTGTTATTTATAAATTGTGCTGAACTATGCCATTGCAGTCAATAATGTGTTGCACTAAGTCCACAAATCAACTATGTTGCTATTCAACAGTGGAGCATTTGTTCGGTTCAAACCCAGATTGACCTACACATTGCCCTGTGCATTTTTACTCATTCTAAGATGTAATACAATATTCAATATTCGAGATAATTTATGTACCTCTGTACCTCTGTACCAGATAGATTTCTTCTCCAGTAACAGATATGAACAACGTGACTTAAAGCGCAGACAGGTTTATAGGTGTCAGATGCTCACCATGAAAGCATATTTTGCATTGATTTTGATACAAGAGAGCATGGAAATTAGCAATTATCAAAATCACGCTTAAATTCCAAAATACAGAATAAAAAGGTTGTCTTGACTCGAAAAGTTAACATGCATACATCCGAAAATAACATTTATATTGAGAACTATATTGAAAGGACTGTAAAGTAATTTGAAACATCTAACACATTAAGGGGCAGATTTATAAGCCCCCTGTGCCTCTTTTACGCCGCCATTGCGTCACTTTTGTGACGCAGTGGCAGCGCAAAAGATGCGCCATGGTGCGGGGTATTTACAACGTGACGCATCTCCCAGATGCGTCACGTTGTAAAGCCTTGCGCCAGAAGGAGGCGTTCCATCGCAGGGTGGGGGGGGGGGGGGGCGTTCCGGCGCAGGAACGCCTCCCAAAAGTGGCTGAGGGAAATCTACAAGATTTCACTCAGTCACTTTTGGGCCCATGCTGCTTCAAAACCCTGCGCCTGCTTGAAGAAGGCATAAGGATTGACGCAGCATTGTGGAAATAGGGCCCCCCAGAGCATTTGCTGGAGCTGCGTCGCGCTTGCAACGCAACTCCAGCAATGCGCCGCTTTTACGGCACAGATGCATCACGCATCTGTGATGTTTTTGCACCATGGTGCACAGCATTGTAAATGCGGCGCATCCAGGGTGGCGGAGCTGCGGCGCACAATAACTGGTGCATCCCTGCTGATATGCAGTGATGCGCCAGTTATTGTAAATCTGCCCCTAAGTTTTCTTGAAATGTTTAGGTTTTAACATTGACTCCGTTTTTTAATTAATAGCGCTGTAGATTTAAGTAAGTGTTTTAGAAAGCAAAGGGACATTACTATAAACGACAGGGCAGACAGTCTAGTTTTTGGGGCGCTTTCAGTTTTCAAAGTAGTTGTAACACTTTTTCAGTTTTCGAATACATATGTCACTCGAGTTGTGCCACGTGTAAATTACGTTCTGATATTGCTGGAAATTTCACCTGCATGATATTTTCTCAAAGCGCTCCAACTTCATCAGACGAAACGTACGCAAAATCAATATGGCTGAGATACCCGCCACCCCCTCTCAACACAATCCCCAAGGATGGGAAACCGGAAACAGTTCTGAACTTTTGGAAGACGGGAGGGAGTGACCCTCCCGGCCGTATTTATTAAAATATGAAACAAAATTAAAACATTAAAATAACAGTTTCATATTATGTACAATTTCATTACCACATTGCGATGTTTGGCTAACCGTAACATATTCTCTAATACAAAGGTTCTCCTAGCCGAACTAACATCCTACAAACATTAACTTGAAATTTTGAAATTGTACATCCTAACGTTTAAGGGCCAACGGCAAGGTCGTAACCGGTGTCAAGATCCCTAAACCAGAAATATCCCCCTCACTTGTGAGGGGCGACCGCACAGAGGTGTACCTCAAGTGCAACTACCAATTTCCCTTGACTTGACGGGGGCCCCAATAAACTCGACGCCACTTAAAGGTCGTCCGAGGACTCGTGTGAGGTATCTAGAAGGTAGCGTAGACCCCCCCCCAAACCCCACACAACTTACCACATCTGCCGTCGCAGATGTCCTGGCCCCGGGAAATTCTCCAGGAGGGGGCTGTAGCCCCTCCTACCCAGGAAGGGGCCTTGACCGCCTTTCCTTTCCTTTCGGCGGCCCATCCTTAGAAGGGACCGCCTCCCCGTTGAGGGGCCAATGGCCACCACCCTCGAGCGCTCCCATCCGTAATGGGTGACGCCCACTCATAGGGATCTTCCAATTAGTGCTCACCGATCATGACCTTACCGCCCGACCAAAATAAATACGACAATTCTAAACTAAATGCCTAAATTACTTAAAAAACAGTAACAAAACCACTTTATTAAAAGCATGCTTACTGATCAAACACTAGAGCAGTATTACTTTATTTACAAAAACATACCACACATTGACCATTCTTTATTGCATATTCAAAGTTATCACGATAATAATCCCAACCTGCAAACAAAAATTAGAGTTACCACATCAAACTTTATTCAAAACCACTTGCTGTCCTCAGGGGCTGGTGGGTGGGTCAAAAATGGCTCTTCGTTCCGTCTCGAGCTCACGTGCAGCGAGGAGGTGCAGCTTCAGAGCACAGGAACAAGAGGATGCTTTCTTGGCTTGTTGCTCCTTTTATCCGTCTTCAGGGCGGGCGTAAACCCGCCCCTGCCTGCCCCAAGGGCGTGGCCGGCCGCGTCAGTGTCTAGGCCAGCCCACTCCAGGGCGGGAAAAGGCGCGCCCCGGCTACGCCGCTTCGGGCATACCAGCCGAGACTCGCCTCCCGCCCAAGATGGCTTCCCGGGGGGATCGTGGTACTCCGCCATACGTTCGGGGGGACCGAATGGTCGCCCCTTTCCATATGGCTGAGATACCCGCCACCCCCTCTCAACACAATCCCCAAGGATGGGAAACCGGAAACAGTTCTGAACTTTTGGAAGACGGGAGGGAGTGACCCTCCCGGCCGTATTTATTAAAATATGAAACAAAATTAAAACATTAAAATAACAGTTTCATATTATGTACAATTTCATTACCACATTGCGATGTTTGGCTAACCGTAACATATTCTCTAATACAAAGGTTCTCCTAGCCGAACTAACATCCTACAAAACATTAACTTGAAATTTTGAAATTGTACATCCTAACGTTTAAGGGCCAACGGCAAGGTCGTAACCGGTGTCAAGATCCCTAAACCAGAAATATCCCCCTCACTTGTGAGGGGCGACCGCACAGAGGTGTACCTCAAGTGCAACTACCAATTTCCCTTGACTTGACGGGGGCCCCAATAAACTCGACGCCACTTAAAGGTCGTCCGAGGACTCGTGTGAGGTATCTAGAAGGTAGCGTAGACCCCCCCAAACCCCACACAACTTACCACATCTGCCGTCGCAGATGTCCTGGCCCCGGGAAATTCTCCAGGAGGGGGCTGTAGCCCCTCCTACCCAGGAAGGGGCCTTGACCGCCTTTCCTTTCCTTTCGGCGGCCCATCCTTAGAAGGGACCGCCTCCCCGTTGAGGGGCCAATGGCCACCTCCCTCGAGCGCTCCCATCCGTAATGGGTGACGCCCACTCATAGGGATCTTCCAATTAGTGCTCACCAATCATGACCTTACCGCCACAGGCCGGATAGTTGACCGGCTATCCGGACCCCCCACAACACTCCTACCTAAAGGTCATGTCTTAAAGTCTTTAGCCAAGCTATCAAGTCTCCTATGAGTAACTCGTTCCCCACCCGGGACAAATGAACACCATCCCCCAAATACATACTGTCACCAGTAATACAACCATGCGAAATAGAATGCAGTGTATTGGAACGGAACAATCTACTCACTTTGTTATTAATTTTTCTTACTGAATGATTCAGAGCAGAAACAGAAATAGCCCCCCGCCATACTTTTCGTGGGATCATATGGGATCATGCAATTGTGCACCCTGGAACTCTCCTCGTTAACCAACTTACAGTGGAAAGCATCGCCTCAAGAAGAAGTCGTCTACCAGTGGTGACCAAATCATTGCCCCCGAGATGTACTATGACTATAGACGGCGGTGACCTCGTCCGCCCTAGCAAACCCTCGAAAAATGATTGAAACTGGTCAATACAGAGTCCGCCCCTTCCGTAGAAGGACACACTGTACCCATATTCCCCAGCCACGTGAATCATGTCACCTGCTTTGAATACGTCCGCGGCACGCCTCACGTATGAGTGGCCCACGACCCACACCTCCTTTTTCACAGCCGGTGATGTCTGACCGCTGGCCCGGTGTTGGGTCGACTGCATAGTCCGCCCCGCCTCGTAGGCTTGCGCAACTGAAACCAAACAAAAACAAGAAGCGTCAGTACATCATTACAGCTTCATAACATGTGCAACCGCACATACCTTTTATAACAATTGGAGGACCAACGCCCCACACGTTTAATTTGTTCGACATTCAGACCCCTGGCTGTAGCCTCTGTAGCAGCCCCTATCCGAAAGGAATGGGTCCCAAACTCGCCCGGGTTCAAGCCCGCAGCGGCAATCGACATCGCAAGCACCCGCTGAAACTGAAACCTCGTCAGTGGGGTGGCGTCAGCGTGTCTCAACAAGGTCCCCCCCCATGATGCCACCCTTTGTGCTAAATATTCCTCTACACAACTCACCGGGCACATGGAGGACCCGGGAATCCTTTGTATGATTATGCAATCACCCATCGCACCCTGATCGGTCTTGGACCTGACAAACGAGACAGTCATTGTCCCCCCTCTGACCTGAACGTGCTCTCGGCACAGTCCCCCCATCACATCCTGCTTGTTCCTTGCCACTAGTTCGCCTACCCGCAGAGCCCCATGGAATGCCAGCGTAAAAGCGGCTCGGAATAACACTGTTTCATACTGGGATGAACACGTTGCAGGGAGTATGGATAATAACAGGGCCAACCTATCCAAACCTATCGGGCGCCTTTCATCTACTCTGCGACCCTCTAGGCGTTGCCACCCACGTAGCGCTTTTTGCACAACGAAAGACGCTGTCGGGTCCTGGATCCCATGAGCCCTAGCCACAAAGGAAATGGCGGCCCGATGCCTCTGGGCCGTAGCCACTGATTTGCCTGCCTGATGTAAAGACAGCAGGAATTTCACTACCAACTCCTCCTGGCCCCAAAGCTCCCCTCTAGCAGCCCCCAAAAAGGCCCAATAGGAACGGAACGCCCCTTCATATGCCTTCCTCGTCCTGGGTGCTAAACTCTCTCCCACGAGGTTACGAAGTTCGGGGCACCGAGAGACCAGAGAGCTTCGGGAAAGGGTGCCGCCACCGGGTCCGCTGTGGGTAGAAAACCCCAGAAGGCCTGCATACGAAAACGAGAAAGCGCATCAGCCGCCTGGTTCATCACTCCCGGCACATGTCTTGCCTTAAATAGTACATTCAATTGCATACATAGTAATACAATTTCCTTGAGCAATCGCAGAATCCATTTGCATCGTGCTGCCTGGCTATTGATACACTCAACCACGGTCATGTTATCAGACCAGAATACCACAGAGTGATCTCTGAACCCCTCGGGCCAAGTTCTCAGGGCCACCAGAATGGGGAAAAGTTCCAGAAAAGCAATGTTACTTGTCAATCCACTATCATGCCACCATGACGGCCATTTTTGTGCCGACCACTGAGTGCCGAATATGGCACCAAAACCAATGCTCCCTGCCGAATCTGTCCACAGCCCCAGCTCCTCAGAGGACACCGCCGGTTTGTTCCAGACAATTCGACCATTGAAATCCGCCAGAAATGCCAACCAAATGCGCATGTCCTGGCGAACCTCTGCCGAGAGCCTTGTGCGATGATGACCCTCCTTCAGGCCGACCATGGCTTGAGCGATCGAGCGGGAAAAGGGGCGGGCCATCGGTATTACTCTTAGGGCAAAATTCAACTGTCCCACCAATTGTTGTAATTGATGTAGCTTAACCTTAGACTCACTTATACACGTTTGCAGGCATGCCCTGAATCTTAACACTTTGTCTCCTGGTAAACGAAAACAACCTTCTTCAGAGTCGAGCTCGATCCCCAGAAACTCGAGGCAAGTCGAGGGACCCACAGTCTTACCTGGTGCCAATGGCACGCCAAACTGATTCATCAAGACACAAAATTCAGTCAAAGCCTGTCCACCTTCCGGATCCCCGGCTGCCCCCAGAAACAAAAAGTCATCGAGATAATGCATAACATGTTGAAACCCCGTCTTCTTTGTGAAAACCCATTGCAGGAAACAACTGAACTTTTCAAAATAGGCACAAGATATAGAGCACCCCATTGGCATACACCTATCCATGTAATAGTGACCCTGAAACATGAAACCAAGGAGACGCTGATCGTCTGGATGTACCGGGAGCAACCGGAACGCTGACTCGATATCAGATTTTGCCATCAGCGCACCGGGCCCCAGGCGATTCAATATGGCTACGGCCTCATCGAAGGATGCGTACCGCACCGAACACACTTCCGGGTCTATCGCATCGTTTACGGAAAGACCACGTGGGGCTGATAAATTATGTATCAGCCGAAACTCACCCGGGTCCTTCTTGGGGACCACCCCTAGAGGGGAACAAACAAAGTTAGCAACTGGTGGCACATTAAATGGACCGGCGACTCGACCTCGAGTAACCTCTTTCCCGATCTTTTCCTGTACCACAGTCGTATGTTGCAAGACCGATATTTGGTTTTTACATTTCGTTATACCCTGAAACTCCCCCACTGGGATGCGGAAACCATATGAAAACCCGTTCCGCAACACCCCAGCGGAAGCGTGATCCGGGTATTCGCTGAGCCAGGGAATCATTGCCATGGTATCAATCGGAGTAGGTAAAGGCGCCCCTCGGACTATATCAGACCTGTTTGGCGCCTCCTCTACCCCCGTTATCACCCGTTTTGGCTCTGCACATGGACTCAGGATGGGATGATTGCCCACACCCACCACATTCGTGCCTAAATTTGCATGACCCCTGGGGCCTCGTACATTTACCCCTGTTAAAGTTCCAACAAATCCCCCTTTTACCTGCGTTGCCGATCGGCCTCGAGTGGTTGTCGTTACTCGTACCTGATCGAAAGGGCGTCCCAGCATATTGGCGGGAGGATTCACCCACGCTAATCCCTACCAATGGCAACTTCAACATACCAGTATCTTCCATTTTAGACCAAGACACAGAATCATAACAATCCCAAGTTAAGTTTTTATCATGTTCTTTTGCTTTTCTGAAAATATTATCGTAACAGAACCATTGATTGCCCTCGTGTGATACAGAATACCCCATGATTCGTGACTGATAAATCGGCAATTCGGACAGTAATTCGGGCCTACGTTCACCCATGATGGATGTAAAAATCCCCCACGCTCTGCCCCAAGTGCCAATGTTTTCATTTACCTTAAAGGCGGCCATCTTTGCGCGCCAAACACTCGGATGCATGAGCTCCTTCTGGCTCTTAACATGCTCCATCTCATAATGATCGGTAAGCAACGAGAAGATGTTTATATACTCTTCTGCCCATATCTTCTCTTTGATAGCCAGAGGGACATGTTGACCCAACTTTTCCCTTCGTGAGGGTGCAGACTCATCCCTCGCAATCGGCAATGGCCGCTTACCTGAACCGGAAGCTGTATCTGCGACTGGACCTGTTCCAGGTGGCTTCTCTAGTGCCTTCGCCGCTTCCCTTGTTTCACGCAGTTGCTTCATCAACACCTGCGCGTCGTCAGCCGTGGCGCCCTTGCTACCTTTACCCAACCACGCTGCTAATTGTGCTGCCAGCTCGGGCGGCATATCCTCCCCGGACATGGGGGTGACCACCACGGGAATCGGATTCCCCTCCTCCGGCACGGGAGTTGGTTCTTCGAGTGGGGTACAGGGAACCGGGATGTCTCCCCCAGCTGCTCCCCTTCTGGGCCTCTTGCCTTTCCCTCCCGGAGCTGCTCCTGCCAAAGGACGTTTCGGTCCCCCTTCCTCGTCTTTGTCCGCCATTCGCCTCTTCAGGTCGGTCACCTCTTTCATAAGAACACGCAGCATCTGGTCGGTAGTCATTCGCTTTCCCGCTTTCTTGGGCATTCTCCAACAAAGTATCTGTAAAACAAACAAGAAAGATTACAACGCTCAAAATTGGCTCTTCGTTCCGTCTCGAGCTCACGTGCAGCGAGGAGGTGCAGCTTCAGAGCACAGGAACAAGAGGATGCTTTCTTGGCTTGTTGCTCCTTTTATCCGTCTTCAGGGCGGGCGTAAACCCGCCCCTGCCTGCCCCAAGGGCGTGGCCGGCCGCGTCAGTGTCTAGGCCAGCCCACTCCAGGGCGGGAAAAGGCGCGCCCCGGCTACGCCGCTTCGGGCATACCAGCCGAGACTCGCCTCCCGCCCAAGATGGCTTCCCGGGGGGATCGTGGTACTCCGCCATACGTTCGGGGGGACCGAATGGTCGCCCCTTTCCAAGAAACAGGTATAAAAGTGTAAACGATGTACTTAAAAAACGTCACATTCATAAATTCCTCTACACGTTCAATTGTACTAGCGATGCTTCCATCTTCTCTGCAACCCACATGGAAACAGATACTACTCAGTTTGTGTTGGTGTCCAAAATGTTTCTTAGGCGGCCACTGCGCACCTCTCCCACTGATGCCACCCACTTACATTCCTGGTGCCACCCATGCCCACCACAGTCATGCCCTTTGTCTAAATGGCAATGCTATAAAAAAATAAAACAATCAACGTGTAATGATAAAGAAACCGACATGAAAATGAACAACTCCATGCAAATAATGACATGGATTATAACAGACTACTTATAAAGCACACAGCAGAATACATTACAACAAAAATGTTAGAGTGAGGTACAGATCTACCAAAAAAAAGATAACACCTGAACAGATACCTAACACCTGTGCTTTTGGATTGAAATTTAATGCTGTTCTGGCTTTACTGTCATTACTTTTCATTCACTCATCTTTTAATAATGGAAGGTTATGGCTCCTACTTCGGAATGCTATCATGACTCCAATAGCAAAGAACCCTCCTCTAGGAAAACCCTGTTTGTCAATCAGGGATGGATTACCCATTAACTGAATCTTGTTAAGAGAGGACTGGGTACCACATTAGATGCTTTGGGTGATCGCCTCTTCCTAATGCCCGCTTCGCAATAGGTCCCTACATTCCTCATGATTGGTAGCGCAACGTAAAAAACCTGCTTCTGAAGCAGCGTTTTTCATTACACCTACCACGCTGGCCCTTCTTTTCCATTTAGCATCGTACAGGGGAGTAATAAGTCAATTTAAATACCCCCCACCCCTTTTTATCATATTGAGCACATGAAATGAGCAAACCTGCCCTTAGAAGACTTCCCTTCACCGTTTCATTTTCCTTTCAGCCATCAATCATCTTTTCATCTTTCTTTACTTTCAGTATTCCGTTCAATCTTTCACCTTTTTTTTCCTCCTTACTTTTCACATATCTTTCCTTCCCTCATTTCTTCTTTTCTTTATCTGCTCATCTTGTTTCGTTACTCCTTACTTTTTATTTCTTCCAGTTCTCATCCTAATCTTTTCTATGCGTCCCCGTCGCTGTGTTGGTCCACTATTTTTATTTTTTCCTCTTTCTCTTTTTCCTTCACTGTGCATGTCAACCCACAGCCCACACATCCCTTACGGTATTCCCTCAGAGCATTATTTATGAGAATTGTGTCTGCAGACCGGCGGACAGAAAGGCCTATAAACAACAAATAATATTTTAGTTGGACCAAGTTCAACAGCCCATCGGACTCAGCGGTAGCCCCTGCTTCAGCTGTCAGAGTCGGGGTTTGCTACACCACTGCCATGTGAACATACACTCGCGGTGGCTCCTCACAGCACCTCCTGAAAGCTCAGGTTCACATGTTCAGTGGTGGAGATCGATAGTCTTCAGCGATATGCTGCAGGCTCTTGGGTCAGGGTTTGCATCAGCACAGCACCTAGTCTACCATGTCAGGTTTGCACATCCTTTCATCATGAGCCATCCGTTCTGGGTACACTGCAGTGTCTACGGCCATGCCCTGCTCCAGCCTCTTCACCATGGCTCCCATTGCACAGGGCCTTTGGCTGTACACATTTGACTCAGACCTGGCCTCATCCCATTGAAGCGCTGAAAAGGGCATTCATCAACAATTACCTATATACTCAGGGCCCAGTAGGATTAAGGTTGATAGGCTATTTCTTCAACCTCAATGTAATTTCCGTGACCATTAGCACATAATACCCAGTTCTGGAATATCAGCTTTCATGCAAATCCATCAAACAGTGTCAAAGTTATCAGCAAGATACAGCATTCTACTTCCTTCCCTCTGAACTTTGCCTTAGTTGACAAATCTGTGCAAAATCTAAGATCGCAAGCCTGGGCTGAACATGGTAAAATAACTCCAAATTTCATGCAGCTTTATTAAACACCATCAATGTTATTAGAATAAAAGACTTGGCATCCCCTTTAACTTGCCCCCGGATTAATGTGCACATGACTTCGCATACAAAGAGTTGGCTAAATAAGCTAAATGTTTGCCAAATTTCTTGAAAAATCATCAAATGCTTTTTTTTCAAAACAAACCACATGTTCTATGTCTCTGTGGACATGCCAGCCTTCCTCAGTCTTTCAACAATGCTCATTGTGCTTCCACATTCCCCTAGAAAGTTCATTTCAGCACAGCAAATAAAAATGTTTGTTCTCTTTGCACATGGCATTTATGGACATCACCTCTGCATTCTATTGTGTAAACAGAAAGAAACAATGGAAGGTGTTGATTGACCTTGGGTTGGACAGAACATAGTGACTTTCCTGCATGATTTACACCTGGATCTTGCATCCTCAATAAGGTACGATTCGGCAGGGAACCTCTCCGATCCTGTAAATCTATACAGAGAGGTGAGACAAGGGTGTATCTTGGCTCTGTTTCTATTTATTATATGAATTAATAATTCGGGCCCCAAACTGTGAGCAGCGTGCAAAGATATTCCGAAGGCTGGCTCCTTGGTAGTGCTTGCCCTTCTCTATGAGGACTATGCTGTTCTAATTTCTAGGACCGCGGCAGGTTTGCAACAGTTGGTGATTCCTTTATGACCTTTATGAGTGAATTAGATCTGAGTACCAGTTATTCTAAATCACACACCATGGTTGTGGGAGTCAGGAAACTCAAGAAAAAATGCTTTGAGGGTGCTTAGAGTTGGTCAGGGTCCCTACTTTTTCATACTTAAGGGTCCTTTTTGATGAAAGAAACTCTCGGGCCCTAGAAAAGAAGATGAAAAAAAATGAATTTTCAAGAGCCACAGTTGCGACCCTTCATTATGCAATATAATTGGGGGCCAAACCTATGCAGGCCCTGACTTTTAGAAAGTAGGCATTTTAGTATTTAACCATTCTGCTTGCTTCTGCTAGTTTGTGTATTGACTGTCTGGTTTTGGAGTGACAGGGGCTGGGGACGTGAGTTCACTGTAGACTGCCAATGGGGGGGGGGGGGGTTAAGGTGTGTCCTGCCTTTCCAGGGTGACCAAGAGCTGAGCTGCAAAGACCTTGGCTACATTTAGAGTGATGAGAGAAGTTTCACTTACACCTGAGTAGGCAGTGTCTCCTCTGCACAATGCTGTCTCTGCCTCCTATTGTGAGGATGCACTAGAGAAGACAGAACTGGTTTGGACTGGGCTTAGAGATCCTTGCCATAAAAATAACAAAGATAAAATAGGATACATGATGGACCTTAAACCCCGGAGAATCAGATCACTTCTGGAGTAAAGAGGAACCTTTTGCCAAGAAGAAGAGTTAAAGAGCTGTAAGGAGGAGTACTGCCACTTTGCTGTGTGATTTCCTGGGTTGGCCTGCAGGTGTTTCTTCTGCCAAGGAAGAGGACAAAGACTGGAACAT
The DNA here is from genome assembly GCF_964263255.1 of Lissotriton vulgaris. Lineage (NCBI taxonomy): Eukaryota > Metazoa > Chordata > Amphibia > Caudata > Salamandridae > Lissotriton > Lissotriton vulgaris. Next base: position 618,482,130 of record NC_141698.1, read on the forward strand.
TGCTGAGAACCTGCTTTGAAGAAGAATCTCCAAGGGCTTGTGTGTGCTGGCCTCCTTTTCTGAAGTCTCAGCGACACAAAAACTTCACCACCAGCTCCCCTGATCTCCAATGCTGGGAGTACTGACTTGCCAAGAGGTGCCTAATCCAGTTTTGGGTGCTGGAGGTTGTTTGTGCTGTTGGGAGCTGGAAGAAACCTAAAAGAAGCAAGGAAAACAATCCCTGACACCATTAGTTATGCCACCCTAATGCTCTGACCTGCACCGAGGCCAGGGACACCGCTCGAGAAGTGCGTGACGCTCTGCCCCTCCTGCACCGCAGATCTGATGCCCTTTGAAGCCTGCCGATGCCTGCAGTTATCAGCCTTCCCAACGCCAGCGCTCGAATTGACACCGTTACTGCCAGCACCAGCATCCCGTTATCGCAGAGCTGATAACCGCTGAGGGTCACTCCACCAGTCTTCAACTTTGCATCGCATCACTGAAAACGATGCCCTCACTGCCAACTCAACCGACTTACCATGTCCTGGACTCAACACATCACCTCCCTCGAGGACACGACACCTCACCGCTTATCTTTTTCTGTGACTATGGGCCATATGTATCAAAAAGTCATTTTGCGATTCTCAAATAGCGTTTTTTTCGAATCGTTATTTGAGAATCGCAAAATGCTGTGTATGTAGGATTAGGAAATAATTTTGCGAATGGTACATATTCTTTAATTGCGAATCGCAAATTGCAATTCACAATTAAGGAATTCCTCCCCATTCATTCCTATGGGCCTAGAGGCCTATAGGAATGAATGGGGAGATATTCGCAATTTGCGATTCTCAATTTGAGAATCGCAAATTGCAAATGCAAATCCAAGGGTGCCAGGGTGCCAAAAGGACACTCTGTTGCACCCCTGAAATGTACATGTGTGCGCATGTGGCACACATACATGCCTTAAGGGCATGTATGTGTGCCACATGGCACTTTGAAAAATGCAAAAAAGTGCATTTTTCAAAGAAATCGCAAATTACACAATTATTAATAACTAGCTAACGTACCGGCTGAGCACTGATTGATGGCTTATTTTTTAATCTATTTTGCAGACCAGGTACTTAGAATGATTCAAAATAGTTTGGACACAGCGAAGTAACCATGTGTATTAATTACCGCTTCAACTAAGGTCGAACAACTGTTTTGAACCTTGCCGATTTAAATACATAAGAGAAGGAATATTACTAAAACATTAGGAAGCCGTTTCTGAAAAAGGCTCAGTCTGGAAGACGCGATACCAGATGACTGAGGTAAATCCTCCGAAAGGAGCCTTAATGTTTACTCCCCTTGAAACTGTTAGCCACAACTTTGACGCGCTAAATTCTGCATTTTAGGAAACCAGGTCGACAAAATCTCATTCTACTCAGACCTGTGGGATTTCAATCAAGAGAATTTTCTGCCCTTCTAAGTAAGTTATACACCGGCAGAAAGGAAGTAATTTACGCTTTCCAATAGATAAGTTGAAATTTCGATACACTGACTGTTATATTTCAGAAAACCGTGACGACTTGTACCTTAACAATCCCTGTAATTCCTGCAATTAACAGTCTCTAAAAGTATAGGGGACCTTTTACAATGAAGTGCTCACAACCGGCAGGTTATAGGTTGATTAGATGTAAGAATCAGTCACTAACACTATGAATTACAATGTCAAAACAAAGTATCTCAGATTACAATGTCAAAACAAAGTATCTCGGATTAAGTGATATAGATATGATGTTTAAAAGAGATGTATTTCTTCAATCATTGATTACAACAAAACAGCTGTGAACATGACGATTTCCAATGGTAAATAAGTATACATGATTAAGTGAAATATGCTAGATGTCCATTAGTGATGTCTTTTAGCTAACAATTAGTTATAGTATGCACACGGGCTATTTGTGTTTTCCTTCTTGTAAATAGTGAAGACGGGATAAATAAGTTATGACAGTAATGTATTGCGTTATGTCTTTATAGGGGATCACTGTTATAAACATATGTTGTCCTGAAGATGGTCTTACGAGTCAACAACATAAGACTGAAACGTCGACTGTAAAGTCCATCTCTTGGTTGGTTACTAACAACGCATTTGGCTTTCACTAAGAACTATAGGAGTCATTTGTCACTAATTTAGTTTGATTGGACTTTTTATTCGGATGTTTGATAGGACACTTTATTTATCCCTTCGACATTTGAACTTTTTGATTTTGATTCAAACCTTGAAATGATTTGTACCCTTTGAATGAATTTTTTACACATATAAAAGAATCTTTTGATATACAGATTACCCGTGTTGCTGCTTTCTTATTTAATTGTTCATTTTAATACTCACAATAAGGTTGTTTGAGAAAAATGATGCACAGATCCCAATGTGGTTAAGTCAGATAAATTGATATTTGTTATTTTTTCAATCTGACACCTGATCAACATGGCAACACCCAGTGAGCCATGGTGGAAACATGTGTGGTACACCTGTGAGTATTCATTACGGGCCAGAATGGAGCGATTATTACCCATGAGGTGTGTTTCTTGTAGCATAAGAATGTCATAATTGGAGCTGTGGACTGCCTTGAGAACTGCACCACATTTGCTTTTATCAAGCCTGTCTTTAAAATTCACAGACAGGATTCTCAATCTGTCTGGGGAAAAGTGTAGCTGAGGTGCAGCCGAGCATTCAGATGTGTCATGAGACAATTTGGCGTGTGATCTCAGTATGGATGTTTCATATATTGGTCGCTGAAAAAATGGGTGTTGTACAGTCAGTGGAATAGCCCAAAACAAACAACTGCCAACAATTCCCACCCGTACTCCGTAAATTGGAAGTACCTTCTGTGGCGCAACTAGGGACCACTGGGTTAACCTAAGATGTAAATCTCTCCTACCGTGCTGACCCCTACTCCAACCACCACAGACTAAACCCATCAAGGAAAAAGAAAAAGGGAAGAAAGAAAGAAAGAAAGAAAGAAAGAAAGAAAGAAAGAAAGAAAAGAAAGAAAGAAAGAAAGAAAGAAAGAAAGAAAGAAAGAAAGAAAGAAAGAAAGAAAGAAAGGAAGAAAGAAAGAAAGAAAGAAAGAAAGAAAGAAAGAAAGAAAGAAAGGTTAAGGGAGGTTAAATGTGGTTAGTGGTGCAGAAGCATATTGTGCACCCTTGGCAACAGTGGTGTGGGTGTCTATCTCCAGGTAAGTCAAGTTGTTAAACACGGTCCGGTAAAGCTGGCAGAAGTACAGCTGGTGCAGTTTCTGAGCATTTCCCCAGTCTCAGTCAAAGCGTTGTTTCGGTTAGGTAATCTTTACAGCTCGAGGGTGTGGGCTCTGCGCTCCCTGTGGTGTGGTCTCCATTGCAAAGCAGTATGCCACTCACCTGTCAATCACCCAGCTTTGCATGCTGTATGAAGAATAGCATCTCAATCCGCATAGTTGAGCACTCAGGCCATGAAGGGGTGAGGTGAGACAATCACAGGGGACTTTACAGTCAAAGCTCGGTGTGCCCGTTTGTAGACCTGGCATCTTTTAGCGTCTTTCCCGTATCTTTTTGCTTTGTGTCCTCCTGGTTTGAAATCTGTTTTGCTGGTTTAGTGTCTCCCCACTTTCTCACTGCTGTGCAGTGTTAAAGTGCAACTGGTGTAAATTGTTAATATAGATTAGTGTTTCCATGATTGGCATATTTGATTTACTGGTAAACCTCTATTAAAGTGCACTGAATGTGCCAGGGCCTGTAGATTGAATGCTACTAGTGGGCCTGAAGCACCGAAAGTGCCACCCACATGAGTTACCCTGAAAAGGTATCTCAGGCCTGCCACTGCAGGGTCTGTGCGCAGTTTGTAACTGCCACGTCGACCTGGCAAGTGCACTCACTTGCCAGGCCCTAATCTTCCCTTTTTCTACACATGTCACCCCTAAGGTATGCGCAAGGTACCCCTGTATGTAGGGTGCTGTGTGTGTTGAAGATAGGACATGTACTGGTGTGTGTGATACATGTCCTGGAGGTGAATTATAGTGTATTTCGTTTTTCACCGCTGCAAGGCTATCTGTCCCATAGAAAAGAATAGGAGTTTTACTTATAACACTTTATAAGCATAACTTCCCAAAGGGGCCAGATGGGGAAATGGAGTTTAGTATGCCTGGACTCCAAGTGTAAAAATACATCTTTTAGTAAAGATGATTTTTATGTTCTGTGTTTAAAAATATCACTTTTAGACAGTAGCCATTTTCTTGCTTAGCCATCCAGTGTGCCTCTCCTTGGTTTGTGGGTTGACTGTCTAGCTTTGGAGTGGCAGGGGCCGGGGATGGGCATTCTCTTAAGACATTCACTGGTGGTGGGGGGGTCGAGGTGTGTCCTGCCTATCCTGGATGAGTCAGGGCTGGGCTGAAGAGACTTGGGCTGCATTTAGAATAGTGGGAGGAGATGTCCTTGCACTAGGCATGAGCGGATTTTGCGGATTGGCAATCCGCGAATTTGCGGATTTGCGAACTCGCAATCCGCAAAATCCGCGAATTCCCGCGAATTTGCGGATTTTTTTTTTTTTTTGTGTTCGCCCGTGTTTCTGCCAGTTCGCGAGGGTTTTTACAATTTCGCAATTTGCGAACTTACCTGTCGGGTCGCAAGTTTTGCGAACTTGTTGTTTCTACGTGTCCAACCTGTTTGGGACACTCTTCTTCATCACTGCCACTCTCTGTCACCACTGCCACTCTCTGACTACTCATGCCACCCTCTGGCCCACCCATGCCACCCTCTGTTTCATCACCACACCCTCTGGTTGTCCAGTGTACATTATTTTCGGCAAAGCAAAGCACACCTTCCCTGCCTCAAGTGACCTGAATTAATTTGGGGCTGATTAATGTGTCACAGAATATTTTTTTAGCTGGCACCTGCTTCCTTAGTGCGCCCTGATTAGTGATCTTTTGCACTTGCTAAGTGCTTTCATTGTTGCAAAATTAGTTACAACACCTGCCCTTCCCCAACTGACCATAATGAATTAGGGGCTGATTAATGGATTTTAACTTCCAGCCTGGCTCCTGCTTGTCTCCCTTAGCTGTAATTCAGGACCTTTGTGGCATATGTGTAACTATTCTGAGGTTCAGAGCAGGGTCACATAATAGTTTCAACTGGCAACTGAACTCTGGAGGGGCCCCTCAGGAAGCACTACAGGAAATGGCTACTAATGATGTGCCTGAACTTTTGAACCTGGTAAGTAGTTACTTTCAGTTTTGCTTAGATCGTATTTCTGCAATTTCGCACTTATTCGCGGGGCGCGAACTCACGCGAACAGTGCGAGCAGTGCGAGCAAAATCCGCTGCTCGCGGATTTGCGGATTTTGCAGGAAATTCGCAAATCTCGCGGATTGCGGATTTCCCGAAAATCCGCAAAATCCGCGAGCGGAACGGATTTTCCGCCCACGCCTACCTTGCACCTGAATGGGCCTGGTCTGTTTTGAACAATGCTGTCTTCACCTCCCGCCAAAAAGCTGAGCCAGAGAGGACAAAACTGGTTTGCACTAAGCACAGACACTCTCAGCCTGAGAGAACAAATGGATTTTGAGTATAAATATTGGAGCCCAGACCCCAGAACTCGCTAGAATCAAGGAACCTACCAAGAAGAGGAGCTGGGAGAGCTGCCTGAAGGAGTACTGTCCCCTTGCTTTGTTGTTGCTTTGTTGGGTTGGCCGGCAGTTGCTGCTTCTGCCTTGTGCAGTGAAAGGACTGGACTGAACTTTCTTTACTTGTGCTGAGTATCTTCAAGGGCTTGAAGTAGAGCTTTCCTCCTGTTCTGAAGTCTTAGGGACTGCAAAGACTTCACAAACCTCTGGGTACCGCTTCTGGAACTGCTGTTTCAGTTGACACAGAGAAGAGAAACACAACCAACTCCGTCACCAACTCCGTCACTTGCTCTGTGTCCTGACGGCACCGCAGCAGGCAATGTCCGCATATCGCACCGCAACCCTGGTCTCACCGACGCAGACGTCACCTAACCACTGCTTGCACTGTGACCTGTGGGCATCACGCTCTGCACCGCCTTGCTTCACTTTGCTATCCTGGTTTCACCGACGCCGTCGCTGCTGCTGCATTCGACATCTGTGATGGCATTGTGGCTGGGGGCAATGCTCGCACGTTTCACAGCGCACTGCCTCATTCAACACAGCAGTCTGGGCTGACCAACACCAGCTCCCGCTAACCGGCTCTGTCGCTTGCACTGCTACCTGCAAGCACAGCATTGAGCGCTGCATTGCTGTGCACTGTAAGCCTTGGTCTCACCAGCGCGATCTGGAAGATCGTCACCGAGCTGCTGCCTGCACCGCATTGTGAGGGCACCCTGCCCGCTTCCATTTTGCAATGCAATAGCGATTGTTGCCACAACAGGCTAGCACCAACGTACCAGCCGCAACGAGAAAGGTACTGTTCGCAAGTCTGTCCACACTTTCCCTGGCCCGTACTAACCCGTTTGGCGGGAACTGTTAGACTTTGTTGTTTTCAGCATAGCTGTAGCCCCGGATGGAGCTATTGACTAGTAAGAACTGTGTTTTTGAGATATTTCTTCAATTCAAAGGATATCTTGCAAAATATATTTATAAGTACCGTATGTTGGATTCTTATCCTTTTGGTCTTGTTTTGGATACATACAAGTTTTGGATATTTTTATAAACTGGTGTGGTGTTCTTTTGTAGTGTTTGCACTGTATTACTGTTGGTTATATGCAAAGGCTTTATACACTGCCTCTGAGATAAGCCTGACTGCTCGTGCCAAGCTACCAAAGGGGGTGAGCAGGGGCTCTTTTGGAGGGTAACTTCCTTACCCTGCGAGGAAGAAGGGTCCCTGCGTGGACAAAAGTGCAAATCCTTCCCAACTAAAGACCCCCATTTCTAACACTGTTTAACTCTAAAGCAAGTTACGACCTCCGGTGCATGCACCTAGCTCTTTAACCAAATTGAAAATGAAGGATGTAGGTGCATTCCCCTCTGACCCACGAGGAATGCCCACAATACACAGATTTTTGTGCCCTGATCTGGCTTTGGCATCCTCTGCGCAAGCCTCCAAGAGACACGCAAGCACTGAAGGGTAATGCCTTGGGTTTCATACAATTTGACCACGTCCTCTGTCTTGGAGACCCAGCTCTCCACCTCTGTGATCCTCTGTGCATTGTTCCATAGGTCTTGCCCAATGAGGGCTAAGTCCACTTTTAGCTCTTCCATCTTACCCTCCAATGTCTTTTTTTTCTTTTTTTTCTCATTTTTGTTTGTCCTCATATATGCCACCAGATGTTATATGCTCTAGATGGGTCTCTCTGTTGCCTTCTGTACTGACATTCCTGAAGCCGCCCCGGGGTCAATATATGGCTAACAGAGATCTCCCAGAGGTGGGTTGTTTCCTTATCCAACTCCCCTGCCTTTTGATGGAGTACCTCAACTAGGGGAGGACAGGACCAACACAAACCTCTGGCATAATCATCGGACTGTTTACTTATTCGACCAGGCCTCCAGTTTCGACCATACATTCTCTGAGCTTACAGCTTGACCAGCCATGTCCATCTTGCAAACTTCCATAATACTTTTTAAACAGTCTGCGAATCTAGGATGGGCCACTGACTTCCACTCTTTACATATCTCCCTCCTGGCTATACCACGTAGAAAATAAACTGTGAGGAAAAGTTGTTAATATTATACTCACAGGGTAAACCAAAAAATACTAGCCTGGGAGAACAGGAAATAGTTGTTAATAAGACCTCACCCAGGAGGAGCTTCGTGGGCAACCAAGATGGCCGCGTGAGCTCGGAGCTCCGAAGACCCTCCGATCCTCCGCATTGATCCTGTTATCTATCCTGTCCCACGGTGGTGGGAATCAGTTGTGGTGCTGTTGCGGATGCGGGGCCCGTTCTCCGATTGAAGATCCGGGCTTCCTGTGCCGAGTTACACCGTCGTGAAGTTTGGTGACGACGACGCCATACTGGTCTGGCATTGTGAGGGAGACGGCGGTGCTTCAACACGGTGGCAGTTCGAGAGGGTGTGAGCTGCCCTGCTCAATACCGGTGACCTGACTGGCCTGCCTGGAGGCCTGGCGTTCTGCTGGGACGGTGGTGGTGATTGTTGACTTCGGCTGTCTGATGGTGGTAGTGTTGGCTTGACCCCGCCTTGGGTCACACGATCCCCGTCGCCCATCATGGCGGGCAGAGGAGACCCGGACAAGGGGAAGCCCCCGAGAGTCAGCAGGAAACCTTCCCTCTCGCAGCCCACCATCTCTGAGCGCTTCTCCTTTCCTAAGAACTCGCCTGGTGCTTCGGGCCGCACCAAGGACTCACACCGAGATGTGTCTCCGGAAGATGCTAAACCCACCCTCCAGGACGTAATGGGAGCCATTGCGGGCGTTAAGACAGAAATGCATAAGCAGCACGAAGTGTTGTCGCACAAGGTCGATACCCTCACGATTGAACTCAACCTAATCAGAGCCGACCTCGGGAAAACAAATGACAGGGTCAAGTCGCTCGACATCAAGACGTCGAGCTTGACTACGGATATGTCTGATGTGCAATCGGAGGTTCGGGACTTGAAGGCCGCCAATTCGATGCTTGCCCGCCGGCTCGATGATTTTGAGGGACGGGCTCGGCGCCAGAACGTCCGCATTATAGGTGTCCCGGAGGGGGCGGAAGAGGACGCTGCCGATCTATTTGTTGAGGAGTTGGTGGTGAAGCACTTGGCTCCAGGTGGCCTGAGTAAGTTTTTCTCGGTGGAACGAGCGCATAGACTGCCTGGAGGCCAGCCGAAATTGGGAGCGTCTCCGCGCCCCATCATTGCCAGACTTTTTAACTACAGAGACTGTGATGCGATCCTGCAGGCATCAAGGAGAGGAGGTCCGTTGAAATTTCAAAACGCTGAGGTGAACTTCTTCCCTGACTTTACTCAAGCGGTACAGAAACGTCGACAGAGCTTCATGGGTGTTAAACGGAGACTGAGAGAGATGGGGCTGCGGTACTCCATGCTTTACCCAGCGAAGCTTCGTATAGAACATGGCGATCGAGCAGTGTTTTTTGACTTGCCAGAGGCAGCTGGGGACTGGCTAGACACTTTGCCTCAACGTCGGACTACCCCTGAGGACCAATCGGAAGAGGCGTCGGGTGGTCCTGGCTCTCAGGAATAACCTGTGCTTCTCCGGATCTCTTTCGGTAGAGGACCCTGCGGATGCAAGCAGTTACTGACATTTGTTTTCTTTTCTCATTTCTGCTGTTTTTCAACTTTGGAGGGTAACGGGGGTGATAGGATGTCTCCTTTCTCCTCTGGGGGCCTTTTGTAGGTTAGTTTACTAGGGGCGACAGGCACACTGCGAGTTGGGGGGCTTCTTAGTCTAATGCAGGGGTGCAGGGTGGGGGGTGGTTGGTTTGTGTGTTTCTCCTTTGCTTTTCCTTTCTCTCCTTTATTATGGCAAGGCTATTATTGTTCTGGTTGCAACGTTGCAGTGGCTGTTTTCTGGGGGTGGTGGGTGGGACAGGGCATCTTTGACTTTAAATGTGTAGATTTGGAACGTGAATGGGCTGGGGGATCGCATTAAACGGGGGGTTGTGTTACAAATGTTTAAGCGTTGTGTACCCGATGTTATCCTCCTGCAGGAGACGCATCTCATTGGCAATACTTGTCACACACTTAACAGAAAGGGGTTTAAGATGGTGGCTCATTCCGGGTTCTCTTCGGAGTCCCGAGGGGTTGGAATTATGGTGCGCATGTCTCTCCCCCTGGAGGTGGAGTCCACTGTGATTGATGATAGGGGCCGATATGTTGTTGTGGTGGGCAGGTGGGAGGGGCGCACCCTGGTTTTGGTTTCAGTTTACGTCCCCCCGGGTTTGCAGACGACTACCTTTCGGGATCTCGGGGGCGCCATTTTGGGCCTCCCGGAGGGATTGCTTGTCCTTGGTGGGGACTTCAACTCCGTGGTTTCGGGGACCCTTGACCGTTTTCCGTCCAGAGATCTTCGCAGTGCGCAATCATGGCTCCCGAATTTCATGAGTACTATGGGCCTTATTGACTGTTGGCGGCTTTTACACCCTGCCCAGCGGCAGTACACCTTTCACTCGGGCGCACACGGTAGCCTTTCCAGGATTGATTACATCTTGACTCCGGTGGTCCAGGCATCGACCGTCTCTGGAGCCCGCCTTATGGCCAGAGGTATCTCGGACCACTCCCCTGTCTGGGTGTCCTTTGACTTTGGTACTGCGGCGACGACCAGGGTGGCGCCGGTCAACCCATGGTACTTCTGCAACCCCAAGACTCGAGACCTCCTAGCTAAAGCCATCGACCTGTATTTCACTGAGAATACGGGTACGGTAACGTCGGCCTTATCCCTCTGGGAGGCCTTTAAGACTGTCCTGAGAGGAGAAGCTTTCTCCCTGATAGCCGAGGTGCGCAGACGAAGGGATGAGGAAATGGTGCGGTTGGAGTCGGACATAGCGGGCCTGGATTCCCAGTTGGCATTAGACCCGACACCCGAACTGCTGCACGCTCTCTCCCTAAAGCAGTCGGAATATCGAGCCACTGCCACTGATGCTGCCAAGGCGATGGGCAGGGAACAGCAAGGGAGGATCTACGATGCCGGGGACAAGGCGGGCAAGCTCCTTGCCTGGTTGGATAGGAGGGAGTTGGCTTCCCGTGTAGTGCCTGAGATTCTGGGCGGACGGGGTGGTTGTTACTGACCACAGTGCTATCGCCTCGGCCTTTGCCGACTACTTCGAGATGGTTTACACCTCAGTCTCCACCTTGACTGAGTCGGACTCGGCCTCTTTCCTGGAAGGGGTTGAGCTTCCTTGCCTGTCGGACACCGAGCGTGACGACATGGACCGGGGTATTACGGCAGATGAAGTGGCGCTTGCGATACGGTCCTTGGGATCTGGCAAGGCTCCCGGCCCTAATGGTCTTCCGGTGGAACTCTACAAGATTAAAGCAGATACCGTCGCAGTGCCCCTGCGGAGTATGTTCTTGGAGGCCCGGGAGGTTGGTGAGCTCCCACTGGATCAGCGCCTGGCCACCATTGTGGTCATTCATAAGGAGGGGAAGCCCAGAGACCTTTGTAGATCATATCGCCCGATCTCTCTGGTGAATGCCGAACCCAAGATCCTGGCGAAGTTGCTGGCGAATCGGCTTGTGGGTGTGATCGCCGACTTGGTCCATCCAGACCAGTCGGGCTTTATACCCCACCGCAATACCACCCTTAACCTTCGGAGGCTTCACGCTGTCATGGCGCGGGTGCACAAGCTTTGTGAGCCGACGGTCTTGGCTTCACTGGACGCAACAATGGCGTTTGATTCCCTCGAATGGAATTATCTCTGGGCGGTACTGTCCAAGTTTGGGTTCGGCCCCGACTTCATAAGTTGGGTCCGGCTTCTCTTTGCCTCCCCGTTGGCCAATGTGACGGTCAACGGCCGGATGTCTGCCTCCTTTGCCTTGCGCAGGGGTACAAGACAGGGATGTCCGCTATCACCGCTCCTTTTTGCCCTGGCGCTTGAGCCGCTGGCTGCTTGGATCCGCACTCACCCTGACATCAGTGGGATCAAGTGGTCGCCTGGCTTTGAGGATCGAGTCTCGCTTTATGCGGACGATATTCTGCTCTACCTTACCTCCCCCTGTCGGTCTTTGATTGTTATGTTTGACGTACTGTGCACCTTTGGTGGGTATTCGGGCCTAGTTATCAACTGGTCCAAATCTTACCTCTATGTGCTTAGCGGAGACACTCCACGTCTCCCCAGGGGTTGTGCGATACAGGTCTCGCAGCAGGGATTCAAGTACCTGGGCATCTATGTATCAAAGGATGCCCGGGCGCGATACGCCAACAATTTGCTGCCCCCTCTTGCGCGTCTCAGGCGAGATGTGGAAGGCTGGAAAAGTTTGCCGCTGTCCCTGTTGGGCCGCGCAGCATTATTCAAGATGATGTCCCTGCCGAGATTCTTATACGCGCTTCAGAATACGCAGGACCCCGTCCCTTCAAAGTATTTCAGGGAAATTGAAGGTCTACAGCGGGCCCTTCTGTGGGAGGGTAGGCCGCGTATAGCCGTGGTTAAGCTGACCATTCCGTGGTACGAGGGCGGTATTGCCTTGCCTGATGTCCGCCGGTACTACTGGGCCTCCCAATTGGCTGCTCTTAATCATGGCTTTTATGGCCCGGCGGAAAGCCCGGGATACGCCATGGATCGTTGGCTCATGAATGACGGGATGTATTACAGGGCGTTGTATTCTAGATCTCTGGACGGTAGATTGACTGGTCCCACCAAGACCGCTGTGCAGATATGGAGGGCCATTACGAAGGCACTGGGGTGGAAGGGTAGGCTTACCATGGCCACTCCCCTCTATGACTCCGACTTGTTGGGTAGGTTGTGGCACTCGAAGGGGTTTGACCGGTGGGACCTCATTGGTATTTCAAAGGTGGCTGATGTGATGGCCAGAGGAGACATTAAATCTTTTGAGACTCTGCAGACTGAATTCCAACTGGGCTCCACAGAATATTTTAGATATGCACAGTTGAGACATGCCCTTACGTCTACCCTGCCTGTTGGTGAGAAGGTCCCCGAGTCGTCCCCGTTGGAGGAAAGGGTGCTGGACGGCCATATGCCAGACAGCGCCATTTCCCTGACTTATAAAAAGCTAATAAACGTTCGGACGGACCTGTTGCTGAAAGTGCGTGATCAGTGGGTGTGTGATGGGATTGAGTTGGATGATGAGGATTGGCAGTGTGCTGTGTCCTCCCCAAAGGAAGTAGCAATTTTGGCTAGGCTGCGCTTAGTTCAGCTTAAAATTCTCCACAGGGTTTACGTTACTGGCCCCAGGTTGATTCACATGGGGCTTTCCCAGGATGGCCTTTGTAGGCGAGGATGCGGTGCACTGGCCACCTTTATGCATACCATTTGGGAATGCCAGGCCATTGCCTCCTATTGGGAGCGGGTGCATGCGGTTATGCGTGAAGTGACTGGCGTTGATGTGTCTGCGGAAGCTTGACGTTGTTTGTTGAACGTGTGGGGTCCGACTGACTACAATAATGCACAAACTCGTTGGGTCACGCTAGGGAACATGGTGGCCAAGCGAGATATTGCTCAAAAGTGGGGCGCCCCAACCCCCCCCCCCCCTCTGTGAGTCTCTGGAAAACTAATATGGACTGGTGCATGCTCCGTGAGAAAACTGTGTACCTAGCTAGGGGCAAGCCCAGGATGTGGGGTATGGTCTGGGGGCATGGAATGCCTACAGGGGCGATATTTGTGTGCCCCCTGATGTAGGTCTGCTGGAGGCTCGTCTTTCACCCTAGCCATTCCCTCCACTCAATATTCCATTTTAACGTAATCCTGTCCTTTCTTCCCCCCACACTTGTATGCTCTTCTCGATATGTTTCGTTCAAGATGCCGACAGGTCCCACTCGCCCCCTGGATTTGTGCTTCACTGCTCCTATGTTTTACCTTGCCACCCTTTCCTTTTCCCCTCCCCCCTTCTTCTTTTCCTTTTCCTTTTAGGTTTCTGTAATGTTCCTTAGGTTCGTATTTATATTATAAAATTAAACCTGATTGCTCCTCTAATTGTTTTGTGCACACTTTTCCTCCGCTTTTCTACTGCTGCCTAGCCTCAGGGATGTAAGGCTGAATAGCTGTGTGCTTTGAATCATCAATAAAGGTTTCCCCCCCCCCAAAAAAATAAGACCTCACCCAGAAAGCCAACTATCGCCCTCCAGTACTCCTGAATCTCGGGGCATTGTAAGAATATATGCATGTCATCTGCCGCTGCAAGTTTACAACGGGGGCAGTAATAGTTCTCCTGCGTTATCTTATGCAATTTAGTCGGGGTCCAATACACCCGATAAGCCGTAAACAGATGGTTCCACCTTAAATTAGCTGGTTTTATTAATCTCTGGGACAAGGAGAAAGAATCTGTCCAAATCTTACTAAACTCTTCGGGGTATTTAGCTATGGTATTACCCCAGAGGCTTATCAGTTCGAGATCTAGATTACCTTTTGCCTCTGTGAGCAATTTATACCAAAATGATACTTCTCGATTCCAGCCCCCCCCAACAAATTGAGTCAAGAATTTCAGTACCCAGTTCCCGCTGTAATGCCTGGCTTGACCACCATGCAGATAGTTGATAACATTTAAATCTTGTCAGTGAACCGTTTGTGAGTGACATCAGGGAGTTCCAATCCATAAGACCTGAGTCCACCCATAAGTACCCCCATTTCTGAACTCCAGCTGTTCTCAAGGGCAGAGATAGCTGGTCCTGAAGACATACAGGTGTGCCCGGGGAATCCCAGATTGGATTATATGTGTGGTAGTATGGAATTTCCAAGGCCTTCCGGATAAATCCCCAATTCCTAAGTGCGGTCTGCAAAATCTTAAGACGGACTTTCTTAAAAAATTTCTGGTCGCCAAACTTAAATAAAAAGAACTCTTGGCCTTTTGGTAAATCATGTAATAAAGCCTGAAATAAACGGCCCTGTGAAGATGAATCTAGTACGTTAGCGAGTAGCCTGAAGTTTTTAAAGTGGAAGGCATGGCAGTAGAATAATAGGTCTGGTAAAGCCAGACCCACAATTTTTAGACCCCTCCTTAATTTTTTCCAGGCTATCCTGGGAGATTTGCAGGCCCAGATAAAAGAGTCGATCTTGCCCTGAAGGTTCGCAATTTCTTTCAACGGAAAAGATAAAGGGATGGAAATATATAAAAAGGTCAGCTTGGGAAGTATGGACATTTTAATGAGATTAACTCGTCCATATATATTTAATGGTAGACTGCCCCATCTTGTTAATGTTTTAGTGATGTCTTTTACTACAGTCTGCCAGCTGATTTTCGGGATATTCTTTAGTTCTCGAGTTAAATACATTTCTAGATATCGCATTTTTTGTTTTACCCCCTGTATAGGAATATTATTGTTCCACCCCATTATCTCTGTCTTCTCCCTATTGATCTGGTAACCTGACAACCTTCCGAAATCCTCAGCTAGGGCAAATAGCCTGGGTATAGCTTCTATGTGATTAGAGGTGTATAAGAGAAGGTCATCAGCGTATAAGGCAGTTTTTAGCTCCATGTTTGCCATTGTAAAGGGTTGAATTACATTATCTTCTCTAATACCACAAACAAAAGACTCCATATAAATGTCAAACAAAAGGGGAGACAGCCCTGCCAGGTTCCTCGAGATATATTAAACCAGACAGATAGAGCCCCGTTGACCAAGACTTTTGCTAGTGGGTTTTGATACAATGATTTAATTCCCTCTATAAAAGCTGGAGGGAACCCAAACGCAACCATAGTGGCCCAGAGATATTTCCAATTAACCTGATCGAAAGCCTTCACAGCGTCTATCGCGACCAAGGCTAACGGAAGGACTTTATCTTCAGCGTAATTTATGGCTCCTATCACTTGAAAGGTTAATTCGTTCAATTGTCTTCCCGGTATAAAACCCCTTTGATCAGAGTGAATTATGGATTTTATTATTTTAGCAAGTCTGGTAGCTAAAATCCCGGAATATAACTTCATATCTGAGTTCAGAAGGGAAATTGGCCTATAAGATTCTATTTTCTAAAGGTCTTTATTGGGTTTTGCAATAAGTGTTATTGTAGCTTCAGCCCATGTAGGGGGGATACTGTGACCCTGGGACAGTGAACAGTTGAAAAGTGTTGTGAGGACGGGCACCAGTTGTTCTGTATAGTCTAAATAGACCTCAACCGGAAGCCCGTCTGAACCTGCGGCTTTACCCCGCTTCATTTTCTTTAATTGATTTAATACTTCTCCCTCCATAATCTCGCTTTCTAAATACCTCCTATCTGGGTCAGAAATTTAAGGTAAATTTCTCTGGGTCAGCCAGAGGTCGATCTCTTCTAACTCTGGGTTTTTATCCTCAGTATAGAGACTTTGCATAAACCTCCTGGCTTCCTCTCTGATACCTCCGTCTTCTACAATTAAGATCCCTGTCTCTCTTTAATGTTGTTCCTATTTCTTTCCTCTCTAGATTTCCACGCTAGGAGGGCCCCACATTTTTCTCCATATTCAAAGTTCTTTAATTTACTGGTCTCCCATTTTTCTTTCATAATTTTCTCGTCACTGATTTTAAGTTGAAGTTGTAGATCTAAAAGCTCCTTCTCTAATGCCGGGATCCTCTCGGAGTTTGAGGAGATGGCTCTTTGTAACTCAGAGTCTTTTCTAATTATGTCCTCTAGATCTTCCCGCCTTTTGTTTTTTATAGCCTTTCTTTTATACGCCATTAGGGAGCTCAGGACCCCTCTCAAAAAGGCCTTATAGGTTTCCCAGACAACCTGAGGGGTGGAGGAGCCTATGTTAATTGCAAAGAATTTGTTGGTCTTTTCTCTTACTTCTCTTTTGACCTGATCACCAAGTAGCAATGTCCTCTCCAATGTCCATCTGGTGTTTAAGGGACTCGAACTTGATAGGAGGACCAATTCCAGAACAGCGTGGTCTGATATCCCAACGGGTGTAGATGAAAGGGAGCTGATGTCTGAGAAAAGGTGTTGATCGACTAAAAATTGGTCTATCCTTGAATAGTGTTTATACTTTTTACTGTAAAATGTAAACCCCCTGGTGGAACCGTATTTAGTCCTCCATACGTCTAACAAGTTGAAGTCTTTCATCATACAGCCTAAGGTAGAAAGTGATTTGGTGGGAGCATGATACTTAGCTTTGGAGGTTCTGTCTAGAATCTGATCAAAAACCAGGTTAAAATCACCCCCTAGGATCACTGAGCCCGTAGTCCCAAGTATTGCTGTCGCTAACTTAAGTAACGGACCAGGGTTATCATCGTTGGGGCCATAATACGCTGCATACGTATAAGGGATATTATAAATGGATATGGCTGCCACCAACCATCTTCCTGTCTGATCAGTTTCATATTTGTTCAGACATATCCCTCTATTTGCCCAAATAATTATTGTGACCCCCCTAGTTGTTCCCATCTGCCTGGAGCATGCAATTTCCTGCACCCACCTCAATTTCCCAAAAAGTGCACTACAAGCATTTGCCTCAAGAAGAGTTTCCTGAAGCATCATAAGGTGCGCTTCTGAATTTCTTAAAAACTCACAAACCCGGGACTGCTTCCTTTTTTCCCCCAACCCATTCATGTTCCATGAGAGGGTTTTAAAATTGTGTAACTTGCTCATGACCCAGCTCTTATTTCCCGCCCATCTAGAACCTTGTATAAAAGAACTTTTTCCATATATGAGGATTTTTTATCTTTTCCCCCCCCTACGCCCTCCACCCAGTGCCCCAACCCCCCTCCCCCCAGAGGAACCCCCCCAACATACCAGACAATGACACCGCCTTTGGAACCCCAGGAGAGATACCTCTGGCTGAATTCAAACTTTAACTGATCTTAACAGCGAGTAATTTGCAATAGCTTACTGTCCCCCTTTTTCTTTCCCTTTGATTTGCACCCTTTATTTCTATAAGCAATACAGTATGTCGCACCATGCTTTGAATCAACTTCTGTGTTATGTGCTTACCTTATTTCCCCTTTTTCTTTTTTTAAATTTTTTTTATTACACCCGGCCCTGATCTAGACAGCTCTTCCTTCTCTTTCTTCACTTAATTTTCTTGATTTTCTCTCATCCGAGCTAAAAGATTATCTACCTCTTCGGGCTGTGTAAAACTGTACGTCTTGTTTTTCCACATAATTTTCAAGAGAGCGGGGAATCTCATCTGTACATGAGCTCCTAGCGATCTCAATTCTGGCATTCTGGTGCCTAACTCCCATTGCCGCTGTGCTGTTCTGGCTCCTAAATCTGATCTGATAAGATAGGGGTTTGCCCGATAATGGAGGTCTGACTTTGATAGACACCTTCCCAAGATCAGCTCCTTGACACTGAAAGTCTGAAAGTTTACCAATATCTTCCTAGGTGCTTTCCTATCTGCATGCATTTTAAAAGGGTCTCTGTGTACTCTTTGTATTTCCGCCTCCAGGTCTATATCGGGGCGGTCTTTTAAGACCCCCTCCCTAAGAAGCCGGCAGCCAAATCCCTTGATGTCCTACAATTCCTCACTCTCTGCTATCTTTAAAATTCTCAGGTTGTTTCTTCGTGCCTGGGTTTCCAATCTCTCCACATCAGTAGCCAGAGATCTATTTTGTGCTCTCAAAATATCAATGTCTTTTGAGTTTCTTCGTATGGATTTACTTAAGGCTACAACTTCCGTTTCCAGCTTCCCAGTACGGCAGATGACATCATCTAGCTTAGACTCCAGTAGGTCAAACCTGTCGTGTATCGCCTTTTGATTGCCTTCTGAGATCTCAAATTTATACATCAAGTCCCCCCTTAAAGACTGAAAAAGATGTCCCAGCCTGTCTCCATCCAGCTCACTCAATTCTTCCGATTTCAGTCTTGATCTTGGAATAACAGACTCTAGGTTCTTGTCTTTGTGGTTGCCCTGAATTACGTTTCCTTCTTGAGTGGCTGTCACACTATTTGAGCGAAGCGAAGCTATTACTAAGGGTATCTTGGGTCTAGTATCTTGTGGACCCAATGCTTTATCATTGGCCTGAATACTATGAGGAGGGACGGAAGGAAGAGGAGGAAGGAAGAGGAGGAAGGGAAGTGGAGGCAGGGGGAGAGGGGGGAGAAGGTATGTTGGAGCTTATTTGCTGTGTGTGCTTTAATTGCACCTGAGCCTGCTGTGGCTCCGAGTCCTGTCTATGATTCAGGGCCCCTGTTACCCCATCCTCTTCGCCTCTTACCAGTAGATTTGGCTGATCTAACTGTCCAGCACCCTCAGAATTAAATAGAATCTCGAGGGGGCCGAAGCAATTTTTTAAGGGAAATACAATATCGCTATTCTCTGTCTGTGTAGCTGGACTTGTTGACTGCTCCATGATTTTGAAGAAAGTTTTGAGGGAGGGAGTATTCTTCACCGCCTGCTGGGCTGTATTAGACCCTTTAAGCTTTTTTACAGAAGTCGCCCTTTTATTTTTCCCCTTGCAGGGGGTTAATGGCATGGGCCGCTCCCTCTCTTCAAAATCTAGAGCCCCTCCTGCCTTCAACTCATGCCGAGATCTCAACTGATATCTATTTTTCCGTAGTGGGGGAGTGATTATGGCTTTAAGCGATCCTGTTTTCAAGCTTGAACCACCTGAAACAGTTACCACCGCTGGTTTAAAGAGCTCAGTTTGCCTTTACCTTTGCCCTTGCACAGTGATAGGCTTTATGGCATTCTCCACAGTTTTTGAACCCCCCCCTCGCAGATGATCTTAACCGGAGCCTCTGTCAATACTGACTCCATAAAACCCTGCTTCAATGTAAACTCCAGGGACTGTTTTGACGTAAACCCCCCCTCTGCTTCACACCTTACCGCAAGGGTTGGCTCATCCTGCTCTTCGGGTGAGGCGTGAGAGGTTCCCTCACAGACTGGTCCTCTAAACCGTAGCTGTGTGAGCACAAAACGGGACTTGATCCAGAGGCTCCGCCGGCGTTCTCCTGGGCTCCCCTGTGCATACGCCTTCTCACTCGTCATGCGGGTCCCTCAATGCGCGGGTCGCCGTCGAAGCCGTTCAAGATGCCAGTAATCTCACTGAATGGGGACATTCATCCTCTCACTGTAGCGTTCGGTGATGTCAGCCATCGGGAATCTCCTGGAGCTGCCGCGACCGGCTCTCAGCCCGCCGCCATGTTCCTCTTCGTGGGCGTCTCCCAAAGCAATCGACTGCTTCGGTTGGAATCTGTCCTCCTCAGGGTGTCTCACCCTCCAATGTCTTTTTGAGATCTTGGACCGCCTGCAGGAGGAGGTCTGGAGGCAGAGGGGGACCACCTGCAGCACTGACATCGTCTGCGGGGGCCACCGTCATGAGGGTGCATCTATAGCTGTGCATATATATATATATATATATATATATATATATATATATATATATATATATATATATATATATATATATATATATATATATATATATATATATATATATGTATGTCCAAGAGGTCGTCGTATTTCACTCGGCCTTCCACGCAGAACAACGAAGAGAGCGAGACCACAAGTTAAGTGCAGTTTCTCAGTGCAATTTATTTTGTGCCAAAGTTACAGCCTGCAATTCCGCCATGACGCGTTTCACCTCGAGAGAGGCTTGTTCACATAGTGTGTCATGAACACAAACGAGGGTTTATAAAGTGCTAATGCGTAATTCATTTCAGATGTGCAGATTACATTTTTTTCAAATCATAGACAGTGAAGACATCCTGTGTTCAGTCAAACAAGAATAAAGGACATAGTGCCCAACGGGTTCCAATGTGCATAAATGCAATGGTAGAGTATAAACATTGTTATTTTAAAATTTATATAAATAAATAAATAAATTTCATTTCATAAATATACACATGGTTAAAAGTTATTAATCCATAGTGATTTCATTAATTTCATCGATTATACTCCATATATATACACAATTTAGTCAGTATATATAACACATATAGTTTCAGGAACCCTGATTTATCACTTGTAAAAACACATGGCTCCACACAAGAGAGATAATTGCGCCCCAGTGGGCATACACAAAAAAAACTGCACAAACTAAATAAAGATAATAAAGACATACACTTCTAAGTCAACCTCTTATGGTTACTGCAGATCAGAAAGTGTTTTTAAAGTGAATAAGTGCTAATACTAGTAGTTAAAAACATGCTACAGTTAACAGCAGGTAGCAGAGTCTGATAAAAACAGATTGAGAGTCGGTTAGGGGAAATTACTGTTTACATTAAGAATAATTCTCAGCAGATATATTTTAGCTAGAGGCAGGTGTAAAGATCCTCGCTATTATTTAAACCCCCCGGGCTCTTTGTGTTAAATTCAAGAATGAACCTGGTCTCCAGAAGGCGCAGTTTTGCGTCTCGGTTACCCCCTCTTTTTAGAGGCAAGACCGAGTCCACAAGGAAATATTGCAAGCTGCTGGGGTCACTATTATGCGTGGTTTCAAAGTGTCTAGCCACTGGGTAGGCCTGATCCTTTCCGGAAATTGCCCTAAGATGTTGCAGGATGCGCTTGTGGGCAGGTGGGCGCGTACTCCCCACATATTGTAGTCCACAAGGGCATTGCAGGACATAGACAACATATTCTGTCCTGCATGTTAATCTTTTGTTGATAATGAAGGGTTTGTCTGAAAAATGGCGTGGGACCTGAGTTTTGTTAATCCCGTGGCGACAAGCTTTACAAGTAAGACACTTTTTGAAACCAGTAATGTGATCCATCCAGGATTTTGTGGGTTCTAGCATGTTGCTGACTAGGGCACTGGCAAGGCTAGGAGATTTGCGAAAAGTTATGCTAGGTTTGTCTGGTACCAGGTCACCTATTATAGGGTCACCTCTGATCAGATTCCAGTTCTTGTTTAGAATTTTCCTAATCTGGGAATGCTGGTTACTGTAGGTTACAATGGCTCTAGATTGAATTTGCTCATTGTTACCACATTCTGCATTGGGTTTAGTTTTAGGCATTAGTGCATCCTCCCTCGTGATTTTCCTAGTACGTCTAATGGCTCCCTCTATTAGAGTACTACTATAACCTCTTTGCAGAAACCTGGCTTTGCTAGCCTGTTGTGCCAGGTCACACTCCAAGTCGGAGCTGCAAATTCTCCGCAGTCTCAGCATCTCCCCATAGGGGATGCTGCGGATCAGGTGTTGGGGATGCTGACTGCTGGCGTGTAGGACTGTATTGCCAGCAGTTATTTTTCTGTGTAACCTAGTTTGCAGAGTACCATCCCTGATATAGACCTCCACATCTAAGAAAATGACCTTTTCTTTGTCAATGTGTGATGTGAATTCAAGGTTCAAACTGTTCATATTCAACTGTTTCACAAAATCAATAGCCTCTTCCTGCGACCCTCTCCAAATAAAAAATAGATCATCAATATACCTTAGGTAGAGCATAACCTTATTTTGCATGGTCTCCATGTGGTCACCCATAAGGACCTGCTCCTCCCATAGCCCCATATGTGGACAGGCGAAGCTAGGGGAGAAGCAGGCCCCCATAGCCACCCCTCTCAATTGCTGGTATATTTGATTATTGAAAATAAAAAAGTTCTGTTCCAGACAAATCTTCAACATACCAACAATCATCTTGTTATGATGTAAGCATTCAATGGGGCGTTTGCCAAGGTAATACTCAACTGCTTTAATACCATCGCAGTGTCGAATTGATGTGTACAATGAAGTTACATCCATAGTAATAAGCAATAGTTCATCATCCCAGGTAATTGAGGCCAGTTTGCACAAAAAGTCAGTTGTGTCTCTAACATACGAACCCAAGCTCTTTACCCATTCTTGTAGGAAGTATATATATATATATATATTACCTACTGGCGGTCGCCAGTAGGTAGTTATAGTTAGGATTTTTTTTCAATGTTAAATCTCAAAATTCTTTTTGAAATAACTTTGGCGCCGGTTGACGAATCTGCCTGAAATTTCCTCAAAATGGCATCGCGGCGCCCTGGTCCTTCCCTGAAAGTTTGGGGGGGATTTGTGAAGCGGGGGCTGAGATAAAAGGGGGGTCCCAAAACGTGTTTTCCCCATGTTAATTTCCATAGGGCGGTCGAACTCACTTTTAGCCCGAACGGCTGAATGGATTTCCACCAAACTTGGCAAAATTGTAGGGACTGGTAGCCCGATGGGCCTTTGCTATGTCTCAAGATATGTGCTTCAGTGGATTTTGAGTAATTTAGGTTAAAAAAAATATATATCTCTAGGCGCGCCCCGGTACGTGCTCCGGGGAGCGCTCCGGGCGCGCCACGCGACTTGCGTACAGAAAGCTGATTGGTTCTTGGGTGTCTGTAAACATTCGAAACAGTCCGGAGCGGCCGCCATCTTGTGTCTCGGTAGGATCGAGACAGAAGAGGTGGCCAAAACAAAGGGGGAAATGACCATAAGGGGGCAGGGTAGACCCCCCCTGATCCCCTAGGTTTGATGTGGGGGCTATAAAAAGGCCTCGCGGGGCAAAAAAAATATTTTTTTTTTATTTGCGCGGGGGGAGCGCCCGGTACGCGCACCGGGGAGCGCAACAGAGAAAAAAGAATGCCAGAGTTTAAAAATTTTTGCCAATATTTTATAAATGGGAGGTAGTTCTAAAAAGAACTTTTTTTATTCTTTTTGTTGTTTTATATTTTTTAAATATTTTTCTGAACATTTTTTTAATTTTTTGTGTTTTTGAACAATTTTATATTTTTGGTTTTTTTTTTAAGGGAACAAACAAAAAACAGGGAATTGGAAATGGCTCAACAGGAGCAAAAAAAAAGAAAAGAATTACTGTTTTCTTTCCTTGCTGCATTTGTGGTTGTCTATAGCATTATTCATTAAGGTGACGCTAAGTTCACCATAGCATAAAGTTTTGCCACAGAAAATGCAAAGAAATTTGACCTTGCCAAATTTTGGTTGAATATTTGCCACCATTTGCCGTTCTTCAGGACCAGAAATTGAGGGTACTGAAGAGGAAGTGCTGGCCACAGGGGGTGGGTTGCTACCAAGTTCCTGGACTTCAGCCTGAGCTAAATTATTGGGATGCCACCTCTCCATGTGGTGGATCATGGTATAATTACCAAAAGAATATTTCTTTGAGGGATTGCCCCTGGAGAGAACTTTGTCACAAATAAGACAGGTGACTTTGGGGGCATTTACCTTTTTTTGGTCATCTGGAAAAGAAAAAAATTGCCAAATGAAGTGCACTTTAACGTGCCTTTGTCTGGGAGGAAGCGCCTTCGTTGTTGATCCTCCTCCTCTTCTTCCTCCTCTTCTTCTTGTCCTCCAAGAAACTGTAATGGTGGACCTTCTTTTCTTGGTGGTGGGGGTGCACCAGCTGCAGCAACAAGTGAAGCCATTGTTTCCTCCAAAATAGCTCTTGCTCTCTCAATGAAGAAAGTAAAAAATGAGGAAAAACGGAGGGGGCTTTCATTATTTGGAGAAAAAAAATGATGAGAACCAATGAAAAGTGTTATTTTCAAGTCACATGACCCGATGCGCTTACGTTACGCGCTCCGGCGCGCTTATGTTACGCGCTCCGGGCCGTGCCGTGGAGCGCTTCCGGGTGCGTTTACGCAGCGCGTCATAAGACGCATCACGCGGCTACGCGATACGTCACGCTTACGCGACGCGTTGCGATGTTGTTTTCGATCGTGACATTGGCGCTAACAGGACGCTTCCCGGTTCGCGCACCGGGGCGCTTCAAAATACTACGCTTTCCGGGGCGCTCACCGGGGCGCTCACCGGGGCGCGCACCGGGAGCGCTCAAAGACAAAAAAAAAAATGAAAAATTGTAAGGACTGTTAGCCCGATGTGTGTTTGCTATGTCTCAAGATATATGCTCCAGTTGTTTTTAAGAAAATTAACTTTCAAAAAAATATATTGGCCTACTTTGGGCTTTATATATGTTAGAGCCCAAATGTAGCTCAAATGTAGCCCAATGTAGCCCAATGTAGCCCAAAGATGGCCACCAGAGACAAAAAAATACAAATGTAGCCCAAATATCAGCCAGATGTAGCGCAAGTATAGCCCAATGATAGTATGTACCAGAGTGTTCTAAAGAACAACTAGAGCGCTAACAGTCTTACTTATAAACTGGATATATATATATATATATATATATATATATATATATATATATATATATATATATACATATATACTCCATCCCACTCCGACACGAAGAAGGCACGTACTCGAAGAAGTAAGGTATGGCTTTCTTTATTAAATCAGATCTCACACACATAGATATATATATATATATATATATATATATATATATATATATATATATATATATATATATATATATATATATATATATATTACCTACTGGCGGTCGCCAGTAGGTAGTTATAGTTAGGATTTTTTTCAATGTTAAATCTCAAAATTCTATTTGGAATAACTTTGGCACCGGTTGACGAATCTGCCTGAAAATTTCCTGAAAATGGCCTCGTCGAGCTCCGGTCCTTCCTTGAAAGTTTGGGGGGGATACGTCAAGCGGGGGCCGAGATAAAAGGGGGGTCCCAAAACGCGTTTTCCCCATGTTAATTTCCATAGGGCGGTCGATTTCACTTTTAACCCGAACGGCTGAATGGATTTCCACCATATTTGGCAAAATTGTAGGGATTGGTAGCCTGATGTGCCTTTGCTATGTCTCAAGATATGTGCTGCAGTGGATTTTGAGTAATTTAGGTTACAAAAAATATATATATCTATAGCAGCGCACCGGTGCGCGCACCAGGGAGCGCTCCGGGCGCGTGACGCGAGGTGCGCATGGAAAGCTGATTGGCTCTCGGGTGTCTGTAAACATTCGAAACAGTCCAGAGCGGCCGCCATCTTGTGTCTCGGTAAAATCGAGACATAAGAGGTGGCTAAAACAAAGGGGGAACTGACCATAAGGCGTCAGGGATAGACCCCTTTGACCCCCTAGGTTTGATGTGGGGGCTATAAAAGGGCCCCGCGGGGCATTTAAATTTTTTTTTTTTTTTCGTTTTGCGCGGGGGAAGCGCCCGGTGCGCGCACCAGGTAGCGCACCGGGGAGCGTAAAATGAGGGAAAAAGATGACAGAGTTTTTAAAAAAATGAAGTTTTTATTTAGAAATTGGAGGTAGTTCTAAAAAGAACTTTTTTTTTCTTCTTGTTGTTGTTTTATATTTTTTTTGTGTTTTTTGAACTTTTTGAACTTTTTTTGGCTTTTCAAAACAGTTTTATATTTTTTTTGTATTTTTTTAGGGGGAGAAACAAAAAAAGGGAATTGAAACTGGCTCAACTGGAGCAAAAAAACAAAAAACCCAAAAAATTACTTCTTTTTGGGGCACTTGTGATTATCACCTGCAAGGACGATGAGCTTAACGCTTTTTTCGCCATAGGCGATAAGCTTGCCACATGCAGAACAAGTGATTTTAAAATCAGCAAATCTCGGCTGAATGCAAGGCATCACCTCGGATGTTTCTGGTTCTGATGAGGTGGGTTGGTTTCTTTGGGAGGGGGTCCTTGATGACTGGGGGAGGTTACTGGCCAGTTCCCTGAACTCTGCACGAGAGTAGTTGTTTGGGAGCTTTCTGGTCATGTGCCGAATCATGGTATAGTTACCAAAAGAATATTTTTTGTTTGGGTTGCCCCGTGAAAGTTCATCATTGCAGATGAGGCAAGTCACCTTGGGCGCATTCACCTTTTTTTTCCCCTCTGGGATTGAAAAAAACTGCCATACAATGTGTGGTTTGGGTTTGTAAGGTGTATTTTCTTCTGGCAGCCATCTTCTTCTCCCCTCCTCCTCTTCCTCTTCCTCCTCCTCCTGTTCTTGACCACCAATATAATTTGGAGCTGGTCCTCTTGGTGGTTGTGGTGGTGGTGGTGGGGCAGATGCACCAGCTGATGCTACTACTGAAGCCATTATTTGGAGCAAAAAAGTAGAGAGAGCAACAAACAGGTCTTCCTCAGTCAAAGGACAAAGTCAGAATAAGCAAAAAAGGTGGGGTCTTTCATCATTTAGAAAAAAAAACTGTCCTGAACCAATGAGAAGTGTTATTTTCAGGTCACAAGACCAGGGGCTTCATCATTATGAAACTAAAACTGTTATGAACCAATGAAAAGTGTTATTTTCTGCTCACATGACCCGACGCGCTTACGCTACGCGCCCAGGGGCGCGCAGTGTAAGCGCGTCGGAAGTTTACGTTTTGCGATCGTATTCGCTCGAGTACTTCCGGGTGCGCTTACGCCGTGCGTATCACGCGGTCGCGGCTACGCGATACGTCACGATCATGTTTTCGTTTGCGATATTGGCGCTCACGGGACGCTCCCCGGAGCGCGCCCGGGGGCGCTTTTCGGAAATACGCTTATCGGGGCGCACTCCGGGGCGCGCTCTGGGAGCGCTCCCCCCAAAAAATTTTTACAAAAAAATGGGATAATTGTAGGGACAGGTAGCCCTATTCTGAAGTGGTTTGTAAAAAAATTAACTTTATAAAAATATGTATTGTGCTACATTGGGCTTAATATATGTTAGAGGCAAAATGTAGCCCAAATGTAGCCCAAAGTAGCCCAATGTAGCCCAAAGATGGCCACCAGAGACCAAAAATTGTAAATGTAGCCCAAATTTCAACTAGATGTAGCCCAACTGTATCCCAATGACAGAATGTACCAGAGTGTTAAAAAGAACAACTAGAGTGCTAACAGTCTTATTTATAAAGTGAAACTTATAGTTAGGAATTAGCATTAACAAAACCTATGAAATTCACTGAAAAAACCATAGGTTTCACACCAGTTATAGTTAGGAATTAGCATTTAAAAAACCTATGAAATTCACTGAAAAAACCATAGGTTTCACACCGGTTATAGTTAGGAATTAGCATTTAAAAAACCTATTAAATTCAATGAAAAAACCATAGGTTTCACACCAGTTATAGTTAGCTGGAAATTTTACTGATATAAAACCATTGAAATTCCCACGTTATAGTTAGTCGGACTCACTATAACTTGCGCGTGCAATGCACTGCTGATGACATCACATATTACATCACTCATGACATGGTGAGTGACATCACTCATGACATCACTGATGACACCATCCTTGTGACACAGTGACAGACCTCCTCTCAGTGTAAAGTAACCCTTGAGACACATATTCAAAAATAGAAACTGAAATTTTTAAAAAATGGACATACCTATATCAGTTACAACAAGCAATTCTGTACTTCCACTATCTATATACACATCCACTCATTCACCAACAGTTCTATATAGTCACTCATACATATACTCACTCATCATATGAAGAGATACACCTATACATCCTGTTACACACCGACATTCATCCAAAAGTTACTCACACACATATTCACACGTGCAAATAAACTATTGAACAACCATTTATTTGAATATAGAGTTATACACACACTTCCACCTTACTTCTATTGAAAATTACACATATTTATTCTCTCAAACAATCACTTATAGAAACACATACTTATTTAAACAGGAACTCTTACAATCTCTTACTCTCACATATACTCACTTATATACATCAATATTCATATATACTAGATTAAAACATATGTAGTTACTGATAAAGACACTAGTGAGACAGTCATTCACTCACTAACAAACACATATAGACACTCATCCACCCATACAGTCCTGTACATATGCTGTCTTCAAAACACATACAAACAAAGAGTCAGTCACTCATGCATCTATGTGCTAAGTAATACCCCCACCAAACCATATAGACACTCAAACTGATACTAATAAAAATATCAAATAACCCATATACATACACATGTAGCCACTTATACACAAAGTGAAACACTAATATATGTATTTAAATATTTAAACATAACTCACTAATATTTATTTTTCAGAAAGACACATATTCACTGGATGGTGTCATCAGTGATGTCATGAGTGATGTCACTCACCATGTCATGAGTGATGTAATATGTGATGTCATCAGCAGTGCATTGCACGCGCAAGTTATAGTGAGTCCGACTAACTATAACGTGGGAATTTCAATGGTTTTATATCAGTAAAATTTCCAGCTAACTATAACTGGTGTGAAACCTATGGTTTTTTCATTGAATTTATATATATATATATATATAAGAGTCCAAATTAGACGCGCACTCAGAGGTAAAGTGATACAGTGTCGCTTTATTTGCTGTTACGCGTTTCGGAAGCCAAAACTCCCTTGCTCACACAGCAAGTCATTAGCTTTCCACCAGTTACATACACATGGCGAGATAGCCATAGAAACAGGACTGTACACATTTCATTTTGGCTGACATTTTGGAGTGTACTTTCTGAAACCTTCTATTGTGCATAGTGTCTCATGTTTACACAACCCCTTATTTATGAAAGTAATTAAGGTCATTTTATCATTGCTTCTTTTCACATTTCATTCGCCACAGTGGCTGTTTGTGCAGTCATTATCTCTAAACCCCTCTTTTCTCGCCTAGTGGCTTAATGAGGGTTCAATGTCTCTGGTTAAAGCTTTATCTTTAAAAACAAAGAAAGTGCAAAAAACGTGAACTATAAGTGAAGAAATTTCTACTTAGTGAGGAAGTCTTCTACTCTATTTTCGTGAATCTTCAGGGTGACAGGCTCAATTCCTCCTGAAGTGCACGTGATCCCTAATATTTCATCTCGATTTCGCCTGTTAGAGTAAAACAAAATTAATTAAAATTACACTCTTATTCTCATTAAAACATTTTTCCAGCTTAGATAATTAAACCAACATTTCTGCATTGTGACCACCTTTTATACTTATACATTTCATTTATACAGGATTCTTATTTCATTTTCATCAGTCATATAGATGAACTACCAGTTCCTCATGGTCATTGTGCCCATTCGGCTGTCTTGTTTCTAGTTCTAGAATCCATTTAGACTCTTTTTTCCTCAGCTGTATCTCTCTGTTACCCCCTCTTTGGTTGTATCTCACCTGTTCAATAGCAAAGTATGTTAACAGATTACAATTTGATCTGTGATAATGCGCAAAATGTCTCGCGACCGGATATTGGGGGTCCTGATTAGTGTGAAAAGAAGCAATGATAAAATGACCTTAATTACTTTCATAAATAAGGGGTTGTGTAAACATGAGACACTATGCACAATAGAAGGTTTCAGAAAGTACACTCCAAAATGTCAGCCAAAATGAAATGTGTACAGTCCTGTTTCTATGGCTATCTCGCCATGTGTATGTAACTGGTGGAAAGCTAATGACTTGCTGTGTGAGCAAGGGAGTTTTGGCTTCCGAAACGCGTAACAGCAAATAAAGCGACACTGTATCACTTTACCTCTGAGTGCGCGTCTAATTTGGACTCTTATGGAAAATAATTGACTGGCGGGGCTCTGCCAGCCGTGAACGCGCCACCGGACTATGGGAGGCTCCACCGTGAAAGAGCCGTGAGAAGTAAACAGCTGAATCAGGTGGAACTGCCGGCCCGTATTGAGGAAAGCAAGTCGTCGAAAAGAAGCTGGATCGACGCCTGCAAGAGACAACAAGCGGAGAAGCCCTCGAAAGCCTGAGTGAACACACTGAAGGTAAGCCCAGACTTCGAAGCCGGAACTTCAAGGACTGAGCGTGGAGACGCGAAGCCCTTTGAAGGAAAAGCCGAGAGGACGGGGGAGCCGACGGGTGTTTAAGAGGCACGGAAAAAGCAAAAGGGCACCGGAGGGTCAAAGACGGCACGAAGACTGGAAATATTTTACACGCTTGTAACGCGCATTTGTAAAGACACGAGTGCGCGAGTCTAAACAGAACTTTGACAAAAGGGGCATCCGGAACTCCGGACTACGGAGGGAGGTTAAGTGCTACAGATACGCTTTAGGAAAATCTATTAAGACTGTAAAACGTGAGCACACGATCACGAAGCTAGGTGACAGCAGCCCTAGCGTCGGATCACACTATTCACCAGCCCAACTAACCTAAGTTGTGACAAACTTTAGAATAAATCGTGTTGAAACAAAACCCAACAAAGAATGGAAGAAGACGCGCAACGCAGACGCGTTGCACAGACACTATTGGCCAGAGCACCAGGAAAAGGACAGCAAGCAGGTGCCCAGAAGCAGTTGGAAACCTCATTAATAGGCAAACTAAGAAAACTTGAAAAACTTAAGAAAAATGAAACATCCAAATGGTGGGAGGCAGTATCTCTACAAGACTATATAGACAAGAACATGATCCCAAGAGGACTGAGAATATATATAACACCCTCTCACGAGTCCCCGAACCCACGCATGCTTGAAGAGTGGTTTGAAAACTCAACGAGCAGCTCCAAAACAATGTTAGGCATACTGGTGAAATACGCCTGGGAGGACAGAGACCGAATTCTAAAAGAAATACTGGAGCTAGAGGAAGAACTTGGCAATGAAAGTGACCAGACAAGTGTAAAGAAATATAAAGAAGAAATGAAAGCCAGACTAATCCAGTATGAAGAAGACATAAAACTAAGAAAACAAAGAAAACTGCATAGAGATTGCAATGACTATGACTCTGGGCGTATTTTAACATACAGCAAGAAGTATGACCACCTGTATGACATGCAACAACCCACATCGTCCAACAAATCTCCCCAGAACCAAGGAGCGGGACCAGACATAGGTACTGCAGATGGATCAGATACAGAGGGATCGATACACAGCACAAGTACTATTGCTGAAATGGACATAATCACATCAAAACCGACGTATTTAGACGAATTCCGAGCGCTGAAGAGGGGGCGGCAGTCGGGAGTATTTTCACCCCCTCCAGCACAGAGAGGCAGAGGCACGAGAGGGAGACCCCGGGGAAAAGCAAGAGGAGCCGGACGAGGATCGGACGAAGTAAACAACGCAGGAAAAGAAGGAAGCAAAGGAAGAGGAAAAGAAGTGGAACGCGAGCCAATGGGAACCAGGCGTGGGGGCTACAAGAAACGCAATCAGTAATGGAGAACAACGAAATGGTAAACAAAACTATTGTAAATTTATCAAGTAGAGAATTAACGGATGTTGAGAAGAAAACCTTGAGTTTGGGTCTGTCATTTTGTCCGACAGAATTATTCAACTACAGTGAGACCAGAATTGACATGTTTCGGTTCATAAGAAAATTAAAACTTAGGAAATGGCATGCTCTTAAGAACAACACTAGTAATTGGAACACACAGGAAAGCATACCCCCTAGTCAGCCCTCATTGGAGGTAAGGGACGCTTATGCCATCCAAATAGCGCAGGATCTACTATATGAAGGAGACAACACAGGAACACACACTAGGGAGGGTGGTACAGAACGATTAAACTTGACCACAGACAGAGCCGCCATGACCAGTTTTAAACCAAAATCTGTGTTCTTCCCCAATCTCCCACACGATAATGTAGACACTTTTCACGATGTAACTACCAAGGCACTCATAGAATACAAGCACTGCCCAAGAGGTAAGGGAGGGGGTTTTAACCTGAATGCAAAACAAAAGAAAGCCATTGAATCCCTAGCAAATGATTCCTCCATTATAATACGCCCAGCTGATAAAGGAGGAAATGTGGTGATACAAGATCGGGAGGCATACATAGATGAAGCAGCAAGACAGCTAAATAATGAAAACTATTACTGTAAAAGTAATGGTAGCATATACAAAAACAACATCTTAACCATGTGGTCTAACTTGAGTAAGTGGCAGGAGGAAGGTCTCCTGTCGTGGGAGGAGTTTACCTTCCTGAAGAAAGATTATCCTAAACTACCAATAATCTATTTTCTTCCCAAAATACATAAAAACCCACTTAGACCACCAGGGAGACCCATAGTGTCATCTATAGGTAGTGTATATGAAAATGTGTCTAAGTATGTGGAATTCTTCCTCCAGGAACATGTGAAAGAGCTACCTTCCTATGTAAAGGACACCCAAGACTTTTTGAAAAAGATTGATACTATAAACTGGAAAGCTGAGTACATGTTAATAACTATGGATGTAAATTCATTATACACAATCATTGAACATGAACATGGTATAGAAGCATGCATGCATTATCTGAGTAAACGGAACATAATGTACCTTGAGCACACAAGGATGCTAAAAGAAATGATAAGAATATGTTTGGAAAATAATGTATTTATGTTTAATGGTGAACTGTACAAGCAGACTACTGGAACTTGCATGGGTACGAGCTTTGCGCCGAGTTTTGCGAATTTGTTCTTGGGCAAATGGGAAGAGGAGATGAGAAGTAACCCCCATTACAGGCAGGCATTCAAAAAAGTCATAGTATGGCTTAGGTACATAGATGACCTGTTTGTAGTGTGGAGTGGGAATGATGCAGAGGCTGACGAATTTGTGAAACTTTTAAACACCAATGAGTATAACATAAAACTTACTCATCAAAAGAATAGACAAAAGGTTGAATACCTAGACGTAGAAGTAAGGGCAGAAGGTGACGTCTTAAGAACGAAATTGTTCAGGAAAGAGACTGCGGGCAATAGTGTCCTCCATGCTCTGAGCAGCCACCCTGACACCTTAAAATGGAGTATTCCCTATGGGGAACTGCTAAGAGCAAGGAGAAATTGTTCCAACACAGAGGAGTACAAAAAAGAAAGTGGAATAATGATACAGAGATTCAGAGAAAGGGGTTACCCCAAATGGGTTCTAGATAGAGCCCTAGCAAAGATGGAGAATGTGACGAGAGAAAGCACTTTAATAACTAAAGAGAAGGAAGTGCAAGGAAATGAGACCACCAGGGTAATTCTTACATTCAATAGAGGGTCTCACAAAGTAAGAAAAATAATTGCAAAGAATTGGAACATCCTGAAAAGCGACCCTATCATTGGCCCTGAATTAAGTGATAGACCAGCCATCACCTACAGGAAAAGTCATAGCTTGAGGGACATACTCACAAAGGGAGACATTACAAACTACAGAGATAGGAACCAACATAATCTGGTAGGTTTCTTTCCTTGTGGGCACTGTAAAGCCTGCAAGCATAGCCCTATGAGAAAAGATTTTGATCTCCCCCATGGTAAGACCAAAAGAAAGATAACACAATTCCTGACATGCAGCACCACACATGTGGTATACGTGCTTGAATGTCCATGCAAAAAAAGATATGTGGGCAGCACAACAGTAATGGCCAAAAATAGGGTGATGCAACACCTTAGGGCGATCACTAATCAGGACCCCCAATATCCGGTCGCGAGACATTTTGCGCATTATCACAGATCAAATTGTAATCTGTTAACATACTTTGCTATTGAACAGGTGAGATACAACCAAAGAGGGGGTAACAGAGAGATACAGCTGAGGAAAAAAGAGTCTAAATGGATTCTAGAACTAGAAACAAGACAGCCGAATGGGCACAATGACCATGAGGAACTGGTAGTTCATCTATATGACCGATGAAAATGAAATAAGAATCCTGTATAAATGAAATGTATAAGTATAAAAGGTGGTCACAATGCAGAAATGTTGGTTTAATTATCTAAGCTGGAAAAATGTTTTAATGAGAATAAGAGTGTAATTTTAATTAATTTTGTTTTACTCTAACAGGCGAAATCGAGATGAAATATTAGGGATCACGTGCACTTCAGGAGGAATTGAGCCTGTCACCCTGAAGATTCACGAAAATAGAGTAGAAGACTTCCTCACTAAGTAGAAATTTCTTCACTTATAGTTCACGTTTTTTGCACTTTCTTTGTTTTTAAAGATAAAGCTTTAACCAGAGACATTGAACCCTCATTAAGCCACTAGGCGAGAAAAGAGGGGTTTAGAGATAATGACTGCACAAACAGCCACTGTGGCGAATGAAATGTGAAAAGAAGCAATGATAAAATGACCTTAATTACTTTCATAAATAAGGGGTTGTGTAAACATGAGACACTATGCACAATAGAAGGTTTCAGAAAGTACACTCCAAAATGTCAGCCAAAATGAAATGTGTACAGTCCTGTTTCTATGGCTATCTCGCCATGTGTATGTAACTGGTGGAAAGCTAATGACTTGCTGTGTGAGCAAGGGAGTTTTGGCTTCCGAAACGCGTAACAGCAAATAAAGCGACACTGTATCACTTTACCTCTGAGTGCGCGTCTAATTTGGACTCTTATGGAAAATAATTGACTGGCGGGGCTCTGCCAGCCGTGAACGCGCCACCGGACTATGGGAGGCTCCACCGTGAAAGAGCCGTGAGAAGTAAACATATATATATATATATATATATATATATATATGTATATATATATATATATATATATATATATATATATATATATATATACATATATATATATATATATACATATATATATATATATATATATATATATATATATATATATATATATATATATATATATATATATATATATATATATATATATATATATATATATATAGATGGATTTGGTCCCAGACTGTTCCCATGGGGCACAGGGTCAGAGCTGATTTGCATATCGCCATTGTCTAACCCAGGGTGGTGTGGAGTGCAAAAAAATGATGGATTTGGGCCCAGATCTTTGGACTGGGGTGAATGTGTGACATTGATCCACATTCTGTCCATCATCTGTTTTGTTTGCAATTACCGCCGTAAGTGCGCTGGGGATGCTCAGACGTGGGTCCCAGGCACTCCACACCACTGGAGTCAAGCTAGCCGGGCTGATGAGAGGTGTTACCTCGAAACCGGTCCGGTCCTCGGATGCTTGATTCCGTTCTGGGAAGGACATGGCTTTTGTAGTTCGGACTGGACTGTTCCCATGGGGCACAGGGTCAGAGCTGATTTGCATATCGCCATTGTCTAACCCAGGGTGGTGTGGAGTGCAAAAAAACGATGGATTTGGGCCTAGATCTTTGGACTGGGGTGAATGTGTGACATTGATCCACATTCTGTCCATCATCTGTTTTGTTTGCCCTCCCTGTCATGCAGCACAGCATTTTTTGTTGCTGTGTTGCGTTGCATTACTTTTTTGAAACTCTGCCCCTTAGTTTCCAGATAGGCTCTGATTGCTCAGTTTAAAGGTGACTAGTCAATCCTGATGATCTGGTTTCAACTTGAACAACATGTTTTGACAGAGTTATATGAACTTACTCACTCATGGAACCATGAGTGTGAACATTGCTCATTCACATCAAGTACAGAAATATATTTGGAAGTGATTGTTTCATTTAACACTACCAGTTTGCAAAACTGTGACTTTGATAGATTGTTCAAACAAGCAACACCGAGCAATACCTGCTAAATTGTCGATCAGATCTCATGGTAATATTATGTGTATGAAGAAGTGGGAAATATCTTGTTTTAATGCTACAATGATGCAGAGCAGATGGAAGTAAAATGGAAACAGAGATTACAAATGTCAACGCAGGACAAATTTATATTTCTGGGAGACATATACTACTATGACTATCTTTTTTCATTAAGGAATTATTGTTACATCTGGTCACTACACTGTCTATATAAAAAGTAAAAGAGGGTGGCCAAAATGTACAGATAGCAACCTCAAATTCAAGCAAGGACTGCTACTAAATTCATACCTTTTGATTTTGGAACTGAAATTCTAATGAGGATTAGAGTTGTGAAAGAGGTATACTGTATTTGTTCTAAAACTATTATCAGTATTTATGACATAATTCGGCCTACAAGGGGTGATGTCTTTAAAATAATTACCATATTGTGGTATGCCTTATTTATCTGTTAGTAGTTCTGATAATGAGGGTCTCATTTACAGAATAATATTTCTAAAATTAGTAGTGCAAGTATAGGCAAAACAAAGGTTTTACAAAATTGTAGTGAGTACAATGCACATTGTTCCTTAATTATAGTGACATAGTGTGCAGTTTCCTTTCCTGCAATCTTTATAATTGTTTTTTTCACCACTGTTCAATGATGATTTTCATTTACGGCTAGTAAGTATGGGACCTGAGTACAGTAAAAGAAGAGAAGCTGAAATGCTTATTTCTAATGTAACAAAGCATTACAGCCTAATGCATGAGTAGTTCTTTATTTGTTGTTATGACCCTATGCATTATTAAAATTGTAATTATACTGAATAATTTTGTCAATTGTAATACTAACTCATACTTGTGTTTTTTTTATTTTAATACAGATGTATGGCATCATCTATTGGAGTAATGCATTTTAATACTTACTTTTTTATCACTGTTTCAAAAGTTTACATTCTCAGGGTAAACTGCCAAGTAGAAACTCTTACAGCCACTCATTCAACCAGGAGCACACTGACATAGACACTGACACACCCAGCTATACATCAATACATCAATACAGCTACTGATATACCCAGCCAAACACTGATGAAAACTCTCAAATAGCCACTCACACACAAAATACTGTCACTGGGACACCCAGCCACACACTGATACAGTAAGTAACACATCAAGGTACATATTGTTAGACACTGACACACCCAGACACACACTGATACAGCTACATACACACCCAACCCCTTTCCGATATAGAGACCGATATATTCATGAACACACCGATGCTGCTGCTGACACGCCCAGGTGCATATCGATACAGGCACTTGCACCCTCATCCAAACTCTGATACAGCCTCTCAAACACCCCCCACACACAGATACAGCCACTGACCCACCCAGCCACACACTGATACAGAGTCTGACAGACAGACCCAGACACACATTTGTAGAGAAAGACACACCAAGGCACACAGTGATGCATATAATGATACATCCAGTCACACTTGGATACAGAACCTGCATGCACACACCAACACTGCCACTGCCACACCCAGGCACATATTGATGCAGCCACTTACAAACCCAGCCAAACACTGATTCAGCCTCTCAAATAACCATACACATACTGATACAGCCACGGACACACCCAGCCACACATTAATGTAGACACTAAAACACCCAGGCACACATTGCTACAGACAATGACCCACCTAGACACACACAAATTTAGCCACTGACACAACCTGGCACACACCGATATTAATTAATTAATTGTGGTTTTGTAATGCTCTAGAATCGACTCCCGAAGGAGTATCTATGCGCAGTAGACCACTGGGGAAACCGTCCTGGCTTTCCCTGTGAGATGGTCCTTACTGGGTATCTCCAAGGTGAAACCAGGCATCCCCGGCGTATGTGGGGGGCCGTTGTGGAGATGAGGCAAGCTAATGCCCAGAGTTGCCGAGTGTGATCCTTGGTTAGAGTAGGCACCGAGATGAGAATTATCGAGTCTGCTGACCCTGGTCCACGACCCTGGTCCACGACCTGCGTCAGGAATTGAACCCTGGTCCCAGGCCATCCTCTGCTCTCGGGTCTGCCGCCTCTAACCAGTGAGCCACACCACTCCACTATATATATATACGATATAGCCACTGAGAAACTTAGGCACACACTGATAACATTGTCTGACTCACCCAGATACTTATTGTTAGACCTGACACACCCAGGTACACACTGATACAACTACTCATGTAGAAAAGCAGATTTTCTCTAGTTATCATCAATCACTGCTTTGGCGTTAATCGCCTCTGATCTACTCAATTATTAGCTAATCAAAATAAAGAGGCAGGCGCTGGTAA
This sequence comes from Lissotriton vulgaris, assembly GCF_964263255.1. Lineage (NCBI taxonomy): Eukaryota > Metazoa > Chordata > Amphibia > Caudata > Salamandridae > Lissotriton > Lissotriton vulgaris. The sequence continues at coordinate 618,520,106 of NC_141698.1, forward strand.
CTGGAAAGCGATGAACAGGTTTATTTCTCTGGAGGAGAACACGTCAATTCGGACAAACAAAATGCCTTCTCGAGGTGCTCTAACCATACCTCTGTGGCATAGCCTTTTATACACAACTTCGACTCTTTATTGCAGGGTAATACATTCCTGACAGTAGTTAATTACATCCTCGGAATCCCCGCTTCCAACTTGTTCCCAATCGGTCAGATCTAAGAGGGTTGTGTCATTGATTAATTCCGACCCCTTTGATGGGGAACGAGTTCCTACTGTACGGGGGTAATAAACTGTATCCGCAGGGGCTGGTTATTGCCTGGGACCGGATCGAACAGCCAGGTGCAGGGGAGGAGGTTATTGATAGGCCTGTTCGTGCGAGGGGGGTGAAAGGACATGGGCGTTAGGCACGGGAAGTGGCTCCGGGGCTGGGTCGCGCTGAGGATGCTTTATGACTCTAGCTTGGGGGTTGGCAGAGCGCGGGGGAAGACTGCGAGGTCAGGGTGTTGCGCTGGTGATCGGCAACGCATGAAATGGCCACGGTATCTAAAACGGGTGCCGCTTACGTGCATACGATGGCTCTAGTTAGGCAAGATGGCGCTGGTGATGTTTACGTCTGTCGATTATATTTTAACAGTCGCCCCTTTGATCATTCCAAGACATCTTGCTAATCTATTTCAATTCCCATGAGATTCTGTATCTCTGTGTCATACATTGCATTAATTCGTTCTATAGAAGTATCTACAGTCCTTATTATTACTTTATTATTACATTTCTTATATAGCGCCAGAATCGACCCCCGAAGGGGTATCTCCGCGCTTGCCTTGGGAACCCGTCCTGGTTTTTCCCTGTGAGATAGCCCCTACAGGGCATCCCCAAGGTGAAAGCCAGGCATCCCGCCGCGGGGGGGCCGTTGTGGAGATTAAGCAAGCTTAATGCCCAGAGTTGCAGAGCGTGAACCCATGATTAGGTCAGGCACCGAAGCGAGAATTATCGAGTCCGTGGACATTTGAGCTCAACACCCTGCCGCGTCGGGAATCGAACCCTGGTCCCGGGTCTGACCTCTGCTTCACGGTCTGCCTGCTCTAACCAGTGAGCCACACAAAGAGTTCAGACATAGAGAACACAAGGGCGGTATGCATTGTATCCCCAAACAGCAGCCACATATTATGAAAACTGGTACCAAGATGATCATCAACAGTTTCCAACCCCAATCTTTTAATATACCCCAAAGCCAGCTTCCAAGTGTCCATGTCTCTTGTTCTTGATGGATCTCTGATGCCAGTCTGTGAAGGTGTTCAATTGCCTTACAGAGGCTTCAGGGAAAAAAGTGCAACAGCTGGCACTGATGATGCGGCATGCTCCTCCACGGTCTGCCAGTACAACTTCTAAAACAAGGCGATTCTGCAAAGCCAACAGGCGGACCGCCTGTAGCTCGGCGGTGTTGTTGGTGAGGATGCCGGCTGTGACTTTCAAAGCTGTCTCTACTGCTTGAGTCAGGTGTCAAATGGCCCGGCTGTTTGTCATTGGACCCCAAAGGGCGACAAGGCCTTTGGCTGCGTCAAGAAACTGGGATGCAGCAGAGTCCGCTTGGTCCGTGTCTCCGGATCGACTTTCTCGGTGGTGTCCAGCGGGTGCAGTGTAGGTTGGAGGCAGAACAAAAGCGATGTAGCATGTGCCCTCCCAGCCTTTTGGGAGTCAGGTGTAGGCCTTTGTACCACAGATGAAGTACATGTTGGGTGATGCAACAAATGAAGGGGGGTCGGCAGTGTTCTGGTTATCTGGCAAGTGCTGTGGCCCACGATTTCAGTCCCATGGCCTTCAATGCAGACAAGACCTGCGACGCTTACTACAGATAGGGCTGCAGTTGTGGTTGCAGCTGTTCTTTTCTTTAGAAAGGAGAATGTTGGTCTGGCTGGGTTATTCAGTATTTGCATCTCCATTCGTTCTTTTGCAGGAATGTTCATTGGGAAAGTTGCGTTTGAAGTGAGAGGACAAAAGGGATCAGTCGTTCTTCCAGTTTTGTTCAGCCAGAACTTGTTATAGAATTGTTTCATTGTCCCATCGGATGTGGCATTGTCTTTGTAGCTCTCTTGCAGGAGCATTAACCAGGCGAGGCAGGACCCATGAACAGAGAAGGGTGAAGGGATGAAAGGAATATAATGTTCGGTGGCATGTGGTAGCAGCCCACAGATCCATCAGTTGGTGGCATTTGCAGCAAGATTTTGTTGGTGCAACAACTGTACAAAAGAATTGTTCCAAAACTTTTTGCGCCGTTCTCGGAGTTGTGGTTCCAGTGAAAGCAGATAGTGTTCCTTTTCAGTGGTGGGTTGCAGTACCGGTATCAGTGTTCGGTAAGCAGGAGCACTTCAATGATCCAGACTGTGACCATTAGTAAGAGACTGGCAAGAGATGCTGTTAGGAGTATGATTGTCTTTATGCTGTGGATCTTGGCAGTCTTGGTGTCATTGTGGCGGTTCTTCGGATGTCCGGAAAATTTCATCACCTTCAAGAGGCTCGGTGACTGGCAGGAACACATACTTTTGTCTAGCATTTCTCCTGCTAGCCTTTGTAGTGTTGGCTACCGCTCTGAGACTATTGACTTAGTTAGTGGCCTGCTTCGTCGGAGCACTCTCCTTTCATCGTAAGTTGTACCCTTCTTTGGACGGCACTGTGGGGTCTGGAAACTCTGTCAGTTCAAGTGCCTCTGTTTCAGGGTAACAACTCAGGGCTGGTCGATCTTTTGTCATGAGCTCTTCTTGGGTACCCACGTCTTCTTTTGTTGCCAGTGTTGGTGCTTTTCATTTGCAGCCAGTTTTTCTTTCCTTCCACTCGAATTGCAGTTCAGGTGGTGATCAAAACTTGCCAGGGGCCTGTCCACCGGGGTACCAAACTCTTCGACCTCTGGAAGTTCCGAATCAGGACAAAATCCCCGGGTTTGATATCGTGTCCAGGGCCCCTGGATACATCTGGTATGGCTTGCTGCACCTGTTGATGGATAACAGTCAGTTCGCTCATCAATTTATACAAATAGTCGGACATGAGTTTGTCCGGGACATCGTTAATGGTTGTTGGTTTCGGGGCCGCCCAAATATTCATTGGCCTGCCGAAAACACCCTCGTAAGGGGTCAATTGGTGTCTGGTTGGGGTGGAGCGCATGGATAGCAATGCCAGTGGAAGGGCATCGGGCCATTTCAGCCCAGTGGAGGCGACTATTTTGGCTAGTTTCAATTTCAGTATGGCGTTGTGCCTTTCTACCAGGCCCACTGATTGGGGGTGGAAAACGGCATGGAACTTTTGTTTTACTCCCAGCCCCTTCAGTATGTGTTGGATGACCTCAGCTATGAAATGGGGGCCATTGTCGCTCCATAAAACTCTACAAAGGCCGAATCGGGGGAAGAATTCCTTCAGCAATACCTTTGCAGTGGCAGCGGCGGTATTGTCACGAGTGGCGTATGCTTCCACCCATTTGCTGAAGGCGCACACAATAACTAGAATGTATTTCAGACCATGGCACCTTTCTATTTGAATGTAATCCATCTGGAGGATTTCAAAGGGATGGTTGGGGACTCCAAACCCTCCCCGTGGTACTACTGTCCCTTTCCCTGGGTTGTGTTGGCGAGTCTGCTCTCTTGCCGTTATGCCATAACCTAGCAATCAGTTCTGTCATTGGAGCAGATCCTATGTGTGCGGGTAGGTGTGCCATGGTCAATATGGGGATCAGATAGGCGTTAGGTAGCAGCCATTTGTCTCTGTCTTTTGTCCTCCAGCAGCCTTCATCGTCTTTCAGTCCCACCCGAGCCCATTCAGTCAGTTTGTGTGGTGTACTCGTCAGTTGGATGTCTCTTATAGTGGCCCTAGCATCTGTCATTTCTCAGCTTGTGACCTAGTCACATACATTCATGTTGCTGTTCTGTCTTCGGCTGTTGCTCGGGCAATAACGTCAGCTAGTGCATTTCCCTGTCCAATAATGTCCGTCACTTTCTTATGTGCTTGGCATTTAATTACTGCTAGTTGTTTGGGGAGGAGGACTGCTTCAGTCAAGGCGAAAACTAGATCTCCGTGTAGGATGGGTGTGTCGTGCGAGGTCAGGAATCCTCTTTCCCTCCACAGGAGCCTGAAATGGTGAACCACCCCGAAAGCGTACTGGCTGTCCGTGTATATGTTTACTGTCTTCAATGCTGCTAAGATGCATGCTCGTGTGAGGGCAATCAGTTCTGCCGCCTGTGCGGATCGTTGGGCAATGCGGGCTGTTTCTATAATGGTTTGGGCAGTGGTGACGGCGTATGCAGCTGAGGTCGTGCCATCTGGGAGTTTGATGCACGAGCCATCAACCCATAGTTCCCCGTCAGGTTCTGGAAAAGTAGTGTCTCGGAGATCTACCCTGCTCCTTGTCTGTTCATCAGTGAGATCATTGAAAACAATGGGGTAGACCCAATAAGTCAAAGGACCTGGGTAATCGTATATATAAGAAAGTGGTCCTAGACAAAAATTCTGAAAGTCAATTAATGTGAATCTTAGTTTTTCACACAACAGTTAATCAGATTAAATCTGAACCCAAAAGGAGATGTATTACTAGCGTATTATGCTATGAATGCAATAAACCCAACACAACAATATCAAAGAAAAACATTTGTATTGCAATTTTATTTACATACTCATAAATTGAATGAAAAGGAGGATAGAAAAAGGGTGCTCAAGTGATATGGAAAGGAAACTGAAGGCACAAGATTTAGAATAATTCTGTACAACACGAAAACAATTTAAGTTGCACAAACAAAGCCTACCCATACAATTCTATGTACATTATTTTACAAAGGGACAGGGTAATAATGGTATAGGCTTTAGGAAAAATAAAAAGGGGCGTAATCGTCGACGTTTCGACCCTGACGCAATACGGGAAGGTCACAACCTCTGCTGCGGGTCTTCTTCAGAACAATAGTGGTGGGGGCGGGGAGAGGAGCACCACGAGAAATTGGTGGAGGTGTGTCAGTACCAGATCTGTTGGGCGGGCCACCTCTGACTGGTGCGTCCGTTGTATTCCAATTAGAAGGGATGATTAAAATGAATATAGAGATGAATCGTTCCTGGTCTGTTGACACGATGGACGTATAGCTGGTCGCTCATGAAAGGAGTTCTATTTTAAAGGACCTTTAGTCAAATCGTCAGTTGCTTTACAATTCCACCGGGAGGTTACTTAGGCAACAAAGTGCACACTCAAACCGAGTCAATTTTGCGGTATTGCAATACCGCGAAATTGACTATGTCTGTCTTGCCATCTTCGACAATGTTCGACATAGAGGCATGGTGAAGTGCCACAATTGTAGTCACTGCGGCAACGCAATGGTAGGGGATGTTTTTACACATCCACAGACAGGCAAGCACATACAACTGAGGCACACGTCGGATTGCAACACCAGCATGGTAGTCTATGCCATCAAATGCCCTTGCGGGCTGGTATATGTGGGTAAAACCACTAGAAAGGTTAAGGTTCGCATAACAGAGCACAAAAGCCTGATAAGAACTTGCAATCCCAAATCCAACTTAGCAATGCACTGGAAAGAGAGACAGCACACGATCCCACAATTGTGTTTCACTGTGTTAGAAAGTATAAATCAGGAGGTACATGCTGACACCAATCGCCAATTATCACAAAGGGAGACATACTGGATTCGCAGTTTGAAGACGCTAGAACCGGATGGACTCAACGACAAAATTGAATTTGCATGTTTTCTGTAATAAGCATATGTATTGTGTACAACAATTGTTATTATCATTGAAAGTTTGAACAGCAACTTTGTCACAACCAGCACTCACTTAGTTGAGATGTATGCATTAGCACCCCCTTATTTTCATTCTTCATGTACACGCTCTTCAATAATGTCCAATGTGTCTCATCATTCACCTAAATCCTTGAACAAACGCACCATTGACTAGCTAAAAATGGCGCCCGTTGTAGTGTTTAGCCCATAGAGTCCGTTTTTAGTGTTTATGCGGAAACGGCAGTTAACTCATAAGGACGGTGGAGAGACAGCGTCTTTGAACGCAAGACGACGAGAGAAGTGACCAGTTTCTGACAGCAAGGTAACGAGAGGCACGGATGCGGGTCAAGGGTGGGGAGATGACAGGATTCGGTAGCGGGGTATTAACGGTAACGTGTGTGTTTATTTCAGTTTAAGAAAACGAGAGGCCAGGCAACACTGACGCTCACCTCACTTACATGGGAGAACGTACATCGATATAGGTAGGCGGCAGTTGGTTTCTGTTCTTAGAGTTTTTTGAAATGGCCAGTATAGATAGTTACCATCTTGTTTTACCCATTTGGGAATATCACACTTTTTACAGCACAGTCGTGAATTGCATTGAGTCAGGTACACGTTTATTACGATATCCATTTGGATATGGACACAGTGTGTTACGTGGTGGTTTTTATATTTTGCTTTCAGACACTCTGGTGAAGGCTAAGCTAAGCTGGTACTCGTTATGACAAACTTGCATTAGAATTGATATGCACATGAGGTGGAGTCTGGGGCTCCCTAATTCCCAATTCTGATTATTGTTACTGTGTTGATTTTGATTACAGTATTCCCCTGATGAAGGTATTGTTATACCGAAATGCATTGGGATTAACTGAAAAAGATGAATGGATGTACATGAAGTAATATACCACAAGACAGAAGAACAAAGTACAAGAAAAGAAAACTACCATTAAAATATGATATTCTTCATTTGATTAGTTTGTATCTCTTGATGCAGAGGAATATGGACATTGCTTTGGTTGAATGAACCTTTATATATATTGTTTTGAAACATTTGATATCATGTATCACTGTGGTTTATAGAGCACCCCGCGGGGGCTTGTGAAAAGTGCGTCGCTTTCAAACAGTATCTGTTTGTGTTATTCGTTGTGTTACTGACGTGAGCCGGTCAGGACAAGCGACAGCCCCTAAAAAAGGAATAAGAGCAGATAGTTCAGAGTACTAGATCCGTATTTTGGAGTGCAGAGTGTCAATCTCAGGCTCATAGTACTGGGCCATCTGGAGGATGGCCGCTGGTTTAGAGGCCGCCCAACTGCCTTAGCTGGTCTGTAGCTTCTGTGATACCTCCGGTAACAGACCTTTGACATAGTTCTGTACGAACAAGTGATGTCCGGTCACAGTGGACATGTCTTGTCTTGTCCACTATAATCGGAGAACACTGTTTCGAACCGGGAGAAGTATTCTGAGACATCTTCTTGGGGTTTCTGACGGCAAGCGGTTACTATGGACCAATCTATCTTTTTCTCCGGAATCAGGGATTTTACTTTTTGTACTATCTTGTCCGGGAGGTCTAATATGGCTTTTACAGGTTTCTGTCCAGGGTTTTGTTGTTTGTCCAGTACATCGAGTTGTTCCCAGGTATGACCGAACAGGTCAGAGTGTTCTATTTTCCTGATCTGTTTCTATACATTAGCTGGTAGGCATAGCCCAAAGAACAAGTCGATGTCGGCAAGCATCATAATCGTCGATCCTAGAGCGTTACCTAATTCTGTGTAAAACGTGGTGGGATTCTTTCGCAAGTCCGGCAAGGATTTGCGGAACGTCAGGATGTCCTGTCTATCCCAAGGCTGATATACCCAATTATAAACCACTCTTCCTTTGGCGTCCTGGTGATTTATGTCATCATGAGTTCGCTGTCCTCTAGGGGGCACCCAATAGGGGGCAGCTTCTTTTATGGGCATCATATTGTCTAGCCTCTCCGTCCGAGGGTCCGTCATTTCTGATATTGTGTTTTTGACTACCCGTCCTTGTTCTATGAGGTGGCAGAAGACTTCTAGGGTATAGGAGAATAGTTCCGGCACATCACAGTCATTTTCGTCTTCTGTATCTACCTTTCTGTATAGAGTCTTGAGTCGGTCAGGCCCTATTTCCTTGTACTTTTCCTCATAAGCCGTAAGGGTGTAATAACAAAAACGTACGACAAAGTGTCGCTTGTGATTGTCAACATAAGAGTCACATATATCTGTTATATATTCTTCTGTTTCCTTCCTGTCGACTAGGGTTTTGATGATTTTCTCAATACCTGCTCGCTCACTCTTACTCAACCGTGGAATTCTTACCATCCCTTTCTCTGTTGTTTCGGTTCTTACTGGTATGTCATTTGACGAGGTATCAGGCACGAGAGGCTCGGTCGGTGCAGAGGCCCTTTCGGCACAGAGGACGTGGGTACCGAGGCCCTGGCGCCGCCTTCGGTTATGTTCTGAGAATCTTGGTGTTGTATTAGAGGATGAGTAGGGGCATAAGGAGGTGGCATGTAGATAATTGGTGGACCTAGGAGTAAATCATCGTCTATCTTTTGTTTTGATGGTATCTCAGGGTAAAGAGCCTAGGGCGCTCTGACAGGGCATTGTCCTGAGATCTCTGATTTTTGTTCCTTCCTAGCGTTTTCTCTTTCCCTAATCTCCTCTTCTAACTTTTTACCAGCTAGGTGAGCTGATTTTCGTAGTTCCTTATCTATTCTTCTTTCATTGAATCATTTCTTTACGCCACATGCCGAGACTGTCAAGCATAGTTGGCGTAGTTTTCTTTTTGCGTAGAGCTTTCTCTAGCGTTTCTATTTTATCCAGGTCAAAAGATCCCATCAGTGGCCACTGATTTTCTCAATCTTTTTTAGTGCTTTTATGCCATAGTTTACTGTAAGCTACAGCGACTAATCCATATTTTACATACATGTCCTTATTAGGGGTGACTCCCGGTGGGGCCGGTTGACTGACCTCTAATAAGCCGTCCGAGCAGAACCAATTACCAATCAGTGGGTAGAAGATAGGCATGACGTGTAATCGGACAAATGAAGATCTCAAACAATTGTGGACAAAGATCCGCACTACCTATCCTTCACTCCTTCACTGTCTGCAAAGAGAGAGAACGTTTCTATTCTTTGTTGTTTGCAAGCAGGGAATATCTCAAAAAGAACCAAATATCCTAAGAACCAAAGAACCAAAGAGCGTAATACTAGTATTTTCAAATCAAAAAATTCCAATATAGTCAATCAATCAGACCGAAAAAACATCCTACCAATCAGACGTATAAACGTCCTACCAATCAGACAGATAAACGTCCTACTCCACCTTACCCGGACCGTTTGGATAGTTCTTCGTCTTCCACTTCCAGCGCCCGGTTGTCCTCTGTTCTCCATTTTTGCCGCGGCACTCCTGTGGTATCCCAGTCAGGACCATAGATGACGCGAGATAGGTCCGTTAGGAACCGGTGAAGTTCGGATGATCGGCTGCCAGACGAGGGCCTCTTTCAGGCAGGTGCACTTTCCCGATCGTTGCAGTCCTTCATTCCGTCGTTAGGACCTCTCTACCGGACCCACGTGTCGCTGATGGGCCCCGCGTTGGGACGCCAATTGTAGAAAAGCAGATTTACTCTAGTAATCATCAGTCACTGCTTTGGCATTAATCGCCTCTGATCTACTCGATTATTAGCTAATCAAATAAAGAGGCAGGCGCTGGCAACTGGAAAGCGATGAACAGGTTTATTTCTCCGGAGAATAACACGTCAATTCGGACAAACAAAATGTCTTCTCGAGGTGCTCTAACCATACCTCTGTGGCATAGCCTTTTATAGACAACTTCGACTCTTTATTGCAGGATAATACGTTCCTGACAGTAGTTTATTAAATCCTCGGAATCCCCGCTTCCAACTTGTTCCCACACATACCCACCAGCAAATTTCCCCCACCCTGGTCACAGCAGGTGATTGTTATCGCGCAGCTGGGCATTCCGGCAGGGTCTGAAGTATGCAGAATCGGTCAGATCTAAGAGGGCTGTGTCATTGATTAATTCTGACCTCTTTGATGGGGAACGAGTTCCTACTGTACGGGGGTAATAAACTGTATCCGCAGGGACTGGTTATTGCATTGGACGGAATCGAACAGCTAGGTGCAGGGGAGGAGGTTATCGATAGGCCCGTTCGTGCGAGGGGGATAAAAGGGCATGGGCGTTAGGCATGGGAAGTGGCTCCGGGGCTGGGTCGCGCTGAGGATGCTTTATGACTCTAGCATGTGTGCTTGGGGGTTGGCAGAGCGCAGGGGGATGACTGCGAGGTCAGGGTGATGCGCTGGTGATCGGCAAAGCACGAAATGGCCACGGTATCTAAAATGGGTGCCGCTTACGTGCATACAATGGCTCTAGTTAGGCAAGATGGCACCGGCAATGTTCACGTCTGGTGATTATATTTTAACGCTCTCACACCCAGCTACACTCTGTTACAGAGATAGAGCCAGGCAGCATCTCATACAGCCAATAACACACCCTCCCATATTTCGATACAACCAATCAGACATTCAGCCAAACACCAACACAGCCTCTCAAACACCCACACACATACTGACACAGCCACTGACACACCCAGCCACACACTAATAAAGACACTAACAGACCCAGGCAATATTGTTGCCGACACACCCAGGCATACACCAATATAGCCACTGACACACTCAGGCACACACCGATACAGCCACTTATACACTCAGGCACACACTCAAACACCTAATTACACACTCAATCACACATCGATAGGGCCACTTACACACCCACACAAACACTGATACTGACATGACACACCCAGCTATACACCAATACAGCTACAGACACACCAAGCCAAATACTGATATACTCACTTACACACTCATCCAAACACTAATACAGCCTCCTAAACACCTGTGCACACACAAATACAACCACTGACACAGAAAAGCACTCCCTGATACAGCCACCAAAAAACCCAAGCTCACACTGATGCGGCCTCTGACACACCCAGGGACATACCAATACAGCCACTGAAATACGCACTCCGATACAGCTACTGATACCCCCAGCCTCAGTCTGATATAGAAACTAACACACCCAGGCATGTACTCATAAAGCAATGACACACCTGGTCACATATAGATACAGCCACTTAGATGTTCACCCATGCACTGACACAGCCTCTCAAACACCCATACACATAGTATCACAGCCACTGACACACCCAGGCACACACTGATATAGCTACTGATACACCCTGGCACACACCGATGCAGCCACTTACACACCCGGAAACACATTCCTACACCCAATAACACAACCCAGCCACTCACACATCGACAGAGCCACTTACACACCCAGGCACACACTGATACAGCTACTGACACACCCAGCATACACCAATATAACCACTGACACACTCAGGCACACACTGATACAGCCACTTATACACTAAGGCACACACTCAAACACCTAATAACACACCCAATCACACATCGATAGGGCCACTTACACACCCACACAAACACTGATACTGACATGACACACCCAGCTATACACCAATACAGCTACAGACACACCAAGCCAAATACTGATATACTCACTTACATACTCATCCAAATATCAATACAGCCTCCTAAACACCTGTGCACACACAAATACAACCACTGACACAGCAAGGCACTCCCCGATACAGCCACCAAAAACCCAAGCTCACACCGATGCAGCCTGTGACACACCCAGGGACATACCAATACAGCCACTGAAATACACACTCTGATACAGCTACTGATACACCCAGCCTCAGTCTGATACAGAAACTGACACACCCAGGCATGGACTCATAAAGCAACGACACACCTGGTCACATATAGATACAGCCACTTAGATGTTCACCCAAGCACTGACACAGCCTCTCAAACACCCATACACATAGTGACACAGCCACTGACACACCCAGGCACACACTGATATAGCTACTGATACACCCAGGCACACACTGATGCAGCCACTAACACACCCGGATACACATTCCTACACCCAATAACACATCCCAGCCACTCACACATCGACAGAGCCACTTACACACCCAGGCACACACTGATACAGCTACTGACACACCCAGCAGCATTCTCATACATCGACTGATACATTTTCATGCACTCACCAATACAACCACTGACACACCATGGCATACACTGATACAGCCACTGACACACCCAGTCTCACACCAATACAGTCACTGACACATTAAAAACACTGAGTTAGCTCTTTGTTTGACCAAATGATGGTTCTAAAAGGAAACCTTTTTCTTGTAGCTGCTATTTTTAAGTTTTTGTCATGGTTTTTTTTCAACAAAAATGACACAGGGTACTCTAAAGGGTAAGGTAAGGAAATGCAAAGTGTTCAAAAACATTAATTGGTAACTAGAAGCACAAAAAAAAACTAACAGTGATGTTTCTTTACTGTATCCAAGAATGCACCCACAAAAGACATTTTTACAGTGACAAGCATGTGTCATTTCGCACAGCTAGTAACCGTCTCACTTAGTTCTTCTTTGGCAGCTGGTATAGTCATGACTGCAGCTGACGATGGTTCTCCCAAGGGTGCTCTAGTGGTGGACTGTCCTGCTGCACCTGCTTTCTCCCTCATTATCTGGTTGTAGACTATTTCATGAATTGTTTTTAAGTGTTTCCACGTGGAACTTGTCCCTTGTGAATACTTCTTTGCAGTGTCCCTGGATAAGTACTTGCCGCAAATAATGCACTGCACATATTTAGCATCTAAGGCTTTCTTAATTTCATTTCCTAACCATAACATCCCCGTAACCTTTGTTTTTTTCAGTGGATAAAAATATGTACATTTTAATATATATTATATATATGCAAAAACTCCCCTCCACGAAAGAAAGGACAGAGGCCAAAGGGGTTTCCAAGGAGAAAGCAGGTTTAATGGGCAAACAAAGCAACACAGCATTCAGGCGTATGCATTTCGGCGAGTAGCCTTCCTCAGCACTCTGCATTGCGTCGCCAGCTTCTCTGAATAGTCCCGCTACTGCACCCCTTCAATTATAAGTCCGAAGGCTCCTCCCCCAAGCAGGTTAAGCTCGCCTGGTGGCTTCCGCAAAAGTTTGTCGGACTCCAACTCCCAGAATGCACGGAGTGAGTGCTTCGGGGCTGGCGATTTGGGGGAATGCTGGAAAATGGGCTGGAGCAAAGTCCGGGTGGTGCAAGTGAGAGATGAGGCTGTGCGCAGGGGTCTGTCCACGTCCATCCACCCCTCCTTGAATCCCCTCGGTCTGCTGTGGCCTGCAAGTTCAGGTAGGCAATGGGGCAGGGACAGCCATAGAGCATAGCGTCCTGTCGGAGGTAAAATACCTTGCTCCGCCCGTGCTGTGCTGTACTCAAAGGCAGACTCTGGATTTTCCGGTCCCCCGGACCTATTTTCCATAGAAAATCTGCAACATTCTATTCCAGATAACGTAGGCGCTGATTGACGAATCTTCGCGAAAGTTTCAGAACCTAGGGCCAGCTCTGGTCAGCTCCTATCCTGAAAGATTCCCCTTTATTCGTCAAGCGGGGGCAGAGAAAAAAGGGGGTCCCAAAACATGTTTTCCCCATGAAATTTCCCATAGGAACCTTTAGTCGCAGCTACAGCCCAAATTGCTTAACGGAATTGCACCAAATTTGGCAAAAAGGTAGCCCTTGGTTCAGAGCCATGCCTTGTCATTACATGGTGTAAATCTGTTCAGTAGCTGTTTAGATATTAAAGGAAAAATATACATATATATATATAAAGGCAGACTCTGGATTTTCCGGTCCCCCGGATCCCAACTTCGCTGAGCCCAGCGTGCCAGTTAAAGTCCAGGTCTCTTCTGCAGCAGGGCCTTCTGTAATGTTCCCCTGGCTGGAACATAAATATGCAAAAACTCTCCTCCACGAAAGAAAGGACAGAGGCCAAAGGGATTTCCAAGGAGAAAGCAGGTTTAATGGGCAAACAAAGCAACTCAGCATTCAGGCGTATGCATTTCAGCGAGTAGCCTTCCTCAGCGCCCTGCATTGCGTCGCCAGCTTCTCGGAATAGTCCCGCTACTGCAACCCTTCAATTATAAGTCCGAAGGCTCCTCCCCCAAGCTGGGGGAGGAGCCTTTATATACTGAAACCCAACATATGACAGGAATGTGAAAACTAACTAAATAGATAAATGGAACCTTGTGCTCGCCACATTGCAGACTTTGGCGATGCTGAGCGCGCAAGGTAAGTGGTTTTATTTATTTATTTATTTAGGTTTCACATTCCCGTCAAATGTTGGATTCCACTATCCCCATCCCTCACCCGCCCTGCCTCACTGCCCCACCTCATTTACCTGTACGAGCCACCGCTGATATGTATATATATATATATATATATATATATATATATATATATATATATATATAAATCACCAATGACTCGCTGCACACGCCTTGATGTAGGTTGCAGTTTCTTTATTTTCAAACCGTGACAAACACCTACGCGTTTCGAACCGTAGTTCGTGTTCACGGTAGCTTGCATGTGTGGTCCCTTCATTATTTCAATACATTTAGGCCTCTTGGCACGCCCCTATTTGTTTGAGGCATGCTGGGACATGTAGTATTAGCAAATATATGTGCCTGCGCGATTCCATTGAAGTCATGGGTTTATGCAGCATTGGGGCGATCATTAGGCGTTACTGCATTTTAAAGCGTGTCCCCAGTTAGCTAAGACAATAGCGCTTTGTAACACACGTGATTACACGTGTGTGTATAATCAGCTCGCTATTTACCCGAGAGTTGATTGTAATGCGTAACTATATGGAAACAATTCCATTTGACAATTAAGGGCTGAGTGCCCTACGTCCCCAGTGCTAGCAGCTACCCACGACATGTTTACTTTAAATTAAATGCATTGGCACTTGTCAAAAAAAGAGGAATACAAATACAACTCAATTAACGTAACTGTGATTAGCGATAAGACTGGTTATGCAAATTATTGGTTTGGGTCATTGGCTAGAGTCTTTCATGGTCAGAAGAGGAATCTCATGTGCTGATTTGATACTGGGTGCCCATTCAGTCTGTGTCATAGTTCTCATAGGTGTACATAAAGTTCCTCATCGCCATTGAGGCCAGCAGGCTGTTTGGTTTTAAACCTCATAATTAGTTTTGATTCAAGCCTTCTCAGTTTTTGAATACGGTTACCTCCTCTTTCATGGTGGGGTACCATTGCGAGTCCAAAATATCTGACATCCAGCCACGTTTTGTTCTCATGGTTGGCTAGATGTTTCGCGAAGGCATTAGGTCATGATTCTGAATGGCTCGAATGTGTTGGAGTATGCGAGTTTTTATGGAACATGTTGTGCTGCCAATGTAAGATTTACCACAGTAACACTGGATCATGTACACCACAAAGGACGAGTCACAGTTAATGTTACTATTGATTGCAAAGTTTTTTCCAGCTGCATCTTTGAGATTTTTCATGTTGCGTCCTATTTTGCACGCCTTGCAGACTGCCCATTTGTTAAATCCTTGTTTTCTAATGCCAAGCCAGGATTCAGTTTTCTTGATTTCAAAATGACTTTGAGTTAGTTCATCCGCCAGATTACGTGCCCTTCTGTAGGAGACAAGAGGATGGTCTCCTATTGTTGTTCCAATATCTGGGTCTTTGCGTAGTACATGCCAGTACTTCATCATCGCTTTTTGTATTCTGTAGCTTTCTTTACTGAAAGTCATTATCATCCTGGGTTGGTCAGCAGTTTTATTGTCTTCAACTCCTTGTGTGGCATTAGAGCTTTTCTTGCTGATGAGAGTGTCTTCTCTAGATTTACATCTTGCTCTTTTTTCACACGCAATTAGATCTGTTCGATTGTAACCTCTCTGTTTAAAGCGTGCTTTAGTTTCTTTGAACTTCAATTCTATTTCTTTTTCCTCAGAACAGTTCCTTTTCATCCATAGGAGCTCACCATACGGAATGCTTTTGATCAGTTTCTGTGGGTGAAAACTCAGACCGTGAAGAATGCTGTTGGTTGCTGTTTCCTTTCTATGGACGGTTGTCTGAATCTTGCCGTCTGCTATGTACACCTTTGTGTCCAAAAACACAATTTCTTTAGGGCTGATGGTGTATGTGAATTTTAGTCCCACTGAGTTCTGATTGAGGATATTAAAGAATGTCAGGAATTCTATCTCCGTGCCTTTCCACAGGAGGAACAAATCGTCTATGAAGCGTAGCCAAAGGGCTACCTTAGCCATATGATGGTCGTTTTCTTCTCCCCAAGCTACGGTCTTCTCCCACCACCCCATGGTGAGATTAGCGTAGCTTGGAGAGAAGGAAACTCCCATGGCTGTGCCACAACATTGTTTATAGATGGTTTTGTTGAAGAGAAAGATGTTGTTGTATAGACACAATGTGATCATTTCCATGATCATTTTCGAATGTTCTCTCCGGGTGATTGGTTGTTGGTCCAGGAAATATTTTATCGCTGTTAGTCCAATGTCATGATTTATTGACGTGCACAACGATACCACATCGATGGTCACT
Source organism: Lissotriton vulgaris (assembly GCF_964263255.1). Lineage (NCBI taxonomy): Eukaryota > Metazoa > Chordata > Amphibia > Caudata > Salamandridae > Lissotriton > Lissotriton vulgaris. The sequence goes on from NC_141698.1 coordinate 618,536,438, forward strand.
AACAGGTAATCTGGTTGCCATTCAGTTCCCATTAAGGTGCGGAGGAAGTCGCCCGTGTCCTTTATGTAGGAGCTCAGGGTTGGTACAAGTGGAGCTATAAAGAAATCCACGTAGCTGGATACGTTCTCATAAAGGCCCCCACAACTGGATATTATAGGTCTTCCAGGGGGCTTGTTGAGGGTCTTGTGTACTTTTGGTAAAAAGTAGATGGTTGGAAGAATAGGATTTTCAACCATTAAGAATTTCCTCTCTGTGTCTGTGATTAGACCATTTGCGTACCAGACATTCAATTTTGTTTCCAGTTCCTGTTTCATTGCTTCAGTTGGGTTTTTATTTAGTACTGTATAGTTGTTAATATTTTTTAACTGTCGCATGGCTTCCTCTACATAAAGTTCTTTGTCCATGATTACAATATTCCCGCCTTTGTCCGCAGGTTTTATTTCTATTTGAACGTTGTTTTTCAGGCTCGATATTGCTTGACGTTCGCCTATGGTTAGATTTTCTTTTCTTTTTTTGTTGTAGTTCTTGGGCATTTCTTCAATCTCATTTGTCACCAATTCATAAAAGATGTCAATTTTATTGCCTGGATATAGGATCGGACAAAATTTCGATTTTGGTTTGAAATCCGTCGGTTGTCGTTTATTAGATTTGATGTTCATTTCATCTAATACTTGGGTATCTGTGATTTCAGATTGGTCCATTTCATTAGCCAGTTCATAGGCCACTCTTAGCTGTGGAACCTCTGATGTCCGGTATTCTAGGTTTATCTCAGTTGGAGTGTTCTCTTCTGGCATTTTAGTTTTGTTTGTTGGTTTCTTGGAAAATAATTTTTTCAGTTTCAGTTTCCTTGTATATTTGTACAAGTCTATTTTTGTTTCCGTTGCATCATGATGGGTTTCAGGACAAAGGGAAAGCCCCTTGTTTAGTAATCTTGTTTCTGTGATTGTTGGATTATATTTGGACAAATTTATTACTGGATTGGGGGTGTCTGTGCGTGGTTGTCCTATTTCCTCTTGATCGTGCGGGCTCTGAGGTTGTATCTGCTTCCATCCGCGTTTGCCGCGTCTTGTTTTGCGCTTGCATTTCCTGGAGCTTGAGTTCTTCTCCCTCTCGATCGATTTCGATATTGCCCTCTGCCTCTGTTGCTGCTTTGTGGTGTTTGCTGCACATGATAGAGCAGCTGAATTTCGTCTAAAAAAGACATTTTACGGAGACCAGGGCGTCTTTGTTCGCCTTCACTGAAATCTGATTCAGAACCGCTTGTTAATTCACCAGGTGTCAGTGTTCCCGTTGCCCATTGTTGCTTATAAACGTCATATTTTCTGGCAAAGGTTAGAATGGTGCCATATTTGTAGTCATCTTGATCTCTACAAAATTTGCGTTGTTTGCGGTTTTGTACATCCTCTTCATGGTTATCTAAATTCTTTTCCATGTCACTTCTCAGTTTTTGTATTGTGCCAGTGTCTTCATTTAAGGCTGTTATTGTCAGGGCCTGCTCCACAGGATCCGATCGATGAACAAAGGGGTCCACCTCCTGATGTTACCAACACCCTGAATGAGTACACAGGGGGTTCGAACCATCAGGCGAGGGATAAATAATGAAAAGAGACCGGGGAAGGGTAGGGGTCAGCAGGGACAAGGGATCTGAAACGACAGAACATAAGTTTTATAACACCAACCAACGATAAGGCTACTCTCAATAATACTCTCTAGACTTCTGAATACCTTGAGGGGCTGTACACATTCCTCCAGCAAGTTTAAATGATTATCAGTCCAGCTTCCTGAAAGGAAACACAATGGTTATCACAACAATTATCACACCGGTTTAAGATCTAGAAACTATAAACCCTTTGTGAATACACACCATATTATGTGGAGAATGAACCTTAGTAAATGATCCCCCCCTGATATAGTGACTTGTTCCTCTAAATTAGTCTTTGAGTTATTCACAAGTCTTTAGTCTGGATAAATCTTAAAAGACTTTGTAGTATAATACCACACGTTGTCACTCGATCAAGCAATGCTCTGTCCCTTAAAATCACTTAGAATTTCCTTTAGCCAAGGAGAGGTAATACGTTGGTGTACACTTCTGCAAAGCAAAAGTCTTTAAACAAAATAACGGCAACGTGTGGTTGCGACCACCACTACGCTCTGCTATTTTAATATGATCAGATAAACAAATACTCTAGCCGGCAGTAGGTAGTTTTGCTCACCACTCTACTCCGGGCACTGCAGGACACGAATGTTTACTCTAGCCGGCAGTAGGTAGTAGGACTCACCACTCTACTCCGGACATTGCAGGACAAGGATATTCAATTCGAATAAGGCTTTCCGCGGTAACTTGCAGCAGCCGCCGCGGAGCTCCGTGAAACAGAAAACCCAGAGGAGCCGGGTTTGAAATTGACACGCACCCGCTGGTGCGTTACTTTGAAAAGAAAACAAGGCTTCAAATTCTATAATGCCGGCAGGCGCCCGAGACCAGGGCTCCCAGCGGATCCATAACAACAGTACCTTAACGCTGTGAAGAGCTTGATCAGCGCTCTAACTTCTCAACGTGGCAGCAGCTCGATGAATGCCGGTCTTCTCCCAGCAACACGGAAAACACAAAGAAAGGACTCAAAATTACGTGCAACTCGTTTCCTGCAAACACCACCCTTATACTTCCCCCTACAAGGATCATGGGAGATGTAGTTTTCTGATGATTAGGTAGGCGCGGTGATGCAGGAACCTGACAGTATGCCCTCTCTCCTAGCGCCTCCTAGGCCCTGGCTTGGCAGGAAACCTCCGATGAAATGTTCTGACAGCAACGGGAGCATGCACATTCACAGATGGCTCCCAGGAGTCGTCCTCAGCCGAGTAGCCCTTCCAGGCCACCAGGTACCACAATGCGCCTCTGCGACGTTTAGAGTCCTTAATGCAGCGTACTACATACTCCAGCCCATCGTCACACAGCACAGGAGGGGGAGCCCTCCGTCGGGCAGCCAAAGCCGGTTTCAACAAACTGCAGTGAAATACCGGGTGGATACGAAGAGAGGCCGGAAGTTTCAGTTTATAAGCCACAGGGTTAACCTGTTTCAAAACCACATACGGGCCAATGTATTTAGGATGGAACACCGAACGGAGTTTAAACCTGATATTTTTGGTGGACAACCACACCTTGTCCCCTACCTGATAAACAGGTCCCACACCTCGATGCTTATCGGCCCATTTCTTGTACTCCTGCTTGGCTTGAACCAAATGTCTGGTCACTTTCTTTTGGATTGGGTGCAGACGTCGGACCGAACCCAACACCGAAGGTTGATTACCCACTTCACCAGGAATGGTAATCGGCAATGCCCGGGCATCGAATCCATAGTTGGCATAGAAGGGAGACACCCCCAATGAACTATGCCACGCATTATTATAGGCAAATTCAGCTAGCCACAACAGGGACACCCAGGAATCATGAGCCTCAGCCGCATAGCAACGTAGATATTTTTTCAAAGTCTGATTGAGCCGTTCGGTCTGACCATCCGTCTGTGGGTGGAAACTGGTTGACAAAGAGGCTTTGATCTTCAACGCCAAACACCATGATTTCCAAAAGCTCGCAATGAACTGAGGACCCCTGTCTGAAATGATAATTTCAGGGATCCCATGGAAACGAAAAACATTAGACAACAGCAGCTGCGCTGTTTGACCCGCCGTGGGGAGGTTCCTGCACGGTATAAAATGTCCCATCTTTGTAAGGCTGTCCATTACCACCAGGACAGCTGTATGTCCATGATCAGAAGGCAACCCTGTGGTAAAGTCCATACTAATACTCTGCCATGGTTTCTTTGGAGTGGGTAGAGGCATAAGTTTCCCCTTGCTCTGACTCTGCAATGTCTTTGCACGTGCACACTCCTCACACTGACCCACCCAAAGTGTTACGTCTCTGGACAAGGTATCCCACCAGAACTGCCTTTGAACCAAGAGCACTGATTTCTTTATGCCTTGATGACCTGACATTGGCGAAGAGTGACACCACTCGAAAGCCTTTTTCCTGCTTTCCATGGTAGGCAAGAATAGTTTGTTTTCTACGAAAGGCAAACCACGGATGAGGGATCGTCTGGTGTCTTTACTACTCCACGACCTCCAGGCAGCCTCGGTCTTTTGTCCCTTGATTGTCTCTAGGAAGACATCCGCATTGAGCACACAGATTACTTTGCTAGGTGCAATGATGGCATCCATTGAAGGATCGGCCTTTACCTCCAAGGTATCACCCAAGCGTGACAACGTATCCGCCTTCTTGTTTTCAGCGCCTGGACGGAAAGTTATCAGAAAATTGTACTCCGCAAATAACAGCATCCACCGCATCTGTCTCTGTGACAGATGTCTAGCCGTTCGCATGTATTGCAGATTACGGTGGTCTGAGAACACAGTCACTGGATGTATGGCCCCCCATAGGTACTGTCGCCATTCCTGGAAGGCCTTTTTAATAGCAGGTAGTTCTTTTTCTGCTATAGTGTAGTTTTTCTCTGCTTGGCTCAGTTTTTTGGAGAGATACGCTACCGGGTGGAGTTGACCTGTTTGTACATGCCTCTGAGACAATATAGCCCCTACTGCCTCGTCCGAGGCATCTGCCTCTACAACATACGGCAACTCAGGTTGCGGATGTGCTAATATGGGCGCGGTAACAAACGCCCTCTTGAGATGATTAAAAGCATTCTCCGCTTCCTGCGACCAACCATACACCACCCCTTTTCTTAGTAGCCGAGAAAGAGGTGCAGCAAGGCGCGAAAAGCCATCAATAAACCTCCTGTAATAGTTCGCAAAACCCAGGAAACATTGGACTTCTTTCACTGTTTTCGGTGTGGGCCAGGACTGTACTGCTTGCACCTTTCTTTCTGCCATTTGCAACCCATCTGGACATAGCATGACCCCCAGGAACTCCACAGTGGTTACTCCAAACTCGCATTTACTAAGCTTACAAAACAGATTGTTCTCTCTCAATCTCTGTAAAACCTGTGTCACATGGTCGTGGTGAATCCCTACATTACAAGAATAAATCAGGATATCATCAATGTAAACAACCACACTGATGTCTACCAGATCTCTCAAAACATCATTCAGGAAGTATTGGAAGGCGGCCGGGGCGTTACACAGTCCAAAAGGCATAACAGTATATTCAAACAACCCGTAGCATGTTTTAAAGGCCGTCTTCCATTCATCACCCTCCCTCATTCTCACAAGGTGATATGCCCCCCGAAGATCTAACTTTGTATAAATGCAGGCCTTCCTTACTTGATCTAGTAGCACCGGAATAAGGGGGAGAGGGTACCTGTTACGGACAGTGTTTTTATTCAGCATTCTGTAATCAACACAAGCCCTCAATTCACCATTAGCTTTCGCTATGAAAAATAAAGGAGAGGCTGCAGGGGACTTGGAAGGGCGCAGAAAGCCTATAGCTTGATAATGAGTTAGATACTCTTTGAGGTGCTTAGTTTCAGGCACAGATAATGCATACACACGACAGGTGGGCATCAGGGCTCCTTCAACCATATCAATGCAACAGTCGTATGAACGATGAGGTGGTAGTTCATTAGCCAGCTGTTCGCTGAATACATCCGCAAACGACTGGTATGCACATGGTAATGATACCTCCTTTTCGGCCACAGTAGCCACCTGAAAAGGAGTAGACAGCTCTCTAGCCTGAGTAACAGGATGTGCTGACATGTGTTCCTGACACTCAGGTGAAGGAAACCTCAATTTTTTCTCTTTCCAATCAATATCAGGGTTATGATATGAGAGCCAGGGCATACCCAAAATCACCTCATATTGTGGAGCCTCGATTATGTTGAGGATTAACTTGTCCCGATGTTCCCCTTCTGGCAATTCTACCACCAACAACACTTCTTCTGTCTGTTCAGTGATCATCCCAGATTTTAAGGGTTTCCCATCTACCGCCCACACTTCTTCTGGGTGCATCCTGGGTATGCGTTTCAAGTTTAGAGATGTTACCAGTCCGCTGTCTATGAAATTGCCCGTGGCCCCAGAGTCAATCATCACCAATACTTGATGGCCCACTAGCTGACTCTCCAGACACATGGACAACACAATGTGGGATACTGAATCCTGAAGAACCTCACAAACCAAGGAAGGAAGCTTTAAGGGAGTCTGATCATCCCTTCCTTCATTATCTTTGTCGTATGACTCGGTGCTGGATATGGCTAACCTTTTCTTAACCCAACTCCCTGTATTTTTTGGCTTGGAGGGACATTCTCTCACGTAATGACCTTTCCTCCCACAATACATGCACAGCCCCTGGGTTCTACGGGTTTCCTTTTCTTCTCTGGTTAAGGGTGCCCTCACTGCTCCTATCTCCATAGGTTCATGGCTTTCACCTATTGATGATGGCCCCTTCTTACTGAAGTACTCCGGCCTAGGGGATCCTCTGTCCCATTTTCTCCTGTCCCCCGATCTCTCAGACATCCTGCCATCGAGTCGTAAGGAAAGGTTAATCATTCCAGCACATGTAGTAGGTTGGGGATCTATTTGCGCTATGACATCTTTCATCCCATCCCGCAACCCTTGATAATAAATGGACATCTGTTTCTCTTCAGGCCAGGAAAACTCTGCCACCAATCTGTTAAAGGACGTTAAATATGTAATCAATTCATTACGTCCCTGTCTTAACTCCATCAATTCCTTGTCAGCCCTGAATGTAGTGGCCCGTCTATCAAACACCCTCTCAAACTCGGTCCTGAAGGCCCCCCAGTCTGAAAGAATAGCATCATCTCTCCTTACCAGTGGCACAGCCCAACTTGCTGCATCCCCTATCATGTAAGAGATGGCGAACGCTACTCTTGAATGGTGGTTGGGAAAAGACGCGGGTTTGCAAGAAAAATGCATCATGATCTGTGTAAGAAATATCTGCGTCTTAGATGAATCCCCCGAGTATCTCTCAGGGCTTGCCAACGGTATAGGAGGAGGTACCGTTACTTGTATACGAGGATTAAGGGTAGCAGCATCAAAGGGGTTGCCAGCCAACCTATCCACTCTTTCCCTTAAGGCTGTAGCTTCAGCTCTAGAGGCTACCAACTCCTGTTGAACTAACACTAGCGCTTGTAACACTTCCTCTAGGGTAGCCATGTTTGTTCAACAATCGTATCAGGTGGAGCATATATCGTGGGCACGTAATTCTGTCAGGGCCTGCTCCACAGGATCTGATCGATGAACAAAGGGGTCCACCTCCTGATGTTACCAACACCCTGAATGAGTACACAGGGGGTTCGAACCATCAGGCGAGGGATAAATAATGAAAAGAGACCGGGGAAGGGTAGGGGTCAGCAGGGACAAGGGATCTGAAACGACAGAACATAAGTTTTATAACACCAACCAATGATAAGGCTACTCTCAATAATACTCTCTAGACTTCTGAATACCTTGAGGGGCTGTACACATTCCTCCAGCAAGTTTAAATGATTATCAGTCCAGCTTCCTGAAAGGAAACACAATGGTTATCACAACAATTATCACACCGGTTTAAGATCTAGAAACTATAAACCCTTTGTGAATACACACCATATTATGTGGAGAATGAACCTTAGTAAATGATCCCCCCCTGATATAGTGACTTGTTCCTCTAAATTAGTCTTTGAGTTATTCACAAGTCTTTAGTCTGGATAAACCTTAAAAGACTTTGTAGTATAATACCACACGTTGTCACTCGATCAAGCAATGCTCTGTCCCTTAAAATCACTTAGAATTTCCTTTAGCCAAGGAGAGGTAATACGTTGGTGTACACTTCTGCAAAGCAAAAGTCTTAAAACAATATAACGGCAACGTGTGGTTGCGACCACCACTACGCTCCGCTATTTGAATATGATCAGATAAACAAATACTCTAGCCGGCAGTAGGTAGTTTTGCTCACCACTCTACTCCGGGCATTGCAGGACACGAATGTTTACTCTAGCCGGCAGTAGGTAGTAGGACTCACCACTCTACTCCGGACATTGCAGGACAAGGATATTCAATTCGAATAAGGCTTTCCGCGGTAACTTGCAGCAGCCGCCGCGAAGCTCCGTGAAACAGAAAACCCAGAGGAGCCGGGTTTGAAATTGACACGCACCCGCTGGTGCGTTACTTTGAAAAGAAAACAAGGCTTCAAATTCTATAATGCCGGCAGGCGCCCGAGACCAGGGCTCCCAGCGGATCCATAACAACAGTACCTTAACGCTGTGAAGAGCTTGATCAGCGCTCTCACTTCTCAACGCGGCAGCAGCTCGATGAATGCCGGTCTTCTCCCAGTAACACGGAAAACACAAAGAAAGGACTCAAAATTACGTGCAACTCGTTTCCTGCAAACGCCACCCTTATACTTCCCCCTACAAGGATCATGGGAGATGTAGTTTTCTGATGATTAGGTAGGCGCGGTGATGCAGGAACCTGACAGTTATTTTGGATTCCACTTCCGCAATTTTTTTGTGTAGTTCTTCGACTTCAATTCTTGCGTATTTTATAATTATAAGCATCATGTTGTTGGAGCACCCCATGTTGTTATTACCCCATTCTTCAAGCATTTCAGGCTTGGTATCTGGGTGGTTAGGCAAGGTGAAGATACGAAGACCTCTAGGTACCATTTTAAGTTCCACATATTTCTCCAATGTTAAGATTTCCCATTCTCTTGAGATTTCTTTCCTCATTAATTTTTCTAATTGGGTGAATAGCGTTTTACAAGTAGTTGGAGCCATTTGTGGTGTAGTGGTGGTTTCATCTCTGTTTTCCCGGGTTGTGTCTGTTTGAAAATGCTCTCTGCTTTGGTCACTCTTTTGACTCACCTTTCCTCCATGTTTATGCTTGTTTATCACAGTTACTGCGTGTTGAGTTGTACTGAGTTTTTGAGGCCGTTTCGAGGGACCGTTTCACTTCAGCTTATTTTTCGTTTTTTAGGAGGTGGGTAGATTTGTAGTATACCCCTTGTCACTGTGGAGTACTGCAATCAAGGGAGAGAGTCGCTACACAAGTAAGTCTATTATCTCTCTTTGTAAACGTTACTGTAATACACAGTATGCGACTCTAGTCACTGCGTCTTCCTCACATTTGCCGATGGCGTGTCTCTTACCTGGGAGACTCCCGGATCGCGCTGGGTCCTCCGACTCGGCGCGTTCGGCGCTCAACCTGGTTGTCTGTTCTGCCAATTTCAGGGACGTTGCAGAACCGCTCCGCTCCGCTCGATATTCCTCTTCTGCGGTGTGTAGAAAGACGGGCTCGCCGCTGTATGTGATTACCGCATACAAGTTGTCCTGTCGCAGCGGGAGCACTCTTCAGCCGGTGCCAGCGAAGGGACCAGGGCAGTGTCCCGTTTTCAGCATAAATTACCAATGACTCGCTGCACACGCCTTGATGTAGGTTGCAGTTTCTTTATTTTCAAAACGTGACAAACACCTACGCGTTTCGAACCGTAGTTCGTGTTCACGGTAGCTTGCATGTGTGGTCCCTTCATTATTTCAATACATTTAGGCCTCTTGGCACGCCCCTATTTGTTTGAGGCATGCTGGGACATGTAGTATTAGCAAATATATGTGCCTGCGCGATTCCATTGAAGTCATGGGTTTATGCAGCATTGGGGCGATCATTAGGCGTTACTGCATTTTAAAGCGTGTCCTCAGTTAGCTAAGACAATAGCGCTTTGTAACACACGTGATTACACGTGTGTGTATAATCAGCTCGCTATTTACCCGAGAGTTGATTGTAATGCGTAACTATATGGATACAATTCCATATATATATATATATATATATATATATATATATGTATATATATATATATATATATATATATATATATATATATATATATATATATATATATATATATATATATATCCACGCTCTATCACACCAATTACGAGTCACTCCAGCAGCGGGTGCCGTAAAACACTGACGAAGGGAGCGTTCTCCCGAAACGCGTCTGAGAAATAAATACTGCTGCTGAGCTAAAAGAACCCCGTGAGTGCCTTACTTTGTCTTCAATCCCGGCTGGGAGAATTTGGAGTGAGTGGAGCTTTCATATATATATATATATATATATATATATATATATATATATATTACCTACTGGTGGTCGCAGGTAGGTAGTTATAGTTAGGACCTATTTTCCATAGAAAATCTGCAACATTCTATTCCAGATAACTTAGGCGCCGATTGACGAATCTTCGCGAAAGTTTCAGAACCTATGACCAGCCCCGGTCAGCTCTTATCCTGAAAGATTCCCCTTGATTCGTCAAGCGGGGGCAGAGAAAAAAGGGGGTCCCAAAACATGTTTTCCCCATGAAATTTCCCGTAGGAACCTTTAGTCGCAGCTACAGCCCAAATTGCTGAACAGAATTGCACCAATTTGGCAAAAAGGTAGCCCTTGGTTCAGAGCCATGCCTTGTCATTACATGGTGTAAATCTGTTCAGTAGTTGTTTAGATATTAAAGGAAAAATATACATATATATCTGGGTGGAGCCTAACAACACATCTCATCATGAAATCTGATTGGCTGTCAGCACTTCATCCAAGAAGTGTTGGTAGCCATCTTGGGAGCAATATACATGATAGCGCCTCATTAAAGAATTGCAGTTAATAGAAGGTTTTAAGACTTTAGTTCCATTATGAATCATTTGTTGATGGTACCATACTCATTTTAAGAATTGTGGTGTGTTCCAAGGTTACTTTACCATGTGAAAAACCTTCTGCTGGAATATCATGAATCATGTTTGAGAGAAAACTATTTCCCAAAGAGGTTTGGGAGGTGCTCCAGAAGCTAAAATGAGAGCATATTTTCTGTAAATTCACATTATCTTTCTCAGTCATGTGAGAATGAAGTCTGACATTCTCAGTAAAACATGCACATCCAACAAGGGCAGAGACTGTCAGTTGATTCCTTTGTGTTCTACTGCAGCTTCCCAGGGTGTTCTAAAGAACATCTAGAGCACTAACAGCCTTACTAATGACAACATTATGGCACACCTGAAGCCATTTTGATTGGAATAACCTGGTTCAAGTTCAAGTTCAAGTTCAGGAATTTGTATAGCGCACTACTCAGCCAGAGGGTCTCAAGGCGCTTGAGGCAGGGAGGGTGCATTACTTATCGAAAAGCCAGGTTTTTAGCTGCTTTCTGAAGGAGAGGTGGTTCTGTGTAAGGCAGAGGTGAGTGGGGAGAGAATTCCAGGTTTTGGCCACTAGGTAGGAGAAGGATCTTCCTCCCATGGTGGATCTATGGATGCGCGGAATTGCGGCGAGGGCTTGATTGGATGATCGTAGTTGGCGGGTGGGTGTGTAGAAGGATAGTCGTGTGTTGAGGCATTCGGGTCCTAGGTCGTAGAGGGCCTTGTGTGCGTAGGTGAGGAGACGGAACGTTATTCTCTTGTTGACGGGGAGCCAGTGGAGGTCTTTCAGGTGACCGGAAATGTGAGCTTGACGGGGGATGTCCAGTATGAGTCTGGCTGAGGCGTTTTGGATGCGTTGGAGTTTTTTCTGTAGTTTGGCTGTGGTTCCGGCGTAAAGGGTATTCCCATAATCCAGTCGGCTAGTGACCACTGCGTGGGTGACTGTCTTTCTTGATTCGGTGGGGATCCAACGGAAGATTTTCTTGAGCATGCGTAGGATGTTGAAGCATGAAGATGAGACGGCGTTGACTTGTCTGGTCATCGAGAGGGAGGAGTCTAGGATGAAGCCCAGGTTACGTGCGTGAGCTGTAGGTATAGGTGCTGTACCCAGGGCCGGTGGCCACCATGAGACTTCCCAGGCAGAGGGGGATGATCCTAAGATGAGGACTTCCGTTTTGTCTGAGTTTAGTTTTAAACGGCTGTTCTTCATCCATTTGGCTACTTCTTTCATTCCTTCGTGTAGATTGGTTTTGGCGGTGTTTGGGTCTTTGGTGAGGGAGAGGATCAGCTGGGTATCGTCTGCGTAGGAGATGATGTTGAGGTTGTGTTGTCGCGCGATGGATGCGAGGGGGCTCATGTAAACGTTGAAGAGGGTGGGACTGAGGGATGATCCTTGTGGTACGCCGCAGATGACTTCGGTGGCCTCTGATTTGAATGGGGGGAGGCGGACTCTCTGGGTTCTTCCGGCGAGGAACGAGATGATCTAGTCCAAAGCTTTTCCTTGTATTCCGACGTTGCTGAGGCGTTGTATGAGGGTGCTATGACAGACTGTGTCGAAGGCGGCGGAGAGGTCAAGTAGGATGAGGGCAACTGTTTCTCAGTTGTCCAGTAGCGTTCGGATGTCGTCTGTAGCAGCGATGAGGGCGGTTTCGGTGCTGTGTTTGGCTCGGAATCCGGACTGTGAGGGGTCGAGGGAGTTGTTGGATTCAAGGAAGGCGGCGAGCTGACTATTGACGGCTTTCTCAATGACTTTGTCAGGGAATGGGAGGAGTGAGATGGGGCGGTAGTTCTTAAGTTCAGAGGGGTCTGCTGTGGGTTTCTTCAGAAGGGCGCTGAGTTCGGCATGTTTCCAGCTTTCCGGGAAGGTAGCGGAGTTGAAGGAACAGTTGATGACATCGCGGAGATGGGGTGCGATGATGGAGTCTGCTTTGTTGAAGATATTGTGGGGACATGGGTCGGTTGGTGAACCTGAGTGGATGGAGTTCATCCGGCGGATGGTGTCTTCAGTAGTGATTGGGTTCCAGGCGCAAAGGTTGTGAGAGTGCTGTTTTGGTTCGGAGGTGGGTGGAGTGGTCTGTTCTTTGGACTGGTTTTCAAAGCTGTTATGTATGTCGGCGATTTTGTTGTGCAAGAAAGAGGATAAAGAGTCACAGAGGTCTTGGGAGGGAGTGATGTTGTTGGTGCCGGCCGTGGGGTTGGTAAATTCTTTGACGATGTTGAATAGTTCCTTGCTGTTGTGGGCGTTGTTGTCGAGTCGTTCCTTGAATGTTGTTTTCTTGGTGGATCGGATCAATTGGTGGTGTTTGCGGGTGGCGTCCTTGAAGGTGGTCAGGTTGTCAGTGGTTGGGTTTTTTCTCCAGGTTTTCTCGAGGGTACAACATAACTTCTTGGATTTCTTAAGGTCATCGTTGAACCAGGGGGCCTTTTTGCTACCTTGTTTGATCTGGTGGTTTTTCAAGGGTGCTAATTCGTCAGCGCTGTGGGTGATCCATTGAGTGAGTTTGGTGGCAGCTTGGTTTGGGTCCGATGGTATGGCAGGAGGGTTTTGGTTAAGCGCTGTGAAGAGTTGGTCGGTGGTGATTTTGTTCCAGTTTCTTCGAGGAATAGGTTGTGGGGGGTTGTGGGTCGTGGTCTTTTTGTAGTTGAAGTGAATGCAGCTGTGGTCCGTCCAATGGAGAGCTGTGGTGTGATCGAAGGAGATGTGTTTGCTGGAGGTGAAGATAGGGTCGAGCGTGTGTCCGGCTAAGTGGGTGGGGGTGTCAACAAGTTGTTTGAGTCCGAGATTGGCCAGGTTGTCCAGAAGGGTGGTGGTGTTGCTGTCGTTTTTCTTTTCCAGGTGGAAGTTGAGGTATCCCAGTAGAATGTAGTTCTCGGATGTGAGGGCATGTGGGCTGATGAAGTCAGTGATGTCGTCGTTGAATTGTGTGCGGGTTCCTGGTGGTCTGTAGATGAGGGTGCCTCTAACTGTGGTCCTGGGGTCGGTGTGGATCTGGAAGTGAAGGTGTTCGGCGGTCGTGAGGTTATAGTCGGAGCTGGTCGTGATTCGGATGGTGTTCTTATGGACGATGGCGATGCCTCCTCCTGTTTGGTTGGTGCGGTGTTTTCGGATAATCTTGGAAGCGTCCGGGATGGCTATGGCGATGTCGGGCGCTGATAAGGCGTTCATCCAGGTTTCTGTAAGGAAGGCGACGTCCGGCGATGTAGTATCGAGTAGGTCCCAGAGTTCAGTGGTGTGTCTGTGGACCGAGCGGGTGTTCAGCAGGATGCACTTCAGGTGGTTAGAGTCGGAGCTGTGTTTGGAAGAAGAGGATTTGGTGTGGGTCCTGATGCAGGTGAACTTGCAGGAGTGGCAGGCGAATGGTTCATGGGTGTGTCCTGGAGCAGCTTCGCAGCATTGTGATGTGCGTCCGGGGTTAAAGGCAAGGAGGGTAGCGGCGTCATACGTTATGCGGGTGGAGTGGGTTTTGCGAGGACCAGGGGGTCTGGCGCTGGGCGCAGTCCAGGCGCGGAAGGGCGTAGACGGGCTTACCTTTGGCGCACCTTCGGCGCGCATGGGGCGCGTCCGCTGCGCGTGAATGCTGCGCGCAATAGCATCTGTCATATGTGGATAGTGGAAGGGGAGGGGCGAGGGAGGGTCAGCTGGGAGGCGGGAGCGGGGTGGAGATCAGGGCAGGGAGGCACAAACAACAACAACAAAATGGCAGCAAGCCAATAACGAAACAGGACTGGGGCACAATCGGAAATAGCGCGATGCAAATGGCAGTGGCGCCGGCACAATCAGGCACAAATAAATCTGCAGGCAGCACAGCACAAGTTAAAAAGTCGTACAAGGGCACCTTGGCAATCAAGCGCTACGATCTAATTAACCTCAGCAATTTAATAAATAATAATAGGCAGGCGGGGCAATCTATCGCTACGAATTAAAATAAAATAATTATACAGGCTAAAGCAGTGCAAGGCGAGATCGCTACGATACCAGGTGAGGCAGGGAGCAGCGTGTGGAGCGACTGCTTCTGCTGGGAGCAGGACGGTCACAGCGCTACCACGGCGGAGCGGGGTAGTCAGTATCAGTGGGAGGGAGGGTCAGCTGGGAGGCGGGAGCGGGGTAGAGATCAGGGCAGGGAGGCACAAACAACAACAACAAAATGGCAGCAAGCCAATAACGAAACAGAACTGGGGCACAATCGGAAATAGCGCGATGCAAATGGCAGTGGCGCCGGCACAATCAGGCACAAATAAATATGCAGGCAGCACAGCACAAGTTAAAAAGTCGTACAAGTGCACCTTGGCAATCAAGCGCTACAATCTAATTAACCTCAGCAATTTAATAAATAATAATAGGCAGGCGGGGCAATCTATCGTTACGGATTAAAATAAAATATTTATACAGGCTAAAGCAGTGCAAGGCGAGATCGCTACGATACCAGGTGAGGCAGGGAGCAGCGTGTGAAGCGACCGCTTCTGCTGGGAGCAGGACGGTCACAGCGCTACCACGGCGGAGCGGGGTAGTCAGTATCAGTGGGAGGGAGGGTCAGCTGGGAGGCGGGAGCGGGGTGGAGATCAGGGCAGGGAGGCACAAACAACAACAACAAAATGGCAGCAAGCCAATAACGAAACAGGACTGGGGCACAATCGGAAATAGCGCGATGCAAATGGCAGTGGCGCCGGCACAATCAGGCCCAAATGAATCTGCAGGCAGCACAGCACAAGTTAAAAAGTCGTACAAGCGTACCTTGGCAATCAAGCGCTACGATCTAATTAACCTCAGCAATTTAATAAATAATAATAGGCAGGCGGGGCAATCTATCGCTACAAATTAAAATAAAATAATTATACAGGCTAAAGCAGTGCAAGGCGAAATCGCTATGATACCAGGTGAGGCAGGGAGCAGCGTGTGGAGCGACAGCTTCTGCTGGGAGCAGGACGGTCACAGCGCTACCACGGCGGAGCGGGGTAGTCAGTATCAGTGGGAGGGAGGGTCAGCTGGGAGGCGGGAGTGGGGTGGAGATCAGGGCAGGGAGGCACAAACAACAAAAACAAAATGGCAGCAAGCCAATAACGAAACAGGACTGGGGCACAATCGGAAATAGCGCGATGCAAATGGCAGTGGCGCCGGCACAATCAGGCACAAATAAATCTGCAGGCAGCACAGCACAAGTTAAAAAGTTGTACAAGCGCACCTTGGCAATCAAGCGCTACGATCTAATTAACCTCAGCAATTTAATAAATAATAATAGGCAGGCGGGGCAATCTATCGCTACGAATTAAAATAAAATAATTATACAGGCTAAAGCAGTGCAAGCTAGGATGCCAGGTGAGGCAGGGAGCAGCGTGTGGAGCGACCGCTTCTGCTGGGAGCAGGACGGTCACACTTAAAACACGTAATTTAAAAAGGAACAAAGTAAGGGGGTTTATTATGTCATAGAAATGATGGTTAGTGCTTTAGAAAGAAAAATTAGCACATGTTTTTAGTGAGATCTCAAATATCTTCCTGTTATATTTCAACAGGAGCATCCTGTCAGTTGATTGTTTTGTGTTCAACTACAGCTTCCCAGAGTGTTCTAAAGAACAACTAGAGCGCTAACAGTCTTACTTATGACAATATTATGGCACACCTGAAGCCATCTTGATTTGAATAAACTGGTAACTAAGCATGGGCGTAAAATCTGTTCCGCTCGCGGAATTTGTGGATTTTCGGCAAATTCGCAATTCGCGAACTCTCGCGAATTTGCCAAAAATTCGCAAATTTGCAGGCAGCGGATTTTTTGCTTGGTGATACAATATTGCGGCGCGCGGCGTTCACATACCGTCATTCAGCGTTTGCAGAGTTGTTTTTCTCCATATTTTGCGTGTGCTGCGCCATTTTGGATCTTGCTGCGGGATCCCGCGGGAGTTTGGCGACCACGATTACGTCATCGCGGCTTGCCACCTTGCACAGCACGCATTGCGAGAGCTCGCAATTGCGAACACGTAGATGCGGCGGGCAGCAACAATCTCGCACTCGCGAAATTGCAAAATTTGCAATTCTGCACAAGAAATACACTAGCAAGCAGCATAAACCTTCTGAAAATGATGATTTTTATTAGAATAACTCCTCAGGTTGACATTTGCCTGCACTTTTTTTTTGCAAGGAGTCCATTTGGGGGGGGGGGGGGCAGGGAGGAAGGAAGTGCCCCACAGTCTCCAACTTCCTGTTCCTGTCCAGCAGGCTCCTCCCAGTGCTTTCTTCATGTGCTGGTCACTTTCATTTGGATCTTGACCTGGAAGGATTACTTTTTGTGGATGCTGCTGGATATTTGGATTTGAGGCCTTTTTGATTTTCTTTGGATCACTTTTGGATTAGAAATTTCACAAGTAAGTTTGTTTGGGGCATTACAGTTGCTGCAACTACAATTTTGGAATTTTCGATTTTTGGGCTGTTGTTGAGGCCTTTTGCCCAGGAGTACTTAGTGGTGGATGGACTGAATCTTTCTGTGGGGTCTCTTTAATGTAAACATCACGGGGCGTGGATGGCATGGGATTGTGCTGATTTTTGGGTGTTTTTCGATTTTTTTTGGTGTTGATGGGAACTGGCCATGTGGGTGGGGGCCATTTTGAGTGCTGGTACAGGCAGGCCCTGGCCATGTGCTGGGGGGCAAGGGGCCATTTTGAAGGCAGGCAGTGTTCTCAGGCCTGCACCCATTTTGTGTGTTTTTTGACTTTTTGGGGTGTATAACTGATAATCCTCTGTCTTCCATTGCTTTTAGGTGCACAAGAGAACCACCAGTGCCAGGAAGAAGTCCTGCAGCGGTTTGTGCAGCATAACATCACGCGACGTCACGTGTGGCCACAGACAAGACAACTCTGCAACTCTGCAACTCGTGCAACTGCGGCCTGCTGTTCTGACATCTGAAGAAGATGGCCCCAAAAAAAGTTCTCCGTAGCTCCTCTAGCAAGAAAGTTGCCAGTAAGGAGTAGAAGAAGCAAGTGGCGCCACTTACCAAGGAGACTGGTGTGCCACCCGCCACATTTTTTGGGAATAAAAAAAAAAGTACGCCTGCAGCAGCAGCGGGATCTGCTGGGGACCAAGCTGGGAGCAGCACCCCCGCTCCATTGGGCTCAGTGCCACCACCACCACGCCAACTTAAGTCCAAGCCCTTGAGTGCTTTAGAGGCAGCCAGTATAGTTGTTCAATCACCATCAACCAGTGATGTTGGCTCATCGCAAGAAAGTAGCAGCATCCCTCAATCAACACAGGTTGTTGCAACTCATCTGACGAGTATTCAACAACCACAGCCGCAATAACAACCACCTGTGCAAATACAAGCCCAAGTACATGTGGAAGGAGAGAGCAGCGCAAGGAGATGCGCAAGCAGAGGTGCATGGAGCGGCACAAGTGCCCACAATAGTTGTTCCCCCCGAAGTAGGGGCACATCAGGAAATCGACATTCAAGCCGAGGTATCATTTGAGGAAGCCACTCCTCCTGATCATTCATTGTCTTCCAGATCCCTAGCAAGGAAAAGATTAAGGATGGTGTCTACATCTTCTTCAAACCCCCTTCCTTCTGATGATATGGATCCAAATTGGGAACCACCACTGCCGTCTGCGAGTGAGGCACACCATGATCTGACAAAGGTAGCTAAGCGTAAAAGGAAGGTCCCCGAAATTCTCGTACTTCTGGAGTGTGATGATGATGCTGAACAAGAAGTGGCGTATACTACTGCTGATGAAGACTCTCACGACGACAACGCAGTCATCATAAACGTCACTGCAGCCCCAACGGGCATGCAGCAAACAGACATTTTGACCCTAGCCCAAAAGCTGCTGAGCGTGATGTTGTCAACGAGGCAATGGGACCACCACCATTGCAGTTAACTAGTACACCACCACCTACCTCTTCCATATTTTCTCGCCAGAAGGGACCTCCATCCACCTCGACCTCCATTTCCTCAATTAGGGGTGCTGCAAGTGCACAACGTAGTAAAGTTCGGCAACACACATCCTCCACTTCATCTGGCATTAGCATGACCAGTATCGCCTCCTCCGCCCCCCACAGACATTTGAAGTCCGCAGTTTGGGACTTCTTTAGTGTTAGCACAACCAGGGAAAACATAGCCATTTGTTCCATTTGTAAGCTTGGAGTTAGTCGTGGTAAGCTTGGTACCAACTATGGTACCGGTGGCCAGAGAGGTCATCTTGAGAGACATCACACTGTCAAATGGCATGCGCACCTAAAGGAGATCAAGGAAGCCCGAATTGCAAGTCAAGAAACTGTATCCGTTGATGTTTCATCTGATGATGACGAGGAGGAAGAAGCGTCAAACATTTCTTCACTTACACCCAGTACCCCTGTCAGCAGCACACCCCCTGCAAGATATATGAGCCACACTAAGAGTGTGGGAGAGAGTGAGACACCAATGCGAAAAAGTTCATCATCACCGAGCGTAACTGGGTCGAAGAAGTCATCATCATCATCATCCCGTAAAATGGTCCAGACCACCATTAGAAGCATGTTGTTTTCAGATGCATCATTTGAACGCAACCATCCAATGACGCGTCTGTATAGCACTAAGCTGGCTAAAATGCTAGCTCTGGACCTTCTCCCTTTTTCTTTTGTGGAAGGGGTTGGTTTTCTTGAATTAGGGGCAATTCTCTGCCCTAAATGGAAGGTTCCTAGCTGGTTCTATTTTGCCAGAGTTGCGGTTCCAGCACTACATGAAGATGTGCTGGAGGTGATTGGGGCAGCTTTGCAGAAGAGTGCTGTTCTCACTATACATCTGACAACAGACATGTGGACCAGTTGCGCAGCCACTGATTACATGTGCATCACTGCACACTGGGTCTCTTTTTCAGGGGTTACAGCAAAGCTAAGGGCAGGTGTTGACCCGGACAACGTTTTTAAAGCTGCTCGGAAACATGCAACACTAGCCATGTTTGGCATGGAGAAAAGTCATACAGGAGAAAACATTTTGCAGGAGTTTAACACAAAGGTCTTTCAATGGCTGTCCCCAATAAAACACAAGATTGGTTATGTTTCCACGGATAATGGCGCCAATGTAGGTAAGGCCATGGATATGGGTAACTATTTCAGAGTGCTGTGTTTGGCGCACTATATAAACCTGGTTGTTAAAAAATTCTTGAGTGAAGAAAGTCCAGTGTGCGAGTTACTGACCACCTGCCGAAGAATGTGCACACATTTCAACCATTCTTTTAAGGGTCGGAAGCATCTGAGGGGCCTGCTACCTCAACGTAAACTGCCAGTGAAAGCACTCATCCAGGAGGTGGCAACACGTTGGAACTCAACCTTCTACATGCTTGAGCGTCTGTATGAGCAGTGTGCGGTAGTCGATCAGTATTTCTTTGCACAGGGTGCAGCTATGAAGGACATGAGGATACAGGCAGAGCAATGGAAGCTAGTGCAAATCCTGACAGACATGCTTCGTCCTTTTGAGGTCTTCAAGCGTGCAGTCAGCAGGGAGGACTGTAATTTGGGAAAAGCTATCCCATTGTTGCGCATGCTAGAGCACCAACTGAAGGCGGTGTCTTCTACGTTTCAAAAAGATGAAGAAAAGCAAGAAGCTTTTGATTTGGCAGAGTAATTATTAGAGCTTCTACTTTGCGATGAATGTCTTCAAAAGATCCAGACAGAACAGCATTACATTTGTGCTACTATTCTGGATCCACAGTACAAAAAGGCACTGGCAGGCAGAGTATTCTTTCCTTTTGATGATGCAGAAGTTACAAAGTACAAATGTTGGCTAGCTGTGTCAGCCACTCGGTTTGAAAGAGAACAGCAGGAAATTGAAGGAAAAGGCAGTACATCACCATCAGCAGGCCATCCGGAGTCAAAATAATCCACTTCTGCACCTGTGGCTGTGGCAAAAGTGAGGTATTTTCCTTCTCAGCCATTAAAGACACCAGCAACTGGATCATCTGCACCAGACACAACAGTAACATTGTGTGAAGAAGAGGATTGGCTAACTCAGCTTGGGGTTGCTTCTCAAAAGGTCCCAGCAAAAAGTAAGCAAAGTGGAGGAACCGTGGAGAACCTTGAGTCGATGGTGCAGGACTATCTGAATGACTCAACAGAGGTGTATGTTTATGATGACCCATTGGCGTATTGGCATGGGAAAAAAGAATTGTGGCCAGAGATCTCCAACCTTGCTATAAATTACTTGTCTTGCCCACTCGCAAGCGTGTCTTCTGAACGTGTTTTCAGTGCTGCTGCTGGCATTGTAACTTGCAAAAGGACCGGCCTCTCGCCCAAAAATGTGAAGAGGTTAACAATGATCAAGATGAATCAGCACCTCATACCACCAGATTACAAAATACGAGAATACACGCAGGAAGAAGACGAGGAGGACACCAACTTAGATGAGGGAAGTTCTTCTCTGTTAGGTGACCTACTCCCGCCTGAATTCGCAGAGTATGAGGACAAACTCTTCTTCCCTGACACCGAGCCCTGAAAATGAGCCAATGAATCAGAAACTTTCTTTTTCGTCCTTATTCACTTTTATTCCTGTGTGTCTGTCTTTCTTTGTTTTGCAAAATCTATATAAAAAAAACTTTAATCACCTAATCACAAAAACAAGCCCATCAGCAGAACTGTCTTCACGTATTTGCTTATTGATTTGAAGGTGCCGCAGTCTGCATTCCTCAGGTTCACAAGTTCACAAGAACATGCTCCTCTACCCTCCTCCTCCAGACTCCTATTTCCCACAAAGCAGATGGCTGGATTACGCCCAATGAAGAAAGACTCTGCACTTGTGGGGGTGTTCTACTTCTTTAAGGGTGAGTTGATGGGTCTGGGGCCATTGCTGGAAAGGTCTAATACCGGATAAAAGTGGTTTGGAGAAAATCGGAGCAGAAAAGGATTTTGCGCTTTTGATCACTTGCCTGTATTTAGGGTGCTGTTTGGCCAGCTTTTAGGTTGTTGTGGGTGGGTTTTAGGTAGGCGTGGGCGGAAAATCTGTTCCGCTCCCGGATTTTGCGGATTTTCGGGAAATCCGCAATCCGCGAGATTTGCGAATTTCCCGCAAAATCCGCAAATCCGCGAGCAGCGGATTTTGCTCGCACTGCTCGCACTGTTCGCGTGAGTTCGCGCCCCGCGAATAAGTGCAAAATTGCAGAAATACGATTTTAGCAAAACTGAAAGTAACTACTTACCAGGTTCAAAAGTTCAGGCTCATCATTAGTAGCCATTTCCTGGAGTGCTTCCTGAGGGGCCCCTCCAGAGTTCAGTTGCCAGTTGAAACTAGTATGTGACCCTGCTCTGAACCTCAGAATAGTTACACATATGCCACAAAGGTCCTGAATTACAGCTAAGGGAGACAAGCAGGAGCCAGGCTGGAAGTTAAAATCCATTAATCAGCCCCTAATTCATTATTGTCAGTTGGGGCAGGGCAGGTGTTGTAACTAATTTTGCAACAATGAAAGCACTTAGCAAGTGCAAAAGATCACTAATCAGGGCGCACTAAGGAAGCAGGTGCCAGCTAAAAAAATATTCTGTGACACATGAATCAGCCCCAAATTAATTCAGGTCACTTGAGGCAGGGAAGGTGTGCTTTGCTTTGCCGAAAATAATGTACACTGGACAACCAGAGGGTGTGGTGATGAAACAGAGGGTGGCATGGGTGGGCCAGAGGGTGGCATGAGTAGTCAGAGAGTGGCAGTGGTGACAGAGAGTGGCAGTGATGAAGAAGAGTGTCCCAAACAGGCTGGACACGTAGAAACAACAAGTTCGCGAAACTTGCGACCCGACAGGTAAGTTCGCAATTTGCGAAAGTGTACAAAACCCTCGCGAACTGGCAGAAACACGGGCGAACACAAAAAAAAAAAATCCGCAAATTCGCGGGAATTCGCGGATTTTGCGGATTGCGAATCCGCAAATCCGCAAAATTCGCGAACGCGAGATCCGCAAAATTCGCTCATGCTTAGTTTTAGGGTCTGGGAGCACTGCTGGCACGGTCTAATGTGGATTGCATTTGTTTTTCAGGAAATCCATGGTGGAAAAGGGGAGTTAGGGCCTAGCTGCACATCGCGTTTGGACAGAATTCCAGGTAGTAGGCCCATTTTTGCTTTTTGCCAGTTTGGGGGTGTTCTGCTTTTTTGCAGGTGGCTGCAGGGGCCTGGGGCCATTGCTGGGAATGTCTAATACCGGATCAAAAGGTTTGGACAAAATCAGGGGTGACATTTTTTTTGTGTTTTTGCTGACTTGCTTGTCTTTGAGGTGCTGTTTGGGGGTCTTTCTGGTGTTTGTGGGTGGGTTTTGGGGTTTTGGAGCAACACTGGGTATGGATACTTTTGATTGCAAGTGGTTTGAAGAAAATCCATGGTGGCAAAGGGGAGTTAGGGCCTAGCTGCCGAGCGCGCGTGGAGAGATGTTGGAAATTTGGCTGAAAATTACTAAGTCCCCATTTTTGTAGTTTTGCTTTTTGGCTTCTACTTGTTTCCGCCTGGGTTGACGGCTCCGGGGCCATTGCTGGGAAGGTCTAATACCGGATAAAAGTGTTTTGGAGAAAATCAGAGTTGAAAACGTTTTTGCCTTTTTGCTCACTATCATGTTTTCGGGGGCCTGTTTGGAGCGGGCTTCTGGTGTTTGGGGGTGGGTTTTGGGGTCTGGGAGCACTGCTGGGTATGGATACTTTTGATTGCAAGAGATTTAAAGCAAATCCATGCTGGCAAAGGGGAGTTAGGGCCTAGCTGCAGAGCACGCGCGGAGTGATTTTGGACATTTGCCTGAAAATGTCGAAGTCCCCATTTTTGCAGTTTTGCTTTTTGGCTGTTTTGGGGTCTTCTACTTGTTTCCGCCTGGGTTGGCGGCTCTGGGGCCATTGCTGGGAAGGTCTAATACCGAATAAAAGTGTTTTGGAGAAAATCAGAGTTGAAAAAGTTTTTGCCTTTTTGCTCACTATCATGTTTTTGGGGGCCTGTTTGGGGGGGTTCCTGGTGTTTGGGGGTGGGTTTTGGGGTATGGGAGCACTGCTGGCACAGTCTAATGTTGATTGCATTTGTTTTACAGGACATCCAAGGTAGAAAAGTGGAGTTATGACCTAGCTGCACAGCGGGTTTGGACAGAATTGAAAGAAGGCCGAAAAATATTGTATAAGATTTTCCATTTTTGCTTTTTGTCTGTTTGGGGGTGTTGTGATTTTTTGCGGGTGGGTTGGGGTGTCTTGGGGCATTGCTGGGAAGGTCTAATACCGGATAAAAGTGGTTTGCAGAAAATCAGATTTGAAAAAGTTTTTGCCTTTTAGCTCACTATCATGTTTTCGGGGGCCTGTTTGGGGGGGTTCCTGGTGTTTGGGGTTGGGCTTTTGGGTCTGGGAGCACTGCTGGGTATGGATACTTTTGATGGCAAGAGGTTTGAAGCAAATCCATGCTGGCAAAGGGGAGTTAGGACCTAGCTGCAGAGCGCGCGCGGAGTGATTTTGGAAATTTGCCAGAAAATTTCAAAGTCCCCATTTTTGTAGTTTTGCTTTTTGGCTGTTTGGGGGCGTTGTTCTTTTTTGCGGGTGGCTTGGCGGGTCTTGGGCCATCGCTGGGAAGGTCTAATACTGGATAAAAGTTTTCTGGAGAAAATCAGAGTTGAAAAAGTGTTTGCCTTTTTGCTAACTATCATGTTTTCGGGGGCCTGTTTGGGGGAGTTCCTGGTGTTTGGGGGTGGGTTTTGGGGTCTGGGAGCACTGCTGGCACAGTCTAATGTTGATTGCATTTGTTTTACAGGACATCCATGGTGGAAAAGTGGAGTTATGCCCTAGCTGCACAGCGCGTTTGGACAGAATTGAAAGAATGATGAAAAATATTGTAAGTATGAGATTTTCCATTTTTGCTTTTTGCCTGTTTGGGGGTGTGCTTTTTTCCGGGTGGGTTGGCGGGTCTTTGGGCATTGCTGGGAAGGTCTAATACCGGATAAAAGTGGTTTGGAGAAAATCAGAGTTGAAAACGTTTTTGCCTTTTTGCTCACTATCATGTTTTCGGGGGCCTGTTTGGGGGGGTTCTTGGTTTTTGGGGGTGGGTTTTGGGGTCTGGGAGCACTGCCGGGTATGGATACTTTTGATTGCAAGAGGTTTGAAGCAAATCCATGCTGGCAAAGGGGAGTTAGGGCCTAGCTGCAGGGCGCGCGCGGAGTGATTTTGGAAATTGCCTGAAAATTTCAAAGTCCCCATTCTTGTAGTTTTGCTTTTTGGCTGTTTGGGGGTCTTCTACTTGTTTCCGCCTGGGTTGGCGGCTCTGGGGCCATTGCTGGGAAGGTCTAATACCGAATAAAAGTGTTTTGGAGAAAATCAGAGTTGAAAAAGTTTTTGCCTTTTTGCTCACTATCATGTTTTCGGGGGCCTGTTTGGGGGGTTCCTGGTGTTTGGGGTCGGGGTTTGGGGTCTGGGAGCACTGCTGGGTATGGATACTTTTGATTGCAAGAGGTTTGAAGCAAATCCATGCTGGCAAAGGGGAGTTAGGGCCTAGCTGCAGAGCGCGCGCGGAGTGATTTTGGAAATTTGCCTGAAAAGCTCAATGTCCCCATTTTTTTAGTTTTGCTTTTTGGCTGTTTGGGGGTCTTCTTCTTGTTTCCGCCTGGGTTGGCGGCTCTGGGGCCATTGCTGGGAAGGTCTAATACCGAATAAAAGTGTTTTGGAGAAAATCAGAGTTAAAAAAGTTTTTTGCCTTTTTGCTCACTATCATGTTTTTGGGGGCCTGTTTGGGGGTTCCTGGTGTTTGGGGGTGGGTTTCGGGGTCTGGGAGCACTGCTGGCACAGTCTAATGTTGATTGCATTTGTTTTCCAGGACATCCATGGTGGAAAAGTGGAGTTATGACCTAGCTGCACAGCGCGTTTGGACAGAATTGAAAGAAGACTGAAAAATATTGTATAAGATTTTCCATTTTTGCTTTTTGTCTGTTTGGGGGTGTTGTGCTTTTTTGCGGGTGGGTTGGCGGGTCTTGGGGCATTGCTGGGAAGGTCTAATACCAGATAAAAGTGGTTTGGAGAAAATCAGAGTTAAAATTGTTTTTGCCTTTTTGCTCACTATCATGTTTTCGGGGGCCTGTTTGGGGGGGTTCCTGGTGTTTGGGGTCGGGTTATGGGGTCTGGGAGCACTGCTGGGTATGGATACTTTTGATTGCAAGAGGTTTGAAGCAAATCCAT
This sequence comes from Lissotriton vulgaris, assembly GCF_964263255.1. Classification (NCBI taxonomy): domain Eukaryota; kingdom Metazoa; phylum Chordata; class Amphibia; order Caudata; family Salamandridae; genus Lissotriton; species Lissotriton vulgaris. Next base: position 618,562,172 of record NC_141698.1, read on the forward strand.
GCTGGCAAAGGGGAGTTAAGGCCTAGCTGCAGAGCGCGTGCGGAGTGATTTTGGAAATTTGCCTGAAAATCTCAAAGTCCCCATTTTTGTAGTTTGGCTTTTTGGCTGTTTGGGGGTGTTGTGCTTTTTTGCGGGTGGGTTGGCATGTCTTGGACCATTGCTGGGAAGGTCTAATACCGGATAAAAGTGTTCTGGAGAAAATCAGAGTTGAAAAAGTTTTTGCCTTATTGCTAACTATCATGTTTTCGGGGGCCTGTTTGGGGGGGTTCCTGGTGTTTGGGGGTGGGTTTTGGGGTCTGGGAGCACTGCTGGCACAGTCTAATGTTGATTGCATTTGTTTTACAGGACATCCATGGTGGAAAAGTGGAGTTATGACCTAGCTGCACAGCGCGTTTGGACAGAATTGAAAGAAGGCCGAAAAATATTGTAAGTATGAGATTTTCCATTTTTGCTTTTTGCCTGTTTGGGTGTGTGCTTTTTTCCGGGTGGGTTGGCGGGTCTTGGGGCATTGCTGGGAAGGTCTAATACCGGATAAAAGTGGTTTGGAGAAAATAAGAGTTGAAAATGGTTTTTGCCTTTTTGCTCACTATCATGTTTTTGGGGGCCTGTTTGGGGGGGTTCTTGGTGTTTGGGGGTGGGTTTTGGGGTCTGGGAGCACTGCTGGGTATGGATACTTTTGATTGCAAGAGGTTTGAAGCAAATCCATGCTGGCAAAGGGGAGTTAGGGCCAGCTGCAGAGCGCGCGCACAGTGATTTTGGAAATTTGCCTGAAAATGTCAAAGTCCCCATTTTTGTAGTTTTGCTTTTTGTCTGTTTGGGGGTCTTCTACTTGTTTCTGCCTGGGTTGGCGGGTATGGGCCATTGCTGGGAAGGTCTAATACCGGATAAAAGTGTTTTGGAGAAAATCAGAGTTGAAAAAGTTTTTGCGTTTTTGCTAACTATCATTTTTTCGGGGGCCTGTTTGGGGGGGTTCCTGGTGTTTGAGATGCGTTTTGGGGTCTGGGAGCACTGCTGGCACAGTCTAATGTTGATTGCATTTGTTTTACAGGACATCCATGGTGGAAAAGTGGAGTTATGACCTAGCTGCACAGCGCGTTTGGACAGAATTGAAAGTATGAGATTTTCCATTTTTGCTTTTTGCCTGTTTGGGGGTGTTGTGCTTTTTTTGCGGGTGGGTTGGCGGGTCTTGGGGCAATGCTGGGAAGGTCTAATACCGGATAAAAGTGTTTTGGAGAAAATCAGAGTTGAAAAAGTTTTTGCCTTTTTGCTCACTATCATGTTTCCGGGGGCCTGTTTGGGGGGTTCCTAGTGTTTGGGGGTGGGTTTTGGGGGAGCACTGCTGGGTATGGATACTTTTAATTGCAAGAGGTTTGAAGCAAATCAATGCTGGCAAAGGGGAGTTAGGGCCTAGTTGCAGAGCGTGCTCAGAGTGATTTTGGAAATTTGCCTGAAAATGTCAAAGTCCCTATTTTTGTAGTTTTGCTTTTTGGCTGTTTGGGGGTCTTCTACTTGTTTCCGCCTGTGTTGGCGGCTCTGGGGCCATTGCTGGGAAGGTCTAATACCGGATAAAAGTGGTTTGGACAAAATCGGAGCAGAAAAAGATTTTGCGCTTCTGATCACTTGCCTGTCTTTGGGGTACTGTTTAGCGGGCTTTTAGGTTGTTGTGGGTGGGTTTTGGGGTCTGGGAGCACTGCTGGCACAGTCTAATGTGGATTCCATTTATTTTTCAGGAAATCAATGGTGGAAAAGGGGAGTTAGGGCCTAGCTGCACATCGCTTTTGGACAGAATTGAAAGAAGGCCAAAAATATTCTAAGTATGTGATTTTCCATTTTTGCTTTTTGCCTGTATGGGGGTGTTCTGCTTTTTTGTGGGTGGGTTGGCAGGTCTTGGGGCATTGCTGGGAAGGTCTGTTACCGGATAAAAGTGGTTTGGAGAAAATCCATGCTGAAAATAAGCATGAGTGAATTTTGCGGATCTCGCGTTCGCGAATTTTGCGGATTTGCGGATTCGCAATCCGCAAAATCCACGAATTCCCGCGAATTTGCGGATTTTTTTTTTTTTGTGTTCGCCCGTGTTTCTGCCAGTTCGCGAGGGTTTTTACAATTTCGCAATTTGCGAACTTACCTGTCGGGTCGCAAGTTTTGCGAACTTGTTGTTTCTACGTGTCCAGCCTGTTTGGGACACTCTTCTTCATCACTGCCACTCTCTGTCACCACTGCCACTCTCTGACTACTCATGCCACCCTCTGGCCCACCCATGCCACCCTCTGTTTCATCACCACACCCTCTGGTTGTCCAGTGTACATTATTTTCGGCAAAGCAAAGCACACCTTCCCTGCCTCAAGTGACCTGAATTAATTTGGGGCTGATTAATGTGTCACAGAATATTTTTTTAGCTGGCACCTGCTTCCTTAGTGCGCCCTGATTAGTGATCTTTTGCACTTGCTAAGTGCTTTCATTGTTGCAAAATTAGTTACAACACCTGCCCTGCCCCAACTGACAATAATGAATTAGGGGCTGATTAATGGATTTTAACTTCCAGCCTGGCTCCTGCTTGTCTCCCTTAGCTGTAATTCAGGACCTTTGTGGCATATGTGTAACTATTCTGAGGTTCAGAGCAGGGTCACATAATAGTTTCAACTGGCAACTGAACTCTGGAGGGGCCCCTCAGGAAGCACTACAGGAAATGGCTACTAATGATGTGCCTGAACTTTTGAACCTGGTAAGTAGTTACTTTCAGTTTTGCTAAGATCGTATTTCTGCAATTTTGCACTTATTCGCGGGGCGCGAACTCACGCGAACAGTGCGAGCAGTGCGAGCAAAATCCGCTGCTCGCGGATTTGCGGATTTTGCGGGAAATTCGCAAATCTCGCGGATTGCGGATTTCCCAAAAATCCGCAAAATCCGCGAGCGGAACGGATTTTCCGCCCACACCTAGCTGAAAAGCGTTTTGGCACATCAACTTTGGGCTTGTTAGGGTTAGCACTAGCAGCAGGATTGCATGTGTTTCGGGGTGTTCTAGATTTTTGCAACTGAGTTCTGGGGTCTTAGAGCACTCATGGGAATGTGTAATTTTGGTTGCAAGTGGTTTGAAGAAAATCCATGGTAGGAAAGGGGGGATTTGGCCTAGTTAAAGAAAGCTTTTGCCACTATTTTTAACTTAGGGCTTGTTAGGGTTAGCAGTATTGTATTGCATGTGTTTGGGCGGGGGGCTGTTTGTGGGGGGTTTTCGAGTCTTGGAGCGGTGCTGGGTATGGATACTTTTGCTTGCTTGCAAGTGGTTTGAATACAATCCACGGTGGGTAAGGGGGGATTTGGGCCTACTTTACTTTCAAAATACGTTTTGTCACCATTTTCTACTAGGCCTCGTTTTTTGAGATCTGATTGGGGGTCTTCTACATTTTTGCGACTGGGTTTAGTAAGGGTCTGGGAGCACTGCTGGGAAGGTCTAATTTTGTTCTAAAACACAGTTTACAGTACACCTAGCTTGAGGGGAAAGATCTGCTAAATTAATTCGCCCATACTTATTTATCCTTCAAAAGGAGACTCAGACAGAGTACGCACTTTCAAAAATATTGTACTGTCTATTAGGAAACTCAAAGTGTGACTTTTTGCACTACACAGCGTACATACCTTATATTTATTTGTCAGTGGTGTTCTAATATCACTTCCTGTTTTTCCATTAATAATTACAGGCCGGGTTTCAGCCTGTGCAATGGGAAAAGGATGAAGTCAGGCTTAACGTTAGCGAGCCGCAATTCAGCATCCACCAGGCAGGCAGTGAACAGGGTGTCTTCTGGTCACCAACATTGATGGACGGAGCATCATATGGAATGGAGGAGTCACGCTAATAAGAGGAATGGTTGGATGCATCTTACAACTTCCCAAATTCAACAGGACAACTACAACAACATACAGATACAGTATCCGTTCTTTTCTAATTATCTTTTAAGTAATGTTATTGCTGTGAACTTCTATGAGTGTGACTCTGCATTTCTTTGATCTCTGTTTCTAAATTCATCCCTACAGCCATTGTATAGGGTTTACTTCTGTTATTTTTCAAACCTAATTTAATGTACGAAGTGTTTCTCTGAGGGCAGAGATAGGCAAGTGAAAACGCATAGTTATTACTGCAGCCCTGCACTGTCGCATTCTTTCATTCACAGTTGTCGAAAGTACTACTTACTTTTCAGTAACCATGCATGCAGTAGTGCATGCACTTCCTTTATGTCACTTAAAAGATTTATGGTTAGCTTCGTACCCAAAGATTTCTTTATCTTCAATTATTGTTTGTCCATGCTGTGCTTTTTTGCTTCCCTCAACAAAACTTTCCCAAAACCCTCCATTCCCATCCATTTTCCAAACCCTAACCCTCTTCCCCCGGGCTGGGTGGTTTTTGATTGATGTGTGACTAAATGACAGCAATAATTCCACACACTTGCTGGGGAGGATGAGGTCATAGCAACAGGCTGGTGAAGGAATCCGAGGATATATTCTATTCTTACTCAGCATGACACTCAGTCACTATTGGCAAATGAAAGCAGATTTTCATGTGCGCCATCAACTTGATTGGTCATCAAGAACATCCTCCTCCTAGACCTGGCAAATTATTACGCTGCTGTGTCCTTCACCTTCAGTACTATTTCTTGTAGTAGTAGCCAATGTCAAAGAAATTCAATGCAAGTACTAGTTATACTTTCAATACTTTACCATTTGTTAGGCTACATTGTGGCACTGTTCTAGTGTACTGTCACCTGCTATATTCTCTATCGTACCGTTCTAATGCTACGGTAAGGACATCCAAGGTTTCATTTTCTTTTTTTTCAGATGCTGCAACTGCCACTGTGTAACATCACAAGTACCACCGCAATGATAACATTTCATCCGCCCAGGATTGCCAACCTTAACCGCCATTTCGCGTGCAGCCAGCCATGTGCCTAGCCCTATTTCCAAACACAAATTACAGGTAAGATAAGCGTTTGGGGGGAGGTAGTATAATGGAGTATTAGGAGAGACGAGAGACTGCCGGTCCTAGGACTATTGAATTCACGGCACTTAGTTTTGAAAACATTTAGGCCATTAGTACTTACACAACTTGAATCAAGATGCCACTTAAGTTTCTGGACTGTTAAACCCCCACCCACCAGCCTCAAAAGCAGTAAAAAACTTGTATGCTAAGATAAAGTTTAAAGTATATTTATATATCCCTAACATAAATAATCTCCCGCAAGACCCAACCCACCCCCCTCCCGAACCCCAACGAATGTCCCTGAAAATGAAGTCCAAAAAAGTAGAAAACCCAACTCCCAATTCCCACCCCCCAGAAGTCTTTAAAAAAGGGGTAAGGGACAGTCTTCTCCTACTGCTGGCTGCTGTTGACTTTTCGGGCCAGGTCGGCATGCTCCTTGCGGAGGGTCTCGAGCAGGGTTTTGCTGTTGGGGAGCTCCTGCTCGAGGTAGGAAAGCCTCAGGGAAAGGCGGTGCATTCTGGTTTTGCAACTGCTGTGGGGGGCAGCTGATTTCTTTGCTGCTCCGCGGTGGTGGGTGGCTGCGGTACCCCGGCTCCGTACCGCTGGAGACCTGCTGCGCTGACTGACTGATCCAGGGAGCACGGAGGAGGATGTAGGTGTCGCGGTGGATGTTGTTGACATACTCTGCGTGTCCTCATCCTCCTGGGCCACCAGCCGCCGATATTCGGCGACAGTGGCCTCCAGCCTCCGTTGCCGGGCCCTTTTAGCCAGCTCCTTCCATGTTGGTTTGGAAGGAGCATCTATATGAAGAAGGAAAGACATAGTCTGTAACCAATGCTCTTTAAGATTAACACAAAATGATTCAGCAGAAAGTTGTGTCACAGTAGAACTAGCAAATTGCAAGCACAGTACATAACTATTATGGCCAGTATCTATCTAACCTCCCACTTCTTCATCCTTGTTCTAACATTAGTGGTAGTTTAAGGAATCAATTCTACGAGCACTATGGACTCACTCCATTAGAGTCGACTATGACAGTACACCAGTCTTATTCTTCTTCTTCTCTCTTGTTTAGCAAAATTGGTACGTTAACTTCTGCAAGCCGGCATAATGCCAGCGCAGTCAACTTGCACCCGAGAAAAACAGACGCCCGCCATGATGAGTGAGACAGACTTGCGTTACTGTACCAGTCCAGTACATGCAAGTGGTGATGCTCTTACTGAGAATACTCTGTTACAAGGGCTACTGCTTAATTAATTTAACTTTCACCCTACAGTGCCAATGAATACTAGAAAAGGAAAATGAAGAAGATAAATAATCTGATTATCTATCACTGCACATGGTATGTATTTGCTTACATATGGGATGACTTTAGGTGATTTGCTTTTTATTGAGTGAACAGTGATACATCCACACATGAATGACCGAGTTCTACTAAACTTATTAACAGAGGTAGTGAGTGGCCATCTTAATAGCCGGATATATGCTGTGCTTGCAATACAAACTACTGCTACTATTCATGGTAGTATTCGGACAAAATTACAACTTCTTTTCCTTGCCTTTCCTACACTGGGACGGACGTGCGGGTGCGGTGTTACATACTCTTCAAAGTAACACTTAGTTCATCAAGTGACCGTCTACTCTCTCTAGATACACATATGCTATCTAAGAGTCAGATAGTACCAGGATCCATGCATCCATCCATTCAAACTATATGTCAATCATTCTTCTTCATGTCTCTCATCTGGACAAACCTTACGTTTTCCCACGGGGAGCACACTATGCAGTCTGCAATCTCAATAAGTAAGGAATATTAGAGCTTACCACTGCCCGCCACTATCGTGGCAACCCGCACAGAAGTTTGGTCCGGCACTTGCACCGCCTCCTCCCCAGAACTTTCCTCCTCGACCTCCGCGCTGGGCCCAGCACCAGATGTTCTACCTACAAAGTACATTTAAGAATGTTAGATGTCATGTACATACACCACTCACGAGTATTTTGTCTAGGAATGAAGAAATGTGAATACAGAAACCAATCTAATAATTTGGCACTGTCTACTCTAAAGTAAAAATGTCCCTTTTTCCAGGGAAGGGTGTTGTCTTGCTGCACTTTTTGGCACAACTGATGAATGCTTGCTTTTTAACACGCACCATGTTTCTCATAACAGACAGAAGCTTCACTTCTAAGAACAAATCATCATCACTAGGACGGAAGGACCAACGATTCAGCACCAAAAAGAAAAATTTAAGTTCAAACCATGTGAGGGCTCGGCTCGCCCACAATAAATGTGCGAAATAAATCACTATAAGCACTTTTCATTTTTAATCAACCGTTTATGATTTATGACAAGCTTGATTTTAATAAATATTTTTACTTTTAATAAAGCTTTAAAACTTAAATAGACTCTGTGGTTTTTGGTCAAGAGTGAATGAGCAAAAGGTTTTTCAATTTGCAAGCATGTGTCCGTGCCTCTGACACTTCTGGACTCTGACTACGTACTCTTGTCCTGCGTTGGATAATCATCATTGGGGATCAATCATCGATGAATTTGGGAGCTAAATGACTCTGCCACACTATCTAGTCAGTAAGGAGATTGGGTGTTCTTCAAAGACTGATATCACTGAGGTATGTGGAAAGTCTACCTGCGCCTATTATAATTGATAAACAATGCACTATTTAGTGTCCATAGTTCTGTTTGTGCAGATTTGTCCCTGCAGCAGTAGTAGTATGGATGGTCCTCCTATCCAAACCAAAAGTAAAGTAGTATCTTATTCTTTCTTGGTGGCCATTCACCTTTTTATTGTTGGTAATTGTCAAAGCATAAACATTTAGAAGACTTGAAAAGACATTATGGACAATCCCAGAGGACTGCACTCAGTGCATAGAGCTATTGCTGACTAGAATGGGAGTTTTGTTTAACACCTTTTGCCAAATATGCAATCTTAGTTAGCTAGACAGACAGACTAATAAGAATAATCTAGTAATACCACAGGGAGTCATAGTTGAGGCAGGATAAGAATTTAGATACAGTCTACAAGAAGATCAAAGATGATTTAGAAAAAATCAAATGAGGAACGCTAGGAAAAAATAGGTACTCTATATTAAAATTAAAACTTACCGGGGCCAGCAAAGGAGCCCTCGCCTGACCGATCCTGGCCTTGTTCAGCAGCAGCAGCCTCCTCCAATGTCCTCTTGCCCATGGGAGGAGCTGATGTACAACATGAAAGAAAGAAAGACCCGAAAACATGGATGATTGTTGTCAACCAAATCAAACATTACAAAAGAACAATAACAAAATATTTTGGCGAAATAGCAAATAGACAACTATTCCACGCGATATATTGACCTATCTCATGTGGTCTACTACGACATTAGTATTGCTTGATTTGCAGACCGTCGACTTGAAAAGTTATGTAACTCACTAAACAAACTACTAAAAAGGTTTGCCTAGGACTGGCAGGCAGCTGTCTGCAGCATGCAAAGTGACAGACAAACTCCATCGTGATTGCAGATCAGCGACAACACAAAAAATGTTCCTACTACATTAACCAGTCATTAAAATACTCAAACTATCAATCCACCACCACTATTTCTTCTTATTGCCAGGTGTACAAAGGAAGGACTGGACGTGAGTCTGTAGGGGCAGATTTACAATCCCCTTGCGGCTCTTTTGCTCCGTTGTTGCGTGACTTTTGTGACGCAGCGGCAGAACAAAAGAGGCGTCATGGTGCGGCGTATATTAACAACATGACGCATATGGGAGATGCATCACGTTGTAAAGCCCTGCGCCATCAGGGGGGTTCCGGTGCAAGGGAGGGCGTTCCTGCGCAGGAACGCATCCTAAAAGTGGCTGAGGGAAATCTACAAGATTTCAATCAGTCACTTTTAGGACAATGATGCGTGACTCAAACCCTGCGCCTGCTTGAAGCAGACGTACGGCTTGACGCAGCATTGGGGAGATAGGGCACCCCAGAGCATTTCTGGAGCTGCGCCATCGTTGCATCCAACTCCAGCAATGCGCCGCCTTTACGGCACAGATGCGTAATGCTTCGGTGACGTTTTGGGCCCATGGTGCGCCGCATTGTAAATACGGCGCACCATGGGTGGTGGTGGTGGCGTGGCACACAATTACTGGCGCATCCCTGCTACTTTGCAGGGATGCACCGGTAATTAATAATCTGACCCTTAGTGTCTAGCATTACGCAGTTCTTTAACTACACTCATACATAATTTCTCAGGCCAATGAAATGAACACAAAACCGAAAACAAATAAGCATAGTAGCAACGCTACTGAGAAAGAGAGCAGTGCACCTGAAATGCACAGAAGATTTTGAAATATCATTTACCTACAATGTAATCAGCAGCATTATTGCTCTTGGTAAAAAACAGAAATTTGCAATATAATAACACACAGAGCAGGAGAAAACAGAGTAGTGAAGAAATAGCTCTACTACTCACCAAGCCCGGGGATCTCGAGGCCGAGCAGGTCGATCAAGTCGCGTTCCCGGTCCAGGAGATTCGTCCAATGGTGGGTGGCCTGGTTGTAGGTGCGCCGGACCCGAGAGTGTTTGTACATGGCCCGGCACACCTTCTCCCACCGCTTCCGGCGCTCCCGGATCCCGTAGCCGCTAGCGATCTTGCCGCCTGCCATGATGGTCCTGGGGTGGCGGCGCTGGACATAAAACACTAGTGCGGCCACCTCCTCCATGCTAAAGATCTCCCGGGCTGTGACTGTCTCCCCCCTCAAATACCCGCACGGGAGCCGGGCACGAGGTGCGGGACCCTTCCCCTTCTCAGGCTGCTTCCCGGCTCCGTTTACCATGGTCTGGGAAGAAAGGAAGGTAAATAATAAAGAAAAAATAGAATAGGGAAGAAGAAAAGAAAAGAGTTTAATAAAGTAGTTTAAAATTAACCAAAAGTAGCAGAAAACACAAAAATATAGAGCTAGAAAAATAGAGGGATAGATAATAAGTAAAATAGATCATAAAAAAATTCAAACAAGCAAAGGATGGCAGAGATTGACAGAGGATACAGACAGCATGCCCAGAACCATAGCAATGAATGAAAAACAAGATGGCTGCGCCCGTTCACGACCGCGTGGGTAAGTTCTCGCAAGATTTTCCTCGCGATCACACGCGAACTTGTACTAGTGAGCCGCACACTTTGCGAGATTACACATAGTGCCTGGAAACGGAAATACGTCACGCAAACAAGATGGCCGCGCCCGTGAAGGACCGTGAGGGTAACTTCGTGCCGTTGCGCTACAAGCGGCTCGCTAAAACGCACAAAACCTTGCGAACTAACACGCCGCAAAAAAACAAATCGCATATTCGCACAAATTTGCGGCTTCTGAATTCGATCTCGCGCAAATTCGTGCCCCGTGAATCCCGCAAAATTGCAGAAAAACGATTTTTGCAAAACTGAAAGCACTCAGCTGGTGCAAAAGTTCAACCTCATCATTAGTAAGCATTCCCTGTAGTGCTTCCTGAGGGCCCCCTCCAGAGTTCAGTTGCCTACTTGCAACTATTCTATGACCCTGCTCTGACCCTCACAGCAGGCTCAGAGAATAGCTACAAATAGGCCACAAAGGTCCTGTGAAAAAAAATTGCATTGCAACAGAAAGCAATTACAGATAAGGAAGCAGGTGCCAGACTCAGTGACACATTAATCAACCCCAAATTAACCCCTTCGCTGCTCATGACGAGCTGAGCTCGTCATGAGGCACGGTTGAGCTGGGCTTATGACGAGCTGAGCTCGTCATGAATAAAGGGAACTCTGTGAATCCGGCACCGGGGGGGAAAACCGCTAGAAGCCAAGGTGTTAATTCATGTCAGTTGAAGCAGGGCAGGTGTGCTGCCTTTTCCCTACAGTGATGAACCAGAGGGTGGCAGTGATGTACCAGAGGGTGGCATGGGTGAACCAGAGGGTGGCAGTGGTGAAACAGAGGGTGCTGTGATGAACCAGACGTAGAAACAACATAGTCGCGACCGTTGCGACCCGACAAGTAAATACGCATTTACGAACTGGTACAAAACCCTTGCGAACTGGCAGAAACCATTGCGAACACAAAAAAATAAAAAATCCGCAAATTCGCGAGAGTTCGCGGATTTTGCGGATTGCGAATTCGTGAATACGCAAATCCGCGAGCCGCAAATTCGCAAAATTCACCCATGCTTACTGGTAACACTTAGAACATTTAATTTAAAAAGGAACAAAATGAGGGGGTTCATTTTGTCATAGAAATTAGGGTCAGTGTTGTTGAAAGAGAAATCAGGGCATGTTTTAAGAGATATCTCAAATCCTCTTTTATTTAATATGAACATTCTGGCATGCAGACTGAACAATCACTTTCAATACCAGCAGTAGACTTCCAGTTAACTCCCTGGTGAGCACTACCCCCTACACTACCCAAACACCACTGCACTACCCTAAACCCTAAAACACTACTCCCTATAGTACACAAACACCACTGCACTTCTCAAAACCCTAATCACTACGCCCAGCATTACCCCCTACACTACACAAACACCACTGCACACCCTTAAACCCTAAACCACTACCCCATCATGACCCCCTATACTACACAAAGACCACTGTACTACCTTAAACCCTAAAACACTATCCCCAGCACGAACCCACAAACACTACACAAACACCACTGCACTACCCTAAACCCTAAATCTACCCCCAGCATGACCCCCTGCACTACCAAAACACCACTGCACAACCCTATACCCTAAATCTACCCCCAGCACAAAGCCATACACTACCCAAACACTACTGCACTACCATAAACGCTAAAACACTACCCCATTCACTAGACAAACCCCACTGCACTACCCTCAACCCTAAAGCACTACCTCCAGCATGACCCCCTACACAACCCAAACACCACTGCACTACCCTAAACCCTAAATCTACCCCCAGAACGGCCACCTACACTACCCATTCACCACTGCACTACCCTAAACCCTAAAACACTACCCCAGCACGACCCCCTATACTACCCAAACACTATTGCACTACCGTAAACCTTAAATCTACCCCAGCACGACCCTCTACACTACCCAAACACCACTGCACTACCCTAAAACACTACTGCAGCATGACCCCCTACACTACCCAAACACCATTGCACTACCCCCAATTCTAAATCTACCCCCAGCACGACCCCCTACACTACATAAACGCCACTGCACTACCCTAAACCCAAATCTACCCCAGCATGGCCCCCTACACTACCAAAACACCACTGCACTACCATAAACCCTAAATCTACCCCCAGCACGACCCCCTACATTACACAAACACTACTGCACTTCCCTAAATCCAAAAACACTACCCCCAGCACGACCCCATACACACCCCCAAACACCACTGAACTACCTAAACACTAAAACACTACCCCCAGCATGACCATCTACACTACATAAACACCACTGCCCTGCCCTAAACCCTAAAACACCACCCCCTACGAATCTATGACAAAATCTAGAATACACAAATATCGACATACAAAATTATCGCAACAAAAATACCGATGGCAAAAATAACGGGATCCTATACCTAGCAAGGTAAGTACAAACATATCGAAAAAAAATATAGAATGTCAAAAATATTGTTTTTTGTAAAATATCGTTTTCTTTTATTAAAATAAAAATGTCATATTAACAAAATAATACTGATAAATGTAATAAATATATTTAAAAATATATTATAATATTTAAAATTAATACATATTGTAATATTAATATAATAAGGATATAATACATAGTATATTTTTCATTAACAATAACTCTAAATGAATTATTTTAATAACTTATAAATACATTTATATACATAAAATATTAATATAAATAACAATTATTAACAACATAAAACCAATAAGAATAAATAAATACATTTTAGATAGCGTATGAGAAAAAATTAGTCTTCCCACTCCAGAGAGTGCAACAGTAGGGAAAGTGTTGGATAGCGTAGGGGTAACAATTACTATTCCCACTCCAGAGAGTGCAACCGTAGGGAAAGTGTTGGATAGCGTAGAGGTAAAAATTACTATTTCCACTTTAGAGAGTGCAACAGTAGGGAAAGTGTTGGATAGCGTAGGGGTAACAATTACTATTCCCACTCCAGAGAGTGCAACAGTAGGGAAAGTGTTGGATAGCGTAGGGGTAAAAATTTACTATTCCCACTCCAGAGAGTGCAACAGTAGGTAAAGTGTTGGATAGTGTAGGGGTAACAATTACTATTCCCACTCCAGAGAGTGCAACAGTAGGGAAAGTGTTGGATAGCGTAGGGGTAACAATTACTATTCCAACTCCAGAGAGTGCAAAAGTAGGGAAAGCGTTGGATAGCGTAGGGGTAACAATTACTATTCCAACTCCAGAGAGTGCAACACTAGGGACAGTGTTGGATAGCGTAGGGGTTAAAATGATATACTTATAAATAAATGCATTTTTTTGTAATAATAAAAATATGAACTATTAAATATATATAAACCATTTACAATACCTATACATAATTAATAAAAACATGATTAGCAAAATATATTTAACCCCAAAAAGTATTAAAAAATACCATTTTATAATATTTCATTACCAATTAATAATTAATTAACAATTATATAATTAACAAATCAACTAATTTAAAAACATTATTACTTTATTACATTTTAATTACTTCCCACCATATTCCCCTATAAACCCACAACCCGCAACAGAACACATTTATCAATTAATGATTTAATTAAAATTAATTAGCAATTAATTAAAATTATTTACCAATTAATTAAAATTAATTTATATTTTCTACTAATTAATAATTAATTAAACATAATTAAATTACTTCCCACCCTATTCCCCTATAAACCCACAACCCACTACAGAACATATTTATCAATTAATCCATTAATTAAAATCATTTACCAATTAATTACATTTAATTACCAATTATTTAAAATAATTAATAATAATTACTAATTTATAATTAATTATACATAAATAAATTACTTCCCACCCTATTCCCCTATAAACCCATACCCCGCTACAGAACATATTTATCAATTAATCAATTAATTAAAAGTAATTATACATAATTATTATTTAACTAAAATTAATTAATTATTCCTACTAATTAATAATTAATTTAACATAATTAAATTACTTCCCACCCTATTCCCCTATAAACCCACAACCCGCTACAGTACTAAAATACAAAATGTTATTAAATTACATGAAAAAAATTAAAAACATAATAAATACAATAAAATATACACAAAAATTATTTAAAAAACGATATTAGTAACATCGAAATTATTTACATCGATATTACTGACATCGATATTTAAAACTTTGATATTACTAATATCGATATTAAGAGTGTCGATATTACTTACCTTCGATAATATGTTCCTTCGATATTTAAACTTCGATATAATTGTATATCGAAATTTTAATCTCGATATTTTGCCTGTGCACCCCCCACACTACACAAACTCCACTACACTACCCTAAACCCTAAAACACTACACCCAGCACCACGCCCTACACTACACAAACACGACTGCACTACCCTAAACCCTAAAACACCACCCCCAGCACTACCCCCTACACTACAGAAACACCATTGCACTACCCTAAACCTTTAATCTACCCCCAGCACGACCCCCTACACTACCTAAACACCACTGCACTACCCTAATCCCTAAAACACTACCCGAACATGCCCCCCTACACTACCTACACAACACTGTGCTACCCTAAACCCTAAAACACTACCCCCGGCACGACCCCCTACACCACCCAAACACCACTGTGCTAACCTAAACCCTAAAACACTACCCCCGGCATGACCCCCTACACTACCCAAAAACCACTGTGCCACCCTAATCCCTAACACAGTACCCCAGGCACGATCCCTTACACTACACAAACACCACTGCACTTCCCTAAACCCTAAAACACTACCCTACACGACCACCCCTACACTACACAAACACCACTGCACTTTCCAAACCCTAAAACACTACCCTCCGTATTACACCCTACACTACCCAAACACCACTGCGCTACCCTAAACACTAAAACACTACCCCGGCACGACCCCCTGCACTACCCAAATACCACTGTGCTACCCTAAACCCTAAAACACTACCCCGGCATGACCCGCTACACTACCTAAACACCACTGCGCTACCCTAAACCCTAAAACACTACCCCCGGCACGACCCCCTACACTAGCCAAACATACCACTGCACTACTCTAAACCCTAAAACACTATCCCGGGATGACCCCCTGCACTACCCAAACAATACTGCACTACCCTAAACCCTAAAACACTACCCCGGCACGACCCCCTACACTACCCAAAACACCACTGTGCTAACCTAAACCCTAAAACACCCTACCCCATCACGACCCCCTACACTACCCAAAAACAAAGGCGCTACCCTAACCCTAACTCACTACACCAGGCATGACCCCTACACTACACAAACACCACAGCACTTCCTTAAACCCTAAAACACTACCCCCGCACGACCCCCTACACTACCCAAACACCACTGCGCTGCCCTAAACCCTAAAACATGACCCTCAGCACTACCCGCTACACTACCCAAACACCATTGCGCTACCCTAAACCCTAAAACACTACCCCCAGTACGACCCCCTACACTACCCAAACACCACTGTGCTACCCTAAACCCTAAAACACAACCCACTACAATACCCAAACACCACTGCTCTACCCTAAACCCTAAAACACTACACCAGCACGACCCCCTACACTACGCAAACACCACTGCACTACCCTAAACCCTAAATCTACCCCCAACACAACCGCTTACTCTACATAAACACCACTGCACTACCCTAAACCCTAAATCTACCCCCAGCATCACCCCCTACACTACACAAACACCACTACACTACCCTAAACCCTAAAACACTACCCCCAGCACGACCCCTACCCTACACTACACAAACACCACAACACTACCCTAAACCCTAAAACACTACCCCCAGCACGACCCCTACACTACTCAAACACCACAACACTACCCTAAACCCTAAAACACTACTCCAGCGCGACCCCTACACTACACAAACACCACTGCACTACCCTAAACCCTAAAACACTACCCCCTACACTACAGAAACACCACTGCACTACCCTAAACCCTAAACCCTATCCCCAGCACAACCCCCTACACTACACAAACACCAATGCACCCCCTAAACCTTAAATCTACCCCAGCACGACCCCTACACTACCCAAACACCACTGCACTATTATAAACCCTAAAACACTACCCCCAGCACAACCCCTACACTACACAAACACCACTACAGTACCCTAAATCCTAAAACACTACCCCCAGCACGACCCCTACACTACACAAACAACAGTGCACTACCATAAACCCTAAAACACTACCCCAAGCATGACCCCCTACAATATATAAACATCACTGCACTACCCTAAACCCTAAAACACTAACCCCTATACTACAAAAACACCACTGCACTACCCTAAACCCTAAAACACTGCCCCAGCATGTCCCGCTACACTACGCAAATACCACTGCGCTACCCTAAACCCAAAAACACTACCCCAGCATGACCCCCTACACTACCCAAACACCACTGCGCTACCCTAAAACACTACCCCCAGCATGACCCCTTACACTACACAAATACAACTGCACTACCCTAAACCCTAAAACACTACCACAGCATTAAAATTAATTAATTAATTAATTGTGTGCTTATATAGCGCTGGAATCACTCCCGAAGGGGTACCTCCGCGCTTCGACCGCTGCGAAACCCTTCCTGGTTTCCCTGAGAGATGGTCCCTTAATGGGTATCTCCAGGGTGAGACCAGGCATCCCCGGCAGTCTGGTGGGGCCGTTAGTGAAGATGAGGCAAGCGAATACCCAGAGTTGCCGAGTGTGATCGCTGATCAGAGTGGGCACCGAGGTGAGAGAATTATCGAGTCCGCTGACCCTGGTCCAGAAACCTGCCGCGCCGGGAATCGAACCCTGGTCCCGGGCCGTCCTCTGCTCTCGGGTCTGCCGCCTCTAACCAGTGAGCCACACTACTTCACTACATGATAAGGAATTTATGCTGTGCCTCGTTTCGTATCTTCCTTTACAAAGATGTCTGTTTGCAGTTTCACAGTTTCGCTTTTAGCATAGTTTGTTTCCATGCCTCTAGACTGAGGAAAAGTATTTCACTAGAGCGATGTCCCATAATTGAGCCTTCCATTCAGACCTATGAAAGCGCCTCAGTCCTTTTTCAAAGGTTTGTCATGGATATTTCTGCAGGCAGTTTTTGCAAATGTAGAAATTATTCAGAACATGCTAAGCAGTAGCATAGTTGAACTCTGATAGTCCATATCCACTTAAAGGGTAAGGCAGGTGTAAAAGGAGCATGGCCTCGGACCACCTCTCTGCAAAGCAGCTCTGTGGCGCTTACTGGAGTTACCTGGTGGGCTAGTTGGACTCCAGGGACCCTGAGGATTCAAGGGAACTTAATCCCCCAACTTAAAACGTGCCACGGGTGCGTTTGCACAGTGGTGAATGAAGGGGGCTGGGCCTGAAGTGACATGTGCAAACACTGCCTTTGGGCGTTTTAAGTTGGCAAATTATTTCCCCTTCAATCCTGAGGGCCCCTGAGGGCCAATTAGCCCACCAGGTACCTCCAGTAAGTGCCAGAAGACTGCATTGCAGATAGATGGTCCAGACCACGCCCCTTTTTACACCTCTGCAATGCAGCTCTGTGGCGCTTACTGGAGGTACCTGGTTGTCTAGTTGGACCCCAGGGACTGTCAGGATTCAAGGGGACTTCATCTCCCAACTTCAAAAGCCCAAAGGTCGTGTTTGCACACGTCACCTCCCTTCACCACTGTGCAAATACGCCCGTAGTGCGTTTTAAGAGGTAGTTTTAATTCCCCTGCCCTATTATGTACTACGGCCTTATAGAGGAGGTCATGCTAATCACAGGGGTACCCCAACGCATAGTGTTCCCGAGTGTATGTAGGTGTTTTCACTGTAGTCCATGTGTCTTTTAGCATACCACTGGCTCTAGGCCTGGTTCTTCAGAGTCAGTTACCATCAGTACCCGTCTGAAAAAGTTGTGGGCACAGGATGATTATGTAACAATGCCTCTTTCTGCTCCTCTGTTGGTTCTTTCTGCACATGTCTTCCTTCTTCCTGCACTTTTCTTCGTCGTTGCGGACTTCTGTTGCTTCTTTCTGCATTTCTTTTGCTTCTTTCTGTGCGTTTTTTTTTTTTTCACATTTCCTACCTCTGTAGGCATCAATAGAAACTAGCATTTGAAAAACCTTTGAAATTCACTGAACAAACCATAGGTTTCAGGCACTTTATAGTTAGAAATGCGCATTTAAAACATCTTAGAAATTCACTGAAAAAAACATAGGTTTCAGGGGTGTTATAGTTAGCTGGACATTTCACTCATACAAAACCATAGAAATTCCTCCGTTATAGTTAGTTCTGCTTACTATAACTCGCGCCCCTGCAATGCACTGCTGATGACGTCACATATTCAACCACTTACAAATCATGAGGTCCGCTGATAGATCTTTGTAAGTGCTAATAGGGACTCATATAATTAGAGATGGAAGTCATTCCTTCATGAGGGCCTATAATTAAGAAATGCCTATCTAACATCAATAATCAATAACCATAAATTGTCAATAATATTCATAAATAAGTAAACAAACTCAGTATAGTTATCAAGAAACTTTTATCTAATCATCAATATGAATGGTCGATACACAAAAATACAATAACATCTTTAGAACATGGTTTCATTTGGAATACCGGTAAAAATCACAACACAATTACAGTTTAAAGCAAAATACATCATAAATAAAATAACTGGCGAGAGAGAGAAGAAAAAATAAACAGCATTGCAAATTCAGTATGCAATTTCAGAATACGAACCAAAATTCAGTTGTAGATTATGAGAACTGAGACATAAAGAAGAACTAGTGCACAGCATGCAATAGTCTGAATAGTCAACTTTCAGCAGAATGGTTTAGCCTGCTGAACTTCATCAACCAAGGAAGGGCAGGGAAATCAGGAAATTCCAGTTCAGGATAGCTAGTGTTTGGACAGACAGCATGTCACGCCCAAAAATTGAGAGGATAGCTGCCACACATATTTTTCCCATGAAGTTTTTATACCTCAAGATGTTCATAACTCCAGCCCACCAATGTAGCTTCTTGCACAGTTTTCACAGTTCCACTGGTTGAGATCCATGGTTTGATTGTGGAACAGGGGTGTAACACAGGCCCCCGCATCCCCTGCAGTGCGGGCCCCCCGAGCTGCAGGGGGCACTCTCAGCACAGTACTCAAACCAGAACGCTCTGGATTTAACCCGGAGCGGTGCCCCTCTGTGTACCTTGCAGGGGGCTCCTTAAACTTTCGTTACGCCACTGGTGGAATGTCATTCTTTTAATCCCAAATCATCTGGAACATACATATAATACGTTTTGTTCTTTGTCTGCTATTTTCTAAGAATTTGTAATATCAAGTCACCTCGAAAATAGGAAGCGTACTTGCAACTTAGCATGTCCTAACGCTTGTTTCCGAGTTAGCTTGCATCAAGGTTAACACTGTTATTCATAGAAAGAAAATATTATAACAGTAGGAAGAAAACGTCAATGATAACATTACATAGCTACAATGCAATCAGGTCATCATTTTACACATAATAACGAAGGACAATATTTTTGGGGCACACCAGTAGGTGAGGGGGGGGAAGTACTGACACAGACACCAAAATAGTGTGATAAAGGCCGCTTTATTGGAATCAGGTGCACCTACAACAATGTCCCACCAGGCCTGTGCCGAACAAAACTACTGCTCACTAAATAACAACTGCCTGACAGCCACCCACCCCCACCCCTAAAGTTAGCCCCAACATTGCAACCAAAAATACAACACATCTGCTCAGCAACCTACCCCCCAACTGAATGCCACAGTGACCTCCATGACCTCACCCCCGCCTCCCATACAGTCCCAGGCCTCCAGCAAATCCACCCTATCTCCTTAGGAAAGGGCCCCCAGCAACCGCACCTGTTCCAGCGACACCACATCTTTTGACACCCTAAAACAATGCACCATCGACCAACAAAACCCCTCAGAAACCAGGACCCACCCCGCCACACAAACCGGGGGAAAAAATTTACAGGGAGGGAGGGCCCAAAAAACTGCCTACGGACCCCTGGCTGCTGTGTCACTGCACCGTGAAACAGTGTGCAGTGACACAAAATGGCCGTATAAATAGTGACGAAGCCCAAAACAAGCCCAAAGGAGCCCAACCAACCCAACCAGCCCAACCAGCCCAAGAAGCCCAGCTACGGGGAGCCCCGGGTGCCAAACTTCCTCCCCCCCTCCCCTGGTGCCCCAAACTTCCCCCGGGGGGGAGAGCCTCCCGCTGGTCGGCCACCCCCCCCAAATCCCCATTGGGGCACCCCAGTAGGTGAGGGGGGGGAGCACTGACACAGACACCAAAATAGTGTGATAAAGGCCGCTTTATTGGAATCAGGTGCACCTACAACAATGTCCCACCTGGCCTGTGCCGAACAAAACTACTGCTCACTAAATAACAACTGCCTGACAGCCACCCACCCCCACCCCTAAAGTTAGCCTCAACATTGCAACCGAAAATACAACACATCCGCTCAGCAACCTACCCCCCAACTGAATGCCACAGTGACCTCCATGACCTCACCCCCGCCTACCATACAGTCCCAGGCCTCCAGCAAATCCACCCTATCTCCTTAGAAAAGCGCCACTCGAAAATTGCTTACGACTTTTGACCCCCCCTAGGACTCCTGCCTTCTGGGATACCTGAGCACCCCCAACGCCCCATCCAAAGCCTCCTTCAACTGGATGATGTACAATTCCATGCCATATCTGGACAGGTGAACCCCATCCTCCCTGAAAAAATAGACAGCGCCATAGCGCAACTCTGGGTGCTCCATCCTCCCCACCCCCTCCCTGGCACAAAATTCCCTCGTCTCCCAATTAAACTTCCTCCGTGCCCTGTCTATGGCTCCTGGGCGCTCCGCTCCCCTCCAAACCCGCCTGGGAATAAACTCGGACCAGATAACATGACAGCCCCCCATTGCTTCTTAATTTCCCTCAGGTCCCTCTTCATTTACTTGAGCAACGCCAGCCCCTTGCACTGCACCAAATCGTTCTCGCCCAGATGAATCACCACCACATCCGGGCACCCCCCCCTCTCACCACCGTGTTCAACAAGGGCAACAACTCATGCCAACGCCTACCCCCTTTCCCCCTCCAATGACAAAAGTACAGCCCTGTATTCAATCCCAAACTGAGTGCCCGATGCCTGTCCCACTCCGCCTGTTCTGCCCTCTTGACGAATGAGTGTCCCACAATATATACATTCAAAACAGCCACTTCCGGCCCCGCCACAGCACCTGTAAAGACACACATATCAAAATCGGGAATCACTGTTACAACACCCCATCCGCCTCCCTCAACCGCACATACGTCCGGTAACAATCCGACTTCCACCGTCCCAGCCTCTGTATCTCTTCCTTACCCCAACCCCTCCGTTGCCGCCCCGATCCAGAAGGAATGCGTCCCGAAAGCCAGCGGGTCCTCGCCCATGTACCGCAGGGCGCGCCGCAGAACCCCCAAAGCCTGAGATGCTGTCACTCCGTCACCCCCACCACGACCAAAAACCTCCCCCTCCTTCTCGCCGCGGCCTGCCATCAACCTCCTTTCCCACGCTGCCGGGCACACCCCCTCCCAGCCGCCCGGGCCCAGTACCACCTATGTCCCGACCCCCCGCTGGTCCGTCTTCGAGCACCGCAAATGCACCGCCACCTCCTGAGCTCGCACCTCCACATCCCCCCACAACACCCCCCTCCTCCCCTTTGCGCCCAGCAACTCCGACACTCGAAACGCTCCAAAGAAAAGCCAGGACATCAGGGTAGAAAAACGCACCGCCTCGCCCTCATCCCTGCACACCGTAGGGAGCGCGCCAATGACTCCTTCCAGCAATTCCACCATGATGGGACGTCGCAGCCGCACCTTCACACCCATCTCTCTCGCCCACCCCTCCAGCAGCCAAGTCCCCAATTCCCCCGCCGACGGGGGGTAACCCCACCACAACTTTCCCATGAACGCCACTGCCGACAACTTGCCCGCAATCACCACCCGCGACAGCCCTCTATCCATGAGCGCCAGCATGAACCTTACCACCTGTTCCTCAGGCCGCCACCGGTCCCCTTGCCTCACCGCACTTGACTGCAGGAATTCCTCCCACGCTAGCTTGTACACCTTCCACGTGGACACCGCTACCGACGCCTTCACCAACTGAAAGACCCGGCCTCGCCCACCGACCACAGGTCCTCTGGCACCGGCGTCCTGACTTCCTCCGCCGCCGTGGCTAGCCCATAGAACCCCTCCCACTGTGAACGAGACAAAGCATCGGCAATGTCATTGTCCACTCCTGGAGCGTGGCGCGCCTGAAACACTATATCATTTTCGAAGCAACGCAAGACAAACACCCTCATCAACTTCAGAACCTGCGGGTCCCGTGCAGACTGCCTGTTCACCACCTGCACGACGGCCATGTTGTCCACTCGAAACAGCACGCGCTTGTGCGCCAGCGCCCCCGACCACACTGTGACCGCCACCACCAACGGGAACAACTCCAAGAACGCAATGCTCCTCCCGCCTGCCTGCCAGTGCTCCGGCCACTGCTCCGCACACCATTTCCCCTCCCAATACAGACCGAATCCGCCGCCGCCCGCCGCATCCGAGTACATGGTGATGTCAAACTCCCAGTCCTCCGCCGGAGCCATGGGTACTCCATTGACCCGTTCCAGGAATGCCCGCCACATGCGCAGATCCTCCTTCATTCCCGCCGAGAGGCGCACATGGTGATGAGGCAAAGTCAAACCGGACAACGCCAAACCCAAACACCGGCAAAACGTTCGGCCCGCCCGCACCACGCGGCAAGCAAAATTCAAATGCCCCAACAACACCTGTACCTCTCGCACCATCACCTACCTCTTTGACAACATTCCATCCACCAGAACCAGCATCGCTGACCTCTTGTCTTCCGGTAGGCGCGCTTCCATGGAGACCGAGTCGAGCTCCATACCGAGAAAAGACAACACCGTACTGGGACCGCACGCCTTCTCTGGCGCCAGGGGAACCCCAAATTCCCCCATCAACCCGGCCAAACCATCCAGCTGCCGCTGACAGTCCGCCGCTCCGGGCCGCCCCACCAGGAAAAAGTCATCCAGATAGTGCGTCACTGACTCCAAGCCTGTGCGCCTGGAAAAAACCCACTGTAGGAATGAGCTGAACCACTCAAATAGCGTGCATGAAATGGAGCACCCCATCGGCAGCGCCTTGTCCACAAATATGAGACCCTGGAACTGGATCCCCAGCAACTGGTGATCCGCCGGGTGCACCTGAAGGAGTCGGAACGCCGACTTGACATCGCATTTTGCCATCAGCGCGCCCCTTCCCGCCGCCGAGACGAGCCTCAGCACCACGTCCACCGACGAGTAAGTCACCGACGCCAATTCTGCCGAGATGTAGGCATTGACGGACTCCCCTTCCGGCCAAGACAAGTGCTGTATCAGTCGGAACTACCCCTCCTCCTTCTTGGGCACCACCCCGATGGGGGAGATGATCAAGCCCGGCAACGGCGGTTCCGTGAAGGGGCCCGCCACCCGACCTTCTCTGACCTCTTTGAACAGTTTCTCTCTCACAATGCCCTTGTGCGCGTTCACTGACTTCAGATTGTCCGCCCAGCGAGCAATCCGGCGGCTCTCATACCCCAGCCGAAACCCCTCCCGGAAACCACAACGCAGCATCGCAGCATCCTCCGCCCGCGGATACGCCGCCAGCCAGGGCTCCATCCGCTCGATCCTAACCGGCGTACGAGCCTTTGCCCAGAGCCCCAGTTCCCCCCCTCTGCCTCCTCCCCTCCCCCCAGCCCCTCTGGCTGGGGCACCTCCCTGCACGGGCTGCTTCCCTGGCGTGCCCCCGAGCCCCCAACAACGCAGCACTGGATGCCGTCATCCGCATGTCGAGCACTCGTGCCAGAAACGGCATGCCGCCCGCCCGCAGGCTCCTCTGTTAAAGTCCCAGCAGGCCCCGACTGTGATCTGGCCGCCAGAGTCTCCCTGCCCCACCCCCCCACGGGTGGGGTGGGACGCAAAGGGGGGCGGCACCAGCGGCAAACCGCTTGCCGTGTAAATGGTGCGGCCAAACTTGGCCCCTCCCATCGTCTGCTGGTACAGATCCAAATCCAGCTCCCCCCATTGCGCTTCCGGGTCCGCCGCCATGCGCGCCCGGAATTCCTCGTCGTAGTGTGACCACGCGAACCTGCCGTAAGTCACCTGTGCCCTCCGCACCACATCCATGTATTTGAAAAGCGCGACGGACCGGTCCGGAAACTTCTCGCAATACACTCTCGCGTAAATGAGGAAAGCTGCTGACCAGTTGTCTAGCGTCAGGGGCACCTTTGGGCGCCTAGCTAACTCCTGCTCTTCCTCCTTCGACCCCTCCTTGGACGTCAACTCCCTGTGGAGAAGCTTCAAGATGTCAATGTACTCCCCTTTCCAGATCTTTTCCTTCGTCACCGCCGAAAGGTGAGCCCCCAGCGGCTTGGTCAGCCCCATGTACGGTAACTTACGCACCGGCACCACACAACTCTCCTTGCCCCCCCCCTGCCGGCTCCTTCTCTCCAACCGCCGCCGACCCGCTGCCCACGCTCGACCCGTCTCCACCCGGTGCTGCGCCGTCCGTGCCCACTCCTGCGTCCTGCACGTATCGTCCCCGCACCAGCCGCCATCCATCTTCCCCTTCGCCCCCTGTCCCCACTGAAACATGCACACAGCGCCGCTTGCCACTCCCCGCTCTGTCTCCCGTCTTACCTGGCGTCAAGTTCGGCGTCCTTGCTGGATCCCGCCGCCTAACCAGTGTAGCTGAGGTGGCCGTCACTCTGGGCGCTTCTTGCCTTGCTGGCACCTGTAATACACTGCTAACAACATTACAAGACCCCCCGTCCTCCCGAATCTCTCCTTCCTCCTCCGACTCTCCATCAGCCGGCTTCACACCACCCCGGCCCCCCATTTGGGGTTCCAGCCGGCTCAAACCCGCTCTCTCACGACACACCCGCATCAAATCCATCAGGTCCACACTCCCACTCCCAGCCACCACACTCGCAGTCCAATCAGAAGTATGCGCATCCATCCTCACTCCTCCACCCCCGGCGGCCGTAAAGACCCTTCGGGGAGGGGCTGGCGGAGACGCATCCTGCCTCCATTCGCCGCGGTCATGAGTTAGGTCCCTCGCTGGAGCTCGGCCGCCTGCACCAAACAGAGCCGGCCCATCCTCTCGGTGGGTTGGAGCCGCATGCTGCTCACCCGAGCGCCTCGCAAACAGCTCCTGCCAAGGAAAAAAGGTGGAGTCCAGCATGCCAGGGTGCAAACACCCCCCTTCTCCCCCCCACGCGCCACCCCCTCCCCCGCTCCCCCATCCCAGAGCCGCTCCCCCATCCTGCCAAATGACCTCCGCGACGGGATCCCCCCTCCACCCAGGCCCCAACCCCCCTCCCAGTCCCAGCCCCCGGCCCTCCCCACCCCCCGAAACCCCAGCTTGGCCCCGCAACCCCCCCACAACCCCCTCCCCAGGCTTCCCCCTGCCACACCCCCACGCCCCTCCCCCTTGCCGTAACTCCCCCCTGGCCCGCCACTTCCCCCCGCCACCCCACTTCCCCCTGCCTCTGCTCTACTACCCCCACTGATCCATCCCCGCAGTCCCGACCCACCCCTTCCGCCCGCCGCACCCCCGCCTCCGCGCACCCCCCCCAAGAACCTCTGGTCTGCCACACCCCTCCGCCTGGCCCCCCCCACCCCTCCCCCGTCGCCCAGGCGACGCCGGCCTACTCGGGCCCACCATGCCCCCCCTCCTCCGATGAGGACGAACTCCAGTCCAGCTCTGCCCCCCTCCTCCACATCCGACTCCTCAATCAATAGAGGGGAAACCGCCCCCCATCCCCTCCCCCGCACTACCCACCTTGCTCATCGCGCCTCGGCCCCGCCCCCCCTCCCGCACCACAACCCCCTCCCCCACGGCCCCCTCACCACCCTCAGCCCCCCGGCCCCCCACCCTCCACTGGCACCACCACCTGGGTCCCCGCATCCCCCCCTGCCCTCCCAGCTCTGGCACCGCCTCTCGGGCTGCCCCTCCCCCCCGCCCCCCTGCCCCTCCCACCACCTCCTCCACAAATTCAAGCGCTCTCTTCTTTCCCCTCTGCCCAGCCCTCTTGGCCCCTCCCTTTGCCTTCGAGCGCGGCGCTGCCTCCTTGCGCTGTCCCCCGCCCTCGCCCCCCTGCCCCCCCTCCCGCCTCGCTGAGCCGGCCGCGGCCGTGACCGAGGCGGCTCACACGCCACCACAGCCACAGCGGCGCCGATGGCAGCGCGCCGCTGCGGCCTTACCTGGAGGTCAGGCCGCACGATGTCCATGCGGCCCGCTTCGCCCAACAGCCGCAAAGCCTCGGCCACCCGCGGATCCGAAACCGCCTCCATCCCTCAACAGCTACCACCACCTGGGCACCAAATAACGCGCACGACCACGCGACTAGTCCGACCAAAAAAAATGCCTACGGACCCCTGGCTGCTGTGTCACTGCACCATGAAACAGTTTGCAGTGACACAAACTGGTCGTATAAATAGTGACGAAGCCCAAAACAAGCCCAAAGGAGCCCAACCAGCTCAACCAGCCCAACCAGCCCAAGAAGCCCAGCTACGGGGAGCCCCGGGTTGAGGTAATATGAATTTTTATGGTCAATTGTGTCCCCTATCGTAGACCCCAACGGCTCCATGTACGTGCTTCAAGTACATGTAAGTTCCCTCCACTACCAGCTATGAAGACGCAAATACATTTGCGTCCAACGTTAACATGTCCTCTTTCAGATCCACCATGAATGGATCGAATATTCAGTTCCTAAGTATGCCTTGCCACCGTCTTTACATGGTGTACTTTTCACGTTTTTCTTTCTGGCGAGTTAGGCCCTGATTCCTGCCATTCAAGCCTTTCTCTGCCTTCTGCCTCTGGAAGCTGCAGCTTGGACCTGCATCTGTATCCATGACCTTTTACTTACTCCCTGCGCGGCTAGCGGTGCCTGGCTCGGCCTGCTTGCCTGCCAGGACTGTATTTTACCTTCAAGTTATCTGCTCCGCTCCTCGAAAATACATTCCTGTCTAGTAGTTTAGGTAAACATCCTTCCCAGCTGCAGAGCAAAGGGCCCGGCCTTTCTGTCTCCATGCGAGTAATTCATAGCTCCCGTTACCATGGTAGGCCCATGGCCCCCTTGTTTTACACGTAGACACGTAGCCACATATGCACGCACTAGCAGTCAGTACAGAATAGCCTCTGCCCGAGAGACCTTTCCTTCTAGATATTATAGTTCCTCAAACACCAGATACCAGATATGATTTGGGATTAGGTTGTTCTGACACGCCAGACTTCTGTCTCCCTGTATAGCGCAAATGTCAAGTCCCCTTCACCCTCCAGTTACACGTCAATCACACGTCATGCTGCTGCGCGCGCATCTCTGCCACATATTTCTGCTGACACTGCAGGATTCTTCTAGGGATCCACCCACTTGTGACACCTCTATGTGACGTTTCTAGCACACACCTTTGTGTACGCCCTCGTGCACGCCTTCTGTTACGCATGTGTGTTCTTATCTCGTTTCTTTCAGCTGTTACGCCTTCTGCATCTATCACCACTGTAATGCATTGACTATATATATGATGTACTGTTAATAAAGCATTGTAATTCCCTTCCTGAACCCTCGTGGTGATGGAACATGATACCTGGTTCGAACCAATTCCTTTTTAAGGAATAAAACCCATACAAACTCAGATGCCACGGACTCTGCCTCTTAATTTTGACTGAGTTATTCTTATTGAACTTTACCGCATAAATTAAGTATAGGTAATTTAAATTTACCACATAATTGGCGCCCGAATAGGGACCCCTCCCCCACCTTACGCGCCGGCGGTGCGTTGCAGGCCCGGTCCCCTGCCACAGCGCTGACGGACAACTACGCGTACCCGCAGGATTTCCTGTATCTCCCTCAGGCCAACGGAGGTGACTGAGACTGCGATCGACACCCAGACGAGGCGGTGAGGAGTGCGGAGGATCCCGACCAGAGCCCAGCCGAGAGAGCAAGGTCCGAGGTATTCAGAGGCCCACCAGTTCCGAAGTTCCGAAGTACCTACGTCGCGAGTTGAGTCGAGTCGAGTCGAGTCCAGGGTCCAGTCCAGTGTCGAGTTTCCGAGGCCTTCCGATTCCGTGCTTCCCGGTGAGTACCGTTGCTGGGGACGCATCTAGACGGGTGCATTAATTTGTGTCCGGTCAAGACGGGTTTGGGTACGCAGACCCGGTCTGCACTGTTTTAGCAGTGTATCTGTACTGTTTAGCAGTACATCCAGTATTAAGTTATCTAGTTAATGTTCGCTTCGAAATGTTTTAAATGTGTTTTTATGTCGTGGTATGAGTGATTGTCTGATTTTCATTACTGTGTTTATTGTATTGCGTGTGTTCAGGTAAGTATCGAGTTATCAAGTACTGAGTTTCGAAAATGCGCTATTCTCCAAGTTACGACAGATAGGAACTAGAAAAGGGATTCTAGAAGAGGCAGTGCCTGTTCCACCTAGGGACACTCCAGGGCACTTTATGTACCACAAGCATGGCTTAGATGCCGTATTATATCTCGACTTGTGGGTAGACTACACCAAAGATTTAGCAGAGAATCAAAGATGGCCCGCTACAGGGACATGGGATGCCGAGTGCATCAGGAGAGTAGAAGAAGCGTTATGGAAAAAGAAAGCCCACAGTCACAGAAAGATGCCATTGAACTATGGCGGAAAGAATCGCACAGACGCACAGAGAAAGCACTCAGAAAAGCAGAGAAGAGTAGAGAGGATTCCGAAAAAGCTAGAGAAAATGAACTACTAGAGGAAGGAGAACGAGTCAAAATGGAACAACACGACAAACAAAGAAGTGCACTTATGACAGGATTGTATCCAGTCCTGGCCGAGGGCCTGCCCAAGGCGACCCCGGAAGTACCAAAAGATCTGCCCCCTCCATTGGTTCCGACTAAATTACGTCACAAGACCGCAGCAGAGATTTTCCTTTCTTCGTATTTAGACGATGTAGCACCCGCATACACCAATATTCCCGCTTCACCTATACTTCCTCAACGACAGGTCACTCCCCCACCACTTCCTGCACCCCCCATTAACCTTATCAATCCGCTTAATCCTTTTGGGCCTGATACGGCCCTACCGACAGATCATGGTCAAGCCTCCTCTTCAGGAGGTGCATCAGAAGGTTTCCAGACCCCGCCTCCAGTACATCGATTAAATACTAAAGAATTAGCAATGCGACGTACTCCCAAACCAATTACCAATGAAAAAGCGAAAGAACTTATCACATACTGTAGATATGACCCCATACCAGGCAAAGATGGTTGCATGTTATTAGCCTCAATACGTATAAGACGTGCTGCAGACTTTTTAGTCCTGTTTCCAGGAATAAGAGCTAATCTAGATAGGATATATCATTTTGTTCAGACGGGGGAGGGTCCGGAATGTGTTCACGAGGCCATGGCGCATCAGAAAGTAGACATTCAGAGCCTACTATTGAGATTCCTCATAAACTGTTAAATAAGAGAACGAGACCGGCCTGGTGTAAATGAAGAAGAGATGAAGGTATTGACTACGTGGGGTCAGAATATTTCAGACGGAAAACATGATAAACAAAATTGTATAGAGAGCATGTACAGAAAAATTCGTAAAGAAGTAGTAGTATTCCATGCAAAAGAAAAAGAGAAAGCTGAAAGGGAAGGAAAATCAGACGAGGATAAATCCTCAGAGGATGAGCCAGAGACAGAGCCAGGAGATAGAGGAACGATAGCATATCTAGGAAAGGGTAGATCCTTTAATAAACCGATACGTCCAGAAAGCAAGAGACTTTTTCACTCCGCTATGTCAAACCCAAAGACCCCTGAACATCTATTTCAGGCTACCGATAAAATACTTCAAGAACGAATGGGGTACCATGTACTCGATTCCATGGATGAACAGGAATTAGCCAGGTCAGCAGTACAATGGTCTGACAATTCAGACAAATATAGTGATGACGCATTAGCGCAAACATTTTTGAATCTTTCACCAGATGAACAGCGACTAGCTAGTATGTATATGATACAACACCTCCTCATATTGTATAAGAGCCAACATTCTGATCCAGGTCCCTTACCTGATGTATTAATAGAGTTACTCCTGAATAGATGGAGGGGCCTGGGTACCGATTTAATTAAGCTTATTCTAGAACATAGACACAGATATAGTGCTTTCCTGAATCCACTGTTTGTTCCTGCTCCACCCCCAGAAAGAAAAATGTTTTACATGGACGGACAAAATCCCTTGCGAGAAGTGCATCCAGTCAAGAATGATGATAATACCTTTAGACGCGTGTTTGTGTACACGCCCATAACTAAAATGGAACTATTAGAAATGAAGAAATTAGTGCCCAGTCACGATAAAGACCCTGCAGGTTTCCACCGTGAAATCAAAGACATGTTACTCATGGGTGATTATACCTATCCCGACATTATGAAAATATTGAAAGTATTATTGCCTGCCGGTATTTATGAGAAACTCAAAGAAAAAGAATGGGAGGTGGGAGAACAAAAGATTGATTGGGCTGCATTAGAGAACGAAGAAAATACTCAAACCCCAGGCCTAGGGCTTGGGGACAAAACCAAAGCATTACCAGGATTGTTAGTACAAGTTTTGCCACGTTTATTAGCAACGAAAAAGGAGGACTGGGGTGCAATCTCAGCCTGTAAACAGAAACCCGATGAAGACACTAGTGATTTTTATTCCCGATTCGAAAAATGTTTTGTTATTAATAGTGGCCTGAAACCTAGTAGCGAGTCATATCCACATCTTTTTGTAACCAAGTTAGTCGAGAATTCCCTGCCGCAGGTTAAGAATCGTGTACTAAAGGTCGAGAGCACATGGCAAGCAAATACGCCTTCACAAATGTTACAAATGTTACAGTATCACCAGAACAGAATTAGAGAAGAACATGATCACGAACAAAGACGTATGAAAGACACGAAAATGAAAATGTTAGTTGCTCAGTCAGTTCCAGCTGACGGTCAGAAGAAGGGCATGACACAGTCCAATAATTCAGCAGCTCCTGTTAAAGGGACATGCAACTATTGTAAACAGCCAGGTCACTATATAAACGATTGTGCAGTTTTGAAACACAATATAGCCACAGGTAAAACTAAAGAGAGACCGCGTCAACCTAGACCAGATCAGGTCCAACAACAAGTACCACAGAATGCACAGCCTATGCAGGCTTCACAACAGACAGTACAGACAGTAGCGTTACCACAGCCACAACCAATTGCCGTAACGCAACATGCAACTCAGCAGATGTACCAGTATGCCCAAACTGATTATCCCGATTATCAGCGATACACATGAAACAGCCTAGAGAGGGAAGTTGGCTTGCCTCTTATTGAGGTTCCTGTAGATCAAGAGGGTCCTTACGTACATAGTCAGGTATTAGGAAAAGATAGAAAGTTTTTGATTGACTCAGGGGCAAGCAGAACAACGATAAGTCACGACGAGGTTCCAGGGGCACCCCTCTCAGGCTCCCAGAATGTTTCCCTTGCATTTTCCGGCAAACCTATTGTAAATGAAGTATCGAAACCAGTACCTCTTTTAGTTGGTCCATTGTCTCACACTACAGATTTGTTATTAACGAAATCATGTCCAGAAAACTTGTTAGGTATCAAGACATTGAAAGCTCTAGGAGCTGTCATTTGCTGTTCTCCGGAAGGAGTATGACTGTTTTTACGTGACTTTAAGGGTCACTATGTGTTGAGAGATATTGATCCCAGATTACAGAATGTACCTGCACATTTATGGGCACAAGGCCCCACTGATGTAGGTTGTATGCACATTACTCCATATCGTGTCACACTTAAACCAGGAGTTGTTTTACCACGAATTCGACAGTACAAGTTACCCCCAGATGCTGTAGTGGCTTTACTGAAAATCATTGACGAGCTCATTGCACAAGGAGTGGTTGTCGAAACCGACTCGAATTTATGTAATTCTCCTATCATTCCAATTCTTAAACGCACTGATCCAAATGCACCACCAGTTCATCGATTAGTTATCGATTTGCGCGAATTGAATAAATGCATTGTACCGCAGTACCCTGTGGTCCCAGATATCTCATCTCTATTGACAGCTATTGATTCTGAGGCAACGTTCTTTACTGTAATTGATCTGAAGAACGCCTTCTTTAGGGTCCCAATTGATCCGGAAAGCCAATATCTCTTCGGATTCTGTTTAAATGGACGATGCTTCAAATTTGCACGCGCACCTCAAGGATTCACAGAAAGCCCCAGCATCTACAGCCAAGCACTGAAAAGACAACTCGACAGTATTCACATGCCTGACAACACTGCCCTACTTCAGTATGTCGATGATCTATTGATCACCGCCCGAAGTGAACCTGAATGTGAACAAGCATCACTGATGGTTTTGCAATTCCTGGCTGACAAGGGGCACAAGGTGTCCCCTTCGAAGCTGCAATTCTGTGTTCAGCAAGTGGTGTACCTTGGGCACTTGCTGTCCAAAGGGGGGAGACAGCTAACACCTGACCGCATCCAGTTAATTGTAAACATGTCACCACCCAAGTCACAAAAGGAGGTGCGGGCTTTTATAGGCCTCACTTCTTACTGTAGACAATGGATCCCTCAGTATGCATTTCTAGCAAAGCCACTCATACAGTTGACAACACAGGAGGCAGCGTCTTCGACTGCCCTCCCATGGACTCAGGAACATACACAAGCCTCTGACGACTTAAAGAAAGCCTTATGTCAAGCACCAGTTTTAGCGATACCATGTTACAGCAAGCCTTTTACACTTTTTGTCACAGAACGTGAAGGTACTGCAT
Source organism: Lissotriton vulgaris (assembly GCF_964263255.1). Lineage (NCBI taxonomy): Eukaryota > Metazoa > Chordata > Amphibia > Caudata > Salamandridae > Lissotriton > Lissotriton vulgaris. Next base: position 618,595,232 of record NC_141698.1, read on the forward strand.
TGTCAGTACTTACTCAGGATCAAGCAGGTTCACACAAACCGTGTGCTTACTTTTCTAGTACATTGGATCCAGTAGCCCAGGCCTTGCCTGCGTGCTTGAAATCAGTTGCAGCAACAGCTCTAGCAATCAGACAAAGTGATTCAATAGTGTTAGGACATCAATTGACAGTACAAGTTCCACACTCCGTGGAAGTTCTTTTAAACCGAACACAGACTCAACACTTGACTATAGCACGACTGACAGGTTATGAATTGGGTATGCACCTGTTACAACGCAATTTCTACTCCGCACTACCACTACAACGCAGGCATTACAACGCATACCGTTACAACGCATTGCGCTGGGGGGCGCTCTAGGATAAGAGGTAAGTTTAATTTACTATCCAACACCTTCCCTAGGGTCCACGGGGACTGGAGTTAGAATAGTAAATTATACTTACCACTATCCAGCACCCCAAAGCGCTATGCGTTGTAGCGGTATGCGTTGTAAATACCGCGTTGTAATGGTATGCGGAGTAAAAGTATGCGTTGTAACGACATACATCCTATGAATTGACATTGTTTCAGCCACACATAGAAATTAGACGTTGTAATACATTGAACCCTGCCACACTTTTGCCATTAATTGAGACAGACCCTTTGGCACATGATTGTATTGAAGTCATTACCATCACAACGAAACCCAGACAAGACTTGACAGACACTGCATTACCAGATCCAGACCTGACACTTTATGTGGATGGTTCATGCATGAGAACAAGTACAGGAGAGTTAGTAGCCACATATGCAGTCACGACAGAAACTGAAGTCCTAGAAACGAATTGTATTGACACCCTATCAGCTCAAGCAGCAGAGCTCATCGCTCTGACACAAGCCTGTATTCAAGCCAAGAACAAGAGAGTTAACATATACACAGATTCCCGTTATGCATTCGGAGTTGTACACGACTTCGGAGTACTCTGGCGAGAGAGAGGTTTTTTGACTTCTCACGGTGCCAAGATCCAGCACGGACCCCTCATTCAAGCTCTGCTAGAAGCAATACATTTGCCTACAGCCATATCCATCATGAAGTGCAGGGCACATACGAAAGTCACAGATACCATTTCCCAGGGTAACGACCTGGCAGACCGAACAGCCAAGCATACAGCTCAGAATCAGACTCACACCACTGACCTGACAAAGACAATAGTCGCGACACCGACACATTGCATGACAGTTAAGGATCCCGCCCTAGATGTAATTGACATACAGACACATGCTACACCAGACGAAATAAAGAAATGGACTGAACTAGGAGGGATCCAGACAGAACAGGGATGGATGACGAAGGGAAAATCTACATGGTTTCTCCCCGACTCTATGGTTCAAGTTATCATTAACACAGTACACAGTCCAGCACATTTAGGAGAAAAAGCCATGTTAGACAGTATTCAAAATCTTTGGTTCAATAAACATTTACGGGCAGCAGCCAAACAGAAAGTGCGTACTTGCATGATTTGTTGCCAGTTCAATCCAGGTAAAAGCATTCCCGTAGAGCAAGGTGGATTTCATCCTCCCGATCACCCTTTTGAAGTCCTCCAGATGGATTATATCCAGATGGAACGCTGTCGAGGATTCAAATATGTCCTCGTAGTCGTATGTGCACTCTCCTGTTGGACAGAAGCATATCCAGTCCCAGATTACACAGCTCCGACCACTGCCAAGCAGCTGGTTTGTGAATTCTTTCCACGGTATGGTTTGCCCCGTATCGTATACTCAGATAACGGTCAGCCATTCTCGTCCGAGCTTATGAAGCAGGTATCACTCCTGCTAGGCTATCAGTGGAAGTTCCACTGTGTCCGACATCCCGAGGCAGCAGGTCTCGTAGAGAGACACAATCAGACTCTGAAAATTCGTCTTGCTAAGATCTGTGGAGAGAAAGGTGTCGACTGGATAGTAGCTTTGCCAGTTGCACTTTTTTATATGAGAATGGTCGCACACTCCAGAACAGGGCTATCCCCGTACGAGGTGGTCTTTGGTAGGCCACCGAATATGTGGGGGACGCCTCTGCCGAGAAAAATAACTGATGTTGATTGTAATATGCTGACAGATTACCTTGCCTCCTTGATGTCTGCACTACAATCATGTCGTTCACAGGTTGCTGCAGCCTTTCCCGACAACACCGAGGTGAAGCCACATGAGGTTGTTCCGGGGGATCTTGTGTTCGTGAGGAACTTTGACAGAAGAAGTCCGCTGGAGCCCCGTTGGCAGGTGCCGAAACTAGTACTACTCACAACAAGGACAGCTATTAAAGTCGAGGGCCGCAAGGGCTGGCTCCACTCGAGTCATGTCAAAAAATTCCATGGACTGCCGCCAGTTCTAGACTCCCAGCCCGGCCCTCCTCCACAGACTGACTCAAAACTCCCCCTGGTAGAGAAAACTTCTTCTCAAGAGTATAAACTGAAATTGAGGTCTAGCAAGTCAGACAGTTTAATTGTTTAAGTCCTCCCCTAGGTGAATCGGTTAGACAAGTTTCTGACATGTATCCCCTAGACCCCAATAGAGAGAGAGATAGACAGAAACAGCTCAAGAAACGTGAATATTGTAAATCCCTGCGTAGTCACTGTATTGTGACTTTACTGATTATGTTTTTTCTGAGTCTTTTGATTATTGCTGCTAGTATACTGTTACACTTATATTATCCTATTTTCAAACGTGCATATGATTCTTCAAATGACACTGTCGAACACACTTTTAGTGAATTACCCCCGCATGAGTTGTCTTACAGACTTGCGCTGCGCAACAATACATTCATTAGTATGTTACACCATTCCCATCAGACCAGCAATGCTACCAATTGTTGGATATGTGGCCGACTCCCTCCCTATCAGAAATACAAGGGAGTTCTGCCCCTCTTTCCGTACCCGTTCACACACAATGGTTCCTGTGGTGCATGGTTTAGTTTGATTAAGTCCTTAGACTCTGATTCCGTAGTTTACCAGGGCAACTGGGTATGGGGAAACCTGAACACTGTTTTGCATAAAGTATGTTTCCCTGACAAGGAGGGTCTTCCCCAAAGGACAGGGACTGATCTAGAAAATGAAGTATATGGATTAGGTAACTTTACACTTAACCTCATGATTCTGAATGTTGAATCCGAAACCGAACCAGTCCTGCCTGCTGTGTCCGTATTACCAGTTAAAGGTGAATTATGTGTCAGAAAGAATGGTTCAGTACACCTAGGTCATAGTACATGTACTACTGTGATCGAATTCAGTGATAAAGGCAAGTCTACATTCAAGGCTTCCCGACATTCCTATTTCATTTGTGGTCATACCGCATATTTACGTTTACCTCTAGACTGGGATGGTACCTGTTACATTGCATTCCTTCTGCCACCTGTTTTCCTAGCCCCTCCTGATTATCATAGGGATTCCCATCTAGTACACAATAGATCCAAGAGAGATCTCCCGATTGTCGACTACACTGAAACGGCATGGGAGCAATACACAGACTTCAATAAAGGTTTCTTTCCCTACTTAGGTGCTGTCTTTAATAGTAAACTGATACGTAAATTAACTAGAACCCTTGAAGCTGTAGTGAATGAAACTACTTCCGCCCTAGGCAACTTAACTGAGGAACAGTCTGCTATGAGACTTGTCGTTCTTCAAAATCGTCTTGTCCTTGACGTCATCCTGGCCGATAGGGGCGGAGCTTGTAGAGTCATCGGATCGAGCTTCTGTGTTTTCATTCCAGAAAACGCGCCATCAGTATATAGAGCCATTACCCGTCTTCACAAAATTGCAAGTCAGATACACCAGAATCCAGGCACCTGGACTTGGTCCGGTTGGTTCTGGACCACGTTGTCAGCCTGGGGATGGAAAGTCCTATCCTTCCTAGGTATAGCCCTTCTTATAGTATTCAGTTGTTGCCTATGTCTGCAATGTGGGCCAGCGATTTGCGGCTTGTGCGCCACATCATGTATTCCTCATTCAAGTCCACATTCTAAATCACGTCGGAAGAAAGAAGAGCAAATGATGTTACATGAACAAATTGATAGATTAATGAGGATTGATATATCATGAAGGGTCCGTAGGGGACAAGGAGGGAATGAGGTAATATGAATTTTTATGGTCAATTGTGTCCCCTATCGTAGACCCCAACGGCTCCATGTACGTGCTTCAAGTACATGTAGGTTCCCTCCACTACCAGCTATGAAGACGCAAATACATTTGCGTCCAACGTTAACATGTCCTCTTTCAGATCCACCATGAATGGATCGAATATTCAGTTCCTAAGTATGCCTTGCCACCGTCTTTACATGGTGTACTTTTCACGTTTTTCTTTCTGGCGAGTTAGGCCCTGATTCCTGCCATTCAAGCCTTTCTCTGCCTTCTGCCTCTGGAAGCTGCAGCTTGGACCTGCATCTGTATCCATGACCTTTTACTTACTCCCTGCGCGGCTAGCGGTGCCTGGCTCGGCCTGCTTGCATGCCAGGACTGTATTTTACCTTCAAGTTATCTGCTCCGCTCCTCGAAAATACATTCCTGTCTAGTAGTTTAGGTAAACATCCTTCCCAGCTGCAGAGCAAAGGGCCCGGCCTTTCTGTCTCCATGCGAGTAATTCATAGCTCCCGTTACCATGATAGGCCCATGGCCCCCTTGTTTTACACGTAGACACGTAGACACATATGCACGCACTAGCAGTCAGTATAGAATAGCCTCTGCCCGAGAGACCTTTCCTTCTAGATAATATAGTTCCTCAAACACCAGATACCAGATATGATTTGGGATTAGGTTGTTCTGACACGCCAGACTTCTGTCTCCCTGTATAGCGCAAATGTCAAGTCCCCTTCACCCTCCAGTTACACGTCAATCACACGTCATGCTGCTGCGCGCGCATCTCTGCCACATATTTCTGCTGACACTGCAGGATTCTTCTAGGGATCCACCCACTTGTGACACCTCTATGTGACGTTTCTAGCACACACCTTCGTGTACGCCCTCGTGCACGCCCTCTGTTACGCATGTGTGTTCTTATCTCGTTTCTTTCAGCTGTTACGCCTTCTGCATCTATCACCACTGTAATGCATATATATATGATGTACTGTTAATAAAGCATTGTAATTCCCTTCCTGAACCCTCGTGGTGATGGAACATGATACCTGGTTCGAACCAATTCCTTTTTAAGGAATAAAACCCATACAAACTCAGATGCCACGGACTCTGCCTCTTAATTTTGACTGAGTTATTCTTATTGAACTTTACCGCATAAATTAAGTATAGGTAATTTAAATTTATCACAGGGTGCCAAACTTCCTCCCCTGGTGCCCCAAACTTCCCCAGGGGGGAGAGCCTCCCGCTGGTCGCCCCCCCCCCGAATCCCCATTCTAAGGCCCGCAATGGAAAGTCATAATACATTTTTGAGGCCTACATGAAAAACCAAAAGAGCTTTAATGTTAAAACACTTGAAAAAAAACGTAAACGTGTAAGAATCTATTATAACTAACATTACACTATTAGCATAAGCATAGTCTAATCATATTTCATTAATAATCCAAACACTTTCTCCTTGCAGTTTCAGTATTTACATTTGAGGAAATATAGCAAACACATTTCTATAGAGAAATCTCAAATCATATTCTGCTACAAATTAAACACTGCATTGTTTTCTTTCCACGTTGTTATCATATCACATTAGTAGGAGTTTTTCTCTCTCTTTCATGAAATCTGACCCTTCTGCATGCTTTTACAATACAGTTTTCAACTCTGTCGGTGTTTAAGGAGACACAATGTTTGATAGCTATATTTGCATCTTTCAAGAATGGAATAAGGAATGTTTTTATCCCAAGGAGACCGCAGGTTTTTATAACGTCAATGTCTAATGAAGCATGGACAAAGTAAACACTCACGAGGGCTGCATTTGCAATATGTGACTGATTCGAAGACTGAAGTCAGCTTTCTACGCATGCGAAATAAAAACAATTAGATCTTAGTTTCCGAATGGAACTGAACTGAGTGCCGCCTAGGAATAAACCTCAAGGGCAAACTGCATATAACGTTTAATTCTGTGTTTTTCTTTTCAATGACAGTTAAATATCATTAAAAAAAAATGGATATCAGTAAAATGAACAAATGAGTGTATTTTTGGTAATTTTTTCTTAATGAGCACACGCACTACTAAATGGCTTTTTTGAACGAGTGCCAGTTTTACATTTAGCGCGTAAGGAAGTGCACAGGTGCGATGCCTTTTTTCCAAGATATATCTTTTTATTCTGTAAGTGAACCAAGCCATATGGCTTGGTGATAGGCAACAAACGCTCGGCTGGTTCCAGCCTGTGTTAAGAAGTACTTTGCATGCCTGACGGCTGCCTGAACCACTTAGCGTCGCAGATCCTATCAGAAGCAAATCTCTGGCAGATTGTGACGTATGCAAACGTTAAGGCGCCGCGCAGGGGTGAAATCAAAGTCGAAGACGATAAACAATGGCAGAAAATGCAGATGAGGGAAATCCAAGAGAGAGGGAAGTACAGTGTATTGTTTATCAAAGGCAGTGATGCCGTCAGTACAAACATGGGTCTTGCTGTTCATCTATTCCGCTCATCGCAATTCTATATATCAGCCCGGGTTTCCTTCATTCGCCTCTTTATTAGACGTGTATGTATGCGTCAGGAGTAGATACACAGCAACAGACGACATAGAATTAAAGCAGAGATAAAAGTATATTTTCTGTTCAGCTTGTTATTCCAACAGGGTATTGCTTTAACATGAACTTGGTGCCAAAGGGATTCGCCCAAGATTCACTCGATATTCAGATTATTTATATTATTCGGTTCTATTCTTATTAGCATATGCTAATTTATTGCTTGCTCATTCACTCGCGCCTTACTTTATTCATCCTTTTGCGCTGTCACTTGTCTACCACTTGCTTGGTAACTCATTCACTCAGTTTCCTACTTGCTGACTTACTCACTTAATACATTTGTGCTTCTACCATACAGACCTCTTCTGCAGAGTACTGATGAGTGAAGGGGTGAATATGATTGGTGAGGAGCGTGGCTTGTGTCAAGAAGCTAACGAGTAACTGACACCCTTAGTATCACCAATTCTATCCTTGATTGGCGTTAAAGTGGCAGCACACTCCTGTAATTAATCTGCCTTACCTGTTAAGTACTCATTCTCATCTAAAGGTGTTTTCAAATCGAAGAATAACACATTTAGAATCCTTCTTCCTGACTTTAAAGCTGTAATATGGATGCCATGCAACCTGTCACAGAGTGAGCCCTTGTAGGTTATTGGGCTACCTGTTTTCCAAGCAACAGCATGCAATAAAAAGCAGAAAAACAGATATACTAACTGCATCATCATGGAGAGGTACAGTAAATAAATCATGATACACTTTAAGACCTCTATGTATTTTAGGGATTGAACATAACATAGTTACAGTATTGGCTTCAACTGAATTGCATGTCTATTAGCTGTAGTATTTGCTCTGTCCCAAAACAAAGGTGCTGTGGGAGCTGAACCCTAATACTTTACTGCAACCCAATATTTTAGATCACCCCAAAGTTTACCTCAGAAGTTCGTCTCCAACACCCTTGATCTTGCGATAAGAGTCCCCACCCTCCTCAACATTAGACCTATCAAAAATTAACAGAGTAATAAATAAATGGGACCACTCAATAACTGAGTTCTATATTGAAGAAAATGTAAAGAGTTTTAGCACAAAAACCTCTAATTAATCATTACAGAGAAATTCAAAATAATGCCATGAAAGCTCAGATACAGAGTACATAGAATAATTATAAGTCCCAATAAGCAGTAAATCTTAAGTGGAACTGATAGCGTTCCAGGAAGAATAGGAAAATCATTAAAATAATCGGAGAGTTGTGTGAGGAAAAGAAAAGTCTCTAAGAGGGTGATTAGGATGGCGGACGGACGGAAGACAGCAGCACCTGCTGCGATGTTAAAATGCCATGTTGTGCATTTCACAGCACTACGTGGCAGGCACTACACGGTGCTTGCCATGTAGTGCTGTGAAATGTAGGGGGGTACCATGGGTACCCCACAAGGGCACCCTCACCTCCCACTAACAAAAGGGGGCCCACAACGGGCCCCCGTAACAAATCCCCACCAGCCTTTCCATGGCAGCATCCCCACCATGGAAAGGCTGACTTAAGGCAGCATCCTAATTTGGTGGACGGTGTCTGCTATGCACCGCAACCATTTTAGGCTATCTGGACCGTCGTACAGGCAATCTGTGAGATTGCTTTTGGCAGTCCTGGGGCGGACGGTCTTTGCATCCGCCACGGTCCGAGCGCGATCCCCTACTCCATCATAATGCAGTGGGGGAATTTCGTGGTACGATTCCGGAAAAACTACCGCCGCGTGGCTGGCGGTGATGGCCTTCCGCAGTCGTAATCGGCCCCAGAATTCAGAATCTGACAGTTACAATTGAAAGCAATAATTTTATGAATAGGTAATAAGCAAAAACTGCAAATTCAGAATGGTGATAACACATATTGAACACATCCAAATAAAGATCGTCACTAACAAAAATGGAACACTAACACATTTATAAGGGGAAAACCCCATTAGCTGCTGAAGCAACCGCAGTGCATCCTGGATCTTAACACAATGCAAAACATTTATCAACTAAGACCCATACTCGGGTATGCTAGCAGGTCCACCTCGAAACTTCCAGTCGAACAACTTTGTAAAGTTGGCATTTTCAGTACATGAAAAAAGTATTTTCACAATACATTCACTCAAAAGAAAATACATTATGTCACAGAGCCTTGTGCTCTGCAAAGACTGTGGAGAGAGAAGATACACTAGGGACATTGATTGGGAGATGTTCTGAGCAGGATAGGATGAACAGAACACCAAAACACCATTTTTATAAAATTATGTCTCTGCAAAAATGTAACACAGCTAAAGTGCACTAATAAACACACTTCTAAACATCTAATTAATATTGTTATAAGTGCAACATTAATATTCATTCTGTTATGACTATATTCATTATAAAAATCATTAGTATTCAAACATAATCTGTCACTTAGAATTACAGATTAGGAAATTCTTTGAAGAGTACCTCTGTATCAAAGTTTTTGAAGTCCTACCAATGAGTGCTAGGAGTCCATCTGAATAAATACAGTTAGGAAGGTGCAACTGGGGGCCCAGATAATCAGCATTGAAATCATGATACTGCAAGCTGTTGGTATATTTGTTTCAATTATTAATTCCTATATAGTACAAAACCCTGAGATATCAGCATGCAGTCCATGAAACAGGATAAATCATGCTTCAGGAGGGAATGGAAGAAAAAATATTTTAACATTTAAACGAAGGTAAGCCAATCACAGATCTAAGTTAGGCCCTCATTAGGATCGCGGAGAATCTGCATCCTCCGGCCCAGCGGAAGCCCCCGCTGGCCCGGAGGATGCGGATTCTCCGCAGTGGAGCCTCCAATGTCCCCACGCCAGATTAGGATGGCTGGGGGGACGAGAAGTCCGTCCCCCGCTTTTCCGCCGCGGTCGCCTTCTGACCGCGGCAGAAAAGCTCTAATATGGTGGCGGTGTCTATCAGACACTGCCAGGCATATTAGGATGGTGGCAAAGACATGCTTTTCTGCGGCGGCTTTCCTGCCGTGGAAAAGCATACAGACTGTCACTTCGGGGGCCTGTTGCGTGCCCCCTGGGTGAAGGGGGGGTGGGGGTGCACATGAGGGGTACCTATGGTACCCCCCTGCATTTGCCTGCACAAAGCAGCAGGCACCGCGCGGTGCCTGCCGCTTTGTACATGCGAATGCGATGCATGCATTTTTCACCTTGCGGCGGGTTCAGCTTGAAGCTGCACCCGCTGCAATGTTAAAGATAGTGGATGTGACCTCCACCCTGGCGCTCACATCCTAATCTGCTCGGAGGGAATGCCGCAGCCCCTGCGGACGTTCCCTCCTCCTCAGGGGTCGCAGATGGACTCAAGTCCCTCCGCGATCCTAATCGTGCCCTTAGTTAGGTTGGCTCCAGATTGGTGTTATGATTCAAGAAGATGAAAAATAGAGGACAGTTTAAGGAAGTGGGGTGGAGAAGAAGTGAGGACTGGGGGGCATATTTTCAAGAAATGATGCATCACTGCGCAAGGCAGCGATGCGTCCACATTTTTTGTGCCTGATGAAAAATCCCTATGGCGCTATGGATGCGCCATATGTACAATACAGGGATCCGTGACTCAAGGCCCCAAAAATGCATCAGAAATTCTGATAAATCCATGGGAAGAATGCCGCAAGGCATCCGGCCCAATAGTGGCGCATTGCTGTAGTTGGCCATAAAACTGACTCAACTACAGCAATGTGTCTAAAAACAGAGGCACTGTATCTGTTTTGACTGGCACACATTGCCTACTGTATGGGGACCAATGTAATAGAGTGTCAAAGCTGAAAAACTCACCTTGCACACTATTACATTGGTCCTGGATGTCATGCATACAAGTGGGCATAGTATACTTATGTGTAACACTATTCCTACACATGGGTGACATAAGCCATCAATGGTGTGTAATGTGTGGTTTACTGTGTTACCTACCTTATGTGTGCACTTACCTGTTGAGGGGATGTGACTTTATTGCAGATTACACTGTTTGAATTCACTTCAGTTGGTCAGATGCCTCTGAAACAGAAAATGCATCATTCCTACACCTGGGTTTTTAGAAGCGTAGGAATTTTGATGCATCTCATGCTTAGCGGCCCGCCTCCCGAAGATACATCATTATTAGAAAAAGTCATAAACACCACTGCATCAGTTTTACGGGGATTTTAGGAGGGAACCTCTACATTGTATATATTAATACTAACGTGACACAACTGATTTCAACGAAGGAAAAAGCGGCATAGGTTGATGAAAAGTGAAGCATCTGTCTAGATGTGTACCCATTGTAAGTATGGAGCAAGGACATCACTGCCGCTGTGTAAAAAAAAAATTATGCAGCTGTGGTGCAACTCCTTGCCAAAATGTCCCTGAGTGTAGAAAGTCTGAAGGTACTCTTCTTAGGAATATCATCAAAGAATTAAGCAGGTTTGCACTTTGGATGCTAACTAAGCATTCTCTCTACAATCACACTGTTGGCCTGACAGTCTTAACAAAAAATAGAAAAAAAACTACAGCAAACCCATCTTTGAGGGAAGTTCAGTTTAATACACATGACAATAGTCAGATGATTTTTAAACTGGTGGGTGTTAAGAAATCAATCCCTATATCTGCTAATGTTAAGCACCTTCTTCCAAGTTCTTACAACTAATTGAACCTGGAGCATTCACATTTCCTAAATGTATACCCAAATAAAACGGAATTCGTGATTCCCAAGAATGTAGCTAATTTCTAGCCAGAATTCATGGATATATCCTTTGCTGTCAGAGTGATATGATATTTTGGGATCTTTATTGATGCTGATCTTTCCTTAGACTCTTAATTTGAACGGGAATCGTGTGATGCCTTCCCATTCATAGTTTAGTACTAAGTGAGACCTAGGGAATTTGGGTCTTTGATCCAGGGCCTTCAGCAGCTAACGAGGCTTCATTCGAGTTGAAGGGAGAGCTTCTCCTAGGCCCATGTTTGTGTGGTTGAGAGAAGGGGGCTGCTCCTTTGACTAAGCACACCACTTTGTGGACCACCAGCTTCTCTGGGGCAGAAAAGCTCTACCATCTTGATTTCCACTAATAATAGTGCAATGTGTAATAGTTTGCAGTAAGGCAAACAGAAAGTGTTGTAAAAAAAAAGGGAAGGTTTGGTTTGGAAATGTATTACTCATTGGTCAGGAAGTGTCCAGGAGTCACTCCTACCAACTGGATAGTGATTTCTACAAGCGTTGCACCTCACCCCTAGCTCATCAAAACACATATGTACCTGCGGAAGAATAGAAGAGGAGTGCACCATCTATCTCTGACCCTTTGAAGACCTGAAGGACTGGACCTGCTCCCACTTGTACCTGGAACAAAGAAGTGGACTCTAATTACCAGTTGGCTGAACTCCTGTGTGACTGAAGGGAGATCAAAAGTAAAGGAGGTGCTTTTCATGGAGTGACCGGCTGACCAGTTGCAACGGAATGGGGACTGAACTCTGCCTGGGTCCTCTGCTGAGAAGAGTCCTGTCCTCTAGGTGATGATCCCCGTGGTTCTGGGAGCTTTCAATTAATGTGTATTTGTAAAACAAGGTTAATCACCCGTGAGGGTATCCAGGTTCTAGGAGTGCTGTAGCAGGGTGCTGAGACAAACATCCAGGTCTTGAGTCCTTTTCTAAATTCTGGCAGAGAGGATTAGGTCTGCAGGTCCAGAGAGGTCATTCCAGGATTTTGAGGCGCAATAAGAAAAGTAGCATTCCCCACTGTTAGTGTGGCAAATGTGTGGGGTGTGGGTGAAGAAGAGGGAGGCAAAGGGTAGGTGTCTGGAAAGCAGGTGGAAATTTATTTGGCAGTTGACATACGCTGGTCCCTGTTTGTGGAGGGTGTGAAGGTGTGGATCAACAACTTTGTTGCATTGCTGCCACGGAGAGGCATGTGCAGTCTGCTTTGGGGGCCCGTTGCAGGCCAAGGGGACTCCAGGGGGGGGGGGGAGGGGTGCAAATGGGGGGTTATGGGGGGTACCTATGGTACCCCCCAGCATTTTAAAGAACAACTAGGCAGGCACCACACCGTGCCTGCCATGTTGTGCTTTGAAATGCACTACATGTATTTTTACAATTGCTGTGGGCAGTGCTTTAAGCACTGCCCGCCACAATGTTAAAAATACAGGATGCGCCCGCCACTGTGGCAGGTGCATCATAATTTCCCCCACGGGACCCCCGCCCTTGCGGTGGGCAGTCCCTTTCCATGATGGGATGGCCATCCTAATGGGGGCCTAAGTTTGAGGCCTGTATCCCTTGTCGGAGCCTCAGGAATTAAACCCCTGTGCACTGCGCTGACTTGACGTTGCAAAGGCTTGTTGGCTTCTTTCCTCAAAGATCTTCGGGTTCCAAGTAGCCCCAACCTCAATTGTCTCCTGTGACCAAGATTTATGTCCTCAGCACATCAGTTGCACCGTGGGCCTGCATCTTTAGTGAGCTGCTAGAGGTTCTCTCGCAACTCCAGTGCCTCCAGGCTGTGGGTCCTCTTGAGGGTCTCCTTTAATTTCAGTAGTCTTCCCTGATTGCTCGGGATCTCCTCTGACTCCCCTGCTTGTGGTGAGTTCCCTTGACCTTGATGGTCCCGACACAGCACAGGTTTTGCTTTCCAATTGGTTGTAGTTGCCAAGGCTTGTTGGTGTTCCCGACGGACACTGATCCCTCAACTCTCGACGTCCGACAAGGGCCAGCTCGTGATCGGCTCCTGGTCTTCCACAGACTTGCCTGGTGCTTAAAGCTGTAGCTCAAACATCACCTTCAGCGCTCCTGCAACACCCGCCAACGGTGGGCATTTGTCTTTCATGTTTGATAGTCACTCCTGAGTGGCATAGACTCTGTCCCCTCTGCTTGCAAGTATTTCTCATCCTGAATCCACCTTTGGGTTCCACTGGACACTTTCACTTTCTCCAGCAGTGGCATCTTCCTTAAGTCCTCCATTGAGGTTGACAGCAGTTCCGACGCCACTACACACCTATGCACCAGGCTTCCCTGGTTTGGGTATCCTGGCCCCTAGGGTATCCTCAGGTGGGGTGTCTCACCAAACTTATGTCATTCACAGGATTTCTTCAGGGTCCACTGGGAAAGACCCTTCTTCTTTAAATTTGCAACTGCAACTTACCCATTGACTTGTATTTAGCCCGCTGTCATTTTCTGACTTGCACACGGCCTCTGTGGGTTTCTGGTTACGACTATTTTAGGATATGGTTTTGTCTCCCCCTGGCGACCATTGTGTATTTTGAGCTACTTACCTGTTTTCTCTGCAAAGTATTATGTGCATTGTCTACATCTTCAGGGAGGAGATATTTGTATGTTTTAATGAGTGTCTTATAATTAAAAGATACTTTTATAACTACACTGTGTGGCTCTTCTTCACTTAATCTATACCTATAAGATTATGTTCTGGTAAAACAAGATGCTTTACACTCCTTCTGGACTCAGCCCGAAGGCTGCTCCCCACAGCTACCACTTAGAGAGCTTTCTAAGGTTGTCCAAGACTACTAAAATCACCAGAAGGGTTGTCTGGACTGGTGCAGGGTACACTCTTACATAAGTGTGCACCATATACCATGCCAGCTTCTCACAGAGCTTGACTTCTGCATGTGTCCATTCTTTGGGGAATTTGGCCATGGAAATTGATACATTGTGGATGGTGGTGAGTTCGCACCTGATTGTCTTGCTCGTATACATTGTAATACAATATGACAAACATAATTATTTATACATATATATTTACTTTAAAACAAACAAACTATTCTTTTTAATTAATGTTAAAAGTTTCAAATTATATAAAAAATAAAAATACATCTCAATGATTTAAAATATAGAAACACAACAATCTATAGTAAATAAAAACATGAAACTATTAGACTTACATTTCACAATACGGTCAGTGCAACAATAAGGAAACTGTTGGATAGCGGAGGGGTAAAAATTACTATTCCCATTCCAGTGAGTGCAACAGTAGGGAAAGTGCTGGATAGTCGGAGGAGTAAAAATTACTATTCCCACTCCAGTGAGTACATCAGTAGGGAAAGTATTGGATAGTGGAGGGGCAAAAATGACTATTCCCACTCCAGTGAGTGCAACAGTTGTAGTGTAGTTCCTATTTTCCGAATAGGCTCTGCGCATTGGAATAACATAAACAGCAGTGTAGATGTAGGACTGAGGTCATCTAGGTCTCTAGTGACTATGTTAAACTTAATTTTGGTTTGCGCCAGCTAGCTCAGAGGTCACTAGAAACTTTCTTGAATGAATAGGGAGGAGTGAACTTCCCTGACTCAGACAAGAAGGGATTCAGTTTCTGACAACCGCTTAAACATGACAACTTTGCTCCCTCAGAATAACAGTGTATCTCTAGAGTAGTGTGAAAACAATAGGAAGCTATTTCACTCAGTCAACCGTGCCTACTTAGTTTCACCAGAGTGCAGAGAAATAGAGAGACGGGCGTTTTCAATAAAAAGGTGTTATTTATTGAGCAGTCTTCTTTCTCATGCAAGAGAAGTGAATTGCCACAATTGCAATACTTATCATAAAGTAAAGTGCGTACAGTAAAAGTAGTATTATGAAATAATACTGTAAAAGCATTATATGGTTTCTTAGCCATATGATACTTTAAAATGGATAAAATATATACATACATAAATAGATTGACTAACGTACTCAACTGGTGCTTCTAACTAAGCCTACCCCGGTGTACCTGACCTAAGCCTAATACTTGGGAAGGGATGAGTAGGTATCAGTTCAAGTTAAGTTGGTTAAAATTGTTTTGCCAAGAATCTGCATCAAGAATTCTCTCAAGGGTTTAGTCAGCTCCGTACCTTGATAATAGAATGTGGGAGGTCTGGTATCTCTTTCCCAAGGACTCGATATCCCAGCCACCCGCAAGAGTAGGCTGGAAACACCGGAGCTGGATTTTCTCGGCTGGAGAAAAAGACAGCGTCTCTCTCAGTGCGTCAAACGGGAGGGGCAGCTTCCGTGGGCTCTCGCATCAGCTGGGCTCTCGGGCAAGTAGATGGCCGCTCTGCTACAAACCACCGTGTGTT
This sequence comes from Lissotriton vulgaris, assembly GCF_964263255.1. NCBI lineage: Eukaryota > Metazoa > Chordata > Amphibia > Caudata > Salamandridae > Lissotriton > Lissotriton vulgaris. The sequence continues at coordinate 618,610,906 of NC_141698.1, forward strand.
TCCTTAAGGCAACTGTTAGTGTATTTATACCTGAAAGGTGCCGGGTTTGACGTAAGGTTGGACATAAGACGTCACTAAGAACTAACAGTTGTTTCTGGACTCCAGGAGTTCTTGTTCAAATCAAAACAAAAGCAGGGGGGGATTTCCCGGGCTGCTGCAGGCTTGCTTTGTTTAAAGAACGCGCTGTGCTTTCTAGGAGTCGATGGGAGTAGCCGTGCTGTGCTTTGGACTGCATGGGCTATTACTGAATATGGATCTGATTCTTATGCCTTTACCAGGATATTATTGATTATAACCTCATAAGGGCATGAATCGGGAATATCGAATTAGGGTCCTAGATATAAACACGACACCCACTCCACGGATTGATGTCCATCATTACTAAAAACTAAGCAATAGTAAACATTCAACGGTGCATGTGTGTTTTCCAACCCACCCCAAAATACATATTTCGCATTTGAAATGGTATATGGCAAATACACGAAAATGAGTGTTGGTACTGTACGCTTTTCAAGCAGTGTCATCATTCAGATAAAGCATATATATATCAGCTGAATGAATTGCGAAAATTACACATGAAATGGCTCTCAATACAGAAAAGAAGGTCGAGACCATTCCATCACATATTTATACAAAATGCTGTATATGTGCTAGAGGCTGAGGTAAAATATTGTCTCTTGTATCCTAAAAATAGAAGCTCTGTTATCTAAGAATAGTTCTACTTTTAGCAGAGTACCATGTGCCAAAAAAAAGGTAAATATTTTGGAGAATGAACAAAAATAATTTCGCTTTCTCGGGAAAAAATAGTTCCAAATATTTTGGGTAGCTTTGTTTATCAAAACTGAAGGCCGAATTCAGAGTTCAGGGAACGCTGTGTGCTTGTTTAAAATTGTTTTTCAATCTCGTTGCTCAGGGGAGAACATTATTTCAGACATACTCGCAAAAAACTGGTCTACCACATCAGGTGAAAGTTCGAAAATACTGCAACTGTGCAGTTCTCTGCGTGATTGCTATCATCGATGTTTGGATCAGCAATGCTCACAGAAGGTTGTACCTGTTTGGTGCTGCTTTCCTCTCGTACCTCACCGCCACCTATTCATAGTGGTGAAGTCTCAACGAATGCCGTCATCAGGATGGGTAGCCGCTGGGGACAACACGATGCATGAGTCCTTACAGGACGTAGCAAAGTATCGATATCCTTTGGTACTGCTGATGGTAGTGTAAGACAGACATCCAACACGTATTCTTCTCCACATAGCAGACATCGAAGCACAGGTAAGACGCAATTCTGCCGATTGGTCTGGATGAAAGAAACCAGGTTGTATTCAGATCTCTTAGCCAATCCGAGGACCTTAGTGATACGGTCTCGGTATCGTATTGCTAGGATCGTTTCTTCCATTGTTGCTGGAGTCTTTCTTGTCTGTGGATTGGCTTGCCATATCGGTGCAGAAGGAGCAAAAATAAAATTCCTGCCACGAGTCCCAAGATTAAGGGTAGGCCGCCAAAAACAGAATGGACAGAATTCGGGAAGATGCGCAGAACTGTTTCAAATGGTGCTAACAGTCCTGAAAAAATTGTCTTCAATACATGTGCGATGCCACTGGTATCAGACATGTTTAAGATTTGGCTTAGTATTTCTACGAAATGCACGGGGCAATTTGTCGATAAAAGGGAATGTATCTCTGCCGATGTCCTTGCCATTTGCAGATCATAAATTTCTTTGGATGACGTTAAAGGCACAGTTGTCTGTAAAAGAATAGACTTCATTCTGCTTAAAGTATCAATTCGAATAGAAGATATATTCAACCGAGGCCATAACGCAGCCCCCATTTCTTGGTTGCTGTCTGAAAACAATACTTGCATACAGCAAACGGCCCTGGAAGTTACAGTTGTCAGATAGGCTTTTCCTGGCAGCATGTCAAAACAGCTGTGGTCACTTAGTAAAACGTAACTGCCGTTAGAAAGTGGTCTAAAAAATGGCTCTATCCGTTTTGCAGGCGTGCCATGCAGGTGACATGAAAAGTTATTCGAAGACCCTTCACAGGCTCCATGCAAATTAATACCCTGACACAGGAGTGTACCGCTTAGTGATTTTTTACAATTTTTACCACTAAGGAATACCTCCTTGTTCCCTTCACTGTAACATCTGTGTGTATAAGGTAAATCCCAGGTTGGTTTGATGTATTCTTTACCCAACCTTTCATACTGACCTGCAGGTATATACTCTTGGCAGTATTTAAACTGGAAAGTTGTTATCGGAATTGTAATCATTCCATGTATTATCCATTCAATGACAGGTCTCTCTGACATTGTCAATGGTAATCTCTCAAGTTTTTCAATGCGCAGAATCGTATAGTCTGCTCCTTTTTGTGCTAAACTGATTTGTTTATCAGTAAGGTTAAAGATACCGAATAATGACGTTGTGTTGATTAAACGCCATGGTACGTAGCCTGAACGCAGATTTTGCAACGTCCAAACAAGCTGTACAATAGAATGTAATTGGGACTGACCATGTTGTAACAATAATAAGTCCTGCTCTATTATATCAAAAGCAGATGATACAATGCTGTCCAGCGAATATATTCTGGAGGACAGAGTTGTTAACCCATTGTCCACAACAGAAAGTGATTTTTCCAAATGTATACAATCAATTTCTCGTATTTTTGCTGCTGTTTCAATTTGGATTACTTTCCATGCTTCGTTGTACGCAGCTTATATACCGACCGCTATGAAACCTTTTTGACGCTGCTTGCGTGGTCCCAATATGAAATCACGCAAGTCAGCACCGTCCTAAAGTAAAGTCAAGTGTTGCTTAATTTCAGCCAGTGTGGATTTCTCTAGCCACTCAAGGCATAGTTTCCCTACACTGTATGTTGTAACTATCCCTGGATGTTGTCTCTGGGAGTATCTTGGGTCTGGTCGGGTCATTTTGAACCCCTGTGTTTTGTTCAGGAATCTATCTTGACAGTTATTTGTGTCTGTTGGCCAGATCAACCACTTTTTTCCAATCAGGATGTGTTCTGTTTTGGTGTAAAATATGGCATACGTCTATTTCCACATCTGTAGTGTTATCACTATCAGTCATGGGTTTCGGAATAGACGGTGTATTTAAGTCTTTTATCTTAGCTAGAATAAGCGAAGAGGAAGATAGATCTGCCCCGTTTTTAATCAATAATAGGCTCTTTAAGAGTCCAGTTTTTTTCAATAGTCACCCATTTAGCGCTCACCAAAGTATCAGTGCCACATTAGATTTAGACAAGAACACATTCAAATTTATAAAAAAATATATCATTTTTATTTTTATTTACTTCATGTTTTAAAGTGCAAATAGACATATTCATTTATTCAAACATTGCAATATAACAAGATAAAAAACACCCCATCAACAACCAGTCTTCCTGCATTCAAACTCAAACACATTCATCAATCACTAACAAACATACATAATTCATTCATTCAACTCAGACAGGAATTAAGGAATAATGCTCTGAGAACATCCTGAACATGTCTTCTCAGCCATAGGCCGGAGATCGGTGATTAAAGGTTCAGGGCAAGTTGTTTCAACGCTGACGCGCGTTTCGGTGCCAGGCCCGTAGACTGGCCGCACCTTCGTCAGGGCAAAAGAAGGGAAGGAGAGGGGGTAGTAGGTAACAGTATTACAAATGCTTCTGATATCCAGGCACTCTTGTATTCAGGCCCGAATTCACTTAGGCAGTCCGCCCAAGGGGAAGTGATGGCAGGTCACCACCTTTAAATAACAAACAGGATTTCGGAACCTTCCTGGAATTCTAGGCACAATGGAGTCCTAATATGCGAATAAAGCAGTGTGGTAGTAGGTTCGGGGCCGGAGACTGAATCAGCTAAATGGCGTTGCAAATTAGCGCATAGCAGCTTTCTTTATTTCACAGAGTTTAGGGTCCAGGCGAGTATCAGCTCTCAGCACGCACCCGCAATCAAATAAAGGATTTCGTCTTGCGGTGCTTTCAGCAATAAGCACCGTCGGGGTACGGACGGTCCTAGTGGAGATTCCCCTTCACTCCTCATCCGGCAGCCGGTGGGCGACTATCTTAGCTAGGCCAAGACAAGTAGTTTGTTGAATTGTGTCATTCAAGAATATCATTTGTTCTGGGATCATGCAGGCCCTAAATAATGCGTCTAGGCCTTGTACTTGCCAATCTTTGGAACCCCAGATTGTTTTTGTTTCAATGGTGTTTTTCCAGAATTCGAAACCAAATGTAGACATTTACTCATAACATTTTTCAGAATAAATCAATTTAGTAATTGTCAGAATTGTTTTAATTCCTGTCCTAGTCAACATTTTAAAATAAAATGTTTCTGGATCACTGTTATTAAACCCTGAGAAGTACTGGAATTTCTCATAAAATGTTTCCGAACTGCCTTTTGGTGGAGTTGGACAGTGTTCCCATTGGTTATAAGATAAAATATTTCTAGGCTGAGCAGTTTTATGCAAATAGTGGTCACCATAATGGTTATAACAGTATAACTCTTTATAATTCGATGAACCTTGTAAGTAATCATGTTCTGTAAATTTTGCTGACATTACTAAATCTGACATCATATTATTAATGTTTTCAAAGTCCCAATCATCAGAGAATGTACTTGGTGTCACAAAGTCACTTAATGAAACCTTAAACTGATGTGGATATTTCAAAAGTTCAACCGGGCCAAAAATGTCGTAATCAGATCTGTCCTATGCTACCCCACCGGGTATTGGATTGGCTGAGATGTTTACTGATTTCAGTTCTCTTTTCTCGATGTGGGAGGATGTGTGAGGCTTTAGGACCAAGTTGATGTTCTGACTTGCTGTGTCCATTGTACTATATTTTCCATCAATGAATTTTCCCAAACATAGAACCATGATGAGCCAAAGCAGGAGAGTAAGTACACCTAACACAATCCAAAATTCAATCCATGGTGAAATCAGATATGTTTCTTTTAGTTGGTGAAAAAGTTCAATTACTTTGTATTTGAAAGTTTTTGTTGGAGGCGTTTCTTCGTGCTCGCTTGGATCTTCAGAGAAGTCGTCGAAATTGATGAAGTAGCCAGATGCAGTTCTGTCAATTGTTGGAATTTTTTCCGGATTTTCATTTGCTTTTGCATTTTTCTTTGTTTCATTAGCATAGTCAGGGGCTACATCATTGTAGACTGGTGTTTCTTGACGAACTGTTGCAATTTGGGTTTCAAGAGGCACTAGTTCCATGGCATTATTGCATAGTCCTTTGTTACTCACTGCAGATTTATCAAATGTGATTAGTCTCTCAGTATGAGCCTCTTGGATTATAGCAAATTTCGGAATTCTGCTATTTCTTGGGAGTCCACTTGGCCTGCTACTTATTATTGGCCATATGATTGTGGTTTTACCAGGTCTTCATCCTTCCCAGTCTGGTTTTCGTTCAGGTTTCTCTACAGAAACCACTCTTCTAGGAGTGACTGAGAATCTTCGCTTGCTATTGGATCGAGGCGAAACGGCTGCACTGATATTACTTTGTCTCAGTGCAGCCTTCGACACTGTATCGCACAGCATCCTTCTCAATAACCTAGCTTCTTTTGGCATAGGCGAAAAAGCCCTGAACTGGCTTACGTCTTTTCTCACGGACCGTACTTTCCAAATCTTCTCTCACACGTCTACTTCCAATACCTATGCATCCCCACATGGTGTCCCCCAGGGTTCCATCCTTAGCCCCCTTCTTTTTAATCTTTACGTTATTCCTCTGGCCCATATTGCACATCGTTCTGGTTTAAATTTATTCACTTACTCTGATGATTCTCAAATTGTTTTTTACTTATCCCAAGCTGATTCTACTTCTTCCTCCTCCCTGCCAACGGGTCTCAGCGAAATATCCTGTTGGATGAATCGCAACTTTCTTAATTAAACAGCGGAAAGACTGAGTTATTAGTCTTCGGAAACAAACCTGGTCTTTGGAGCCCAAGACACTGGCCATTGGCCATGGGTTCCTTGCCCATTCCATCAGAACGAGTACGTAGCCTCGGGGTCCTTATCGACAAGGGTCTATCAATGAAAGATCAGGCCAATAAAGTTGCAGCCACCTGTTTCACCATCTTGGGGTGGCTGAGAAAAATCTCCTGGATACTACCTCCTAACACCCAGAGATCCGTGATGACGGTCTTGGTGACTTCTAGATTGGACTACGGCAACGTGCTCTATCTGGGGTCTACCAAGCTGGTCATACGCCATCTCCAATTGGTTCAAAATGCTGCTGCACGGCTTCTCTGTGGTTGCAGTAAACGGGATCACATTACCGAGCAACTGAGGGAGCTTCACTGGCTTAGTCTGGACAATCGGGTAAAATTCAAGGCACTTTGCTTTATGCACAAGATCAAGATTGGAGTTGCCCCCTCTTATCTTCAGTCCCTCGTTACACCTTATAACCCTGCCCGTTCACTTCGCTCTTCTTCCCAACACTTATTCTGTATTCCTAAATTCAGACTCTCGAGAATGGGCGGCAGCGCATTTGAAACCTTGGGACCCAAACTTTGGAACTCTCTTCCCTTGGTTCTGCGGATGGAGAAATGCCACATTCGTTTCCGTAGAGCCGTGAAGACCTGGCTTTTTCTCCAATAACTCTCCTGGGATTGTAATTTTGCTGCAATTGTCTTTCAGCGCCGGGAAACCCTTACGGGTAGCTGTTGCGCTATATAAACTTAATAAATAAATAAACATTTTAAAAAAATGTACTTCAATAGTTAACATAATTTATAATAAATTCAAAAAACATTATTAAAAAAACTAATAAACATTAATTACCTACACACACTTTAGCACTATATTGTTCACAACATACACCTACATTAAAGTGTAAAATAATAAAACACAATTAAAACTTATTTTTAAATTAAAAACTGTGGCATTTAACAACATATTATAAAGTATTTGAAATAGATTTAATACCCACCCTTTACCCCTTTAAAAGTAAAAACAACACACAAAAAATAAACAATTACCCAAAATAAATATAAAATAATTAACATTAATTAACAACTATATATTAATTAATTAAACACAAATTACTTCCCATCCATTACCCCAATAATCACCACAACACATACCTAAAATTAATTACAAAATTACCATAATACATTTCTAACTATTTAATTATTATCAATCACCAAATAATTATCAATAAAAAATAAATAAACTACTTAACACCCGTTATCCCCTATAAACCCCAAACCACACACTTAAAATTAATTACACAATTAACATGATTTATTACCAATTAATTAATAAAAATTCATTACCCCAATTATTGATTAATCAATTAAAATAAATTAGTTCCCACAATTTACACCTATAAACAACAAAACACACGCCTAAATTGAATTTCAAAATGAATTAACAAAAAATTATTAAATAATTAAAAATAAACTAATTTACACATTTAACACTGTAATATCTCAACTAAACAAAAATTAAGAAATAAAAAAATGATCAATTCTTTTAATAGAATTACATTATTTCCCACCCTATTCCCCTTCAAACCCACAACTCGCTACGGAACTAAAAACCCAAAATTAAAATTAAAAAAATTAATAACTACTAAAAATGTAACACATATATTAAAAATACAAACATTTCTTATACAAAAAGCATACATCACATGCATTTAAAACATATACTAAAATACATAACACTAATTTAAAAATAGATATTTTTAACAACTATATTTTTGCAAACAATATTAAACACTTCGATAGTCGAACGACTTCCAAGACCCTCATAACTCCAGAGCTTCGGCAGGAACAAGTGGCAAAGGTATGCATAACCATGAAGACTTTGTCAAACATAATATTCAGACTTGCCCAGCTAAAAATGTAGAAATTGTAAATGGGTAAGAGCATGAAATGTATGTGACTAACGAGAGTCTTATTACCAAAAGTTGTTTAACATGAGCTACCCATCTAGGATCCTGTAACTTAGCTGCTAACCCGCTGTATTCCAGGATAAAAAGTTATTAGAAGATGGCCTTGAAGACCTTACTGCTGCCTCCCTGAGATCCTGGGACAGGGCGGCCTGCTCAGACCCTGCAAATTCAGGGCACCACAGTCAATCACATTCTTCCATACCAGTCAGGGTATCAAATCTGTTGTTTAGCACCAATCTATGGTCATGGCCAAACGGCCTTTCCCCAATTAACAACGGTTGAACCGGGAGAATAGAGTGATGGCTAGGATATGATCTTAATTGGCCACCCCGACTGAAGGTTCCCCCATGCCATCTGCTGTCCTGTCCCTACTGTTAAACGGCCTTTAAAAATAGCCCAGGGGTAGTATCTTAATGGCAGAGCCCACTAGGGGGTAAGACTGTAGTCCCTAGAGAGTATCCGACCTGCAGTATAGGGGTTATCAAAATTTATGATAATACAGTCACCAGTCCCTTGTTTATGTGAGCCCTCGATCTAGTTAACCCTACGAGCCATAAGTATATTGTTAAGTATACGCAGACCAACTGTAGTGTTATGTGCAAACCAGTGGTTTATTTTATTGAGGAGCTGATCATATTCTTCGCTCTTCCCTAATAGGAGAGCAGGAACACTCCCCAAGATCACTACATACGGGGTGGATTCTATTGGAAGATCAATGGTAGGAAGTGTTGTCACCTGAGGAGTCTTATCTTCTTGTCTCCTATCTATCTGCAGGGTAGGGGGCCCTGTTGCTGTAGATGACTGCTGTCTGGGATCTGCAGGATCTATACTCGCTGTCCTTGGACTAGTGGGACAGTTCTTATCAGGTGCCCTACTGATGGTAAATTGCCTGACACTGGCGGCTCCCCCTTCTCTATCTCGCCCAGCTCTTCCACCTTCGATAGTTGCAGGGACTTTAGGCTTATTAGAAGTTGCAGTTAATTTCTCTGGGGGGGCATGTACCATCAGCTTCTCTAATTTAGACAGCCTATCTTCAACATAACTTATTTTCGGGATTATGGGGTCTATTAGGGTAGTCATCATAGTTTCTAGACTACCCCAAAAATCTCCCTCCAGTCTGCTGTCGGGTGGTGACCCTGCCCTGTTCTGATTCAGAATAGAAGCATTGGCATCACTACTAACACCAGCAGAGGGGACAACATCCTCAGTTCTTCTAGTTGTGCTTGTCACCAATTTTTTTAGCTTCAAGGTTCCCCAAGTCTCCCTCACGACAGCAGGTGAGTTATTCGGGCGGTTAGTTTTCATTTTTGCTTCCTGCCCTCTAATTCTCAGTTTGGGTTTAACTGGGCTGGGTTCCTGCTCCATGGACATAGAAGAAACTGAAATATTCGGTGTTACAGGATCACCAACTAAAGATTGACTCAACTGGTCTAGTGGCATATCCTGGTTTAGGGTTGGCAGAGCTTCGGGAAAAGCAGGAGTAAGAGAGAGCCTGCCATGTGAAGTAAGGGGCTCCAATGATAGCCTACGTTCTGTTAGTAAAATTTCATTATTAAGAACAGATTCAGCCCTCATTAGGAAGGCTTCTAAATTTCCTCCCATGCTTTTCCCAAGAATTAATTTCTGCCTACTCATTTTTAACAGAATTTCCAACTTCCAGTAATTATTTGATCAGCTCCCTTGTACTGTGCAGAATCGCTAGAGAGAATAAGGTGACTAGTGCAATATAAAATTATTTACAGTAAAGGATAAAAAGGAGTTACATGAATCAATACAAGCCACAATGATAAAATATTTCTCAGGACTATATTACAAACTTATACTGTAAATGATTGGTATTTCAACTAACAGTTCATCTGGGCAATCAAACACATCAAGAGCACTAAGGTACACATATGCTACAAAAAAGTAGGTTCTAGCTACACCAACTATATCGTCCTTACGTTTATGAGTTTGTTAAATCAACATGGCCAGCAAGTCCGGGAATAACCAGATAGTCAAACACACCTAGGTCCTATCGCTGACTCAAAAATAATGTCAAGTGGATTCCAGGACTGACAGTACCTGCACTGAGATCCATTCGGGCGACAAAGGCCCTCGAGTACTGCCTTCTGTCGCGCTGCTCTGGGTCAAAGGCAGTGCTGAACAACTCCTGCTAGGTCTTATGATCCCAACCTCAGGACGCCGCTCCCCTCACGACTCAAGCAGATCCTGGTGACTATAAAGATGAGCATTACCCTCACCAGTGGGGTTCCGTTAAAAGAAAACGTCCCTTATAGTGTTTGCAGGTTTAGAGGGGTGGGGGCCGTCCCGGCCTTGTCCAGTCTCCGACGGGGACGGACGGGCCCACCCTTGGCCTGGGCTTTGACCGGGTGCAGCCCACGCGCATCCCGCGCCGCGGAGGGTGAGGCTGCGCTTTGTAGCGCACTGGTACTGCCTCCTCCTCACCTGTGACACGATGTAAAGGGCGGGAGAATGTCGAGTAGCACCCTGAGACTGGAAGTCCCACCAGGGTGAGTGTCGATTGAAGCTGGTGGGATTAGGGTCAAGAGACAGCCGGACCCACTGTGGCAGGAAGTCAAGGTTGCAGCAGCCTGGAGTTACAAGCTCCCACGAAAGTGTTTAGGACCCGCTATGACAAGATGACAGTGTTGCAGCGCCTGGATTTTAATCACCCACATAAGTGTTAGATGCAGTGCTAGAATCAGGATGTGCCCTGTGCTCAAGAATGCATCCCCACAGAACACAGAGTAAAATGCAAGAGGGTAAAGAAAAACAAGGAAAAGAGAAAGACAAATAAAAAATGATTTGAAGAACAGGAAGAAATTAACAGAAAAACAAGTGATGGTAAACAATTACAACCTTGAAAGCTTTGCAAATATTAGAACACATTTAATACTGAACCAGAAGATAATTAATCACAAATATAATCATTGAGATATCCTGGAGGATGATGACACCTTCTGAGTCTCGTCTCCCTTCCACCAGGATTAAGATATTCAAAGTCAGTGAGGGCATCTCCACTACCTTGAGTACCTCCACGTGCACCTAAACCTTATTGGGGGGGAGAAGTCAAACCATTATCAGACATTGACATAAAGGTATTGCTGGGAGTCTGATGTTGGTGGTTAACAACAATGCTATCACTAACACTCCCTTTCTGGTAGAGTGCTACACACCTGAAGTTCCATTTGTCTCAATTATCCAATAAAACTCATGAGTTACAGTACGTGCAACTTTGAAAGGTCCCTTGAATTTGGACAATCCCCTACTACATCTGCTGCTATGCAGTTTCAACCAATCACCAGAGCTAATTCACCTGGGGATTTTAACTTCCACCAAAGATGAAGGAAAATTACTTCTACAAACAATGCCTTTCTTCCAAGTAGGAACAAGCTTGGTATTTGGCAGCCTCCCACGCATCATTTCAAAAGGTGTTCTCCGAGTCGCTCCATGTATTCTTGTTTGATATGCCCACAACTTTTCAGAAACCATGCATTTCACAAGCCAACGCCATCTGAATGGTACCTTTAATCAAGTGGTTCTCCCTCTGAACCATACCATTACCCTGAGGATTATAAAGCAAGTTGCGATTGTGTTTAACCCCATAAGCATCTAAAAATGCCTGCATTTCTGCTAAAGTTGACTGCGTGCCATTGTCAGTAATAATCACTGAGGGTAATCCCTCCTCAACCCAAATCTCCTTCAAGATGTTTACGGTTGCCTTTGTTGTAATCTCTTTCATACATTTTACTGGTAACCATTTAGTGTAAACGTCTAGCACTACCATGGCAAATCTAAAATCACTTTTGAGTTCATTATTAGGAAAATAAGATCTAAGCAGATAGTGTGCCAGGGTTAATTAGGACCTGCTATTTGTCCCAATAATGGTTGTACTCCCACTCTCAAATGCGTATCACCTTCTTTACATACATCACACTTCTCCACCCATGTGTCCACATCAGCATCATTCCCAGGCCACCACCAATTCACACACAATCTTTTTTTTAGTTCTGATTTGGCCTTAATTCCCCCGTGTGCCACTCTGATATGTTTGTTCCTCAACCCTAGAGGAGGAATAAATAGTTCTCTCATAACTAAAACATCACCACATACAGACAATTCATCCAGAATTTATAAATCGAGTCTAAGACATGGGGACCCTGTACTTTCCCTCCTACTACCTTGCAAAAGTAAGTGCTTAACTTCTTGCATAGAACTGTTGAGACCGTTTATTTAATCCACTCCCCTTCAGTGATGGCTTGGGCTTCAACCTCACTTAGCCATTCTTGTACAGAAGCCACCACCCCTTCACCTTCTTTCGCTAAGACTGATGCCTTGTCAACACCCTCCCATTCAAGGGAAAGACTTGACAAGCAATCAGCTTGAACATTTCTCCACCCTTGTATATGTTCAACTTTATAACAGTACTCTTGTAGATGAGAAGCTAACATGGCTAGCCTTGCTGAGCAATTACTGGTTCCACCTGGCAATAACACTTTGACTAATGGTTTATGAACATATCGGTAAATCCTTGTCGAATGTTGGAGGCATGTGTGTATGTGTAAATGTATGTGTGAGTGCTGTGAGTGAGTGTGTTCCTATGTATGTGCTTGTGATTGGTGGGTGTATGCGGTTGTGAATGTATTGTATGAGTGTATGTGTGTGCATTTGTGGAAGAGAATGTGCATGTGCGTACCCACCCCACCAGTACTGCACATTACGAGCCACCACTGGTTATGGGGTTTGTAACTAAATCTGGCTCTTTGTTTCAAGGAGCTGTTGAATAATGTTTGTAAAAATTCTGTTGGAGTGGGGTGGTCAGTAATCACGTTACTTTAGCTGGACCTAGATCATAAGAAAAACCTTGCTTGTGGCAATAAAACTATAGTTCCTACTATTTCATCTGAGGTGATTTTGTTATATTGTAGCAGCACGGGGATTGAGAGGCTTTGGGGTCCCGGTATTAGTTTTACTGTAAGCCCTTATCATGTCAATTTCTATAAAAAAATTAATTTGATAACATAATACAAAGGTCTTGTGAGGAACAAATGGTGGTTTATAGTACTACAGGTAACTTTAATTCCACTATTACTTTAAAATATTATTTGGCCAGTTTTATAACAAATCTGATCTTTTAGCAGATTTAGAGCCTGATTAAGATTTGGCGGTCAGCCCATCCTCTGCCTGGGTGATGGAGTAATTTACTCCATCACCCTGGCGGAGGAGCAGAAGGCCAAATTTGGAAATTTAAGTTCGCCTGATGGAAATTTCAATCATTGACAGACACCACCGTCATGGCCATGCCTGCCAATCCATTGCAACTTTTATTGCCAAGTTTCACTATTTTTTATTAATGAAAAGAAAATTCCAAAGCATGATTTTCTTTTTCAAAATAAAAAATACAATGCCCCCCTCACCATGGGAGTGTTCTTCCATGGCGGAGGGGCATGTCTGCCCATCTAAATTATGTGGGCGGACATATAGTCAGTACTTTGATGGCCCTTACTCTGATGCACCATTGGAGAAGGTTAACCATGACGGAGATGGAGTAGTCTTCCCAGTCGTTAAACTATGGTCCGTGCAAATCAAAATCAAAATCAGAAAGGTCTGCCAACATTTTAACAAGGCCCATAATCTCTTGTTTGTAAATTGCAAGCCTGGTATTCTGTTTTGCTGTCAGTGGAATATTTCTGTCTCCATTTCTATTCCAGCTGACAAACCTCTAAATTGAATGGTTGCATGTTCCGCAGAGAACCAAGGGTTGTTAGATTTCACATTTGTAAATGTGATGAACTTCTCAAGAAGACTTTGCAAATTTTATGAAGTTCTTCACCAAGGGTGTTTAATCCACAGAACTGGCATTTTTGATGTATCATACCAGGCATGTGATTTTGTACCGGCGTACAAAATGTTAGCATTTACTATTCTTTTTTTCACTAAAAGTATGCTTTGCTTTTCATTTTCCTCCAACCACTTCCTTCTTGTGCCTGTGTTTTCCTTGGGTCTGGTCCTTGATTAAATTGGGGTTACACATGATTCGAAGGTGGTATCTATCTGCCATTTGTTTGCCAAAGCAGCTATGATTTTGCTGAATGTTAGGCAGAATGAAAGTAGGCTGGTGAGAGATTTATTTTTGCTGATTTTGTTGTGCGGTACAAATCAACGCTGGTGCTTACAAAGGACAGGACAAGGCAGAAATTGGGGTTGGACATGATCTGTCTGGTCTTGGACCTTAGCACCAAAATCCATGTGTCTGTTCATCATTTTGTGCCATGCCTCTATATTATGTTTCCCTCTAACTAATGTTTCTGAAAGAATGAGGGAAGACTTAGGACACTCTGGCAAGGGGGGGGGGAGAGGTGGAGAACATTTGTCCCTGCCCAAAGTGAAATCTGATAAAACACAAGTCTTCTTGTGCTTGCAATAAATTCATATTGTTTGTTTTGCCGCTATCCACAAGCTAAAGTATACACAAATGGAATGCTTGAATTAATCTCAGCTACTGGCAATCACTTTGCATGCATCGCAGTCCATCCTTATTTTGCACACCATGCCACCTCAGTTTGGACCCAGCCATATACAAATCAGTCTTGAACCTGATCCAATGGTAACAGTCTAGTCCGAACTGCTATGGCCAGGTCCTCAGGTAACAGGAACACAAATAACACAGGAATGGTTGCGCCCTAGTCAGTACTCATCAGCTAGGCGTAGCTTTGCTCCAATAACACAGTGTGCATGGGACCCAATTCTGGGCATACCTGTCCCATTTAGGGGGATACACTAGAGTATACAAAAAAAGTGATGGATGGAATGCTTGAAATAATATCAGCCACTGCTAATCACTTGGGCTGCATCCTAGCCCATCATAATTTTGAGCACAGTGCAGCCCAAACTGCCAGGCCAGGTCATTCCTGAACCGGAACACCAGCAAGCTAGAACCGGTTTTGCCCTTTTTAGGGCTCCTCAGCCAGATATAGCTTGGTTTCAGTGACACAGTATGCATGGGATTCATGTCTGGGCATACCTTTCCCACTTAGAATGGCAGGGTAAAGTGCAGAAAAAAGTGATGGAATGCTTGAATTAATTTGAGCCACCGGTAATCACTTAGGCCTCATTTCTGTCTTCTGTATTTTGCACACCATGCTATGAGCTCAAACTAGGGTGAAAGTGGTCTCAGGTTACTTGTGTTCCAGTTCAGGGAGGACCTGGCCTGACAGTTCAGACTGGACTGTTCCTACTGGACCACGGTCAAGACTGATTTGAATATGGCTGGGTCCAAGCTGAAGCGCATTGGTGTACAAAATGTTGGACGTGGATGCAGCCCCACGTATATAATCAGTGGCTGTGATTAAATCAAACATTGCATCGAACACTTTTTTTAATACTTGGAGACATAGACTGCAACCATGGTAGACTGATACATGCAGTTGGAGTCTGAGAGAAACCAAGTGTATGTGCCAACACAGGGTTAACAAACTCTGTTTTGAATGCACAACAGAGGGCTAGTCAGGAGGTATTGTAGTGAAGACAGGGCTCTGCTTGCACACATTGCTATGTTAGCATAAGCATATTAGAAGTGTAAACGCCATTTTGCCACTTTGTAGCTTTTGCACACAACACTACATGTAACTGTTGTTGTAAGTTAAACTGCTTGATGTTCCTCGCATGAGAACAGTCTGTTTTTCGCATCCCTAGACTTACACCACAACCTTAGTCTGTACCCTGTGTGCAGAAGTCTTCAAGGACATAATAACAATAAACGCTGTGATTCAGATTGATTTACCCACGCTCTAGACACAACCCACACTCAACGGCAACCAACTGAAATTCTAGTGCCTTTAATATTGGCCTGCATGAATGAATTTGGGCACTTGGGAGAAAAAACATTTCCAGAGACGAAGAGCTTTGCTGATCCTGAGATGTGATTCACCTCTGCTGAACTTGGAGGTATGGGGTTTCCCTATTCAAGCCTAGGAGACATTATTTTATTATAAAACCTAGTTCCTAGCATGGGAGGGTGGTTAAAACCGAAAGAGTGTTCTTGATTCCCACCATTCTTGAGATTACCCTAAGTCGCACGTTCTGGATTGTCAAATCATTGGTAGCTTCCCTGTAGGACGGAGAGCTAATGAGATACTGATGCTAGTCGGATAGGGGTTCTGGGTACTGAGGTGAGTTTTTTGATACACCACAATTCACTGAGATCCTGGTTTCCTGTGCATACTTCTGTGCATTAGCAGAATCCCCACAACATGGCGCACCTAACGTTCTGAGGTACTTGAGTGGTGCTTATTTTAGTCCACAACACCCTCACTCTTCTTTCCGGTTGACAGCAGTGACGGTTTAACCCACCTATATGGATAAGTAATAGGTTAATTCAAGCTTGATATTTTCAACTGTTCGGGCTTTGAATTACTACCCGTTTGTGCTACAATTCATTTAGATTGTTATTTTCTGTACTGTGTCCTTATGGGTGATATTGACATAGCTCAGCATAGTCGTGTTCCACTCCGGCGTCATTTGATGCAGTTTGGGGTGCCTGCTGATGGTATGGCTGTGCTCTTTGTGGTGAGTGCCGATGCTGCATTCCCATTTGAGCATTTCTACTCTTGGGTTACGTTTCCTGCTGTGAATGCGGATGATGATACATTCCATGCTTATACTGCCACGGCGGTTCCTGCGATATATGCTCCATATAGGACACAGGAGATTCCGATTTCTGCTTGGCAGCATCATATTTGGTTTAATGGCGCCCTTCCCGACTCCGTAACTCTGGTTCGTTGGGACTTTTGTTTATACATGGGGCCACTTGGCCAGTCTTGGACGGGTTCACACCACATCCACATTATCTAACTGTCCCTATAGCTGAGTTGCGACAGCGCTATACCTCCATTGTTGGGGTACATAGGGCTTTAGTGCAAACGTCTCCCTCTACATCCAGGTGGAGGCACCGGGAGCTGCGGCACAACCAGTTGGACCGGCCGGGATAAAAATCAGCCCTGTCATGTTTAATTCGGTAAGGGCAAGCTCCCCCAGGATTAGGATAAGATACCTTTTTGACTTGCCGAGAAATTTGACCAACTGGAAGCAGTATTTCCTAATATGACTCCGGTGGAGGAACACAGGATTTTAACCATTAGTTTGCAGAAAGACTTGGTGCCTGAGGCAACCGATTGTGAAACCTGGGGTACAGTATTAGGTTTATAAGACCATTGGCCGCAATAGATTGGGTGTTAAGCCTTTGGCTAAAACAGCAGCTCAACCGCAAACTCAGACGGCTAAGTCTACTAAAGACGACCGCCAGTTTTTCCTAAACAGAATTGGAAAAAATAAAAAACAGGGGAAGCAGCAAAAGAAACAAGGGTCGCATCTTGCATCACCAATACCCGTGACTACTGAGCGCACATATGATTTGCGTGACCGCACGAGAATTAGGTCTCCTGATAGACTTCAGGTTCATGATCAATGTTCTCCTCGTTCTTTGCAGGAAACATCAGTCTCACAAACCGGTGGAGGAGAACGTGGCAGAGGCCTGGGTGCCCCACATGGACGTGAGCAGCCCCCCCCGGCTGAAGGTAAAGGCAAGAAGGAGGACTTTCATCGTCAATGCCCACAGTTTTAGTAAAAGAAGGTTGCTGCGTTACCCGCAAGGTATGCCACAGATAGTGAGAACGCAGCTTCGGAACCTGACATGGGCGCTAACGCTGCTAGATTGCCCAGCGGAGGTTACAGGAGTGCGGCAAGCACTGCATTCGTATCTGAAGACAACAGCAACTAACACGTTCATCACAGTAGAGACTGCTGACACTAGAGTGGCTCCCCCTGACAGACTATATGAAATAGTCCTGTTATTTGAAGGTGACATACAAAATATAATACTAGGGATTTTTGAGAAAAATCTGACCTCTACATATGAGATTTTGTTAGCAGAGGCAGACTGGGCCCCACCTTTCGTTTTGGCCGCTCCACGAGGGTGGAGGTGATCCTCCCTAGTTTCACACACACTGTGCCAAAGGAGCAGGTGGAAAATTTTGCAGAAGAGTGGGCTAAGGAGCTTGCACCTGCTTTGTACCGTACTCAGGTCGAATGGGACAAACTTTCGCCCAGACATGAGATCCCATTGTGGTCTATTCCTCAGCCTCAACACCAATATTCTATGCGGCAAGAAGCAAAAGCTACCGTTGCGAGCATCCTTGAACAAGTGGAATATCAAGGTGTAATTGAAACATGTGTGTCTCCCATGAATAATCCTCTTTTCACTGTGACCAAACCTGATGGGTCGTACCGCCTAGTTTTGGATTATCAGCATTTGAACTCTCATTGTCGGACATGCGCAGTACAGAATACTCACAGTTCTGCCCTGGTTGATAGTCTCTTGAGAAAAAGGTTTAATACCACATTTGACATATCTAATGGCTTTTTTAGTCATAACCTGTCGTCTATTAGTAGTGAATGGACAGCTTTTACTTCTGGCGGCAAACAAAAACAGTTCAAAAGATTAGCCATGGGCTATAAAAACATCCCAGGCGTCTTTGCCGCCCGTGTAGTCTCTCTGTTAGAGAGCATCGAACATGATGCGTACTCGTATGTTGATGATATTTATCTCACAGATGACGAATTATGGCCGCATCTGTGTCGCGTTGATCGCATCATTGTTAAGTATGCAGACTTCAGTTACAAAGTTAAATTTGCAAAATCACACATTGCAGAGTACACAGTGTTGTTTCTGGCCAATGAGCTGAACAACGAAGGTCGAGGTTTAGCACCTCACTTCTATGAGAAATGCGCACAGCTGCGCACTCCAACATCTCTGAAAAAACTACAATCTTTACTGTGTTTTTAAATTTCAGGTGTACTTACATTCCTGATTATTCCCAGCTTATTTGATATTTGATATTTATTGACATTTGTAAAGCGCTAACTTTCGCTCCGGAGGGAGCATCTTGGCGCTGAGCACGTAGAAGGTCGTCTAGGGGGACATGGATCAAATAGCTGCGAGGACTGAGGAGTCAGACTGAGAATAAATCCAGGTTTTCAGAAGTTTCCTGAAAAGGCTTTCTGAGGGAGCGTGCCTAAGGTTAGGAGGGAGACGATTCCATGCCTTAGCCGCCAGAAGGGAGAAGGTCTTTCCACCCTTGGATTTTAGTTTTATGCGAGGTTCCGAAATGAAATTGGCACCAGAAGACCTCAAGCAACGGATAGGAGTGTAATGCTGGAAGCGCTTGGTCAGGTAGGATGGACCCAAGCCCCTGTTTGCTTTAAATGCAGTGACTAGGAGCTTGAATAAGATTCTCTTATGGAGGGGCAGCCAATGAAGAGTGTTTAGAGCTGTGGAGGCTGAGGACCTACGGGGGAGTTTCAAAACAAGCCTGGCTGCTGCATGTTGGACAACCTGCAACTTTTTCAGAGAGGACTTCTTGATGCCTGCTAGGAGGCCATTACAATAATCCAGCCGGGAGAGGATAAGTGCTACCGCAGAAAATTAAAAAACTTCTTTAATTGCCTGATCAGACTGAAACAGCGCCCAGCGGTAATACGCACATGTTCATCGAAGCTGAGGGAAGCGTCAAATTGAACGCCCAAGTTGCGGGCTGAAGCAACCGCGCTTGGAGGTGCTTCGGAGTTATGAGGCCACCAGTCTTTGGGGGAAAAGAATGTGCCTTTACCTAGGGGAATTATTTCTGTTTTGGCGCTGTTGCATTTTAAATGATGCAGGTTGAGCCAAGAAAAGACTTCTGACAGACAGTTTTGGAATCTGGTGGCAGCATCCGGGAGTTTTTTATCGATAGTGACGACAAGCTGGGTGTCGTCAGCGTAGGATGTCACGAGAATCCCATGTGACTCGATCAGCGTGAGAAGGGGGGCCATATATACATTGAAAAAGAGGGGGCTCAGGATGGAACCCTGGGGTACCCCCGAGATGATGGATCGTTCATCGGAGAGAAAGGGGCCCAAGGAGACTGTTTGTGAGCGATTGGACAGGAATGAGGTTATCCAGGCAAGTGCGGAGCCCGAGACACCAATCTCACGCATCCTATTAATTAGAACAACGTTTATCAAGCCACTTTATGATTTGATACAACCTACTTTTTACCAAATCATGCTGGCTTCCTGAAGATTCAGCTATACTGCAATCTTTGCAGTCTGATCTTCTTGAATCTAAATACTTACTGATGCGTGACAACCACACAAACCTGGTTATAAGATTTGTGCCAGGCGCAATGAGTTTCGCGTACTTGAGGTTAAATGAAGGAGACACATTCCCTATTGCTTACAAATCACATTTATATACTTCAGCTAAAATGGGATTTTCCGCTGTCGAAAAAGTTTTGACTGCAGTGCAGATGGTGATTCGCAGGGGAAACGCATGTTAGTTGCTACACCGTATCCTCCCCTTGAGGCAGTGACGAAAGCCAGTGTACCTATTTCTAAAGCTTTGCATCCACATTGGATGCAATGGGCCACTTCACTGTCTCCGGATGTCTCTTTTATTTTTCACCCCTCATTGCAGACACAGGAGTATTTACGGTATGGTTTTGTTCATCCTGCTTCTTTGTCCTTTTGCCCGCTTAAGGATTACCATTGAATCACTTATGCTGAAAGTTTGGCGCAACCGGCGACAAAATCTAAGCACACTTATTCAGCGGCCTGCGCAATAGTGGTGGGTACCATGGTGAATGGCGAGTTCAAGTCCGATGTGCACATGCAGGCATTAGGGGACTGTACCGCCCAGTTGGCAGAGCTATCTGCACTGGTGCTTGCACTAGAGTTTCCTTACTACTGTGTTCAGTCTTTCAATGAAAATGCATTCTTTTGGTCTCAGAATGAATATTGTGATTCCAAAGATAGCACAATCGAAAACAAAATGCTTTGGGTTCGAGTTGCAGAACTTAAAGAACATCTGCCTCTCGTGAATGTAATTCATACGCTTGGTCACCAGCGCATAGGAGTAAACGCTGTTGGTAACAGTCTTGCTGGCGAAGCAGCATAGACAGCAGTGGCAACTTATGTAGTAGCAGCAGTTTCACGTTCCAAAAGTAAAATTGATGATGACATCTTGGCAGCCATTGCTTCAACAGAGAAGGGAAGTGATTACCCTAGAGGTTTTCCTTCTAAATACTCTTATCATTTAAGTCCTGATAAAGTTCCCGATGCGAGAACTAATGACGTTGGTGACAGATTGATTCCCAATGCGCACCGCAGACTATCTTTGATGACAGCCGCTCATGAGGGCATGGCCTCGGCCCATGCCGGCGCCTCAGCGACTCTCTCTATCTTGCAGCAACGTTACTGGTGGCGCGGATTGTACAAACATACTCACGAGTATGTCCCTACTTGTGACATTTGCCAGCAGATTAAACCTTCAACTGCTGCGCGCCCACTGCAGACACAGCTGTACATATCTAATAAACTGCTTGGGTGTGTTAGATCACTGCGGTCCTTTCTCTTTAGATATTGCGTATAAGTTCATCTTAGTCGCAGTGGGTGCGTGCGCTTTTTAGGGGTCTGGCCACAATGCAGCGCTGATGCTCGAACTGTCATCAGGAATTTGCGTGTCTTTGCGGGAATTTTTGCATGCGGCATCTTCCATTCTGACCAAGGTCCGGCGTTCGCCTCTAAGGCGTACAAAGAAGCCATGAGGTCTTTGGGGGTGCAGGTCAAAATTTTGATCTGCATACCGGCCTGAGGGCAATTCTGTTGTGGATCGAATGAACCGTGACTTAAAGCAATCCTTGACAGCTAGGATTTTAGGTACTGGCAGAAACTGGTTGGCCCATCTCTATAGCTTTCAACGTGCACTTAATAATCTCCCTAGAAGGTCTCTGGGTGGGCGGACCCCATACGAAATGCTCTTTGGCATTAACATGTTTGTCTCGAAAATTGAGGGTCTAGACATGGCGGCTTCTGCCGCACCCTTTGACGTAGATGATCATTCTGCTGTATTACAGACCCTACAAGAGACTCGAGACAGTCTTGCAAAGTAATTACTTGCCCTCACAGCTGATGCTGCACTTCATATTTTGGTAGTTGGCTGGCTACCTCGAGGTCCGTGAGAAGGTGGGGAACAAGTAGGAGTTCGGCCCCTTTTATCGTGCACCCGTTCCAGTGCTTGGCGTGCAGGGTACAAGAACAGCCATTTTACCTCCACTTCATGGTCGTAAGGATAACAGTTACATCTCAATTGACAATGTCAAAGTACAACGAGTGGCCAATTCTTCTAAGTATGACTCCAGCGGTCTCTTGTCCAGCAATGCTGAGAAATTCTGTTTTGGCCTTGGCAAACACCTTCAGGCCTGACAGTGCCATTGAGATGCATACAGTTACTAATCCATTATTGAATTCACTGGCTGGTGATCCCCATCAGGATACTGAGTATATCTATCCCACAGATGTGTTGTTGCCTGGTGTGCAAACAAGTGCAGTTGACCAGTCCCATTTTTCATTTGACATTCATTTTATAATATCAAGTTCTCCATTGAAAATTACTATTTTTGCTGTTTAGCTTAAAAGATATTTTTTGATATTCCCCTTGGACTTATATTTGGCTGGTGCTTCTCTCAATTTTTTTATTCATGTTGATTGGATTTGTATTTGTGTTTTTTCATCTAGTGAATGGACATTATGTTAAAGAAAGATCTACAATTGGGTTAATTGATGGAACTTTGGCACCCCATTCCTCGTCCCACATCATGAAGAGGCACCAGACTTTTGTCAACATCACGACCCGCCCTGTGTTAGATGGAATTAAATGGGATGCTGTAAAATTTCAAATTCATGGCCCTTCAGAGGTTATTAATCTCCCCAATGTACTTCTTGTTTCAATGGGGGATGTTGTGAAAAAAACATATGCTGTGATGATTGGGATGTCCAAGCCGTAGAAGCTCTTTTTTCTCATTTGAAATATTATGCTGCGTGTGATGCTGAAGATTTGTACTTAGACTCTTAGCTAATAATGCAGACTTATTCTGCTACCAGCACTATGGCCATCATTTCCTACATAAAGCAAATACATTTAGAATTGTGGTTAATTATACGCAATGGGAACATTGCCCTGCTCCCATTGAAGGCAGTTTGACAACTCTCTTGAAAAAGTTTATATATTTTACTGATTTTAATCAATCAAATCCTAATTTTAAAATGACTGCAAAGTCCTCTTCCAGAGTTAGACTCACCCATAATAAATTACTTTATTCAAAGTCCTTTATCGATCAATTAGCTATAGGGGCTATGAGAAGTGGAAATATACTATTGATCTTAAATCTGTTTGGGGTTCTAAAAGCTGGCAAGTGCAAGGCACTGAAGCTTTGCATTGTGCATGTCTCATCCCTAACCACATGTTGTTTTTGAACTCTACGATTTCACAAACTACTTGCTTTGGGTTGGCTACATCTAAAAAATAAATGCTCCTTTCATTCCTGAATTGGGGGACTACCCTACATGGCACAATCACACTGATAGGTCCCTAGATGTGTTGCAGTCCTTAATAACAAATTCCTCCTTTAATATTTCCAGCATGGATCCCCAAGGTTGGTTATTATGGCAGAAAAGTTCAGATTCATGCCAACATCGTTTTCTGGGCCTGGCCCCAGGCTATACACAGGTTAAGGGTCCCCCTTTTGAAAACAATCACTTTAGAGTCAGTTAAATTTCATTTGTCCCATTGACTGACAATGTTGATTTGAATGACTTTATTAAGGGCCCTGTAGGAGGCAGGTCCAAAAGATGGGTATATGTGATTTACAATGAAGTTTGGAAATTGTCTCAAATTGAAGCTGCTTCTGGAGTAGGAGCTATTGATCGAGCTAATTTAGAAAAAGTGCTTGCTGTAGTTGACAATGGCATTAATACTATTTCTGCCAGAATTTACACCTTAGATAATATTGTGTCATCTGTTGTAGATATTGTCAAGGATGAAGTGTCTGTTTTGTACCATGGTCAAAGTCAATTACGATCTACAATGCATTTTGCTTGGACTTTACAAACTTTAAAGTCTGGGAACGTGCCCTGGGACTACATGAATACCTCATGAATACTCTTCATGAATTTCTAATTTCTGTCCAAACAAAGCATAGTGGAACCATTTTGTATCTTATTCTAATGTCTCTGTTCTTCATGCAATGCATTGTGATGCTTTCACTCTTCCTGTAAAGAATCCTGGTGTTTTCATTAACTATATAAAGTATTATGATCAGTGTTCACTGTAAGGTGCACGCACACCTTACAGACCCCCGAGCGTGCAGAGTCACAAGGGAAGCACGCACACATCCTGTAAGAGCTTTTGCGCCGCAGCTTTTAAAATGCGAGCAGCACAAAAACTGTAATTTCGTGTTTGCGGGAACATTGATTGGCAAATGGCTCCTGCACTAATGGGCTGTGGCTGCGGGCTGTTTGTGGTCCTTTGTGAAAACATTTGTTAATTGCAGCACTGTCATGCACTGCAAATAACAAACATTTTCACAATAGCTCACAATGGCTCACAATCAGCCCCCAACCGCGCTCCATTAAGAGAAGAAATTTAGCAAGTCCAAAAGCACGACGTGTTACACGTGTTACATGCGAGTGACACTTTCTTTCAAGCAAAATCAAGCAATGAAGATGAGGGAAACATAATTATGAGACATTACACCCCTCAGATAGCTGTCATTTCTTTTATTTATAGGTTTTTCCTCTTTTTCATGGCTGAATTTTACTCAACAGAAAGTGTCATTCATAGTTGTTGAAATGTCATTAATAATTACACTGCAATTATGAAAATGTCACACACAAGCAATCTGAAACCTTGGCAGCTATGTGTAAAGCACATATTGTACTTTTGGGGTTGCTGCAGCCAAGCCTCCTAAAAGTTATACACAGCAGTAGTTGGCTTCCAGATTGTGAGCTGTGCATGGAGATAGAACAAGGCCGCTGCCAGGCTTTGCTGCATGCAGCTAACTATACTTATAATGAGGGTGTTGTCCTCGAGTGAAGAGTTGGATGTCTTGCATGTTCCTGGCCTCCAGCAATTTTGAGGCATCAACTAAAATGTCTAGATATCTCTGGTGATTATTCGTCTTTCTGGAAAGAGATAGAGGTTTGTCTAGTGGAAGTTTTGACTCATCCAAAGGTCGCGCCTTGGGTTAAAATGCCTGCTGCTAAGAACATGTACCATACAGATAACAAAGTGCATAAATGTAAATGGGTCAGTGGGTTTCTGCTTCTGTAAAATGGAGCATTGAGCTATTAACTGTCATCAAACAGCTGTGTGTTAAATGCAAGTATTATGTTAGAGGAATATGTGTTATTGCCGATTCTTTTATTATCCTAATCTTGCCAAAAGGGTTCATTTGAGTAAAAAAAACAATTCTTGTTTTTAAAGAGAACCTCTAACATTGTTACATTTTCAATTCTGAATTCGTACTTTTCCAGAATAAGCACTCAAACTATATTGCCTACTAGTATTGATGACTCCTACACTACACCTTGTAGTCTTGTCTGATGTAACACTTCCAATACACTGATTTACTGAGTGGTGCTACAATACTAAATGAATCAGAGAGCCAGTTCTTCTGGAGACTTGAGTGCCGCTGTTAAAGGGTGCTAGTGAGGGAATCAGTGTTAGAGGTGGCCATTGGGGGGCGACAACAAACATTGTCGCACAGGGCGCCACCATCGTTAAAGGCGGCCCCAGCTGTG
Organism: Lissotriton vulgaris; assembly: GCF_964263255.1. Taxonomy (NCBI): domain Eukaryota; kingdom Metazoa; phylum Chordata; class Amphibia; order Caudata; family Salamandridae; genus Lissotriton; species Lissotriton vulgaris. Next base: position 618,636,486 of record NC_141698.1, read on the forward strand.
CCTAGTTGAAGTTGGCTGCCCAAAGTCCAATTGAACAACCTGTAAAGCTCACGTCGTTCTTTTGGACTTGCTCTATTTCTTTTAGGTAACACGTAAGTTAGAAATCTCTCTGCTTAGCCTAGTGTGCCGCCTGGCTGGTATTTTGTTGCTTCTTTCTGTCTGTACATCCAGATATACAATACAACAAATAACATTACACCTACAGCAGGGAAATCTTATAATGGTACCATCATTGGAGTCTTGTGCTTTTCTAAACCCGAAGTGTACTTGCCTGTGTAACCAATTCTTGTCATGGCGTATATATCTAAATTGCAAACCTGTCATAAGACCCTTAATGTGGCGATTTATGTGTGAACATGTAGTCTTTTCACTTGTTTAAGCATGAGTTTCGAGTGATATTTGGCGCTGCACCCACACGCACTATCTGGTTCCTGACGCACATAACCATGGCTGCAGCGCACAGAGACCCCACACTGCCGCACACAGAGGAAAAAAATTAGAGGGAACATTGATTAGGATGCTCTAATTGTTCCTACAATCATTCTTTCTATTTGTTGTATATTCTTTACCATGCACTGTGTTCCTTCTATACTATTGAACATTATTTCTGATACCAACGCTATCTATACTGTTCATCCTGTTAACTTGTTTTTCTCATTTTTGATGTGAAAAGCAGTAAACACATTACAACTAAATATAACTTACTGAACTTTGTGGGATAATGTAGGTTGCCATATGGCAGCATGGAATTATGCACTAAGGCGATGTTCATAATTCCCAGTTACATTCATACCCTAGCCCACTTTATGAAATACCTTACCATAACTCTTGTCCTAGCCAAAGCAACACCACTTATCTAGCCATGCTACCTTCTTCCTGGCCAGAGACTACTAAAACAAACCTACTGATATCTCCCCCATGTAAAACCCAGAGGCATATGTTACTGATATTATTTGTTTTGTATGTTTTGGTTGTTTGCCGCAATTATGAGCACAAATTTGAAATACATGACTGCACTCATCAGAACTTGAGCACATGAGCACTGCCAGTGTACCTGGTAGGTGAATTACCCCTAACTATTTCTCACATATTTAGTTTTGTTGGAGATGTCAAGATGTAGGGTGGCTGCTACTCACAAAGAGAAATCCCATCACCTTCTTCTTTTTCTGTTGTACGTTTCTTTGTTTCCAGGGCTATACAAAAAGTTTGTCATCTGAGCATCCCCCTGAAAAGTGTACCTATTCATCTGCATGTAGGCAGTGACCTATTCACTGCTTTCTGGGGTGTAGACTCTCCAAGATTAATCTCTCAGGAAGGATCGGTGACCCAGCCTGATTATCAGAACCCTCTGAACTTGTATGATGCATTGATTATGACTAGCCAGTGTCCAACTGCCTGAACCCGGACATATAATTTGGGACTTCTCTCCAGCTTGTTAAACAGTTTTGGAGCTGGATTTGTGTGGACCTTGCTCACATTGGTGTTTCTAGAAAGTGGAGCTTAATGCTGTATGTTCTCTCTGGCGGGAAACACTTCTGAAGGCCCCTACTGAAGATCAACTGGCCTGCCAAGGTTCTGGACTTGTTGATGTAGTAACAAAAGCCAGTCCAATGAGATCAATGACAGGAACATTGTGCTTTAAAGCTCTCTCTACCACTCAGCATAAACTGGAGGAGTGCCCAAGTAATTTATTGCTGCTAAACACGAAATATCTGCTTAGTGATCATAGTCCCTGACTGTACCACCTTTGTTATTTTCCTTCTTGTGGACCCTGTTGTGATTGGGTTTGTCCACCACAAGGTTGCCAGCTAACAAGTTTGAGATAGTTACATTTTGCTTGTATGTTCTTTCTGGGAAGGCCTACAATGTTTCTGTGTGTCAGTCATCTCCCACTGATCATTGAGTTGGCCGTCACTTTTTATTTAACACCTAGTTACATTAAGTAGCAAGAGTGTTGCATTTTAGTTAACCACCACGTTTAACTTTAAACCCCGTAGGAAGGTTTATCTCCCCGGAGTCATTAAAAGTGCTCGCTGAACTTTGGAACACTGTGCGGTACTGTACCTAAACTCAACCTACACAACCTCTTAGATCTTGACTGCTCATGCACTTATACTAGAACAGGCAAGGCGACTCATGGAGGCCAACGTTTTGTCAACGACCAAGAGCTCTCTGCCCTGTTTAGGAGAGACCCCTTGTGTTCTAACTTTTAGTATGCCTAGTGGTCCCAGCAACTTGACACCCCCCCCCCCCCGGAGAAAACCTTTAACAATCAATAGTATCTTATAGAAAACGAATCTCCAATTGTTATAAACATCTAATGTCACAAATCAGTTCCCTTCCTCTATCAACAATCACTGATCTTATTGTGTTGCTGCTTCCTCTTCTCTTGCTCTGAATAAATAACAATCACAAGTATCTCTGTGCGCAACACAGGTATTTTCGACTCATATTGAAACATACTGTTTTTACACAAGATTTGTTTGCTAGTTTCAGATTTGTTTTTACATAGCTTAATTTGATTATATTTACTGCATGTTTTAACCTCTTCCATGCTCATGACGGCCCCGGCAGCCATGAGTCATGATGGGCGTGTGCGCACAACGGCCGGGAGTGGTCCGAGCCACGCCCAGGATTGGAATGTCCCAGCACAGCGGCATAATTCACGCCACAGCGAAGCAGTTAAATATCTCAACACCCTTATGGTGAAACACATTCCACCTCTATGGATGGAGCAGTTTCACGTTCAAGGAATTACCTTAAACTATGTTACAAAAACTGCTAAGTTCAGAAACCTGTCCTGTATCGAGCCATGTTTTGATAAATAGGATCTAGAATAATATCACATTTGCTACATCCCCTAGGGAACAGGGGCTTTCATACCAATGGCATCATGAACCCCTGCTTTAGCAAGTGGGGATGGGTGACACAAAGCAATTGTGTTTAACCTAAATTCCTATTGAATTGTTGTTTATTTCTCCCTTGCCTGTAATTGGAAATGCTGATTTCCAAACAGACACTCAGAAATATCAATAATGGAGCTATGGAGTAAGTGGGAGCAAATGGTATGGAAGTGCAAAAGGAAAAAAGTAGTGAAGGAAGGAGGGCAAAAAAAAAAACAAATGGATGAATAGAAGGATGCTTGGATGGAGAATGGAATGAAGAGTGGACGGATGGATGTGGGAAGTGTGGATACATGGATGAGAGGAAAATATATGAATGACAACAAGGAAGAAGAAAGGATTGGTGAATGGAGATAAAAATAGATAGGCGCAAGGATGGATTGAGCAATGCAATGGATTGGATGAATAGATGGATGGAGGAAGGAAGGAAAGGTGAATGAATGAAAGAAGAGAAAGCAGGAGACACGGATGAATGAATGACAGGAAAATGCAAAGAAGGATGGAGAGCAGGAATGATGAATGCATGGATGCATAGATAAAACCGCAAGAAGGATGAAGGATACATAGATGGATGAGGAAAGAAGGGTTGATAGATGAATGGATGGAGCGAAAGAAGGAAAGAAAAAATTGTTTATGGAGTTTTGGAAAAAGAAAGTATGGAGAGAGTAATAATGATTCATGGATGGATAGATAGATAGATGAAAAAAGGAATAAGGATATAGGGAAGGAAAGATGGATGGATGGATAGGTGAAAAAAGGATAAGCCTTTTCTTTGCATAACTGCCTGTAAAATATGCACATTTAGAGTGTGGCTTATGGATTACATACTGGCGGCATAGCGGAGTAATGTACTTCTGCCATGCCAAGGGTACTCTGCAGACCGAACTTAGAGATGTCCACCTGCCCAGCGGGCATCTTTTGCATTGGCAGGACATGCCAATGCAGGAGAAGTCACAGCGTTTCCTGCATTAAAAGTTTGATGAATGGCTCCATCAGCCTGACAAAGCAGTAGAGCAAGCCTTCAAAATGTTTTCAGTTTCAAAAACAAAATCCCAACTCACGATTTTCTTTTTGAAAATAAAAACACAGTGACCCCTCATCATAGTTGATTCCTCCAATGGTGTGAGGGTCATTTACAAGTGTTCACAGCCCCATGTCACCATGTTTTACTCTTTGGTGAAAGACAGTGAAAACTGGCCATTTAGTTGCATGTCAGCGGCAGAGACAGCCCATGCCACCGACATACTTTAGTTCTGCCAGACTCTAAAGGCCTCATTCATGAGTCTGTGCGTCACTTTTACGCTGCCGGTGCGTCACTTTTTGTGACGCACCAGCAGCGTAAAAAATGTGCCTTGTTGCACCATATTTACAAAGGGACGCATCTAGGTAGACCGCTGCACTACATTATACCTACGCCAGGTATAATGTATGCAGGGGGGGTGTTCTGACGCAAGACAAGGTCATAGAAGTGACGCAGTGAAATCTATAAGATTTCACTGCGCCACTTCTAGGACACAAACGCGTCAATTTCTTACGCCTGCCTCACAGCAGGCGTAATACTGACGCAGGCCCTTTCACATGGGGCTTGCCCCATGTGAAAGGACACATTGCTGGAATTGCGTCACTTTTGTGTACACACTCCAGCAATGCGTCACTTTTGCGCCATACAGATACGTCAGAAATACTGACGTATCTGTAACTCCTTGTGCTATGATGCGTCATACTGTAAAAATGACGCATCATTGGTCTCGCAAGGAGGACGCAGTGAAAAGTGACGCATCGCTGTTTTCACGCAGCGATGCGTCACTTTTCATAAATGAGGCCCTAAATGTGTTGGGTGGAACTTCAATTTGGTGGGGAGGGTACTCTGTTCCCTTTGCAAAAGGATACCCTCCCAGCCAAACTCTAAATCAGATCCAAAGTTTTTGTTGGCTAATTTGTTTGAAAAGATTTCTTTAAAATGATCAGCGTGTCCGAATTTTTTCAAAACTTTCTTTGAGAGTCATTTCTTGAACATAACTGAAAGGTGCAGCCAGGTAGGAAGCCCTTGATAAATGTGATTATTTCATGTGTGGAAAACGTCTATCTTTTTGGCAAAACTCTTCAGTATTGGAGGTGTAGAATGCCCCATATGGTCAAAATGTTTTCCAGATATACTTGGGGGAGAGGAACGACCCTGAATGACTTCACATGTACACAAGGGATTCAGAGTAACAGCACTTGCAACTCTGTCTCAGCCCTGTAGATAGTCCACACATGTTGGTAAAACTAGCGTCTCATTCTAAATTGAAAAACCTTGAGTACAAGGGATGATAGTGTTTGAGGATCTCCTAATAATAAGAAGCTTGCCAGTCTGAAAAATAAGGGATTTAGGATAATATGGAGCTTTAAAAAAGCAGCTTGCAAACAGAAAAACACGAATTTACTGTGATCACTTACTGCTGTGAAACAAACTGATTCACACTATGGTGTTTGGACAACTTGTAGAAGGTAATAACATTTCAAAGACAGGCCAGAATTTGAAAACAGGCTCATTCTTTTGCAGTTGAAAAAGACAATTTTCGTATCTATGATATGCACTGGCACTCTCATCCTTTACCGGTTTCGACTATTTCCCCTCCAACTTTATATCTGGAATTAATATTAGTTTTACAAAATGCCTCCGGGGCGAACTGGGTATTGATCTACATTCATGAGAAGGGGGGTGCTCACAATTTATATGGGCTATTTGTAGTGTGTATGCCTAACGCGCATTAAAGGCTGTTGTAAAGGGAATATTTAGATAGATATATGATGTACACACACTTAAATGTATTTCTAAAATGTATAGCTAAATTGATACACACGGGGAGTAAATGTGATAGAAAATGTGACAGACTAGACCTGCTAACAGGCAGGTTGCAGGTGTTTCACAAGTGCTTTAAAATGATAGTCACATGTTTTTTTTTTAATGTCAGGTCGGATGTTTGCTCTCTGTCTCTGTCTCTCTCTCTCTCTCATTCTCAAAATTCACTATTACTTTAACAGGACTGGACTGACAGAGGCAACTTTAATGCACAAGTAACTGGTAAGTATAGATCATTTATTTCACTTAGATTAAGGGAAGTAGTAAGTATAGGGTACAAAGTTATATTTGAATAATATTCACAAAGATATTTGCGCACCTGAGCTGAACGTGAGTGTTCAAATACATTTATTTAAAACGAATTTTGTTGCTCCTAAAATGTCTCTTTCTACTCCTAAATGGATTTACCTATGCATAAAAATGCAGCATTTGTTTGTATTTTAATGAGTGAGAAAATCAGCTCACAGATTACACAGATTACTATCGTGCTTGTTTCACCCCTGAGGCGGAAGCCGGGGGCTCTACTTGCTTTTCTCGATCTATTTTTAACTGACTGTGAAACTAAACTTTTATTATTTGCGCCGTTTCTCTCTACAAGCAGATTACTTACTTGTGGGGAATCTTATTGATAGATTGTTGAGCTTGCCAAACCTCCAACCCCGATCCCCGTGCAGCCGAGTAGGGGCTGTCGCTGAGGGACAGAGAGAGGGCTTACAGCCATTCATAGACGCCATCTTGAGAGGGCTAAGGGGTTTGCAGTCTAGCTGCAGGACGCCTCCCGCCCTCCTGCGGTATTTAAATTGCCACAACCTGCAGTACGTTTGATTACTATCGTGCTTGTTTCACCCCTGAGGCGGAAGCCGGGGGCTCTACTTGCTTTTCTCGATCTATTTTTAACTGACTGTGAAACTAAACTTTTATTATTTGCGCCGTTTCTCTCTACAAGCAGATTACTTACTTGTGGGGAATCTTATTGATAGATTGTTGAGCTTGCCAAACCTCCAACCCCGATCCCCGCGCAGCCGAGTAGGGGCTGGCGCTGAGGGACAGAGACAGGGGCTTACAGCCATTCATAGCCGCCATCTTGAGAGGGCTAAGGCGTTTGCAGTCTAGCTGCAGGACGCCTCCCGCCCTCCTGCGGTATTTAAATCGCCACAACCTGCAGCACGTTTGATTACTATCGTGCTTGTTTTACCCCTGAGGCGGAAGCCGGGGGCTCTACTTGCTTTTCTCGATCTATTTTTAACTGACTGTGAAACTAAGCTTTTATTATTTGAGCTGTTTCTCTCTACAAGCAGATTACTTACTTGTGGGGAATCTTATTGATAGATTGTTGAGCTTGCCAAACCTCCAACCCCGATCCCCGCGCAGCCGAGTAGGGGCTGGCGCTGAGGGACAGAGACAGGGGCTTACAGCCATTCAAAGCTGCCATCTTGAGAGGGCTAAGGGGTTTGCAGTCTAGCTGCAGGACGCCTCCCACCCTCATCTGCACCATATAAATTCCATGTGTCCCTTCTTGGGCGCAGCGGGCGCGCCGGCGGCGCGCCAAAGGCAAGCCTGTCTGCGCCCGACCGGGACCAGGGGCCACCTACCCTGTATGTCTTCAGCGACAGAGGCTAATATATAATAAGGATTCCCTGTTCCAACTGCGTCCCCCAACACTAACATGCTGCCATCACCACCTTCACCCCTTGGGGATCCCTCATTCTTGTCCTCACTGTAAGTCTGAGTTAATTAACCCATCGACTATTATATGTTTCTTCTTAACTGCAGATCGCTTCCTAAACATAGCCTAGAGATATCTTTGTTGTTGGAAGAATACACCCCGGATGTAGTTTTTTTAACTGAGACTTAGCTCACCCAAGACTCCCAGTATGACGTAGCACAAGCCCTTATTCCTGGCTATCAGATAGCCCGATTAGATCGTCCGCAGGGCAAAGGCGGAGGGCTCGCGATCATTTATAAGGACATCTATGTATGTCGATGCCTAACGGAGTCTATTGCTGACTGCGAAAGTCTCCCCTTTGTTATTGAATTTTCACCCAATACCAGCTTCTCTGGCATTCTTATCTACCGTCCCCCTGGCCCTATAAAACAATTTCAAACGGATCTTCCATCTGTTGTGGCAGAACTGGTTACATCTCCCTCAAATTTTACACTACTCGGAGATCTTAATATCCATTTTGATAATACTTTAGACACTATCGCCATAGGAATGACAGCCAGCTTAGCCGTTAATCAATTAGAGCAACTTGTCCTGGGTTCAACGCACATCAAGGGTCATCTTTTGGACCCAGTATTTAGTAATAGTAAACATCTAAAAGTGGGCAGTATCAGCCATCTTCCTTGGACTGATCACTTTTTGATCCCTTTGATCTGGACCACTCCTAAACCTCCATCCTCTATGCCCCTTCCACGTACAACTCGAAATTGGTCCAAGGTCAATACAGATAAATGGACCAGCATTCTCACTGCCACTAGCCCCTCATTCTCTTGTGACCCTTGTGCCAATAATAGGCTATTTAACAACTGAATAACAAGCTCCCTGGACTCCGCACTTCCTTTTCGAGCCTTTGGCACAAAAAGGAAACAAAAAACAGCACCCTGGTATTCAGAAGAGCTCAGGGAAAAAAAAGTATTTGCAAAAGATTAGAAAGGAAGTGGCGCATGTCCTACAACTCCACGGACAAAGCGACCTACAGGGAAGCCATTAGGACCTATAAAAATGAAATAAGAATTACACAGTCTACATACTACACTGAAAAGATTAGATCGGCCAAGTCCAAGCCTAAAGAGATCTATCAGATAGTCAAAACACTGACCAGGCTGCCATCTCCGTCGATAGGTAATGACAATTCATCCTCTCGATGTGATGAACTGGCTAATTCTTTCTTTTTGAAAGTAAACACAATTTATCTCTCATTTTCTGATCCAGATGTAGAATTGTCCACTCAAAAATCGGATATATCCATAGAGCTAGAGGCCTCCTCTCAAAAAAACTATCTGGACCATTTTCCTATGCTGCATCTTGACACTCTTGAGCCCTTAATAAATCTAATAATATCGGGCTCTCCATGTGACCCTGCTCCCCCTGGCATGCTGATCCCAGCCAATAAAGCTATCCTTCCCACACTTATGGAGTTGTTGAACTCTTCCATGGTAAGTGGGACAGTGCCACAGGCCTGGAAGCATGCCATGGTTCGAGCATTGTTGAAAAAACCCACTCTTGATCCGACGAACTTTAATAACTATCGTCCAATATCACTTTTCCCCTGGGTAACCAAGATCTTAGAGAAACATATTAACATCATTGTAACTCAGTTCTTCGAGCACAACCATCTGCTCGACGTTTCCCAGACAGGCTTCCGCCCAAAACACGGCACAGAGACTGCCTTGCTGGCTGTGACAGAAGAGACAAGGCGGATTCTCGATCAGGGAGGGTCAGTGGCAGTGATCCTCCTTGATCTGAGCGCTGCCTTTGACACGGTAAATCATAAAATACTCTTAAACCGTCTCCTCGACTTGGGAATATCGGGAGAAGCTCTGGCTTGGTTCAGGTCTTTCTTAAATGATCGAACCTTCCAGGTCTTTGAAGGTACATCGGTCTCTTCTAGCAAGCCACTGGGATGTGGGGTGCCACAGGGCTCCTCCCTGAGCCCTACTCTCTTTAATGCCTACATGAGACCGCTGGCCGGGATTGTGCGTCCGCATGGTATTAACATCATTACCTATGTGGACGACACCCAGCTAGTGGTCTCTCTTGTGCAAAAGAGAAGCCACCTACCACAGTCCAACCTAACAACATGCCTGGAACAGGACAAGAGTTGGATGACAAAGTCCTGTATGAAGCTCAATGATGATAAAACGGAGCTTATGCTCCTAGGCCCCCCAACTCCTTCCCTCTTAGAGTTGTTATGGCCTCTGAGCATGGGCACAGCCCCCACCCCAAGAGACAACATCAAAAGCCTTGGGGTGTGGATGGACAAATCATTGACCTTCGACACGCAGGCAACCAAAGTTTCAGCGACCTGTTTTGGCCTCCTGAGGATGGTTAAAATAATCCTTTCACTTCTTCCCTTTGAGGCCAGGCAGATAGTTGTACAGGGCTTAATTCAATCTCGCCTTGATTTCAACAATGCCCTATACCTGGGGGCGCCGGAGTACACTTTACAAAAACTGCAGCGCACCCAAAACTGTGCAGCTCGCACATTGCTTGGCACCCCTCTCAGAACCTCAATAAAATCTGGCTTAAGAGCGTCGCATTGGCTCCCCATTAGAGAGAGAGTCAAGTTTAAGTCTATGTGTATCGCACATCAGGCTTATTGGAAATCTGGCCCAGAAATCAGCCACTCTTTGGTATAACCATACCAACCCACCAAAGTCCTCCGCTCCTCACATGCTTTCTTAGCCCAAGTTCTGAGGATTTATAGAGCGAGGGCTGGAGGTCGATCCTTTGCTTATAAAGCCCCTAAACTATGGAACGCTCTACCCCTCCATCTTAGAGCTGACTCCAACCTGTTGAGCTTTCGCAAACAGCTCAAAACTTTCCTTTTTAATCAATAGGGTCCTCCCTTCTCTTTTTTTCTGAAGGCATTGGTTGTAGTCTTAGCGCCTGGACGCCTCAGGGCAGCTGTTAGCGCTTAATAAAGCTGGTTTTAATTTAATTTTCATTCATTTCAGAGCTGTGTGGTGAATGCCAGCCTTAGAAGGAGAACACAAACAGTTTAGGGTATATCCAAACCTAATGAAGGCACATTCTCACTGAGGATATAGCAGTGATTTTCTTAATAATAGCTGGTGTATTTTGGAAGTGTTGGGGCCCCTAGAAGCCTAAAAGCACTCTGCCTCGGTCCTTGCCAATCCCTTCAAAGGATTTCAAATCGCACATCCACACTCAGACACGCACACAGACCCATGTGCACACACACACATATTTAAACACACGAACAGGATAAAAGAAAACATACAGAAATACAGTTGCAGGTACGCACAACAGAAAGACTGTCACACAGACATGCACATGCGCACCTCAGCAGTGGTGGCTGCCTCTGAACAGGGTGGTGGAGCTGGGGGAGGGATGAAAAAACATAAAAAATAAACTTACCTTCTTCGCCGCCGCACAGCTCACCTCCGTCCTCACTCTGCAGCACTGGAAGCACCCAGGCTCACCCAGACAATCACAACGCTGCACTAGAAGCGTTGTGACTGGTCTGAGCTGCCTGTTTGGCAGCTCAGGTATTACCTGGGAGGCTGGGAATTACACAGCCCAGTGGAGAACATGCTAAGTACGCATGACTGGCCTGCCAAGCTTTCATGTGCACTTAGGGAGTGCAAACCACTCCTGCTCCCTCTGACGGCAGGGAGTCCAGCCCCGCCCCACGCCTAACATGGTTTTGAATGGCACACAAAAATAAAATGATAACACATTCTTATTATCATAATTTTCTTATTCTTTTGCACTGCTCAACGAGCCGTGAGGCAACGCTCCTCCGTCATAGTGGAAGAACCGCCACTGCTCCACAGCACACAGACAAACGCACACTTAGGGTGCTAAACCCAAAAATATACCTGGGACAGACCCATGATTTATGACTCCTTGTACATCTACAGTATACATGCAGCAGGCCAACGAGCTTCCACCCAATCAGAAGCTGGAATAGGTTTTAAGGAATCGAGGTAGACCTGTTTTTCTCTATTCCAGCTTCTGACAGAGCAAACAAGCATGTGATTGACAAACCCTGAAGCTCCATTATCTGACATGCTGCACTGTGTGACACTAATGAAGCATATCAGATATGTAATGTGCCAGTGTGAGACCTAAGTGTGGCAGCCCCTGCCAGACACATGCACAATCCAGCTTGTGGAGCATTCATTTGCTGACCAGGTAATATAACAGCTTTTACATGCAAACGATCATGAGATTGTTTGTTTTCACATAAATGCTGTTAGATGCCAAGCAATAGCGGTAGATCGAGGCAGTGGGTAAATGCCCTTGTGCCCTCTAAGGGCATCTTCCATTGCATTTACTTCTGTCAAAAGGAAGGAATAAATTCATATCAAGAGTGACACTGGTGAGGAAATACCAAAAATGTATGGCAGGTATTGTATAATAATGGCACATGCAGAATATGTGTTCCTGTGAAACTCTGTCAACCGCTAGTCAGTTTGCGGTCTGACCTTCCAATTATGATGTCAGCGGTAGGAATGTAAACCAGTCAGTCATTCCAACTCTGTTTTGACCGGCTCTCAGAGTATTCCTGTTGGTTGGAACTGCACCGTAATCCCCTATGGATGGAGTTTCCCCTATTGGGATTACGATGTCGGTTTCCGACAGCCTTTCTGTGTAGACCAACCCAGAACAGCTGTCGGAAAGCAACTTTGGGGTCCTCTAACAGGACCCCCTTGCCTCCACAGACTATGGTTGGTGTTCGAGTGGGTACATAGGGTAACCCCCTGTAAAACCCTATACTGTGTGGCAGGCACCATGGGGTGCCTGCCACAGGGTGCAGGGTTTTAAACATCCCTATTTCTCTGTAGAAGCCTGGATTATGGCCGGTTCGGCATAAAGCAAGCTGCACTAGGGAACAGTGGGAATCCGACTGAACAGTGTTCGGTCTCATCGTAATCAGGTGATCGCAACTGCCAACCTCAGGTCGGTCGGTCCCAAGTCTGAAGCGGGGTCGGTCGGAGGCAACTCCGACCAACATCATAATAAATCCCTCCGGGTACATTTATATTAATATGTATCTACACTTACATATACATTATTTTCCTGTTGGAAGCAATATCATGCATAATATGATAAAAACAGTTGAATGTAACCAATACATTTAACACCATAGCTGCTTCGAACGTTCCACGCCAGTGCGGAAACTTCGAAGAAACGGGCGGGGTCGCGTCAGCTGTTGGCCATTTGCAGCACCAGCCAGGTAGTGCTCGCGACGGCCAACGGCTGACAGGAGCACTTAAAGGGTTAAGAAGGCAGTAGTATCAACAGGCCAATTATTTCGGTTTCTAGGACATATTTAAGCTGCAAACAATGCCCAATATTGCATTCAAAGGTATGCTTCCATTTTTGATAGGCTATATGGTTATAGTTATGGCCAGCAGTTCTAAGAGGCAGAGCTTGCCCTTCAGTGGCACATTTTGTTGGCCTGCTTTTCTTGGCCAGGATAAAAAGATCCGTGAGAAAACCTACAACAAATGATTACATTGCTCTGGCCTTTACAATACAAATGCTATAACATAATGGATGGAAGAACAAATGTAATGAGACATTGTTTCGGTATAAACTGCAATTCCTCCATTTGATAATGAGGCAAGAACAGTTACTTTAATGGTACAAACCAGTGTTTGTGCAGTGGATGAGTGAAGCACCGATCAGAGGTTAATTGGGCTCTCATTTTCAAGTGCAAATGATTTTGTGGACCATGTCCCGCGTGCAGACATACAGGACTTGTGCACTGCAGAGTTTTTGATCAGTATGATTAGTTTTTGAAAAATGCAGCCATAGACTTCGAGAGAATGCATTAATAATGGTGCCAAAACACAGTATAAATTTCTGATCACCTAACCCATAAAGCTCTGGGAAATCAAGACGCTACGAATTCCAAACACTTCCAATGCTCCTTCAGGATGTAGTGGGGCATTGGAAAGTTAGGAACCCCCATTTAGATCATGATGTGATGGAGGGCTAGTAATGGCTGGTGTATGACTTCTGCTTTAACGTTCTAATGTTTCTCTGTTTGTCCTTGTTCAGTTAAGAACCTTCTGCCCTTCGATGTAGAAATCTTCAAGCGTTTTAGCCCTTATGTTTCAGTCTATTGTTGTTTTCAATGCCCTCTGTTCTGTGACAGGCATTGGCCTGATACTCTGGACTGAAATTACATTTAACATCCGGTATCACCCTCATTACCAGGCTACAATTATTTGAAAGAGCGGAGGGTGCGATTAAAAAATTTCAAGAAAATAATACAGTTTATAATAAATATGCAGAATTAAAGTAAAGAAACGAAAATACGTTTAAATTCAAACAGTGAGCCAGTCAACCATATTTAATTGTACTAGGTCTCATATGGTTAAAGCATGATTGCCTGAAAAGCTAAATGACTAGAAATGCTTAGAGATGCTGAACATTTTAATTTATTTACATTTCCATGAACACATTTTTTAAATAAATAATAGTTGCATAGATGCTCTCATTTAACTTAGCAAAATGCTTCTACTGAACACAAAGAGCAGTGTTAACACATGATTAGAAATTGTCATTTAGTGAAGTAATTATGAAAAACCTCATATAAAAATGAAGCATTTAAACTGAACTTTACAGTTTAATCATACTGGGGGCCCTATTTATGAAGTGATTTGCAACATGTTTGTACCTCGCAATGTGGTACATGCACGTCACAACCCCAAAATGTGATTTATCAAGCCACGCAAGGCCGCTTTGATGGCCCTGAGTGACTTCATAAATCAAAAGTAACGCAATGTGGTGCAAATTGTTGGGTGCATTACTCTGACCTGGGAAGGTGTTCCATGGGCATTGTGTGAGTGTTCCCAAGCAACTCCCATGGATTGTGACACATTCCCAGATGTACCTTCACTGGTAGAACAGGGATGGCACCAAAAAGATATGACTTCCCAGGGGAGTCATAACGAGGGGAAATATCTTGTTACTTCCTCTTTCTATGTGTCAATCAATCAATCAATCAATCAATCAATCAATCAATCAGGACATTTGTTAAGCGCGCTACATACCCGTGAGGGTCTCAAGGTGCTTGGGGAGGGGGGGGGGGGGGGCGTTGCTGCTACTGATCGAAGAGCCAGGTCTTGAGAAGTCTTCTGAAGGCCAGTAGATCTTGGGTCTGCCATACGTTGGTGGGGGGCGTGTTCTAGGTCTTGGCGGTGAGGTGGGAGAAAGATCTGCCGCCGGCAGTTGTTCTTCAGATGCGGGGGACTGTGGCGAGGGCGAGGCTGGTGGAGCAGAGCTTGTGGGTAGGGGTGTAGAAGCTGAGTCGCCTGTTGAGGTACGCTGGGCCGGCGTAGTGGAGGGCCTTTTGTGCGTGGTTGAGGAGCTTGAAGGTTATCCTCTTGTTGACGGGGAGCCAGTGTAGGTCTCTCAGGTGGGGTGTGGTGTGAGTGCGACGGGGGATGTTGAGGATCAGTTGTACCGAGGCATTCTGCATGCATTGCAGTCGTCTCAGGAGTTAGGTTGACGTTCCTGCGTGGAGTGCGTTTCCGTAGTCCAGCCTGTTGGTGACGAGGGCCTGGGTGACTGTTCTTCTCGTTTCGGTGGGGATCCACATGAAGATCCTGCTAAGCATTCGGAGGGTGTTGAAGCAGGAAGAGGAGACGGCGTTGGTCTGTTTAGACATGGAGAGGGTGGAGTCGAGGATGACCCCCAGGTTGCGTGCATGGTCGGTGGGTGTCGGGGCTGTTCCCAGTGATGTTAGCCACCAGGAGTTGTCCCAGGCTAAAGGGGTGGAGCCGAGGATGAGGAGGACCTCCGTCTTTTCCGAGTTTAGCTTCAGTCGGCTGTTCTTCACCCATTCGGCGACGGCCTTCATTCCTTCGTGGAGGTTGGTTTTGGCATTGTAAGGGTCTTTGGTGAGGGAGATGATCAGCTGGGTGTCGTCGGCGTAGGAGATGATGTTGAGGTCGTGCTGTCTGGTGACGTGGGCGAGGGGTGCCATGTAGATGTTGGGCTTAGGAAAGAGCCCTGGGGTACGCAGCAGAGGATCTTGGTGGCAGTGGAGAGGAATGGTGGGAGGCGGACGCACTGAGTTTTGCCGGAGAGGAAGGATGTGGTCCAGTCCAGGGCTTTCTCTTGGATCCCAGCGCTGTGTAGGCGTGTTCGTAGTGTGCGGTGGCAGACCGTGTCGAAGGTAGCTGACAGGTCCAGGAGGATGAGGGCTGCTGTTTCCCCTTTGTCGAGCAGGGTCCTGATGTCGGTGGTGGCGGCGATGAGAGCGGTTTCGGTGCTGTGGTTGTTGCGGAAACTGGACTGGGATGGGTCCAGGATGTTGTTGTCCTCAAGGTCTCGGGTCAGTTGTTTGTTGATGATTTTCTCGGTGACCTTCACCGGGAACGGGTGCAGGGAGATGGGACGGAAGTTCTTGAGGTCCTTGGGGTCTGCCTTGGGCTTCTTGAGTAAAGCGTTGATCTCTGCGTGCTTCCAGCTCTCCGGGAAGGTTGCTGTCTTGAAGGAAATGTTGATAGCTTTCTGGAGATGGGCAGCAATGATTGTGCTGGCTTTGTTGAAGACGTGGTGTGGGCATGGGTCAGGCGGGAATTCAGAATGGACGGAGTTCATGATCTTTATGGTGTCATCGTTGTTGATGTTGGGCCAGGCAATCAGGTGGCTAGTGGTCGCAGGGGTGGAGGTCTCGGTGGTTGGTGGGGGAGTCGTGGCATTGAAGCTGTCGTGGATGTCGAAGGGGGGATGTCGTTGGTGTTGGACCTGGGGTTGGAGAGTTCCTTCACGATGATGAAGAGCTCTTTGCTATTGTGTGTGTTGTTATCCAGGTGGTCCTTGAAAGCGGTCCTCTTGGCGGTTCTGATGAGTTGATGGTGTCTGTGGGTGGTGTTCTTGAGGGCTGTGTATTTGTCTGGTGATCATTCGTCGAGCCAGTTCTTCTCCAATTTCCGGCATGTACGCTTGGAGGCCTGGAGGTCTTCAGTGAACCAGGTGGTTTTCTTGCTGGTGTGGCTGTTGGAGGATGTCTTGAGCGGAGAGAGAGTGTTGGTGCAGTCGTCGATCCACAGTCGGAGGTTGAGGGCTGCGGTGTTGGGTTCGTTGGGGTCAGTTGGTGGGCTCTGGGAGAGGGTGGTGACTAGCTGCTCTTCAGTGACTTTGCCCTTGCAGCGACAAGGCATCTGTTGGGTGCAGTGGTGTGTGGTGGGCTTCCTGAAGGTGAAATGGACGCAGCAGTGGTCGGTCCAGTGGGGTTCGGTGGTGTGGTTGAAGGGGACTTGCAGAGAAGATTTTGTCAAGTATGTGACCGGCGGCGTGGGTGGGTGTTGTCGCAAGCTGTCTGAGTCCAAGGTTGGCGAGGTTGTCGATCAAGGTGGCTGAGTTGACGTAGTTGTTGTTCTTGAGGTGGAAGTTCAGGTCCCTGAGGAGGGTGTAGTCTGTGAAGGCAAGGGTGTGGATGCCGATGAGGTCGGCGATGGAGTCGCTGAACTGTGGTCTGGGTCCAGGGGATCTGTAGATGAGGGTTCCTCTGAGGTCGGTGTTGGGGTCGGTGTGGATCTGGAAGTGCAGGTGTTCGGCGGTGCTGAGGGTGCCGTCGGTGTAGTCGAGACTCTGAGGGTGTTCTTGTGGACGATGGCAATTCCACCTCCTACTCCGTTGGGGCGGTCTCTGCGGGAGATCTTGTAGCCTTCCGGGATGGCTATGGCGATGTCGGGTGCTGAGGCGGGGTTCAGCACCCGACATTTTGCAGCATATATAGATAAGGGAATATGCCTCTGAGGATTGTTTTTGTTATGGTATGTTATGTTATGTTAAAAAAGCTTATACCGCGCACGTACACCGAAACGGTTTCTTGGCGCTCATAACAGACATAGCGGACGAGGGCAGGTGGTTACTCAAAGGCAGCTTTGAAGAGATAAGTTTTTAAAGTCTTACGGAAAAGCTCATAAGAAGAGCAGTGACGAAAGGAGGAAGGGAGAGAGTTCCAAAAGGAAGGGCCAAGAAAAGAGAAGCGCAGGCCGCCATGTTTCTTACGGCGGTTGGATGGAATGCACAGAAGATTGTCAGCAGAGGAGCAGAGGTTGCGTGTTGGTAGATACCGCTTTAGCTTGGAAGAGATGAAAGCGGGTGCACAGTTATGGAGAGATTTGAAAATAGTGCATCCGAGTTTGAAGGAACACCGTTTGGCCACTGGAAGCCAGTGAAGGCTCCTCAAAAGAGGGGAAACATGCTGGTGTTTAGGTTGGTGGAACACCAAGCGAGCGGCCTGGTTTTGAATTAGTTAGAGTCTTTGGAGCTGGTAGGCAGGAATCCCCACATATAAGATGTTTGCAAAGTCAACCCTGGAGATGACCAAAGCCAAGACGACTAAAATGAGAGCCTCTCTGGTGAGAAATCGACAGATCTTACGGATCCTGCGCAGCTGAAAGAAGCAGGAAGATGTTACAGCCGCGATCTGCGATTTCATAGATAGATCATCAGAGGTGACCACTCCAAGGCTTTTCACAGAGCTGACCGGGCGAGGGGGAATGCCAAGAGAGGGGTCCAATAATTGTCATCCCAAGGATTGGTCGGGCCACCCACCAGAACAAGTTCCGTCTTTGACGGATTCAGCTTGAGCTGGCTGTGAGCCATCCAATCAGAGATGTATAGCATAATGGTTTGGAAATTAGTGCGGGAAGAAGGTGAGGTATCCAAAGGAAAGATCAACTGCAGATCATCTGCGTAATTATAGATAGTGGCAGGGGAGTGGTGGAGAGAAACCATAAGGGGTTGCATGTATAAATTAAAAAGGAGGGGGGATAGAGCCGAGCCCTGAGGGACACCACAGGAGAGGGGGGAAAGGGGAGCAGAGAAGGTGGAGAGGTGAACTGCCTGGGAGCGGCCGTGAAGGAAAGATCGAACCCAGTCAAGAGCTACGCCCTGAATGCCGGCATTGGTGACACGGTCGATCAGTATGGTGTGATCGACCGTGTCAAAAGCCGCCGACAGATCCAACAGTACGAGGGTTTGAGGAATGTTGTTGTCAGCTCCTGTTCTTAAGGTGTCCATGACTGCCGCGATCACCGCCTCGGTGGAATGGAGGGGGCGGAAACCAGCCTGTTGGGGGTCCAAGAAAGATGAGTTCTCAATAAAAGTGCTCAGACACCGAGTTACATAAGTCTCTAAGATCTTTCCCAGGAAAGGGAGAAGAGAGATGGGTCTATAGTTGCTCAAAACTAGAGGGTCTGCGTTGGGCTTTTTCAAAATGGGTAGCACCACGGCCTGCTTGAAGGAGTCTGGGACGACTCCAGTGGCTAAGGAGGTATTGAGAAGGGCCAAGGCAGGATCAGGGCAGGTCAGAAAGATTTTTGTAAGAATGTGGGGGGGCAGCAGTCTTTGGGAGACCCGGAACTAACTTTGTGCAGGAGGCTGTGGAATTCGGTGATGGAGATTGGAGGAAATGTATTAAATTGCTGGGGGTTTTCAGAGGGGAGAGAGAATGAATGGGAGGGAGAGGGTGGAGAGATATTGTTTTTGATCGTGGAGATTTTATCCTGGAAGAAGGCATTGAGCTCGTCACACAAGGCCTGAGTGGGCATGGGGGGGAGAGTGACGCGATCGGGAAGGGAGAGCTCATTGACAATCGAGAAGATGTCTTTAGCTTTGGAGGCCGACTCCAAGATTTTGCGGGAGAAGTAGGATGTTTTTGCCTCTAATATAGAAGATTTATATTTGTTCAGTAAAATCGTGAATTCTGTTTTAAGTAAGGGATCATACTTATGACGCCAGCGGCGTTCGGCTTGGCGGAGGGCCAGTTTGTCAAGTTTTAACTGGTCGGTAAACCATCGCTGGGCGTCATGGGGGCGCATAGCTTTTATAGTTTTTAGAGGAGCTACAGAGTCGGAGGCTGCCATCAGCCAAAGCTCAAGAGTAGAGGCTTGGTGGGAGGCTGATCCGGAAGTTGATGGAACTGAGGCTGCCAGAAGGGAGTGTAATTCAGTTAAATTGGCATTCTTCCAATTGCGAGCTGAGATGTTGGCAGGGAGCGGGGCCGATGGGAGATGGAAAGATCAACTGAAAAGGAGATAAAATAGTGGTCTGACCAAGTACAGGGGGTTATCAATGGAGGCGAGATGTCTAAGTTAGCCGTCCAGACCTGATCTAGTATGTGGCCCTTGCAGTGGGTAGGCGTTGAAATCAGTTGCCGACAGTTCATGCTGGTTAAAGTTTCTGAGAACTGCTCGGACAGTCGGCTTTCTCGAGGGTCGGTGGGCCAATAATTAAAGTCGCCCAAAATGATCACTTTGGCATGGTTAATAAGAATCTGGGAGACGAGGTCCCCAACTAGTTGTGGGAAAGAGGGCATGTAGATAGGGGGTCTGTACATGAGAACACAGGTAAGAGAGGTCCTGGTCAAGCGAAGTTGGATGACAAGAGTTTGAGTGTTAGGGATGGGAGTGCAGTCTAAGATGGAAAAGATGTGTTCTTTGCGAATGATGGCTGCAACTCCACCACCAACTTGTCCCCCAGGGCGGTTAACTTGTAAAATATAGTAACCGTTGGGAGTACCGGCCAGGATATCGGGTACAGAGTCATCTGTCAGCCAGGTCTCGGAAAGGAAGAGGATATCTACATTGCTGTCATCAAGTAAACGGTGGATTTCTAGTTGATGTTTCACCATGGAACGAGTGGTGAGGTAAAGGAACGTTAGGGAGCGTGTGTCTGGCTTGGGAGAGGTGGAGAGCGGGAGTCCGGGAGTAGGAGCAAGTCCCAGCAGAGAGGGAGTTACAGTGCATGGAGTGGTCGAAATACCGCACTCCTGGGCCATCCTAATGGCGCGGAGCGGTGAAGGAACAGCATGTTGCAGAGTACGTAACTCTGCAGGCGGGTACGTGAAGGTTTGGGCAGGGTGTAAGGCCGCAGGTCGCGGCCGGCCGCGGATGGGCGCAGACGGGCTGGACTTAGGCGCGACTTCGGCGCGAAGTCGGCGCTCCCGCTGCGCTCGTCCGCTGCGCTTCCGCCATATCGTCATTTTATGGAGATCGGCGTTTAACCACTAGACCGCTAACCTGCGCTGGGTAAGGCAGGGCGGAAGTGGTGAAGAGAAGGCGGAGAATGGCGCTCTGCAGTTCGACCCTCCGCACAAACGGCACTCAGCCGGGGCGGAACGGGGCCTGGAGCGTAAATAATGCAGGTGAGAACTCTCACTAACAAATATTAACAATTGCAACAATTGCCGTTAAAATTGCAGTTTTAAAATAAACACAACAGTAAATGCGGAGAACCGCTTTAAAAAGCTTTTAGTAAGCTTAACAGCGTTAGAGGAGAGATTAGGTATAACAACACATCTGCAGCCTAGATCGCCGCGTCTGTCAACTGTTACCCTCGTTAGCGCGATAGATATACTTCCTAGTCAATAGCCACTAGACCGCTAACCTGCGCTGGGTAAGGCAGGGCGGAAGTGGTGAAGAGAAGGCCCATTTTGTACCCATTTCTACACAAAAACAATCCTTCTTAAAACAGAGGCACCCTTGCACCATGGTGCAAGGGTGCCTGCATTGGTGCTAGGCAGCCAAAACAATGCCAGCACAGGAGCAAAGGAAGGAATGCATCATAATCTTTTAAATGCATAACATTCCTGCCCTTTTCCTGTCATACTGTTAAAGATTGCAGGGATCTGTTAGCATGAGCTGAAAGCCATTTTGTACTTGGCAGCCATCTTAGTTAAGTAAGAACAAATGGGTAGGGTGAGGGTCCTAGGGAAAGTTTAGAGACCAAGCACAGTTACAATCCTCAAATAGTACAAATAAAGAAAACACAAAGTAACTGTGGGTCTAAATACCGGTTGTTAAAAGTGTCTGACCACCAACTCAATCCAAACTAAAGCTTAGCCTCAGCCGATAAGTGATACTTCCAGAGTGTAAAAGTACCCATCAGTTATCGTATGGCGCCGCCCTTGTCATCACTTGGGACTCCTTACACCAAGGAGAGCACTCTTGCATCCATATTGGGTGTGAAAAATCTAAATGGATGCCCCAGTGTAACTAAGGGTGTATGGAAGGTAACCTTATACTGATAACTGTAAAGCAGTGCGTGAAAGGGTGTGTGAATAAAGTGAAAAGGAATAAAATTGAAGAGTAGGGAGGAAAGGAATTTATTAGATACCTCTCACACTTCCAAAGATTAAAACCAGTGCGGGAGCATAGTAGTTTTAACAAATAGCTACTATATAGGTTGAATAGGTCGACATGTTTCAGCAGTATGTGGACCCTGCCAGGTGTCCGCTGCTTTCTTCAGGACCAGACTTCGCCACTGCATTAAGGTGAAAAAGAATAAGAAAAAACAAGTGTAATATAATCCTATTATGTCACCTGGACGTCATGGATTGATTTGTAATAGTCCTCCACAATTCTATTAGGTAGGACGTGGGTGCTACGCCTCACCTGGCCGCGACTCAGGTAGGAAGAGCACCGCTCTGCCTGTCGATACTCCGAGCATCCCTCTGGGCCCTCTCCCCGAGACTATTACAAATCCATGACGTCCAGGTGACACATTTGGATTAAATTACACTTGTTATTTTCTTATTATTTTTCACCTTAATGCAGTAGCGAAGTCTGGTCCAGAAGAAAGCAGTGGACACCTGGCAGGGTCCACATACTGCTGAAACATGTCGGCCTATTCAACTTATATAGTAGCTATTTGTTAAAACTACTATGCTCCCGCACTGGTTTTAATCTTTGGAAGTGTGAGAGGTGTCTAATAAATTCTTTTCCTCTCTACTCTTTAATTTTATTCCTTTTCTCTTTATTCACACACCCTTTCACGCACTGCTTTACAGTTATCAGTATAAGGTTACCTTCCATACACCCTTAGTTACACTGGGGCATCCATTTAAATTTTTCACACCCAATATGGATGCAAGAGTGCTCTCCTTGGCATAAGGAGTCCCAAGTGATGACAAGGGCGACACCATACGATAACTGATGGGTACTTTTACACTCTGGAAGTATCACTTATCGGCTGAGACTAAGCTTTAGTTGGGATTGAGTTGGTGGTCAGACACTTTTAACAACCGGTATTTAGACCCACAGTTACTTTGTGTTTTCTTTAGCCATCTTAGTTAGCCATGTGCTTGCCATGTGCCATTTTCCCTCTTCGAGAGTCTTGCACATGCTCAGAGGGGCCTAGCTAGTAAAATGCACCTGTCCTTATGTTATAACTGTCAGGCTATTCTTACTGATGTGCTAAGTTTGGTCTCTCCTCCCACTTTGTTGAGCAAGCAAATTTGTATACCCATATTAGTCATTTTGCATGCTGGTACATGCCAGGACCTCCCCTTGGTTTTCTGCTGACTATGTAAACCTATGTATATATAAGGCCCTGTTCTCTGTACTAATTAGAATGCCTCCTACAGTTTCCTGAGGGTACTGTGTGACGTAGTCTCCCACATCTGAGGTTACTAAAGATGTCTTTTATATTACAACTTCTGTGCCTAACTCTTCTTTGTTGGTTTAAAAGGACCAGATGTATCAGTGAGACCCCTGAGAAGGTTTCTATTTTCTTCAATACAGCATGACAAGGTGACTTGCTGTGCTGTGCTGCATGACTTTCTTATACATCTGTTCCTTGTTTTATTCAAAGGATATCATTCAAAATTGTTTCTTTTCATATATAGATGTTTCAGCTTCTACATAGATGATTGTTAGCAAAACGTACAGTCAGATATTTAGGTTATTAGCGATGTGGTTAATATGTTGGAAAGTAGTCTTGAATGAGAAAATGTTCCACATGAACTTAAAATTGTTACAATGAAGTTGCAAGTCTAACATTGCTCTCTGGGGACTATTGTATTAGTGTGAGAAGATTGGGAGTGAACGCATTCCCAGGAAAGTATGAAAATAATCAACTTTATTAGTGAGATATTAAAGTGATTGAAGTTTATGTCTTGAATGAATTGGTGATGTTTATGTGTTTAATGTGAAGAAGTTGAAGAGGTTATCTTACTCAGAAGTAGTCTAATGTCCCCGGAGCTTGAGATACGTGTGGAATACACTTAAAAGATATTGAGAAAAGAATAGAATACAAATTATGGTTTTCTTGTCTGCTAAAGATTTGTTGTGTAGATCGTGAGGTGCTGTCAACTACACAATTAAGATACAGAATTATCATCTAAAGGTGATTGGACGAGAGGAAGGAAAGAATCAATATGAAGACTACAACAATGTTTTTGATTTTATAATAGTGAGCGTTCCTAGAGTAGGTTACCACTTGCCATACCAAATTTGTTTACCCCACTGCTAATTGTGGTTGCTACTGCCACTGCTGATCCTATCCATATACCTTATCTTGATTCCACGCTGCTTTGAGACTCTATTGAGTTCTCGAACTTCTTCTTTATGGGAGTTTCTGCTTTGATCAACTTTTGATTTATGGAACAACATTATATGTCAAAATTTCATGCTTAAAGCTCTCTCTCGGACTGGAATTCTTTATGGGTTCTAACTGACACCCGTTTCTCCTGATTCTTAGCATAGGGATTCTTTCGTTTATGGAAGGCGCTTCATGAATTTTATTATGATTATTGATTAGTAGTCATTTTGATAATCGATTTATGTTCATATTTAATTATTGAGATTAATCCAAATACAACTTATGACTTTGAATAAAGATGACTCACTAAACCTTTGAATAATAACACCCTTTAATACATACCAACTTCTCATTATTGACTGGAAACAAAATAGATATTTTTGTTTTAAATTGCTGTGGTGTATGCCTCCTGATCTTCTCTAAAACAACGGCAAAGGTCCACCAACCTGATTGACAGCTGGTATTAGCCTGTATGATGGTAAACAAAGTTTTATTTAAACTGATCCCAGCTCCAGCAGAGCTGTAACAGTTGTTAAAGAGCAGAGTCCTAGTTATTGACTCACACTGGAAGCAAGGGCTGATAACGAGATAAAGGGCCTTTAACAACCATTATAGGCACAATCCCAAGGGCTAGAATGTTATTTGAAAATCCCACCCACTAAGGGTATTATGATTTAAAATGAATAGGGAGAAACAGAAAACTAGCATTGGAATGTTGGAGCTGGAGGGCTATATCAGCCAGAATTTGCCATGGGCCACTCCATTATCTTCAGTAGAGCTCTCAATTTTCCAGTGTTCTAATTAAGCAATATTATTCAAGGGGAAGGGTGCTTCCAGGTAGTTATTGACCGGAGTGGAGATAGAGAATCTTGACATGTAGCCCAGGGCTTTACCACACCATGGTCAATAACTACCTGAGAGGGTGCTTCCTCTTGAATAATATTGCTATTATAAATTAGACCCTTAAAATTTGGGGCGAAATTCATAGATTGTGTGTTTTTCATGGGACTACTTAGGTTGAAGGATACATGAAACAATACTGTCTGACTTTTTGGGTGATAGGGATCCAATATTTTTGTCTCACCGAAATGCATAGCAGTAAGTGCTTGGTTTTCTAGGTCAGAAAAAATAACAAATATAGGTATGATGACAGATGTTAGTCACACTATAAATTATTTGTTGGTGTTATAATACTGATTTTAGGAATTGTGGTGCATTCTTAGGTGATTTTATCCTGCTAAAACAACTGATATTCTGCTGGGATGGGGTGACCATGTTTGCAAGGAAATGGTTTTCTCCCATAGAAGTTATGGTAAGTGCTTCAAAATCTAAAATAAGAGCATATTTTCTATATATTCACCAATATCTCCCTAAGCCATGCAACTAAAAGGCTGCCATTCTCATAACGACCAAGGTTTCCAGAATGATGTGTGACTAGTTTTCCAGTCCCAATTGTTTCTTAGAATTCTGGGACTTACCAACACTAAAATAAAATAAAAACAGAACTGGAGTAACTAGCCATGCATAGACCTGTAAAGCTTATCGACTGTGCATGCTGAGTGAAGCATGCACTCCCATCAGCGGCAGGAGCCCGTCATTTCATTCATTAGTGTTCTACTGACGCCTTAACAGAGAGTTTGAATGAAATGAACAGCTAACAGAATGTTGCTTGAATCAGAGCTGTAGAAGTAAAAGCATTTTTTATGGCGGAGACTGCAGTAAATGAACAAAACAAAGGGCTTCCTTTTGTCAAAGACATTATGGTTACTGCTCTAGAAAGATACAATGAAAACACATTTTCTATGAATTCTCCAAAATGTTCCTCATCAATGTCAGGAAAGTCTTCTGCTATGCTGTACTTCAAATACCAGCAGTATTCTGTCATTTGACTCCCCAGTGACCTACTGTGGCTTCGTCAGAGATTTCTAATGAACACTAGAGTGTTTACATTCTGTATTCAAGACACAAGTGAGGCACTCCTGAGTACTATTTTCTTGGAATTGGAGCTGTTGAATTTAAAGCCTTTCCTGTTTAGCAAGTAGAAGCAAATAAGCATAGATGTGTTAATGTAGATATAGAAATCTGTTTATAAATGTGAGGAGAAGTATGAGTTTTTAATAATAATAAACCACCTTTGTAAAGCACGAACAATCACCTGTAAAGGTCTCTAGGTGCTGGGGGCCGTCGGGAAGATTAAGCAAGCTATTGCCCAGAGTCACGTGGTACTGGGCTAACCTGCCGCTGGAGCCGGGGATCAAACCGTGATCCCCAGATTCTAGCGTCAGTCGCCCTGGCCGCTGCGCCACAAATCTATAAATTTTTTTAATGGGGCTAGATATAGAGATCGATCTGTACTTAAATCCAACATCCCCTTTCCACATCTGTTTACTCAGTTGGCACATCTTCTCTATTGCTTAATACTATCAGGATTAGTGGGAAAGATCTCTCTAATCAAGGGCCGATTCAGGCATGCAGGGTTTAAGCCCTCACTTAAGTTTAGAGAAGGTCAGGATTGGTGTAAAGGGCGAATTAAATCCTGGACATTAGCTTGACGGACACTTCTGGATTGTCAGAGGGACTTCTGCGAGACACTGAGAAACCGTGCAGACTGGGGGTCTGAACCTGGCAACATTTCCCAGTTGTTTTGGTTCCTTTGCTACAGTGAGTTTTTCTTACAGCATTCCTTACCCTCATCTTTATTGTGTTGTTCCCTTTGGTTCCTTGCCCCGCCAGACCCTTTGCCCTTCCTCCCTCTGATACCTTCCACTCACTTTTTTAATTCTTGCCTTGCTTTCTACACTGTTTTTTGTTTGATGATCTGATATATGCCTTATTGCTCACCATCTAGGTATCCTCACCATTAGGGTGCCACTTCTTTCAGGTACTACATTGCAAACAGCTTTGCTCTTCCGCTTATCTGCCTTCATCCATCTAAGTGGTTCTGAAGCCTCTACTCTGCTATTCGATTCTAGGCCTTGTTTCTGGATAGGACAGGGGCTAGTCACAATGTACCTTCACACAGAGAGATGTAAGTCTTATAACACCATTGTAGTTGCATACGTGTCTAAAATGAGCTGTGGCTGGGCAGTCTGAGACCTGTATGTGGAAGATCATGGAAATATTCTTCTTTAGACTGTGGTAAACTGGTCTTTGCAGGCTTAGGCACCAAGACATTCAGGGACACTAAGATCAGGGTTTGGGACTTTCAGGTCGTGACAGGTATCAACACTATTTAGGGACCAGCTAGGCAAATGGTTGCTGCCTAGCAAATATCCATGTTGCACTGACTGTCCACTTCCAGTAGAGTTCATTCACCGTCTCATCCCTCATCTTTGTTCTTTTACTCCTATTTGGTTTCCTCTGTACTTCTCACCTTTTGCCTGTTTATTTGACTCTGGCTCCTGGACTTTGATTTGACTTTGTTCACATTCCCTTTTTATCTTTGCCCTGTTGCCTTTCTCTTGCAAAGTTTCCTTGACTTGCTTACCAGCTGTCTTACTTGCTGTCTCCAGTTTGGTTTAGGTACACTAAAGCACACCATCTAGAAGCCAGTGAATGACTGCTGCAAGCGAACATCTTAGGAAGTTCCATGTACTAACTACTGTTACTAAAGTCATATATACCATTTCCCTTGCATATATAGACATCCCTTTACCAGAGAGTATTGATCATCAACATTGCTGTGAAAAGTGATGTGAGTTGAGAGAAAGTGGTGAGGGAGAAGGCCCTTGGCGTGTTTTTTACTTCTCTCTGTTTCTGCATCCATTTACATTTCCTTCTGGTATTTAGTTCTGCCTGGAACCTTCTTTTTTGTTTGAGCATTCCTACATTCCGGGGAGTTTTCACAAGATATCTTCAGAACTTGTTAGACATCATACAACAATTCCCAGGACTACACTTCAGATTGTACATTTTGTATTGTATAAGACTTGCAGTTTATTTAATGTATCTTTCATTCAAGATATTCAAGCAGTGGTTCTGACAAGATCTTTATTGCTGTGGGTGCTATTCAGAACCAATGTTTCCGGTGTCAATTCTCAAGCTGACTATGGCGGAGTGGAGGCTAGGTACACCACACCGCTTATCCTAGTCAAAGTTACATTTTTACCTTTTGAGTAAATACAACTTACCAAGAATGAAGCTGGAAAGGATTCCTTAAAGTTGAATACGTCCATTGAATTTCATTCCAAATGCTCCGAGCGGCACAAAGTTGGCTTTCGCAAGCATTTAGTTCACTTCTCCCCTGGGTGGATTTTCCACCTTGAACCTATCCAAGGTTTTACCTTTGGGCTTAGTCACTTTTTTGGTTCTCTGTTGGGGGAAGTCTGAAAGGCTGGAAGCTGTAGCAGGGCAAAGTTCCCTTCGGCCAGATACCTTTACAATGACGTGCCATTGAACCGGTTTTAATTGTGGCAAAAACTTCCAACCAGTAAGAACCTGGTTTCTTGCCTGCCTTGGTTGTACTGTCCATAAGCAAGCCTCAGCACCTTGTCCCTGTCCTCTGGAGATGGAAAAATGGCTAACTCTCACTTCTCTCCATGTTCTGGAAAAATACCTTTTGGTCACACATCCAGCTTTTCAGGTACTAATGATAGGCCTCTAGGCCGCAGCACTCTCTTCAGCCAGGGCTCGGGAAGGTTCCAGTCCTCAGTGGTCAGATTGGTATCCTTGAATTCAGGGGTCCCACTGTTTTTAGGGCTCTGTAGTAGGCAAATAGGAGTTTGACCACTTGACTCTTCGTCAGAAATCACATTAACCTTGTATTCAGGATCCAACAGGAGTTACGCACTCCTGCATCCTACGGTACATTTACTACCAACCCTAAACAGTAGTAATGTGGACTGATTGTGAAAATGAGGATAGAGATGTGGAGTAAGTGTGAAAACTGAAACACAGGGTATCACCCTCTAGTCAGTCATTCTTCTCTATTGGTAAGTTAGCTACTTTCAGCTGTTTGAATGTGCACTCTCTGGAAATTATAGAGATGATTCTTTGCTGTTTTGTAAATGCATCTCTGAGCTAATTAACAATAATACGTACTAATTGATAAACACCTATTGTAGTTTGCACACAATCACATATACTTATTGTGAGTAATCCAAGTTCTTTTTGTGCTCATTTTTCTACCAACATGGCTTTACTTCTAAAAAATTCCATGAATACAAACTGGAAAGTTGGAAAGATATCAATACTATTTCAAGGTCTTGAAACCAATGGGTTTGGAACAGTACCCTCAAGTTGCCAATGCTTGAATGGTAAGCCACCAATCCTGGCACACTTGAGAGTAAAGCCGGTTCCTATGTTCCAACAGTAGTCGTTGAGTCTCCTTTCTTCATCCAGTGTAGTCTTCCCAGGTCCAGGAATGTTCTGAGGAGTTGATGGTGAGGTGCCAGTCCTATCCGTGCACTAGAGTAACTAAAGAAGTTTTCACACTCAATCATTTCAACGATCCCACCCTATGCGCATCTCCTTTTGCAGTCCTTCCTCTTTGCCTTATTGTAAACATTCTCAGGAGCCCTAAATCCAAATGGCTAATCATTTCTTCAATCAGAAGGGTTTCAGCCTCTCCCTAAACCACTCCCCTGTTTAGATGCAGTCTACATCCTCAGTCAGGACTAACAACGGGTTTCTCCCTAAGCTGGGAGCGGAGGTAGAGTGTGTAAGATGGTCCTTAACCGAAGAGAAGCAGACCCTTTCAGCACCATATAATATCTCCAAGTCAAAAGAGGTAGTGTGAAGTCTGTCCTTTGTTCTGCCAACTGTTACTATACCCCTTCAAGATGTCTCATCCCAGCTAGGTAACTAGTTGTTGACCATTACCCTTCCTTCCTACATTTTTTATTAAGTTATATATTTGCCATGGATGGTGATCCGATCGATTTCACACGTCTATTGCAAGCATGCATCTGTTAATAGACAATCTAGGTAACTTAGAGTGTGGAAATAGCTTTTGCAGATTTAAGGGCTGATTTTGAGTTATTCTGTCCAACCGCTCAAGAACAGCGTTCTTGTTGTCGATGCCACCACTGCGCTGGCGATCTACCATCCACTATATTATGAGTTATGCTGTCTGAAATGCCGCCTACGGCCACATCAGTATACCCGCGGGACCACCGCGGACTTCAATGTCGGCAGTGCGTCCACTGATGCTGTCAGGTCCACCATCCACCTCTGAGCATATTACAACTACACAGTCATACTCATGGTCTCTAAACGGTGGTCAACAAATGGTGGGTATCCAATGACAGTTGACCGCCGCGGTACACGCCACAAAAAAACAACACAACAGTGACTAATGGATGGATTAAAAAGCTACACACATGATGTGCTTTAGCAAGTGAGCATTCCTAAAATTATCATAATAAAACACGCCCCATCACTGGCCAGCATCCTTCGCCGTACATCTGCACCCCACAAGACAGGCACCAGCGCTTTCTGCATTTTTAGATAAGGCATCCCTTTTTTCATCTTTCCATTTAACCCTTTCCATGCTCATGACGAGCTCAGCTCGTCATGATGCACGGTTGAGCTGTGCTGGTGACGAGCTGAGCTCGTCATGAATCAATAGAAATAATGAAAAGGTAGCATAGGAGGGAAAAACACCTAGCAGCCAAGGTGTTAACACTCTTCACCACCTGCTTTGTTTTGTACCTTTTTACCTCTATCACTTGTCTGTTTTTATTTCATAAAGTCACTGACATTTTAGTTTTTTCACCATGCCTGGGTAAAAAAACAAGCTTTACTAAGCAAGTGTTGACAGTCATGGTGGAGGAAATCATTAGGGTATAGCCACACATTTTTGACTCCTCTCAGTAGGAACATTGAAATGTGGGACAGGATAGTCACTAGAGGAAATGCTGTTGGTACCTCCCTGTGCACACAGGGATAAATTAGGAAGAGGTGGAATGACCTCAGGCTGAGGGTACGTACCAAGTACAACAGCCAACACCTGGAGGCTCAGAGGATTGGCGGTGGCCCTCCCAGCACACCATTATAGTTAGCTCAGCTAACAAGACCTGCTTAATTTCACGGGTTTTGTATGAGTGAAATTTGACCCTAACTGTAATGCCCCTGTAACCTTTGTTTTCTTCAGTGAATTTCTAAGATTTTTTAAAATCCTAATTTTTAACTATAACGTCCCTGTAACTTTTGTTACAAGAAGTAAGAGGCCACACGGAGGAATCCTTTTGGGAGCCTTTAATGTGGACACTGGGCATTATGCATTTCGGCGACCCTTCGCCTCGTCAGATGTCTCCACACACGAGCCGCCATTCAACCTCCACCTAAAGTGTCTCCTCCTGCTCCTTCATTGGTCGGAGAGCTCCGCCCCCTGTTGTTATTATGCACGCCTTCTGTAGTCTTGGAATCCTGACTACATCACCCACAGTTCACTAGGGTTGGAAGGCAATGCACGGGGGTAACTGTTTGATGTTAAGCTACTCAGGGAGAAAGGATGTTTGCTGTAACAGTTTCTGGTCCCCTGTGGGAATGGTGTCCCGTGACTCCCTCAGGCCCCCACTGTCGTTCCAGCCTCTCTTGCATAGGCTTGGCGGGCCGCGAGTCAGGATACAATGATTCCCGGCTCCTCGCACCGTGTCGAGCTACTCTTGGCAATCAGCCCGATTCCAAGCTCCCGCAGTCCGAGGCTGCCCGGAGCTACCAAAACCTTGGTTAAGTCCACAATTGTTGCCAGCAATGCTCAGGCCTCTTAAGCGGAACCGAGCCCCTTCAACACACTACTGGCCAGCGT
The DNA here is from genome assembly GCF_964263255.1 of Lissotriton vulgaris. Lineage (NCBI taxonomy): Eukaryota > Metazoa > Chordata > Amphibia > Caudata > Salamandridae > Lissotriton > Lissotriton vulgaris. The sequence goes on from NC_141698.1 coordinate 618,668,030, forward strand.
GTAAAACATCCAAAACACCCCTTCACTTCCAAGAAGTAAGAGGCCACACGGAGGAATCCTTTTGGTTTGGTATGGTTGGATAAGTCGTTGAGCCTCAATACACAGGCCACCAAGGTGTCAGCCACATGTTTTGGTCTCCTTAGGGTGATAAAAAAAATTCTTCCCCTTCTTCCATTTGAGGCCAGACAAATAATCATACAGGGCCTTGTCCAATCTCGTCTGGATTTTAATAATGCCCTCTATCTCGGGGCACCAGACTACACCTTTAAAAAACTCCAGCGCACTCAAAATTGTGCTGCCCGTGCGCTACTGAGAGTCCCACGAAGAACTTCAATAAAAAATGGCCTAAGAACGCTACACTGGCTGCCTATCAGGGACAGAGTGAAGTTCAAAGCGCTGTGCATTGCTCATCAGACCCTTTGGGAAACTGGTCCAGAAATCAACCGCTCCCTGATTTCTCCCTACTTGCCCAACAAGGTGCTTCGATCTTCGACTGCATCACTGGCCAAAATTCCTAGAATCTTTAGAGCCAGAGCAGGTGGACGTTCGTTCTCGTACAATGTGTCAAAATTGTGGAACACCCTCCCTCTGCAGTTGAGATGCAATTCCAACCTAACTAGCGGAAGCATCTTAAAACTTTTCTATTTTAGCTACCACAAACTACTCCTGTTCCTCTGAAGGTATTTCTGTGTAGTCACAGCGCCTGGACGCCTCAGGGCAACTGTAGCGCTTTATACATTTTATTTTCATTTCATTTAATATATATATATATATATATATATATATATATATATATATAGATATATATATATATATATATATATATATATATATATCTATATATATATATATATATATATCTATATATATCTATATATATATATATATATATATATATATATATATATATATATATATTAACACATATATCCCACCCTTATATTGTGTTATTTTATGGACAAAAGCATTGATGAATCCAGGTAAGTATTTCCCTCAAAAGCATCTTCTCACTCTCTTTCCCTCCCTCTCTTCCCTTCTCCCTATCCTTCTCTGTCCACTCTCTTGTCATTTTTCTCCTCCATCGGACACTGAGCACTGCAGTGGTACGGTCTTGAGCAGTCTGTTTCTCTCCCTTCCCCACTTTTCTCTCCCGTTTTCCTACCTTTCTCTCTCCCCCTGCCACCTTTCTCCCACTGGTCTACATTCGCCCACTGTTTATTACTATTGGCGTTGCCAATGCTTTTAAAATGTTGCCAGCATTGGCAAAGCCAATAGTATTGGCTGACCATCTAGGAATAATGTTTTTTTATGCTTCCAGGATGGCTGCCAAGATGCAACATGAAACAACTTGCCATGACGCAAAGCAGTGACAATTGTAGAAGTATCATATTTTTAAAGGTTTCAAGAAGGCTGCCATCTTGCATGACACAAAGTAGCTGCAATCCTGAATGATAAATAATGTACTCCCAATGTTTTAATTCACAGTATTGGAAAACAACTTGGACAGACCTGTCTAGCAGTTTGTCCGACACTTAATTCACAGTATGACATCAGTGATGTCATCAATAATGGTAATTTAAGATGTCATCAGCTATTTCATAAGTTTGTCATGGGTGATCTAATCTGGGAGGTCTTAAGCAGTGTATGGCGGGGTGCAAGTTAAATTTGTTTCACTGAAACAAAACTTGTGAATTTTAGTGTATTTTGGCTTCTTCACATTCCTTTTAAACCCATTTCAACAACTTTACTATAATATCAATATAAACTTGGTTTCTTTCAGTGAATTTCTGAGGATTATTTTAATGAAAGGGTAAATCATATTACCATAACTAACTAAAATATCTCTTTATCTTTTTTTTTTAGCACATAGCTGCTTTTTTATCATATTCAGCCAACACTCCATCTGCGCTTGGCCTTTGGCAAGGTGCAGTGTGGACCTGTCCCAGACCCACTCCGCAGATGACTCACCCACAGCAGCCTGGGCTCAATGGTCAGCTTGCCTCCACTGCACCCCTATCACCCCTATCACCTGCTGTCCATTCTCCGTCTGTGTGCTCCTGCGCTCTGCCACCTGTCTTTCATAGTTAGCTTGCTGCTCTTTCCCCCTCCCGCCTGCCCTATGTTTGCTGGGTCCGTGCCCCTGCCCCCTTTCTCTTGCTCTCTGTGGTCAATTGTGCCCTCCCTCATCATGCTGACCTGCCCTCAATGGTCCAACTTCTGTCCATGCTCGTTACCCTTCGCCCCTTGACTACCATTCTCTGTATGTACTCTTGACCCCTCTCTCCTGCCTTATGTGGTCCATTGTACTTCTCTGCCCATCCCAGCCCGCCCTCCAAGTTCAGCTTGCTGACAATGCCGCTCTTCCTCAGCCCTCTGTTCTCCATCTGCATGCCCCTGCCTGCTCTCCGTTGGCAGCTTTCTGCGCCTGCCCAAGCCGGACTCCCCTTCATGGTCAGCTTGTTGCTCCTGTCCTAGACCCATTCCTTCTACCCTCTGTTCTCCTTGTGAGTCAATGTCAGCTTGCCCCTGCCTGCCCTCCTGCTTCGTGCCCTTTCTTGTCCTTGTGCATGTCTGTGAACCCACCCTCCTGCCCTCAGCCGTCTGTTGTACTGCCACTGCCCCTCCCGCCTGCTTATCCTCATTTTAGTTTTCTACAGCACTAACCAATATTTCTGTGAAAAACTCATGTTGTTCATTACTAAAGGAAATGCTTTAGGTTTTGCAAATTTGAATCTATCAAGATGACTTTAGGCCACATTTTTGTCATAAAGTCAAATGTTAGTACTTCGCCTGCTAATTAGAGCACTGTGGAAAGCTTCTGTAGCATATTTGAGAGTTAACTGACGGACTGCTGCTGCTGGTGTTGAAAGTACATGCTTCAGTCTGCATGTCAGAATGTTTACTGAGCATAGGTTCCAAGTTTCAGACATTACTATGGTTTTATGTGATATTCCATACTTTATGTGCGACACTGCGTGAAACTTAATTGCAATGAAAACCATGCAAAACAATTCCTGTAAAGATACATTTCAGAAATATCCCCTCTTGATGCTGTATGAAGCTTTAGAAGTAAGTGCTACTTTTTCTTCAAATGTACTTGCACTGAGGTAGTGCGTCTCACTGGTGGCATAATGCCATTGAATTTAAAGTGGCCTGCTGCTACAGAGAAGGGCCACCCACCATCACTCTTGTAAAACATAGCATACCGTCCCCAGGTTTAACCATGACAGCTTTTCATTTTTCCGTGACCCCTTATTATCTCTCCTGGGTCCGACTCTGGTAGCAGTTAAATGCTGAGTTAACTTTCTCAGCGCACTGCTGAATGAATAGCTTTTCACACGTGTGGCACAAAAAGAATGACTGTTGCTAACAGCAGAGCCATTCTCTAAATTTCATGACAAACGGTCCCGGTGCGGGCGTCTTACTTACATATTTTAGTCCTACGTGCATTAATTATTGCATCAATAAGGTGAACAGCAAATAAGAGGCTCTTAAAATGACTGCGCTGCGCCTCAGTATTCCTTGATCTATTACACATACACTACAATACCGCACTGCTGGTCTCATAACGTTGCTTTACCTAAATAAGTTCACGCTGCATGGTTTACCTCTGCCCTGAACTGCGTACTCCATCACAGTATTTATTTTTTTTATTTTTATTTTAGCAATTTTTAAAGCGCAAACAAATACCCATAAGGGTGTCTCGGCGCTAAATTCACAGAACTCACTAAGAGGTGTCGGGGGAGTTAAGATGGAGGATAGCCATGTCTGAACGGGGAGTTAGGAGGAAGAGAATAGCCATGTCTTGAGGTTTTTACGAAATTTTAGAAGCGTGGGAGCAGTTTTAATGTGGAAAGGTAAAGTGTTCCACAGTTTGGCCGTGGCAATGGTGAAGCGTCTGTCTCCCCAGTTGGCCCTCTTTGTTCGATGGACTTTCAACAGAGAGGCTGAAGAAGACCGTAGAATCCTATGTTGTTCAACTGGACGGAGAGCTTCTTTTAAAAACTGTGGTCCTGTGTTGTTCAGGGTCTTATAAGCTATACACATAGCTTTAAATTTGATTCGGCTCCTGATGGGGAGCCAATGGAGTTTTCTGATGTACGGGGAAACGGATGAGAATTTAGGGATAAACAGAAGCGTTCTGGCTGCAGCATTTTGTACTGTTTGTAATTTATTGAGAACTCCTTCCTGCGCATTCAAAAGAAGTGAATTGCAGTAATCGGTTCTCGAGAACACTAATGTGCTGATGAGAGTTTTTCCTGCTGATTGTGGAAGGTAAGGAAGCAGTTCTTTTATTTTTTTGAGGGTATAGAAAGCAGATGAAACAACGGCGTTGGCATGGTGGTGAAACGTCAGCTTGTTGTCAAAGATGACTCCCAAGTTGCGGACCTTTGCCACCGGCTGGGGTGGGGGCCCTAACTGAGGTGGCCACCACTGAGGAGACCATGCTGGGCGCAAGCTCCCGAATGTCATCACCTCCGTTTTATCGGAGTTAAGCTTGAGGCAGTTTGATGACATCCAGGAGCTTATCGCCTTCATTCCCTCCTGGAAGATGGCTGCGATGGATGTTCCATTATTGTGCACCGATAATACAAGTTGGGTATCATCGGCGTAGGTAGTGAGGGCAATTCCATAAGATTTTATCACCCTCGCCAAGTCCGACGCATAGATATTAAACAGCGTCGGGCTTAGCGAGGAGCCCTGGGGAACACCGCAAGGGAGGGAGAAGGTGTGGGAGGTGAAATTGCCCATCTTGATGGTCTGAGGGCGGTTAGCTAGGAATGAGGCAATCAGATCTTTAGCTTTGCCTCTTATTCCTAAAGCTGAGACACGGTCGATCAGAGTGACATGATCGACCGTGTCAAAAGCAGCGGAGAGGTCCAGAAGTATTAGGACTGCTGCTCCTCCCATGTCCATGGTTGCTCTGATTTCGTCTGCGGCCTTTAGTAGTGCCGTCTCCGTCCCATGACCCTGTCTAAAACCAAACTGGGTCTCATCAAGAAGATTGTTATCATTGATGAATTTGGAAAGCTGGATGTTGATAGACTTTTCGAAAATTTTGGCTGGAAAGGGGAGACAAGCGATGGGTCTGTAGCTAGCTGGAAGCTGAGGGTCCAGTGTAGGCTTCTTTAGAAGGGGCTTGATAATGGCTTCCTTCCAGACTGAAGGATATACGCCAGTTGCGAACATGGAGTTGCAGATAGTGGTCAAAGCAGGGGAGATTGCATCGGGGATGCGGTTTAAAATAGCTGGAGGGCAAGGGTCAAGAGGGGAACCGGATTTGATGCTGGATACCAAGCGATGAATATGATCCTGATCGACAGTATCAAAGGATAGTAGGGAGGGCAGGGTATTAGTAGGGGGTGCCTCGGAGAAGGGAGGGGGAGCGGAATTCGTAAAGGTGATGAAGATGGATCTGACTTTTTCCTCAAAGTAGTTGGCCAGGGCATCCACTAATGACTGAGAGCCTTCTAGGTGAGGTGCCGGGGGGTTGAACAAAGTGTTGACCACCCTATAGAGTTCTCCTGCTGAGTTTTTTGCTTGCTCGATTTGAGAGGTATAATAGCGGCTTTTTTCAGCAACTATAAGTCCTTTATAGATGGCCAGGGCGTTTTTGTAGGTCGTTTTGTCTGCAGGACTATAGTTGCGTCGCCAGTGCCTTTCAAGATTCCTGCAGTGTTGTTTCTGCATCCGAAGGGATTCAGTAAACCATGGTGCTGATGGTGTTTTCCTATTTCGATAGGAGGTTTTGATTGGGGCTAGCTTATTACAGGCCATATTTAGGTCCCTCAAGTAGGTGGAGGACGCTATGATGGGGTCATTCTCTTCAGGAATGAGATTTTCTTGCATCATCTCCGCTAAGTGCGATAGATTGATGTTTTTCCAGTCTCTGTATGAAGATTGGGAGGAGGCTGAGACTGTAGGTTTTGATGGATTAGTTTCTACAGTGAAGAAAATCGCTGCATGATCTGTCCAAACGAGAGGAATAATTCGGGTGATCTTTACTAAGGGGCTGTTAGTAAACAGACCGTCTAGAGTGTGGCCTGCTTGGTGCGTGGGAGAAGTTATCAGTTGAGTCATGCCAGCTGCTGCAAGGTCTGCTAGTAGCTGTGAGGTATCATGGTTGTCAAGTGCTTCAAGGTGAAAATTAAAATCACCCAGTAGCGTAAAGTGGGCGGAATCTGCAACTGCTTCAGTTAAGTTGCCTAAATTTGCTAGAAACTTGGCTCTTGAACCGGGTGGGCGATAAATTAATATGCCCTTGAAGGAAGATTTGGTGGAGAGGCATAACGAAAAAAGGAGAGATTCATATTCTGGACAGGTTAAATATTTCGTTGTGATTTTGAAATGATCTCTATAAATTATCGCAATACCACCACCCTTCTTTATTGGCCTGTCCAATCTGCTTACGTTGTAATTGGCGGGGGTGGCTGCTCTAAAGTCGGGTCCAGAGGCTTCATTGCCCCAGGTCTCTGTAATAAACAAGAGATCCAGTTTGTATGCGTCGATCAAGTCGGCGATTTCTAGTTTGTGTTTGGGGAGGGATCTAGCATTTATTAACGCTGCTTGAACCAGTGAAGGGACAGCTGTATCAGGTGTCGAGGATATTTGAGTGCATGTTGAACATCGGATTGGACCTAGAATGGGATTGGAATATTCTAGGTGAGGTGGAGCATGGGGTATAGCGGCAGTATACTTGAGTTCTAGTAATTCAGCTGTTGAATATTGTAGTCTCACCGTGTTCGAAGGTGTTCGTGGTACTGGTGTTACAGGGGGGGTGGCCCCTGGCCCGTCCTCGGCGCGGACGAGCGCAGACGAGCTTGCCTTGTGCGCGCCTTCGGCGCAATCGGCGCGCCCGCTGCGCTCGTCCGCTGCACTTCCGATCGTAGCACATGTTTTATTGACCAGCGTGTGCCATGAAAAGGGGGTGTGGTCAGCGCGTGTGGGTGTGTCCACAGGAAGGAAGGCGGCGTCGCCCTGGCAGCAGTGTTCCGCGTCAGCCCTAAATCGGCTGGCCGGTCTGGTGTTGCTCGAGTGAGTCAGGGGAGTTTTAGCAGGTAAAATCAAGTTAAACACAGTTAAAAAACAATGCTAACTCCCGGCTTCCGCCTCAGGAGTGGATTCTATGAACGCGCGCTCGTGGTCAGCGCTCGCTCTAGTAGTTTGAGGGGGCGTGGTCAGCGCGTGTGGGCGTGTCCGCAGGAAGGAAGGCGGCGTCGCCCTGGCAACAGTGTTCCGCGTCAGCCCTAAATCGGCTGGCCGGTCTGGTGTTGCTCGAGTGAGTCAGGGGAGTTTTAGCAGGTAAAATCAAGTTAAACACAGTTAAAAAACAATGCTAACTCCCGGCTTCCGCCTCAGGAGTGGATTCTAAGTAGCCTGCAAATTACACCTATTCCTCTAACAGTACGCATGACACACACACCACAATAACTACAGTTATCACTGTACAGTATACATGCTGCACTGTACCCTAAACAGTATGGGGACGGCGGTAAAACAAAGCAAACCGTTCTCTAGTATAATGCACGACTCAATCTACCACAAACTAATTTTTCATTTAGTGTGTGCAGATTGTAAAAGACAATTTTGTAGTTTGAGCTATAATCTTGTGTTTTAAAGTAGAAATACTGCGGCATCCCATATGGAAAAAGCGTATGCATATTGGTAGATCCTCTCCCTTACATCTGTGCTACTCTTCTGAAAAACAACTCAGTCTGAAGAACAGCAATAAGTCTGGGGGAGACAAATTGGTAAATTATCCCATGCTGATCAAACAGGAAGCCTCCATCCACCTCAAGAAACCATAAAGACACATAAGGAGAGACTCAACCACAGGGAGGTAAGTGGCCCCCTACGTGCAGTCGCTGGAAGTCGCGCCACCAGTCTTTCAAGCCAGAGAACAGCACAGACACCCCATCCCCAGATCACCTCTCATTGGTATCCTCTTCTCAGGCATTGCTGGTCCTTCACACACCCTGAACTGGCCGTTCAGCAGGGTCCTCTCCTCGCCCTGCAGGGGTTGGCGGTCTGTTGCTCTGCATGGACTGTGGCGCCTTCCCTACCCACTCTCTGCCTGCAGCGGGCACACTTTACCAGAATGGTTTGCCAACCACGAAATCTCAGTGCGTCATCATATTCTCAGTGCCCCTTAAACCCTACCACTCTGTTCTCTCCCAATCTGCCAAAGACCCACTCAAATCAAGAGACTCTCCTGCCACTAACAATCCAGCTTCTATCCTTTGCCCTCTCCAAGCTACTCATCTCTCCCTCTGCCCGCCAGGGTCTTGCCTCTCTCTTTGTGATCACCTTTTCCACTCTAGACGCCCTATGTATCCTCATTGAGCCGCATTCCACGCTTTTTCTGTCATCACTTTCCTGAGCACCAACACAAAAGGATCATAATGAACAGCACACAGCTTATTAGCATAGGCTGTAGGAGGAGAGGTTATAGAAGAATTAAATTTAGTCCAGTTTCACACCAACTTAAGCTACATTTTCTTTTTGTTTTTGGCTACAGATTCGTTACATTGTTGATCCCTATAATGAAACAGTGACTTCTGTGGGTGAATGCTTGTTATTTTAGAACCAATTACAGACTATAATGGTTGGCGCAGGGCTCTTGCTCCACCCTGCAATGGCTGCAGCCTATCAGCCAATACTAACTAGCTTTCTGATTGGCTCATGCTGCTTTCGATTAAGACATGAAAAGAAAGGTAGACTCTACGGCAATTGGAACGTCAGTGGCGTCGGAAGTACGACCCTGACCTAAAAAAGATTTATACTCAAGCTAGGAAAGAATACATGAGGGCCATCCTGACGGCAAAAGCGTCCTACTTCTCTTCCAAAATTCTGGAATCCACAAATAAATCCAAAGTCATTTTTTCCATCCTCAATGAACTTACTAACCTAGACACGGTCCGACCCAAGATCACCCCCACCCAGTCTCTATGTGACTCACTGAACGTCTACTTCATCGACAAAATTCTGGACATCAAAGCCAGCATTCCTCGACCAGTGTCCCCCCTTACATCGGGTATGTCAATTAAACCGAATCACTACACCCTGAGCAGTTTCCCTCCCATCACCCAGGACCAACTCCGGGAATTACTATCTAGAGTAAAATCCGGCGCCCCTTCAGATAGCTGCCCGCCCCACATCCTAAAAGAGTGCTTCTTGACTCACCCAGCCCCTGCTCTTACACTCCTGAACAAATCCCTGACTCTTGGACTAGTCCCCACAGCTTTCAAAGAAGCCATAGTCATTCCGCTTCTAAAAAAACCGGGGGCAGACTCAGCCTGCAAAGCCAATTTTCGACAGATCTCGCTGTTGCCCTACTTGGCAAAAGTCCCCGAGGCACACGTGGCCAAATGCCTATCAAACTTCCTTGAGGAATCCTCCTGCTTCGACCCCAATCAGGCAGGCTTTCGGCCTGCTCACTCGACCGAAGCAGTAGTCACGACAGTTCTGGACACCTTGCGCGACTGTGCTGACAGACGCTCTCCACAAGCCCTGGTGCTTCTAGATCTCTCGGCCGCTTTTGACACGGTCGACCACAACATCCTGGTCGACCGTGTCGAACAAGCCGGCGTCAGGGACCTTGCATCCGGTTGGCTGAGATCCTTCTTGACTAACCGTAATCAAACTCTACGCCTTGGTGAATTAATGGGCACCAAACAGGCTATTACCTGTGGAGTGCCACAGGGCTCCTCCCTGTCTCCACACCTATTTAATTTGTATATACTCCCTCTGATCCAGACCTTACGAGACAATCAGGTGCGAGTCTACAACTATGCAGACGATCTACAGCTGTTGTTTACCATCGACAACACCGAAGACTCCATTCGGCACTTCCAGTCCACTATGAGTCTCATCAAAACCTGGATGGACCAGAACCAGCTCAAATTAAACCCAGGTAAAACGGAGCTAGTCCTGACCGGCGAAAGCGACAAGTACTGGGGCCCGCACTACTGGCCTTCTGAACTAGGCCAAGCCCCTACACCCTCCCTGTCAGCTAAAACACTTGGAGTCACTGTGGACCGTGACTTATCTCTTAAAACTCAAGTCGGTCACGTGGTATCCAAGTGCTTCTTCCAACATAAGAAAATCCGGAAGGTACGCCGGCTGCTCACGCCTGAGGCAATCACCCAGGTGGTAATTTCTACTGTTTTATCCCATCTGGACTACGCAAACGCCATCTACCTAGGTCTTCCCAACTACCTAGCTAAGCGACTCCAAATGGTACAGAACCATGCCGCAAGACTAATCCTGAACCAACCTAGGCGCCAGGCAGCCACCCCCCTCCTTAGGAAACTACACTGGCTCCCTGTAGTCCAACGCTCTGCCTTCAAGACTGGCTGCATAATCTTTAAGTCCCTATATTGCAAAAGCCCCTCCTTCATCAACAACCTGATTTCCAAATACACCCCGTCCCACAACCTACGCTCACTCCATCAAAATCTCTTGCAGTCGCCTTTTTTCAATCTGAAGCGTGCAGGAGGTCGTAGATTTGCCACCCTCGCCTCCTGCCTGTGGAACTCTCTCCCTGTGGAGATCCGGAACTGTCAAGACCTCCTCTCTTTCCGGAAAGCCTTGAAGACCTGGCTATTCAGACAGGCATTCCCATAATTCCCGCCCCTCTATGTTCATGTAACTGCTGATCACAGCGCCAAGCAACCAATCGGTGATAGTGCGCTCTAGAAATATTTTAAACATAAACATAAACAGAAACAATCAGTTTTTTAATGTACCTTCTTGCACTACTAATGAAGCTGCTCCTCTGTCACAGCTTGTGACCTGCAGTGCCAGTGCCAGGAGGCACTATCATTTTGAGTGACTGAAGCATTTTTGTGCGGTTGTGCAGACCACCATAATAGAATCCATTTGTCTAACTTCTGATGAGTGGTACTCAGCAGGGCTGACTGAAGTAGATGAGGAAGATACTTGAGAACTCAGAGAAATGGTGTCCTCATTTTAGCTTGCTACAGCACTAACTTTAACTGGCATGACAAACAAACCCCTCATTTCTTTCATATTCTAAAGGAACTGCCTTAAGTTTTAAAGCTTTGAGTTCATCAAGATGGCTTTAGGTGTGCCACACTTCTGTCACAAATAGAAACTATTAGGGCTCTAGTTGTTCAACCCAGTGGGAGGCTGCAGTAGAACTCTGTGGAATCAACTGACAGGATACTGCTGCTGGAAGTACATGCGGTACACAGAATATCAGTCTTTACTCTCGCACGGCTGCAGAACATAGGCCCTTATTACGATGGCGGTACCGCCAACTGGTATTGTTTTGGGCAGGTGACAGTCTGAAAATGTGTTGGGGTTTCACCTGCCTGATTAGGATAGGACTGTCATACAGGTAGTCGTAAAATGCTCTTTTTCTACTGTTGTTTGTGCTGCGGCCCCGGAAAAGGGCGGCAGCACAAGCCGCTGTTAAAAAAGGCACTTTGTGCACATACATGTACCTTGTGCCAGGAGCCATGTGGTACCTGGTACACGGTGAATGGATTTGTGGGGAAGCACTACTTGTACCCCCCAGGCCAATTAGCAGTAGCTCACGGTGGACAGGGCCACTGCTTGGGGCACCCAAAGTCTGTTTTCGTCTGCCTGTTCATAGCTGTGGAACCACCATGGACAGGCTGTCGGAAAGGGATATCCTAATCTCTGCAGCTGTGACTACGCATGCACTGCCTCCATTGTAGGGTTAGTTATACGTCTGCTGTCCCGAAAGGATCAGAGATTCTGTCAGAGGCAGCAGTCCTACCCCCTGACCTCTGCGGTCCGACCGGCTGCATTGTAATGCAGCGGTCTGACAGATGCCCTGGATGGCGAGCAGACCCCCAGCAATGGCCTTTATGAGAAAATTATGAACAAAACACATTTTGTATTCTAATGCATGATTCGTCAAATCATAGCAGAGGACCAGCATTTTCACTGGATAAAATAATCTTACAACACACCGCAATTCCTAAAGTTAGTATGCTACCAGCAACAAATGATTTATATTGAAACTAAAGCCTGTTATATCCCTTTATTTAACAACCTTTGTATGACCTTCAAACCTCCCATTCACTACAATGCATTTCATTGAGGACCATGACACTGAGTCCTGTAATGGCTGCCACAGCATGCTATTTATACTATAGAGTATATTACACTTTGGCATCCACATATATGGTTTATCCCGCAGCATTTTTCATATGTATTTGATTTAACAAACAGGATGTGACCAGGACTTAAGGAGTGTAATGTGTACAGTAAGGTAAAAAAGGTAAAATCACATTGAAGAACCCTATGAGAGTTGTTTCTCTGTATAAAACAATTGTTATATACAATATATGAGGTAGACAGACAAATAGACAGAGAGGAAGACAGAGACTGACAGACAGACAGACGGACAGACAGACAGACAGACAGACAGACAGACAGATGGACAGACAGACAGACAGACAGACAGACAGACAGACAGACAGACAGATAGATAGACAGATAGATAGACAGATAGATAGACAGATAGATAGATAGATAGATAGATAGATAGATAGATAGATAGATAGATAGATAGATAGATAGATAGATAGATAGATAGATAGATAGATAGATAGATAGATAGATAGATAGATAGATAGATAGATAGATAGATAGATAGATAGATAGATAGATAGATAGATAGATAGATCATCTGTATGTCTGATTCTGATGGCGGTGCAAAGTTCTGAATAAGGCAATATAGTTTATCTCACTTCATAGGTAGATTTGTTACTTTTTCAGTTGCCAAATAGGATATATATATTTTTGCACAACTTTCATTGCTTACAAAAGCTGTGAAAATCTGACATTTTCAATTTGGTGGTTTACATTCTTTGCCTGGACCGTTCTGGGGAACTAAAAGCTGCCCTGGTAAAAATAGTGACGCTCCAGTGATGCAAGGGGCTCATAAATATGCCCCTTCGTAGCTGATTACTGTGTCCTCTTCCATTAAGCTGTGTGTGTTGCAAAATCATGGTGCAAAATCATCGCTCCGGGAATGAAGGATGGTATTAGACAAGCAAATGTTGGTAAATGTTGACGTGCAAAAGTCATTCATATAGACCTTGAAATTATTGTAAATTGCATTTTACGAAAAAAGAACTCACTTCACGTGAACTTATAAAGTGCATGTCCAAAGTCAGGGCACATTGATGCTGCATTACAGATATTTATTGTTCCCAACGGTACTCGTTGTATCACACTCATAAAGATGAGAAGGTGTGAAGGTTCAAACCTGCCATCATGAGGTCAAACTTATTCTAGGGCTGTATCGTGATGGGCTTCTCCGGCTCAGCATTTGGCTGACCAACTGTTTTTATGCCCCTGCAGGGATATATTTACAAAAAATGGGATGCATGCACCACAGCAACCAGTGCCTGTGTTGCTTTGCCATTTCTACTAAGATATAAGTTATAGATATGAGGTACAGTTGCTGCTAAATTAGGGGATCGCAGAATTTATGAAATGCTAACCATATTTAATGCAAGATGTATTTCTTCAGCCATATATGGGGCCGGGGTCTGGGGGTATGATGCACAGAGTACCAAACTGGTTCAGGGCAAGGATAATGTGTTTTTAAAACGATTGATCAGTGCCCCGGCTACGGCTTCAATTGAGTTAATACATAGGGAATTAGATATGAACCATGTTAATGATTTAATTGCTCTCCGTCCCCTGTCCTTATGGCGTTCAATTTGGGCAAAGGAGGAGACAAAGTTTACGCAGGACGTAATAACCGATTGTATTAAACTTGACCGCCGATCGAATATCCCCTGGCTGAGTCATATACAACATTGGTATAAAACATTGTATGGTCTGGACATTTTTAATGACTTAATAAGAGGTTCTACACTATCGAAGCGGGAGTTGAAAGTCTCGTTCTTGAAGTATACAGCTGGGATTAGAATGAAAAAATATGAGAAACAAACTACATTCAATCTTTACCAGCAATACAACATCAACGAAGGCTTCCAATCTTACCTTGCAACAGTTAGTATTATTTCCCATCGATTTCTATTAACCCGTCTCCGCCTAGGAATTGTGCATCACCTTGTGGCTTTTCCTGTGCCCAAAAAACCCGGTAGTTGTTTGTGTCCTTGTGACGGTAAAACTAAACAGAGCACGTGTCATTTTATGTTATCTTGTAAATTTTATACCCCTTTTAGAAAATTTTATTTGAAACCCATCTTTTTAAAATATAATACGCGTGGTATACAATCAGCGATGTAATTATTGTTTAATCTAGAGACCTCAGATGTATGTTTTCATGTGGCCACCTATATTTTAAAATGTATTTCTGTAAGAAAATCAATTATTACATGAATTTCCTTAGCTGCTAAATGTACTGTGCACTTTAACCCCTTCACTGCGGCGGCTATTCCGCCGCAGTGCTAAGGGGGCGGGGCGGCCGCGCGGCGGCCGCATGCCGGTGACGGAACCGCTCCATCACCAGTGTCGGTGGCGCTGTGCTTATGACGGAGCGGTTCTGTCATGGCCCGCCCTGCTCAATGGAACGCTCAGCGCAGGCACGGAATTCGCGCCGCGCAGGTGCTCCGAGCGGGCCATGACGGAATCGCGCCGTCATCAGCACAGCACCACCGCAGCTGATGACAGAGCGGTTCCGTCATCAGCAGACAAGGGGTTAAGGAAGATGCTGTTGACATCATGCACTTTATCATGCTAATTTGCACATACATGTATGCCGTATAAATTGCTGCTACTGTATAATATGCACTGATAGATTGGTATATCATTTGCACTTTGTTTCATTTTAATTGTATATAGTTAGACTAAGTGCTGCTAATTGCATATTGCACTTTAGGAAGGTTGCTATCGAACCATGCTTTTGATCTGGACAATTTGCACATATATTGGTATGGCATTGATATTTAGCATTTTATCAGCATATTTGCACATAACTGAAGGCCGTATAATTATTACTATTATAAACTATGCATTCTTAGAATGGTATAGTGTTTATGTTTTATAAATGCTGCTATCGTATATTAGATACAGAAATAATTGTACAGGGGTTTTGTGTTTTATCCTGATACATTGTGATTATATGTCAGTGGAAGCATGTTCCAGAATTGTGTAAATTTTTCTTTTTTTTTCTTTTCCTTGATGTTTATTATGTCTGTTGCTATATGGTTGTATTTTTACATACCGAATAAAGCTTCTTTGACCTTGACTTGACTTTGAGTTATTTTTCTCTCCAATAGTGCTGGTGCACTTTAGGTTGCCATGAACCAACAAACTTACCCCCGAATCATAGTGCAAGGGTGTGAGAGTTCTGTCAATATAAGGATTTCTGTTGGAAGGGCAGAATTTCAGTAAAAAACTATGCATTAATATGTTTCCCACTTTTTATATCTGGTCTACAATGAGCCACACAAGCAGAAGTATGAAGAAATTTAATTTTATTCTTCTACTACACCTGCCTCGAAGATGTTTGAGCCTCAACTTCCTATCTACAATTGTTATAGGGATTCATTTATTTGTATTCATTTTATTAATATTTTTTTTTGGAGGTACAGTTCTGATCCAGGCAGCTATCATTATTACAAACTCATAACTATCTAAAAGTTATTATACTTACACCTAGTTATAAATACACAAGATCCATACTGCACAGTCTTTACAAATTTGCCTGAGAAAATAGACCTTTAAGATTCTTAAATACGCCATTAAATGCAAAGTCCCAAAACTCATCAATTCTTCAACAATAGGCTGTCGAAAGATCCCCCATGTCACATTAACGGGTACCGGTTTAATTTAAATTAACCAAAAAAGAAACCTGAAATTAGAAAATGTATTTCATATTGCCATAGTCAACAGTGAGAAGATTCTCCCTTTGTCTAACCCTCTTCATTGTCTTAAGCTATCCTGTGAAGCAAAAAATTAGTTTTTGTATTGTTTTTTTATTAGTGCATGAAAATTATTAAATAGTGATGCATGACCCACACACAAGTGGGCAATAGGTCAAAGCAATAACAAAGCAGGTAATCTCAACAATCGAGATAGTACAATAATGTAAATCCAGCAACCCCGAGGGATTAATGGGGTAATATTTATTCCACCTTGAGGGCTCAATGGGGTGATACTTAGTCCTTGTGGACACCTCTCTACCTAAAAAATGATATTAGCCACAGTACCTCTTCCACAGGCCCCAATTCATTAAAATGTATGTGGGCAACCTCTCCCTTCATAAACACATAACTCAGCTCCTATGCTCTAATCCATATCTGCACTCCATCTGTTTAGGGTATTGTCAGGGAGCTCCATAGTTGTGAAGTAGTTTGTTGGGCTATCACCAACTCTAAGTTGCAAAACAAATACTGATATCTGGTGCCCTCCTGGTCACCCCATGTACCCAAGGATGTAGTTTCATGTCTGGAGTCAATCACAGCCCCACAAACCCCCACTAGGGTCTCCATCACTCTCCTCCAGTATGCAGTCTTGCATGGTATGTAGACATGTTCAAGTTTGTCCACAACCCCAGGAGACATGTATCACTGTCAACTCTTTCAATCCTAGCCATCAGTACTCAATTGTAGTATATTCTAGACATTTAATTGAATAAGGCCGAAACCCGATCTGATTGCAATCTCCCTGGGCTCCAGTAGTGCCTGATTCCATTAGTTCCCAAAGAGGTCCCCAAGATTCCGCGCCAATATTCCCAGCAAAGTGTCCACACTGCCCGGTAGATTATTTATGAGCTTCCTATAGATCAGGGCCATTGCCCTCAGGCTCAGGGGCTCCTCAAACACTTTATCTTCCAGTGGATCGGCATCCGTTATCTGAGTGCCCACAGGACGTCTCTATAGAAAGGGCATGTTGGTGGCACAAGTAGCAGAAGACCTCTTGCTCGTGCATCATATTTTCTCTCTAAGTACGCACAATTGCTTTTAAGGACACTCTCAGGAGAGCAGGTGAAAGAGACCCCAAGTATTGGAAACCCAGCCTAGAATCTGTAGGTTGCCTCTGGTTGGCATGGATGGCTACTACCTCATCACTGGATACAGGACCAATAAGGACCAGTTAATGCAGAACCCACTATATCTCCCAAAGATTTCTATCACCTGCATTAACTTGTCTGTGGACGTCCTGGGTAAGCAACATACATCAAGATGTTATCAGCATACAGATAAACACTCTAAATCTCATTGCAGACCTCATCAGGGGCTCACTCAACATGCCAGTGGCTCGATCGCTAGGGTGAAGGGTATATGGGACAATGGGCATTCCTGCTAAGTGTCCCTCTGCAAAGTGAATATAGAATAGTACTCACTGTTAACTCTAATGTCAATGTTTGAAAGAGTGTACGAGGAGCAGTGGTCTCTAGGTTTAACTGCTTTATGAATAACTGCAATCATGGCTGAGGGAGCCTCTCTTTTCATGCCACCTTCATCCATTGTTTCCTCTTCCATTTGGAGGGGATAATTAGATATCCTACTAGCCATACATTTATATAACTCAGTCAGCAGACCATTAGGTCCAGGGCCTTGCCAGATTGTAGGGTTCCTATTGCATTGCTAGTACTGTACTGTTATAGTGGCATCAAATGCTGCTCTATCAGTGTATGGAAGCCATGGGAGTGAGTATCCTGGAGGAAGGCCTGTATCTTCTCAAGGCCTGTGTTGTGGCGATCAAACTCCTCAGCAAGTTCGGAGTTAGCAGCAATCATCCTGTGGTCACAAAGCTATGGATATCTCCTATCCATCCAGCTGCCCTGTCTCTCTTGCCCAACCGGGCTAATAGTCTCCCAACTTTAATGCCCACTTCATTGATATGCTGTTCTATCTTCTGACTACTATAGCATATCGTCGCCCACCACTTTTATCACTTCAGACGAGAGGGTCCACTCCAGTTGTATCGCAACCCCTTTAGAATCAGTGCAGAGGCTCATATGTGCCAATAGGCGATAGTCCCCTCTCCTCAATATATTCAATTTAGTTTCCATCAAATTAGTCTCCTGGAGGAATTCAGAGGGGAAACCATCTGGTCCGCTTATTTTACCTCACTGTAGATTGTCCAGAACCTCCTCAAACATCTGTAAAGTGAAGGGGTTGACCATTGACCTATTGTCTTCTTCTGAAATTCCTAAAATTATGATTTCTGCAAAAAATGATTTAATTCATTCATATCTACACTAGGGGAGTTTTTATTAATTGTGTTGAAATGATCTAGAAAAACAAATGTATTTCTTCCTCCAAGGTACAGGGGACATTTTAAGGTGCTAATGGTGTTATTGGAAACCCACTCCCCAACGTGCCATGCCATTAAACTCCCTGCGTAGTCACTCTCCTTGTGCATCTTTTGCAAATAGGTGGAACTTTTCAAGTAATTTAAAGCATATTAGTTCAGTGGTAGAGCGGAATTCACACTTTTCATCGCGTTTCTCTTTCCAGCTGAATTATTTGCTAAGAATTTCTTAAAATCACTTCTAACTTGATTCTCCAATTTAGCCTTTTCTTCCTTCATGGCTTTGTTTGTGACTATATCTCTGGAGATTAATTGGACATGAAGGGAAGCCTAAACCCATCCTAATTCATACTCTCAGATGCCGTGCCCTCATTTCTGTCAAGGAAGTCATTCATCTCCACTCTACATACTTCAACTCAATTTATTTCTTCCAAGTAAATTTAATTCAAACCTATCTCCCATTCTTAGGCATTCTATCCCTTACCATTTAATGAAGTTCAAGGGCTGAGTGAAATGAAAATCCATTCAACAGCCTCAACAAATGCTGAAATGTAATGGTCAATAAGACCAGGAGTTGTCAAACCCTGGCTGAGATGCAGGAAAACACCTTATTGTGAGGGACAGTAACCCTCCAAAGATCCACCAGCCTCATAATGTTTAATATTCCCTTAGGGTATTTGCTATCGTAGGTTCATACTGTCTCTTAATACATGTTGTGTTATCCATTCCCAGCTCTTGAAGAAAATTAAAATCTCCTCCAATAACTGTTTCCTCAGGTGTTGCACAAAGTAATTGAAACAATTTGATGAAAGGGCCTTGATTTTATTTTATTAGGGCATACAAACAGACCAGCGTTAGTCTGGTAGAGTCAATTCTGCAATTCACCCAGTATCAACACCCTTCCATTTTGCCCTGACAAATATGAATCTCGGCCTAAACATTTTAAGAAATGAATGAGGCTCTCTATGCACCACATTTATAGAGGAGAAGCATTTGAACCCTGTCCACATTTCAATCATGGTAAACTAGGAAACATTATTGTAGGCAATATGGGTTTCCTGTAAAAAAAAAAGAACTACTGTGGTGATATGCCCCCTTAATCAAGCCAGATCACTTGTTTTTTCCTTTCTGTTGGTTAAATCATCAACATTTCATTGCAAAAAGAAAGGGTACAAAGTCTTATAAGTAGCCCTTACAGTGTGCCATGCCTTGACACCATTGCCCTAATGTAATATTATTGGTGCCACTAATGAAGGTCACACCCCCAGCCCAACTTTGTGCAAATATGCAAACCAAGGTATTGTAAAGTGTATAAAGTGTGTAAAGTGTGCAAGGTGCTGCATACATTGATGCTAGGCATAAAACTGACTCCAACATGCACAATCATTTGGCTCTTATTCCTAACATTCACATTAGTAGGCCTAGGCCCAAAATGCAGGGTTGAACAGGGGGTATTAAAACTTAAATTTGTCTTGCAGTGAGAATGTCTCAGGGACACTGTGGTCGTGACCCCACTCAGCATGGTAAACACCCCAAATCACGGTAAGCGGGGCGGGGGAGATAGCCCCCCAAAAGAATGGGTATATATATATATATATATTCAGTTCCACAAAGCATCCACAGAGGGTGTATATATATATATATATATGTTGTATATATATATATATATATATATATTACCTACTGGCGATAGCCAGTAGGTATATATAGTTAGGATTTTTTCTCTATGGGACTTTTGAAAATTCTATGCCTAATAACTTTGGCGTTTGTGGACGGAATTGGCTGAAATTTTCAGGAAAATGGCACATTTTGTTTCTGAGCAGCTCCTGGAAATTTGGGGGGGGTTCGTCAAGGGGGGGCCGAGAAAAAAGGGGGGTCCCAAAACGCGTTTTTCCCATGTTATTTTCCATAGGGCGGTTGGACTCACTTTTAGCCCGAACGGCTGAATGGATTTTCACGAAACTTGGCAAAATTGTAGGGACTGTTAGCCCGATGTGCCTTTGCTAGGTCTCAATATATGTGCTTCAGTGGATTTTGAGAAATTAACGTTTAAATCAAGATATATATCTGTAACAGCGCTCCGGGTAGCTATCCGGTTAGCGAACCTTTCGCGTAACGGAACTTTGCGATGAGAAGCTGATTGGCCCTCCGGTGTCTGTCAACATTCTAAACAGTCCGGAGCGGCCGCCATCTTGTCTCTCGGTAGGATCGAGAGACAAGAGGAGGCCAAAACAAAGGGGGAAATTACCATAAGGGGGCATAGTAGATCCTCGTTGACCCCCTAGGTTTTATGTGGAGGTTTTAAAAGGGCCTAGGAGGGTCCAAAAAAAAATATTTTTTTTTGCGTGGTAAGCGCCAAGTTCGCGAACCGGATAGCTTTCTGGGCAGCGAACTTTATGGATAAAAGAATGAAAGACTTTTCTAATACTGTATGTTAATTGTTTGTTGTTTTTCTTGTTTTTTTTTGTTTTCTTTGTTTATTTATTTTTTTTATTATGATTGTGTTTCATACTTTATTAAATTTTCTAACATTTCATTGTCAGAAATGTCATAATTTATTATAGGGTGTAATTGTTTTTCATTTTGAAGCAAGTTGTCTACTGCTTCAACACATTGTAGAAGTTCGTGGTCTCTACTGTCATCCATAAAGTCATCAAGTTTGTCTTGGCTGCTCTCTTTCAGTTCAATCGAAAATGAAACTTGTTGTTCGCCTTCCATTTTGCCTGAAATTTTGAATAAGAAAATATATATTAGTAGAGATAGGGCACTGTTGGGATTAATTTTAGATAGGCAGTTTTTATCAGTGAATTTATCTTTTGGCAGTGTATAGTATGAGAGTGGAAATAGGACTATAAAAAAGTGTATGTGATTTAACCAAGACAAGCCTTACTCCATTGATAACTATAACAGAGAAGTCTATCTAAATACATTACTACTACAGAGGGATAGTGTATATCTAGCAGAAAAAGTCTACTATATTAAGTCATAGTGCACAATATATTAAATTATAACTTACCTTCACAAAGAAGTTGAAGTTTTTTGAAGCTTTTTAAATAGGAGGTACAACAAGAAGTAGTAGTCAAAATGGCTGTGTTTCCTTCTCTCCCTTTATATATATACAGGTATATAACCAATCAAATGTCAGGTAATAAAAGTAGAAAATGAAAGTAACATTTTCATTGGTTGTCAATTCCAACAATTCAGATGTGTTTTGTGAAGTAATTTACCTCACGGTACTTGGAGAGGTCTACAGGCTAAATGGCTAAATGGAATTTCAATGAAATTTGTGAGAATGGAAGGGATTGTTATGTAGTATGAGCTAATCTATATTTGGTGAGAGTGTCTCTAGTCGTTTTTCTGTAAATTACTTTCCCGCCTTTTTTTAGGACCGCTTTCCGGGAAGCTGCCCGGTTAGCGAACCTTAAGCGTCACGGGAGTCCACCATTTTGTGTTTCGTTCGCATTAAGATACAAGATGGAGGGCAAATAATGTTTAGAATGGGTAGAAGGGGTCATGGTAGACTTATCTTGACCCCCTAGGTTTTCTGAGCGTGGCTGAGGAGGCTTATATGTGCGGAAAAAAAAAGGTTAGCTTTCGGTTAGCGAACCGGGTAGCGCTCCGGGGAGCGAATTTTGTGGAAAATTAGTGAAAAAAGTTAGAGAAAAATAATAATTGTGAGTGATCAGATGTAGGGTAGCTCTGAGAAGAGCTTTTGGGTTTATGGTACATTTAGGTACTTATAAGTAGGTACCAATGCACAGTCTTAAATTCAGAATGAAAATTCTGTTGCCCTCATCTGAGAAGTGAACTCCATCTCCTCTGTAGATATCTTGCATGTAGTAACGCAAGTTATTGTTGTACAGAGAGCCCATTCCATGGTCTCTCATGTAAGCTGAAACAGATTTGTTTACATGCTTCCTCGCTTTCTCAATTTGTGGACAAAATTGGTTGGACCACCTCCATTTCTGTCTTTGGCATATATTGGAATATACCAAGGCAGTTTGAGGAAAAAGTGCCATTAATTGCTCCAAGGTGTCCTTTAAAAGCATTTCCAGACCTACCCCTGTCAAAGTGCCCAAATCATTACCTCCACAGTGCACTATTAACAGGTCAGGTTTTGGCAAATGCATAAAGGTTTTCACCAATGGAATCAATTGGTGACATTTTAATCCTCTTTGGCCCAACCAGTTAATTTCCACATCTTGTAAATTGAGGTTGTGTAAATTTCTGCTCTCAGCATACCTTTGAGCCCAGTGGATGTAACTATGTCCAACAATCCAGACGTTAAACATGGTGGAAGAAGGTTGTTCTGCAGTCAGATGAAGTGTGGTAATGAAAGGGCAGTTGAAACAGTAGGAGTTTCTAAAGAAAAAAAACTGTGGTTTTACTATGCTAATGATTCATTAGCAGTGATTGGTGCATTTCCATTTCTGAAAACAGAAAGTTAGGGTGCATGGATGTGTTCTTTGAAAGATGTCATTTGAATGGTCAAGGAAGAAACAATTAATGAAAGATTGCACTGGATACGCAGGAGCACTGAGAGTTCAGAGTTCAATTGAAACATTGTTGTGTGAATTTGCAAACATGAGAGGTCTTCCAGGAGGTGGTTGCTATGGAAACAAGGCAGACAGGGCAGAGGGGGGAAGGGTTTTGATTTGAAAAAAGTGAGGGAAGAGGTATGATTGGCTAATATGAGAGATATGTGAAAAGAATATCTGTATTTCTGTGCTTTCAATAGCTGCAGCCTTTGGAGTGCATCCTTTTTCTTCTGCTGAAGACAATTTGGTGTATTTCTGAGACTGTTTTCAAAACTCAAAAAATATTTGCTAAGGTGAGAAAAGATTTATTTAATTTAGATAGAGAATAGTATGATTTAAGGAGAAAATGATGAAGAAAGCTGTGTTTTTAAAATGTGGTTTTGTCTCTAGTGATATACTAATAGAATTAGTTTCATAGAGAAATTATAATTGCATATTTGGTGTAACATTCTGGCATGCAGTAACACAAGATATTGTAATACATGGAGGCCATTTCATGGTCTGTTATGTAAGCTGAAACAGATATGTTGCTTTTAAAAACGATTTAAGAAATCAATTACATTTCTGGATATGTACTGCTAGAGCTTCATAGGTTGTTTTGGGCCATATTTATAAGGTATTTGAGTGTCTAAGATGTTGTGTTCGCCTTTTAAAATGTAAAGTGTTCCTCATGGGGCAAGTGTCTTGTAAATACGGTCCCACTTGTGCTTGGCAAATTTAGATTTTGATTATGGGAGTTACCTAGCCATGTTAATAGTGTCCCAAAAATGGTGCTAGGGCATTCCAGAAAACACTTTCATGTGTCTCAAGGACATTTTTAGTTATTTCTTCATGAATGCAGGTATACAATTGATTTATATGCTGTGTTTAAAAACGAATTTTGAAATGAATTACATTTCAGGATATGTACTGTTAGAGCTTCATAGGTTGTTTGGGGTCATATTTAGAAGGCATTTTAGTGTCTTTGAAGTTATTTTTCCCTTTTTAAATGGAAAGCGTTCCTCATGGGGCCCTGAGCAGTTCTTAGCCATGTTATTTAATAGGAAGTGGATAACATGGCTAAGAGCATTTGCTGGAAAATGCATGAATATCGCTGATTTTTCTGCTATATTCATGCATTGTGGCCGTTTTTTTTCACATTGCTTCATAGGTTGTTTGGGTTCATATTTAGAAGGCATTTTAGTGTCTTTGATGTTATTTTTCCCTTTTTAAATGGAAAGCGTTCCTCATGGGGCCCTGAGCAGTTCTTAGCCATGTTATTTAATAGGAAGTGGATAACATGGCTAAGAGCATTTGCTGGAAAATGCATGAATATCGCTGATTTTTCTGCTATATTCATGCATTGCGGCCGTTTTTTTCACATTGCTTCATAGGTTGTTTGGGTTCATATTTAGAAGGCATTTTAGTGTCTTTGATGTTATTTTTCCCTTTTTAAATGGAAAGCGTTCCTCATGGGGCCCTGAGCAGTTCTTAGCCATGTTATTTAATAGGAAGTGGATAACATGGCTAAGAGCATTTGCTGGAAAATGCATGAATATCGCTGATTTTTCTGCGATATTCATGCATTGCAGGCCTTTTATTATCACATTTGCAAGCACTTCTTAGCCATGTTATCCAATGGGAGGTGGATAACATGGCTAAGAGCATTTGCTTCAAAGGTTGTTTGGGGTTATATACCATTTTTGGGAAATTATTAACATGCCTATCTAACTCCCATAATCAAAATCTAAATTTGCCAACCGCAGGTGGGAGCGTATTTACAATAAATTTGCACCATGAAGAATGTAAAATAGCATACTAGATACTCAAATAACTTATAAATATGACCCAAAACATCTTATGAAGCACTAGTAGTGCATATTTCCAGAAATGTATTGGTTTTCATTTAATGATTTACTTCATTGGTAGGCCTTCACATGTTTTTTTACCTTGGTTTTTTTTCAGTGAAAATCTTATCTGCAACCATGTGTTGGCTTCACCTCAAATAAACAAAACAGGTGATGGACTGAATGTGGATCAATGACACACATTCACCCCAGTCCAAAGATCTGGGCCTAAACAAACCTTTAGATAGGCTACATCTTATCGTCAATATTAGGGAGTGATTTATGAGTGTTGTATGCCTGTTTTGTACCATTGAGTGTCATTTTTGTGATGCAGTGCTGGTGGAAAATATTTGCTATGTTAAATAATTAGTACGGCATTAAGTTTTAGATGACTGTTATTTATTTACTGTTTGGTAATAGTGGTTAATAACATTTTATATTATATTTTTTCACAGATTCAACTGCAGATTCTTTCATAGTTTGGAAAATGCCTTCCAGAAGTCGAATACGAAAGGCTAGAAAATGTCAAAGACAGCAGGATGATGTTTTATTGCAGCAGTCCTCTTCCCCAAATACTTGTCAAAACACCAAGAAAGGTCCGGGTAAGAGCACAAAATCATTCTTAAGAAATATTTGTAGTAAAAAAAATTTTGCTCAAAAAAATGTGTCTGTTCACAAAAAGAAAAGTAATTTAAATGGAAAGGAGAGACACATCACAAATGTTACTGGTAGAGGAAGAGATAACTCTGTGCATGATAGTAGAAGGAAACAACAGTTTAGGGACATTCGACAACGAATGTTCCGTAATAGGATATTAGTTAATTTATTGAAAAATATTAAAAAGAAAGGCCAACAGAAAGCGGCATTTTATAGGAAGAAGAAAAATGTAGAGAAAATTATTGATCATGCTTTTGAAATCAAGCGAAAGTTGTTTATTTTGGTAATCAATAGAATTAGGAAACTAAGCAAGGTAATTTCTGATTTCAAAACAAAAAGTAGATGGAAGAGAGTAGTAAATCGTACTAACTTTTGTGAAGTTTTTTCTGGAGAATGGATGCATAGTTCAAGTTCTGAGGCATTCTTTAATGAGGAGACTTATTTTCAGGATAATGATTTGGTGCATGCAGTTGACATCAGTGGTCGAGCTTATGAAGTGAAGGATGGTTGATCAGTTGTAAAAGAACAACTTGTGACAACAGAGACAGAAGAGGCGCTAAGTGATGAGGTTTTAGGAAGACGTCCTAAGGGTCCTGTGTACATTTGGAAGTGTAGTTCTATTTGAAGTGTGCGACAGGTTTCCATCAATTTGCTTTGTGATTTTATACGGACATTTAATAAGAAAAGTTTGAAGCAGAAAATGAAGTTGTTGCAAGATTTAGATCCTTGCAGAGTGAGACAAATGACAGGTTTGCGTGGTCATTCACTGGCTTGTCTTTCCAGGAGAGTATGCCAGAGTGTTTTTCATCATTTCAGGATGCTAGCAGTGCATCATAATAAAGTGAGAAAATTAGTGAGAATGTTGTATTATGCTAAGAGTCCAGCAATTATGCTTAAACAGTTATGTGCTGCTCTTTTGCATGGTTCTGAAATAGATGTGAAGAATCTTTGTGAAGAAATTGAATTTTGTTACTTTGGTAGTAAAGATGAGAATGTTCAAATTGACCCTGAAGTAGAGGGTAATGTGGTAGATAATGTACAGGTTTCCAGTACAGATAATTTTCAGAAGGAAATTGCCACGTTTCAGATGAAATCAAGTGAGAGGCCTAATTTCACTTGTGTATGTTGTCGACGCACTTATTATAAGAATCAGACTAAGGTAGTGGATTTATATGCAAAAAGTGAAAGGGAAAATAATAGTGAATGGAAGGATTTAGCCACATACTTGATGGTAGAAAATTATTTTGATTTGGGATCGGATCAACGTGTGTGTACTTATTGTTGTAATAAATTAAACCAAAACCAGATGCCTGCTAGGGCAGTTCATAATAATCTGGAATTGGTTGAGATTCCTTCTGAATTGAAGGATTTAAATACTTATGAATCTATTTTGATTCAAAGTATCCATCCCTTTCAGGCTATTGTAAGAATGGAGCCAAAGACAGGGAAGTTGCCTCCAGCAGATTTACAGAGAGGATTAAAGGGAAGAGTTGTTTATTTGCCTCTAGATTTAAACAAAAACATTAACACAATTGGAATAGAAAAAGTGGAAGAGGAACCTCTGGTTATCTTGGTTAATGGGGTTCCGACAAAGAATAAGAAAATATGGCAAGATTTAGTGGATGTTAGGAAAGTCAAAAAGGCAACAGTGTATTTGAAGAAAAATAATAAGTACTATAAGAATGTATATGTTGCAGAAGAGGAAGTAAGTGATGAAGAGGATAGCGATTTGTGTGCTGGCCAAATTGAGAAAGTAGAGGCCTCTAAAAGTGAAGAAATATATGAACATTATAGTGTTCATCCTTTGCATTCCAAGGAAGTCATGGGGAATGCTATTGAGTTGTTTCAAATGAAACAAGCCAAAGGGAGTCCCATTAGTGTTTGGGAGGAAAGTTTGGAAGCTCGGTGTTTCCCACAGCTATTTCCCACAGGTCAAGGAGGAAGATATGATGAGAGACCTCGTGAAATTCCTGCGTCTGAATACCGGACTTTACGATTGTATGCAGAAGATCCTAGGTTTCGGCAATGCATTCCCTATTTGTTTCATCTCCTGTTTGAAAGCGATCTGTCTGGACTTTCATATGCAGTGAACCACATCTTAAAAAGTGGTATACAGATGCGAAACATCTCGGCAAGTGACTTTATGCATAAAGTCAATGTCCAAGACAGTATTTTGGATTCTCACTTAATTAATCTCATGGCGTGTCAGCGTGGTACTAATGAGTACTGGTACCGTCGTCATGGTGATTTAAAATGTATGCTGAGGAACTTAGGAACTCCGACATGGTTCCTCACTCTGAGCTGTGCCGAGTATGGCTGGGATGACTTACTTGAATTTCTACGAGAGGCAAATGGAAATATTGAAAACATTGAATTCAAGACACCTGGAGAACTGTGTTCTTTGGATCCTGTGAATGTATGCAGGTACTTCAATCATAGATTTGAAGCTATGATGTCTTTCATTACAAATAAAAAGAATCCACCTCTTGGAGAGGTGTTGGATTTCTTCTGGAGAAAGGAGTATCAAGCAAGAGGTGCCCCTCATATACATATGTTGCTGTGGATCAAGGATGCACCTAAATTTGGAACAGATCCGGATGACTTAGTGATGAATTTCATCGAACAGTATTCTACGTGTGCTGTTCCAAACGCAACGGAGAAGAAAAGTCTAAGAGAACAAGTTCTACGTTTCCAAAGCCATCGTTGTGGAAAGTACTGTCGTCGTAAATTCAGAAACAAGGACAAGTTCTACACCAAATGTCGTTTCAACTTTCCACGACCGGTGATTTCTAAAGGAAGAGTGAACAGTTTGATGTCTTCGCTGCAACATAATGTGACGAGGAAATCACCCAAGAATACATACAATTTGAAAAGGAACGAAGAGTCCAAGTACATCAATGACTACAACCCAGTGATTTTGTCCATGTGGAATGCCAACATGGATATACAGTTTGTGGCTGACAACTGTATGGCTGTGGCTCGGTATGTGACATCTTACATCACCAAAAAAGAAAAGACCGAACTGAAGGATATGTGGGAGGACATTTCCCATGAAAAGAGCCTCAGCAAGAAGTTGTACAGTTTCAGTCTG
The DNA here is from genome assembly GCF_964263255.1 of Lissotriton vulgaris. Taxonomy (NCBI): domain Eukaryota; kingdom Metazoa; phylum Chordata; class Amphibia; order Caudata; family Salamandridae; genus Lissotriton; species Lissotriton vulgaris. The sequence continues at coordinate 618,696,379 of NC_141698.1, forward strand.
AAGATGTTGTCGCATCGAGAAATCGGAGCTTACGAATGTTCTGATCGATTGTCTTCAGCAAGTCTCTATGCCAAATCCAGGAGTCTCGTTTGGGCGAGTCTTGGTCTTGCTGCAACGCGAAATCGAGTTCTAAAACCTGTTCGGGAAATTGAGTATTTGGCAGAAAAGGAACCAAACAGTACCGACATTTTGAAGACCAACATGTTGGATACATATTATCCAAATCGAAGCAGTCACCTTGAGAATGTTTGTCTATATGAGGTTCTCCAAAATTATATATTCAAGAGGAACATCAAAGAAGATATTGAGAAAGGAGTGTATGCTGTAATTGGAAGTGAGGGATGCCTGGTCAAGCAAAGAAAATGCCAATTAGTAAACCATCGAAAATTAAGTGGCGAATCTCCAGAAAAAAAGGAGTTTTTCTATTTAGCACTTTTGCAACTTTTCAAGCCTTGGCGTGCAGAAGAGGAACTGCTTGGAGATTTCCTCTGTTACGAAGACTCTTTCAATGCAGCCAAGGAGTCCATAGAATGTCCTGCTTTTTCTAAATATCAAGAAATGCTAACTTTGGAAATTGAGCAGGAAGCAACGATTGCAGCCGAGATTGCCAGAGACAGTTCTCAGGACAGTCAGAGTTCTGTTTCATTGAGTCAAGATCCACTTGGAGGACCTATTATCGAAAATGAAGCTGCCACTGCTATGAATGAAGTAGAAAGAGCCATGGCACATGCTCAGGAGGATTCAGTTAACTTACAAGACTTGGAAAAACAACTCAACGTTGAGCAGAGGAAAATATATGATGAAGTTACCAAGGAAATTGAGCACGGATTAAGTCATGAGAAGAAAGAGTGCTCGTGTACGTCGTTGAAGCCTGTCCGACTGTACGTGAGTGGAGAAGCGGGAACTGGAAAAAGTTTCCTCATTAAAGCAATCTCTTGTTATTTGCAGGAAAGGACTGAGTCATCGCTGTCTTGTGTTGTCACCGCTCCTACTGGACTGGCAGCACATAATATTAAAGGTATTACTTTGCATCGTCTATTGATGCTGCCGGTGGAGCATGACAACAAATTACAATACAACAAGTTATCTGGAGATGCTTGCTGTGAAGTTTCAAGAGTTTTGAGGAAAATGAAACTACTTATCATTGACGAAGTAAGCATGGTTTCCAATGTCATGCTTGCCTTTGTGCATTTGAGAATGCAAGAAGTACTTAAAACTGAATATGATGTCTTATTTGGTGGGAAACACATTATTGTTTTCGGAGATCTTCTACAGCTGACACCAGTAAAAGGTCAACCTGTGTTCAAAATACTCACGCATGAAGATACCAGGAAGTGCCTAGGGAGCATTGGCAACGTCAATATATGGTTAAACTTCAATTATGCAGAACTGCATCAAAATATGCGTCAGGCAAAGGATGAAGATTACAAGAATATTCTACAAGATATTAGAATTGGAAAAGTGACCGAGCATGGGAAAGAAGCTTTAAATGCACGGTTACTGTCAAATTTGTATCCCAAACAAGAGATTGTGCCTGAGAATATTTTTCAGAAAATTACTGAGAAGAAATCCGGGATATGTCTCATGCCAACTCTTGCAGAATGTGCCATCTTCAACAACAAAATGTTGAATTTAGAAAAGCAAGACATTGTGAAACTGGAAGCTATCGACAAATTAGAGCATATGGGATCAACAATTATTTTGTCAGATAATTTGAAATCAAAATTGGATTCATTAGAGAAGACTATATCTAAGACAGCGGGTTTTGAAAAGACTCTGAATGTGTGTTTAAATTGCCGAATCATTTTGAGACGGAATTTACATGTAGAAAGAGGTCTGGTAAATGGATCAATGGGTAATGTTGTTGATTTTGAGAAATACAGAAATAGAGATGGAATAGAATTTTTAAGAATTAAATTTGATGGCATTGAGGAAGTACAGCAAATTGGTCGTTGTTCTGCTAGGTTTTTGCTTGTTAAAGATTTATATGTTCGCCGTAAACAGTTTCCTGTTTGCTTGGCATATGCGGTGACAATCCATAAATCGCAAGGTTTAAGTGTAGACTGTGCATTGGTGAATATTGGCAGTTCAGTGTTCAAGGAGGGTATGGCATATGTGGCATTGTCACGAGTTAGAACTTTATCGGGATTGTACTTGATTGACTGTGATGTCACAAACATTTGTGCGGATCTAGATTGTGTTAAGGAATACAATAGGTTAAGAAGAGAGTATGCGCCACATTTGCCTCAATATACTTTGTTTGAGAAACGTGTGGTATGCCGGAAACGTAGAAATAGCATTAATAGTAGGGAGGTTGTTGCAAAAAGACCAAAAGTCAATGAACCGAAAATTGTTAGCAGAAAGAAAGTGGATTCTGTTGAAGATGTTGTTGGTTTTCAATTTGAAAACAGTTCTGGTGTCAACTGCTATGCAAATGTAGTGGTTAATGTTCTCTTTTCACTAGAGAGTTTAAAAGAACAGATTCTGTTGAATTCAGAACAAATTTTATGCTGTTTGTTGAATTCTGTTTTCGAGAAATGTAGCAGTGATCGAACAAAAGTAGAAAGTGTGTCTGAAGTTCGTTATCTTTTAGATGAATGTTCAGGTCAAACAGACTTCTCTGAAAATAATCAGCAAGATTGTCAGGAGTTTTTAATGTATATGCTTGATATATTGCAAGTTGAGGGTGTAGATGTAGATCAACTGTTTGGGCTTTCTTATCAATGGCAGCATGACTGCGAGAACTGTATGGTATCAAGTACTACTAGTGTAGACTCAGAAAGATTTATATATTTAACTTTGCCAGACAGTAAATCAGTGTCCTTTAATAAGCTAGTAAATGCAGCGGATCACAACATGGAGTGTAGGCAATGTAAATGTGATATGATGTCAACATTATTTATACGTAGATATGGCCAGTATGTCATTTTAATGATGCAACGATGTAGGCCTGATGGATCAAAATTGTCAACTTTAATAAAACATTTTGTGGCTTCTCAGCTGTCAATATCAGGGAGGACTTTTGTTACTGTAGCAATTATCTATCACGATGGTCCATCAACAACATCAGGACATTATACAGCTTACTTAAAGTCTGGAAACGGCTGGTCATTCTGTAATGATTCTGTTGTAACTTTCAAAAAAAAATTGCCGTTTGACCTTAAAAATTCTTACCTGGTGTTTTTAAAACCAAAATTTTAAGTAGAGGGAATGTAAGTCTGCAATGCTGTCTCGATTAAAAATCCAACTATATAAACCTGATGCAAGTAAGTCTGCTTCATAGTAAGCAGTATCAGTGTCATAGGAAAAGGAGAACATGAGTGACAAAGAAGAGTAAGATATTAGTAGTCCAGGATTGTGAAAATAATCTCAAATATTTTATTTTTGAAAGTTGCGAAAATAGAAAATGTCGGGATTTGATTGGAAGAATTACAAGACTTGCGAATCGCGGCAACATGATTTGGCCTAGTGGAAACATGTGATATAATGAGAGAAGTTTTTTTTCTATGTAACATATTTCACGTATCGATGGAGGTTTTCTTTCAGAAAGTGGCGGGCTGAAAATATTTAAAGCACAACAGAGTGGATGCTGTTTATAGGAGATCGTTTGACGTCATTGAAAGTAAGTTAATTTTAAGAAGTTTTGAAATCAGATTTCTTAGGTTGTATGGGTTTTTTAAACACAGTCATTTTGATTGTGTTTTTTTTTCCCTGCTGTTACATGATGAATACCTTCAAGTCACTGATTTAAGTGAAATTTGATACATTCTGAGAACAGCAAAAATAAACCATTTAACATGTATAATTAATGTTATGCTTTTTGTCCTTATGATATACATTTAGAAATGTGTGGTACATATGGGTAAGCTGAGTTCTGTAAATATCAATTTTAATGCTTAGAGTGCTGTACTTCTGGGTAGTGTTTTTTTTTTAATAAAAAAAAGAGGCCTCACCTCAAAGAAAGCTCTTGAAAGCACACATCTTATTTGCATCCTAAAACAATCATTTACAATGTTAGACACAATTTTATTATGGCTTTACATCTTTTTTGCGCTGCTATTGCATCACTATTGTGAGACATTAGCAGTGCAAGAAAAACATCATGTTCCAAAATAGGCCTCAGTTCAGCATCATCAAGATACAGTTTCTTTCGAATATATATCTTTAGGATTGTGTAGGGGACGTAGAGAAGCAGAGACTTCTGTAAATGTCAAAGTTGTTGAAAAACTGTTTGTTTTTGAACCTTTTCCCTTGTCTTTTCTAATTTTTAAATACATGTTTTAATATTTTTTGAAATGTTTGTTCTTTGTTTTACAGATTGAAAGTATGAAAAAATATTTAAAAAAGGTAACAAGAATTATAAGGTAAATGTTTTCCACTCTTTTTACCCGCAATGCACTGCTGATGATGTCATTGACACTATCTCTCATTTACTCTCTCTAGCTGTCTTTCTTTTTACATTATTCTCTGATTACTTCCCTTATACTAACTCTTCTTTTTTTAAAAAAAATATTTTTTTAGTTCGCTTAAAGTTCGCGAACCGGTCAGCGAACTTGAAGCGAACCAAAAGAAATAGAGCTTGCCAGAGTGATAAACATTCTAGCAATTTTGTTTGAAAGGGGAGGTAGTTCTGAAAAGAACTGTTTTTTTTTGTTTTTGTTGTTTTATATATTTTTTTTATTTTTTGAACATTTTTTGATTTTTTTGTATTTTTAAAACTGTTTTATGTTTTTTTTGTTTTTTTTATGGAGGGGAGACAACAAAAAACAGGCTTTCAAAACGGCTCAACTGGAGCAAAAAAAAGAAAATTACTTTTTGGGTGCATTAGGGCATTTATGATTTTCATATGCAATGTTCATGAGGTTGATACTCATGTTGCCATATGACAGCATATCACCACAGTAAACACAAGATAACTTTATGTGCTGGAAGTTAGGTTGGATGTTTGGCACAGTCTCTTGTGCCTCTCTTCCCGTCAAAGACAATGTAGATGTAGATCTTGCCACAGGAGTTGCCGTCGGATTGTCTACAAGATCCCTTAACTCAGCCCGGCTGTAGTTCAAGGGATGCCACCTGCTCATGTGACGATGCATTGTATAGTTCCCCATACTGTACTTCTTTTCTGTGCCTCTCGACAATCTGTGGTCACAGATGAGGCAGGTGACATATTTTGCATTCACTTTCTTTGTTCCAGGAGGGATGGTGAAAAACTGCCAGATGAAACTGGATTTTCGTTTAGAAACCCGGGGCAACTCATCAACAAATTGTTGTTCCTCTCTCTCCTCTTCTTCTTCTTCCTCATCTTCCTCCTCTCTGTTAGTCATAATTTGACTAGGTGGTCCTCTCTTCTTATGAGGAGGTGGAGGTGGTGGTGGGGGTGCACCAGCTGCAGCAAGAATGGAAGCCATTGTGGATCTTCAGATAAATGGTCTTTCTCTCACCAAGATGAAAGTCAGAGTGAGGAAATAAGGAGGGGTTTACATGATTTGGGGAAAACAAAAGTTCTGAGCCAATGAAAAGTGTTATTTTTAGGTCACATGACCTAGTCATACATCATTTGGAAACCAAAAGTGAAATGAACCAATGAGAAGTTTGATAAACAAGTCACATGACCTGTTCCGCTTACGTTACGCGGCTCGCGCCGCGTCCCAGATCGCTTCCGGTTCGCGGTCCGGAGCACTTCCGGGAGCGCTAACGCGACGCGTCATTAGACGCATTACGCGATAACGTGATATGTCGCGCTTCCGCGACGCGTCACTGTTCCGCTAACGTAACGTTGACCGGTTCGCGGACTAGATCGCGGCATCAAGATGAGCTAACGGAAAGCTTCCCGGTTCGCGAACTAGAAGCGAAGAAAAAAATATTTAAAAAAAATTATCAATAAATATCTATATATATTTTGGGATTTAAAGAATAATACATTTTACAGCTACAGATGTTAGCTTTTAAAAAACCAATGAAATTCACTGAAAAAACCATAGGTTATAGACCATATATAGTTAGAAATTTGCATTTAAAAAACCATTGAAATTCAATGAAAAAACCATAGGTTATAGACCATATATAGTTAGGAATTCGCATTTACAAAACCTTATTTTACTCGCACAAAACCATTGAAATTCCATATATAGTTAGTTGCACTAACTATATATCGCGCACCCGCAATCCACTGCTGATGATGTCACATATTACATCATTCATGACATGGTCAGTGACATCACTGATGACATCACTGATGACATCTCAAATGACATGACTGATGACATCACTGATGACAACATCCAGTGACTGTATGTTTCTGTAAAGTTAAAATATCTCTTACATATTGAAGAATGAGTGGATGTATAAGTGTCTGGATGAAGGATTTAGTAGGTGCATGACTGACTGTATGAGTGAGTGATTAAATGTGTCTCACTGAGTGCATGGGTTAGTGACTAAACTGTCTTAATTTGTGCATCATTATGTCTGTTGTTCTGTAAACTGTTGCATGTGTTGATAAGTAGCTATATGAGTAACTATATGGGTTATTGATTGGTTGCCAAGTATTTGTATGGGAGACTGTGTGTGTTTGTGGGTGGCTGGGAGGTGTATGACTCTGTGCATAGATGTGTGAGCAGTTGATTCACTAGATGTATGGTTTCAAAAGTGCATGTGGAAACAGCTGTATGGGCGGTTGACTGTGTGCATGAGTGTATTGGTGAGTGAATGGATATCTCAGTGCTACATGTCAAAGTAAGTACATATGTAAAGCACAGTACATGTGAGAGTTGACATATATAAATAACTGTGCATAAGAGCCAGTGAATGTGTGAGTGGCTGTATGGATCATTGTGAACTTGTATCAGGGATTGTATAAGAGAGTAAATATGTGTTAGTATATGTTTGAATAAGTAAAGTTTGTCTAACTGTATAGTTGAGGAAATGGAGGTGTGATTGATTCTTTGCATGACTGACTAGGTGTGTGAGTAACTCCATGGATGAGTGACAGTCTGTGAGTGTCTGTTTACACTGATTGTATCTAAGGTTATATTAGAGTCTGAAGAGGTTCATCGTATTATCACATGAATGATATCATCAGTGATATGATCAGTAATGTCAAATGAGATGTCATCAGTGATGTCATCAGTCATGTCATTTGAGATGTCATCAGTGATGTCATCAGTGATGTCACTGACCATGTCATGAATGATGTAATATGTGACATCATCAGCAGTGGATTGCGGGTGCGCGATATATAGTTAGTGCAACTAACTATATATGGAATTTCAATGGTTTTGTGCGAGTAAAATAAGGTTTTGTAAATGCGAATTCCTAACTATATATGGTCTATAACCTATGGTTTTTTCATTGAATATATATATATATATATATATATATATATATATATATATATATATATATATATATATATATATATATATATATATATATATATATATATATATATATATATATATATATATATATATACGGAAGAAAAGGTTGCCACCTAGGTAGGAATGCACTTACAGGTAGGAATTAATGCCAGCGCAAGGGCGCGAGCTGCGAACAGAGTCCCTTTCCTGCCAGACGCGTTTCGGGCCAACGCCCTCTTCAGTGGCAGCACATGTGACATGACGGCAGCTGCAGACACCAGTAAATACCCTCAGTGATTATGCACAGGTGTGAAACCTGAAGCAATGCTTTCTGGGACTGGTGGTTCGATGAAACCCAAGTGGGTCGCCGCCGCCATTCGCATGCAAAAAAAGTTTTAAAGGGATTGCCAATGTCCCCGCAAGCACCCCGCAAGTAAAGGCACCTCCTGTACCACAAAAAGCTGCCCAAATAAGGCAGCCGTGGACCCGCAGTTTGTCCGCGGATGTGCAAACCCGCGACCGTGGCCGGCCGCTAACAAATGGAAGAAAAGGTTGCCACCTAGGTAGGAATGCACTTACAGGTAGGAATTAATGCCAGCGCAAGGGCGCGAGCTGCGAACAGAGTCCCTTTCCTGCCAGACGCGTTTTGGGCCAACGCCCTCTTCAGTGGCAGCACATGTGACATGACGGCAGCTGCAGACACCAGTAAATACCCTCAGTGATTATGCACAGGTGTGAAACCTGAAGCAATGCTTTCTGGGACTGGTGGTTCGATGAAACCCAAGTGGGTCGCCGCCGCCATTCGCATGCAAAAAAAGTTTTAAAGGGATTGCCAATGTCCCCGCAAGCACCCCGCAAGTAAAGGCACCTCCTGTACCACAAAAAGCTGCCCAAATAAGGCAGCCGTGGACCCGCAGTTTGTCCGCGGATGTGCAAACCCGCGACCGTGGCCGGCCGCCAACAAATGGAAGAAAAGGTTGCCGCCTAGGTAGGAATGCACTTACAGGTAGGAATTAATGCCAGCGCAAGGGCGCGAGCTGCGAACAGAGTCCCTTTCCTGCCAGACGCGTTTCGGGCCAACGCCCTCTTCAGTGGCAGCACATGTGACATGACGGCAGCTGCAGACACCAGTAAATACCCTCAGTGATTATGCACAGGTGTGAAACCTGAAGCAATGCTTTCTGGGACTGGTGGTTCGATGAAACCCAAGTGGGTCGCCACCGCCATTCGCATGCAAAAAAAGTTTTAAAGGGATTGCCAATGTCCCCGCAAGCACCCCGCAAGTAAAGGCACCTCCTGTACCACAAAAAGCTGCCCAAATAAGGCAGCCGTGGACCCGCAGTTTGTCCGCGGATGTGCAAACCCGCGACCATGGCCGGCCGCTAACAAATGGAAGAAAAGGTTGCCACCTAGGTAGGAATGCACTTACAGGTAGGAATTAATGCCAGCGCAAGGGCGCGAGCTGCGAACAGAGTCCCTTTCCTGCCAGACGCGTTTCGGGCCAACGCCCTCTTCAGTGGCAGCACATGTGACATGACGGCAGCTGCAGACACCAGTAAATACCCTCAGTGATTATGCACAGGTGTGAAACCTGAAGCAATGCTTTCTGGGACTGGTGGTTCGATGAAACCCAAGTGGGTCGCCGCCGCCATTCGCATTCACAAAAAAATTTTAAAGGGATTGCCAATGTCCCCGCAAGCACCCCGCAAGTAAAGGCACCTCCTGTACCACAAAAAGCTGCCCAAATAAGGCAGCCGTGGACCCGCAGTTTGTCCGCGGATGTGCAAACCCGCGACCGTGGCCGGCCGCTAACAAATGGAAGAAAAGGTTGCCACCTAGGTAGGAATGCACTTATAGGTAGGAATTAATGCCAGCGCAAGGGCGCGAGCTGCGAACAGAGTCCCTTTCCTGCAAGACGCGTTTTGGGCCAACGCCCTCTTCAGTGGCAGCACATGTGACATGACGGGAGCTGCAGACACCAGTAAATACCCTCAGTGATTATGCACAGGTGTGAAACCTGAAGCAATGCTTTCTGGGACTGGTGGTTCGATGAAACCCAAGTGGGTCGCCGCCGCCATTCGCATGCAAAAAAAGTTTTAAAGGGATTGCCAATGTCCCCGCAAGCACCCCGCAAGTAAAGGCACCTCCTGTACCACAAAAAGCTGCCCAAATAAGGCAGCCGTGGACCCGCAGTTTGTCCGCGGATGTGCAAACCCGCGACCGTGGCCGGCCACTAACAAATGGAAGAAAAGGTTGCCACCTAGGTAGGAATGCACTTACAGGTAGGAATTAATGCCAGCGCAAGGGCGCGAGCTGCGAACAGAGTCCCTTTCCTGCCAGACGCGTTTCGGGCCAACGCCCTCTTCAGTGGCAGCACATGTGACATGACGGCAGCTGCAGACACCAGTAAATACCCTCAGTGATTATGCACAGGTGTGAAACCTGAAGCAATGCTTTCTGGGACTGGTGGTTCGATGAAACCCAAGTGGGTCGCCGCCGCCATTCGCATGCAAAAAAAGTTTTAAAGGGATTGCCAATGTCCCCGCAAGCACCCCGCAAGTAAAGGCACCTCCTGTAGCACAAAAAGCTGCCCAAATAAGGCAGCCGTGGACCCGCAGTTTGTCCGCGGATGTGCTAACCCGCGACCGTGGCCGGCCGCTAACAAATGGAAGACTTGCGGGGTGCTTGTGGGGACATTGACAATCCCTTTAAAACTTTTTTTGCATGTGAATGGCGGCGGCGACCCACTTGGGTTTTATCGAACCACCAGTCCCAGAAAGCATTGCTTCAGGTTTTACACCTGTGCATAATCACTGAGGGTATTTACTGGTGCCTGCAGCTGCCGTCATGTCACATGTGCTGCCACTGAAGAGGGCGTTGGCCCGAAACGCGTCTGGCAGGAAAGGGACTCTGTTCGCAGCTCGCGCCCTTGCGCTGGCATTAATTCCTACCTGTAAGTGCATTCCCACCTAGGTGGCAACCTTTTCTTCCATATATATATATATATATATATATATATATATATATATATATATATATATATATATATATATATATATATATATACATATATATATATATATATATATATATATATATATATATATATATATATTTTTATATATATTACCTACTGGCGATAGCCAGTAGGTATATATAGTTAGGACCTAGCTACCATAGGAAATCCGCAACATTCTATTGGGAATAACTTTGGCGCCGGTTGAGGAATTTGAGTGTAGTTTTCCGAAATGTAGGCCAGTTCTGCTCCGCTCCTTCCCTGAAAGTTTCGGGGGGATTCATGAAGTGGGGGCCGAGAAAAAAGGGGGTCCCAAAATGTGTTTTCCCCATGTTAATTTCCATAGGACGAATTGACAAAGCTACAGCCCGAACCGCTGAACGTAATTACACCAAACTTTGCAAAATTGTAGGGACTGGTACACAGATGTGCCTTTGCTATATTTGGTGAAAATTGCTGCAGTGTTTTTTTCAAAAATGAACTTCAAAAACACATATATATCTATAGGCGCGCTCCGAGCTCTCACGTGTATGCGTACCGCGGAGCGTACCTGGCGCGCCACGGGAGTGCGCGAGCGGAAAACTGATTGGCTCTCGCATGTCTGTCAACATTCTAAACAGTCCGGAGAATCCACCATCTTGTGTCTCGGTAGAATCGAGACACAAGAGGTGAAAATAAAAAAGGGGAAATTATTAAAAGGGGGCAGGGTAGACACCCCCTGACCTCCTAGGTTTTCTGAGGGGGGCCTAGAAGGACCCTAAAGGGCAAAAAAATTTTTTTTTTTTAAATTTCGCGGGGTAAGCGCTTGGTGCGTTCCCATGTACGCTTACAGGTATGCGTACCCTGAGCGTACCACGGGAAAAAACTGAAAAAATAATATTTTTGGGCCTGGGTGGTCTTTGCGGGACCCCCTGAGCAGGCCTAGGTGGTCAGGGGGCTTCTACCCTGCCCCCTTTGCGTGTTTTGCACCTTTGTTTCACTGCTTTCTTGTGCCTTGGTTCTACCGAGGCACAAGATGGCTGCCAACACTTCCTGGTTTGGAGTGTTGACAGACAGTGGCAGCCAATCAGCATGCCTTTCACAGGAAAGCTTGAAGAATGGGGGAGTCAGGTCCTGGGACGTGGGGCTAGCTGGACCATTAATATAACTAAGTACACAGATTGCCAGCCACACACTTACTTAAATCCTCTATTTTTGAGGGAACAAACCATAAGAGACTTCCTGGTTCGTACGGGTATATCACTCAAACCCTTTTATTATTTATTTGTTTTTTATCTTTTTTTAAGTATTGATGTATGAAAGGGACACCTTATCGTTTTGTACACCTTATATACAATTATTTACAATTCGCGATTATTTACAACACAAACACATACACATAACTAGTTGTATTATACAAAGTGAATTGCTCTGATATATATACACTCAAATATTCATACTACGAAGAAAAAATCATCCGTAATTCCATAAAGACCAGAGTCAAAAGTATAAACTTGATGACAATCATAAATCAATGAACTACAGTTGAATGTAGGCAGTTCAAAAAAGGAAAAATAGACTTCAAATTAATTAATTCAGTCCATTCAACCAATAAATGGCTAATCTTTTTACGCCAACGCGTTTCGAATCCGGTATGTCAACTCTACGGATTCTCATCAGGGCTCTGTCTTAATACAGGATATCTGCAAGTGTATAAAATAAAACTTGTTTTAGCTACATTTCTGACAGTTGTTTAGCTTCCAACTACATTTAACTCGGATTCCTCATATTACCTGTTGAACCAGCAGCCGCCGGTCAAGGGTAGGGTATTAGTTCTGACTGCGCAAAAATTTACACAACAACTGACAAAGTGATACAGATATTCACACAGTTTAGTCACTATCCACTAAATTTAGTGAAATATAATAAATTGGTCAAGAAAACAGTCAATTACACTGTGTGATGGGGCTACTGGAGTGCGAGGAACGGAGTCAGAGATTTTGATAAGTGATTTCAAAGAGGGCTTTATTTTCATATATGCTCTCCTCTTCCTGCTTGTAAGTCTCTCTCTTGCGAACTCTGCCGGGTCCGTCTTCCGACTGCCAAGGGACTCCAGAGTGAGGAAGGCATTAGGTCCGCTCCGGGAGAAATGAAAGAGAAGAACAAAAACATAGACGGGATTAACTTGTGTGTCTGGGGCTCGTATTACGGGACTGGGAGTGAGGGAAACCACGTGCTCTTGTGTATTTTACACTATCACTGGAGTGCTCTAGTGCTCGTGCTGGGTAGAGGTCAGGAGACTGTACAGGTATTTACAAACACTTTCTCTAGTCCTTAGATTGGACACGCCACCCAACCCGCTAGCTTGCCCCGTACCTCTGTTAGCCACGCTCCTCCCGCGGGAGCGTGGCGGGGCGGTGCGTGGAACCGTTGGCCTCCTGGCTTGTTGTTTTCACCTGGGCTCGTCTCCGCGTCCTCTTCTACTTCGTCCGGCTTCCGCTGCATACAACTTCTCTCTACGCCACCGACTCCGTCCTCCAGGGAAACGCTGTCCGCTCTGTTCCGGGTTCCTCCTTTTTTTGGCCCGGCTGCTTCAGTGACATGGTAGAGGGGAGGAGTCTCGTTGTGTTCGGAGGAAGACTTAAAGGAGCCGCGTCCTTCGGAAATACAATTCCAAAGGTGTTCGTCTGCTTCGGTGTTCCACTCCTTTAGGTACGGATTGCCCTGCTGCTGAGAGGAGAGACAAACTGGTGACGAGGGGACAGCAGACCACCAGTCCCGGACATCGTCCACACCAGCCCCGTCACACTCCTCTCCCCCTGGAGTCTCCCGATCGGGGAGAGCAAGGACCCTCGAAAGAAAGTCTGCATTCCCATTGTCCGTACCTTTCCTGTGCTGCACTGTAAAAGAGTAAGGCTGTAGGGACAGAAACCACCTGAGTACTCGGGGTTATGACTCTGATTTTGGTACATCCATTTCAATGGAGCATGATCTGTATGTAGAATGAATGGCTTCCCCTCCAGATAATACTGCAGTTTGTCAACAGCCCACTTGATCGCTAAGCATTCCCTTTCCACTGTGGAATATTTAGATTCACGGGGAAACAACTTTCTTCTAGTGAATAGAATGGGGGTTCTAACCCATCGTTCCCAACCTGTGATAAGACCGCCCCAATCCCTACGTCAGAAGCATCTGTGGCGAGTATGAAAGTTTTGCTGAAATCGGGGGATTCTAGAACAGGAGATGTAGTCATGATTCGTTTGAGGTTTTCAAAAGCTTCTTGTGCTGCTTGGGATGGGCTCTGGAGTTCTCGAGGTCTTACGTCCTTGCGTACCAAGTCAGTATGGGGGGCGGCTACATCAGCAAAACTAGGAATAAACCTCCTATAATAGCCGATGAGGCCTAAGAAGGCTCTCAACTCCTTTTTATTGGTTGGGAAGGCTGTGTTCTGGATGGCTTTCACCTTCTCGGTTTGAGGGGCAATGGCACCGTCTCCCAATACGTAACCCAAATAGTTGACCCTATTGTAGGCTACGTGAGAATTCTTAGAGTTGATGTGGAACCCTGCTTTTCTCAGTGCAGTCAGGATGATGCATATGTGTCGGATGTGTTCTTTCCACGTGCGGCTGTATATCACAATATCGTCCAGGTAGGCCGGACTGAACAAGCGGTATGGTTCCAGGACGTGGTTAATGAGACGCTGAAAGGTGGCAGGTGCCCCCTGCAATCCGAACGGTAGCACAGTGAATTCGTACAGGCCCTCTTCAGTGATAAAGGCGGTCTTCGTTTGATCCTCTTCACGGAGGGGTACCTGCCATTATCCTTTGGTGAGGTCTAGGTTGGTTATATACACAGCGTCTCCCAGTTTCTCGACCAATTCATCCATATGAGGGATAGGATATGATCAAATGTAGAGCCCTGAAGTCCATGCAGAACCTCTTGGACCCATCAGGTTTCGGCACCATCACAATCGGGGTGGCCCAGCTACTTTTCGAAGGGTGGATCACACCGAGCTTTAGCATCTCCTGGACTTCCTTTTTCACAGCTTCTCGTCTGGCCGCAGGGATTCTGTAAGGACATTGTTTCACCATCTTCCCTGGAGGTGTCTCAATATGGTGTTCGACCAGAGTCGTCTTCCCAGGGAGGTTGGAAAATATGTCCGAGAACGGAAGCAGGGTATCGTGCAAGTCCTTTTCCATCTGTTCCGTGAGTTCGTAGTTTATAAACAGATCTTCTATCGTGGACTGTTTTTCTGGGTTCGTGGGGAGAACAAGGTGAGCACCTCGTGGAGCAGGACCGATCCATTTTTTCAGCAGATTAATGTGATATGATTGGCTTTTAGATGGAGAGAGTTGTAATCGATACGTAGTCTCTCCTATCGTCTCGATCACCTTATAGGGTCCAGTCCATTCCGTCTTGCCTTTACTGGAGTGGGTTGGGAGGAGGACCAACGCCCAATCGCCAGTGTAGAGTCTCCTAAGCTTCTTTCCGCGATCATAGTGTTTCTTCTGGGTCCTCTTATGTCGTTCCAGATTGGCGTCTGCAAGACCCCGAAGCTTCCCTATTTTGGACCTTAGTTGAAGCGTATATTCGAGGAGAGTCTTCGTTTCTTGTCTTTCTTCAGTCTCCCAGGTGTCTTTCGTCATCTCTAACAATGAACGCGGATGGCGCCCACATAGAAGTTCAAAAGCTGAACAGCCTAGGCTGCTCTGTTTTTGGGCGCATATGACGTACAATGCCAGAGGGAGCAGGCGATCCCAGTCGGGTCCCTCGGTGGTTAGCATCTTCCTTAAGGTGAACTTTAAAGTTTGGTTGTACCGTTCAACCAGACCATCGGTCTGGGGATGATAGACGGACGTTCGGATATGCCGAACGTCAAAAGATCTACAAACCTCCTTCATCATTTGAGAAGTGAACGGGGTACCCTAGTCGGTTAGTACCTCTTTCGGGAAACCCACCTTGCAAATAATTCTACACATTTTTCAGTGATGTTAGATGTGGTGGGGGCTTTTAAGGGAAAAGCTTCTATGAACCTCGTCGCATAGTCCACTATTACGAGGACGTATAAGTGTCCTCTTGATGACTTTGGCAGAGGACCGATAAGGTCCATACCCACCCTCTCAAACGGAACGCCAATAATGGGCAAGGGTTGCAACGGGGCGGCCGGGGGTCATTGGGTGTTTCACACTTCGAACAGTAATTTTGTACATCCCTGTAAATCCTGGGCCAATAAAAATACCGGAGAACACTGTCTGTGGTCTTTTCCTTCCCAGTGTGTCCAGCAGTAAGGTGGGCATGGGCAAAGAACAAGACCTGTTTGCGGAAGGACATAGGCACTAGGAGCTTTGCTTGTTCCCCGTCTGCGGCCTCTCTATACAGCAAGTCGTTATTTATGACAAATCGGGGATATGTATGAGGGTGTGTGTCCTGTGTCCTATGTGCATTCTCCCAGGCATGGTACAGTGTTCTGTCTTCCGCTTGCGCGAACCGAAAGCTGCGGTCTTGTAGAAAAAGGTAGGGCTATGACCTTTTTCAAGATTTGCCCGGCGCTAACCGCCCTTGTACCATTCAAGTTTACCAAGCAATGAGGCAGGCGCCGGAGACCAGAAGGCAGGAAACAGAAGTTTATTCCGACGGAGCAGAACACATCAGATCAGACAACAAGGTATCGTCTCGAGGTGCTCTAACAGCCACTCAGAGGCCTGGCCTCTTATACACTGGTTTATGGCATGTGACCTTCCTTTAATACAATCACAACTTTGTAAGGCATGGGAAAAGACATCCCCGTAATCCTCGTGTTAATCCCACCCCCATATACATTCACAATGGAGGTCCTCAACCTGCTGATAAGAGAGAGGGTCATCACGCAGCTGAGTGTTTCGTCGAGTCTTAGGATGTGTGCGCCTGATTATGTCACAGGGGGGGTGGGGAGCCCTGGATCAATAGAGGGTCCTTTGAAGGAGAGCGACCTCGTGCTATAAGGGGCAGTAAATGATATCTCCCGGCTTAGGCAGTGGCCTCGGACCTGTGTGGACAGTCGGACACGGGGTGAGGGGTCATCAATGGAGTGGTATTCATGCCGCATGAACAATCCAGCGCAGAGGGGAGGTTTATCAACAGAGGGGCATTCATGGGAGGAGAGGAGGTGTTGGTCAGGCGCTGGCGTGACTCCCAAGGACAGGGTCATGCAGAAGGGTCATGCTCATAAAGAGGAGGGAGGGGGAGCCAGGGTGCGCGGAGGATGCTTGCTGGGTCACAGGGGCGCGCTGGCGATCGATCGTGGGCAGGGAGACCATGATATCTAAAATGGCTGCCATGCACGTAGCGCATAGGTGACAAGCTGGCGCAGATGATGTTCAGATCGTAAACTAAAATTCCACAGTCCTCCCTTTTAACATATCTCGCCAACTTGTCAGTTCGGATTTATCCCCATAAGACCACGTATCTCTACTTCATAGAGGGGGCTCATGTGCTCATTTCGGAAGTCCAAAGTCTTTGGGCACATACAGTGAGAAACAAGGCCGAACAAGGGTGGCAGACATTGGATACCTAGGCAACACCCACATAATATCACAACAGGTACCAGCACGAAGGAAAACAGCTTCCAACCCCACTGTTTCAAAGTGTCCCAAAACCAGCTCCCAGGCGACCATCCTTCCTGTTCTTGGTGAACCTCTGAGGACAGTCTGTGGAGGTGTTCAATGGCTTTGTAGACTGAAGGCGAGTTGTCAGGCACGTAGGTGCAGCAGCTGGATCCGATGATGCGGCATGCTCCTCCTCGGTCGGCCAGGACCACGTCTAAGACAAGACGATTTTGGAGGGTCACGAGGCGGACCGCCTGAAGCTCCGCAGTGTTGTTGGCGAGGATGCCAGCCGTGATGTTGATCGTTGTTTCTACTGCCTGGGTCAGGTGTCGGATAGCACGGCTGTTTGCCATTGGGCCCCACAGAGGAACAAGTCCCTTTGCTGCATCCAGGAACTGTGCTCCAGTGGAGTCGGCTTGTCCAAGGTCGTCTGCACGCCTCTGCCGGTGGTGGTTGGCAGGGGCTACATATGTGGGTGGAAGAACGAAGGCAATATAACAGGTGCCCTTCCAGCCTTTCGGGAGCCAGGTGTAAGCCTTGGTGCCACACACAAAGTACATGTTTGGAGAAGCAACAAAGGAAGGGGGGTCAGCTGAGTCCAATGTTCTGGTGATTTGGCAGGCGCTGTGACCCACCAGCTGCGTTCCATGGCCTTCGAGACACACGAGACCTGTGACATTGATAACGGACAGGGCCACAGTTAGAGTGGCAGTAGTTTGTTTTTGCAGATGAGTGAGGTGGTTCTGGCTGGATTGTGGAGCACCTGTACTTCGACTCGTTCTTTGGCTGGAATGTCTTTGATGAAGGTGGCGCCTGCGAGCGCAGGACACAGGGCAGCTGGGGTCTTTCCTGTTTTGTTCAGCCAAAACCCAGAGTAGAAGTGTGACACTGTCCGGCTGGAGGTGGCGTTGTCCCTGTGGCTCTCTTGCATGAGGATCAACCAGGCGAGGCAAGAGCCGTGAACTGAGAAGGGTGAAGGGATGAAGGGGATGGAGTGTCCAGTGGTATGCGGGAGCAACCCACAGATCCAACAGTTCGTAGCATTTGCAGCAAGGTTATGTTGGTGCAACAGTTGCACGAAGGAATTGTTCCAGAATTCCCTGCGCCTTTCCCGGAGCTGAGGCGACAGAGAGATTAGGTGATGCTCTTTCAGAGGTGTTGGCTGTGCAGTAGGTAGCAATGTCTCATGAGCCGGTGTGCTCTCTTCCAGAATCCAGAAGGAGGTCATGAGAAGGAGGCAGAAGAGGAAGGCAATGAAGAGTGCAATTGTCTTCGATTTGTGCAGGTTGTCAGTCTTTGGATTTCTATACTGGGTATTTCCCGTTGCTTCCATCATCTTCTTATCTGGCGCTTCCATCATCTTCTTATTTGGCGCTTCCATCACCTTCAAGGGGCTCGGTAGTGGGCAGAACCACAGACCTTGTTTAGCCTCTCTCCAGGCAACCCTTGATTGTGTGTAGGTCACCGTTCTGAGATTTTAACTTAGTCCGTGGCCTACTTAGCCGAGACTCCCTCCTTTCGACGCAGGAAATACCCTTCTCTGGATGGCACAGTAGGATCAGAGAATTTTGCAAGTTCGAGTGCCCCAGTATCTGGATAACAGTCCAATATCGGTCGGTCTTTGTTCAGGAGCTCTTCTTGGGTGCTGACGTTTTCTGTCGTGGCCAGGTTTGCAGGGACCTTCCGACAATGATGCGCGTGCAGCCAGTGCTTCTTCCCCTCCACTCGGAGTGCCGTTCGGGTGGTGATCAGCACTTGCCAGGGGCCCGTCCACCGAGGTTCCAGACTCTTGGTTCGCTGGAAATTTCGTATCAATACGAAATTTCCCGGTTGGATGTCGTGACCGGGGCCCCTGGAAGCATCGGGGATGGCCTGCTGCACCTGTTGATGAATGACAGACAACGTTTTAGTCAACTTGCACAAATAATCAGATAGTAGGACGTCTGGGACGTCATGAATGGAGGTCGGTTTGGGGGCAGTCCAGAGATTCATTGGCCGCCCGAACACGACCTCGTAGGGGGTCAAATGGTGCTTGGTGGGAGTGGAGCGCATTGATAACAAAGCCAGTGGGAGGGCATCCGGCCAGTTAAGTCCAGTGGTGGCCACGATTTTTGACAATTTCAGCTTCAGTGTGGCATTATGGCGTTCCACTAGACCGGCGGATTGGGGGTGGAAGACCGCATGGAATCGTTGCTTCACCCCCAACCCCTTCAGGATTAGTTGGATAACCTCAGCTATGAAGTGGGGGCCATTGTCGCTCCATAAAATTCGGCAAAGGCCATAGCGAGGGAAGAATTCCTTCAGTAGTACTTTGGCAGTAGTCATGGCAGTGTTGTCACGGGTTGGATAGGCTTCTACCCATTTGCTGAAGGCACATACGATGACTAGTACATACTTCAGGTTTTGGCATCTCTCTAGTTGGATATAATAAATCTGAAGGACCTCAAAGGGGTGATTGGGGGTCCCAAACCCTCCCCGGGGCACTACAGTCCCTTTCCCGGGGTTGTGCTGCAGACAGATAAGGCACTGCTGAACTAGGCGTCTGGCTGAGTCAGGGATTTTGTCGTTATGCCAGACTTTGGAAATGAGTTCGATCATGGGTGCAGATCCTATGTGTGCGGGGGAGTGGGCCATGGTCAGTATGGGAATCAGATATGAGTCGGGCAGCATCCATTTGCTTGCATCCTTCGTTCGCCAACAGCCTTCCTCATCCTTCAAACCCACCCCTGCCCATTTAGTCAGCTCGTGAGGGGTGCTGGCCGATTGTATGTCTCTGATCATTGTCCTTGTGTCACTCCATGTTTCTGCTTGCGACCTGGTCACGTACATGCGTGTCACCGTCCTATTCTCGGCTGTGGTTCGTGCAGTAATGTCGGCCAATGCATTCCCTTGTCCAACTAAGTCTGTCACCCTCTTGTGTGCCTGACATTTTATCACCGCTAATCGTTTGGGGAGGAGAACTGCTTCAATCAGGGCGGAGACTAAATCTCCGTGGAGGATCGGGGTGCCGTGGGACGTCAGGAATCCCCTCTCCCTCCACAGGAGCCCAAAATGGTGGACCACTCCGAAGGCATACTGGCTGTCCGTATATACGTTCGTGGTGGTCCCTGCGGCTATGATGCATGCTCGAGTGAGGGCTATCAGCTCTGCTGCTTGGGCAGATCGTTGTGTGATGCAGGCTGTCTCAACTACTGTTCGGGCTGTCGTTACTGCATAGGCAGCTGAAGTGGTGCCATCTGGGAGTTTGATGCAAGAGCCGTCTACCCATAGCTCTCCATCGGGGTCAGGGAAAGCAGTGTCTCGGAGGTCAATCCTACTCCTAGTTTGTTCGTCCGTGAGGGTCACACAGTCGTGGATGGGAGGAATGTCAGGGTCATTTTCAGGCAGGGGTAACAATGTGGCAGGATTCAAAGTCGTGCATCTTTTTAGGGTGATGTGGGGTGCAAGTAGCGTCAGCTCATACCCTGTCAGTCGTGCGCTAGTCAGGTGCTGGGTCTTTGTCTGATTCAAGAGGGTGTCGACTGCATGGGGTACTAGCACTGTGAGGGAGTTGGAAAGTACAATTCCCTCGCTCTGACGGATAGAGACAGCAGCGGCGGCTACTGCTCGAAGGCAGGCAGGCAAAGCTCTGGCTACAGGATCAAGAGTGGCGGAGAAGTAAGCACAAGGGCGCTGCTTAGGACCAATTGATTGAGTTAGGACAGACAATGCGCATCCCTCCCTTTCGTGGGTGAAGAGGGAGAAGGGTTTGGAGTAATCCGGCGTTCCGAGGACGGGCGCTGAGCAGAGTGCATCCCGTAATTCCTTAAAAGAGGCTTGACACTCAGCGGTCCAAGGAAACGGGGAGGGGGCATCCTTGGTCAGTAGGGCAAGTAATGGTTTCACAATGAGGCTGTAATTAGGCAACCACTGTCTGCAAAAAGATGTCAGGCCAACCAAAGAGCGGACCTGCTTTTGTGTTTTCGGGATGGGGGTATCTAGGATGGTTTGGATTCGGTCGGGTGTAAGTTTTCTCCCTTCTTTGGACAGAAGATGGCCTAGGTAAGTCACCTGTGGCTGGCAGAACTGTAACTTCTTTTTGGAGACTTTATGGCCATTTTCTGCAAGAAAGTATAGGAGTTGAACGGTGGCTGTCGTTGCAAGCGGGGTGGTGTCAGCCGCCAAAAGGATATCATCGACATATTGGATCAACACCACTCCCTCTGGTAGCTGGAAGGCATCCAGTTGTCTTTTGAGGGCCTGGCTGTAAATGCTGGGACTTTCAGTGTACCCCTGGGGAGCTCTACAGAATCGGTACGAACGGGATTTTAAAGTGAAGCCGAAGAGATAACGGCTGTCTGGATGGATGGGGATAGAGAAAAACGCGTTCTTAAGGTCGATAACAGTGAAGGTGGTGGCAGTGGACGGGATGAGGGTCAGAATGGTGGTGATATCAGAGACCACAGGATATTGGGGTACAACCACTTTGTTAATCTCTCGCAAGTCGATGATGAAGCGGTACGCTTTCTCATCTCCTTCACCTTGCTTCTTAACAATAGGTAGGATTGGGCTGTTGCAGACGTTGCTAACCACTTCTTCAACCACTCCTGCGTCTACCAGAGACTGAATGATCGCTACCAGTGCCTTCTCACCCTCTGGCGATATCCGATACTGCGGGAGTTTCGGGAGCATAGCGTCCTGTCGTACAGTTATGTGAATAGGGTCAATCATCATTCGCCCCACATCAGAGTCATTTTTGGCCCACAGGTACGAAGGTAGGGTGTCAAGCAGGGATAGGTCAGCGTCAGTTATAGAGCACATGTGTCGTGGGGGACGGGATCTGGGCATGTCTGGGTTGTCGTACAGGATGACTCGTATTCCATCTGGGGAACACCTAATGGTAGCTCGAAAATGCTTCAGTAAGTCAATGCCCATAATGGCGTCAGGGGAGTTGGAGGAGAGGAGAAATGTCGCGTCAGTAGTGTTGTTTTCTAGGTCAAAGGTAATAGGTACGGACAGGGGGTTAGTGGAGGGCGTCCCATCGAAACCTATCGACGTTATGTGTGAGCCAGACAAGGGTGCCCTTGGAATCAGTCGTTTTGATAACACACTACGTGTCGCCCCAGTGTCTACCAAGAATGGAGACTCTGTACCCAAGACCTTAGCGGTGACATAAGGACCTTGCTGGTCAACACAGAGCTCGACTGGATCCCTCCCTTGCCCCTGGCAGTCCTATGCAAAGTCGGGGGCATGTTCACCTTCAGATAGCTGATATTGGTTCTGTCGGGGACGGTCAAATGTGTTCAGTCTTCCTGATCTGTCATTATTGGTGTCGTTGGGGCTCCCTCGTCCCTGTATTCTATTCCTCGGACCACCCGCCACATCCCTGGACTCCCTATTTCTGTTCATTTCTATCAGAACTGGACACTGAAATTTCCAATGACCGAGCCCTTTGCAGAAGGCGCATTGGTCATTGCTAACGTCTCTACGTCCAGTGTGGGGTGCTGGGGTGTGATCTTTAGGAGGTAGATCTCTGGGGGTGGTTGATTGGTAGTTCCCCCTTTGGTGTTCCCGTCCTAGCGCTATACCCTGTATCTGGGCTATCATTACCCTTTCCTTCAAATCTTTCTTCTTTTTCTCGGACGCCCTATCATTCTCATTCTTTTGGTGCTCGTAATACTGAGCCATCTGAAGGATGGCTGCGGGTTTGGAGGCTCCCCAACTACTCTCACTCGTCTGCAGTTTTTGGGAGACTTCTTGCGTTAGTCCCTTTACATAATTTTGCACAAACAGGTGTTGTCCGGTTGCGGTGGTCATGTCTTGGCCACTGTAGTCGGAGAACACTGTCTCGAATCGGGAGAAGTATTCTGACACATCCTCCTGGGGTTTCTGTCGACAGGCCGTGACTATCGACCAGTCTACTTTTCTTTCCGGGACCAGGGTTTTTAACTTCTGGACCAGTTTGTCTGGGAGTTCCAGTATGTCCTTCACTGGTTTACTCCCCGGCTCTCGCTGTCTATCTAGTTTACCGAGTTGGTCCCAGGTATGTCCAAACAGATCCGTGTGGTCGACTTTCCGGATTTGCTTCCACACATCAGCTGGCAGGCATAACCCAAAGAACAAGTCAATATCTGCTAAAGTCATTATTGTCGAACCCAAGGCTGTGCCTAATTCAGTATAAAATGCCGTCGGGTTCTTTCTTAAGTCGGGCAAGGTTTGCTTGAAGGTTAGGATGTCTTGTCGGTCCCATGGTTGGTAAACCCAATTGTACACAACCCTTCCCTTTGCATGTTCATTATTAATATCATCGCTCGTTCCCTGGCCCCGTGGCGGGATCCAGTAAGGAGCCGCTTCTCTGATAGGCATCATAGTATTGGCTACCTCTGCCGAGGTTGTTTCAGGGGCCGTAACCTTGGTTTCTGGTTTCTGTTCTGCGAGGTGGCGGAAGACCTCAAGCATTTGCATGAAGAGCTCCGTCGCCTCACGTTCAGTCCCATCTCCGACATCAATCTTCCTATACAGTGTTGTTAGTTTAGCGGGACCCTTACTCTGATATCTATCTTCATACGCGTTCAGGGTGTGGAAGCTGAACCGCAAAATGAAATGCCGTCTGTGGCTGTCGGCATGTGAAATATACACGCTCATTGTGTATTCTTCGCTCTCCCTTCGTTCTACCAATGTCTTTGCTATTTTGTCGATCCCATCCCGCTCATCTTTGCTTAACATATTTAACCTGGCTGATGATTGTTTGCTAGCCTCGGGGTCGCCTAACGAAGTTGTTAATGCGGCTGGTGCGGAGGCCGTGAGGGCCGGTGCACTAGCACTAGGGTCACTTTCACTCACACTCGGGGCTTGCAGGTTTTGTTGGCTGGGAGCATATGGAGGGGGCATGTAGATGATTGGGGGACCTAGCAATAACTCATCATTTGCCCGTTGTTTGGAGGGTAGTTCAGGGTAGAGCGCAGAGGGGGTCCTAACAGGACATTGGCCTGTTGACCCCGATTCTTGGTTTTGTGTAGCTTCGTTTCTTTCTTTTATTTCCTCTTCTAGTTGCTTTGCGGCTAGGTGGGCTGCCTTTCGTAATTCTTTCCCTACTTTTGCTTCTTCTCTTTTCTTTCGTTGTTCCGTTTCTTTGCGCCACATGCCGATACTGTCGAGCATGGTGGGCGTGGTCTTATTTTTCTGGAGCGCTATTTCTAATGTTTTTATTTTATTTTCACTAAAGGAACCTATCAGTGGCCACTGACTTTCAGGGTTCTTTTTCGTGTATTTATGCCATAGTCTAGTGTAAGCTATAGCGACTAGTCCATACTTAGTGAACATGTCCTTATTAGGGGTGCCCTCCAGTGGAGCTGGATGGTTCATCTCTAATAAGCGGTCCGGGCTAAACAGGCTACCAACCAGTGGGGAGAAGATAGGCATGACGGTTTACACCGGGGACAAAAATCTGCACTACCTATCTTATCACAGCGGGCAAAGACTAGGCAGAATATTTCTATTCTCCGTTGTTTGGCGGCGGTGAATACCTCAAACGAACCAATACCGAACAATCGGCCAATCAAACAATTCAGTGGGGAGAATAAGTGGGCACGAAAAGTTATCGCTACCCACTCTTTCTCTACCTGCAAAGAGAGACCTTGTTCTTCCCTGTTTGCAGACAAAGAATCTCCAGACAATAATCCACGAACGACAGTTCGGGAAACAGTGGGGGAGGAAGATAGGCACGACGGATTACAATGGGGACAAAAGTCTGCGTTACCTATCCTTCACTGTTTGCAAAGAGAGAGCCTGTTTGTTTTTCCCCGTTTGCAGACAGCGAATCTCCAGAGGTTTCAACAAAGCGTAATACTAGTATTATCCAAACAAAAACAATTTTCCTCAATTCGTCGTGTTTACACGACCTTACCCGGACCGCATGGACGGTTTCCTGTCCTCTGGATCCGGCGCCCGATCGTCCTCTCTCCTTCGTGATGTTCGCGGCACTCCTGATGGTTCCCAGTCAGGACCGTAGATCACTCGAGAGAGGTCTGTTCAGAACTAGTGAAGGTCGGATGATCGGCTGTCAGACGAGGGTCTATCGGACATGAGCTCTTCCCGATCGTTGCAGTCGTTCACTCTGTCATCGGGACCTCTCCCACTGGATCCACGTGTCGCTGATGGGCCCCACGCTTTGGGACGCCAATTTGTAGAAAAAGGTAGGGCTATGACCTTTTTCAAGATTTGCCCGGCGCTAACCGCCCTTGTACCATTCAAGTTTACCAAGCAATGAGGCAGGCGCCGGAGACCAGAAGGCAGGAAACAGAAGTTTATTCCGACGGAGCAGAACACATCAGATCAGACAACAAGGTATCGTCTCGAGGTGCTCTAACAGCCACTCAGAGGCCTGGCCTCTTATACACTGGTTTATGGCATGTGACCTTCCTTTAATACAATCACAACTTTGTAAGGCATGGGAAAAGACATCCCCGTAATCCTCGTGTTAATCCCACCCCCATATACATTCACAATGGAGGTCCTCAACCTGCTGATAAGAGAGAGGGTCATCACGCAGCTGAGTGTTTCGTCGAGTCTTAGGATGTGTGCGCCTGATTATGTCACAGGGGGGGTGGGGAGCCCTGGATCAATAGAGGGTCCTTTGAAGGAGAGCGACCTCGTGCAATAAGGGGCAGTAAATGATATCTCCCGGCTTAGGCAGTGGCCTCGGACCTGTGTGGACAGTCGGACACGGGGTGAGGGGTCATCAATGGAGTGGTATTCATGCCGCATGAACAATCCAGCGCAGAGGGGAGGTTTATCAACAGAGGGGCATTCATGGGAGGAGAGGAGGTGTTGGTCAGGCGCTGGCGTGACTCCCAAGGACAGGGTCATGCAGAAGGGTCATGCTCATAAAGAGGAGGGAGGGGGAGCCAGGGTGCGTGGAGGATGCTTGCTGGGTCACAGGGGCGCGCTGGCGATCGATCGTGGGCAGGGAGACCATGATATCTAAAATGGCTGCCATGCACGTAGCGCATAGGTGACAAGCTGGCGCAGATGATGTTCAGATCGTAAACTAAAATTCCACAGTCTATGACCCAGGACTCAGGAGATATGAGAGCTGCTTGGGGCCCGCCCACCGCAGGTGGTTGTTTACTAATGGTTTGTTTAAACAGGGCAAGGAACTCGGGATTGTCTACCCCTATAATCACGTCCTCTAGTAAGGAATCCACCACTCCCACCCGAACATCGTGTGCATCCCTATCTCTGGGACTTATGGATATCTGCGCTAGAGGGTAAGGATTCACATCCCCATGGACACAGCGTATGTGCACTATTGTGTCAGGAAAGTTTTGACTAGGTAGAACTAAGCGTTTTTGAACCACAGACTGTCTACAGCCAGAATCTAGGAGGGCTTTTACCATACAGCCATTCATTCTCATACTCACATAGAAGGAGGTCCCCATTTCTGCAGAGTACAGAAGAGTTTTGGGTAGATACCCCACCTCCATCGGCTCTTCGGGAGGTTGTTTCCGTGGACATAGACAAGCGATGTGCCCCCACTCTCCACAGTCGAAGCACTGGGGCCCCCGCATGAGAGGGAATTCCATTCTGGTTGGTCGAGGTCTTATCGGTTCCACTCTTGGCTTTGGTTTCCTTTCCGCCTTAACCGGCACAGGTTTCCTACCGGTCTTCTCCGGTTCCCATCCTGAGACACGGGGTTGGGCTCTCGCATAGTGTGCTGCCATCTCTATGGCCTGTTCGATGGTCAGCCCTGGGTGTTGCTTCAATCACCTTTGAGACCCATACGGAAGGGCTTCCATGAATTGTTCCAGATACATTTTGTTCATGACTTCCTCTTTAGTGCAGGTGTCGGGCTTCAGCCATTTATCTGCTGCCATTTTGAGCCTGAAAAATAGAGTCTTGGGGTTTTCGCAAGGTGTGCCCTTCTCCTTCCTGAACCGGACTCTATATGCCTCTGCATCGAGACCTAGATGGTCCAGAATCACGTTCTTGATCAAGTGGTAGGGTGTGTTGCCCACGGGGTTGGCCACCTGGTAGGCGAACTGTGCCTCGTCCATCAACAATGGGGCCAGGAAGAAGGGCCATTTGTCCTCTGGCCAACCCATGGCTCGGGCTGCTCGTTCGAAATTAAGTAAAAACACATCAGGGTCTTCCCCCTGTACCTACTTCTGTAATGCTATTCCTGAGGGGTTTGGGACATGTACCCGGCCTTCGGTATTCGCTGTTGGCTTTGGAGGCGGTACCGTTTTCTGGAGACTTTTTAATTGGGCCGAGATAGTATTTTTAAACAAGTCGCAGTCAGCCTGTGCTGATGAAAGCTGCCGCTTTACGGCCCACTCCAGTTTTTCCTGCCCCTTGATTATATGTTGAATCAGGGTGTCCATCTCTGTATCACAGATGGGCTGTGGTGGTAATCCAACTTCTGACACCAGTTGTGATGGGGCTACTGGAGTGCGAGGAACGGAGTCAGAGATTTTGATAAGTGATTTCAAAGAGGGCTTTATTTTCATATATGCTCTCCTCTTCCTGCTTGTAAGTCTCTCTCTTGCGAACTCTGCCGGGTCTGTCTTCCGACTGCCAAGGGACTCCAGAGTGAGGAAGGCAATAGGTCCGCTCTGGGAGAAATGAAAGTGAAGAACAAAAAAATAGACGGAATTAAGTTGTGTGTCCGGGGCTCGTATTACGGGACCGGGAGTGAGGGAAACCATGAGCTCTTCTATATTTTACACTATCACTGGAGTGCTCTAGTGCTCGTGCTGGGTAGAGGTCAGGAGACTATACAGGTATTTACAAACACTTTCTCTAGTCCTTAGGTTGGACACGCCGGCCCACCCAACCCACTAGCTTGCCCGTACCTCTGTTAGCCACGCACCTCCCACGGGAGCGTGGCGGGGCAGTGCGTGGAACCGTTGGCCTCCTGGCTTGTTGTTTTCACCTGGGCTCGTCTCCGTGTCCTCTTCTACTCTGTCCGGCTTCCGCTGCATACATCTTCTCTCTTCGCCACCGACTCCGTCCTCTAGGGAAACGCTGTCCGCTCTGTTCCGGGTTCCTCCTTCTTTTGGCCCGGCTGCTTCGGTGACGTGGTAGAGGGGAGGAGTCTCGTCGTGTTGGGAGGAAGACTTAAAGGAGCCGCGTCCTTCGGAAATACAATCCCAAAGGTGTTCGTCTGCTTCGGTGTTCCACTCCTGTAGGTACGGGGTGCCCTGCTGCTGAGAGGAGAGACAAACTGGTGACAAGGGGACATCAGACCATCAGTCCCGGACATCGTCCACACCAGCCCCATCACACACTGCTATTAAATCCTCCATCCAAATATTTATTTATATATATCTACTCATTCTTCAATGCAAATTGCTATATATATAATGCATATTTAAATACCGAAGCAAACCACATTCACTGGATGATGTCATCAGTGATGTCATCAGTGATGTCATTTGAGATGTCATCAGTGATGCCACTGACCATGTCATGAATGATCTAATATGTGACAAGATCAGCAGTGGATTGCGGGTGCGCGAAATATAGTTAGTACAATTAACTATATAGGAGCAATTTCAATGGTTTTTTAAATGCTAATTCCTAACTATATAAGGCCTGAAACCTATGGTTTTTTCAGTGAATTTCAAAGGTTTTTTATATGCTAATTCCTAACTATATATGGCCTGAAACCTATGTTTTTTTCAGTGAATATATATATGTATATATATATATATATATATATATATATATATATATATATACACACATACATACACATGCAGGAAAGCTTCCGCCACTGCTGATCACATCGCCAGTAAGGGGTTGATGCGAGATGCGGGTGCCGGGACCTGTATGCAAATTCAAGAAACACTTGTATTCCCGATCAGAACACATGAAAACTCGTACTCCAGGATATGAGTTCAAAAAGTTAATTGTATTGGTATCAACAGCAACACGTTTCGACCACAGAGGTCTTCTTCCAAAGCCAAGATGCACAATAATACAACCACCATTTAAAGTGAGGTAAAAACATGGAAGACAGACAACAGGTTGGTGGCTTCGCATGGAAATAGTGGAAAGACTCCGATCCTGCAGAGCATTCACATTACATGACATCTCATGCGAGAAAGTGTGTAAATTACATAAGTTCGGGATAAGTTCACACCCTGAAATGTAAAATAATATTTAGAAGAAATAAAATATAATTTAGCGCCAGTTGATTTCTACAACCGTGGGAGACTTAATTAAACAATCCACAAGGTTCTTGGGAGATCAGAGTGATATCTGCATTATATCATGACTGATTACATCACACCACATTTTATCATACTTTGAATTGCATATAAATATCTGCACCTTTTGTCCACTTCCCAGCTACTTCTGAAAAGTATTTATGTCAGCATATACACCTATATCAAGGTATACATTTTCTTAGAGGCGTGATCGAATGACCAGAGCATTTATCATAATCCTCTACAAGCATGCTGTTAGAAACATTGTAATAATGCACATATGTGTTACGGGTTACACTCCAATCACGGAATATACTGGACAATATAGTTCACCCATATTGCAATTCATGCCAAGTGGCTTTCCAATTCATCATGGTGCCTAAACCCCAATGGTGTTACCGAACATAGCTTGAGCCAACACCTCCTGCCACCATATACTAAACAAGTTGCGGATGGACACAGTGCAAACAACCTATAAAGGGGAAGGAGTTACAAGAAGCAAGGGGCATGCTCAGTCAGTTCCCTAGCTCAAATGAAGCACAAAAAGACATACACTCCTCGCTGTTCTTGAGGCCTGCTGATGGTCAAATCCTGAATACTAAGAAACTCGTGACATTTTTCAATGCTGCTAACACTTGATACTGGTTTGGAGCCTCCAGCATGACTCAGTATGTGCAGGGAAAATCGTGATCACAGAGGAAGCTGGTCATAAATTGGGAACAATGTCAATTACTTATCCAATGTGGACAAAATGTTTCTCATCCTCATTGATCCCAAAGGGTGACTGCCTGCCAAGAAGAACAATGTATCTGGATTCCAGGATTCTCAGCTCTTACTCTCTGTCTCACCCTCTTGGGGTAGCTGTGACCCGTCAATGTCAAAGAAAGAAAAACTGTTAGGATTCTGATTGTGAAACTTCAACCAATGTCTAGCTGTGCAGTAACTCAAATCCCCATTTATGATTGTTCTGAGGTGCTCCAAAATCCTTTTCTTTGTTGGGAAAATCGTGCTCCCCACATACATTTTGTTCACAGGGGCACACAATCACATATACACAGAAATCTGTATTGCAGTTCATGAACTTTTTTATATCTCCCATTATACCTGTGGGTAAGGGAAATGTTTGCACCCATGTTACACCTATAGAATGCCTCCTTGACACAAAGTAGCCACAGTAGTGAAAACCGCTACTTTGCATTACTTGGGCCAACTTTCTAATGCAAATCCTGATTTGCCTTGTAAAGTGAATACTACCACAAATTGGTTTGAATTACCAAAGCACATAGTTTGCAGTACAAAAGTAATGCAGACTTGGTACAGAGAGTTAATAATTTTGGGATGCAGTCTGTATGGTGAATTTCTTTAACCCAATATTTCATAGTTTGGGCTTCATTTTTAGACTGTACAGCTCAAAAACTGTGAACAGGGTGAGACTCTTTCTGTTTCTGAGCTGTGCAGTTTAAAATAATTCACTAACAAAAATATATCAGGTTAAACAAAAATCATCTTACACACTGCAGGTACATAAAAACAGACACTGGGCTCCGTGCAATCAGGAAAGCCCATCATGGTAGGCCTCTGGTTTGGATACCTTATTCCTCTGAGATTCAAGTCTAGGCACATTCTTGTATACCAACTTAACCATCTGCAATTTGCCACATGATATGCACAAATATATGAAATCACATGGGTGGTTTGTGGAGAAGTGCTGTCACCACACTAGCATACTGCTCTTTACCTGTACTTTCATAAGGTGCATGCATAGGCACTTGTCAAGTTTACATGACACTTGCTGAATGAAAAAATGTGCACTGTAACAGTAAACTCAGAAAATACAGACGTATTGAAAATATATAAACATTAAACTATGGTATTTTTTTATGGCACCTCCTCACTGCTTGGGTGGTCCCAAAGCTGGGCTGGATCCTTGACCTCAAATGGACTGTTGAAATTTTATAGGGTTCTATTTCATATGGACTGAATGTGTGTCATGTTAGACAGTGGCAGGAGGTTGGACTAGTCTAATGGGTATTCAGACAGAATATCGAGTTGGAAAAGGCGACTGACACAAATATTGAGTTGGAAGTATTGTGACAAAGAAATATCAACAGCAAGAATATCAGGGTTAAGAATACCAAATTTAAGGTAAGAAATATTGTTTTAAAAAATATAGACTTCATTAATATCGTTTGCAAAATATAGTTGTTTATAATATTATTTTTTAATTAGCGTTTTGTATTTTAGTTTATAGTTTAAATGTATTTGATGTATGTTTTTTGTATAAGAATTGTTTATGTTTTTAATATATGTGTTACATTTTTGGTAGTTATCAATGTTATTTTAATTCAATTTTGAGTTTTTTGAGTTCCGTAGCAGGCGGTTTATAGGGAAAAATGGTGGAAAGTAATTTAATTATAATAAATTAATGATTATATTGAATTTATTCATATTTATTTAATTGAGATTTTATAGTGTTAACTTTGGGGAGTAATTTATTTGTTATTAATGTTATTAATTAGTTGTTATTATAACTAATTTACTAATTGGTAATTAATTATTGTAATTGTGTAATTTATTTTAGGTGCAGGTTGTGGGGTTTACAGGGGTAAGGGGTGGGAAGTAATCTATGTTTAATTAATGAATAATTATTTGTTTATTTATATTAACTAATTTATTGTAATTAATTATGGAAATTGTGTAATTAATTTTAGGTGTAGGTTGTGGGGCTTATAGGTGTAAAGGCTGGGAAGTAATTTATGTTTAAATAATTAATCATTAGTTGTTAATTAATTAATTGAAAATTAAATATGGAAATTGTGTATTTACTTTTAGGTGTGGGGTGTGGGATTTATAGGGGTAAAAGGGTTGGAAGAAATGTGTGTTTAATTAATTAATAATTAAGTGATCATTAATATTAAATAATTAACTGATACTTAATTAGGGCATTTGTTTATATTTTTTGTGTGGGGGTTTTACTGTTTTAGGGGTACAGTGTGGGGAGTAAATTAATTTTACTTACTTTATAATTAGTTGTTCAATACTATTAGCTTTTCAATTGAAAATAGGTCTTAATTGTGTAATTATTATTTTTTTCAGTTTAATTTTAGCTGTGGGTTGTGGGGCTTATAGTGGTAAAGTGTGGAAAGTAAATTAATGATTACGTGTGTTAATTTGATTTTTAATTAATACAATGTCTTTAATTGGTAATAAATTATGAAGTTTGAAGTTTGTATAAGCTTTATTCGAGACAATTCTCATAAAAGCACATAAAATCAAAACAGTTATACAATAATACATTATTACAGATTAAAAAGTCATTAAACATGGAGTACAGCTCATACAACATTTGCATATAAAAACCCTATTAACAAATAGTATTACATTAATCATTGTTGAAAGGAATGCCTTGTTACCTGCTTCCCCCCAGGGACCGTCGTCTAATTGCCCATGCCCAACCCAGGTATTTAGCTACCCCTATGACTATCGAATCCTGAGTTGTTGTACGTAGGATTCTTAGAGCCACTGCGCTGTCTCGTGTCCCCAAGATTTTACATACCGGCGAGAGCCATTTTCTCCTCGGATTTGCATAAGCGTGGCATACGAAAAGAAAATGGCCTATGCTCTCCTCGGCATTTTCGCATGCTGGACATAAGTTATTGGTGGGTCTGTGCCAGCCAGATGTCAGTTTCTTGAGGGGGATAGATCCTGATCTTAACTGAAATACAAGTTTCCTGTCCATTCATTGGTACCGTGATGTTGTCCCAGTAGTTTTCCAGGGCAGGAAGAAATTTTATCTCCAGGAAGCGACCAGACATAGAGTCGGCCCTGGTGTCATTCAGCATCTTACCGCCAACCCAATCCCAGTATTGTTCTTTAAGGGCTTCTTTGCTAGGGAAGATCTCTCCCTCAGGGTTATTCCAAAGATTTGAAAACCCTAAGTTTACTAACATGGACTTCAGATGTTTTAGCCATTTTATCTTATGGAAGGTATCTTCCTTGATTATCCATTGAAAACCCTCCGCATATTGTCTTATTTCTGGAGTCGTCCAGAGGCGTCTCCAGTAAAGAACTGGGCGCAATCGGGCTCTATCTACAATGGTACGTCTACCTAACTCCAAAAACAGTGGGGTTAAGGGGGTACTCTGTGGGAGTCCTGTAATCCCTCGCATAAACTTGTTCTCTGAAGTCTGGAGAGCCGCTAGACCATCCCAGGCCCATAGCTCCGCGCCATATAATGTGGCACCCAAAACCTTCGCATCATACACTATTAATGCGGGTTTTATGGGTTTTGTTTTGGATTTGCGGTGTTCCCCCCTTAAAGCACCAGAAAGCTGCTGGTGCTTTAAGACCACTTTATCCACATGATGCGTCGAGCCAATGTCCTCTGCGATCTGTACACCCAGGTACGTAAATTCTTTGACAATGTCTAACCTACTGCTGTTTAAAGTTACCTTGGGGTAATTCCTGCGTCCGGGGGAAAAAGCCATTAGTTTTGTTTTTCCCACATTTACCTCTAGCCCATGCTCAGTGCAAAAAGCATCAAAAATGTTTAATGCACGTTGCAGCCCCATGGGGGTCTTAGACAGGATAAGAGTGTCGTCAGCGAACATCAGGATCGGAACCCTGGTGTCCGCTAACGATGGGGCATCAACACTAGCCTTCAACATCCTCTCGACGATTCCGTTAATAAATAACGAGAAAAGTAAAGGGGCCATGGAACAGCCCTGTCGAACACCCCTTTCCACTGGGAAGTCCTCTGTTGTCTCCCCACTTCCACCCCACTGGACTCTAGCGAAGTTGGATTCGTGCAGTCGCATAATTAATGTTAGCAGAACAGCAGGGATCCCCAACTTTTGCAAAACCAACCATATCTTAAACCGGGGGACTAGGTCGAACGCCGCCCGCAGGTCGACGAACGCGACGTACAGGCAGCCCCTTCCCAGTACAACGGTCTTCCACCGTAATATGGTAAAGCGGAAGACCTGGTCGATGGTACTGGTTGCTCGCCTGAATCCCGCTTGGTATGGAGAAAGGGCGTTGTTGTCTTCAACCCAGTCCATAAGCTGGTTTGTTACCATTCTCCCAACTACTTTCTGTATGGTGGCTATTAAGCTTATGGGCCTATAGTTTGCAGGCAGTGAACGGTCTCCCTTCTTGTGGATGGGGATAATGGTTGCGCCTTTCCAGAGGTCTGGGACCACTTCCCCCTTGGCTAGGGCATTCGCTACAAGGAGGGTATATCTCGCCCATCTGGTCATATCGTGTTTAAAAATATCAGGTGGAATGCCATCTGGACCTGGCGCCCTCCCACATTTCGCGGAACCAATGGCAATTTCCGCTTCTCTAAGGGAGAACAAATCGTGGGTTGCATAAACCGGTGTTATACTATCAGCTGCCACAGGATGGTTAACTTCCGCGTACTGAGGTCTGAAGTAATCAACCCAAGCTTCCTCTGCTACATTGTTGTCTGGCTTCGCAGGACCGGCTCCACTACCCCACTTGATGATTTTCCAGAATGCCCTGGAGTCTTTACTATCAGAGGCCTCTTTTAGTTCGGCCCAGTGGCCTTCATCCCAATTCTTTTTTGCACGATAGATGGCCATCTTGTACAGTTCCCTATTCTTTATCACAGCGGCGCGGTCCCTATTCCTTATGGCTTGTCCCAGGGCTAATCGTGCTGATCTACAGTGACTATCAAACCACCTTCCCGCTTCTTTAGATTTCTTCCCTTTCCTTTTTTTAATGAAGAAGCATGGTCTCAGGAGGGAGAATAACTTATTGTGGATTTCGGTGATTCCACTATCCACTGGAACCACTGGAACCGCTGTTTCCATCGCGGAAATTGCACAATCAACAGCATTATTGATGTAAGTCATAGTGGCCTCGTTTGCCAGTACCTTGGGCCATTTTAACCTGCGTTCATCATTAGTCATAACAGGGGTTTCATCGTATATCACTAGAGGGTTACCCGCACCAGTATTCCACCACCTATGAGTCACACAGAGGGGGTTGTGGTCACTTTCAACCCGGGGCCTAACTGTCATATCAACAACCCCTTTCCACAGTTGGAGACTGCACAAAATGTAATCGATTCGGCTCCTGTTGATGCCATTGTCAAAAGTGTAGCTGCCCTCCTTGTCCCCAGGTGTCCTCCCGTTCAGTGCTCTTAAGCCATGTTCCATACAAATTCCATTCAGTAATAAGATCTCTTAAATTATGTTAAATAAGGAAGTACATTTTATGTAACAATTAATGTTTTTGTTTCTAAATGATTTCTAATGAAAACATTTCTTTGTTTGGAAATTATTTTTTATTTTATTCAATATAGTATTTGTAGAAATTTGTCATATGTATTTAACATTATAATATGTTTTCTTAATTTTTTATAGGAAATATATTTGTATTTACATTTTTAACATATTTAGATGGTTTTAAATTTATTTAATTTTTAATATATTTATGTTGTTAATATTTTGTTTGTTTTTAATTTTGAAGTGACTGGAATGAGAATATTATGTATTTCCTGTCCACAATCCAACACTTTCTCTACTGTTGCAATGACTGGTGTGGGAAAAGTAATGTTTACCCCTCCGCTATCCAACACTTTCCCTACTTTTGCACTGATTTGAGTGGGAATAGCAAATCTTATCCTACCACTATCCAACACTATCCCTACTGTTGCACTGACTGGTGTGGGAATAGTAATTTTTACCCCTTCACTATCCAACACTTTCCCTACTGTTGCAGTCACTGGAGTGGGAATAGTAATATTTACCCCTCTGCTATCCAACACTTTCCCTACTGTTGCACTCATTGGAGTGGGAATGGTAATTTGTACCCCTCCACTATCTAACGCATTCCCTACTGTTGAACTCATTGGAGTGGAAATAGTAATTTTTACCCCTTCGCTATCCTACACTTTCCTTACTGTTTCACTCTGGGGCCCATAAGTTAAGAACCACTTGATAATATTTTATTTTCAGTGACTGTGTATTTATCTCAGGTGCAAAAAATGGCATTCAGACAATGGAGGAATGACTAAAACAGGGAAACCTTAAAGATCCTTTACATATTGCACAATATTTACTATAGATTTGACTACTCCTGCCTGCAAGAGTATTCCTTTCTATGCAGGACCTAAGGACGTCTGCTGACTTGAGGAGTTTCCTTTCAGCAAGTCCCTTGGACAAAAGGTTATTACACTGGTTATCACTCTGTAGGGCCGTTATCAGCTTTGAACAATGTCCCGACTCAACTAGCGTTTACTAGAGGTCCTCAGACCTTCCTATCTTGCTGATTCTTTATTTTTGAGTATTGGGATCGCTTTGTTTTTCCTACAATGTGTAGATCTTTCAGGGGAGTTTGACAAAGTGGCCCACTCTGTGCCAGTAGTCAGGCGGACTATGGTCTGTATCAAGGATAACAGTCTCTAACTCCTCTCATCATTTTTGACAGGAAGAGTATAAACGGTGACTCGCAAACCATTCAGGTCCAAACCTTTTTCTCTGCCCTGCGGGGTACAACAGGAGTTTTTTCTCAGTTCAACATTATTTAATGTGTACATTATTCCATTGGCCAAATTGATTTGATCAGATGTTTTTACAGTATCATCCTATGCAGATGATACTCAGAACAAAATTGACATCTATGTCATATAGCAATTGCAGAGAAATGTCCGGAATGTACACGTAATGTAGGAAGGAGGAGGAGGACCAACAACCCACTATTAAATCGAGAAAAGACAGAAATCGTGTTCTTTGTACTAACTCAAATGTTTAGTGGTTGCCATCTCAATTGGGAGTTTTGCTCACACCTGTGAACTCTGCTCGGAATGTACATGTAGTTTTCAATAATACCTAACCCACGCTCTGATAGCATCTTGCCTGGTTTATTGAAACTCCCTGCACTTGGGAGTCAATCAGTGTTTGGTATCAAGACTGCAGATAGCTTAAAATGCAGACACCAGATTGATGTTGGAAATTCCCAAGTAGCAATCTTTCTCTGAGGCCATGAGGAGCTTACTCTGGGTAAACATCCATAAATGATCCATAGAAAAGGCCCTGCGTCTGGAAACTCGGGAGATTTGCGCCCTCTGCATAGGCAGAACCTTGGAGCCTTTGGTGAGGTGGGGTTTTATTTATTTAAATAAAGGCTCAAAAGAACATTATCTGCCAGCTACAAGGAGTGCTATGGAGCTCTGCCTGTGGGTACACGTCACTAAAAAGAAGCAGGTTAGAAGCTATAACAAATCTGAAAGAGTGGACCAGGATTGGGACCACAAGCAACAACAGTTTAGAACAAAACAGATTATATTTCTCAAGGTGTTTAGCACTTCAATAGTTTCTTTCATAAAATGTAAGAAAAATGTGAGCTGGGAAATCGCCACTGGGCCACTTGAACAGACCCATACACAGAACAATTGTTCATTAGTAACAGAACTGATGGGACCAGGGACGAATCGAAACAGAAAAAAGACTGGGCACCACAATAACAGTGGCCCCCATTAGTCTACCAGAAAGCTAAAAAAAAAGAAAAAAAAAGTGGCCCATGTTTCCAAATCTAGGCACTTTTGAACTCGTAAAGATAGCTATATGAGTGTTTCGCTGGGTATTGGAGACTGCATTCATTTGAGCTTGCTGCAGGCACCGTTTGTTTAATATCAGGGAAATCAATAGTACAAAGCAGACCAGCGGACAATGAAACAGGCCCACACAGTGACCTACCAGCCTAGCCCATCGGTACTGCTGATAACCCTGCTGGCCTGTTCAATCCTGACAGTACTTACTTGGAATAAGAGCGCTGGTGCCCAAAGGTATGCTCAGAAGACCTGGGACGAGCAATTAAAAGCCAGCACACCCCATGCCAAGACTGCATAGTCTTCAATATGGCTGTTGCCTTTTCAGTCCACAGTCATGTACCCCCATTCCTTCAACTCACTCTTCCAGGTTACTGTTTTTTATCTTCCTCCGTCTTTCCATTTTGTGTGTTTTTCCCTCTGTTGCTCTTGGCAAACGTCTGATGCGGAAAAATAAGTGCTGGTGCCCAAAAATGAGTGATGGGGCCCCCACCGCCAACCACCTGCTCAAATTAAGCACTTGACTCTGAACAGGACACAGGAAGACTATTTTAAAAGGATAAGTGTGGCACTATATGGAAGGAACGTTTTATTGAAGGGACATGACATGCACATCTAGAGAGGAGCAGGTACTGCATTATTAGTGAATGCCTACAATTTCACCCTATCTCCCAAAATTAGAATGAATTTTCCCAAGAATTGCACGAAATTAAATTAACGCACAGCAACACAAAACTGGCTCAGAAACATCAATGGCTCTGAACTTATGTTGGTGAGATTCCATTGATCTTTTAACCATTCCACATTTCAAGCTGTAAACGTACATCATATTCCTGCTTAATCTTGAACACATAAATGTGCATCATGCAAAATAACTTCTCAACCACCACATTATTCCGTCTCTCCCTCTTACCCATTCAACATCATCTCGATCCTGCCCAGGACCCACGAACATTTATCATTATAAGAGAAGAAACCTGATCGCCAAGAGCACATATAGTCTGGATTAGGTATACAATAATTACCATTTCTGAGAGATTTCAATCATAGAGCACCTTTAGGATTTCCTCAGGTTATGTTATTGCCCCTATTTCTCTTTAGCAGTAGAAGGGCTACAATTCTCTAACCCACAATGGAAAATGATAATCATGCCCCTTTCAGTTTAAATTATTTTGAATAAATCTTCCCCACATGTCTTTGATCTTTTCTAGCTGATCTTTAAGACTTTTGTATGATTTTTATATGACTTTTGTATGTTCTCCTTAGCCCCCAGATAAAAATGATACCTCACTTGTTTGGGTGTCCAAAGCAGAATCGCCTAAAAAGGTATATAGAAAAAAAACATACACTGCTTAGAGCTCGCTGTGCTATCCCCTCAATATCTATGTTTTTGGCCTTTCCCAGACGCAGGCCCTTGGCCTACCCTCACAAGTGAAGTATCATTTTACATGGGAGACTGAGAGGAACGCTGGGTGGTATGTAAATTTGTGGTGGTGCGGTGATCCCAAGCAGAAATGTAAGGAAAATATGATTTTTTAATCTAAGGATGAGGTTTGCAGAGGATTTTAGGTAGGAGAACGATGGGGGATCCACACAAGTCACACCAATTTGTTTTGTGATACATGGGGCAGATTTACAAGCCCCCTTGCAATACTTTTGCGCTGCAGTTGCATCACTTATGTGATGCAGCAGTGGCGTAAACAATGAGAATCATTTCCAACGTAACGTAACTAGGAAAAGGCATCATGTTGTAAAGCCCTGCATCACATTAACCTGTGTCTGGTATAATGTATGCAGGGTGGGCATTCCCACGCAGGAAAGCCTTGTAAACTTGACCCATGAAATGAACAAGATTTCACAGGGTTGCCAGTGTGTCAAAACCGTATGCCTGCTTGAAGCAGGCGTAAGGAGTGACGTAGTACAAGAAGTATAGGCCTCAAGATGCATTACTGGAGTTGCGTTGTGCTTGCGACATGACTCCAGCAATGCGTGACTTTTGAGCCAACAGAAAACGTCCGAATTTCTGACTAATCTGTCAGTCCTTGTGCTATGGTGTGCCGTATTGTAAATACGGTGCATCCAAGTGGCGCAAGGGTTTTCCAGGCTGGCACAGGGAAACCGACGCATCTCTACAGATGAGTCAGTTTCTTGTAAATCTGCACCATCATTTTGATGTCCCCACATTCGTTTTGGGCCCTTCCCTGTAGTGGGTACTTGGCCCACTCATACAAGTGATGTACCATTTTTATAACCGGAGACCTGGGGTAATGCTGGGTGGTAGGATATTTGTTTTGGCCTGGTGATCCCAGAACTTTACCACACAGAAATGTGAGTAAAATGTGATTTTTAAGCTAAATATTAGGTTTGCAGGGGATTTTGGGTAAGAAAACATTGGGGGATCCATGCAAGCTATATCACCCTGGACTTCCACAATTGCCTATTTTTCAGAAATGTCTGGTTTGGTTGTTTTTCCAAGATGGCCGCCTAGCCCGGGACCAAAAACGCAGATCCAAAAGTCAGCCCAAAATTGGTATAAATGAGGGCATTTCAGTAACAGGAGGACAATATCACTATTTAGGTGGAAGCATCTCCAACATTGTGCTCCAGGGAGTATTTTAGCACCATTTCCCCTTTTAAAAGACCAGTGCCATCTGTGTAAGTGATCAAATTTAAGGCGGACTTCCCTGAGCAGCTTATCATTGCCCTTCAACAGTTCTAACCAATCCTTGTCTTGGTACTCCACTTGTCGGTGAGTCGACCACCAATCTTTGAATTTTTGATATAAGGGCTTTGAGAAGAAATGGTTGATAATTAGTGTTCAGGACAGCTGTTACCCCTTTGTAGGTAACCCATATGTTTAAATATTGAAGGACGGTTTTTTATTTGAACTCTATAAGGGATGGGCCAAGGGTTTTATGTAGGCAGTGAAGCATGCATTGGACGTTTCAAAATTGATGTGACAATGTAAAAATCGTTTTTTAATTTGGTGAACATTTTCAGTAAGCTTTCGGTCAGGAGGTGCATAATCATGTTTATACCAGGTGCAGAAAAAATTCTACCATATAAGTTCCAGCCCTCCTGTGTATATTCACCTGTTACCCCAAAAGGGAGTATATTTTTGCAACCTACTATAGTCTCCTAACATGGTATGCATCTTATGCCAGACAAATGCCATGGATGAGAGAATATGGTTAGATTTAATCTTTCACATGCATCTTTTGTATAGTACATTCTCATTTTCCCTTCCTCTGAATAACCCTTCCTCCAATTCGACCCACATGAACAGCAGGGAGAGGAGGGCAGCCCAGTCTAGTGTCACTGTTTATTGCAAATTCTGGGGATATGTGGCTTTACATGCTACCAGTGCTATTGGTGTGGTATATGACCATTTCAATTTTGCCAGGTATTGCTTCCCAATCCCCCAATTTACAAATTCTGAAGTAGGTACTCTCATTCCGGCCTTCAAAAGCCTTCTCAGCATCTAGTGAGACCATTATTTTGTCAGTTACATTCTCTTGTATTTGACATAGGACATGGGTGAGCGATTTCAGGGAGGGCACTTGGTTTCTATGTAGCAAGGACTGTGAGCCAGAGGTATGACCTTATTTAGCAGTCACAAGCGAGATTTCGGGCCATTTGCGACTGCAAAATAGGTCTTTGCAATGTATAAACCACATTTTGCAAGTTGGCAACTTATTACCGACTCACAAAATAGGGTTTGCAACTTGCTATCAGGCTGGGGCGTGCCAAGGGCGTCCCTTGCTAATAGCAAGTGGCACTTCTAAGTACGATTGTTTTTGCGACCGCAGTTGTAGTCGCAGTTTACCACCTACTTCAAGTAGGTAGCAAGCCACTCGCATACAGGAAGGGGTCCCCAGGGGACCACTTCCCCTTTCTGACTGGCATCAAAAATATTTTCTACGAGCAGGCAGTGGTCCCACGGATCCCCTGCTGCTCTTAAAAAATGAAACAGAAACATTTCATTTTTCTTTTTTAAATGCATCCTGTTTTCCTTCAAGGAAAATGGGATGCATTTAAAAAAATGTCTTATTTAAAAAGCAGTCTCACACACAGTGGTCTGTTGACTTGGGCAGGCCACCATCCTTGTGAGTGCCGGCCATTCCAAATGGTGGCGCAAATTGAGACCTGCCTCATGAATATTAATGAGGCAGGTCATTTGCGACCCCATTAGGAAACGCTAACAGTGTCTGAGACACTGTTGTACATTCCATTTTGCAAGTTGCGAATTGCAACTCACAAAATGGAATGGTCGTACTTCTGACCCAGTAACACTCTTTGTAATTGGTTAGCCAACACTTGCTAAAGTTTTAGTGTTGAAGATATGGGTATATAGCTGCTGCATTCTAGAGTATAGTTTCCAGTGCTAAGGAGAAGAGATAGCCTAGGTTTTGCATAGGTGGTGTGTCATGAGGTCTTCATTAACTTTATGAAATTCAGAGGGGTATCCATCAACCCCTGAGGCTTTGTGACATGGGAGGTCAGCAATAGCATCTTCAATTTCCTCGTCTCTAATATCTTATTTGAGCTTTAAGGTCTGGACAAGTGATAGCACTGGCTGAGATCGGTAGCCTGGACAGAAATGAATCCATCTTTCCTGGTATATCTGAGCACTCTGAGGAGTCGAGGCCTTATAGAAATCATTCAAGATAGAGAGTATCTAGAGGGTATATGAGTATTTCCTGACAAGTATTTCTAATTGCTGGCATAAAGTGATGCATTTTTACTTGTTGGCGTAGTTGTAAGGCTAGAAGGCATCTCATGGTGCCATTGACCAAGGCGGAAGAGTACTACCTCTGCTCTTGAAGTTTAAAGCATGTTGCGTTCATACTTAGCCTTCAGAAAGTACAGGAGATCCTCTGTAGAGTGAGTGGAGGAGTATTTGGCATCAATTCCTATATTGTATATTCTAACGAGTGTTGTGCATACAGCGCTTCTTGCTTGTGATGTACTGACTCCCTTATTACTTTGTCTTGTATGCAGGCTATACCAGCTGTCCAAGGAGTTAGGGTGGAAAAGATTGAGCTTTCATTTATCTCAAAGTATCTACAAATAATGGCTTCTAAATGCTATTTGGCTAATGGGAGTGTTTAGCATTGCAAGATCTAGTAGGCATCACTGTACGATGCACAGTGATGCTGATGTTAAAATATAATTAAACAACAAGGGGTGGTGATGGACAGAGTTTCTGAATTAAGCAGAATACTCTCACCCAGTCAAGAGATCAGGGCTTAATCCAACACCGTTTTTCAGCTCACTGCACCATCCCAGCTCAGAACCTGGCTATATGCAAATTAGTCTGTCCCTGGCCCAGTGTATCATGGGAACAGGGCAAACCAAACTACCAAGCCAATTCTTTCACTGGGAAGGAAACAAGCTACCGGGGACCGGTTTCTGGCATTTCAGCCGTCTTCGGCCCGGCTTGCTTGAATCCTGATGGTGCAATGAGCTAGGGACTCACGTCTGAGTATACCCTTCCACGGTTATGGTGGACAAAATAATTAAATAACAGGGGGTGGTGATGGACAGAGTTTCTGAATTAAGCAGAATACTCTCACCCAGTCAAGAGATCAGGGCTTAATCCAACACCGTTTTTCAGCTCACTGCACCATCCCAGCTCAGAACCTGGCTATATGCAAATTAGTCTGTCCCTGGCCCAGTGTATCATGGGAACAGGGTCCCCGGTAGCTTGTTTCCTTCCCAGTGAAAGAATTGGCTTGGTAGTTTAGTTTGCCCTGTTCCCATGATACACTGGGCCAGGGACAGACTAATTTGCATATAGCCAGGTTCTGAGCTGGGATGGTGCAGTGAGCTAAAAAACGGTGTTGGATTAAGCCCTGATCTCTTGACTGGGTGAGAGTATTCTGCTTAATTCAGAAACTCTGTCCATCACCACCCCCTGTTGTTTAATTATTTTGTCCACCATAAGCGTGGAAGGGTATGCTCAGACGTGAGTCCCTAGCTCATTGCACCATCAGGATTCAAGCAAGCCGGGCCGAAGATGGCTGAAATGCCAGAAACCGGTAGCTTGTTTCCTTCCCAGTGAAAGAATTGGCTTGGTAGTTTAGTTTGCCCTGTTCCCATGATACACTGGGTCAGGGACAGACTAATTTGCATATAGCCAGGTTCTGAGCAAGGATGGTGCAGTGAGCTAAAAACGGTGTTGGATTAAGCCCTGATCTCTTGACTGGGTGAGAGTATTCTGCTTAATTCAGAAACTCTGTCCATCACCACCCCCTGTTGTTTAATTATGATGTTAAAATATAGTCAATGTGGGTGCATGTGCCTTGTACATCATAGGCATATGTGTAGACTCTCGTTGTTGGGTGTGTCAATCTCCAAGGGTGTAGAAGACTGATATAAAATCACCTAGGAGGCCCCTATTTGTGCATTGTAGCAAGAGTGGGTGGTTCAATTTATTGATGTAGGGGTCTAGCGCCAGATCCAATCCCCTCCTATAAGCATTTTGGAATGTGTGTGTGTCAAGAAAAATCTGACCATTTCTTAAAAAGTTTTCATTTTGTCATTTTGTCATAAACCAAACCAATCAGAAGAGTTTGATTCTGAAGCAAGGCTTTTATTAAGACATAATGGCCTCTAGGGTCATGCCATACTTTGTGCATGTGTAGAGAGAGACCATGTTTCATCAAACTGGCCATGCCACCCTTGCAAAAGGGTTTAGCAGAGAGCAGACCTGTGTCTGGTACGGTCTTGCAAGCATAGTATTCCTTACCCTCCCATTCTCTGCAATTTTGGCTCTTTGAAGTGGAAAGGTGGATTTCCTGAAAAAGGACAATATCGGGTTTATGAATAAGCAGGTAGCCATGCACTTTCTCCCTTTACTGAGGCAATTTTCATTGAATGAGAGAACTGTGAGAGAATCAGCTAAAGACATGTAGGCACAGCGTCAGTGTAACCTAGAACTATTATCTGGTGCAGAGGCAATGCAGAATTGCGGTGTGTCAAGCAGGGATTAGGAAGAGAGGTACGCATAGAAAGATGTGCTGTGGGGTATTCTTGTTTATATGAAAATCTTGTGTAATCTGGGAAAGAATAGAATTAGTGCTTATGAAGATAATATAATACCCAGTGGGGGGCTGGCATGCAGCTTATGTTTGACCATGTAGAGGCATAGCTCCTCTTGCTCTAGGGGAGAGGTGATAATCTGCAGGTTCATCTATGAGATATGGCAGAGAGATACATCAGCCTCTGAGGGGGAATG
Organism: Lissotriton vulgaris; assembly: GCF_964263255.1. Taxonomy (NCBI): domain Eukaryota; kingdom Metazoa; phylum Chordata; class Amphibia; order Caudata; family Salamandridae; genus Lissotriton; species Lissotriton vulgaris. Next base: position 618,741,319 of record NC_141698.1, read on the forward strand.
AGGACCAAGACAGTGGCCATCTCCCATGAGCCAGATGCAGCTGGGAGAAGAGTCGCACTCCACCATTGTAGAATAATTAAACTGTGGGACTGTTAGCCAAGAGCTCATTTTGTGGAATATGATTAAGGAAAAGTGTGAAGTTGGCAGGTATTTAGCCAGAAGTGTCATGAAGGTAATGGCTGGCAATACAACCATAGAATATAATATTAGATTCCTTAGCTCGAGTGGGAAGTCTACATCTTCTCTTTTCCACAAGATGATCATGCGATGGAGCTGGCTACCCCTTGAGCCACTCCAGAAGTGACATTTACAAGTTAAAAGGGGAATACCCACATGTGTAAAGTTGGACGCCATAGGACAAGCATATATTTCTGAAAGATTCCGGCACTACAAGCCAATATTAAGAAACTTCTCATATGGATTTGAGCAGACAACGTGACATTTCTCTTGAGGGGTTGGGCTTGCTAGAGTTTTTAAGTGTAAGACCTGTGGGCCATTGTCTGCTGACATCATCCAACCATTGTCTTACTTCTGTTTCAGAGACATGATTCTGTGCTTCCATGGACATAGTCTAGGGACTTTTCATTTCTTGTGTCTGGACAACCTTCATACCCCCCCCCACATGGAGTCCACAAAACCCTCCAATTAGCCAGGATTGTTGTATTCTGAGGTCCTACTATTATGTGTGAGCAACATCATTGTGGGTTCTAACAGTTTGTGTTAAATGCCCAGTTTCTTCCTGCACCATCTTAAGGCCAAGAATATTTGGGTCTTTGTGCTGCACCCTTGGAAAAATCTTGAGAAACTAAGATGTGATGGTTGCCATACATGAAAGGGCCTCACGTTGCACTTCTGCTATTATTAATTGGGTGTACTTGTGCTAGAGAAAGCAGGCAATAACTTGTCATGGACCATCTCTGTTATTTAGCCATCTAAATCACAATTTGTGTGCTCGTTGTGGCTCTGTTGGAATTCATACTTTAGGTTGATGAGTTCAGGTATGAAGCAAGTAAGGTATGATATCAGATCACTGCCTTCCAGTTGCTCAGGGTAGGCATGGGCGGAAAATCCGTTCCGCTCGCGGATTTTGCGGATTTTCGGGAAATCCGCAATCCGCGAGATTTGCGAATTTCCTGCAAAATCCGCAAATCCGCGAGCAGCGGATTTTGCTCGCACTGCTCGCACTGTTCGCGTGAGTTCGCGCCCCGCGAATAAGTGCGAAATTGCAGAAATATGATCTAAGCAAAACTGAAAGTAACTACTTACCAGGTTCAAAAGTTCAGGCACATCATTAGTAGCCATTTCCTGTAGTGCTTCCTGAGGGGCCCCTCCAGAGTTCAGTTGCCAGTTGAAACTATTATGTGACCCTGCTCTGAACCTCAGAATAGTTACACATATGCCACAAAGGTCATGAATTACAGCTAAGGGAGACAAGCAGGAGCCAGGCTGGAAGTTAAAATCCATTAATCAGCCCCTAATTCATTATTGTCAGTTGGGGCAGGGCAGGTGTTGTAACTAATTTTGCAACAATGAAAGCACTTAGCAAGTGCAAAAGATCACTAATCAGGGCACACTAAGGAAGCAGGTGCCAGCTAAAAAAATATTCTGTGACACATTAATCAGCCCCAAATTAATTCAGGTCACTTGAGGCAGGGAAGGTGTGCTTTGCTTTGCCGAAAATAATGTACACTGGACAACCAGAGGGTGTGGTGATGAAACAGAGGGTGGCATGGGTGGGCCAGAGGGTGGCATGAGTAGTCAGAGAGTGGCAGTGGTGACAGAGAGTGGCAGTGATGAAGAAGAGTGTCCCAAACAGGTTGGACACGTAGAAACAACAAGTTCGCAAAACTTGCGACCCGACAGGTAAGTTCGCAAATTGCGAAATTGTAAAAACCCTCGCGAACTGGCAGAAACACGGGCGAACACAAAAAAAAAAAAAATCCGCAAATTCGCGGGAATTCGCAGATTTTGCGGATTGCGAGTTCGCAAATCCGCAAATTCGCGGATTGCCAATCCGCAAAATCCGCTCATGCCTAGCTCAGGGTTTCCAGCTCTAGGAGTTTATCCTATTAATTCCTGTCTTCCAATTCAACAGGTTGTTGTGTATGAGCCAATGGTCTTGGTATAAGTTAATCAAGGCAACAAGCTTCCCTTATACCTGAGTAAGCCTAAAGTCTGCCTCTGCGAGTAGGCATTGCAAGATGTAATGTCCTACCTCATGGAGATGCTAATGTCTTCCACTTTAGGCATTGGCATACGTATCACCACCAGTTCACTCAGGATGGTGTCCAAAGCATTGTCTGGGGTCATTGCCCCTTGTTCTGAAGTGGGGTTGGATGCCTTTCTAGTGACTGCCTCTGTAAAGTAGAGTTGTATTGCCAGTTTGGACTTTTTGCACCTTGTGGTACCCGAAATTGCATTGTCCTATGTCACATTTTTCCGTCAAGGTCATCCGCCTGCAGTACTCAGCCATTGATGAGCTGGACTTCAAGCCTCAGTGCGTAGAAAAGGTAGGATGACTTGCAGAGATATGAAACACTGGCATTGCTAGACTTATGATATAGACAGTTTTGGCTTAGGAGAGACCTTTCGGGGAGGGACAGTGCCTCATAGGGAAGTGGACTAGGCCCAGTAGGTAATAGGCTTTCACTCTTTCCTATGCAGCATTTTTGCTTTAACTCACCAACACAATATTGATGCTTACAACATTAAAACACAAATATATCGGCAAATAAATACAGATCACAAAATTTCGACATACTATATTTATTATAGTAAAGGCACAAATATCAAGAACAAAAATATAATTGTTAAAAATATTAATTTTTAGCTATATCAAAAAATATTGCATACAAAAATAGTGTTACATTAAATAAAAATATGTATATGTGAAAAATATTGAAACACACAATCTTGATTAAAATATTATCGCCAAAATCATTAATAATCACAAATATATAAAAACACTTTTAACATAAAACAATTACTTAAAATAAAGAAAAAATGTTTTATATACATACTTAAATTAAACAAACATACATTACATTCACTTTTCACTCCACAAAAATACATAGCAAAAAATTATAACAGTACACAACTGCAAAAAAATATAAGCATGAATTAGAAATATTTAAAAAATAAATACTAACTATATTATAGAACAAAATTAATACCTAAATTAGCATTTACCATAGAAGGAGCAAACAACAAAAAAAATCAAACTAAAATTAAACTAGCCAATAAAATAAACTTATTAACCAATGAAATCAAACAAACAATGAAATCATCAATATAAAAGGACACTCATTTAAACAACTAACCACTTCCAAAACAACAAACGCTGCAAGATGAGAAAACTGTGCAAGATTTTCTTGCCAAACCATAACGGAAAATATATATACATTTCAACATCTACTTAACCAAGTAAGTACAACTTATATTTACACTAAAATGTAATTATTTTTAAACTTAAAAATATTAAATAACAAATAATTAGTAAAATAGTATCCAACTTCAATTTTTTTTGCAAAGACTTCCTAACAAGAAAAACCCCTGCCTGGAAGCAGCGATAAACTGCCTGAAAATAACAATTATCAAAAAACATCAAAGTATGCACAAATAAAGACCAAAAAAAACCTAACAACTTCAAGGTCTAGAATCTAACAACATATTAACATTTAAAGTGAAACACCATTTTTTTTCTATCCAACAGAAAACAAAGCACCAGCTGCAGATAAAAAAAACTAACGGAAAAGCCACAAAACCGTGAAAAAACTCTATATCCAACATACATGTAAGTATAAGAAATTGAAGTGATTGCATAATTTTAAATGTAAATAATAAACATACAATTGTTAAAATATTCTATATATTTATACTATTACAATACTTTCAGTTCCAATGACAGAAGAAGAAGTATATGACTGTGTAGATAGGAAAGCAGTTACTAAATCGCATGAACTAAACCTACTGTCAAGAACCTGCATCAACAGGAACAATAAACTGGAAATGTACTAAATATTACTCTATGCATGCTATTGGAAGGCAACTACAAAAAGTATGTTGTAATTCATACAAAAGAGGGCACTCACCTCCTTATATAATAGAAACAGAAGTGAGAGAGATATTGCGAGATATATGAAAGGTAAGCATTTGCTACCAGGAACCCAGAAGCAAAATCCTTAAAGATATACTACCTAAAGTGCCTGAACAGATAACCACCTATCTCCATTTTAAAATGTTTAATTGCACAAACTAAAAGAGCCATCAGCGATACCTCACCCGCCCATAGAAGATACCGAAACACAAACATACCCGAACACTAAACAATTACACATAATGAAGAACCTTTCCTTTTACATGACAACCTGAATACCGATTCACAAATCCTAATGTTCTTTACAGCAGATAACTTAATAATATTGAAACACTGTGACACTTGGATGATGGATAGGACCTTCAAAATGTACCCCAAACTATTCACTCAGATATAAACTGTACATGGTGAATATCAAAACACAGATATACCTTTTATATATACTCTACTACCAAATAAACAAAGCAGCACTTACTGCGAGCTACTTAACCATATTAAACAAAAACAAATAATTATTACCCTCAAAAAGTAATTATAGACTTTGAGCAAGCCATGGTTCAAGCCATTCTAAACTTTTACCCCCACACAGCCATACACGGCTGTTACTATCATTTCAATCAAAGTATATGGAGACACCTCCCAAAAACTGCACCAAGGACCCGATTATAAGTTTGACTGTGCATGAGCAGACCGCCATGCCAGTGGCCCGCTCCAACACCGCCAAACCCAGGCCCCCTGCTAGATTATGAGTTTCCTCATGTCTGGTGGGCTGTTTTTGGCCTTCTCACAGCAGTGCCTTTGAAAATGAGCACCGCAATGGGAACGCCAAAAACAGTTCCTGCATGGCATGGACTGTAAAGTCATTGCCATGCAGAAACTGGGCTGCGTGCTCACAGGGGGCACATGTTGTGCCCCCTGCATGCATCCCAAGCAAATGGCCAACAGGGGGCCCTGTAGGGCCCACTTTCGGACTGCTAGCCTTTTCATGGAAGAATGACCTCTATGACACCACTGAATGTCCTAAAACGTGTAATATGCTTGGCGGTGCCGCATCAGCACCAACAGCATAATACTGAGGCCCTGACCGCTGCACAACCAGCAGGTCACAACAGTTCCCAGGCAGCTGCAGCATTTCAATGGCAGTCCAACTGCCCAACTCATAACTGGGCAGTCGAACCACTGGTCAGGCAGGGGCTAGACTGCCACTGCCGTGTCACTGTGAGTGAGTATTCAGGCCCTAAGTGTACAATCTACAAACAGTCAATTTGCCTTTGAAATAATCACTAAATGATAGCATTAGCCTATGTCCCTGTCACAGAGGTGGCCAGCCACTACAATCTACTAATAGAAATCCCTATATATCAACAAAATCAAGACAATCTTAGCCCCCTAATAAACTAATTTAAAGACACTTTGGTTGGCACACTGCATTGTTCAGGACACAGGTACCAACCCATATTCCAAATACCATAGTAGATTGTCTATGACATCTCCTGGCACAGGAAGCCAAAACAAACAGAACTGTGAAAGGATGGCACAATGCCTTCCAAACCACATTAGGCAGCAGCCAACATACAGTTTACACATTTATAGAAGCGTTACAAAAACAGTAAAGCTACCAGCACATAGGAATGGAACAATGTGTTACACAAATTGCCCTTAAATCTGTTACCCAAATTTCCCATTAATTTAGCAAACAAACCAAAAGAATGTATTATATGCCACAGTTTAAAGTTAAACTTTTCATAAATAACAAAGGAGTCATTTTCTGAGGGCCTCATTATGACTACAGTGGCCAGTTGGACAACTGTAGACAAGGTGGTGGTGAGGGCACTGCCGTATTGGCAGTCCGACCGCCCAATTACAACTTGGGCGGTCTGACCGCATTGGCACTACAGCAACCACCAAGGATCTTTGAGTGGTGGTCTTGAGTGTGCAATGTGCTTGACAGGGGCTGCTGTGGCCCTGCCAAGCATATTACGAGTTTCCTCACCACCACACTTGGTATAGTGCCCTCATGGTTTCCTCCTAGCTTGTTCAGAGGTGCAGCAGCACTAACAGAGAGACTGCTCAGCAGCACCCTGCAGATTGGCTCAGGGGAATGAAATCTAAAACCATCATAAATATGGTGCAGGCAGGTTGGCACACAGCTGTTTGAGATATGCCATGGACCTTCACTGCAATTCAACACATGATAAAGGGGGATGCACCTGACTACAACCTGTGAGATGATTCCAATATTTCATCTTGGACCTTTTGCTGGAAGCTTGCACTGTTTCTGAATATTCCGTAACTCATTTGAGTGGCAGATTGTGTGGGTTTGTGTGTGTGTGTGTGTGTAAATGTATGTAACATTTCCTGCTTCTTCTATGTGTATGACGGACGTGTGCTCTGCTATGATTAGTGTTGCACCTGTCCAGTGTGTTTGAAGGAAGTATGCAATACTGCGGCCTGTGCTGTATATCTTCTGTGAGTGTGAGAGGACTATAGTGGAAGCTCGGTGCTGTATCTGTTCTCTGAGTGAGAGAGAAGTTCTGCACTCTCTTCCTGCTTACACTATACCTGTTCTGTGAGTATGAGGATAGCATTCCATTGATGTACCTGTTCTATTATGAAATCATGCATTGCTGATGACTGTACTGCATCTTTGTGTGTAAGAGAATCATGAATGGCTGTTGACAGTAATGTACCTGTTTTACGAATGCTGCCTTTGCTGTACCTTTAGCTTTAGCATCAAGACACATGTCAGATGGAATACTTGCGTGTGTATGATACTGCAGTCTATGCTGCATTTGTGTGTGCATGTGCAACGTGAACTAACACGGTCTGACTAACTGTTTTATGTTTGTGAGGGATGCTGGCAATGCAACAGCCTGTGCTGTATTTGTTCTATCAGTTTAAGGCAATTTACAAATTGCTGATGATATATTTTCAGCTGTTTTGCGTTACTGAAGACAACATTTGTGTTTCTTGGGATATAATGTGTGAATATTTGAGGACAAAATTATTTAATTTACTCAAAACGAAAAACTGTTATCTGTGAATTGACCAATGGCCTTATTTAGACTTGAGTGGAAGCAGAAAAACATCAGATTTCTTGAGGAATTAAATGATCTGCCGAAAATATTCTAGCATAACTTCCTTCCTCTGCACTATCCCTGTAGTAGAGGAAATTATGTCATTGGAATGCATATCCTCAGATTTGAGCACTTCCAACATAAATCACATAGTTTACTTCTTCTCTCAATCAGGAAACTAAGGGCCAGTTTTATCAATATTTCAATCAACTTGCTGTGCTGTGTGAAAGGGAGAGGGCAGGAATGCACTATGGTTGCCGATATAAGGCTCATTCATGGTCTCTGCCTGTGCTGGTGCAGAGTCTGCTGCCAAATGCCAAAGCAGGCATACTTGCACAAAAACAATCCTCTGAAACAATGAAGAGAAATTAAGATATTCTCTTCTTTGCTAATCCCCATAGAAAGCGTGGTATTTTGGCATGTTCCAAGGTTCATCAGTCTTGGGAATCTGGGAATCTGCCAATATCCATAGGCGGATGCGTGCAAACCCCCACGCTCAACCCATTGAACACCTTCCCAGGGCAGAGTACACAAGGGCAGCGACTTGTGTTGCCTTGCTTTACTCCAGTTTTACTAAGCAATGAAAGGTCACACAAGGTTGCCTTGCATTTATTGCTTGTTGATTCTAGCTTCAGTATTGCGTTGCCCTACCGACATTGTGCGTGACCCAAGGGCAACACAACACAATGATAAATATGGCTCTTAGGGCCATATTTATGGCCAAGTCATGAAGTGCAGTGCAGCAGTTCACCAGTCTGAGCTGCACCGTGGGACAGGGAAAGGGCAGGAGTGCACCGTATTGAAGTCAATACGGAACATTCTTGCCTTTTCCCCTGCTCTGGCTGGCACCCTCTTGGCTGCCTAGCACCAACCCAAGTCCCCCTGCACCAAGGTGCAAGGATCCCTGCATTGTAAGATGGATTGTTTTTGTGCAGTAAGGGGCACCTTCCTGCACAAAAACAATCCCCTAAAACTTGTTCCTCTTTCTGTGTGTGCTGAATGTAGCACACAGAAAGAGGAACAAACAAGGCGAAATAGACGTATTTCTCCTTGTTTATGCCTCAGCTGGGAAGGCGTAGGCTTTTGGAGCATTCCCATATCTACCACTTTGGGTAAATCTGCGAATATGTCAAAATTCATGGATGTTGAGTGGGAACACTCACAGAACGCCCGTGAAAGTGCCACCCTGGCACAGAGTAATACAACGCAGTGATTTGCACTGCATTACTTGAGATTTATGTAACCACTCAGGGCCACGCAACGTGGCCATGCATGGCTTCATGAATCACATTTTTTATTTGCATCGAGCGAAGAAAAGGGGCTCGTAAATATGTCCCTTGGTGACTTTCAAAGCAAAATTAAAACTCTAGTTTGAAAGTATAATGAATTATTTACTGGCATTTGAGCTAAATTGTGTGTATGCGCTAATTAATTTTCCGATATTATTAGAGCTTTTCAGGAAGTGAAAGCTTGTGTTTGAGGTGGTATACACTCTATTTAGGGAAAAGGAAAATCAAATATTTGAAGACAAAATCGGTATGTTTCCAAAACACTGCAAGTTGGCATTTGAGTGACAGTTCCTGCTGATTTGGGAATGCTTTTTGCTAACATTATGACATTGTGTCATTATTTAGATTGACAGCTTTGTATGTTGGTATTATCACAATGTACAACTGTCGTTATCTGAAATGCCAGTCTGTAAGCTGTGGGAAATCTAAAGGACATGTTTGCTGCTTGTACTTGCAGAATCTCTGTAACCTGAGCGACTGCCCTGAGCTTGACCATTTATGGTATGGATACCCAGAGGGCTAGCTCTGGGACCTAAGGCAACGGATTCTGAGGTCTCTGTAATTTTTTCTTTGTCCTTTCTTGCTAGTAGTTACTCATTAATATTACACAGGCTTTATTCTACTTCGAGTGGAGGACGCATGATGAAAAAGTGAGCAAAAGTAAAAGTCAAAATCGATATTTTCTAAAAGCATGGAGAGCATGCCCAAATGGATTTCCAGAGTAATTAAAGATCCAATAAGACATATCATATTTTTATCACTTTTTGAGGGAATTCTGATGTGAAAAACAAAAATTTTCTTTTCCTTTTCCAAAATAGATAAACAAAAGAATGCCACTTCTGAACTGCACAAGAACCATACAACATTTTAGGGTTTCTTTTGAAAATATTGCATTGTAATATGCGCTGTTGTGTCAATGTTTTACATATTTTCATAGGGGAACATATCCTTCACTGCATACACCCTGCAAAGAGGTAGGATGGGCCACTTAGCTCATTCTGTTTTATACGGGACTGGTATTTATGCTCAACCAGGCATCAAGGTACTGAAATTCCCAGTGTAAAGGAGATGGCCATGGGTAGACAGCCAGCAGTGGTGAATTTTGTGGATGAGGAATGTGGTGGACAGTAGAGCAGGACCGGATTCTGCAGGAGGATTCATGAAATACATAACAGATTTTCACGCTTCTCAATAATTTAGTGATACTCAAGAATCTAAAGTACAAAGCTGCCAAAGCTTTCATTTAAGAGCACAGGTGGCATTCCATCATCAATTAACTTTATTTTCAATCGTAAAGATCTTACAAAGTGAGTGATACAGAGCAGGCTAAGAGAATATCGGAGTAAAAATCAATTTACAAGTATATAGCATAACACTATTAAAACAATGTAAGAATAAAACTAAATGTTCAAAAATAGACACAAATTTCATAAATATGATTTAAAAGAGATACAAAAAAACAGTTTGTATAATACACCTAAAATGTTTATTCCATAGTATGTACCAAAATCTGGCCAGACCAAAGATTTCCACCCTAAGAGTGTCAGTGGCTAAAAGCCTCAAAAACTCGAGGTAATGGCCAGGTCCGATTAGGGGAAGGTGTTGGAGACTAAAAGGGATTACATTAGCTATGCACACTCCAATCTAGACCAATTTGAGGAAGGTGTTGGATGCTAAAAGGGTTACATTTACTATTGCGTCTCCAATCTAAACCGATTTGAGAAAAGTGTTGGACACTAAAGCGGTGATATTTACTATTCCCACTCCAATCTATGCCAATTTGAGGAAGGCAATGTTCACTAAAAAGGTCATATTTAGTAATCCCACACCATTCTAAGGCTATTTGAAAAAAGTGCTTGACACTAAAGAGGTGAATTATACTATAGGCACTTCAATATAAATAAGTTAAACAAGGTAATACATACTGAACATCTTAAATCCACAATTCTACTACATAATAATGCACTTTATTAAAATCATAAAATACATTTAAAATATATATAAAAAATAACCTGAGCTATAAACCAATATATACAATGTAAATATTAAAATAGAAATTATTTGTTTATCACTATTAATAGTTAAAATATTTTCAATTTTGTAATTTTTTTCTAACATTCCTAAACCTGAAACCATAAAATATTAAAGTATCATTTCAAATTTAAAAATGATAAAATATAAAAGCTATTAAATAAATGTAAAGATTTTATAAACATTTAACATGATGTTTAAATAAAAAATATAAACAAGTCTACAATTTAAACTTACTTTTTTGCAAAACAAAATCAACATAATGTATTTTTCTTAAAATGTATCTATACGTTTTGAATTTTTTATTTGAAAAATATTGTTTTACCATTCATATATAATAAGTAAAATTCAAATTTGTAAACAGCTCATTAATGTGGCAAAATATATCTAAAAAAAATCATCAATTTGCATATTTTCAAAATTAATAACATACTTTTTAAGTATGCATTATTTTTTAATCTCCTCACCCTTATCGCCTTAAAACCCAATATATTGTAACTATGAAAGATTATTAAACAAATATTGATATGCATAAAAACATCTAAAAAATCATCATTCAACTTTCCATAACTAAAAAAAACAACATATAAAACAACAGATGCAATAAAACACCGTACAATAAATTACATACAAATCACACTTAGAAATTATATTATATACAATGATATTACTGTTGACGTTGTTCTTGATGCATAGATATTCTTCACACCATATTTTTGTATCATAATATTTTTTTCGATATTCTGTCCAAACACTTTTTTGCCTAATGGCACTTTATTGTTACCTGCTCACCTCTGCACAATAGGATGACCCTACTGTTGGCAAATACTACTACTTCCACGATTGCTCCAGCAATTCAGAAAGGACCTCAAGACCTGGATGGTCAACCAATAGGAGAACAGGCAGCATGTTTTCCCCGTGCCTCGACACCCTCGCAGTTGATTCAGCAGTGCTCTACAATTCCTGATTGTTTGATCAAAATACTCTTCCATTGTCCTAGAGTTCTTAAATGGTACTGAGTTAATGAACAAACCTACATTCCTTATCATACTATTACCTTATTTGCCTTACAGGGTCGATATAAATATTCTCTTTGCTAATGTTTTTGGGGAAGCATGGAGGTGAAAATAAAAGTATTGTAAACGATGGTCACTGTCGCACTACATAATAAATGTTTTTGGTGATTACCCATCTGAGGCCCTCATTATGAGTCAGGTCGAATCAGTATTACTGCATGTTTCCTTGAGTTAATATGGGCTGCACAATCACAATTATTACTGGGTGTGATTCCTGTGCCTGGAAAAACATGTAATTTCTATCTTGGGCCAGGATTTTAGATGTGGTATAGCTGTTACCTGGTGCAGTGTTACAGGTTCCAGTAATACTGACGTGTAATAAATATCTGAAATATTCAACCAAGCTGCAGCAACAAATGATGAAGGGAATGCAGAATAAATCAAACATTATCCCCCAGTCAAGAGATCTGGATTACATTATTCACCCATCGGTGTATTCAGGCCATCTGAAGTTTCTGTGGTGCAGGGGGAGGGGGCAGCCTTTCAGGTCATCCAGCCATCACTGCTCATCACTTAAGCCTATCTCTAAGAGCACCCTGGCAGCACATGTCCTACTCTGTCACCAACCATATAGTCTCTGCATCCATATCTTCTGCTTATGTCACAGCCACTGAGGTCATTTGCACATTGTCCTGGCAGCGAGTTGGTACTTTAGTGCCACTATCCCTACTGTGCTCACCTGAACTTTTATTTTTAACTTCATCCCAACACATACTGAATATCCATCCAAACACTGTCACAATTGTATGTCTTCACAAACATCTACCAAGAAATTGATTAACCAACTTCCTATACTCCCTGTAGGCTCCTGTAATTGGCTGATGTGTCCGCTGTGTCGAAATGAAGTCCATATATTATGCTTCCCCCATTAGAGGCTGGCTTTTTCCCTCCTTGTACTCTGCTTATTCTTAATGCCTAAACATACAAAGATCGAACATTATTATTAATTCTTTGGCATATTTTCCAATGCCAAACATTACCACAATACACACAAGGGTCCTGAATACAAGTTGCCTAGCACTGATGGAGTGAAAACTTTGTATCTGTAATTACTACCTCTGTGAAGTAACACACAACCAGTTAGACACCATGGAATGAGGAATAACTGGGTGGGCATGGAAACCCTGTGTGGAAGTCCACAGAGAATTCCATATTCCTAGAGGTTTAGCACTCCTATTTACCACCTGCACTGAGCAGGTAGCAAATGTGAGTATGAGACTTTCTGTGGGCAGCAAGTATTACTGCAAACAGTAGATTGAATAAAATATATAAGCACAGATTTTCAAAAAATACGTTCATCCCAAAGTGGCTGCACTGCTTTGAATGACAGGGAGGGAGCAGGAAAGCACCATATCCTCAGAGATATGGCCTTCTCATCCCCTTTCCCTTGCACGGGTGTTGATTTCAGCTGCCAAGTGTCACTCACACACCTTAGCACCATAGTGCTAGTGTGTGTGACTCTAGCATTGGTTTTTTACAGAACTGGTAGCCCTTCTCTACAAAATACCATGCCTAGTTTGAAAGCGTTTATAACTTTGTATGTGTGCTGCACAGTGCAGCACGCATGCAAAGTTGGAAAAGAAAGAAGAAATAAAAAGATATCTCCTGTTACTGCCTCCTTTTAAGTGGTGTTAACTTTTGGTGCTAAACCCTGTCTACAATTGTTTGTAGATAGGGTTTTGCATCAAAAGGCATGGGTGGTTGCATGGAAATACCAGTGTACCACCCATGTAACTCCCCCTTGGCGCTAAGAAAAGCAGAGTTGTGTTTTGCAAACAAAAACATTTTGTGCTAGTTGGCATCACTTTTGTCACAACGGACATAGTGTCCTCCTAGTATGTTCAGAGGTGCAGCAGCACTAACAGAGAGACTGGTTGGCAGCACCCTGCAGGGCCCTGCAGATGGGCCCAGGGGAATGAAATCCAAAACCAGAGATTTTTGAGTGAGTCATTCATCGTAAATATGGGGGCATCCAGGTTGCTGCACAGCTCTTTGAGATCTGCCATGGACCTTCACTGCAATTCAACACATGGTATAGGGGGATGTACCTGACTACAACCTGGGAGATGATGTCATTTTTTCATCTTACACCTTTGGCTGGAAGCTTGCACTGCTTCCGCATGTTCCGGAACTCATGTGAGTAGCAGATTGTGTGTGGGTGTGCGTGCATGCGTGGGTGCATGCGTGTGTGTATGTAACATTTACTGCTTCTTCTATGTGTATGGCCGACATATGCTCTGCTATGGCCAGTGTAGTACCTGTCATGTGTGTTTAAAGGAACTATGCAATACTGAGGCCTGTGCTGTATTTATTCTGTGAGTGTTAGAGGACTATAGCAGAAGCTAGGTGCTGTATCTGCTCTCTGAGTGAGAGAGAAGTTCTGCACTCTCTTCCTGCTTACACTATGAGTGTTCTGTGAGTATGAGGATAGCATTCCATTGATGTACCTGTTCTATCATGGAAGCATGCATTGCTGATGACTTTACTGCATCTTTGTGTGTAAGAAAATCATGAACTACTATTAACTGTAATGTACCTGTTCTATGAATGCTGCCTTTGCTGTACCTTTAGCTTTTGTATTTATTGAGCATGCAAATACAAGTAATTGCATCAAGGCACATGTCAGATGAAATACGTGTGTGTGTGTGTGTGTGTGTGTGTGTGGGTGTGTGTGTGTGTGTGTGTGTGGTACTTCACTCTGTGCATGTGTGTATGCATGTGCAACGTTAACTACTTCAGTCTGACTAACTGTTGTGTGTTTGTGAGGGATGCTGGCAATGCAACAGCCTGTGCAGTACCTGTTCCATCAGTGTAAGGCAATTACAAATTGTTGCGACTAGATGTTCAGTTGTTTTGCGACTGAAAAGGGCCTAACCTTTCGAGTTCCTGCATACAAAATCAGTGTATCTTGGGGGCAAAATGTGTGAATATTTGTAGACAAAATTATTTCATTTATTGAAACGAAAAGCTGCTATCCGTGAAAAGACCAATGACCTTATTTAGACTTGGGTGGCAGCATAAAAACATCAGATTTCTTAGGGAATTAAATGATCTGCAAAAAAATCTACTAGCATAACTTCCTTCCTCAGCACTATCCCTGTGGTAGAGGACATTGCGTCATTCGAATGCATATCTCCATATATGAGCACTTCAAACATAAATCACAGAATTTCCTTTATCTCTAAATCAGAAAATTAGGGGCCAGATTGATCAATATTTCATACATTGCAGCAAGACAACTTGTTGTGTTGTGTGAAAGGGAGTGTGTGAGGAATGTGCCATATTTCCCAATATGGAGCTCATACATGCTCTCTGCCTTCACCTGTTCACAGTCTGCTGCCAAACGCCAAAGCAGACATATTTGCACAATGGTGCAGAGGTTCTTGCGTTGCAGGGAGAATTGTTTTTATGAAGGAACGGGTGCCTTCCCGCACAAAAACAATCCTCTGAAACAATGAAGAGAAATATAGATATTCCTCGGTGCTCCTCCCCATAGAAGGCGTAGAATTTTGACGCGTTCCCAGGTTTACCAGACTTAGTAATCTGGGAATGAGCCAAAATCCATAGGTGGATGCATGCGAACACTGACGCTCAACCCATGGAACACCTTCCCAGGGCAGAGTAATGCAAGGGCAGCGACCAGAGTAACACAAGGGCAGCGACCAGAGTAACACAAGGGCAGCGACTTGCGCTGCCTTGCATTACAGTTTTACCAAGCAATGAAGGGCCACGCAAAGTTGCCCTGATTGCTTGGGAATTCTAACTTTAGTATTCCGTTGCCCTTCCGACAACATGTGTGACCCAAGGGCAACACAGCACAATGATATATCTGGCTCTTAGGGCGATATTTACGGCCAAGTCATGCAGTGCAGCGCAGCAATTCACCTTACTGTGTGACAGGGAAAGGGCAGGAATGGCTGTATTTATATCAATACTGCTCATTCCTGCCTTTTCCCCTGCTCTAGGGCCCTTCTGTCTACCTAGCGCCAACGCAGGCACTCTTGCACCATGGTGCAAGGGTGCCTGCATTGTAAGGAGCATTGTTTTGTGCAGGAAGGAGACACCTTCCTGCACAAAAACAATCCCTAGAGCTTTAAACCCTTCGCTGCGGCGGCTATTCCGCCGCAGTGCTAAGGGGGTGGGGCGGCCGCGCGGCAGCTCCATACTAGTGACGGAACCGCTCCGTCACGGCTCGCGGGTGAGCTGTGCTTGTGACGGAACGGTTCCATCACGAACCCGCCCGCCCATTAAAGCGTCAGCGCAGGCGCGGAATTCGTGCCGCGCAGGCGCGGCGAGCGGGCCGTGACGGAACCGTTCCGTCACAAGCACAGCTCACCCGTGGCTTGTGACGGAGCGGTTCCGTCACAAGCATGGAACGGGTTAAAACTAGGAGAAATAAACATATTTCTCCTCATTATGCCTCATCTGGGGAAGCGTAGGCTTTTGGGGCATTCCCAGGTCTACCACTTCTGGAAAAGGTGGCCATGCATAGCTTTATAAATCTCATTTTTACTTTGTGGGGCTCGTAAATATGTCCCTTAGTGACTTTTAAACAAAATGAAAACCCAAGATTGGGAGTAAAATGAGTTATTTACTTCCTTTTGAGCTAAAATGTGTGTATGCTCTAATTTTCCGATATTATTAGACCTTTTCAGTAAGTGAAAGCTTGTGTTTGGGGTGGAATACACTCTATTTAGTGAAAAAGAAAATCAAATATTTGAAGACAAGATCGGTATGTTTCCAAAACAGCGCAAGTTGACTTTTGAGTGACAGTAACTACTGATTTGGGAATGCTTATTGCTAACATTATGACATCGTGTCATTATTTAGATTGACAGCTTTTTAGGCTGTTTTTATCACAATGTACAAGTGATGTTATCTGAAATGTCAGTCTGTAAGCTGTGGGAAATCTAAAGGAAATTTTTGCTGCTTGTACTTGCAGAATCTCTG
This sequence comes from Lissotriton vulgaris, assembly GCF_964263255.1. Lineage (NCBI taxonomy): Eukaryota > Metazoa > Chordata > Amphibia > Caudata > Salamandridae > Lissotriton > Lissotriton vulgaris. The sequence continues at coordinate 618,757,838 of NC_141698.1, forward strand.
TAACCGGAGCGACCGCCCTGAGCTTGACCATTTATGGTATAGATACTCTGAGGGCTAGCTCTGGTGCCTAAGGCAAGGGATTCTGAGGTCCGTGTAACTTTTTATTGTCCCTCCTTCTCTTTGATAGAAGTTTCTCATTAATATTACACAGGCTTTATTCTACTTAGGATGGAAAATTGAGAGGAAGTGGCGAAATCAACATTTTCTAAAAGCACAGAGAGCATGCCAAAATGGATTCCCAGATTATTTAAAAATCCAATAAGACATATCATATTTTGATCACTTTTTGAGGGAATTCTGATGTAAAACGAATTGTTTGCTTCTTTTTTTCAAAATAAATAACAAAAGAGTGGCACCTCAGAACTGCACAGAAACCATAAAGCATTTGAGGCTTTTATTTGAAAACATTGCATTCTAAAATGCACTGTTGTGCCAGTGTTTTACATATTTTCATAGGGGAAGATGCCCTTCATCGTATACACCCTGAAAAGAGGTATGATAGGCCACTTAGCCAATTCTGGTCTCTACGGGACTGGTATTTACGCTCAACCAGGCATCAATGGATCTGTAATTCCCAGCGTTAAGGAGATGGCCATGGATAGAGATCCAGCAATGGAGAATTTTGTGGATGAGGAATTTGTTGGTCAGTAGAGCAGAAGAGGATCCTGCAGGAAGATTCATGAAATACATAATAGATTTCCATGCCTAACAATAGCTTAGTGATACTTTTTAGAGCGCTGGTGACTGTACCCGGTCCGCTTTTGGCATTCCAGTGGGGCAGGGGACACACACAGAGTGTGAGAGAAAGAGAGAGACAGTGAGAGAGGGTCCTTCATTTGGTGCAACTGTGTCTTGAGGCCCAGCAAATAATACTTTACACACCTCTCCATGCTTGGTGTGGTGGGGAGGGGCAGTAGCGTATCTAAAGTACAGCCATGCCCCAGGACCCAGGCACCACACCCCCCATTTGATGACCATCAAAGGGAACTACTTTATTTAATTTTTGCCTTGCTATCAGTTCCAACTGATGATTTTTTATACATATGTACATGCACCTCAAATTTAGCAAATGTAATTTCTAATATTTTGCTATATTTATTCATATGACTTCATATAGCATGAACATTGTCAAGGACATTAGAGAAAAATGTGACAAGTAATATAGTCTATATGCATGGGAGAGTGATTGTATGGTAATCCATCATATATAGGGACAGTAGGGTGAGGATAATGATGAACTACTGAGCACTGTAGTTGGAACAGCGAAGAGTTAGTTAAAAGAGTCATGAATGATAAAATATAGATCGAAAGGTTTATGGAAGAGGTGAGTGAAAGATTTGAGGCATGGAAAAAGTAGAAGTAAGTTCAGGGGCACACAAAAGATTCAGGGGAGTGCAGATGCAAAAAGAAAATCAATTCATCTGGAACAGAATGGAAGTGTCTTTCGAAAAGCAAACGTTTGAGATCCTTTTTGAAGGCAATCAGAGAATTGCTGGTGAGTAAGCAGGAGAAATAGAGTTCCAAATTATAGCTGCACCGTCAGAGCATAATTAGGCCATTGTACATTCTTTTTTGAAAGCTCGACGGTCTAAGAGAAGTGATTCCGCACCACAAAATGACCTAATAACCACAGACATTTTCAATATAGAAGACAATGCCTAAAAGGTAGATAGGTCTACAGAACGATATGGGGATAGATAATGTCTTGCTTCTATGAGAAGCCATTGAAGTTTTACTAGTGCAGGAGTGATGTAGTCATATCATTGAGAAAGCACACCGCTGCATGCAGGACTGTTTTAAGAGGTCTACTTTAGGAACTCCAGTGAAAAGAGAGATGCTATAATCAATTCTAAAAAATGCAAGAGACTGGACAAATACTTGCGGTCTTGAAATGAGGTGAGTTGGTGAATCTGACACAAAAGACATTGATGGAAGGTGCCTTTCTTGGTCATCACATTAATTTGATTTCTAGGACTAAGGGGGTCATTACGATGACGGACAGACTGAGGTCCGTCCACCATCATCCCGGTGATGAGGACTGTCCACTCTTAAGGCGGCAGTCCCACATATCACATCACAATGCGTCCACCACCACGGTGGCTACAAAAGGCATTGTTTATAATGCGGCGGGTGCTGCTTGCTGCAACACCCGCAGCAATGTAAAAAAAAGCTGGTTTTGCTTTTCCTGGCGCTATGTGGCAGGCACCATGCAGTGTCTACCACATGGTGCAGGGAAATGTAGGGGGTCACCATAGGTGCCCCCCAAATTGAGTAAAAAACTGACCCTGCACAGGGGGCCCCACAATGGGCCCCAAAAGTCAATCCCGACCAGCCTTTCCATGGAAAAGCTGGCAGAGATCCAGCATCCTGATCTGGCGGGCGGTGCCTGCTAGGCAACACCACCATTCTGAGGATGTAGGGCATTCCGACAGGCAATTTAAACAGTTGCCTCTGTCGGACCTGTGGCGGTTTGGCTTTCCACCCGCCAGCACACCCCCTACCATCACAATCTAGTGGTGGTAATTGTCCTCACAATGGCGGTGAACCCGCCACCGACAGCCTGTCGGTGGCGGGTTCACTGCCATCGTAATCAGGTTCTGTCTTTTATTCAAAATAAAGCCCACAAATTTTGAGCTGCCAATGAGAGTAGGTTTGCAATCAAGAATGATGAATGAGTCAATGTAGTTTTGAGTTGGTAACATTGAATGTGAAGTTGAGGTGAGAATAAACTTAGGGGCATATTACCAAGGGTGGCGATAGTCAATTATCGTCTTTTTAGCGGCTGTTTTCAGCCGCTAAGTGGTGATAATTCTATCGCTCTATTAGCAAGCTGTCGCTAACTGATGTTAGCGGCAGCTTTTAGGCGATAGCAAGCGGTTTGGGGCCCGCTTTCCATGTCAGCGATATTTATCACTAATGACATGCAAAGTGGGCGTACTCAACCTGTTAGCGACTGAAAGCAGTCGCTAACGTCGCTATCGCCTATTAGCAAGGCAGGCGTAGCGATGGAAATATTCCCGCTATCGCCAAAAACCAACGCCTGCTCAGACCAGTTCTTAGCCATGTTATCCAATGGGAGGTGGGTAACATGGCTAAAAGCAGTTTGTCGCTAATGCATGAATATCGATGTATTCTCAGCGATATTCACGCATTTCCCCGCTATCGCCGGAAAATGTATCGCTTTGGAGATAAACGTTGCTAATAGCAAGTTTTCTCAGCGATAAATTCCGGTGATGCTCAGCGATAAAAAAATCGTCGCTAAGCCTATTTAGCGATAAATATCGCTACTTGTTGGTAATATGCTCCTCAGTTTTTAATGGATAGTGCTACAGGTGGTAAAATATCAGACATTCGTGGGTTTTATTTTAGTGTTTGAACAAGAACAAATAATCCTTAGAAGAGGAAATATTGAGAGGTAGTTATATATGATTGGCATATTGATGCTAAAGGATTTCTGAGTTTTTGGGTAGGACTACTAGTGGTTCTATATAGAGATTCAAAAGCATTGTGTCCGGAATGGACCCTTATGGAATGCCCTGCATCAAAGCAACCAAATTGGAGAAGTAGTTATCAAGTTTGATCTGTTGGTCAAGTAAGAAATGAATCAGTTGAGGACTGCCATAAAAGCCCATTCACTCTCTGTGAATCCTAATGAGTTTACTGTGATTCCCCATATCAAACTCAGCAGATAAGTCAAGGAAAACAAGGAGACTGGAGATACCTGAGTTGAGAATGTGGAGTGTTGTTGCTGTTTCTGTACGACACTTCTGTCTAGAACCTGATTGAAGGATAAAGTCAAGATTGGAAGAAAATAACTGTGATCTCCTGAGTCTAGAGTTACCCTCTACAGTGAAAGAATGACTTGAACAATTGTAAAGTGGTCTGTGAACACAAATTGCACACAGGAGAGGTTCACTAATTTGGAACAGATAAGCAGGTGTTGATATGCCAGGTCATTAGAGATACTTGCTGACACTGGGTTCATGAAAAGGTTAAGATGTCGCCTTAGCAATTGTTTTCATGAAACACCATCTAACATTTCATCAACGTTAGACCAGTTCATGTTGGAGTTATATAGGTGGCTAATTTCCTTCTTTGAATTGGGTAGATTTGTCAACAAGAAGTCAATGGATTTGACTTTCTGAACAGAGAGTTTGGTGAATTCCTCAGACTCGCCAGAAGGATCAAGATCATAGACTCGGAGAGAGGGAAGATTCTTGGCTGATCTAATTACTTCAAAGCGCTTTTCGGGTGATTTTGGGCATTGTGAATCACTGATTAGATGTGTTGGACTTCGCATTGAAAATATTTCTTTTATTATGCCTTCTGGGGGCCCTCAGTTTGTCAAGATTGAAGATGGAGGGAGATTGTGTCCAGTTTTTCACTGCTCTTAGATATTTCCTTTCTTGAAAGCGATCTCTATAGAACCAAGGAAACATGTCTAGCTATTTATCTTTTGGTCTCAGAAGTAGCAAAAGGTTCTGTTATGCATTTATTTACTTGGTTGTGATGGCATTAACATCATCTGTGGGACAGATTGGAGGGAGGGTATTTGACATTCATTCAGAGATTTGTATACCTTACAGGACTAGATTGCAAGTCAGTAGTTTTTGACGTTTGTTTTGTAAAAGCTACACAGAAAAACTGCTGTCCATACTGTTTATCAGAACTGTTGTGTACATTAGTTGTGAGACACAGTTCAAAATATCTTAATATCTTATTCTACAAAGATGTAGAGTAGATGGCAATAAAATCAATAATGATATAATCACCTCTAAAGCTGTTGAGGTATCAATTTATAAGAAAACATACACTGCTGTTGCCATTATTTCTCACCATGGACAGCCAATCAACTCTTGCCACTACACTGTCTAATGAAAGGGCTGGACTAAATGTGATGGCACGTGTCTTACAGTAAAGCAAAGGTTACCCTGTAAACTTCCAAATGCCTATCTCATATTTCTGCGTGAGTGCTAGAGAGAAATAATTTTTACTAGATTCTAGGTACATATAAACAGACAAAAAACATTACAATTTGTGTTCATTGTCATTATGTGGCCTACCAAGGATAAGGACTATATAATTTTTTTTTAATAGTAAAGGACGTTTTCATAAAATAAATTAATCAATATCAATGTGTATATTAGAAACATTACTTTATTAATGATGTTCTCTTGCAAATTTCAGTTTCTGACTGTGATGGCAAGAAATGCTTTTAAAATGCTAGTTTGATGCAAATAAAATGTGTTTTTTTTAAATAAATGTTACTGATTTATTTTTCCCCACAGATCAATGATGGATTGCTTTTTAATTAATTGTTCAGATTATGTAGTCTCTCTGTATTCTGGTGTGTATATATAGTTAATATATTATATCGGGATTTATTCAACGCAAATGCAATTTCTGGGCACAAGACAAAAATTGTTTTTGAAGAAAGGTAAATAAATCAAATATTCATGTTATAGAAGTAAGATAAATGTAGTAAAAATAAGTTAATATGCTCATTTCATTTCTATCAGGATAGCAATTATAATAGAAAATGCCAGTCTCTTTCAACACTCTTCTAGAAACCATCATCACCCTGACAAAAAGTCTCAGCTGAGAGGCCGGTCTTACTGCACAACTGACATGCAAAACTAAAATAATAGTGTAAGTATATAGTGCACTCATTTATCACACTCTAATACATACACTACTCATACCAACTCCTCTTACCCAGGCAATGCTATTAACTCATATTTACTGTTACTCTTAATACTATGTTTTTGTACAATGAGCCTGAGGAAAGATCTAAGCAGAGAAATTACTCTCTTTTTACAAACTAGTACGGAGACCCATCATCTTGGGAACACAATCTCTGTCTACAACCTTCCACATGTGCCCAATATATTGGAGAGATTTCTTAACAGACAGAGCAGGGTTTATCTGCATTCTTCTATGTAGATCCATGATTCAACAAACAGTTTTCAACAGAGATCAGAATTACTAACTAAACTATGCAAAATCCAACCATTATACTGTGGAGACGTTTTAGAATACATATCCCTATCTCTTGATATTCTACTACATACATTCATCATTGTACTGGAAACTAACCCTCTTTCACAGGTCTTGCTGTGAATTATCAACAGAAAACAGTTGTGGCCCTACTTGTGCTGTTATGGGTAGAACAATCACAGCAACAACTGTAAAGCACAGGCTTTGAAGCAGAGGAAGATTTTAATACTCTCAACTCTGAAGCTTTAGTTTTAGCAATTAGGGTGTTGTGCCCTTAAGAGATGGAATATTCTAATACCCTTCCAGGGCACTGTATATGGTAGGCCTGGGCGGTGAACGTCTCTCCTTTCGTGGAGTTTGCAGAGCTTTCTGCACTTCGCACTCCGCTGAGTTTGCGGAGTGCAGAAAACTTTAGTTTGCAATGTGTAGCGGAGTTTTTTCCCCGCTCACGATTGTGAACTGTAAGTTCGCAAGCTGCCGCTTGGGTAGAAATTCTACCCGAGTGGCAAGAATACCAGCACAAACTGCAGTTCGCACTGTACTTCCCCACTCGCGGAACTTAGTGGAGTTTTTTGTAACTTTGCGGAGTTTCGCATAGCAAAATTCCATGAACTACGCCCAGGCCTGGTATCTGGACTATACTAGCCATTAACATCCCACTCAGTTCTTAAAGACCTCATTTTTAGGTTAGGCCTTTAACACAGGAGTAGGCCTTTAATGGCTGGTATTGCCTACTAAAGTAGAGTATGAGGTTATATTAGAACTTTGGAATGTAAGGAGCTCCATTGAAGAAAATAAAGTGGCTCATAGCTTCTAAATTATGTTCCAATACTTGTGTTTCTGTATGTCCTTTTTGGTTTTAGAACATTGCACCCTATTTTAGTGGCATGTTTTAATACCTTTACAGCTCTTCTGTCTTGAGCTATACTAGTTATTACATGCCCTCCCTTTGTAATAGGTCTTTGTGTGTGGCTCAGCGCTATACCACTGATTGGAGCCCTACAACAACTGATATAGTCATCCGTAGTGGACTATAAGCCAAAGAGCACACAGATGAGTTTCTGTCAATACCCTACCACACACAGCTATCACAGAGGGCAGTCCCTTCCCTCAACCTACAATGGACAGACGTTTTCTAAGAGTGGGCACTGTAGAAAGGTGAGTTTCTTCATTCTAATATGTACAGTTATTTCTTAAGACACTGATCTTAGCACAGAGCAACACTTGCTGACATTGTTCAATATATATCTATCATTCAGGAGGAAGACTATAAGCTAACAAAGTAATCGCTCATCACACCCTGTTGCACTCCCATATAACTGAATGCGCCATACACTTTCATGCGAAGCCAATACCATTGTAAAGAATGTGTGTAGACAAGATAGCTCCTTCCCACATCCTAGAATGTGCACTTTGGAAATAACATATGTTTATATTAAATAAAAACCTCAAAGGTAACCCTGGGAAAAGATGTGAGCAAAAGGGACTGTCCGTCACCTCAACCTATATGGTTATTACTTATGAACAGCAGGAATGCTAAGTCTAGCAATGACCTACACAGAAGGCAGTAGAACACGTTATTAATGTAGGTAGGCTTACACTTTGCCCCCCTAACCTGCACATCGCAAGTTACATAGTCTCCAGGTTGAGCTTAAGTTGTTGCAATGGAGGATGATTCGCCTGCACTACTTCTTCCCCTCTCTGCACGTTGAAGCTCATTAAGGATGCATTGAGTATAAATAATGCCACATGCCAGTGGTACCAAATGAGTACTGGTCCCTTGCCCCACAAAAGAACTCCTTTAAGCACAATGTACAGGTCACAATTTTATATGACATGTTGTTAGTGCAATTTTAAATTTTGAAAAAAATCCCAAACAAGGGATTACTTTTTGGGTTTAGTGGGTCCATTACTAGATGGTCCAGCCTCCTGCTCACCCTCTGAATAGGATGCCATTCATCTCCTCAACACAATAAGCTCCAAATAGTAGAAATCTCCAAGTAAAAGGGGGTCAGCAACACATGAATGAACTTCAATAGATTTTTCCAAAAAGTGTAAAGTATAATGGCTGCTTCCTCCCAAAAAAGATCACATAACTATAAACCATTTATATCTCCTATATGGGCGAGTGTCCAATCTCACATCCTCTCACCAGAAGCTTGCAAGAGGCTTGCAAGATTGTAAACATCTAAAAAAAATATTGTATGTTTGTACTGTTGTCATGTTCAGTTATTTATGTTTATTTGACATACCAACTAGGATCAGACTTCCTTCAACATTTCTTTTACATACTATTATAAACTCCAATTCCAACGTATGGTGAAACAAGAAGTTGCCCCATCTGAAATAACTTTCACAAGCCTCTCACAAGAGTTATCGATTATATTAAAATGGACATACAATAATATAGATAGACCAATCACATCCTTATGCGCTATTTGCATTAAATAATCATACAGCTAATGAAAAACCTCTAAATACAACACTACTAAACTAATAAGCATACAATCTTGTGAGCGTCTCGTGGGAGACTCAAGGGTGTCCAGCGAGAGACGAGACACACCCATGAAAAAATATTTGATTGGTTAACATTAATGCCATGAATTAATGAAGGAATTAGTCACTCCTCTTTTTCATTTAGGAGTGCTCTTTAATGTGGAAATATTTAGAGAGGCCTTGTAGTGTCTTATCTTTTTTTTGTGCAGAACTTTGAAGAAAATAAAGTATGACTTTATCTGACAGTAATGAACAAGGACCAGCTGTGCCAACTGTATCTGGTAAACCACCGAAGGACTCTATTGCATGGCAATGCTTTGAGATGGCACCTGGAAGATATTGTGCACAAAGCACATGAAGTGCAAACTGAGCTACAAGGAGTTTAGCAGAGGCACCAAAAGCAACACAGTATCAGACCTAATTGCAATGTATCCTAGATATGTAGCTCAAGCAGAGAAAATAGATGCCTTATCAGATGCCTCTATTTGTAAACTACCATTACAACACAGCTTTTTCTACGCACTACCTTTACAACAAATCTATTTCAATGCAAGATCCTTCTCCAAGCATGCTATTACAATGCATGCCATTACAATGCAGATGCTATTACAACGCATGTAATTACAACATACGTATAGGTAAGGTATTTTTATGGTTTTTAATTGTTTATTACACCTACCCCTGTAGTTAAATTAATACTCCTATACTATCTAGCACTTTGCATTTTTTTGAGAGAGATTAGTTATTAATACTTGCTTTCTCCCCCCCCCGGAGTTAGAATAGTAATTAATACTCCTACACTACCAAGCACTTACCCTACATTAACAACCCCTGGAGTTAGAATAGTAATTATTACTTCTACACTATCCAGCACTTACCCTACTTTAACACCCCCCTGGAGTTAGAATAGTAATTAATACTCCTACACTATTCAGCACTTACCCAATAGTAATAATACTCCTACACTATCCAGCACTTACCCTACATTAACACACCCTGGAGTTAGAATAGTATTTAATACTCTTACACTATCCAGCACTTACACTACTTTAACACACCCCTGGAGTTAGAATAGTAATTAATAATCCTACACTATCCAGCACTTACCTACTTTCACAAACCCCTGGAGTGAGAACAGTAATTAATACTCCTACACTATCCAGTATTTACTCTTCTTTAACACCCTTCTGTTATTTGAATTTTAATTAATACCTCATCCCCTAAAAGTATTGTTAGTAATTTTTAAAAATTCTAAATTCATTTTAAAAAAAATTAAAAATGGTTAACAGTTTTTCAAAATTTTCTATTATGTGTCCTAATGTTGTACTTAATTTTTAAACATTATTAATTTTTTTTAAATATGTTAAAAATATTTTTAAAATGTAATTGTAAATATTTTCTCACGCTTTTACATTGAAATCAATGTAATGTTTTGTCCTTCATTTATTTCCATAGTTGGCTATGTGTTTGCCGCGTGTATCTGTAGTGTAGTTCCTATTTTCCCAATAGGCTTTGCGCATTGGAATAACAAAAACAGCAGTGTAGAAATAGGACTGAGGTCTTCTAGGTCTCTACTGACTATTTTAGACTTAATTTAGGTTTGCGCCAGCTAGCTCAGAGGTCACTGGAAACTTTCTTGAATGAATAGGAAGGGATCAGCTTCCCTGGCTCAGACAAGAAGGGATTCAGCTTCCGACAACCGCATAAACATGACAACTTTGCTCCCTCAGAATAAGAGTAAATCTCTAGAGTCGTGTGAAAACAATAGACAGCTATTTCACTCGGATGTGCATTCTTAGTTTCACCAGAGTGCAGAGAATAGAGAGACAGGCGTTTCAATAAAAGGTATTATTTAGGTATTATTTATTGAGCAGTCTTCCTTCTCATGCAAGAGAAATGAATTGCCACAATTGCAATACTTAATATAAAGTAAAGTACGTACAGTAAAAGGAGTATTATGAAATAATACTGTGAAAGCATTGATATGGTTTCTTAGCCATAAGACACTTTAAAATGAATAAAATGGATAAAATATATACATACATATATACATAGGCTAAGGTGCTCAACTGGTGCTTCTAAAATACGCCTACCCCGGTGTACCTGACCAAAGCCTAATATGTGGGAAGGATTAGGGAAGTAGCAGTTTAAGTTAAGTTGGTTTTGCCAAGAATCTGACTCAAGAATTCTCTCTAAGGGTTTAGTCAGCACTGTACCTTGGGAATAGAATGTAGGAGGTCTGGTATCTCTCTCTCAGGACTCGATATCCCAGTCACCCGCCAGGAAAACGCCGGAGCTGGATTTTCTCGGCAGGAGAAAAGACAGCGTCTTTCTCAGCGCGTCAAAGAGGAGGGGTAGCGTCTGTGGGCTCTGCGCGTCTGCTGGGCTCTCGGCAAGTAGATTAGCTGCTCTGCTCCAAACCCACCACCGTGTGTTTGCCTAAGGAAACGTTGGTATATTTATACCTAAAAGGTGCCGAGTTTGACGTAAGGTTTGGACATAAGACGCCAATAAAGATGTCACTAAGAACTGGCCGTTCTTACAGTGCTCGCAGGAGTTCTATTACAAATCAAAACAAAGCAAGTGGGGATTTCCCAGGTTGCTGGAGGTTTGGTGTGTTGAAAGAACTCGTTGTGCTTTCTAGGAATCTAAGGAAGTGGCTTTTGCCATGCCTGGGACTGCAAGGGCGATTTACTGAAATATGGATCTGATTCTTATGCCATTATAGGGATATTATTGATTATAGCAGTACAAGGGCATTAAATGGTAATATTGATTCTGGTTCCTAGATAAAAACACAATATATAATTGCTGAGTACATTTGAAGATTGATACCGGGATGGAACAGAAGCAAATGGGAGCAGCATAAAGGTAAGTACAATATTTACAAATTATTCACATGCTTACATTATTACTAGTATAATAAATAATATATATATATAAAAAATAATTGCAGACTGTTTTATTTTATTTTTTATAAAAAACATTTTTTATTAAAGAATATTTTTAAAATATTTAAACTATTATTTAAAACATATTGATGTATTTTATTATATAACAAATACTTTTTTTAAACATATATTACTTTTGAAAATACAAAGAAATTAAATTGTCCTTTTTCTTTTTTCATAGCTCCTGATATTGTATACACGTAGACGTGAATCATCGTGGCCATATTGAGGAGCGTTGATGGACAGAGCAGAAGCAAGGAGACCTGTGCTCAGGTAGGAAACTTTTAAAACGTTATTTGTAATTTGAAAGTTGTTTAGAGTTACATATATTGCAAGGAGAGAAGAGGAAGGATTAGATTAGATATAAAGTGATGTTATTATTAGCTTTTTAGCATGTGGCCGATCGTGTTGCTATAGTATGGCGTTGTCGGGTCACTTGTAATTAGTTAAAAAAATTATAGAATAATTTGATATTAATAGTAATATATACAGTACTGTAAGTAGTTGCTTTTTCATGTTTTTTATCGTAAAAAAATTTTGATTCGAAAAGACCGGACACAGAAGAAGATCGATTTCTGGGGATTGGATTTATTTTTGAGAAACGGATTGCTTTTTTTTTCAAATTCTTGGAGTCGAGGAAGCTGTCTTTTGTTTGGGAAATCGTTCAATTGTGGATTTTGAAGTCTTGGATTTAAAAGAGAAGAAAAAAGATGGATTGATTTTTCATTTGGATTTTCACCTCGCTATTGTTTGGATTTGGAGCAGATTTTTTTTTGGGGGGGGTTTTGTTTGAATCGATCTTTTTGAAATGGTCTCTTTTAATTTTGAATGGATTACTAATTTTGGAGAATGTTTTTTTGGGTCTGGATTTCTTTATGGATTTCCAAAAACTTGGATATGGTTTGGATTTACAAAGAAAAGAAATCAAAAAAGAAGACATCTAAGGTAAGGTGACCCGACTTATTAATTTGAAAAATTATTTTTGAAAAATGTCAATTTAACTGCATTGTTTATTTAATTTAGGGCAAAACAGGAAAGTAATGGTGTTGGTAGAGTTAGTAATGCAGCATGTGAGCAACATTATCTAGGTAGTCTGAAGCCACACACAACGAAAATTGTTGCAATGCACCCAATAGTCTTTCTGACATTTCTTTTGATCTTTTAGAAATCCGTGGGTTTAGACTACCTGTTGATGCTTGTGACATTCTCATTTCTTGGAAACTTTGCTCCTTCCTCAAAGTTTCCAAAAAATTATAAAAGTTAGTGTGAGGTTTTCCAATTGTGTGGTTGAAGAAGTTGTGCCATCCCTCTATGGCATTATTAGTCTTGGCTCCTCCTTCTAAGCTACTCATGTAGCAGTTCCACCACTCCACATGGAATCGTGGCTTCCTCCTGCAACCCGATCTGCTTAGATGCCGAATCCGTGTGTCTTCAAAATAATTTAGTAAGGGTGCTAATATTTCTTCGTTTGTTGTGTAAAAGTCTGATTCAGTAATTGCAGTGTAGTACTCATCTACACTTTCAGGAGGAACGAAGCAAAGTGCTGTTAGTTTTTGTATTCAAATTACAGTTTGCTATCTGAAGAATAATCCACAACTAGGGATGTTTTTTGTATTTTACGCCAAAATGCCTGGGAAAAATGGAAAAAACATCCCTGAATGTGGGTATCCATGTTCGTTTTTGTAATTACATTAATCATTGCGAATTCAAAATCAATTATTATTTTCCTAGGACTTCTGTTTGATGTTTTAGATTTAATCACTGTCAAAAGTTCGGTGTACATTGTGGATTGTTTATCAGGTAGCAAACTATAAACTAAGGGGACTACAGTATTGTTAATTTTAGCATGAATAGTGTATATTTGGGTGAATGGATGGGACGTGCTTTTAAAAGTCCCATCCATAATCCAAATTTCACTATTCTCTAACTTGGCTAGATTACGGGGTGTGCTAAAGATAATTATTCATTTTTTAGGGTTTTGGTTGTCATGCAGGATGGAAGATTCGTTAGATATAGAAACAGAGAGTTCAGGTGGAATTAGAATATCAGAGAATGTTTGTGGTGTAACTCTTTGTGGGTTACTTGCCTGTTTTTTACGTTGAATAATTTGTCTCAGATTGGGTATGATAGGCATACTGCTAGCAACATGACTAAGGACATGCTGAACAACCTCCCTCAAAATAGAACCAGAGGAGTCATTGGAGGTGCTTGCAATATCCTTCATTTCATTTATTGTTTCTCTTACTTCAATCTCCATTGCAGAGGCAGAGTGGTTATGCTCAGATGTTTTAACAACTGTGTCACCAAGAGTAACCGCTTTGCCTTTGCAATGGGATGAGTGGTATTGCACACACCTCCAATGCCTCCTTGGTTCTGTTATTCTCTCCTTGCAATATATGTACCCTGCATGTTGTAAATGTCGGTTTCCTTTGCTGGAGGTAATGTAGTGTGCTGTTTTATTTGTTGACATTTTCTGAAATGATAAGAAAAGGAGAAAATAGAATATTTATTATATGCCTTGTTTCATCAGTTTGTAATTTCATTTGATTACCTTGATCATTTTGTAAGTTGCTCTATTTTTTCTCAAAAATGTTATAATTATTTTCATCTTTTTCAACGGTTGCTTGTTCGTTGTGATGGTTTTTGTCGAATTTCTTTTTTCTTGGTTCATCTTGCACTTTGTTATTCTGAAAGAAAAATGTTAAAATATAGCTTAAATTATGGTTTTTCTTTTATGATGTTACTCTGTATGGAGAAAATGTGGTTAATTTCTTTTTCACCTTTTGCTAAAATATATTTACCTTCTTCTTTTCTATTTTGATGTTTAGAAGAAGGTGTTCTTTTTTGATGTTGGTATTTGGATGGTTGTTAGGTCACTGTAGCTTTGTCTGAGATGTTTTGGTTGATATCTGTAGTAGAATAAAAAATATATAGGCTGTTGATTTCTAAAATATTATTTCCCTACTTTTAAGTTTTTTTAAAGTGATGTTTTTCATGGAATAAATGCATGACAGTTTTTTTTAAAAAGCATTTTTGGCATGAAAATGCTTCGATTATTTTTTTCATACATAAAAGGCACTTTAAATTACATTTAGAGGTGTTACTGTATCTTGCGAAAAAGAGTTAATTGATTTTACAGAATTTTATTTACCTATACTTTTGGCTTTTTGATGTTTTGATGCTGGTGCTTTTCTATTGAAGTTGGTCTTCTGCTGGTTGATTTTTTCTCAGTTGCTTTGTAGATATCTGTAGTGGAAAAAAATATATAGGTTGTTTATTATCTTATTATTAATTCCCTATTTTTTGGTTTAAAACAAATATTAATTTCATGGTTATATTGCATGACAGTATTTATAAAAATGCAATTTTGCAAACAACATGTTACTCATATATTGGTTATATACAAAATGCAGTTCACATTTCATTAACAAGTTTTACTCTATCTTGTGAAAAGGTTGTTTAATTAATTTTTCAAAAAAATATCAGAAATATATTTACCTTTGACTTTATGTTTTAAGGATGTTTTGAAGATCACGTTTTTTTGTTGAACTTGGTCTTCTGCTGCTTGCTTTTTTACGGTTGTTTCACATGTGATGTTTTAGAAAATATCTGTAGCACAATATACGATATATAGGTTGTTGTTTTTTTAACGTTATTTTCCTATTTTTTTGATTATTAAAATGAATTTTAATAAAGCTTTCCATGCTTGATAGTATTTTTAAAAAAACACATTGCAAATTGTTCCATTATATTCCATTCTTTGCTTTTTGATATCATATATTTATTATTATCTTAAATTTTGGCTTCATAAATGGTAACTTGATTGATCATTTCTCTTCCGTATCAAACTCCATTTGAAAATGTAAAGAGAAAACATTCGTTCTTTAAATGTAACAATTCCAATTTTATCTACTTATCAAAATACATATTTTCATACATTAATTCACGTACTATAAATGTCTTCTATTGCATTAGATTTTTCGGCACATTAATTTATTCACTGCCAAGTTTGACTAAATTTGAAAAACAGAAATGATTAATTTGTATGTTTTTTTAAATTAGGCTGATTTTGGTGTTTATATTAACAGAAAAATATATCTTACTCACTTGTTTTTTGTGAAATGTTGAATCTTAATGGCACTGTGTAATTTCTCTGGGAGAGTTACCAGTAGCATAATGTACGTCTGCTCTCGCTTTTAGTCTACTGACCACTGAGTTCAAAATGGTGGCTTAGCTGTATTTATACTTTTTGGTGTGTTACACTAATATTTTTAAGAAAATATTCATTTTTATTCACTTTCTAGGGGGATTTATTTGATGTGAGACTGTATAATTTAATTTATTGGTAAAAAAGGGTCTGTTTAATGTGTTCATTTGAGTTTAATCCTCCATTTTCTTTTGCTGAGGGTTCTATTTCATTTCATGAAAACTGTTGTTGGATTATAGCGTGAGAAAGGTCATAAAATAGTGGTTCGTTTTAAAGTACTTTGTTTATTTTCATAGATGGAGTATGTTTTCTGCGTTTTTATATTGTTTGAAATTAATTGTAAGTTTATTTGTTCTGTCTGTGTTTGTTTATGAATTTTGTAATAATTGTTTGGTTACTCGAACAATACTCGAGTATTAATTTTAATACCCGAGTATTAATGTTGCTTACATTGCACGTTTTTTAAAAAATATGTGCTCAGTTGGGTTCACCGTTTTAATACACTTCCCCACCCAAAACCTCAATTTTCCCTACATACCGTGCCAGGAGTTAGTTTACTAAATTATTACAAATATATATATATATATTTTGGCGTTGTAATGGTATGCGTAGTATTGTCTTGCGTTGTGCTTGCACTTTTAATGTATTTTATTAAATTTGCGTTTTAATGGTATCCGTAGTAAAGACATCCGTTGTAATGGTATTCGCGTTGTGAAAAATGCATTGTAATTGCATGCGTTGTGAAAGCATGCGTTGTATCTTCATACATTCCCTCTATTTCTCTTCAAGCAGGGCAACTAGCATTATCTCAGGTTGCGGCATGTGAGGATATTAACAATCCAGCTTTCTTGTATAAAGCACTTTTCTTTTATCCTTGAAAGAAAATTATTTTCTCATCAGAAGTTCTGTTCTTGTTTTCTTCTGGAAAATGTGTACCTATCAATTGTTACATATACAGTAGGTGCATAGTATCTTTTTAAATCTTTCAAGGCATTTGCGTAAACATCCACTTCATCTTCACCTCTTTCTTTCTGTTGCATTTGATGATATTGCCTAATTCCTTCTGGTCATAAAGAATGTAACAATATACCTTTTTTTATTTCTGATGTCATATTTTCGGTGTTTATAGTGACCATGTAATTTATGAAATACACTTTCCATTCTTCCCATTTAATGTGTGGTTCCCCTGGTGCTGGCAAGAATGGAATTGATGGTGTCAAAGTGAAGGTTTGTGCTGCACACATTTCACTTCCTTATATCAACTTCTTTTTCCTTTTTTTTTTGTTTTGTAAATTCCTGGTCTGCATATTTAAATTCTTATTTTCCTTTTATTTAAATTCTAATTTTTCTTGAGATTAAGGGGCCCATTAGGATGTTGGGCAGATTGCCCCCGCCATGCTGGCGGTAGCCACCACTGGCCTGGCGGGGGCAATCCGCCCTACATCCTCTCCAGAATTCCCCCCGCCATATTAGAATGGCGGAGGGACCGCGGCGGACGGAAAGACCGTCCGCCGCTTTTCCGCCCCGGTCGCAAGGTGACCGGAGCGAAAAAGGGTTTCTATGGTGGCGGTGTCTGTCAGACACCGCCTGCCATATTAGGATGCCTTTTTTCTAATGCCTTGCCGCCACGGAAAGGCATGCGGTCTTTACTCTAGGGGCCCCCTGTGAGACCCCAGAGTGAAGGAGGGGTGGGGGTTGCACACGGGGGTACGTATGGTACCCCCTTCATTGCATAAACAAAGCGGCAGGCACCACGCGGTGCCTGCCGCTTAGTTTATGCAAATGCATTTATGCATTTATGACATTTTGGCGGGTGGTGCATAGAGCACCGCCCGCCACAATGCTATAAATGCATGATGTGCCCTCCACTGTGGCGGGCACATCCTAATACCCCCCACAGGACCCCCTCCCTAATGGCGGGCGGTCCTGAATTCCGACCGTCACCCTAATGAGCCCCATAGTGTACATTTAGATAATCCACATGTGAATGGTATAAACTTTCCTTTAAAAATTCCAGCATGTGATATAGCAATAATATAGTTATTATTATTCTTGCATCTTGTCACAATAAGTTTATTTGTACATTTACTTCCTACGCGCTCCAAATAACGGTTACACACAAATACTTCAATGCAGGTTAATGGGCTCTGTTTTACTTTGTTTATGCGAGTGTGTCTCAATGCGCTTGACAAAGTAATGATGATGTTACACTCACCATACTCCAATGATGGTTTCTTCACTCATCCAGTCCTTTAGTTGTGTGGTTGTTTTATATTACATTCTTCGTACATCAAGAACGTGTCACCTCTCTTATTTCCTTTACCGATGTTAGTTGCTTAAATAAAACAGTCGTCACAACGTCTTCTATTCCACTCCTACTACTTCTATCCCAAGTTAAAATGACTTCCTTAGGTTGTCGGTCAGTACGTTGTGCGTTGCGCTTCGGCTTAGTGCTTCTTCTGTTTTTAATGCTGCTCCCGTCTGTCTCGCCTCTCGCGCAGTCTTGCATCAACACCTCTTTTCTTCATGCGATACTGCAATCTTCTCGCGCTTCTCATATTTCACTTCAATTTTCTCGAGCTTCCCTCGCGCTCAAAACTTCAATCGTAAGTTCTTTTAACTTCTGTTTTCTCTTATTAATATATATATATATATATACTTTAAATCCATGTCACACTTTTTTATGTTAATTCTGGCTCGCACTCGGCTCACCTTTGTACCGGAGTTCTTCTCTCTCCTTCTTTTACACTTTCAACTCTTAATCTCCTTTTTCTCTTGTAATGTACTTCTCATTTCCTGCGTGGGTTCTTGCAGGGCTGCTCCCCCATCGCCAACTTGTAATGTATACTCCACAAGTACGAATACATTCAAAGTACTTTATTGGCAACTCTGCATCTTATCTTAGCAGACCAGTCTCTTCAATACATCTCCAACTGTTCCCATAGAATTCCCTTGCCCCGTTTATTCTATATTCTACACAATGATGTAGAATACATTCCAAACATGAAATGTATCAACACCACAGGAAGTGACAAAATAGCAAAGATTGATTTGAAGAATTCACATTAATGTGATTGGTTTTTGGCTCCTCATGAATCATAGTTAAATCCCTTGTTTATAAAAAACTAATGACTTGCAAGATTACCTTCAATATGTGTTCAATCTGAGGCATGGAGTTAGTTGCTGTCTAGCCGTTGCTGCAAAATTCAGAGGATGGACCTCAGATATTCCTTTTTATTATATACTACCCAGATAAAAAAATATATCAGGATCGCATTCTCTTGTACATGGGAGGTAGAAGCTCATTTGATATCGATAAAATGCCACTGGTGACTACTAGCACGTATTTTTGGGGACTGTAACTTATTTTTATCAGCAGAATATCACCCAGAGTAAGATCAACAAAGGAACAGATGAAGAAGCAGGAAGAGAAAGACAGGAAAAGGAGAAAGCAGGAATAAAAAAAACTGACAATGAGATATGGAGAAAGGAAGTGTAGAGTGGTGGAAGAAAAAGCTATGAAATGGAATCAAGGGTAGGGAGCTTTGGTATTCAATAAACCTAGCATTCAGCACCACTAGTGGTGGGCTCCAAAAAATACTTTAGGATCCTGTCCCTATGTTTTATTTTATAACTGAAACACTACATACGTATATTAAACCATCGGTACACTTCATTTAATTGCTTCAGTTCGGTTTGCCCCTCTAAATAAGCAGGGGAGCATGAACAATGTAAAAACGGAGATGGAACTCAACATACTTACAGCCTAAACGTTGCAAGCCTTAGGGTATTGCAGGGTTGGCAGAGGAATAAATTAATATCTTGAACCCCTACTAACAGTTAGGGCCTGATGTACTAGGAGGTAGGTAAAAAATGTGGTTGCAAATTGAGCACAAACTATTTGATGTGTCTCTGATTTTGCAATGTGACTTGGGTGTTAACAGGCCAAGAAAGACATGGCTTGGCAGTTCGGGCTGGACTATTCCCATGAGGCACAGGGTCAAGACTGATTTGCATATAGCTGGGTCTGAACTGAGGTGTTGACGTGAGCTAAAGAATGATGATGATTCAATGCAGATCTGTGACTGGGGGTGAGTGTCTGAAAAGTTTCAGGGCTCAGTTTATCATCTCCTTGTGTATGCTTTGTTCACCCTAAGTTGGCAGGGTATGCCCAGACGTGGGTCCCTTGATCCCTTTGCCACTGGATTCAAGCTAGCCTGGCTGATGAAGGGTGTTACCCAGAAACCGGTCCCAGGATGCTTGTATCCAGTTCAGGAAAGACCTGGCTTGGCAGTTCAGGCTGGACTGTTCCCATGAGGCAGAGAGTCAAGACTGATTTGCATATAGCTGGGTCTGAACTGAGGTGGCGAAGTGAGCTGAAGAATGATGATAGATTCAACACAGAACTGTGACTAGGGGTGTCTACAAAGTTTCAGCGCTCCGTTCATCATTTCCTTGTGTTTGCTTTGTTCACCGTGAATTGGCAGGGTATGCCCAGAAATAGTTCCCTTGCTCACTTTGCCACTGGATTCAAGCTAGCCTGGCTGATGAAGAGTGTTACCCAGAAACCGGTCCCAGGATGCTTGTTTCCGGTTCAGGAAAGACATGGATTGGCAGTTCGGGCTGGACTGCTCCCATGAGGCACAGGGTCAAGACTGATTTGCATATAGCTGGGTCTGAACTGAGGTGGTGAAGTGAGCTAAAGAATGATGATGGATTCAACTCAGGTCTGTGACTGGGGTGAGTGTCTGGAAAGTTTCAGTGCTCCGTCCATCATCTGCTTGTGTTTGCTTTGCTAATAGGCCACACAAAATCTCCAGATTCATGGATTCGCAGAACCACCTGCCTAATAAAGGTTAATAAGTATTTAAGAAGTTTGAGGTCCCTGTGGTTGGTTGTAAACTCAAAAACGGTGGCTTGTAAGAAGCAATAGAACACCATTGTAAGAAATAGGATTAGTATTTGAGAAAGCTGACTTCCCACCTCAAGAAATAATAACTTTAGTAAGGGTTATTCCTCAAAGACACTAAATTAACCAAATCAAACACTCCTGCAGATATGGCACAAAGCAAACAGGGCAATGTGCAATGGTCAAAGTAGACTGGGACCCAGACCGTGACCGTGACCTAGACACAATTTGATACTGACCGTGATGGAGCATGGACTGGATGC
The DNA here is from genome assembly GCF_964263255.1 of Lissotriton vulgaris. Taxonomy (NCBI): domain Eukaryota; kingdom Metazoa; phylum Chordata; class Amphibia; order Caudata; family Salamandridae; genus Lissotriton; species Lissotriton vulgaris. The sequence continues at coordinate 618,778,661 of NC_141698.1, forward strand.
ACCAATCACGTTTGTCCTGGTCAAAGATTTTATCTTCTGACTTTAGTCCTTTAAGTCCCAATCCACCACAGGAGTACACTTCTAAAGTTCCCCAGGATCTCTAGGGAGCTACTTATGGAATTACAGGGTGTCTGGAAGAAGTAACAGCAAGCAGGGTCCAGTTCTGGTTCAGTTCCCACTGGTCAAAGGGAAAGGAGTCTTGTAGCTTTTTGTAACCCTGTAGCTTGAACAGGTGACCAGACAGCTGAATGTTGGAGTCTACTTCTTTATCTTTGGTACAAGAAGTATGAAGTTGGGTACTGCATGGCTTCTCTCAGTGCATAGCCAGGAAGTCCAGTCTTCTTCTGTTTGTCCTTAGGTCCAGAGGTGTTCTGATGTGCATGCCTTCAGATGGATATTTTTGACTGGCACAAGCTAATTGATGGTAGGGGCTCCCTAATCAATGGAGTGAAAGTTCTCGGGCCAACCTTAACCACTTTGAGTATTTTCAAGATGGTGAAACTCTTCGGCCACAATAAAGAGTGTACTATGGAAATCCTAGTGTCCTCCCACATCTAATACTAAAATCCAGTTTGAGACTGCCACGGTACCCCCCAAAAAACTCAGAGATACAAGTCTGGATGAATAAAAGTAGGGATTTCTAGCAACACCACTGTCAGGCATCCTTTTTCTGTTGCTTTAAACTGTGCCCTTAGTGTTATATGTACCACTGAGAGACAGGAGTCCTACAGAACAAAGTGGGGTTCATCAGCAACCAGGCAGTGGATCAGCAGGAATTGCCTTGCCATCCTATTGTCTGCCTTTCAAGTGTTCCCAAAGTGTTAAATCTAAACTCAGCAGACCTGTCAAGTAGGATTTGACACTCAAACAGGATTTGACACTGTAGTATCAAAAATAATGCTCACCGTCCTGACTCTGCATATTTGAAGCGGTTCAGAAAAATCATCTCAGTCCATGCCTTGTGTTTGTTTCTTGGAAGCAATTAACACTTTTTGCACACCTTTTCCAATGCTAATCCCTGGCTAGGAGAGGTTTGATAGCAAATGCAAATTAGCCACCAGGAACTTTAGGCAAGAAAGCGGTACCTTTCTAAAGTTCATTTTCCTCAATATATATTTTACAAATTTGATTCCACGGTTGAATTGGATTTTAATAACTATTAAAATGACTGTTTATTGTTTTCTATGCAGTCTCATCCCTAAAATACAGTATTAGGATTTTAATCTGTACTCTGATTTTCTACATAGGACAGCAAAGTCTGCCAAAGTGAAAAATAGCTTGTAGATGCTAGTCACTATAAGGATATGTTAACATTAAATTTCTACATGCCCTAATTTTATATAGCTTACGGTCTGCCTTGTGGAATGGGGGTGGCATATTAATATTTGAAAAGTAGGTTTTGACCTGTCAAAAGGGGTTATTTAGAAAGTTCTAATTGGAGTTTTTACATGCTACCGTCAGCAACACTAGTAGGCCTGTAGCCATTTTGCACTGTAGTGGATGACAAAATAGGCACTGAAGTTCACTAGTGCCATTTAGGTTTCAGGCCCTGGGTACATCTTGTACCATATGGTAAGGACATATAGGTAAGTTAAATATACCAATTTGGAATGTGCCAATTCAATCATGTTTGAATGGGGAGCACAGGCACTTTACCACTGTCAAACAGGATTAAAGTGCACAGAGTTTTAATGCCAGCAAATATATAGGATTCAGCTAAAGGTGAAAACATGATGTGACTGTGCAGAAAAAAGGCAGATTTCATATTCATATTCCTTTGTTGCCCAACTATGTAAACTTATTTTTTTCTAAAACAGACCCTGCTTCTTGCAGTAAACACTGCGGCTTTTAAAAAAACAGCACAGGGTGCAGGCAGTTGTCCAGAAGACCACTGTCGGCTCAGGACCAAGACCATCTGACATGATTTCCGAAAGTGAAGCTATCTAATCAAGCCAGCTTTGCATTTGTGATTGGGTTACCACCTCCGTTGATGAGTCGGTAACTTGCAATGAATGGTTTGCAAAATCAATTGTGGTCACATACCATTGATACATGGCATTGTGATCCACAATTACTAGGGAATGTCCGATTTAAGCCTCTTCCTAATTGCCATTAACAATGATTTAGTAAACTAGTTTTGCAATATTCAATATTCGTTAGTTGAGCTTAACAAATGTATATATCACTTATAGTTACATTATTCTATGTTTAACATATTTATAAGTGACTGCATAAATAAGTAAATCTTTTATCATATCTATATATATACATTTGCTTCCCTATTGTATTACAAAAGAACCAAATACATTAATTTAAAGTACAGCAACACTTGAAAGTCTGAGTTTATTAAATGCAACTTAAATCGACATATATCACCTTCCTTATACATGTATACCTATCATGTACCTATTTATTTATTTTTATATTGATTAATTTGCTTCAAATTCAGCATATCCATTGCAAAACCCTATTTCTCACACTATGGGGCCCATTATGATGTCGGGCAGATTGCCTCCGCCCGACACGCATATCCTGATTCCCCCCTCATCAGATTAGGATGGCGGAGGGGACAGCAGCGGACGGAAAGACCGTACGCCGCGGTCGCCCTGCGACTGCGGCGGTGATAGACTAATATGGTGGCGGTGTGCAATGGACACCGCCAGCCATATTACGATGGCAAAATTTAGGGGCCTTTCCGTGGCGGCAATGCCGCCACGGAAAGGCAGGCGGTGATTGCTGCAGGGGCCCCCCGCAGACCCCAGGTGATGCCAGTGTTGGGGGTGCACATGGGGGTACCTATGGTACCCGCCCACATTTGCATATGCAAAGCGGCAGGCATCGCGCAGTGCCTGCCGCTTTGCATATGCAAATGCGTGCTGCAATGTTTATCATTGTGGCGGGCGGTGCTGAGTGCACCGCCCGCCACAATGATGAACATGTAGGATGTGCCCGCCACTGTGGCGGGCACATCCTAATTCCCCCTACGGGACCCCCGCCCTTATGGCGGGCGGTCCCGTTCTCCGTTAGGGAGGCGGGCGGATGAAGTTCGCCCGCCATCCTAATGTGCCCCTATATCTCTCACAATATATCCACTACCTCCACTCTGACTCATTTCAAACCTCATTCTATTACTCTCTCCAATGCACTACCCTATTTCTCACCCTGTACCTTTCTCAATACATCCTATACCTCCACTCTCTCATTCATCCCAAAACCCATATCACTGCTATAATCCCCAAATTAACCCTTTCTAGACCCTTCCCTCCTCTACACCTCCTTGCATCATCTCATATGTCTTTTACTATTCAGATCTCTCAAACAAGCCTTTCTAAACCCTTTCCTCTGACACTTCTCCCTCCACCTCCCCTTTACTCATCCCAAATGCCCTAAGACTGCTATGAAATCCAAAATAAAAGAAAAAAAGCGTTCTAAATCCATACTTCTACTATCCTTTTACTATTCCTTTTCAATCCAAAAAAACAGTCTAACATGTCCACTGCTCAAACTTATTTTATATTTCCCTATACTAATTCCCCACTAATCCTGTTTGGTTCCGGAGAAGCATGGTACCCTCCAAAAAGCGCTTCAACGCCTCATGAGGGGTAGCAAGTGCTATATAAATGCAAACCCTTCCCTCTTGTATTCCTACACTATCCTTTTACAGTCCAAATAACAGACTAAAATGTCCACCGCTCAAATCAAATTAACTTCATATTCCCCTACACTAATTCACCACTAATCCTTCTTGGCTTCCAGAGTAGCGAGTTACTCATTGAAAAGTGTTTCAACACATCATAAGGGGTAGCAAGCACTATATAAATGCAAACCCTTCCACTATCCCTCTTCTATCCCTCCACTATCCTTCTCAATCCAAATAACAGACTAACATATCCACCGCTCAAATTAATTTCATATTTCACTATACTAATTCATCACTAATCTATTTGGGTTCCGGAGTTGTGTGCTACTCGCCAAAAAAAGCGCTTTGACGCCTCGTATGGGGTATTAAGCGCTATATAAATGCAATTACAATTTCAATTACAATTACAAAATGAGACTAGTAGATAGCAAAAGGCAATTTTGTAATTCCAAAATGTGTCATATGTGAATCACAGGGTGTGTGACCACATGATGGCATTGTACATCAGGCCCATAGTCCGGCTTGATTGCAATGCTCTGTACTTGTTTTTTCTTTGAGCTGTCATTTATGATAAAAGATACTAAAAAGACGAATCATGTTGCTCTTTCCAAGAAGAGGATTGCACCCTGCGGGCTCTTAGAGGATATGCTATACACATGCTTATTATACCATTGTCATCTCTTACCTCCATGGTAATGAAGAGAGCGCAACCAATGGAAATGAAGCTCCAATGATGCAGAGCTGCCAGCAAAGGCCGAAAAATGTGAAACAGCTGATAAAGAAAGACAAACACTCACGACATAAGCACTGTTAGCAGAAGGAATCATCAAAACACTTTCTAACATACAGCCATCCTGATTTAGAATTATTGAGTATAAGAGTAATAAGCCCGGTAGCGGTGATAGATTCCAGGGGCCTCATTTATGAGAAATGACGCACCGCTGCGTGAAAGCAGCGATGCGTCACTTCTCAGTGCGCACTCCTTGTGACATTCCTGATGCGTCATATTTAATGTATGACGCATCATGTCGCAAGGAGTTACAGATACATCAGTATTTCTGACGGATCTGTAAGCGCAAAAGTGACGCATTGCTGGAGTGTGTCACAAAAGTGACGCAACTCCAGCAATGCGTCCTTTCACATGGGGCAATCCCCATGTGAAAGGGCCTGCGTCAGTCTTACGCCTGCTGTGAGGCAGGCGCAAGATTTTGACGCAACGGCGTCCTAAAAGTGGCGCAGTGAAATCTCATAGATTTCACTGCGTCACTTTTACGACCCTTCCTTGCGTCAATACGCCCCCCTTGCATACATTATACCTGGCGCAGGTATAATGTGACGCAGGGGTTTACAAAGTGACGCATCTACCGAGATGCGTCACTTTGTAAATATGGTGCAACAAGGCACAATTTTTACGCTGCTGGTGCGTCACAAAAAGTGACGCACCGGCGGCGTAAAAGTGATGCACGGCCTCATAAATGAGGCCCCAGGAACTTGTGGTGCAGCAATGACAAGAAAGATCACCAGTAATTAAATGTAGGACCCTAATAAACCCTGCCACCTCTGGTTCATTGACACAACCAGTGCAGTGTCTAAATATGCTTCTGAGAAAACCTGCTGCTTGTCGAAGGATCTTCTAATCTCGAAGAAAGGCACGGACAGACTCCATTTACTAGTTACTGCAGTTGTGTATCCTATATGAGGTTTACAGTCCCTCTTTCATTTTCTGCTTGTTTAGGCTTTCAAGTACATCGTCAGTCTGTCTTCTGTTTCTGTAAATATAGGCTCAAGTATGTGCAGTCTTGAGGAAGAAGCCCCGGGGTCTACCACCCAGGCTCTATCCAGGCGAATCAGGACTACTCGAAAACCGCACTTGCATCACCAAACAAGCATTTGCAATCCAATAGGTCTCGCATTTGCGAGAGTTTGAGCTGTTGGCATTGTAAATGAAAACGCCTTTTATTTATGTGTTTTGAAAACCTGCAAACGGTATGTAAATACGCACTTTGTACTTATAGAAGCAAGGCTGGCAGTAAAAGAGGCGCAGTTACTGCCAGCCTTGCTTCTCGTAAGCAAGGACTATAAACACTGCTTGCACGTTTTCAAAACTACATAAATCAAAAGCATGCGAGACCTATTGCATTGCAAATGCTTGTTTATTTGGTAGGCACGGGTAGATTAAGGGATTTGCCCACAATCACAGGATGCCCCGAGGCTCAAACCTTGGTTTCTCAGCTCCAAAGTCAGCAATCTATCCGTCAGACCACATTATCTCCCTCAACATCATTCAGAGTACGGAAGGCCTATGAAAGACCAGGCTTTAACTATGGTTTGGACAGAGTGGCCCTGCTCCAAGATTGTCTACAAGGTCTGTGCAGTGCAGCAAGCTGATTATGAGCCTCTATAGTCATCTGAAACAGCCTTGCTCTCTAAGGACTTCAGCCTGTCTGGTGCATTCCTTGTCTTGGGGCGGCCTCTGTGACACGCTTGCATTGCATGTAAAAATGTAAATAGAGGGAAATGCTGCGTCTGGGGCAGAACCATCATAGGTGCAGCTGGTGCAGTGCCTCTGGTGCTTATGAGTGAGAGGAGATCATTTCACCCAATTATGGCTGGTTTGCAGTGCTAAATCAGAGGGGTTCATATAAGTTATCTCTTTGAAAGTACACAGAACCCTTGCAATATCTTTAGATGTGTTCCAATACTGTAAAACAAGTGGAGAAACGGTTTAGACTCATGCACATATAAAAAGAAAAATCTATTTTCATGAACATTTCAAAATGTAAAGTGTACAGTGATCCTTCAAATGTAATGCTTGCAGCAACACAACATTGTCTGAAGAGAACTGCTAATTTTTTAGTCCTGAAACTTAATGTAACACAAGTATAGCGTTTCCTACTTTTGGCAGATTGATCTCAAAAACACAAATTAATATAGGTTTAAAAAAAACAAATACAGTATAACGATAATTAAATGGGATTTTTTGTTGTTGCAGTTTTACATAAGAGAAACTTGACGCAAAGGCATTGGAGCACTTTACATTAGCACTAGTTTACATTACACAAGGTCACATACATATTTTAGGCACAAGGAGATTAAGTGATTCTCCTTCATTTCATTCCCACCATTTAACCCCACCCTTCATGAGTCTGATTAAAGCAGCCTGAACAATTATTTAATGTTATTGTCTATTGTGTTGTAATGCTGCTAACCATAAGCCTCACCTTTTCTATCCTGACTGCTTGCTTTACAGCGTGCAGCTAGAATGCGTCCCTCAGCAGTCAGTGCCAGTGAAACCACCTCCATGAGGCAAGCCTTAGCCTGGGCGGCCAGGAGCATGGTGCAGGACAAAACAATTTCAAGAGGGCCCTCTTGATTCAGTAACAGTAAAATATAGACAGGAGGCAGCATATAGAGTTGAACGCACTTCTCGTAGCCTTTGAAAACAATTCTCGACAAAGGCTTTTTCAAATACAGGAGCTGAATGCAGTGACTGTCAACAACAGTTAAGCAATCTACTGACCGACTGGCAAATAGCATGGACTGGCACGTCGTCAATGACTGGGGTACAGAAGAGCTCCAAATATGTGTGACTAAACTAACAAGCTCTATTAATGATGATACAACGTAACAGGTGGTTACTACACCAGAAGACAGCATGGGAAGACCAACCCCAGCAGCACTTACACTCTGAAGTGGTAAATGAAGCACTTGCAGCCCCTGGGCCTTTTCCAGGAAGTTGTAGACATCGTCCTGAATGCTAGTTCTGCTCAGTTAGGGGCGGTAGAGGCACTTGGGGGCGTAGGTCCGGCAGATCTCGCTGGCTGTGAGCGTGGGCGGGGGGCTCATCTGGAATCTCAGGTCTGAGGTGCAGGAGTCGGCTGGGGCTGCAGGGGATCCTCGCTCCATTGTTCACTGCGCTGTCCGAGGCCACGGCCACTGAGGAGTAGCGCATTCTGCCCTCATCGCCCGCACCAGCCTCCAGCACGGCGAGAGTGGCCCGGCGCCCCTGCAGCCCGTACAGCCGGGGAGTGGAGCTGTGCAACTCGCCGCATAGGCTGTACATTGTGTAACCGCCCATTTCCCCATTAGCAAAGGCCATCCTGTAATGAGGCGGCGGTATGGATAACGCTGATCAATATTTAAAATCATAAGAGGCGGTGTTTTGTGTCCCCCGGGCACTGAGAGCTCTCCAGCAGCTGGTGCGCTCTCCTCCGGACAAGGGCAGGTGTGCAAACCTGGAAATTCTGTGGAGTGGAAAGCAAGACCGGATACAGGGAAAGTGGTCCACTCCCAACCAGACTGAATAATTATCGCCGTTTACAATTGCTACCCATATGTAGCGAACTAAACCAACTCAGTTGTCTCTAGGAGCTGATGACAACAGGTGTTGTTCCTCCACCTGGCGCCTCCTTCCCCTGTCCCCATGTGCACTCAATAAACATGTAGATAGCTACAAAATAGTGTTGTCAAGCACCCTCGTTTCCACAAACAACTTTCTATTAACACAGTCAAAGTCAAGGAAGGCTGGGTGATTTTTAAAGTTGGGGATGCCCAGGTGGCTAAGACGCGGTCAAGGACAGGAGGACAGACACCAAACAGTTAGCAAGGGAAAGTGGGGGAGCCCCATTCATGCGTTGTAGGAACGCCGTGAGCGTGAACATCGGCATAGCCTGGCGCCTGCAGACTTCGCTGGCCGTACTCGAATGGGTGCTGCACAGCTCGTGTGGCCCAGAGAGGGGGCTGCCAAGGCGCCCATGAGGGAAGCAAATGGCACCTGTATTACTGTCATAACTGCTCCTCCGAACCCAGACGCCTTTCTTCCACCCTGCGCACCAGCTGGGCTCAGGGACATGGAGAATATGAAGCTTAAGTTTCCACCCCTGCTGCGGTTTGGAGAGGTCTCGGAGGTAAGAACCCCAGAGGTGCTGCTGCTGATCAGGGGTGTTGTGGGGTACTTGTGAATGATGCCATACATTACTCTAAGCACCACAACACTGACACGCACACTGTCTTCCAACCTTCAGCGTGTTGAGTGCTTCATCAGTGGCACGCACATTTGGGTGTCTCATTAAACTTTGCTTGAACAACAGTGCCTCCTAGGTTGGCATTGCTTTTCTGAACTGCATCAGTAACACACACACTAGGTTATTCTGCCAAAAATGTGTGTGTCATTTCAGTAGTGTATACGCCTCTTGTTAGCTGAGTCACATGTTAGTTCATTATTAGTTTTGTGTGCAACAACTTAGAAAACCTTTGAGTATTGTTTAGTGTCCTTGGTGTGCTGTGATTGCCAGAGAGGAACACCTACTTAGGTGCGCGTTGATGGGCAGAGCAGCCGACGGGGGACGGGAAAGTGAAAGTAACGCTGCATGAAGCTTGCGAGGACGGAAGGGGGACAGGAGATTGGCACATCGCGCTACGTGCATGTTCATGGGCGCGTTCACGACCTCCATTTGCCCTGCGTGTGCCCATCTCCTGTCTCCCTTCCGAGGCAAGTCATCAACAATAGATCTCGCTGCAAACAGCGTTTCGCGCTGTGTCGCCAGGTGCAAGACCTAAAAAGCATTCTTTTATTGTTCATGTTTTGGTGGGCCTATAAACGCAAATCGAATTAGAACAGAGCACCTCTACCCCAGGAACGCTAGTCAGAAAAACAGAAACAGAACAGAGGAAACTCTTGTCTAGCAGCAAAAAATATTCAAAATATAGTAATTTTGCATAAGAAAACAATTCGAAAAAGTATTCTTGTCCAGACCATGAATTCCTAGCATGCATGGACACTCGGCACCAATCGGACCGGTAAAGATGGACTGCAAAATCTACGTCTTACCCGAATTGGCACCACCCTTTCCCACTCTTACAATAAACTAACACAATCCTTGCAATAGGTCCACATGCAAGCAACTCATTCTCTCTTTTACTCCAATGGTCCTTTGCATAACATGATTACATATTTTAATCTAGACATGCCTAGAACTTTGTGTCACACATCCGACAGTAGATTTCTTTGTAGTTTTCCCCTGCCATATAATCTTACAATTTAACAGCAAAATACTTGAAACTGAAGCCATCATTAGTATAACAACCTAAAGTCAATCATACACCTACTGGCAATTTTAGATTGTGACAGCTCAGTCTTTAGTCTAGTTTATCTTTTGTATTTGCAAAGTGCATTTTCACCCTTGAGGTTGAAAACCAACTACTTATACTTACCCAACTGAATGGTATTCTATCGACCACAAAGGATGAAAGGCTGAGTGGGCCCTCCAGGATTCCAGTCTGTGACCAAAAAGTAAAAAAAACAGATTTAAGTCATCAGACCTGGCTATCGGAAACATATAAAGCAATCAAACTAAACATTTTGTTGAAAAAGTTTGAAATGCACAAGTATTTAAAGTTTCTATGTATGAATTTTCACAAACAACACCTCAAAGCACTGGCGCGGTCTTCATGAAACAGCAGATTAGATTACAACATTAACGACATTTTGTTAAAAATAATATAATAACAGAATCTAATTAGTAAGTTCTAAGCGATGGGAATGAGTATGGTTTTGATGCAAAAAAACAGTCTTTAGCGACTTTTTTAAAGGAAGATGGGTCGGTGCAAATTAAATGCATTTTGGTAAAGAGTTGTGCAAACTCGATCCGTGGCAGGAAAAAGTTTGAATTCCATTATTGCCTTTTCTATTATTGTTTTTTGTTTTATTTTGAAAATTTATAGTAATGTGCAAGACTCATTCTCATATTGTGGGTTCCTCCTGAAAGGTGAGGTAATTGGCGACAAGGCATGTCAAAGGAGGAGTGCTTTGCAGATCATACAGAACATTTCAAGTTGAATTTAGTTTTTTTAGTAAGAGCCAATGAAGATCCAAAGATCACTACCATATAGTCACTCTTTTCTGCTCCCCTAGACCCCTTATAACTATTAGGTAACATTTTGGCATTTTTTTTATATTGTTGGCGTTTGCTGTCCCGTAAAAATGCAGCATAATTTTGAAAATGTGTTACAAATCCTCGGTAAGCAAAGTAGTGGTCATTAGAACTAGACAGTGATTTTCCTTTGTGTTTGAGTGATCCTGAAGGATTAGTTAGGTGTCTAAGATGTTGCATATGGATTTGGCTCCAGACACTTGACCATTTGTGCTTTCAAGCCATATCTTAATATTAGATTGGTTTCTTACCTTGGATAGGAGAAGACCTTATGTATAGCTGGGTGTCATGTGCATATTGTTGAATAACTATTTCCTCATCTTAAACTACTGCTGAATGCAACATCCTGTCTACCCTGGGGCTATGTGACAATTCAGTTGTGTCTTTTAAAGAAAATGCAGGAATGTGTAAGGGATTTCTGAGCAATCTCCTCATCAGACTTTTCCAAGTTTCTTGGGAAAAACTCTTGCTCCCCATCTAGGTCTTCCCCGGAAGAGTTTACAGTTCTATCTGAAACTCAGGTCTCAGAACTTCTTAGAAAGGTTAAATCGGCCTCTCCATTGGACGTTTTCCCCCCACAATTTGCAGTTGGTGCATAGTGAGATTTCTCCAGTTTTGACCAACCTAGATAACCTCTTGCTGGAAATTGTAACATTCCTGCTAATTGGAAACAGACTATTGTTACACGTCGCCTGAATAAAACTTACAATTCTCCCTCTCTTCTCTCTGTATTTCATTACTTTCTTTGCCTGTGAAAGTTCTAGAAAGAGCAATCAACTCACAACTTTCCACCTACTTGAAAGAAAACCTTCTGCACGATTTTTCAAAATCAGGCTTTTGCCCATTTCACTGATCAGAGTCTGCCCTTCTGACAGTCACATGTGATGTCAGCTTAGGAAGATCTTGGACTAGGGAGCTCTGCTGCCCTGGTCCATTTATATCGCTCACCAGCCTTTGACACCGTATCTCACTTGGCACTCCTCACTAGGCTGTTTGATCTTAGAATGGTTTTACACCCTCCTGAAAGACAGAACTAAAACTGCTACATGTTTTCCCTAACACTTAGCTCCTGTCTCTCACCAGTGTGGTGCCCCTCAAGGCTCTTTACTCAGCCCTACACTCCTCAAAGTGTATATTTCCTCACTGCTCCCCTTTGTCAGATCTGCTAGCTTCAACATTATTTAATATGCAGGTGACACACAGATCATCAAATCTATGTCTAAGGATCCGTACGTTAACAAATCAATTCTTCTCAGTGCATGTTAGCAGCTGCATCAAGGATGAATCAAAATTGCTCTATACTTAGTGGAGACAAAACTGAGGTTATCATTGGCAAAAACTCTCTTCCATGGCCAATGCTCTGGTTGCCCGAGGAACTCAGCACCGTGCCAATCCTTGGCAGTTCTGCAATAAATCTAAGCTTTGGTGTTGATAATCAGGTATCTTTTCAGCTCAAATTACATGTGTAGTAGCAACCTGTTTCCAAATTCTTCAGGTAGTACCCCAAATCTTTCTTCTGATACCTTATCTTGGAGCTTTCAGATCGTTCAGACTGGACAACTGCAATGTCATGTACCTAAGCACTCTCAGCCTTTTATTGCAGCTTCTACAGGCAGCCCAGAATTCATTGCCTTGGTTCCTATTGAACATTCTCAGGAGATAATTAGTTAGAGAACACCTAGATGCTCTGCAGTGGTTCCGAAAAATATGGGAAACATATTTTTTTAAAGACCTTTGTTCAGACCCTCCAGGATTTCGCGATTTGTAAAAAAAATCGCAAAATCAGCAGTTTTGTAAAAATGCAGCGATTTTTACAAAACTGCCCGCGAAATCTGACCCCTTCTATTGGCCCGGTGGCTCTCACCATGGAGACGATAGAAGGAGGGTCCTCAGGGTTCTCACAGCAGGCATGCGAGGTGTAGTGTTTATATACACCCCTCACCTGCTCACCTGCCCTGCAACTGCTTTCCGTATTCCTGATTTCGCACACTGAGGGGACTGGTCTCTTCTACCCAGATAGGTCTTCTGACCTGTGCTGCTGTGCTGCCTTGTTATTACTGTGGGCCCGCCACACACAGGGCACATGTTGGGCCCTGGGGGGGCATACATTTTTTTTAAGCATATGTTGGGTCCGCCGAGTGCCCAGTGTGCCGCGTGTCCCTTGTGCGGCAGGCCCTGGCGGGCATATTTATTTTTATTTTTTAAAAGTTCATGTTGGGCCCGCCGCATGCCCAGTGTGCAGCAGGTCCAGGGTGGCATTCTTTTTTGGCCCGCCGCACACGGGGCACGCGGCGGGCCCTGGCAGGCATACTTTTTTTTAAAGCAAATGTTGGGCCCGCCGCATGTCCAGTGTGCGTCGGGCCCAGGGGGGGCTTTCTCTTTGGGCCCGCTGCACATGGGGCAAGCAGCGGGCCCTGGCGGGGATACTTTTTTAAAAAAAGCAAATTTTGGGTCAGCCGCTTGCCCAGTGTGCGGCGGGCCCAAGGGGCCATTCTATTTGAACCCGCCGCACACGGTGCACGCAGCGGGCCCTGGGGGGGAATAATTTCTTTTTTTAAAAAAAGCAAATGTTGCGCCCTCTGTGTGCCCAGTGTGTGGTGGGCCCAGGGGGGCATTCTTTTTGGGCCCGCTGCACATGGGCCACGCGGCGGGCCCTGGTGGGCATACTTTTTTGTTAAATTTCATGTTGGGCCCGCCGCGTGCCCCTTGTGTGACGGGCCCAGGGGGGGCATTCTTTTTGGGTCCACCGCATATGGGCCACGCGGCGGGTCCTGGGGGGCATCATTTCTTTTTGTATTTTGCACTTTCGAGCACACCTGAGATTAATAGGTGCGCTGAGACCCCCTGCGATTAGTAGCGCCTTAGACCCCTTCTCACCCCCTCCCTTTTGCTCCGGACCTGCTCTCGGCTGAGTGTTGATGCCGAGGACAGGGCTCCAGTTTTGGCAGCCATCTTGGGTCGGGTTGGGCTGGTGACGCGATTGGAAGCGTGATAAAAGGGACGTGTGTTAGTGTGCAGGTAATTCTGACTTAGCACTCACTTTCCCCCTCCTGAGGCGGAAGCCGGGAGGTCTCCTTCCTTTCCTCTTGTTTTTAAAACTGTTTCAATTTGGAACTTGTATTTTGCACTTTCGAGCACACCTGAGATTAATAGGTGCGCTGAGACCCCCTGCGCTTAGTAGCGCCTTAGACCCCTTCTCACCCCCTCCCTTTTGCTCCGGACCTGCTCTCGGCTGAGTGTTGACGCCGAGGGCAGGGCTCCGGTTTTGGCGGCCATCTTGGGTTGGGTTGGGCTGGTGACGCGATTGGAAGCGTGATAAAAGGGACGTGTGTTAGTGTGCAGGTAATTCTGACTTAGCACTCACTTTCCCCCTCCTGAGGCGGAAGCCGGGAGGTCTCCTTCCTTTCCTCTTGTTTTTAAAACTGTTTTAATTTGGAACTTGTATTTTGCACCTTCGAGCACACCTGAGATTAATAGGTGCGCTGAGACCCCCTGCGCTTAGTAGCGCCTTAGACCCCTTCTCACCCCCTCCCTTTTGCTCCAGACCTGCTCTCGGCTGAGTGTTGACGCCGAGGGCAGGGCTCCGGTTTTGGCGGCCATCTTGGGTCGGGTTGGGCTGGTGACGCAATTGGAAGCGTGATAAAAGGGACATGTGTTAGGGTGCAGGTAATTCTGACTTAGCACTCACTTTCCCCCTCCTGAGGCGGAAGCCGGGAGGTCTCCTTCCTTTCCTCTTGTTTTTAAAACTGTTTTAATTTGGAACTTGTATTTTGCACTTTCGAGCACACCTGAGATTAATAGGTGCGCTGAGACCCCCTGCGCTTAGTAGCGCCTTAGACCACTTCTCACCCCCTCCCTTTTGCTCCGGACCTGCTCTCGGCTGAGTGTTGACGCCGAGAGCAGGGCTCCGGTTTTGGCGGCCATCTTGGGTCGGGTTGGGCTGGTGACGCGATTGGAAGCGTGATAAAAACAGACAGGGATGACTCCGCGCAGCGGACGCGAACAGCGGACGCGCCGGACCTGCGCCGGAGTCGTGCCAGAGTCCTGCCTGTCTGCGCCCGTCCACGCACGATCGGGCTCAGGGCTCAGGGACTCTGGCACACGTATCACCTATACCACAAAGGATCTCCTAGCACTGAACTCTGACAGGTACAGTCTGTCCCCTACCATATGTGCCGCTCTCAAGGAAAATAACATCCTCTATATCCCCAGCCCTAAGAATACTAGCCTTTCACCCCCTTTAAAGCTAGCTACCCTCAATACTAGGTCACTACAGAAACACCACCTGGAAATTTTCACCCTTTTACAGGACGAGACCATCGACATCCTGACACTCACCGAAACTTGGCTGAGTGATACTTCCTCCCCGGACATCATAGCCGCCCTCCCTAGCGGGTATGATATGGTCTGGCATAACCGACCAGATGGGGTTCGAGGTGGTGGTGTAGCAACAATTTTTAAAAATCAGCTTACGGTGACCAAAATCCTAACTGAGACCATAAATGCCATTGATCTATTGGGGATAAAAATCACCATGAACAATTCCTGTTTTATCATCTTAACAGTCTATTGCCCACCCCAAAGTACTCCAATGTTCAACGATCTCTTTTTCCCTATAATATCGGATCTATGCACACGTTACAAAAACATCTTGGTGACTGGTGATTTTAATGTTCACTGGGATAAAAGGGATATAGATTTATCAGCTCAGAAACTGCAGACTTCCATGAACGCTCTTGGATTGGTACAACTAGTGGAAGCTCCAACCCACATAAAAGGCCACATTCTCGATCTCATTTGGTCTTTTTTGCCAAAGGTGGTTGTCACAAATATCACACCCTGTATCTGGTCGGACCACCACCTAATCCTGTATGATATATCGCAAAACAATTCCCAGGCTAAACTCCCATTAAAAACAAAAAAAGTGCGCCAATGGAAAAAAGTCAATTCTGAAACCCTGACCAAAGTCCTGTCCAAATGTAAACAGAAATCCATAATCCCATTAGATGGTACTGACTTAGACCTAAACTACGACACGATAATAACCACCCTTAGGCAATCAATTGATGAGATAGCCCCCGAAAAAACACAAAAAATAAAGGGTGCAGAAAAAGGAGCTCCCTGGTTTACCCAAAGCCTACGAGACCAAAAAAGAAAGCTCCGCTATCTTGAAAGATGCTGGAGGAAATCTAAAAAGGACACTGATAGAGAATTATACAGAATATCGTTTCAACTGTATAAAAAGCTTATTGTTTCAGCCAAGAAGGACTATTATGAAACACGCATGAACAACGCCACACACATCCAGAAAGAAACCTTCCAAATACTGAAAGAGCTAAGCAAGAAGGAGGAAAAGGCAGATACATTGATTGACTGTGACACTTTTCAAGGATACTTTCTTGAAAAAGTAGCGACTATACTGTCAGATATCAAAAAAGATAATTCAACTATACACACCATGCCATTGCCCCCTTCAAACCCCTCAACCCCTATCATCACTAGATTTCCTGAAATTGACTCCACCACCCTTAGACAACTAGTAGCATCCACCAAGTCAGGTTCCCCCGCTGATCCCTGCCCGCCCGATATCTTTCGACTAGCAATTCCGATTCTAGAGGACCAGATCTTAGACCTCCCAAACAAATCTTTAGCTACTGGATCATTACCAACCACCTTTAAAGAGGCACGCGTCAGACCCCTGATAAAAAAACCTGGGGCAGATCCAACTAGCCTGAAGAACTACAGGCCAATCTCCCAGCTGCCATTTTTATCAAAAGTACTAGAACGGCATGTGTTAAAATCATTGTCACCCCTTCTTCTGGAATTTCACCATCTTCTCCAGGAGCGGCAAGCTGGCTTTCGTGCCCACCATAGCACGGAACTAGTAATGCTGTCAGTACTGGATGAGCTCAGATGCATGGCTGACAGTAAAAAGCCAAGCCCCCTGACATTATTAGATCTTTCAGCGGCGTTTGATACTGTCAGCCATGCACTGCTCCTGGACAGACTAGCCAGGTCCGGGATAGGAGAACAAGCTCTCCAATGGCCAACGGCATTTCTATCAGGGAGGATGCAGAGGATCCAGTTCCAGTTAGCAGATCAGGTCTCCGACGTAGGCGCCTTAGTTTGTGGAGTCCCGCAAGGGTCCGCGCTCTCTCCACTTTTATTTAACCTATACCTACAGCCACTGATAGAATCCCTGGCAAACATGGGCTGTAAAGTTTTTAACTACGCCGATGACACTCAGCTGCTGCTGAGTATCGACAACACAACATCGGCTCAGTCAATGGCCCAAAATATACTACGATTCACAGTAAATTGGATGTCGTCCAACCTATTAAAAATCAATCCAGACAAAACGGAAGTCCTTGTAGTTTCAACCTCTACTTCCCCCTGGAACGATTTGTTCTGGCCACAAGAACTTGGACCCACCCCTAAACCGTGCCCTAGTGTAAAGAGCCTCGGTATGAAAATCGATCAGGAACTCTCGATGACCAACCAAGTTTCCGCTGTGGTTGGCTCCTGTACCAACCTGATCAGGCAACTACGTAAGCTCGTCCCCCTACTCTCAATGAACATGCTTCGAACCATTGTTTCAGCTACAATAGTGTCTAGAATCGACTACGGTAACGCGTTATACCTAGGTCTCCCAAAAAATTCTACCAACAGTCTTCAGGTCGTCTTGAACGACGCAGCCCGTTTGATATTTGGAGTACCCAGGCGGGCCCACTACTCCCCCTTGCTTTATAGGCTACATTGGCTCCCTATGAAGCAAAGAGTCGAATTTAAGAGCATGTGCATCTGCCATAAAGCAATTCATGGACAGGCGCCAGCCTATATAAAAGATTGGCTTGAAATGTATGAACCTAAGCGCGCCCTGCGATCTTCCAACTCCTTCCTGCTATCCTGCCCACGCTTTAAACTGGCAACAAAAGGAGGCAGATCCTTTTCAGTCCAAGCTCCTACCATCTGGAACAAGCTACCGGAGGTGCTTCGTAGAGAATCCAATCTTTTCCGCTTTAGGAAATCCCTGAAAACCTTACTTTTCAAGGACGCGTTTACATCCCCGTAGTTAGGTCGATATTTCCACACTCTTCCATCTTTTTTCTTGTTGCTGTACTTGGTCAGAAGCGCTTTGAGACCTGTCGGTGAGTTGGCGCGATACAAAACCCAGATACAAATACAAATACAAATAAAAGCAATTGTGGGGCCCGCCGTGTGCCCAGTGTGCGGCGGGCCCAGGGAGGGCATTCTTTTTGGCCTGCCGCACTTTGGGGGGCAATTGCAAAAACAACAAGTGATGGACCGAATGTGGATCAATGTCACACATTCCCCCAGTCAAAAGATCTGGGCCCAAATCCATCATTTTTTTGCACCCCACACCACCATGGGTTAGACAATGGCGATATGCAAATCAGCTCTGACCCTGTTGCCCCATGGGAACAGTCCAGTCCGAACTACAAAAGCCATGTCCTTCCCAGAACGGAATCAAGCATCCGAGGACAGGGGCAGGGTTGTTTTTTGGGGGAAACATTTTTGCCTTATGTTTTTTATGTTTACCTCGCACCCCACTTCCCTGCACAGACAACTCAAAGTTGCCTAGCGGGACCACAAAAGTGTGCCACTCCATTTCAAAGGACCTCTGCCTACCTGTATGTTAACGCATCGTGTATGCAACTTTGCTTCAAAAGGTTTCACGTTCTCATTTCTTTGCTACTGCCCTTGCTTTGTTAACACTGTTTGCTCAACACCAATTGGGGAGTGCCGCTTGCCATTGCGGATCTCTTCCAACAAGTTTTCAAATGTTTTGCCATTTGCAGGTGCTTCAGAGTTACATGCATTTTTAATCATTGCTTCCCCTACGTTTTCTTAACTTTCCATTTAACAATTGCAATGGCCTTTTCCCCTTTGAAGCACATCTAGTAACACCAAATATATTTGTTGTTGAGTTACGTGAGTGCCCTACTAGCCCGAGATCTTTTGGATTCCAAGGGAGCAACAAGCCACCACAACAAAAGCAAGATGGAGAAGTTTCTGCAGCTTGTGAAGACTGTGAAGCACCGATCACATTTACCCACCCATATAATCGCAGCAGATCAGGCCAGAGAGTACAGCAGCGTGATGCATGCTGATGGTGGCATGCTGTTTTACAGTGTGTGCAATGTGGAGGTGAACCACATCCGGAAACACACAGTCGATATGCATGTGTGGTCACAAAAACAGTTGAAGCGCTGTTCAGATGATCCAGACCCTCTCTCGTCACCAAAGTGTGCCCGTCAGATGACTATGCACTCACTTTTCACGAAGAGTACAGCTTCCGGTGCCTCAAACCAGGAAATTATAAGTGAGTGGGTCAATGTCTGCACAGCGCTGAACATTCCTCTGAGCAAAACCGACCACCCTGTGTTGCGCAAGTTTCTCCAGGAGCGAGTACGAAATGGTGGAGCGATACCTGAAAGCAATCAGCTTCTAGAAGTCATCTCCCAGAGAGCTATATAGGAGCTAAGAATGAGCTGAAGGAACACTTTCAAAATCAAAAGATCAGTGTTATATTTGATGAAACACCAGATGTGGAAGGGCGGTGTGTATTGAATGTGTTATTTGCAGTGGTTTCTGCGCAGGGTGGCCGTCAGATCCACACCCACCTAGCAGGCACAGTGTTCCTCTCACAGTGCAACCATGGGACTGTAGCGCAAGCAGTTGTGAAGGTGCTCACAGAGTGCAGCATAGCCTTTCAGAACGTTATTTCCTTTAACACTGACAATGCAGCATACATGCTCAAGTCATACAACACTGTGTTGAGAAATCTGTATACATATCACCTGCTTGGCACACATTATTGGAGAGTCATTTAGGAAGCCTTTTGTGGAGGTAAATGCCTTTCTTCTGTACTTCTCATGCCTCTTTTACATGGCCGGTAGCAGAAAGAGAAGGTACCTGCACCATCTTGATGAGAACCATGGGATGAAACCACGGATGGCACCTGGCCCTTGCAGTCCCCGGTGGAATTCTTGGTTTGCTGCTGTTCAGTACCACTGCAAGCACTTTGAGGCCTATGCTGGGGTTGTTGAGTCAGAGATGCAACTCGGCTAGTCTCCCCCAGATTCCCTTGAAAATCTGCAAAGGATTTTGAACAGCAACCAAAGAAACTGCATTAAAGTTCAATTGGACGATGTGGCAGAAAAATGCCAAAACATTTTACATCTGATAGACTTATTTCAGAGTCAGACACCAGTGACAATAAAGGTGTATGATTATTTGGAGGACCTCCACATGAACCTAACAAACAATTCAGTCCTCACTGTGGAGTCACAACGACCATTTCTACAGACCACTGCAGGGGTAAAATTATCTCAGAAGAAAGATGACAGACCAGCTTAATGAAGATTTTGAGAATTCTCTGGAAAAGGTGGGCAAATACATGGGGGGGCCCAACCAGGCATTGGGTTCTTGAAGCAAGTGCATCTTTTCAATCCTGCATGACTCTGCATCCTGCCTAACGACAAGGGTGTATATTCAGCCATCCCTGGTTTGCTTGAAGTTCCCATTCAGGAGCTTCGCCTCAACTTTGAACATGTAGGCCCGGAAGCAGTACAGGCATCTGTTTCTGGGGTGAATGACACTGACCTTTTTGGCATGGGATGGCTGACCGCATTCCTGCCCTTTCACAGCTTGCAGCTGTGTGACAAGTTCTGCAGATGCTGAAAGGAGCAACAGCATCAACAAAATTATTGTGTCAGCCAGACGACGGTCCCCCTCAGAGCAATCCATCCGGGCATTATTGTTCTTGCATTATAATCAGCAGCCCAATATAGGGCTAGATTCGGACTGCTCAGAGCACTGCACATACATGGCCAAGATTAACACGACAAGCATACAGGTTCTGTGGGCATTTATTCAATAACATGTTTATGTCCTATATGTAGCATTGAAGCAAAACAAATTGTCTAAATTTTAAATAAACCAAATATACGCAGCTTCATGTTGTAAAATAACTCAGAAAAACTAAGATATCTTTGTTTGTTGTAGGAAAAATTGCAAAATAAAGTGCCGCAAAATGCGGTTAAATTTCCATATTTGCGCTGCTAAATTTCCATATTTGTGCCGCTAAATTTGCTAATCTATGCCACTATATCCTGGGGGTCTGATTAAGGTACATAATAGCACTATTTACTCATTTTTTGTTATGTTATGGTACTCGGTCTGTGAACTCACAAATAAATTGCAATTCTTTAATGTATTTAAAATCGTAAATTAATTGTTGCTACCATCCAGGTCAAAAAATGCATTGGTACTTCTCTTTGTACATTTAAGTTAATTTGCTGCATAAAAATAAAATGCCCTTTGACATTGATCCCTATGCATGTTGATCCTTGATGGGTCCTTTATCAGAGAAAAAGTATGTAACGTAGAATGGCCTAAAGCAAAAAGGTGCCCTCCGCTGAATGTAATATTGGGCCCCTGGGTCTCCCAAATCTCACAGCTATTCATTGACCTTGTGCCAAATGGGGCCTTCTTGAAGGGCTGCCCCTCCAGCACTGCAAGTGCTGTAGAGGCCTGCATTACTCACTAATAACATATAATATTTTCTGACCGGAGCAAGGGGTATCATACTCAAGGAGTAGTATAGCTATAGGTGCGCCCCTGCAATGCTCTGTGGTTATCATCTCACACCCTCCTTTGCATCTAGATGAGGACCCTGCTCCAGGTAAGGGAATTTGACCTGTGAGCAGTTGAAGGCCCCAGAATGACATTAAGCTCTACAGTTGTGGTACTCAAAGTACAGCCTTCGGGCTGCCAGCTGCCAGCTGCCTGGCAGACTTCTGATCTTTTACAGGAAACCACAACACAGCTGCTCCATTTGTAGCAGACACCCTGGGCTCTCAGTAAACACATAAGAGGGCCACTGGAGCAAACACAATAGCAGCTTCACTGTGCATGCTCTCCCACAGCTCTATTTTGTGTTTACTCAGCGTAGACTCAGTGATCTCATGCACCAGGTAACCAGCACTGGTGGAAAGCAAAGGCCCTTTGAAAGTCAGCTGTTAAGCATTCACAGCTGACATTCACTGGACCATTCCAAGAGCTTCATGCTGCCTTTGCCGATGATGTTGTTACCCGCAGCCTGATCTCGTCCGAACTCTCAGCCCACTGAGGACTGCAGCAGGGGGCCTCTTCTCGATCGGGCCAGCATGTTCCTTTCTAGCTGCAGGTAGACCAGCTCCTATGCCAGCTTGCTCGCCACCAGCCTACCTTCCTTGCGAGTCCTCCTTCAGGTCAGTGATGGACTGTGTTTTGGGCTGTTTGTGGGCCTGTTTTACAGTCTGCTGGGCCAGATTTTACTGTTGATTTTACTGATATTAAAACTGGCATAGTTTTCATCAAGCTCAAATCCATGCAGTTTTTCCATGCAAAAAACGGACACACCATGTCTTTATAAGATACAAAATGTCCCAATTTCCTGACATGGGTCACTGTTTTAATATTCTAATGTACTAAAAGCGTCCACTCTTACTATGGTACTAAGGCCTATTTTGTGTCCCACTCTGACCAGTAGCAGTTTCTTCAATTGGGCAGGGGAGTGTTGCCCCTGCGAGCCTCGCAGGATAAATAAAATGGCAATGAAAAGATTTCATTGCCATTTTGTTCTTTCATTGTCTAAACTTACAGCACTGCAGCATCCAGCCTCAACCGAGCCCAGACACATGCAGGCATGTCAGCAGGGGATGACAGAAGCAGTGGCTGGCTGGAAACTCCACAGTGTGCTTGTCACTTTGGCCTGCTGTCTTAAGCCGGCCAAAGTGACAAGTGCACTTTGAAGCTCTCTACCTAGCTGTCTTAGATAGGTGGGTGGAGATCCCCAGAGGCCTAGAGAGCCTGAAGAAGTGTCCAGCCAGCCCACTCCATCCAATCCTCATGCTGCTCTCACAGCATGAGAGCAGCACCAGGATTGGTTAAGGTAGCTGGCTGGGCCCATGCTGCAGTAAAGGAAAAGATCGGGACCGGAACGAGGGGTGAAGCCAGGTAAGTGATCTTTTTTTCTTTTCTTCCTGCCCTCTATTTCCATCCCTCCCCCCACCCAGTACCCATAGCTGGCAATCACCACTGAGTTTGACTCCGTCCCTCAACACCCATTTCATTTATGTCTATTTTTTATAGTTTTATAGGTCTATGTATAGACCTCCATGTCTCTTTTCACAGGTGACCAGCATTCCTCTTGTTTCTGTATGTGTGTTTGCAAGTGAATACTGTACTTGTCTTGTAATGTTTTGAAAAGTTGGTGATTTTTTTGTACTCTAGTAGCCCCGAACCATCTGACCCCGCCCCCACCCGCCCATCCGTGTGGCACTTGGCAACAAACCGGACTGTACTTTTGGCCCGAGAAAAAGTTTGTGAGTACCCATGATCTATAGGCTGACTGAAATTATACAAACAAAAAAACTCCATATCACTGTTGTGGAATCCGTTTTGGATTGTAGTGTTTAACATACTAGACATCAAGTTTATGCCAACCTAAGTCAAATTTATGATTTCTTCCAGTTTGAATGTGTCATCGTGATACACCACGCAACCACTGCTGCTGCTGTTTTCCTTGCAGTGAGAACAAATTGTGAGCTTTACACTGAAAGACTGAGGCTTTACCAGTCATATTGAACGTGATGTACCTAATCAAGAACAACCAGGCTGTCTCAGGCTGCATTGTATCATCTCATGTTGCCCTAATAGAATCTGAGAACATCTGAATCTAATGTAATAGCAGTAAGAGAGAATCTTCAAATGTATTCTGTAGTAAATATTTTCTTCTTGCATGTTTTCCATTGAGGCATGTCCTGTGAATCATTTTCTTATGTACTGAATGTATAACACATTTGTCTAAAGTCTTATAAAAGGACTTGCCTTTTCACTGTGGGGTGGGACTCACTTTTTCCACTTTAGAAGGCAAATCTATGCTGAATTGTATGCAGAACTTTACTGAGTTTTTTGTATCTATGATCTATGTTCCATTGTACTAACGGATTGATATCTGTCATTCTTATGGAGAATGTTACAGCTTTATTTTAATGTTCAAGATCATGGGCGGTTCCTCCATTATGGCGGTGGAACGTCGCCTCCCCTGCTGAAAGCCAGCAGAGGCAACCAACAAAAATATAATGATAATAAAACATTTTAATTATCATTATATTTTTAGCCCTGCAGGCTGTGAGCCGGGGATGGGGCGTGGACTCCCATACTGAACCTGCAGCGCCAAGGAGGAGGGGGAGTGGTGGGCACTGCCAAGTGGGCATGACAGATTGGCTGGCCTTTCTCCACCTAGCTGTGTTGTACAGCTGGGTGGAGAAAACAGCACAGGCTCCCAGTCTATGTCTGAGCGCTGCAATGAGGTGCTCAGATCAATCCCAATAGGAAGAGTATTCCCAGCATGTGAGCAGCGCTGGGAATGGGAGCTGTGAGCCTGTGCAGTGTGCAGCAGTTCCAGAATGTCTAGTCAGCGAGTTTTGGGAGGAAGGCGGCAGCTGCCGGAGCAGGTAAGTGCAATTTTATATGTGTTTGTTCTTTTTTTTGTATTACCCCTCCCCTCGCTCCACCACTTCTTACTCCAAGCGACTGCTACTGTTCAAGATTCAATAGACTAGAGACGGTCTAGTTGGAGAACACCAAAGTCCATATATGAAATGCACTGCTCCAGGTCCAAGTAGTTGGGGCACATGTGTATGTGAATGAGGGAAACATTTTCCCACTGACACATTTCAGTTTCTACAAGCTCTCATGGCATCGGCCAGAAGAAGCATAATGAAATTTTGGTTTCCATACATCACAAGGACGATATACTCACCTGATTTAAATTGCCTTTCTGTATTTCTCTTTTACTTCACACCAAGCATTTACCTACCAGACTAGTGAGGGGGCAAGGAGACATGACAGAAGAGGATGATTCTTCCTCTGCACAATAAGCATGACTTCCCTAGAGACTCACTCATTCATCTTGCAATGACTATGTGAGGCAGGCTTGTAAGAGGCGAGATGGTGAACTTGATATTGCTACATGCTAGGATAATGGTGGGGAAAATGGTTCTTTTGGCCAGGGGGATCCAATTATACCTGTGGATTTGGCAGATAGAATCACCAGGCTCCATCCTCCTTTCCCTTCCTTCTACTTTCTATCCATCAGAAAACTACCGGCCAAGAATATATTTTGTCCCTGATCACTTTTTTGTCCCACCAATCCTATCCTAATATCCTAAGTTCTCTGAGGCAGTCCAGGATGTGGCTGGGCCATGGGCAGTGGTTTTGCAGTAGGGGAGAAGTGTTCAAGCTGTTCAAGCTGTTCACCAAAGGGAGATGACCGCCAACATTACGTCCAATGCTACATGTGGCTCCTCCATCCCTCCTCATTATCTGTCTTTGTGATTCCCACACACTCCAACACCATTGCTCCAATATGTGAAATTCCTCAGGATGTGTCTGGTTGTGCTACTTCTGTGACAAGGTTATGATAACAGTGCCCTCCACTGTAAAAATGAATGATATAGGAACTCTACTTTCGAACCCAGGAAAGCAAGGAAGGACAATATCTCGAATGGTTACATACATTTTTAACCAATATCAAGGAGTATACCGTGCCATCACCATTCCACCCATCTGCATTCTGTATATCATTCTTTTTTTTAATGTTTAATGACATGTTTGACTCGGGCATTATGGCGCTGGATCTTGTAGGCATACTGCATGAGTCTGCATACTGATGTTGTTGTGGAATTATTGTGTTGTATGACATTTGGTTATGCTCATACATTTCTCTTTTAATAACATGCATAATACACAGCCTTCATGTATTAGATAGACTCCGCAAAATTGAGAGATGACATGCAGTTTTGTGCTAAAATGTTTGAATGTAAGAGTAAGCACGGCTAGGAAGTGCACATACGTACATGAGTTACAGTTATGCATGCATGTCGAAAGTGTTCTGTGAGTGAGGGCAGGGCTGGCAAGAGTTTAGTGACAAGTGGTCAACGTGGTGGGGGTTAGGGTCCACATGCATGGGGAGTTCTCCACATCCCTGGCTACACAATGCAGGACCTGCCTTTGAATCTAGATCAGGTTGTAAACTGGAAGCATGGGTTTGGAAAAGGTTGGGTGGCACCACTGGATGTCCTTGTGATGAACGAGGGGCATGAATTGGTCCTACTGCAGTGAAATATTCCCTATTAGGTAGTTACCAAATAAGCTGCAGGACCTCATTGTGCCCCTAATTACTGCCCATTTTCACCAACTAGAGATTTTCTGGTCCCCCAACCTATGTCTTCTGCATGTCTGTTGGAGATCATGGTATCTCTACATGTCTGCATGACATGGCTGTGACTTTGTAAAGTGTCACTGTGTCCCAAGAAGATTATTCAGCAAGCCTGTGACTCATTGCTTGTTGAAAATGCCTCAATGCATGAAGTCCTGTAGATCAAAAAGATCTTGTGCCCAACGGGTTGTCATACCCCAAGCTAAACCTTCACACATTTGTGGATATGTGACTTAACCACCTATTTGGATAGCAGGTTCAATACTGACCTCAGGTGGTTACAGCTTGGTGATTAAACAATGGGATAAGCCCACTGCTCACACTTGGAGTCCTGTGCATGTGACAATGGAGTGAACACTGGAGCGGCACTTGGGTTTGAAAGTGAGAGTGAGAAAACATCTGAGGTACCTGCAGATTGGGAAGTCCTGCCTAGCTATGACAAGGATCCATGGCTTCCTTCCTTGTGCCTGTGAACTTGAAATCTTGAAAGATTGAAAGACGGAGGAAACTGGAGATCCAAAGGTGATGATGATTGGTGTGTCATTTTGCATAGAGCCTACAATCTGCCTGGCCTCTTTAATGTGTACCCATATGATTGCAGCAACAACAAGTTGATGAATGCAATGCTTGAATCAATCTCAGCCACCATGCCAGTCTAGACAGAGGCCAACCTAATGCAAATCAGTACTGACCCTACTCATCATGTCAAAAGTCCATCCGGAACTGCCAGGCAAGGCCCCCCTTCAGAATGGACTACAATCAATCACAGACTAGCCTTGACGTATTTAAGTTCCATCAGTGAGGTATAGCTTGAGTCCCATGGCTCAGTGAGCCTATACCTACGTCTGGACATACCTGTCACATGTACTGGAATGTGGCCCAGAGCAACTGCCATTGACTGAGATTAATTCAAGCATTCCGTCTATCACCTTGTTCTTGCAGTTTCTGCTCTAAGTGTAAGAGATATGCCCAGCTGTAGGCCCTGTTCCAATTAAGTTGTTGGCTTCATAGTGTTTGCAATGGGCCTCATGTCTTTAGTGTCTTACCTGCTAGTGCCACAGTAGCTAAAGACATCTTAATGCCTGCTGTCTTCTGATGGAGGTGCCTAGATAACAGATGTACCTTACTGATCGATTACAAATGGCAGCTGTCATGCATGCAGTGGGTCACCTGACAAAACCTGATGGGTGCATAGTGGTGTAGTGTTTAGGGAAGATTGAGTGCATGGCATTTTGAGCATGCACATATACATTCATGCTAATAGTACAGTGTACATCTGCAGGATGGATAGTAACATATACCTGAAGCTAGACCATAACCTTTAAAATGTGGGGTTCTTCCTGAATAATACTGCTGCAAAGAGGTCAATTGTTAGTTGTGGTGGATGTAGCATCACACAATGGTATGTTAGGTGATATGAGAGTGTGAGGTTCAACAAAATACACAGGTACATTACAAACAATAATATGTGGACAGTTATTGGTCACATATACTCAATAGTCATCCACTGTGTATGTTGAGATCATTTTGGCTCTTGCAAGATTATATAGTTTATGTCACTACCCCAACACTGAATATCAATGTGATAAATTGTAAATGATAGAAATCTTCTAACACACACAGACATTTGTTTGGTGCAAACCTAGGGATTGGTGACACCAGTGTTTGTCATGACAAGGATGTGTGTCTTTGTGTGGACAATGTAAGGATGAGACTTGTTAGGAAACCTACAACCACAATATTAGTGATATTCATTCCATTAGCTTCTAGTTTGCAAAGCGCATTTAGAAGAACCAATAGGGACAATTTACAGAACCAGGGGCCAGATATGCTAAGAATGCCTTTGGTACATTTGGACACCACTCTTACCAACTGCATTCATATTTTGCAAACTGACCTATGTACTAAAAGGTCGGTTCACAAAATACTGAATTGCAGTGGGCCACAATTTGACCTGCCACCCAAATATTAATGAGGTAAGTCACAAAGTGCAGAGTGCTCCTCACTGCTATTTGCTGGCATTCACAAAGAGGTCCTTCCTGTTTGTGAATGTGTTACCATATCCTTTGAGTTAGCCATAAAATATTAATATTTTGTGATCAGATTGTGGTCACAAAATATCAATACATACCAGAAGGAATCGTCATTTGGAAGGGACACCCTAAATAAGCCCCTTCCAAATACTGATACAATATGGTTTCCTAAACACATTTAACGACTAAGAAAACTTTTTTTCCAAATCATTGAATGGCCTTAGTACATTTGAAAAAATGTTTTAGCATTTGCAGACCCACTGTTTTACCCAATCAGAGTGCGTGCAAATGCTATAGCCCTCTGTACTTGTATTCCAGATTGCAATAAAATTTAGTCGTAAATGCAGTAGGTAATTTAGACTCTTTCATCTGTCTGGTTTGAGTGGCCAGTCCACATTGCACTGTAGGCAGGGCAACAGCAGCAGAGAAGGTGGCAGGTAGCTGAGGGGCTGTCAACACAGGTCCTACAATTGTTACAGACTAAATGAGAATGTATGTGGAGATGAGTTTTCTGTAGCTTTCCCATAGTAGAATAGCGCTAGATGTGCACAGACTTGGGGGACCATGACATGTTGCAGTGGTAAAGAACATCTCTTGTGGGCATATATCTCTAGTTTGTTGTCACAAGGGACATTGCTGTAACAAATATCAGGATGGGTGATTGGGTTGCCCCCGTCACACAGAAGGTGGACACTGCTGCATTCCCTTGCAGCACTGCTGTTGTTCTTTGCAACCATGCATACACAATGTCAGGTAAGAATTAAGGAGATGATTGTCAACTTGTGCACGTTTCTTTAGTATGGCTTGTGTGCTCACGTCTGAGCTTACCACTTTGGGGGGACTATCTTTGCATGTGTTTGATTGGGATCTGTGTCTTGTGACGTTCATGTATGCCTATACACATAGAGCTAGATGTAGTGAGATTTGTTGGTGCAAGTAGTGCTGTGTCTGAGTTACCTAGCCTGATGATGTTGGTTTCTGGAAATGACAGATCATTCCCTATGTGAGAATGTATGGTGTGCAGAATGCTCTGGTCAAAGTCTGTCACCAGGCCCATCATCTATTTTCGGAAACCTATATTTTTCGCATCTTTATTCTGCCACTTTTGTGTTGTAGCCCCCAAAGAGCATACCTTTACCACCTACACATTTACTCTATTGGTAACATCCTTTCTCATGGCCAACTTTTCTGCGCCATTGAGGGTGTGTGAAGGCAGCCAACACAGTTTATCATATATGCCAAGTTGACCAAAATGTCTGTATCTTTATCACTGAAGTTCTGCTTCCTCTTTGGGGGATGGTCTGCACCTTGCTGGTTGAGAAAGCACTATTACTCCCATTCAAACAAAGCACAAGGAAAAGAAGACAGAATCCTGAAGGTTGGGTGTATTTGTGGGGCCAATGATATTGTTTGCGCCTGGTATTTATGAATGTGGTATGGTTTTGCTTGTTTCCTATTTCTTCCGATTAGTAAAGATGTGTAGCGTCTATGTATGCTCCATATGACTCTGCTTGTGCATAGTAAGAGGAGACATATAGAACACAAAGAGCATAATATTAAGTGTATTTACATTATGGACCTTATTCTTAGGCATACTATCCTTCCATTACTTGCATCATTGCAACGGAGCGGAGAGAGTTACACTCACTACTCTGCAGAAATATTCAGTACTTTTCTGTATATCGCTGTTACTTAGAAATGTCCACACAGGATACATGTACTACTACTTGTGCATATGTTTAAGCCCCATAGTTACCTTTGTACATAAACCCCGATCTCTAACTTATTTTTTCCTGTGAGAAATTAGGTTGTTGGTTAAATGGAGTGACCCCTGTTCAAGCTACAGCCAGAATCCCTGTCAGGGTGAACCATAACAATCACTGAAGCAACTTGTGCCTAAACTTCTGGTAGCTTGGCACAGAACCGGTCAGACTTAATTTAGAGGCAATGTGTAAAGTATATTTGCAGCACATAAAACACAGCACACCACCATATGGGCACCTTTTGCACTACCACAAAGGGTTCAGGACTGGAGGGACTCCAATTGAGGGGCTAGGCATCACTCATGCTGGGTCCAGGTGCAGGTTCAAGATGATTGGAGCCTTTTCTGTCCCTGAGGCACTGATCAGGACGCCAATCAATTAGCCCTTGGAGTCACTCTGGTAGTCCTGGGTTCAGCAGTAGAACAGGTCTCAAACAGCAGGTCTGGTCTCTGAGTGTTCAAGGTAGGCTTCATGGAGCAAATACGTATTTTAGGTGCAGTAAAGCAGTCTTGTGGAGTGCACAGTAGGCCACAGTAGCAGCCAGTCCTCTAAGAGTCCTTCTGCAGGTCCAGAAAGTAAACTGAAAAGTGAGTCTGAGGATCCTATTTTTATACCTGGTGCCTTCTTTGAAGTAGGTTAAGTTTCTAGAGAATTTCCTTGGAAGTGCTTGACGTTTCCTGCTCCCCC
Organism: Lissotriton vulgaris; assembly: GCF_964263255.1. Taxonomy (NCBI): domain Eukaryota; kingdom Metazoa; phylum Chordata; class Amphibia; order Caudata; family Salamandridae; genus Lissotriton; species Lissotriton vulgaris. The sequence continues at coordinate 618,809,008 of NC_141698.1, forward strand.
AGCTCTGGCTCCAAGATGGCTGCAAAAACAAGGCTGGGGTGGCAAGTCATTTGTGTGAAGATAGAGCACTACCTATTAATTAGCAAATTGGGGCTGTGCCCAGCTCCACCCCCCCTGTCAGTTGATTGCCCATCTAGGGACACCTAAACCCTCTATTGTGTGTCTGTATGAGAGGAATAAACAAAGTCCAACTGTCAACTGCACCCAGTCAGGTGACCCAGGAACAGGCTACATGCACCAAATAGGAAATACCAACTTTCTAAATGTGAAAAGAACAACTGATGTACAGGATGCAGAACAATGTCATTCATGCATCCCAGTAGAGAGATCTGGGCCTCAATCCATCGTGTTTTTTTGCTCCCCAGGCCATTCCAGTTTGACCCCAGCCATATGCAAATCAGTCTTGACCCTGCGCTCAATGGTAACAGTCCAGCCAGAACTGTCAGGCCAGGTCCTCCCTGGACTGGAAACAAGAATCCTGGGACAGATTTCGGAGTTTCACCCATATCAACCAGGATAGCTTAACTCCAGCTATTTTCTAAATGTGGCATTTTCAAAATTGTAACTTAAAATCCAACTTTCCATTAAAGAGGATTTTTACTTACAATTTCTTAGACACCAAACATGAAATGCTTACCTGTTCCCAATCGAAAGGTAGGACTTACTAAATGTAATAAGGCAACCCATGTTATCCTATGGGACAGGTAGCCCTCACAGTAGTGAGAAACGAATTTAGGAGTTTTTCATTACCAGGATAAGTAAAACTTAAAAGTACGTCCATCCTGTGAACTACAATGCACCCTGCCCTATAGGTTTCCTAGGGTCTACCTTAGGGGTGACATATGCAATAAAAGGGGAATTTAACACTTGGGTAGGGGGTTACTTTGCCAAGTCGAATTGGCAGAATAAAAGTGCCTCCAGGCTGCAATGGTAGACCAAGGACTTGTTTTAAAGGGCTACTTAAGTGGGTGGCAGAATACGTGCTGCAGGTCCACTAGTAGCATTTAATTTACAGACCTTGATATTTGGCATTCCACTCTACAAGGGACTTATAAGTAAATTAAATATGCCAATCAGATGAAAGTCAATGTTACTATGCTTAAAGGAGAGAGCACAAGCGCTTTAGCACTGGTTAACAATGGTGAAGTGCACAGATACCTAGAGAAGGAGAGACCACAAGCCTTTTAGCACTGGTTAACAATGGTGACGTGCACAGAGACCTACAGAAAGCAAAAAAGTATTCAGCAAAAATAGCAGGGGGGAAGGCAAAACATTCGAGGGTGAACCTGCAGAGAGGGCCAAGACCAACATTTCCACACTATTCTTGCTTGTGTGTTGCTTTAGTGCCTCATATTAGTTCTAATTGTTACCATCCTAGTCACCATCACTGCCTCTAGAACTGATAGTAACCAGGCTCCTCATAAAAGGTAACTAGCCAATCATGCAACTACATGAAAGAGAATAATCGTTAAATAAATTGGGCACCCAGATTTGCTGGCTTGCCTCAATAAAATGTTTAAATGGCAACAACATAATTAAATAAATCATGCATTTTATAACATGTATGTCCCAATTTGAAAAGAAGGTTGAAGGACATTAAGCTGTCTTCAACTATGTTATTCTGTGTAACAAGCCACATGAGTATAAACCTGCATGTTTTAAAATAATTTAGAAAATTGATTTGTTATATATTGAATTTAGCTATATAATGTTTTTATACATATATTTTTTCATTAACTTTGCATGAATTAAGTAGATACATTAAATTGAAATTGTTTTTATGTATCAATTATCCTAAACCATTTGCAGTTCCTAAGCGTTATGAATGCCAGGTGCCTCTATTACCCAACTCAATGGTACCAAGGTTCCAGAAGGACAAACATCTGGGTAGGCCTTCTTGCCGCAGAACCTCTGACCTGCAAAACAGACCCCATGTCAGCAGTAAGCACTGAACTCACCAAGGTATTTCCTGCCATGAAAGAGTTATTGAAGAATGTCTATAAATAGTGTATATTTTGATATTTCTCAAACTACAAATGTGTCTTTTTTTTTAAATTATGACTTTTAACTAATGTTGTAAGTGGTCCAGAAACACAACCCAGTAAACCCGTAAAGCTCACAGGAGGCCACGTCACACGACCTTTCTCCTCCGTAATGGGCCTTTTTGAACACTTTTCACCGACCACACAAGGCTACATCTTGCAATAAACTATGATAAAAAAATATGGCCAGACAACCACTAACTAAAATGAGACAAATGTATTTTCAAGTCTGAACGTTAAATTACAGCATTTGCAATTGAATTCATGGAAATTGCCATCAGCAACACAGGGAATAGCAATCAAGTAAAAGCTACTTCTGCATTTTGAGATCGAACATATCACAACATATCACTAGTAAGGGAAATTATTTTAAAATATCCCTTGCAGTGCTCACGAAAATCTCTTGTGTTTCGAGGCCGAGTTGAAAGAGCGGCACTTTGGGAGATGATTCGATCATGACTAATTCTCTAGCATTGCTAGGGAAAAAAATATCACCACATTTCCGGTTCCTGCTTTTCATTGAATTAACTGGTGCATTCTGAGACTTGCAGTCTTTTTTAATTTGTTGCAACTTACTGATCCAGCAGGCTTCATAACAATCGCTTTAAAGGGAAGCACAGAACCTCAAAACAAGTTGTAATCCTAGTGTGGAGTGATATGGAAACCCTATGCTTTGGGATGGCTGTAGCTATGGGCACAGCACATTCCATGGATGCACGGATCCATTGCGGATAACTAGGCACTCTGGGTTCCTGTGCACCTCTCAACAGGTCGTTCACATGTGCTGAGGGATGTCAGTTCTCTCTGATCCGTGGGTTCAAATGTCGAGGAATGCTGCACGTGCTGCTGCCCATCTGTCATTACCAGTGGAAGGGAGAGTTCAAGGAGAGGCAATTACAAGCCACATTACACTTTTTTTAACCTCCAGTTTCCAGCAGGAGCCAGTGGTGTCGGGTACTCGGATGCTTTATACATTTTTACAATTTAGATCACAGCCCTGTAAACTCCTGCACAATGTAAGGCATCTTCTTTAGTAGAAAACTGATTCTCCTTCCAGATAAATGTGAGTGGGCTGAGAAGATTTACATTTGGGACTGATGTACCAGCCTAGTACAGTGTTGGGAGCACTGTAGGAGTGACTCGGGTCACACAACTGTGCTTGTTTCGATTGGGATTGTGTCGGCTGGCTTCACAGCCAAAATATTGACCAACAAAATAGAGTGAAGGCAGCAGTGTTCAATTTGTAGAAAAGTGAGTGCCGGGGCCCTTGTCAATGGGGCACTGCGGCTTGCACTACTCTTTGCCCCAATACATGCTGCAGTGACAGAATCAACACAACTACTAATCAACACACCCTTCAAGCATGACATTTAAAACTATTCAAGACCCCAAAGCTACAAAATTGGGCAGCAGACTTTAGTTATTTTTAATGTTCACTGAAATAATAAACAACTGTTTTTGTGTTGATCTCTAAGTTAGATAAACAGTGCAGATGGTCATAAGTGCCGTGATGACAATTTAAGGGCATCAGTACGATGTCGGTCAAAAAGCATTCAGACCGACTCCTTCTCGGAACGTTTCCGACTAACTTGGGTTTGGGGAGTGCGACCGACCAATTACAATGTTTCAGAACACCTTTCGGTTGGACTCCTCTTGACTTCAATGGGAGCCTGTGTTCTTACCAACAACACAGGGTCCCAATGAAAAAAGGGGTGGCTGTGGAAAACCTTGCACCCTATGGTGGGCACCCCGTGGAACCTACCACCCTGTGCATGGTTGTAAAGTGGGGTCTCATTGACAACCCCACGGACCCAAACAGGATGCATCAAGGTGAAGGGGGGCCTTGCTACAGCCCCAAAAGTCAGTTTCTGACAGCTGTTTCATGTCTGACGGACCGACTCGAAAAGGCTGTCCGAATCCGACATCGTAATTTGTCGGTCGGAAACGCGCTCCATAGACCTGTATTATTCGGCTCTGACTAACTCGGAGTCTCCAAATGCCGGTCGGAACCGAGTCGGAAAGACCGAGCTGTTACCTTTTCATCGTAATCGGTCGTTTGGAAACATAGATTCCGACATGAGTTAGGAAAATCCGAATCCTGTTCGGAGCCTTTCCGACTGACATCGTAATTAGCCCCTTAGTTCTGGTGCCGAGCACTGAAAACCACATTGCTCAAATTAAGCACTGAAAGGTAAGTATATGCAGGTAGGTATAGATGTATTATTCCTATCTCCACATCCATGCACACACACACACACACACACATATGCATGTACACAAACACACAAACATATAGTCAAGCTGCTTTTGAAAATGTACCAAGCAAAGAGGGCTTCATCTCCCTCTGCGCTCCTTTCTATTCGGCTGCCTTTCCAGTTCCTGTCTACTAACAGTAATGAAAGCTTCTGCAATGAAACCTCATGAAACCTCCGCTTTATCTTTTCATTGGTTATGTCCTGCAACCGAGCCTCCCGTCTTCCACTGGCGTATGATATTGTAGAACATCCCTTGGTACCCCAGGTAAAAACAACTGGAGCGATCACAATAAGTGATCTGATTCCTCATGCATATATTATTGCAATTACATTGGGCAATTAATTATCTGACTACACAAGTACCCAATGCAATAAATAGAACGAACATGCGAGTCCGTTAATGAGATTTGATAATGACATTTAATAATGAGACAATTAATGAGAACATTATAGACAATCAAGGACATGATTTCAATAAACAACTAACAAGCAAACACCACTTAGAAAAATATCTCTCGTTTCCGTTTTTTGCACAATGTTGTGTATTTTTTTCATTTCTTCGTGTTTGCACATTTTATTGTTCATATATGTATTTCATTACTGATTCGGGAAATGCACAAGGACAAAGGTGTAAGCAGTGTATAGAATTAAACTGAAACTGACCGCATGGGGTAAAATGCGCCAAATTAATGGGGCAAGCAATGAAATGGGACAATTAAGGACATTTTTCAGGGAGGCAGTTAACAGGAATGCGTCAATTGCCCCATTGCGGGGTTCATAACTGCCTAGTTGGAAATATTTATCTGAAGGCATAGGAGTAAATAATGATCAAAACTAATTGAACAATGTAAAAATGGCAATCTAAGTGCCGGATATGATGGACATTATTTTCCTAATTAATCACCTATATCAAGGGTAGAAAACGATGAAGGCATGGGGGCAAATCGTGAGCTTTGACAGCCATGTTTGTAGGACAGTCTTCAGGTTCTTTTGTTAAATTGGTTTTCATTAATCCTAGAAAACACAACATGACAAAGTGATACACCAGAACAGAACATAGTGACGTTGCTGCAGCTTTTTGTATGTGCCTGCAACCTGTGTTTTAGTCACAAAAGGATTCTCTTTACATATTGTACAGTAAAGGTATGTCGTAAACTCAGGTTCGAAGCTATTTTCACATCATTAGCTGATTCACTGGAGAAAAAATAAAAATGATGAAAATCAATAGTTCTTCAAAATTCGCTATAAATCTCAGACGGCAAAGGAAAGACAGGTGAAGAATTGCTCTATTTATCATTCTTCAGAAGTAATTTCTTCACAGTTCAAGTTTCAAGGCAGAATCTTCTTTATTAACTGGCCTAAACATTATCAAACAATCAGAAAAGTCCGCTGTAAGGTTCACATTTATTTCAGAGCTAGCCATGCCATACTGCGTTTGTACTCATATTTATCTTGCACTTGTCATATGACATACTGGAAGGAAGGACATACACTTTTGCATTCACAAGGAGACCAATGAGGCCAGTGCACGTTTTCATTAAAAAAAATATATATGTTCAGTGTTTGAAGACATATTTGTCACAAAGGTCATTAAAAAAAATTGCACGTTTGAATGCGAGGTTCAGATTTTGAATCCGAGTTCAGAATCTAAATGACTGTGAAGGGTTGAGCATTTTACCACAGCGCCATTTTTTGAGATCCATAGACCTCCGTGAAATGTGCAGCACTCGTTTTGAAAAGCTTTAAGACTGACTTCAAAAAACCTCAAGAGGAAAAAGTGCAGAGAAAGAGAGTCAGCCCCCTTCTGCCATTGGCTACTAAGTGCTTTTCTTGGTTTATGTTGCTGGGATAGGCTGGCCATGAATTGCTCCTGTTTTACACCCATTAGGTTTCAGTGATGGGGGCTCAGTAATGCTTTTGTGAGAATGCTGATGTGACATGATGTATAACTTCCAATTACCAGCCATTGTGTGCTCTTTGATATGTTTACTTTGCTGACACAGTGGCATTTTAATTGCTGATGCATTTTTTTTTGTTCAGCAATTTTTTGCGATTTGAATACATTAGCTTGAAATAAAGACACAGTACTATTCACTAGTCACCCAGATTTTTTTAGGACAAATGGGGGCATCAAACATAAAGTCACCCAAGATGGAGCCCCCATTAATGAGTCAGATCTATTGGCTTTGTCAATGCTTGTTTTACTGAAGCCAAATGCAAGGGCTACAAGAAAAGGGTGGGTAGATCCCACTGGCAAGGAATCATGGAGTTATCACTAGTAACTTGGAAAATAAACCAGTTGCGGCTCCTCCACTAAGGCGGAAAAATAAAATGATAATAACTTGATGGTATTATCATTTTATTTGTTCTTGCTGCGGCATCTTGTAGGAGCGGGCGGATCTGCTCTGCCCTCAGAGTAAGTTGGAGGAGTGGTGGGCACTCTGGTAGTGCGCAATGACTGATCTCGGGCTGTCCAAACAGTCATGCGTAATTTGCATGCTCTCCACCCAGGCAGTCTGGGTGGAGAACAGACCCAGGCTCCTAGTCATTGACTGAGCACCAAACTACGGCACTCAGTCCAATCACAACACTGCATTGCAGCACTGTGATTTGCTTAGGGGAGCCTGGGAGCCCAAGGGAGCCCAAGTATTTCCTGCTTGCACAGAAAAAGCCAGGAACAGGGCGGAGGAGAGGCTGCGGGCGGGCAGCCAGCCAGCTGGCAGGTAAGTGAATTTTCTTTTTTTAACCCACCCCCTGCTCCCACTGCTGCTTCCTGGGAGCAGCCGCCACTGAAATAACGTATGCAAAAGAAAAATTGCTAAATGTAGCAAGAGCAGTTTTTTTGCTTTTGGAAAATATGGGCTTTTTCAATGTCCAAACATATGGCATCATACTCAGACCTCTAAAATGTTCCCGAACTCCACTCTATCCGTAACGCTCTCTACATTAGTATCAGTTGGCGTGTAGCAAGGCAAGGTCAAGGGGTCATAGTGGCATGAACCACACCGCAGTAAAAACACGTTTGGATTTTTTTTGTAGCTTTGTCCTTGTTTGCCAAATAAGCCCAAAACCTTCCCGAAAATATATGCGGACGTATAGTTTGATCTAGAAACCTCCCTGCAGAATAACAAAAGTGTGGAGGAATTACATGTTTTTTCCCATTCATGTCCATCTGTACCAGGGCCATAGTAGATTATGTATTAAGACACATTTAATCAGTTTTGAATTGTGTCAGACAACGCCCATCATCAGCTAGAAAACAATGAAAAACCTGCTTTCTTCTTATGTTCACTACCATCTGTACAAAATAATTGTAGCTTTCAAATAACTAAATTTCAACGACTGAACATTGAATTTTTCCTCTTTGCCAGTTTCCTCTTCGTGCTACATCGCTTCCTTGTCGCTGGGCCCACCTAGCCTCAAACCTGAATTGCTGAATGAGGTACTCAGGGTTCTTGAAGGCACCCTTGACACCAGTCCACGACCAGAAAGAGTATCAATTACCTTTATTATTGACTGTGCCAGCATTGCACTTTGCAAAAACTACTTTCTTTTTTTTACATTATTTTCTGAATAAACTAAAAAAGTCGTAATGGGAGCCGTAATCGCTCCAGACGTAGTGAATTGTTATGTGGCCAATTTGGAATCTAAGTACATCTTTAACCCACCAAGGCCAAATGGGTTCGCAAACGCCGAAAATCGCAGAATTTCAGCGTTTGCGAACTAATTTCCGCAAAATGGTATGTATGAAAGAATTTGGGTGCAAAATAAGGAATTGCAAAATATGCAATTCCTTATTTTGCAATTGCATTTAAGGAATCACAAATTTTGCAATGCCTTAAATGCAATGTATTAAACAAAAAAAATTCCAAAATGCCCTTAAGGAATCGCAAATTACCACCAACTTCTAGTTGGTGGTAAGTTGCGATTTCCTTGAAAAATGCACATTTCAGCATTTTTCAAAGTGCCATGTGATGCACATACATGTCCTTAGGGCCAGTATGTGCATCACATGTGCAACCATACTTATTTCAGGGGTGCAACAGGGCGTCCTTAGGACACCCCTACACCCTTGAAATTATTCTCAATTTGTGATTAGCAAATTGCGAATCACAAATTGAGAAAAAATTCCCATTCCTTCCTATGGGCCAGGAGGCCCATAGAAATTAATGGGAAAGTATTTCTTCATTGCAAATTCGCAATTTGCGAATTCGCAAGTAAGGAATATCAAGAAATTGCTAAAAAATTGCGATTTTCTTGATACATACCAAATAGCGATTCTGAAATAGCGATTTCTTAAAAATCACTATTACAGAATCACTAATTGGTATCTTGATACATATGGCCCAAAGTCCATTAAAAAATAATATAAGAACATTGATTCGCTATGTAGTTCATGTTTTTGTGATCTGGAAAGATGATACTGAGTCATTATCACAGTCTTTTAACTTGCTGAATTCCTTGAACAAGAATCCAGTCTTTGCGATACAGTCAGATAAACATTGATTATCCTTTTTAGACATAATCATCCTGGAGGATAATGGATCAATGTATACCATTTTATTCACGAAAACTACTGCATGCAATACTTTGCTGTGTTTTGATAGCCATCATCCAAAACACTTGAAGGATAATGTAGTTTTTGTACGTAATTGCTGCAAAAAACGGATAATATTCTTGAGGCAAACAAGGTCACTGACAAGCTCACAACACGTGGCTATGCATGTAGATTAATAAAAATATTGATGAAACAAGCATGGTATCTTGATCTATCGGCTGTTTTAAAAGAAAAACTCAACCTAAAGTATCAAGACTAGTTTTTGTCTCCACCTTTAGACCTGATTATAATAAAATAAAAATAAATATTCGTAGCTAATGGTGCCTTTTGAATAATATGATTTAGAAAAGGGGGTGGTGATGAACAGAGTGTCTGAGTTAAACAGACCACTCTTACCCAGTCCAAAGATCAGGGCTTGATCCATCACCGTTATTTATCTCACTGCCCCATCCCAGCTCAGAACCTGGCTATATGCAAATCAGTCTGTCCCTGGCCCAGTGCATCATGGGAACAGGGCAGACTAAACTACAGTACCAAGCCAATTCTTCACCAGAAAGGAGACAAGCTACCGGGGACCGGTTTCTGGCATTTCAGCCTTCTTCGGCCCGGCTTGCTTGAATCCTGATGGAGCAGTGAGAAAGGGACTCATGTCTGAGTATACCCTGCCAAACCTATAGTGGCCAAAAACGATTTAGAAAAGGGGGTGGTGATGAACAGAGTGTCTGAGTTAAACAGACCACTCTTACCCAGTCCAAAGATCAGGGCTTGATCCATCACCGTTATTTATCTCACTGCCCCATCCCAGCTCAGAACCTGGCTATATGCAAATCAGTCTGCCCCTGGCCCAGTGCATCATGGGAACAGGGCAGACTAAACTACCAAGCCAATTCTTCACCAGAAAGGAGACAAGCTACCGGGGACCGGTTTCTGGCATTTCAGCCTTCTTCGGCCCGGCTTGCTTGAATCCTGATGGAGCAGTGAGAAAGGGACTCATGTCTGAGTATACCCTACCACACCTATAGTGGCCAAAAACGATTTAGAAAAGGGGGTGGTGATGAACAGAGTGTCTGAGTTAAACAGACCACTCTTACCCAGTCCAAAGATCAGGGCTTGATCCATCACCGTTATTTATCTCACTGCCCCATCCCAGCTCAGAACCTGGCTATATGCAAATCAGTCTGTCCCTGGCCCAGTGCATCATGGGAACAGGGCAGACTAAACTACCAAGCCAATTCTTCACCAGAAAGGAGACAAGCTACCGGGGACCGGTTTCTGGCATTTCAGCCTTCTTCGGCCCGGCTTGCTTGAATCCTGATGGAGCAGTGAGAAAGGGACTCATGTCTGAGTATACCCTGCCACACCTATAGTGGCCAAAAACGATTTAGAAAAGGGGGTGGTGATGAACAGAGTGTCTGAGTTAAACAGACCACTCTTACCCAGTCCAAAGATCAGGGCTTGATCCATCACCGTTATTTATCTCACTGCCCCATCCCAGCTCAGAACCTGGCTATATGCAAATCAGTCTGCCCCTGGCCCAGTGCATCATGGGAACAGGGCAGACTAAACTACCAAGCCAATTCTTCACCAGAAAGGAGACAAGCTACCGGGGACCGGTTTCTGGCATTTCAGCCTTCTTCGGCCCGGCTTGCTTGAATCCTGATGGAGCAGTGAGAAAGGGACTCATGTCTGAGTATACCCTGCCACACCTATAGTGGCCAAAAACGATTTAGAAAAGGGGGTGGTGATGAACAGAGTGTCTGAGTTAAACAGACCACTCTTACCCAGTCCAAAGATCAGGGTTTGATCCATCACCGTTATTTATCTCACTGCCCCATCCCAGCTCAGAACCTGGCTATATGCAAATCAGTCTGTCCCTGGCCCAGTGCATCATGGGAACAGGGCAGACTAAACTACCAAGCCAATTCTTCACCAGAAAGGAGACAAGCTACCGGGGACCGGTTTCTGGCATTTCAGCCTTCTTCGGCCCGGCTTGCTTGAATCCTGATGGAGCAGTGAGAAAGGGACTCATGTCTGAGTATACCCTGCCACACCTATAGTGGCCAAAAACGATTTAGAAAAGGGGGTGGTGATGAACAGAGTGTCTGAGTTAAACAGACCACTCTTACCCAGTCCAAAGATCAGGGCTTGATCCATCACCGTTATTTATCTCACTGCCCCATCCCAGCTCAGAACCTGGCTATATGCAAATCAGTCTGTCCCTGGCCCAGTGCATCATGGGAACAGGGCAGACTAAACTACCAAGCCAATTCTTCACCAGAAAGGAGACAAGCTACCGGGGACCGGTTTCTGGCATTTCAGCCTTCTTCGGCCCGGCTTGCTTGAATCCTGATGGAGCAGTGAGAAAGGGACTCATGTCTGAGTATACCCTGCCACACCTATAGTGGACAAAAACGATTTAGAAAAGGGGGTGGTGATGAACAGAGTGTCTGAGTTAAACAGACCACTCTTACCCAGTCCAAAGATCAGGGCTTGATCCATCACCGTTATTTATCTCACTGCCCCATCCCAGCTCAGAACCTGGCTATATGCAAATCAGTCTGTCCCTGGCCCAGTGCATCATGGGAACAGGGCAGACTAAACTACCAAGCCAATTCTTCACCAGAAAGGAGACAAGCTACCGGGGACTGGTTTCTGGCATTTCAGCCTTCTTCGGCCCGGCTTGCTTGAATCCTGATGGAGCAGTGAGAAAGGGACTCATGTCTGAGTATACCCTGCCACACCTATAGTGGCCAAAAACGATTTAGAAAAGGGGGTGGTGATGAACAGAGTGTCTGAGTTAAACAGACCACTCTTACCCAGTCCAAAGATCAGGGCTTGATCCATCACCGTTATTTATCTCACTGCCCCATCCCAGCTCAGAACCTGGCTATATGCAAATCAGTCTGTCCCTGGCCCAGTGCATCATGGGAAGAGGGCAGACTAAACTACCAAGCCAATTCTTCACCAGAAAGGAGACAAGCTACCGGGGACCGGTTTCTGGCATTTCAGCCTTCTTCGGCCCGGCTTGCTTGAATCCTGATGGAGCAGTGAGAAAGGGACTCATGTCTGAGTATACCCTGCCACACCTATAGTCGCCAAAAACGATTTAGAAAAGGGGGTGGTGATGAACAGAGTGTCTGAGTTAAACAGACCACTCTTACCCAGTCCAAAGATCAGGGCTTGATCCATCACCGTTATTTATCTCACTGCCCCATCCCAGCTCAGAACCTGGCTATATGCAAATCAGTCTGTCCCTGGCCCAGTGCATCATGGGAACAGGGCAGACTAAACTACCAAGCCAATTCTTCACCAGAAAGGAGACAAGCTACCGGGGACCGGTTTCTGGCATTTCAGCCTTCTTCGGCCCGGCTTGCTTGAATCCTGATGGAGCAGTGAGAAAGGGACTCATGTCTGAGTATACCCTGCCACACCTATAGTGGCCAAAAACGATTTAGAAAAGGGGGTGGTGATGAACAGAGTGTCTGAGTTAAACAGACCACTCTTACCCAGTCCAAAGATCAGGGCTTGATCCATCACTGTTATTTATCTCACTGCCCCATCCCAGCTCAGAACCTGGCTATATGCAAATCAGTCTGTCCCTGGCCCAGTGCATCATGGGAACAGGGCAGACTAAACTACCAAGCCAATTCTTCACCAGAAAGGAGACAAGCTACCGGGGACCGGTTTCTGGCATTTCAGCCTTCTTCGGCCCGGCTTGCTTGAATCCTGATGGAGCAGTGAGAAAGGGACTCATGTCTGAGTATACCCTGCCACACCTATAGTGGCCAAAAACGATTTAGAAAAGGGGGTGGTGATGAACAGAGTGTCTGAGTTAAACAGACCACTCTTACCCAGTCCAAAGATCAGGGCTTGATCCATCACCGTTATTTATCTCACTGCCCCATCCCAGCTCAGAACCTGGCTATATGCAAATCAGTCTGTCCCTGGCCCAGTGCATCATGGGAACAGGGCAGACTAAACTACCAAGCCAATTCTTCACCAGAAAGGAGACAAGCTACCGGGGACCGGTTTCTGGCATTTCAGCCTTCTTCGGCCCGGCTTGCTTGAATCCTGAGCTAGTTTCCTTCCCAGTGTAAGAATTGGCTTTTGTAGTTTGGTTTGCCCTGTTCCCATCATGCACTGGGACAGGAACAGACTAATTTGCATACAGCCAGGTTCTGAAACTGGGATGGTGCAGTGAGCTAAAAAACGGTGTTGGATCTAGCCCTGATCTCTTGACTGGGTGAGAGCTTTCTGCTTAATTCAGAGACTCTGTCCCTCACCACCCCTTGTTGTAAATATTTTTGTCCACCCTAAGCGTGGAAGGGTATTCTCAGATGTGAGACCCTTGCTCATTGCACCATCAGGATTCAAGCAAACCGGGCCGAAGACGGCTGTAATGCCAGAAACCGGTCCCCGGGAGCTAGTTTCCTTCCCAGTGTAAGAATTGGCTTTTGTAGTTTGGTTTGCCCTGTTCCCATCATGCACCGGGACAGGAACAGACTAATTTGCATACAGCCAGGTTCTGAAACTGGGATGGTGCAGTGAGCTAAAAAACGGTGTTGGATCTAGCCCTGATCTCTTGACTGGGTGAGAGCTTTCTGCTTAATTCAGAGACTCTGTCCCTCACCACCCCTTGTTGTAAATATTTTTGTCCACCCTAAGCGTGGAAGGGTATTCTCAGATGTGAGACCCTTGCTCATTGCACCATCAGGATTCAAGCAAACCGGGCCAAAGACGGCTGTAATGCCAGAAACCGGTCCCCGGGAGCTAGTTTCCTTTCCAGTGTAAGAATTGGCTTTTGTAGTTTGGTTTGCCCTGTTCCCATCATGCACTGGGACAGGAACAGACTAATTTGCATACAGCCAGGTTCTGAAACTGGGATGGTGCCGTGAGCTAAAAAACGGTGTTGGATCTAGCCCTGATCTCTTGACTGGGTGAGAGCTTTCTGCTTAATTCAGAGACTCTGTCCCTCACCACCCCTTGTTGTAAATATTTTTGTCCACCCTAAGCGTGGAAGGGTATTCTCAGATGTGAGACCCTTGCTCATTGCACCATCAGGATTCAAGCAAACCGGGCCGAAGACGGCTGTAATGCCAGAGACCGGTCCCCGGGAGCTAGTTTCCTTCCCAGTGTAAGAATTGGCTTTTGTAGTTTGGTTTGCCCTGTTCCCATCATGCACTGGGACAGGAACAGACTAATTTGCATACAGCCAGGTTCTGAAACTGGGATGGTGCAGTGAGCTAAAAAACGGTGTTGGATCTAGCCCTGATCTCTTGACTGGGTGAGAGCTTTCTGCTTAATTCAGAGACTCTGTCCCTCACCACCCCTTGTTGTAAATATTTTTGTCCACCCTAAGCGTGGAAGGGTATTCTCAGATGTGAGACCCTTGCTCATTGCACCATCAGGATTCAAGCAAACCGGGCCGAAGACGGCTGTAATGCCAGAAACCGGTCCCCGGGAGCTAGTTTCCTTCCCAGTGTAAGAATTGGCTTTTGTAGTTTGGTTTGCCCTGTTCCCATCATGCACTGGGACAGGAACAGACTAATTTGCATACAGCCAGGTTCTGAAACTGGGATGGTGCAGTGAGCTAAAAAACGGTGTTGGATCTAGCCCTGATCTCTTGACTGGGTGAGAGCTTTCTGCTTAATTCAGAGACTCTGTCCCTCACCACCCCTTGTTGTAAATATTTTTGTCCACCCTAAGCGTGGAAGGGTATTCTCAGATGTGAGACCCTTGCTCATTGCACCATCAGGATTCAAGCAAACCGGGCCGAAGACGGCTGTAATGCCAGAAACCGGTCCCCGGGAGCTAGTTTCCTTCCCAGTGTAAGAATTGGCTTTTGTAGTTTGGTTTGCCCTGTTCCCATCATGCACTGGGACAGGAACAGACTAATTTGCATACAGCCAGGTTCTGAAACTGGGATGGTGCAGTGAGCTAAAAAACGGTGTTGGATCTAGCCCTGATCTCTTGACTGGGTGAGAGCTTTCTGCTTAATTCAGAGACTCTGTCCCTCACCACCCCTTGTTGTAAATATTTTTGAATAATATGGAGCTTTCACAAACAAACCCATGTTTGCTTTCAAACATGGACCACATTTGAGGGACAGGCTAGTTAAAGCATATATTGATCCCCAGATTGACTGCATTGTACAGAGGTTTGGCCTACAACCCATTATAGACCGCTTTCGGTGTGATAATTGTATGGCCTGTAAAAGAACCCATGTCACAAAACTATGGTAAAAAACATTGGGGCATATTACCAATGGGGGCGATAGGCAATTATCCCCGATTTAGCGGCTGTTATCGGCCGCTAAGCGGCCATAATTCTATTGCCCTATTAGCAAGCTGTCGCTAACTGATGTTAGCGACAGCTTTTAGGCGATAGCGAGCAGTTTATGGCCCGGTTTGCATGTCAGCGATGTTTATCGCTAATACCATGCAAAGTGGGCGTATCCAACCAGTTAGCGACTGAAAGCCGTCGCTAACGTCGCTATCGCCTATTAGCAAGGCAGGCGTAGCATTGGAAATATTCGCGCTAAGCGCGAATATCTCCAAAAACTAACACCTGCCCAGACCAGTTCTTAGTCATGTTATCCAATGGGAGGTGGATAACATGGCTAGGAGCATTTCGTCGCCAATGTGTGAATATCGCTGTATTCTCAGCGATATTCATGCATTTCGCCGCTATCGCTGCATATTTTAGCACAATGGAGAAAAACGTTGCGAATAGCATGTTTTCTCCGCTAACATATCCAGCGATAGGATGCGATCAAAAAATCGTCGCTAAGCCTATTTAGCGATAAATATCGCTACTTGTTGGTAATATGCCCCATTGCATTTAAAGTGTTTCTCAAAATGGCCGACTAGAAATGTGGTCTGCATTAACTACCAATGTGTTTGCCCTACATAGAAAAAAAACACAAAGGGATATGACAACGAATCTTCCAACATCAATCCAGAATTCAACACTAAGTCACTGAAGCTCCATTAGTTGATCACTACATAACCCACAAACATTCACCTGGAGATATGGAATGATGGGGTGATCCAGGTAGTACACAAATCTGTATGAAACCACAACCTAGAAAACGTACTTTCCTCAAGCAAAAATACATGGGTTTGACATATAGAAAGTTTTAACTCACGCCTAAATGTTCCAGTGGAGTGGCAGAGCCTAGCTTTGCAGAACAAAAATCCAGGGGAGGATCAGGTTAGTCATATCTTTGCTTGGTCAGTAAGAACATTGTATCTGAAATCTGTCTACTATTGTTCGAATTGTATTGATACTACTTCATTAACATCTAATGGACAACATTATGGTTGAGACAACAAACATTGCAAATCCTATTGCTGAGTTGTACAGTTGCTGTGGACTTAGTCTTACCTGTTTTTCTGCAAACCAAGGCACATAATTCATAATGGGCATGAATAATTGAGTTTAAAATATTGGCCAGAATTAGTATTCATCCCAAATTACTGGCCATCATATGATGGAGCCCTAATTGCAAGGCTGACTTATTTTGAAAATGAACAAATGCAGAAGGTGGCGGTTCACGCATGGACTTTGAA
This sequence comes from Lissotriton vulgaris, assembly GCF_964263255.1. Taxonomy (NCBI): domain Eukaryota; kingdom Metazoa; phylum Chordata; class Amphibia; order Caudata; family Salamandridae; genus Lissotriton; species Lissotriton vulgaris. Next base: position 618,825,434 of record NC_141698.1, read on the forward strand.
ATGCTCTATACTGTGGCACAGCAGAGTCCATGGTCAGCACCATGGTCTCCATTTAGAAACTGATGACAAATGTGGAGGACTTTGAAAATGCCTTGAAGGCTTACATCAGAAGGGTCCTAGTGGCCCCTATTTATTGCAGAGAACAAAGACATTGACTAGTGATGGTGGAATTCTTTTAATCAAAGGTCTCTAGAGATATTCCATTAGTAATTGAGATTATTTGAGTACGTAGAATAACTACTAGTGGGCCAATAACTATGATGAATGGCATGTGCACTGTTATCATTGAGGAGGAGAAGGTAACGAAAAAGACAGCAGTAAAGAATATGGTGCTGACCCTTGGGGACCAACAAAACATATCCTCAAGCATTTATGCGGAGCCATGCAGCTTGTGAAGGACGAACTTTGACTTATTAAAAACTTCAACTTATTAAGGATGGAGGCCTTGATTAGGCTACGTGTGAGGCTTGGAGTAATTTCAGATTGGGTATCACTATCAATGGCATTCACCCAGCCAGATGTGGCACATACTTCTGTACAAATAACAGGACTAAATTGGATTCACTAGGTCCAGATTCCTGATTTTTCTGTAGTATTCATTATGATCAGCATGCACATTTCGCAATGACAACTGCTTAACAACCATTAAAAATGTACAGAATGTACAGTTTAAAATAAAAAAAATGAAATTGTTATACATCTCATTTGAAAGTATTATTAAAATCATTAAAACATGTAATACATTAAAAAGACACATCTTTAAATAAATATTCACAAAAAGAATACATTTTTCCAACATACATATCAAGTACCAGAAGGTCAAACAACTGCTGTGCATTGTCTTAACTACTGTTTTAAAACTCTAAAGTGGTAAGTGTTGGAAATGGCCATTTCTTTAGGTTCACCCCAAAATATTTTGCCTTCCTTCTCCCCATTATGCTGAATTCGTTTTTGTTGGCTTTAGGACTCTGTGCACATTACTACTGCTAACCAGTGCTACAAGTGCTTATTTTTCCCCTCTAACACAATTTGCCTATTTAATTTACCTACAAGTCCCTAGTACAGTGCACTACATTTGCCCAGGGTCTGTAAATTAAATGCTGCTAGTGGGGCTGCAGCACTGATTTTTCCACCCGCTTATGTAGACCTTGAAACATGTTTGAGGCCTACCACTGCAGGGCTTGTGTGTAAACTGCCATGTCAACTTGGCATGCCAAGCCTTAAACTCCCCTTTTATTAGGTAGGCTCCAGGTAGTTCGTAGGGAAGGGTGCTGTGTAAGTAAAAGGTAGGACATATACTTTTAAGTTTTACTTCCAAATTCGCTTTTCACTACTGTGAGGCCTACCCCTCCTGTAGGTTAACATTGGGGATTCCTTGTTACATCTAATCTGCTGTAAATCACAATTTGAAGGAGGTGGACATGTCACGTCTAGTACCTATGGAACTGTAAAGATAAACACTCTTTACTGGTAAAGTAAAATTTATTATTACAATTGTAAAAATGGCACTTTTAGAAAGATAAGTACAAAAAAGTGGGGAACCTGGTGTTCTGGATAATTCATGCGGTTTCCTTACTGCAATAATCACAATGAGTTACTTCATATGATTAGGTCATTTATTTACCCTCTGTCATTTTTGATTTATATACATTTGGAAGAACGTAGGTAAACACATATAAAAAATCCATTTACATCTAATAGATCAAAATAAATACTTTGCAACTGATAGATACAAATGAATTCTCCAAAATGGGAACAACACTTCATTCAATGTTCCTCAGCATCCAGCACCCTTTCAGTATTGGTCTTAATGCCTATTACTGCAAATGCCAATGCGTTTCAAGCCCCAGGGGACCTCCAGGGGCTCTCATCAGGACTTCTGAATTATGCACACATTGGTATGATCTGATGAGCGAACGTTTTTTTATCAGGCTTGCTGTTGTCTGAATGATGGGGAAAACCAACTGGGCTGGCCCTTGACTGTGCACAAAATATTGGTGAGCACGGTCGAGGCTAGGCAGGTGTGCTTCTTTCTCCCCATATCTACCGTCAAGAATTTGCTGTAATCCTTGATGGAAGTCTTTGCATCCATGAGTTTCTCAAGCGCAATCCCTGTGTAGTTCCTGTGACCAGAAGGTTCTTTCTCTCCTCATTTACTGCTCTGATTGGCCTCTAACCCTTCATAGACTAAAGGCATGTGAACTCTTATAGAAGCCCCGCCCCACACACACTAGCTCCGGTATGCAAAGTCTTCCTGCCCCAAAACGGTGGTATCTTCTTGGATAATTATGCAGGGCAGGATTCATTCTGGCACGATGCTCCTGACACAAAAATTAATTCCGCGAGCTCATGGAATTCCGCCTGCTCGCAGTGTTTTTTGCCTTTTCCCAGAACTTTGCATAGAGTGACTCCGCAAATTCCGCCCAGGGTTAATAAAATGTATTCCAGTGGCTGCCATGTTATACTTAGGAGTTCTGATGAACTCACACCATTGCTGTCATATTCAGCCAATGAGACCTCCCCATCAGCCCTCAGTCAGAGATTCGTGATCAAGCAGGTCCTGTGACCCACACCCACACCTATTGAGTACCAGGTCACAGGAGGGGTCCCCTATAAACTAAAGGCAAACACATACCCAGGATAAACCATGATAAATTCTACAGGTGGATAGTTGAACCACAAACAAGTCTGAGGGAATTAGCCCTAAAAAAACACATTTGGCCATAGGCTCATGTTCCTCAGAAATACCACAAGGCTAGATACCACATGTAGATAGGTACACTCAACCAATTGGGACACCACACATACACCACATGCAGTGATCACACATTCCTTATGTTAGACATCTGGACACATACGCAAACACAGTGGCCCACATTAGCTCTCCCCAAGATTTAGAACCCTCTGTATCCTTATCAGATGCACACATTTGATTGATTTATGATGCCCTTTAGAAATGTAGAGATCATTCTATTGTACCTCATGAACTGTGTGAATTGCCAGCCAAAACTTTGTACATCAAGGGATTTTGAGCAGACGCACTCTGCCCTCGCTTTCCCAGCCGCATCGTTTAATTAAATCAACGTATTCATGTTTTACCAAACGCCTCTTGTCTTTCAGTTATTTAAGGTAAATTCATATCTGAGCAACAACTCCAACGCTTCTCTGCGTAGCACAACTTCATCATTCCAGACGCATTTTCGACTTTGCTCGGAGCCGACGCATCACCTTTACTCTATGGAATGACAATGAGGCATCATCTCCTCTGAACCCTGCATCGCACCTTCGATGACAACGTAACCAAGGTGATTTTCAGTGGTACAAGGTGGTCCCTGTATCCGACCCATGCTCCATTGCAGTTGGTCTGAACTTTTGTCTTCATCCTGGTCTAACGCAACCAGTTAGCCCTGGTTGACGCTTAATGCTATTAAACTACATTTCAGTTTATTCTTTAAAATTTCATAACTCAAGCTCTACATATTAGATGCTTGTCATTTTGGTCTTGTTTTGTTATTCAAATTAAGCTCTGTCTTTCTAACAATATCTAACCAGCTGTGTTATCTTTTTTTTTAATGTTTTCACTGTTTTACTGTTTGAATTGTTGCACACATACTTTACACATTGCCTGCTACATTTAGACAGACTACTCTGTCCAAGCTACCAGGGGGTGAGCCAGGTTAATTTAGGGTATGTTTGTGACTTTCCCTAACTACGATTGCGGTTCCTGCTTGGACAGGGTGCATACCTCTGCCTACCCAAAACCCAATTTCTAATAGCAAGTGGGTTCAATTCCTAATGAGACAGACACACTGCAAATAACAACTTAAAGCAGACGCAATTGGCTGGGAAGAATTGTGTTGCAATATTTTTTGACTGTTAAGAGCACAACCAAAGTCAAATTGGGTGAATCCACTTCCTTCTGACTGCGTGATTGGCCGAACAAAATAATAATAGGTGTTCAATGTTATCCTCTGCAGGTCCATTGGAGAGTGTACAATGTACGCTAAGAGGCCGATTCCGATTCGGTAAAATCCCCTACAAATAGCCGTACGAAGCATATTTCCCGTACGAATCGTACACCTTAAACGTCCCTGTACGTACGATGAAGTACGATCCGAACCCAAAGCAGATCTCCGTCCGAATCGTACGAAAGACTATACAAGTTAATAATCCGTACAAATCACATTCGGAACATGAAGTACAAGACGTCTGTATGGATCGAAGCAGCTGTTGTCGACCCAGCAAGTACGACTCGTCACGTCAACACTCCGTATAACTCTTTTTCTACAGGAGCTCAAAATGTACGTAAAAGCAGATTTCGACTCAAACTCGCGTACGAAACGAACCCCCTGGGTACGCGAGTACACCCCATGATTGCAGGGTCATGGTGCGTATGTGATTGTGTGGCTCTCCGTACAAATTGCTCATACAATGTTTTCCGTATGAATCTCATTCTCGGTCCCCGGTCCGGATTGTACTTGGGCCGTACAGCAAGTTTACGATTCATACGGTTCACCGTGAGGGTCCGTATCGTACGGATTTTCACTTGCTTTTCGTACGGTTTGCAAAGATTCAGACGTATTTTTTTCCTACGGATCGTACTACGCGGTTCAGAGGGATTTGTACGATTCGTACGGAGAGTGCTACGAATTTGAATCGTCGTACGGATTTGTTTCCCGAATCGGAATCGGCCCTTAGATGTCTGAGTACTGGACCATCTAGAAGCAAAACTTTTAATACATAAGGCACCATACTGAAACCTCATATAAAGGAACTTCACAAAAGGTGGCTAAATTTTATCTTCAAATGTCTCAGAACTTGATGAAAATTTATGTTCAAGGTACTTGCTGTTAGACTGCCTGCTGTGATGTTCAATTGCAGACACACCACTATATATATCCAATGAAATGTCTTCAGAATCTCTTTAAAAGAGGGAATTAGCAGATGAAGTTATGGTTGTTGGATCAGTCCACCAATTTCCCAATCCAATGACAACTAGCCAATATTTATATGGTGAAACCAATGTATAGAACTAGGCTAATTTCAGACAAACAGTTCTTATAGGAGGTCAATTCATCAGTGGTCCATATATGTATCCAATATAAAAAAAGGTCAGAGAGCTATTAAATGCTCAATTCTACACCACCCAATATGAAAGAAGATTGGCATTAATGGAGTGCTCTGTACAAAATTAAATAGAGCTCTAACAATGACATGCCTGACTTTACCAAAGTACGTGCAGCACAACCTCAAACCTCTGCCCCATATTGTCCTGCTGATTGAGCTTTAGCTCTGTATATTTCCATACCTGGTGTCACAAATCTCATAGTTGTTGTACAATGAAGATGCAAAAGTGCACCTGTCCTATGCTGGAGAATGGATCAGCTCTTCTCTCGTTTATTTATTTATTTATTTATAGTGTTTTATATAGCGCGGACAAGACCCGTGGGTATCAGAGCGCTTAACATATGGGATTACAGATTGACATTATAGTAGCAGTTATAGCAGCAAAACATATATAGAGGTAGAAGGCGGTATGCTATCTAGGGTGATTAGATAGGGGATTACATATTGACATAGAAGATAAATTGCATTATAGTAGCAGTTATAGCAGCAAAACAAATATGGAGGTAGGAGGTAATGTGCTATCTAGGGTGATTAGGTAAATATATTCCTAACGCCTGAGCAGTTAGCGTTAGGGGTGCATATGGTTTAGGTTGTGTCATAGTCATACAGTCAAGTTCTATGAGGTAGAATTGTATATTATTAACAGGTCAATATCACAGTAATTAGCAATAAGAGTAGAATGGGTCTAGCTAGACGCATCGATCCTAAATATTAGCAGTTTAAGGTGGGGGTAATATCTTCAGGTGAGAGACATAGTGCAGATATCACCTAATAATGAGGTAGCAATAGAGTGTAAAGCCGAGGCTTGAGTGGAATCAGTCATTTGTCTTATTGGTCTTCCAATAGTTCATGGTGACTCCAGTCCTCTTTGGCAGAAATGTTCATACCACTGGTCTGTGGGCATCTCTATGTAGGGTATTTACTCATCATGTGGCTTTTCAATTCCCTTTTAAATGCTGCGATATTTTGAATCTTCCTGATGTAAGGAGGGAGTGAATTCCAGACTCTGGGGGCGGCTCCCGAAAAAGCTCGGTCATAGGTCTTTTTTTTCTGGAAGAAGGCCGGCCGCAATAGCAACTCTTTAGAGCTTCTAGTTGATCTGTTACCTCCCGATATCTTAATTTTCTTGGCTAGATATCTCGGCATGTTGTGGTGGACCGCTTTATGTGTGATGCAGGCCATCTTCATTTTAATTCTAGCATCGTAGGGTAACCAGTTTAGTGCCTTCAGGTGAGGAGATATGTGGTCGAATTTCCTCGTTCCTGTGATGAGTCTTGCCGCTGCGTTGAGACAGGCTTTTAGTGGTGCAGTGGATGTTTTCGGTAGGCCGCTAACGTAGTGCAGCCATATTCGATCCTCGAGATAACTAGCGATTGGATAGCAAGTTTTAGATCTGCTTCAGAGATAAAAGGTTTCAGTTTCCTTAGATAGTTCAAGTGGAAGCGGGCGCCCTTGGCCATTGAATTGATGTGTTCTTTCATGTCTAGGTTCTTGTCTAGTGTAATTCCTAGTGATTTGGCTGAATTAACTAGGGTCGGGGTGCAGTTAAGCGCAGTCACCAATTTCGCCCATTCCTTTGCCTCTGTATGACTCCTTGTTGGTGATATTAACAGGAATTCTGTTTTATTGGCATTCAGTTTCAGGTGATTGGCTGTTAGCCAATGCAATGCTCTCTTTAGAGCTTCATTCATAAGGTCAATGTCATCACTACAGGCAATCTTCATATATATTTGCGTGTCGTCTGCGTACATGTGGTAGGAGATCTGTGAATTCCGAAGAATCTCTGTGAGAGGTTCTACATACAAGTTGAATAGATCTGGGGATAGCGTTGAACCTTGAGGAACCCCTATTGTGTTAGGGCACGGAGAGGAGATTGCTTCGATGACCAGGAATAGCTGAGTCCTGTTCTGCAGGAAGGAGTTAAACCACTTCAGTACGTTTCCAGATAAACCCATCCTGTCTTGTAGTCTAGTCATCAGTATCTCATGATTTACCGTGTCAAATGCTGATGACAAGTCTAGTAGAATCAGTAGGCACGCATGATTTTGGTCAAGGGCTTGTAAAGCGTCATCAACGATATGTAATATCGCAGTTTCAGTGCTGTGTCCTGTTCTGAAACCTGATTGGCAGTCATCTAGTAGTGAGAACTTAGCGATGTGTTGACTCAGTTGGCCTTGCACACATTTCTCAATAAGTTTGGCCAGTAAAGGGATGTTGGTCACTGGTCGATAGTTATTCGGGTCTGTTGCATCAGCTGTCGGTTTTTTGATAATGGGAACTACCTGCCCCGTTTTTAGGCAGTCAGGAAGGGTCCCTTGCGCTAGTGAGGCATTTATTATCTCAGTCCAGATTGGAACTAGAGTGTGGCTGATTTCTCTTACACATTTTGCCGGTAGCGGGTCTTGGTAGTGGTTGTTAGGTCTAAGTTTCGCTAGCGTTTTAGCGATCTTATCCTGGTTGTAAAGTTCAAATGTGTCCCAACTTGCCTTATTTTTTGTGAGAAGATCTTCTGTTGTCGCATTCGTCTCCTTTTTAGATGAGGGACGGGTCGTGAGGTTAGCCGCTGATTTTGTGAGCTCAGCTTCTAGCAGTTTAGTTTTGTCCGTGAAAAATGAGGAGAATTTCTCACAACTTATGGGATTTTTTGGGTTCTCTTGGGCCGTTTTAGTTAGTTTATTTGACTGTTGTTTTAGGATCTCGAAGAGTTTTCGAGGTCTGTTTGTGGCATTGTCCAGTTCAGCCCTTATAAATTCTTTTTTGGCGTTGGTTATCTTTAAGTTATATTGTTTTCTTGTTTTTCTGAGGTCCTTCAGTTCGGGGGAGGAGGGATGTTGTCTCCATTTCCTTTCAGCCATTCTCAGTTTACGCCTGTCCTCGTTCAAAGCCTCATTAAACCAAGGATTTTTGGGTTTTTCCGAGACTCTTTTCAGTTTTTGAGGCAAGGTGTCATTGACTATATTACCGATTGAGGTTATGTAGTGATCAGTCAGCTCATTTACATTCTGCCAGTTGTTACGAGGCTTCAGGTCATTCTCACATCTTTCAACCAATAGTTCAATATTGGCTTCTTTTGTATCTCGTATCAGTTTTTTGACCTTGCGCGGTTGCATGTTCCTGCCCTTTTTCATTGTAGGTATCACGAAAGTTATAGCGTGATGATCAGACCAGTCACACGGGTCTATAGCGTTAATTGAGATTTCTTTGTTTCTAGAAATTATCCAGTCTAAAGTCGCTCCTTGTGAGTGAGTGGGTTGGGTGCATATTTGAGTGAGGTTTAGCTCCTTGAGGAAGTCTTTGATCGATTTAACCATTTTGTCATTGCCGTCGTCCCAGTGGAGGTTAAAGTCACCTAGGAATATGTTGTTGGCATTAGGCATGGGCGGAAAATCCGTTCCGCTCGCGGATTTTGCGGATTTTCGGGAAATCCGCAATCCGCGAGATTTGCGAATCTCCCGCAAAATCCGCAAATCCGCGAGCAGCGGATTTTGCTCGCACTGCTCGCACTGTTCGCGTGAGTTCGCGTGAGTTCGCGCCCCGCGAATAAGTGCAAAATTGCAGAAATACGATTTTAGCAAAACTGAAAGTAACTACTTACCAGGTTCAAAAGTTCAGGCTCATCATTAGTAGCCATTTCCTGTAGTGCTTCCTGAGGGGCCCCTCCAGAGTTCAGTTGCCAGTTGAAACTATTATGTGACCCTGCTCTGAACCTCAGAATAGTTACACATATGCCACAAAGGTCCTGAATTACAGCTAAGGGAGACAAGCAGGAGCCAGGCTGGAAGTTAAAATCCATTAATCAGCCCCTAATTCATTATTGTCAGTTGGGGCAGGGCAGGTGTTGTAACTAATTTTGCAACAATGAAAGCACTTAGCAAGTGCAAAAGATCACTAATCAGGGCGCACTAAGGAAGCAGGTGCCAGCTAAAAAAATATTCTGTGACACATTAATCAGCCCCAAATTAATTCAGGTCACTTGAGGCAGGGAAGGTGTGCTTTGCTTTGCCGAAAATAATGTACACTGGACAACCAGAGGGTGTGGTGATGAAACAGAGGGTGGCATGGGTGGGCCAGAGGGTGGCATGAGTAGTCAGAGAGTGGCAGTGGTGACAGAGAGTGGCAGTGATGAAGAAGAGTGTCCCAAACAGGCTGGACACGTAGAAACAACAAGTTCGCGAAACTTGCGACCCGACAGGTAAGTTCGCAATTTGCGAAAGTGTACAAAACCCTCGCGAACTGGCAGAAACACGGGCGAACACAAAAAAAAAAAATCCGCAAATTCGCGGGAATTCGCGGATTTTGCGGATTGCAAATCCGCAAATCCGCAAAATTCGCGAACGCGAGATCCGCAAAATTCGCTCATGCTTAGTTGGCATCTGGGTTAGAGTTAGCAGTTATGATCTCCATGAGATGCTCTGTGAACTTTGCGTTATCTCCAGGTGGGTGGTAGAACGCATGTAGGTTGTAGTTTTGATTATTTGGTGATCTTATGTTAAGACCAAGGTATTCACAAGATTCTATAAGGTCGGATTGGAATTGGTTGACCTCTATCTCTATGCGGTGGATGCACGCTATACCTCCTCCCACTTTCCTTGGTCTGTCTAACCTGACAATGTTATATTGTGGTGGTACTAGAAGATCCATGGTAGGGGAGGATGAATCATTGAGCCATGTTTCCGTGAGGATGGCCAGGTCGATTTCTTTGTTGAGGATTAGGGCGGCTATGTCTGATACATGTTTATTTGCCGAACGACAGTTAAGTAGTAGGCAGTTCAGTGCTTTCTGTGATTTGACGTTGTTTCCATTTTCTATTTCGGTTGTATTTACCTGGATATGTTGTAGGTTGTGGTGGATTGCCTTCCTATCATTCTTTCGGGCCTTTCTGTTAGGGTCAATAGGTACAATTTCGATAATCTCTCCCTTTCTGGAAGCCTGTTGTTCATAAGATCGAAGTAGGGCATGAGCTTCTTCGTTTGGAATGGGGTTGGTCCTGTTTGGTCGGTTGGGTCGGAGTATTAGATTCTGGATGTGTGTGATCTTGGAATTCGTGTTTATCGTCATCTCCCAGATTTTCTCAATAGTCTGTGAGATTTTTATCGAGTCTTGTGCCATGTTGCTTATTAGTTTCCTTAGCTCCTTCATTTCTTTCTGTGTTCGGGGTAATTTCTTAAGTGAGATAGATCTGGCAGTTTGCGTTCTGTATTTTGCTCTCCTCCTTGAGTGGTCTGTTCTCAGTGCCACATATCTTATCGTTGTATCCTTAATTTGGTTGTGATTCCGGATTCTGTTAAGGGTGTCATCATTGTTTCCTATATTGTTAAGTTTGGGGGGTGTATTTGTGGGTGAAGCTCCGTAGGCCTCTAGTCTCGTATTCGAAGGATGTTGGGGAAGGTGTATAGCCTCTACCATGTTCCTTTCGTAGTTCTTATCATAGGGGGGCTCACTCTGATCTGAGCTACCCTCTTCAGTTGGAGTGGCCACGTGTGAAGGCGGCAATGGTTCTTCCATAATTTGGTTGTGATTCCTGATTCTATTAAGGATGTCATCATTGTTTCCTATATGGTTGTGGTGCTCATGATGATCTGCTGTCTAACCTTGTAGTCAAAGCTCTCTACCTTTTCCAACTGTATAGTTCCTACGCAGATTTTACCCTTGAATGTTTTATTAGGGTCATATATTTAATTTGTGGAAGACTAATTGCCAGGCCTTTAAGGTTCCAGTAATTTTTGAATTTTACTAATAGATTTTTCAAGCCCTGGGTGAAGCTAGACAAAATAAGTTTATCATCTGCAAAGCATAGTGCTTGTATAAAATATCAGTATGTTTGGAGAGTCTAGCAAAAGAATGAAAACATCATTTATGTAAAGGGAAATAGAGTGGAGACGAGTACACACCCTTGCCTAACCCCTTTTTCACTTGTAGCTATGCTCTGTTAACTCCCACATCACATCCCAATGAACCTGAGCATAAATATTCTCATGTAATCAAATAATAACAGACAGCAGTAGAAGAGGCAAACCCATTAACTTAAGAGAGTTCCTCAGTAGATGCCTTGGTACTAAAGCAAAAGCAGATCTTAAGCCAACTAAGGTAAAGTACAAATGATCATTTAAACTAAGTATGTCCTTTCAATAAATAAGTAAAAAGAAAAAGTTCTGAGGAATTCTGCCCACGTTAGCCCTAAATCCTGCTTGATAAGGAGGTAACGTTTTGTCATCTGACATCTATTGATCTAGTTTATTTAGGACCTGTCTAGTGAAAATCTTTTGTAAGCTATCCACTGGGCATATAGGTCTACAGTTTCCAGGTAAAGATCTGTCCCCCTTTTAAGTTATATATGAACATTTTCTTCCTCAAACTATTTGTCAGGTATTTCTCCCTCATTTCCAATAGGTTATGATAATAAACGTAGATATGGAAGCCACAATTTCATGTGGCAAAAGATCTCATGGGATCTTGTCGGGCCCAGGATTTGCCTTTCTTAAGTGACTCAATGGCAGCTTGGGTGTCATCCATGGAGAAGAAGGAAGACTCTGAGGGTAATATGGGCCTTATTTACAAGGTAGATGTATATGGCGTTGGAGGTCCCTCTGTTGTAGGGGGAGTGGAAAAAAGGCTCTCAAAATGGGATACCCATGCCATTGGTTGGATAGGGTAGTCAGTGGGCTAACTACTCTGTCTACGCCATGTGCAATTATATGATAAAAGGAAAACATATCTTTGACCTTTGTAGCCTTCCAAAGATCCAACCAAACCACCTCATCCCAGAGTCTTTTGCTTGATTTTAGTATGTGCTTGTAGTCTAACCTAGCTTTTCTAACCATATAAGGCACACATGATTTAACAGCTTGGACAAGGGAGAATTTCACCTGATGGCATTTGGAGTTTACGATGGATGACTTTTTTGGGGGGGAGGCAAACTGGAGGACTGTGGTCTGAGTGGACTGCTGGAAAAGTTTTCTTAGTTGCTGATGGATTTCTATTATAAGAATATCATGCCTCAAGTGATCAGCATATGGTGTGAGAGTTGAGCAATAAAGGTCATAGATCTCAATTTGAGTTCCTGGTTGGTAAAAACCTTTGGCCATTTCATTGATCTGAGATTATCACTAAGTATAGATTTTCTTGCGTTTAGGTGCCTTGCTCTACAGAATAAGTAAACAAGGCAGGATATAAAATGAGATGTAATACCCAATGGTCACTCTCAGTTCTGGGGATTACTCTAAAAATAAAATATCTCGTCTCACTGAGCGACGCCCAAAAGAAAATAGTTAAGCCTGCTTTTGTAGGTCCTCACTCAGAAATGAATAATCTCTCTTGAATTGATTTAGACCATTCATTGCATGCTGTGAGATAGTGTTAACTGAGCGAGCTGGGCAGCACCCACAGTGGAAGGTACACATGAGGTTGTATTAGAGGAATGCCCCTAGCTTCATCTTCCTCTCCTGTTAACAAATATATGCTCAGCAAAGGTTCAAAAGGTATCATTGGAATCACCAACTATCATGAAGTGCCACTTGAGTGGTAGGTTCTGAAAGTGGAAGTCTAGTATATGAAGAGTTGGGGACTCCTTATTGCACAGGAGAGGACAGTTTTAGATGGAATAAAGATTTATACTCCTCCCACACAATTGTGTTAGACGTAATCCTAATATTCCAGGAAAATTGGGTAATTGACCCAGATAATTGACCCTCCCGAATATGTATCATGATCAAGGCCAGCGATATATATATATGAAAAGAACCATTGATTTATCTCTCACTCCATGAGGAAGAAGATGCTTACTAAGGAATACGTGCAGTATCAGCTAGAGCTTTACTTCATAGCAAGACTCATTTCGCCCATCGTTGGCATTGATCATGATCAATTTTCAGGAGTGTCAACTATCTATCTATCTATCTATCTATCTATCTATCTATCTATCTATCTATCTATCTATCTATCTATCTATCTATCTATCTATCTATCTATCTATCTATCTATCTATCTATATAAAAGCTCCAGGTGTCCAGGTGGCGGGAATGCAGCCTGAGAACGGCTCAGATACTTATTAAAGGTGTGGCACACAAGACACTGGTTAATGGCCTTTGAAGAAGTCCAAACGAAATGCGTCAGGCCGCATCTCATGATTGGGGTATCAACAAGGTATCGCCATTCTCAGATTGCATTCCCGCCACCTGGGCACCTGGAGCATGTCGGGCGGGACTAGAATTTTTTGCGAGGCACCATGTTACGTGTTTTTGCCTTCCTTTAATTAAGATATGCAAAATTGACTCACCCGTGGTGTGGCCATACTACATTTACCACAATCCTATGGGGAACTGCTTCGACAAACAGCCTATCAGAAGGCAGCAGATGCTTATTAAAGGAGTGGCACACAAGACACTGGTTAATGGCCTTTGAAGAAGTGCAAATGAGTGCATTCCCGCCACCTGGGCACCTGCAGCTTTCCACTCTAGACTGTGCAACAGTAGGGTGAGTGTTGGATATATATATCGAGAAAGGCTGAATGCCGAAACGCGAGGGCGTCTGTCTTGTCTGAATAAAAGCAACCTGTTAAAATCTACCCGGGAGTGCGGAAAATTCTTTGTTGGAGTAACGAAGGAACTTGAGCAGTAATACATAAAGAAATATATATATATATATATACATACATACATATATATATATATATATATATATATATATATATATATATATATACATATATATATATATAAAGTGGGTTAACATGCCGCTGGAGAATAGCCTTGCTTGCCCATCATGAGCGCAATAAAGGATTAATTAATCCTTGTTAATAAGGCATGTCACTTGTTGAGAACACGGGTCTTTCGATACGTCATGAAATGAAAATCCCCAATTGATTCACCATTGGATAACAAACGTAAAAAGTCACAAAAGATTGTGGGGATAGAGTAGGGACGCAAAAAATTATCCCCTTTTGACATATGTGTAGAATGATAATGTTTAGTTTAATTTATTTAATAATGAATTATAATTGTTTAAGAGGACGATGACAAGCAGACATTACGACTTGTTGAAAGACTCTACTAACTATTTGCACATTCAAAGATGGCACCTGATTATAATGAATGAATTGTCCTTTTTTCGTTTTGTTATTTGATAACACTATCGGGCTCATTAGGATGGCGGGCGGGCTTTGCCCGCCCGCCACCCTATCGGGAAACTAGACCGCCCGCCTTAAGGGGGGGGGTCCCAAAATGTGCATTTGGATGCGCCCGCCACATTGGAGGGTGCAATCCTCATTTTAACATCGTGGCGGGTGGTGCTCACTGCACCGCCCGCCACAATCTTAAAATGAAATGCACGCATTTGCATACACGAAGCAGCAGGCACCCCGCGGTTCCTGCTGCTTGGTGTATGCAAATGCGGGGGGGGGGGTACCCCCTTTGCAACACACACCTCAGCCTTCACCAGGGGGGCCCGCAGGGGGCCCCCATAGCAAAGACCGCCTGCCTTTCCGTGGCGGGAAAGGCTTGTCAAAATTCCCATTGTAATATGGCTGGCGGTGTCTAACAGACACCCTTCCCACTCTAAACTGTGCAACAGTAGGATGAGTGTTGGGTTTCAGAGGGGTGAAATTTACTACTCCCACTCCAGTCTGTGTAACACTAGGGAAAGTATTGGATTTCAGAGGAGTAAAATTTACTCTTCCCACTCTAGACTGTGCAACAGTAGGGTGAGTGATGGATTTCGGTAGGGTGAAATTTACTACTCCCACTCCAGTCTGTGCAACACTAGGGAAAGTATTGGATTTTAGATGAGTAAAATTGACTCTTCCCTCTCTAGTGTGTGTAATAGTAGGGAGAGTGTTGGATTTCCGAGGGATGAAATTTACTATTTCGACTCCAAACAACACAACAGTAAAGAAAGTGTTGGACTTTGCTATAAACATTATTTACCTAACTTTATTAAAAAAAACTATTGGAGTCTACGAATATTGAATATACTATTTGCCCTGTAGTTTATGCAATGATAGGGAAGGTGTTGGACTTTGGAGGGGTGACATTTATTATTTCCACTTATTCTGTGAAACAGTAGAGAAATCATTGGATTTCAGAGGGGTGAATTCACTATTCTCACTCCAAACAGAGCAACAGTAGGGACATTTTCAAATTGCAAAGAGGTTTATTGTACTATTCCTTCTGCAGTGTAAACCAAAATAGGGAAAGTACTTCAATTCAAGCACAATACATATGAAAGTAACACAATAAATGTATGTATGTAAATGATTGTTATTCAATTATTAATTGATTAACTTCCCACCCTATACACCTACAAATCCAGTAACTCACACCTAAAATACAACAAAAAAAATAAGCATTCCATTATTTACATATTTAAAATCAGTTAAATTAATAATTAATTATTAATAGATAATTGTGAGTTAATTATTACTGAAAAAACTTCACTGCCTACACTCCTACAAATCTAGCAGCACTCAACTTAAATATACTCAAACTATTACATATTTCATGATTTAAGTATTTCAAATTCAATTAAATAATAATTTACAAATAATAAATAATAATACACTAATTAATAATTCACCCTCTGCCACTACACACACAGCATCTTACAACTAAAATATTAGTGCAAAAAATCAGTATTCACTTTTTTACATCGTTAAAAATGGAATACATATTTAATTAACAATTATTATTAAAGTAGCAATTAATTATTAATTAACTTCCTACCCTAGACCCAACAAACCTGGAAGAGAAGTTCTTGAAATTTCGTCTAGGGCTGCTGCCGTCAGCGGCCCACTTACCTCCATGGTTACAGCCACACTTACCAACAACATGCCGTCTCTGCGGGAAGGGCAAGGAAAACATAACCCACCTGATCACTACTTGCACCAATTTTGCCCAAGGTCGACGCGTCTTCCTGCGACCACTTTTTAATATTCGCAAGATGCGAACCTGCAGGCAAGCAGTACTTGCCTGCTTTAAAGGAGACAACATCCAACTGAGCTGCAGAATGGTAACATTTCTTGAAAAAGTGGAGGCTTGTTTTAAAACTTTAAAGGAAACCGAATAAACCTACGTATATCATAACAAAAAAATAAATAAATATATATATATATATATATATATATATATATATATATATATATATATATATATATATATATATATATATATATATATATATATATATATATATATATATATATATATATATCTCTAATGGGTGAACTCCATGATTTCTCTGACTATCATCTACCAGAGGATCACTCTGACTTTCCCATATACTGACCACCGTCTATTACAAATTGGGACATTCCGAACAGTTATTAAAACATAACATTGGCACTCTTATATATCTCCCTTGGGCCGCCAGCGATGGACAACCTTTTTTCGGATTCTAACTTTTTCTACGACAAATAAACCGTTCAACTATATTCTAAGCTTCTTTTAACTATGTTTTTACTATTACTTCATGCATTCTGCTATTTGTTTCATGGACGGATCCTTTGTTTTAATATTTTTAAATTTGACTTATGTTTTATAAAATAGAACTTTTTTTTATTCTATATTGTAAAGTTTTTAAATTACCATACACAATAAAGTATCTTCCCTAACCACCCTAGACCCAACAAACCTGGAAGCCCACAACAAAAATATGAGTAAAATAAATAAGTATTCTATTAATTACTTAAATTGAATCAATCAAATAATTAATTGATAATTAATAATTTATTGTTAATTACTAATTTCCTAATATACTTCCTACCCTACCCCCTACAAACCCAACAACACACTACAATACTATAAATTACTATGAAAAATTAAATAAACATTGTAAACCACTTAAAATTACAAGCAATATTTTACAGAAATAACTTTTATATAAACAATAGTAACACATAAAATTAATATATCAACTAAAATACATTCAAATAAGTACAAAACAATATTTTGTAGCACTATAATATTGGAAACAATATTAAAAACATCAATATTATGAAAAACGATATCACTTACTTAAAAAAAGATATTCTTATCAACGATATTTGTGTATCACAATATTTATTTTCTGAAATATCTGCCCTTCGATGTCCAAACACATATAAGGGCATTTTGAGGAAAGCAGTCTGAAGGAGCAAGCAGAAATTCCAGGCCCTGCTTCCTTCTCCTTCAATGCTGACAGCTGTTATTCTCAAAGTACAAGGTGTCTGCTGTGCACAGCTTCCCCTCTGCGGCTACCCTCTGCAGATAGATAATGAAATTGCAAAAGCAACTACAAAGAATTGATGGGTTGCCTTACAAATCATGAGTGAGGAAATGCTCATTGGCTGTCCCTTTCCTTTGGAACTCTCAAATAGTTGCAGTACTTGTGCTGTGATTTATAATGTTGAATCTAAACTTCAGTTCATATTTATAAGTTGCTAATTTCCACTTTGCATTTGCAAATCTAGTTGCACTTCTGAACCTTTGCAAATTGCAAACTTGTGATTGTCTAATATACTGGGGGGGTGGTGGTAAGGTAAAATCCTCTGACTTTTGGAAGAAGTCCTAAATCCAGGGGATTATATGTTGTCAAATATAATTCAACGCAAGATGGATGAATATAGAAAATTCAGCTGGATGATTCTCCTGTATATTAGCACCTACAACAAAAATCAGAGGTGTTTCCACCCAAACCAGCTCTGAAATAGACCTCTGAAAGCTCAAAAGAACTGCTCTTTAGCCATTAGAGTCTACTGGCCATAGAATCTATGAATGAATTGATGTGAAGGGTGAAGAAGAGTTGTTTCTCAAACACCATCACTACTTTGCAGATACTGGGTCAGGCGAGGGGAGTGGATGGTGCCACATTCACTTGAGCAGTTCGGAAGTCATATTTTGTATTCTGAATTTTTGTTTTTTAGAGGTTTTGAGTTAGAGTCATTTAGTTTTCATGATTTCTGGGATTTTCTGAAGTAATTTTTAGATTATGGAAAAATGCCTTGTGTAATTCGTATGCCTACTTAGCAGTGCTGCATCTACATACCTACATGGACTTCACCAGCTTTTGTTCCAGGAGAAAAACAAGTTGCCTATCGACATCAGAACTGACCCAACCCTTTTGTAGTTCAGAAAGCAGCTGAAGCTCCACCTCTTCAAAGAACAGTAGAGCCTGTCTTTACTAAAGGTTGCACTGTTACCTGTGTAGCTTTGCAAAATTTTGCACTGCGCCCACGGGACATTTTAACCCCTTCGCTGCTCATGACGAGCTCAGCTCGTCATGCAGTACACTGGTCGTGTTCGTCATGAACCATGGGATATAACAATTTCCAGCACAGGAGAGGAATCAGATAGCAGTCATGTGGTTAATGGGACCTTTTAATAGTATATACATTGATGTAATGCTTTGAGTTGCTTTGCACTATATAAGCACCTGGGCAAACTGTTAGTATCTAACCCAATTCATCTCCACATCATATAATAGTCAAGAAAATCCATTTTTTTCCTGGACCATAATTCATGGGTCCCACTGCCATGTGGTTACATAGGCCTTGGGTAGATAACACCACCATTTTACATGATCACAATTAAAGTTGACATCCTTCGTAATCATTGACTCTAGACACACATTTGCATGCATGCACCTGAATAATATTCTCTGAAACGGATTTGCATTTACGCCTCTTTGTAGGCATATTATCAGGGCCTTGAACATTCTACACCAGGATTAATTTCACTGACAAATGTTGTCTGCTCGATAACAGCCCTGCAAGGGTAGAATCAATAATGACGGCCTGACTAGAGTTCCGGCACGCCAACACGGGTGTAGTTTATTATATAAATGACACCAATCATTGGTTTGTACAGAGAAGCAATTCGTTGTCACTGTTGAAGTCGTCCATTGCTACAAATCAAGCTGAGCTACATCCTATATACCTTCCTGAGAAGGATTATGGACTCTTTTGCACAAGAACAGGCTCCCAGATTAAACATACCCACAGGTAACTGGGAAGTTACATCACATTAAGGTATTCTGGCAGATTCACACCTCCTAAATCCACTAGGTTAGGAGGCGCTAGGTAGGAGCATAGATATGATTATACATGTATGTTTATAATCAATGTAACAGCAAAATGGTGTAATTGTTTATCTTCTTTCCCATTCTTGTAATGCTGATTACTCTGTTCTGTTTCCTTCTCGTAATCATTACAGCACACATATTTTGCACAACGATAATATTGCTTCAGTAACTGATTGACATGCAAATTCAAGTATTTCATGTATCTACCTTTGAGTATGTATGAGTTACTAATGAAAGGGACTGCTCTGTTTAAACGATTTCCTTTGGGAATCAGAGTTGTCATGTTCTGAGGTTGCACATACCATTCAGTACCTTATAAGGTTAGAGTTTCAGATGGTGCACTGTGAACTGGCCAGGACTAAGGTCAACATATCTTGATAGTGTGCATGGACTTAATCTTGCACAGTTTTGATGTTTATGTTGTCCAAACCCACAGTCTTGCTTATATAGTATGAACCTCACATCATGGTGCTACCAAAGTTCTACCTTCAGTACTTATTTAATGGGCATACTTAGTAGTTTTTCTTTTGTGTGACCAAAGACCATAGTCACCAATTTACCGGAGACATCCATGGTGCTAGGGAAAAGCCATCCACAGAAAAGTAGGTACCCCCTATTTCTGGCTGTAGGTTGTTCAAACTTGAGCCTTTAAAAGTATCACCCCACAAAAGGTACCCTCTGTGAATTCCCAAATATAAATGGCTAATCCAGCACAGGTGGCTTCTCAAAATGGGTTCACCCATGTGGGTGGGGATGTTACCTTCATGGTAGAGGCCCACAAAGCATATAAAACAGAGGTATTCTATTCATGGATTACATTTCTAGCAGCAACTACCAACACAGGACATTTTCACACATGCACTAAAGCACAAGTACCAAACAAGTATATGCAGTATGAGGAATTAGAAATCCCATTGACACATCAGGAACACATGATTTTGATTCATAGGCACCCTCACACAGTTTCGAAGCACAGTCTTACTGATATACTATGAACACCACAACGCTATCCCTGTTTTGTGCTCCTTTGACCTCTAACTAGGTTGTAGCTCCAGAAATGCCAATAAATGTACACATACATGCATACATGCATACATACAGTACTCCAATATTTGAGCTGGTAATACCACAGCTGGTAAATATGTTACTACCTTGTGCAATATATACCTGGTATGGAATTACCTCACAATTACAAGTTCCATACCTCGGATTCGGGGATAGCAAAATAATATCATCTGTTTTCTCCTCCCTAGTTGAAAAGCTCAGAATTCTGTAACGTTTTGTCACACAAAGTCTAGCAAATGTTATATTACCTAATTTGTGGAGGGAAAAAACGAAGTGTTTGTGAACCAGAAAAACATAAAGATGTAGGGAACCTGCCTATATCAAATAAGGGGGAGGAAGAATGAATAAAGTGGCTTATCCAAATGCCAATGAGGAGGATCGAGCTGGATACAAGATTCAGAAGGTAATATTTAGCTGGATGGGTCAGGCCCCAGTAAAATATGCTGGATTTGTCTCAGTGTAATTTCTCAACACTGGTACACATTGAGAAGCACCCACATTATCTCTGCCATTCAGAGCCAACCTGCAAGGGGGAAGGTGGGTTCCTTACTTTTACTAGACTTGAGTTTATCACATAGGCCTCACTTAAAATGCCATCATCCTTCCTTTTTCGGCCTCACCCTAGCTGGGAGCTATCTAGATCCCCTGTACCTACATGTGAATGCAATGTAGGGAAAGAAAGAACACAGTTTATCACTTCACGAGTGTTTAGGAGAAATTATTAATTGGAGGCAGGTTTTTGACTCCCTTTATGTAAAATGTTTCCATGCACTGTGTAAGAATGTCAGATGTATCTGTCTGAGTAATTATACTACTAATGATTTAAATAGAATGTATTCATTGTTTTTATTATCTTTTATAGTGATACTTTTCCCATTTTAGGGTGTCAGACCTTTACTTCACACACACATTCTACAGAGACAATGAATCAAACAAGTGTGAAAATCAATGTACGAGAATTGTATATGATAAATAATACAAGGTGTAGGAGTCATATATCATCCATACTGATAGTCATTATATGTTAATATTGCTTTGTCAGGAGAAACACGAGGTCAGAATTTATAAACATAATGCAGTGGTTGTGATTGTCTATACTAATAAGACTTTAATATCTTCCAACGGAACATTTCAGCAAAACCAGAATAACGAAAGCATGAGAAAAGAAATAAAGGTTCTAAACCAATTCTAAACCTAAGCTCACTATGCTATATTAGAGAAACTGTAATTAAATAACTGCAATTAACAAGGATCTCTGTGTAAAAATTAGTAATCCACTGAGCTACCTGCGTAAATTTCAAATGTGTGATCTTCATGTTACATGTTGTGCTTTGCAACAGGCAAAGTAACCTTCTATGTTGCTTTCTGGGGCAAAACTGTGACTAGATAAACCAGAGATCTGTCCGGCAAGTCTGCTAGCCACGAGAGTTGCATCAGCGTTATTGTACTGTTACTACAATTCCCTGAAAATTGCTAGGCACACAAACATATTTTTAAATGAAACCTGTTTGTGACCAATTGAGTAAGGCAGAACAGATTTAATATTACATTTGTCCTTGTTGCCAATTTTTTTGAAGCAAAGTTTTAAAAGGTAAACATATAAATCGACTGTGCTTTACATGGCTTCGATCCTCGTGACTACACCCCCTTTCTGCTGCAACACATTGAGTGTCAATTTATGGGAGGCCAATAAATACTGTAACATTACCACTTCTGCATGTAATTCTTATTCAGCTGCAAACTCCTGTTTGAGCCAAATCTGGATAAGTGGGATAGCTGTTCATTGAGCATGTGAATTTGTGATGTTTCAGGACTCTCTGATAACTGACAACAGAAGCTTCAAGTTTTAGGTAAATGCTTAGAAGAACAAGGAGTCCTTCCTCATTAGACCAAAAGGAACATGCATTCCTTGCGAATACTTTCACGTACTCACTGTGCAGCCAACCAAGACTAAAACATTTGCCCTTTATTAGGGTCTTAGTGACTGATTTAGACCTATGCAATTATTAAGCTCTTTTCATTGAATAATTGCTAAACCAAACAAGCTCGACATGACCTCAACACACCTAATCTAAATGTGAATTTCATCAGAGGCATTTGAATCATTTACATCCAATTTACCCATCTTTTTTTTCATATTCATTCAAATTAGCTGTCAAAGCAAAATGCAGGCTTCCATTCAGATGAGAATCTGTTCTTTATCTCACTGCCGTCCTTAAATAATCCCGCTGTGCTCCCTTCATGCGGCTCCCGTCATCTTCTGCTGGGGATTCACACATCACTGAAGAATTTTACATATCGTGCAGTGCCTTGTGATGAGCAATATATACATCCAGCGGGGTGAGGTGAGGACAAAATGACATCACAGGCTTTCTATTTCCTGCGCTTTCGCCTGTGCCTTTCAGCTTGTCACAGAGAGCTGCACTGGCACACAGAAGCAATGTGAATAATGGCCATGCTTTGATGTTTTTAATGAATTAACAAGAACAACAAAACCAACAACGATAATATTAATAATAATAATAAACACTTCATGTATTTTAACAAAAAATTATTCCAAACATGCAGATGTTCAACCTAAAAGAACAAATGTAAAAAAGAAATCATGACCAGCCTATATTTAAAAAAAATTAAAAGGCTTGTTGATTGCAATCAAAAAGATATCCTAAAGTCAGACGATCAAGTCAGAAATGCAGGCAGTAATAAATGATGGGCGCATGTGCCTTTACTTCTCCATGCTGGTGAACCCATATAAGTGTGGGACTCACCTAAAACTCTTGAAGGGTGTTCTATAGGCCCCCATCATGGTCCATTTAGTGGACCCTCTTTACCCTTCACTGTTAAGGACTGGACTCCCTAGTGCAAATACAGACATCAAGTATCCAGCCTAAGGTATGTTAGATATCTGTTATGGGTTCTCTCAACTTGCCTTTAAAGGTATGCTTGCTCACCCAAGGGAAAACACTCGATCCTTAACACCTATCTTCCCAAAAGAGGACCTGCTTGGGGGATTATATTGACTGTCCCGTGCCCAATATAAAGCCAATTCCTTCATTGTTAATAAGAGTGATGACCATCATTACATTAAAACAATGCGTATCCATGCTTGGATAGTATTAAATCAGGCAAAAGTGACCCAGGAGCTGTTGGACTTGGCCCTCTTGGCAGGGTCATCCCTGAACTTTTTACCTTCCTCCAATATTCTCTCTGACCTGTTTTTGTTGGTATAATGACTCTGGGCACTTTACCACTGCTGACCAGTGCTAAAGTGCATATGCTCCCCCTACTATAAAGTGTATACATTGATTGGTTTCCATGATTGGCTTATTTGTCTTAGTATTAGTCCCCAGTAAAGTGCACCAGGAGTGCCAGGGCTTCTAAGTACAAATACTGCTAGTGGGCCTGCAGCGCTGGTTGCGCCACCCACAGAAGCAGCCTTTTAAAATGTGTTTAAGGTCTGCCATTGCAGAACCTGCGTGCAGTCTGGTACTGTCATGCTAACTGCGCAAGTACACCTAATTGCCAGTCCCTAAATCTTCCCTTAACTTCATATTAGTCACCCCTATGGTAGGCCCTAGGGCAGGGTGCATTGTAAGCATAAGGTGGGACATGCCCTGATGTGTGGCATGTCCTAATAGTGACTTACAGCCATTTTCGTTTTTCACTTTTGTAAGGCTACCTACTCTCCATAGGCCAGAATGGGCTGCTGGAATTATTACACTATATAATCCCAACAGACTCAGGGAGCATGGTAGAAAGCCAAGTTTAGTATGCCTGAACTCAGAATAATAAAATACTTATTTTAGTAGAGTTTATTTTAATATCCTGTGTTTGCAAATGCTACTTTTAGAAAGTTAGCATTTGCTTGCCTAACCATTTCAGCCCGCCTCTGCCAGGATGTGTATCTGCTGTCTGGGTTGTGTGAGTGACAGGGCTGGGGATGACAGGTGGTGAATGGAGGGATTACACCAGAGTGGGTGGTGGGAGTGCCCCTTGACTCTGAATAGGACTGTGCTTTGCCACCACAATGCTGGCTCCACCTCCTGGGGAGCGACTGATGACTCTGCCCGACACCTAGTCCAGGAAGAGGGAAGAATGTCAACAAAGTGCTCCTGACTCTACTTGTCCTCTTAATACTGGCTCCACCTCCTGCGGAGCATCTGCTGTCCCTGCCCCACACACTGAAAGGAGAAGGCAGAGTCTGCACAACAAAGTGCTCCAGTGCTGTGGAGGACTATGCAAAGGCCCCCCTGGCCTGAAAAGACAAACGAAACTGACTATAAATGTAGGAGCCCTGCTCCTAAGAAATCAGATCCAGTTTTACCACAATAAACCTCTGCCCAACTAGAAGGACCAAAGAAGAAGCTGAGGGACTGACCTGCAGTGGCGCCTTGCTGAGGAAGGAGAGGAGAAGACCAAGAAGGACTTTGCTTTGCTGTGCTCTAAACTATCTCCAAGGGCTTGACTGAGCTTGCCCCCTGAATTGAACCCCAGGACCAGTGGGTTCCTTGTGCCTTTGCTTGTCTGCAAACTGAGCCGTGTGTTTCCTCCCGCTGGAGTTGAGACTGCGCCCCCTCGCCCCCTCCTAGGGCCGTGACATCCGGGAGCGTGCCTGCCTTTCTGCCCCTTGAGAGCCTCGCTCTGCCAGAGCCGCTCTCTGCCCCTCGGGTCAGGCCGCCTGCTCCTCTGTCACCCCGCTTGTTACTGGAGTGCCTGGAGGGCTTCCTCGCCCCTCCCGCCGGAATCCTGGTCAAACGAGCACACTCGCAAGCCTGGACGGCCGCCCGTGTGCTGCATCGCACCCGGCCGCCCCGCTGTGCCCTCTGACCTCTGGAAGAGGCCGCACCACAAAGGGACTCGCCCCCTGTACAACCCGTACTGGAGGCCCCATGCCACGCCCCGCCATCTGGAGACCACCCGCCGTACACAGACCCCAAGGTACGCCTGTATCCCGAAGCGCCCTGACAGCCTACGACTCGTCCCCCGGCCAAGGAGACTGATCAAAAAGCGGACGTCGCTCACTTCCAAGGTAAGAGACTTCCCGTACAGTGCTCGTCACGGACTCGGGGTCCGCAATGTTTTCTTTCCCCGTTGAGCACTGTACGCTGTAGTACGCTTCACATCCAGCGAGTACAACGAGGAGTACGCCTCTCACCAGAGTACGCCTCTCAAACATCCTGCACTGTTCGCTGTAGTACGCTTGAAATCCAGCGTGTACAATGAGGAGTACGCCCCTCACCAGGGCACGCCTCTCACCAGAGTACGCCTCTCGAACATCCTGCACTATGCGCCTCTTACGCGAGAGGCGTAGCCGTTGGAAGCCTCCTGTACGTCTTGTAGTACGAGTCGCACCAGAGCAGTATGACTCGTTCCCTGCAGGGGAGATCGACCGCACCGTACGGGGCGCACCGCGAGAAGCGTGAGGATCGGCAAGGCCGGTTTTCTCTGCCCGTATGACGCGCACGAAGCGCACAGCCCTCACGATCATTGCCCCAGCGCCTGGATAGAGTGCCCTAAGTGTGGTGACATTGTTTTTGAGACCCTAAGAACTGGATGGAAGCAACTTAACCCATTCTGATAAAACTACAAAGAACACTTGCCATTTTTTAAATACTGTGGCCCCCATTTGAAAAACGTTATACAAGGTCTTGTGATAATTTACCTGCGTGCATATATTTTTACATAAAGAAGACGTATTTTTGATACAACCTACAGCCTGGTGTCCATTTGTGGGGGAATCAGTGTATTTATTGTCTGTGATTACAAATGCTTAACTGACAGCGCTCCTGAGATTAGCCTTGAGTGCTTGCGCCACGCAACCTAGAGGGTGCGCAGGGGTTATTCTTGAGGGGTAATTACCTTGCCCTGACTTAGAGGAGAGGGTCCCTGCTTGTCACAAGTACCTACTTGTGCCTACCAGAGACCCCCAATTCTAACAGGAGCTTGTTACTTATAAAAAGTTAAAAGGCCTAACTTAGAGTCTGGAGGAGAATAAAAATGTTCAATTTTCTGGATGAAACTCCAGATATAAAATACTAATCAGTAGCTGTATTTCTTCAACAAAATTATTGATATGGTGAATTAAATTCATCAAACGAATTTGCCTAAAAGTGGAGAATTTTCAGTTACGCCTAAGCCCTACGTTAGGCTTTTAGTCATTTTGATTATCCCTCAATAAATACTTTGAAAATTCTGGCCTGCTGGTTGCAGAAGTGATTACTGGGAGGATTGGAAA
The DNA here is from genome assembly GCF_964263255.1 of Lissotriton vulgaris. NCBI lineage: Eukaryota > Metazoa > Chordata > Amphibia > Caudata > Salamandridae > Lissotriton > Lissotriton vulgaris. The sequence continues at coordinate 618,851,910 of NC_141698.1, forward strand.
AGGGATGCCATGGATGATAAGAAAGACATTTGGGTTTATTCCATGGTTTTGCCTTTAGCTGTTTTTTTTATTGTGAATGAGGGATTCCTAAATGCAACTCCATTGTCATTTTAGTGGTTGTCTTTCATACGTAATCAAAAGGAGGAAGTGAGGAAAATTATGAGGTGGGGGAGTTAACTCAGTTTTCCTGAGTCTGTAAAATCAATACCACTCAGGAGGGACGCTCCTAAATAGTTTTCTATCATGGATTTAGGGATACACTCCTGTGTTGTTTAACAGACTCACCCACATATTTCTCTGTGGCATGTTTCAACTCCTCACTCGGTGTAGTTGTCTATACCAGCTCAAATCCTCTTTTGGAGAGAGCACTTTCTTATGATTGAAGAGATTTCAATCTTGAGACCAGGAGCAAATTAGAAATGCTTGCAGGTGTCCCACAAATTGCTAAACTTTTTTGGAATTTGACACCTCTGACAGATTAAAAGCAATACAATGTGATGTGTCTGGGGTATTCATTACTCCCTCATACACAGGCCGACATGTTTCAGCATATTTTGGATGACATTAATGCCATTCAGCTTTCCTCAGGACCCTCCAGGTTCCTAATGTGTAAACCCTAAAGTCTTATATGAATTTACAGCCCAAATGCCTATACCTTCTTGCCATGCACACACTTAAGAAACATACTAAGTGATTACCAAACTTTGACTGCCACACTTATTTTCAGCCAGGAACTACCCAGTGCATTCATTTTGAAAAACAGATGACAGGGTTAGTAGGTTTATGTAACTCTGTTGCCTTCTTTCACCATGCATACAATGTGAAACATTGTACTCTGTGACACATGTACTAAGACCTCTATCCATGCTTTATATAACTTTATGTACTGACTTTATTATTGTCCAGTGGAATTCACATGAACCCATGGCAAAAACACACCCACACTCTTCATTTCAGTGTTCCTTTGATCAGGAAGTAGTATTTGCCTTTATATTCATACTACTATTTTTTCTTCAATATGAATAGTACACTAGAAAATTAGCCACTTTAGTATGTTCTACAATGCTTATAGAAGTTACAGTGGTGCCACAGTGGGTTCAAAGAAACTCTTTTTTGGTCTTTATGTAAATGTACTTGGGAGGGTACTGGTTATGCCACAAAGGACATTAGAGGTGAGCAGAACCTTGTGTCGAACTGTGTAAAACAGAGATGACCTTCCAATATTAGATTTTATCTCTCTATTCTCCATAATGTAAAGTATGCGTGAGATGGTCAATTGTCCTACTTACTGGATCAACAAGCATTAGCATAGCCAATAGGTCTCGCGTTTGGGACCTTATAAGTGTTTAGCCATTCATCAGTTGATGTTGTTGCACCAAGGATATTATGCTATGGGATGGATGCCAGGAAGAGAGTTGTAGTGAAGTGTTATCTGCCCCACTGAGAAACGTGACCCATTAGTGCCTCATATGGAATTAAACCATGCTGGAGTTCTTCCACTTAGTGAGAATCAGTTTGCAGGCAAGGGTCATCATTAGGTCTAAAAGAGACTCATCTGCTCTGTTTTTAATTTGAGGGTCGAGCTGACCTAGTAGTATACACAAGAATTTGCGGGTGGGATTAATATCTAAGGTGTTTTGGATAAGTTAAAAAATGTGTTCCCAATAATCCTGGAGTATGGGACAATAAAAGAGCGTGTGAGCTATGTCACCTAACACCAAAGTTCCAGCACGTGGAATCTTGTACAAGGTTTGTGAGGTTTTTCGTGGTTCCTTTAGCATTTGTGAATAAACATGTACTTGGTTTGAAATAACATCAGTGTTATTTTATTTGTAAAAGGGGATCTGTGAATATGGTTCCAATCAAATTTTATATTGCTTTTGCTCTGGGCTTTAGGTAGGAGTAGCCTATATACATTGGATACTATTTGCCTGGTTTTGTACAAGTTACTGATTAGAATAGGGAGTGAAGCGTTATTCTTTAGAGTTGGATGTTAAAAAATCTGGACTCTTAGCCTAGTTGAGGTTATCCAACCTGAAACGCAATTGTAAAGTGGAGAAGGGGAGTGGGTGATTGCCATCAAAGATGTATTTGATCAGGTTTATTCCTTTCTTTGACCAGTCGGGCCACAACATGTTAGTACCATCAAGGTTAATTTCGGGGTTGAGACATACAGATGACAAGTTAGAATTGTGGATTTTTATTTTCAAATGATAGTCCATTCTTTGAATAGCCTTTTTAGTGTTCTTCAGGATATATTTTGAGTGGGAAATGTGGAAATTGTTCATCATTAGGAATGCCCTAATGGTTTGTCATCTAGTAGTTATTTTAACAGTTTCCCCAAAACTGGTATGTAATCTGCCTTCTCAAGGACCCAGTTAGTACCTTGCTTGAACAAATATGCTGTTTGGTAGCTCCTAAAATTAGCGAAACCTAACCCACCATTATCTTTAGAGAGTCTACGTTTTTAATTGAAATTCTAGGTTTTTTATCTTGCCATAAAAATGTATTGATAGTGTTGTTGATTTTTTTAGTTAGGTATTTTAGAGTGACATGGGGAGAATACCCATTAGGTAATTAGCTAGGGGAGTAATAATCAATTTTGAGGGACTCTGCCCTACCCCACCATGAAAGAAACATGGGTGATCAGCCATCTTGCCGATTACTAATCTTCTTAAGTATGGAATCTTCGTTATACTTCAAAGTAGTGAAAAGGTCATTGGAAAATTCTATCCCAATATATTTAATGCAGCCTGGTTGCCAAGGAAGCCTGAATCACATAGAAGGCCTTTATTTTCAATAATTTTGAGAAGTTTAGCCTCAGACCTGTCCTAATTGAGCGCATAGACTGGCATATCATTGAATTCTTGAACAGATGTCATTAAGACGGCAATGGAGGTAGGGCATCCTCATGGCAATTAAGATATCATCTGCATATGCAGCTATTTTTAAAATGGTTTTACCGAACGCTAGCCCTGATATTACCCCATTTTCCCTCAGATGATGTAGAAAGGGCTCTAATGTAAAGAGAAAGAGAGGAGGTGAGAGGGGGCAGCCTTGTCTGGTTGCTTGTTTCAAGGCGAATGTATTAGAGAGAGCTCTAACTCTGGCAAGCGAGTTGTGGTAGAGTGCCATAGTCATTCATATCAGAGACTCACCCAGATTACACTTCTCAAGGACTGAATTTAAATAGCACCAATCAACTTTGTAAAGTGTTTTTTCCACATCAAGCATAATTGCTACAGTGGGGAATTTTGAAAGTTTTGCTTTTTCTAGGATGTGACAAAATATTAGTGTGCTGTCACTGGATAATTTGTTCTTCAGAAATTTTACCTGTGAGGGAGGTGAATGAGTTTAGATATGCATTTTTGGAGCCATATACTTTACAAACAAAATTAATTGATGATATTGGGCTATAGTTTTTTGGAAGCAGGGTGTATTTCCCCACTTTGGGGATCACAGTTATGGTAACCTTCATGGGGGAGCCTGTGACTTGTCCAGAGTTGGCAAAGTGGGTATAGAGTTTTACTAAAAGTGGACTAATTCGTGTGGAGAAAGATTTACAGAAGTGTGTAGTCAACCCATCCGGCCAGTTGATTTGCCTGTTTGAGTTTTTTGATAGTGCAGGCCATTTCTTCTTTTGTTATTGGCGCATTAATCATTTTCATTTCCTCATCTGTTAGTTTGGGCAAGTTAGCCTCATGTAGCAGTGCTCCACATTTCTTGTGAACTAAATAATGAAGCATTGTTTGTGTAAAGGTTTTGGTAAAAAAATCTTTAAAGACTTTTATAATGTTTATTGTGGACAAGACCTTTGGCGTCTTTAATGGTGTTTATGGAGTATCTTTGCAGTCTGTGTTTTAAATATGTAGCTAGAGTTTCGACCGCTTTGTTAGCTTCACATAGTCTATTGCTTTTTTGTTTATTGACCCAGATACCTGCTCTTATGATTATGATGTTGTTGTATTCATATTTTTTCTAAACAATCTTGATTAATACATGGTTATCTTTAGAGGAAATTTGGCTTTTTTCCAAATCTATAATTGGTTTCTCCTTGCCATTATTATTTAGTAGCAATATCAAGGGAAGGAAATGTCTCATGCGAGTGGACAATCCATAATGTGTTTCTTTTCGGGTTGATAAGTCCTGGTGTGTACCAGGATTTTCATGATGTTCCTAGCTCTCTTGTGTAGTCTTTCAAACTTTAGTGTCCCTGTTCTTAGGATCTAGCAGTGTTTGTTTATGGTTGTATTTATTTGGTTCGTAAGGACAGAATAGTTTGTGACACAAACCAAGTGATGATTCTGATAATTTCTCTCTGCGTTTTCAATAGGAGCTTCCCTGTTGTTGATTTTTGCCCTTTTTAGAGAGTTCCGTAGGGTCACTCCAGGTTAACCATGTTGTTTAAGTTTACTACCCAACATTTTAGCTTTTTTAGTGAAGTCTTTGCATTGGGAAAATAAACACTTTTAAGATTAAACAGCTTCCATCCATGCATGGATTGAAGATGTTAAATCTTAAAAGTTTTTATTTTCCCAAAGAGAAGACTTCACTAAACAAGCTGAAATGTTGGGTAGGAAACTTAAATGCTCAATAAAATATAAACAAATGGACTTTCCTTGGGTCTGCACATGAATGGTTGCATAACCCATTATGGCAATAAGTGTGCATTTTTAAATGAAGAATGAAGGACACACCACTGAAGTGTTTTGGTCATGCCCGCCTCGCTAATGTTTTCAAAAGAACATGTAAAGCACACTATTTCGAGAGCCATTTTAGCTGCATCACTTTTTCGAAAGCGCCACGTGCACGTTTGTACACTTATTAATAGTATAAATAAACATGCCTGAATCTGCAAAGGAAACATGTACCAAGTTAAGCTGATCAATTGCTACTTTTTCTTAAGATGGCTTCAACTTCTTAACTTCTTATTGGTCATAGCCTCCAACCTTACCTACAACTGCATCTCTGGGAACAGGGATTACTGCATATCAGATTTCTTCATGTCTAATACTTGGCATGACTGCCTTCACTTTAGTATGCTCAACTTCACTTTGAGGGTAGAGGGTGACTTAAGTATCCTATTTCGGCCTTCTCCTCACTCCTGGGTCACACATCATAGCTCAACATTCATTTGTTATGTTGAGCATCGATAACAGTTGATAAAAGCAGCCCTTGCTTGATTCTATGACTTATTTTTTAGTGCAAGTTCTCTTTTACACACATTCTAGATTATATAGTTATCAAGTCATGTATTTGAGGAAAAAAATGATCACCTATGTACCTGGCGCTTGCTTAGCTCCATAAATGCATTTCCACGAGACTCAATCCGGCACGCTCCGATGGTAGGACCTCAATGGGTGGGGGGGGTCATGGAAAAGAGGCAGGGTACACTTTGGGGGCTATGGGGGGAGGGGGTGGAAAGAGGTGTGAAGGGGATCAATATTTAAAAAAAAATTACATGCTGCCCTCGATTGCATTGCGCTCTACTTCTCTCTTTTTACGTCTGAATGCCCAGGCTCCCAGACTGCCCTGCGGCCAATCCTGAAGCTGCTTCGCATGAGAGCAGCTTCAGGATTGACCTGAGCGCCCTTAGTTTGCACTCCAGGACAGACTGGGAGTCTGTGCCTGTTCTATTCAACCCTTACAAAGTGAAGATTACCAACTACACACTTCTCTAAATCCTCAGGTTTTAAGGAAAACAAACCAGTATTACTCCTTAGTTTGTTGGGTATACTTCATTCGTAGCCTTTTATTCTATTGTTTCCACCTTTTTCAGTATTTCATGTATGAAAAAAACACTAGACATTTTGACAATTTACACATAAATACAATACATTTCTACAACACATATAAATACACAATATGCAAAATGTTTGACGTTATATACATAACAGTTCGTGTTTGTACACACACTGTACAAACACGAACTGTTGTGTATATAAAACTTGAGGATTTAGAGAAGTGTGTAGTTGGTAATCTTCACTTCGTAATAGTTACCTATGGTCCAACCGACTACATGTTCCAGGACCTGACTCCTTATTTTTTCAAATTTTTGTTCTCTTCAACCCAGCAGCATTGCTGGGTTGAAGAGAACTTTCACTGCTCATGATAGTTTGGCCAGCCTGAAACTGCCAGCCAAACTGCCATGTGCAGTGAAGGGAGTTAACATACCACTCCCCTCAGTGCCTGTTGTCCTTATGACCCCGCCCCTAAGACACAGGAAAGGAAAATAAAATGATATTAAAAAGGGTTTTAAGCCTGTTTTATTATTGTTTTATTTTTCATGATTCGGAGAGTGTAGGCAGGGAGGTGATGCTCCTCTGCCATAGAAGAGGAGCCACTCCAAGGGCCTACTTGGTAGCAGACCAATTTTGTAATGTGCTCCCATCAACAATACAAAAAGCATGATTTTCTACATTTTAAGAAGGTCTTAAAGGCCTGGCAGAAGGGGCAGTAACTGTGCTTCCTGCTTGCCATCCTCTCCCTCAGTTCTTTCAGTGCCAGAACACCTGTATACACATTTTAGATCTTTAGAAAGCTTATAACATAACATAACATAACATACATTACATAACATAACATACATAACATAACATAACATAACATAACATAACATAACATAACATAACATAACATAGCATAATGTGGCAAAACATAACTTAACGTAACATAACATGTCCAGCCAGAGGCCCCAAACCTGAAGCTGCAGTAAATCAAAATCACATGTTCTATATCATTATTGGTGGAACATCAGCGTAATTCATAGGAAGACCTACTTGCCTAACTGGATGAATACTTAGCTTGATTTCTTCTTTTCCTGTGCCCCAGGTGCACCTTTCTCAGCTAGAAACCTGGCATATATATGCACACATGAGCAGCACTGGAATGAGAATAGTGATAAAAATTAACATCACAAGCACCATTGCAAGACCCAAGAAATAGTAGGATCATAAAGTTCAAAACTAACTAAACCCATTGAACCTCAAACAAAACACCTACAGCCAAGCGTTCAAATCGCAATTGTGTAAAGTAGACACCTACTAATTAGTAAATCTCACAAAACTGAAAAACACCTTCAGTTTGAACATTTGGATATATCTTGGTACCCTTCCTTCTTGGAATCATCGGTTTAACACTTACAAACACTATTCCAAAATTATGAAACTAGAAAATCTGGCGTCCCTATTAAAATCACATTAAATGAATAACAAGAGTCACAAAAGAATTACAAATATTAAAATCAATACCTCTTTGTTCATTGGTCTATTTAGTTTTTCAGTTCTGCAGTAATAGGGGTGAAAGAGGAAGGTCCCAGATGGACCCCATACAGTTGGTAATTCCCTACCTTTTTTATTGTTCGAAACCATTAGCCTTTAAAAAGAAGTTTTCATAATTATGTCACCAATATCAGAAATCAGGTGTTTCGGAGGTGAGGGCGTGGCTTGGTGCCCCGAAGACATGGCGGTCTTCTCGTAGGCACTGGACGCGAGGGGGACTCGGCACGCACAAAGACTGGTATGTAAGGAGCCCCTGACCCGCTTGCACTCATTTTCGGGTATTTATTCCCTGAGGAATTATAATATTTACTGATTTAAGCCAGAGGCAGGTTTGCGATATCGCGGCCGCCATTTTGTTTTTGAACTGCATAACGACAACGCTCACACGTCATCATTGAAGTTGATAATGCCCTAATTTCTCCAAAAATCTTCTTCACTTCAACTTGGAGCTTAACCCATGTGATTACCTGCATCCATTCATGGATTCCAGCTGCAACTTTGCTCTCTTATGCAACCTGCTATTTTTACCTTGAGGTGATTACAGGCGCCATTTTAAGTGTCACCTAGATTTTTCTTAATGAATGGCAAAGGCGATATTGGCACCCAGACTCTAAGAATATTTTGTATTTCTCAGACAGTACCTCAACGAAATGATTTGCCTTTTTGGTATTTCCAAAAAACACAGTTGATGGACATCTGTCCATCAACTGTGTTTTTTGCAATTTTCACCCCGAGTGTGCTGGGTATACTCAGACGTGAGTCCCAGGCTCTCCACACCACTGGAGTCAAGCTATACAGGCTGATGAAGGCTGATAGCCAGAATCCGGTCCTTGGATGCTTGATTCCGGGCTGGGAAAGACATGGCTTGGTAGTTCGGACTGGACTGTTCCCATGAGGCACAGGGTCAGAGCTGATTTGCATATAGCCAGTGTCTAACCCAGGGTGGTGTGGAGTGCAAAAAAACGATGGATTTAGGCCCAGATCCTTGTACTGGGGTGAATGTATGACATTGTTCTACATTCTGTCCATCAACTGTGTTTTTTGCAATTTTCATCCCGAGTGTGCTGGGTATACTTAGACGTGAGTCCCAGGCTCTCCACACCACTGGAGTCAAGCTATCCAGGCTGATGAAGGCTGATAGCCAGAAACCGGTCCTTGGATGCTTGATTCTGGTCTGGGAAAGACATGCCTTGGTAGTTCGGACTGGACTGTTCCCATGAGGCACAGGGTCAGAGCTGATTTGCATATAGCCAGTGTCTAACCCAGGGTGGTGTGGAGTGCAAAAAAACAATGGATTTAGGCCCAGATCCTTGTACTGGGGTGAATGTATAACATTGTTCTACATTCTGTCCATCAACTGTGTTTTTTGCAATTTTTGGTATTTCCAGCTAGGCGTGGGCGGAAAATCCGTTCCGCTCGCGGATTTTGCGGATTTTCGGGAAATCCGCAATCCGCGAGATTTGCGAATTTCCCGCAAAATCCGCAAATCCGCGAGCAGCGGATTTTGCTCGCACTGCTCGCACTGTTCGCGTGAGTTCGCGCCCCGCGAATAAGTGCAAAATTGCAGAAATACGATTTTAGCAAAACTGAAAGTAACTACTTACTAGGTTCAAAAGTTCAGGCTCATCATTAGTAGCCATTTCCTGGAGTGCTTCCTGAGGGGCCCCTCCAGAGTTCAGTTGCCAGTTGAAACTAGTATGTGACCCTGCTCTGAACCTCAGAATAGTTACACATATGCCACAAAGGTCCTGAATTACAGCTAAGGGAGACAAGCAGGAGCCAGGCTGGAAGTTAAAATCCATTAATCAGCCCCTAATTCATTATTGTCAGTTGGGGCAGGGCAGGTGTTGTAACTAATTTTGCAACAATGAAAGCACTTAGCAAGTGCAAAAGATCACTAATCAGGGCGCACTAAGGAAGCAGGTGCCAGCTAAAAAAATATTCTGTGACACATGAATCAGCCCCAAATTAATTCAGGTCACTTGAGGCAGGGAAGGTGTGCTTTGCTTTGCCGAAAATAATGTACACTGGACAACCAGAGGGTGTGGTGATGAAACAGAGGGTGGCATGGGTGGGCCAGAGGGTGGCATGAGTAGTCAGAGAGTGGCAGTGGTGACAGAGAGTGGCAGTGATGAAGAAGAGTGTCCCAAACAGGCTGGACACGTAGAAACAACAAGTTCGCGAAACTTGCGACCCGACAGGTAAGTTCGCAATTTGCGAAAGTGTACAAAACCCTCGCGAACTGGCAGAAACACGGGCGAACACAAAAAAAAAAAATCCGCAAATTCGCGGGAATTCGCGGATTTTGCGGATTGCGAATCCGCAAATCCGCAAAATTCGCGAACGCGAGATCCGCAAAATTCGCTCATGCTTATTTCCAGCATGGTTATTGTCATTGGGTTGCTACCACACTCACAATTGTACACAACAACGACGACTGTAGTGATTGATGATAGAGGAGGACGCCAGGCTTTTCCTAACTTTAAATTAGCCGCAACTTTCTCTCATCACTTGTCATATTTCCCGTGCTCCTTCATTGTACTGCTTTAATGGTTACGAGACTTTTAGCAGATTGTTTCTATAATGATGGGTAGAACGAAGGGGTCTTCTCTTACCACACCCAAGCCAAAACGCATTTTTATTAAAAACTCAATGCTGTTCTCAGAGCTCTCAAGGTTGGAAAAATCTGGGTCTTTGGAGTCTGAGGACGACAGCAGCATAATGGATCAAACAGGGAAACCAAACGTAAAACGTCTAAAACAAGATCCTCCTTTCCCAACCAAAGTAGACTCCTCAGTATCCATGGATTTATTGTTGCAGGAAATAGGAGCTCTGAGACCCTTTATGGAGGAAACTAACTCTAAATTGCAAGCACTATCTGACAGTTGGTTGCAACTTGATACTAGAATCTCAGTTATGTAGAATAAAGTCTTAGCTCTGGGCGAAACTTCCAAAACTGTTTCTTTCATGCAGTCGCAAGTTTCAACACTTCAAAAACACGTTGAGGATTTAGAAAATCGCAACAGGAGAAATAACTTACTTATTTATGGCTTGAATGAAGGGGTTGAAGGCTCAGACCCCATCTCCTTTTTAAAATCCTTCATTTCCAAAGGCTTACACATGCCAGAGGACACTATTTTGAACATCAAACGAGTTCATAGACTGGACAGAGTTTCTAGCAGCTCCTCTCCTTCGCAAAGAACCAGAGGTGTTATTCTCTACTTCTTAAAATTCATGGATCTGTTAAAAGTTTTAGCAGCGGCTTAGGTTACTCAGCGTATTTCATGGTCTGGATCTACATTATTCTTTGCGCAGGATTACTCAAGAGCTACAGCAGCTAGGCGTAAGGCTTTCCTCGACATGAGACCAAATGTTCGCGCTATGGGAGCAAGATATGGTCTTTTTCACCCCTGCTTATTTAAAGTCACATTCAATAACAGAACGTCCTCTTATGAAGACCCTGTCCGACTGCATAGTTTCATCAATTCAAATAAGTTGAGTCAAATGGATTCTCCAAGGCCTTCTTCCTCGCATGGCTCATGACTTTTTTGTTCTCATATCTTTGATTTTACTCTACTTTGTTTGCAGGTTCTTCAATGATTGAATGACAACTATATTTCTATGGGTCAATATAACCTTTTGTTCTAAAGAAGCTTTGCTGTTTTTTCTGTTTTGGTGTCCGTGTTTTATTCATATATTGACGTGATGTGCCTTACCAAGTTCATTTATTCTCTTCTTTTTCCTTCCACTCATCATTCGCTTAAACAGTGTTGTTCAAGACGTGACTTGTCCCTTCCTCTGTTGTTCCGGTCTTTGCCCGAAGTTCCACTTGTTCCATGTGGTACCACCTACCCTCTCTTTCATGTTCCCTCAAGGTAAGTATGTCTCTTGTTTTGTCTTATGTCTTGGCTTTGTCTTACAGTTCTTCCTTTATTGCTATCACCGTGACCTCTGTTTTCTTACTCATTTTCATTTTCCTCCTTCACGGGTCTCCTCTCCGCTTTGTTCTTTGTTCTGTATATTGCTTCACATTCCTATACTCCTTATCTTATTTAGTTCTTCTTTTGAGATTGTTTTCTCATGTTATTTGTGTTTTTGTTTAGACTTTGTTTATGCTTCCATTGCCATTGCTTTGGTACTCATTTTATTCTTTGTTCGATATCTTGATTTTTGTATTCGTATTTTTCCTCAGGATGGTATTACCAATTTTTTCATTACCCTCTGTATGTTCATACTCAGAGGTATGTCTGTTGTTACAACCATAACCACTCTTAATGCTTTTCTTGCTCTATGTAGTACACCAAGCTTTTCAAATCTATCCTTTCACCATTTACTCTTTTCTTGCATTTTTCTTTATTTGATAACTCTTCTTTCCTACCCTTACACTTATTTTTCTATTGTCTTTTATTCTCTACGTTTTAAACTCATGTTACTTTTTTCTCTTTTTAACATTTCTCTTAATACTAACTGTTATCCTTGCAACAAATTGGATTTTGGTGTTCTAAACTTAGACTTCTACGAACTTGCTTATTTCAATCTCTCCTATTTCTGCTCACCTACTTTCTCTGTTTTTTACTGACCTAGAGTTCTCTTACTTTTTCTCTTTTTTTCCATCCTTTTCATAACCAAACAACTCTCTCTGTATTGGATTGGAGCTTTATATTGCAAGTTTAGATCTTTTTTATGTTGTATTTTTTATTTCAATGAATTGGACTGTTACATTTCAATGTCTGTATCATATCACTTTTATATCTCATATCACTTAGGTTAGTCTCTTGGAACATTAGGGGTCTAAACTCTACTATCAAGAGACAAAGAGTTTTATTACACTTGGCTAAATTGAATGCTGACATTGCTTTTTACAGGAAACCCACCTAACAGGTATTGCATTCCTAAAATTAAAAAGGGCTGGGTAGGAGAGGCTTATTTCCCTCCAGGTGATGGCAAACGAAATGGAGTGGTGATACTATGTCGTAAATCTTTACCAATCACATTTATATCACAAGAATTAGATGTGAGGGGAGATGGCTCATTGTTAAATTATCACTTAAAGGCGTTATACTCTCTCTCCTCAATGTTTACGCACCTACAGGAGGTGATGTTTCCTTTTCGTCTGCTTTGGCAAAACATATTTCTCATTGTATTGAAGATAATTTTACTTAGCTGGAGATTGTAACCAGGTGTTTGATCCCTTATTAGATAGAAATTCCAAAGTGTCCTTTGTCCCCAACAAATCACACAAGTATTTTATTCACACTATACAACAGCATAAATTGCTTGACGCTTGACGTCTATGTAACCCAACTACTAGAGAATATTCCTTTTATTCCTCTACCCATCATACCCAATCAAGAATTGATTATATTTTTGTATCTCATAACATTTCAAAGTCCCTTATTCACGCAGAAATAGGCCCTATTCGTCTGTCAGATCATGCACCAGTTTCCATTGATTTTGATATTCTCCCGAAGAATATTGCTCTTAAAAGATGGTGTTTCAATAATGCACTCCTCTTAGACCCCAAATTCACAGAGGCTTTTGCTTCATTCTCAATGGAATATTTTGAAAGGAATTAATCAGACTCCCTTTCTCCTGCAATCATTTGGGATGCCTTTAAAGCTTCAGCTTCAGAAACTCAACCCACAGATCATCTACTTTCACAATTCTTTTCTAACATACAAAAACCGTCACAAACTCCTTTAGATCTCTCCCTTTAGAGTTGACCCTTTCCCAGCAGGAACTCTTAAAATCCCTTCAGATTCTCAAAAAAGACAAAGCTCCTGGTCCGGATGGCTTTAACGTTGAATTTTATGCTCACTTTTCAACACTTCTAATACCCAAACTACATTCACTTATAACTTTCTTCTGTGCCTCAAAAAACTCTTCTGGATCATTCTCTGAAGCACACATCTGTCTTATGCCTAAAGAAGCTAAAGACTCCAAATACTGCCAAAATAATAGGCCAATCTCGCAAGTCAATATAGATTATAAAAACATTTTCCAAAGCCCTAGCCATACGTCTTGACTCTTACCTCCCCAAGTTATTAGGTAAGGAACAATCTGGGTTTGTCAAGGGGTGAGTCATTACAGACAACACACAGCTCTTTTTTGATGTCCTATCCAAATCTTCTCATTTTAATCATCCTCTGGCTGCAATTGCATTAGATGCTGAGAAGGCCTTTGATAGGGTTGAGTGGAAATATTTATTTTATACCCTTAAATTGTATGGATTCGGCCCCAACTTCATAAATTCACTGTCCCTTCTCTACTCCAACCCCTGTGCAGAAATTTGTGCTAATGACCTGGTCTCCTCATTATTTGACTTAAGCAGAGGGGTAAGCCAGGTTTGCCCTCTTTCTCTTTTTCTTTTTAACCTTGCTTTAGAACCATTCTTATCCAAATTGAGTCAAAATCCAAATATACATGGTTTCCAAACATCTGATGTCCAAGTAAAACTTGCAGCTTATGCTGTCGATATTCTCCTATTTTTGTCTAAACCAGAAGAAACAACACCAGCTTTTCTAGAAGTAGTGAAATCTTACTCTCTTATTTCCGGATATAAATTAAATAATGATAAATGTGAAATATTACCATTAACGAAACACACTTTTAATTCACAATTTCAAGCTTCTCAATTTAAATGGAGTCCAACTCCAAATGTCCAAAATGGAGGACAATTTGCTGACCGTGCTGGTTGCTGCTGTGGGCGTTCCTAGCCCTTTTTCTTCCACAACTCGCGGTACCCACTTCGCAGGTCCCGCAGCGTTTCTTCTGCCGTCAGGAAGCTTTGGACAGTGCTTGTAGGGGAAGCGTGTGCTGCGCAGGGCTGCGAGCATGTGGGACCGGACTTCGAGTACCAGAAGCCTCGGTAACCCGCGCCTCTCGTCACCTGGCCGCTCTCCCTGATCGCCACGCCCGCCTTCACATTTAAAAGGACTTGGATGCAGAAACACATTGGGACAATTTGCTGACCGTGCTGGTTGCTGCTGTGGGCGTTCCTAGCCCTTCTTCTTCCACAACTCACGGTACCCGCTTCGCGGGTCCTGCAGCGTTTCTTCTGCCATCAGGAAGCTTTGGACAGTGCTTGTAGGGGAAGCGTGTGCTGCGCAGGGCTGCGAGCGTGTGGGACCGGACTTCGAGTACCAGAAGCCTCGGTAACCCGCGCCTCCCGTCACCTGGCCGCTCTTACTGATCGCCACGCCCCGCCTTTACTCTACTGGTCAACGTATTTAAGAGAAGAGCTCTCCCCGCAGCGCGGGAGCACGCGGGAGCGTCCCGGGAGAAACCCGGGACAAGGGCGGGACCGTCTGTGGCCGTCCGGGGCCAGGAGAGGCTGGGCTGGGCCCCCCCTCTGATAAGCTCTGTTTTTAGTACTTTTATTACTATTAGACTTGTACTCCCATCTACCCTTGAGTTCCTCTGATAGTAATTCATGAAATAGCGTGTTTTTTATTGTTTATAGGCTGACTTAACTTGCCCACCTCCTGTTTAGCACCCCCTTTTTTCCTTAGGCATTATTTGTTGCTGTATTATTATTTAAGAATGTCTAGCCCTACTCCCAACTCTCTTCCTAATTGTGTGAGTGTATCCATTCTCGGCCCCCTTGATAAATATTTTGCTAGAGCCAGCCACTAAAGATATTGATAGAGAGTTAGCTCTAGCCGAAAGGAGGGCCGAGCGTCGCCTCTCAATTGAGCTCCTTAAGAGACAGGCTCCTCCTAATCACGAGAAGGTTGCTATAAGCACTTCGGTACATGATAGCACGTATGCTGAGGCTGATGCGGAATTGTTTAACACAGATAACATTCCCTTAATTTTTCAAGAAAGCCCACCATTATTGGAAGATTTGGATGTAGCTGTGGAAGGTCAAAGTAACTTGTCCACGGTTGCATCCAATAATCTTATAGATCTTAATACCCCTTCACCTTTGGATGTTGTTCCCCATTCTATTAGTAACATCTTACCTCCACCCCTGAAGATCCAAACTGAGGTAGTCACGCTGCTTGGTCCTCAATCTACTATTAAACCAAGTAGAGCACGTGACAATCAAATAAGTCAAGAGAGCAGAGGAGCGGTATGCTCTCCAGTTAGGAAAAGAAGGAGGAAGGGAGGGAAAAATAAAAGTGGGTCTGGCAACCCGTGGAAGCCGCCACAGGTAGCTGTCCCCAAAGAAATTCCACCAGATGTAGTGGAGAAAGAATTAATAGTGGGGAAAGAAGTAATAGCAGGGAAACTTGTTATGGATCATAAATCTACTCTTAATGATGGGCTTCTTGAGGCTGTTGAAAGTCTTCTAAAGGCTCTTATTCTCCCTCACGTTGAAAGGCTTAAAAGGCTGGATAAAAAACTGGATCGCCTCTTACCAGAGTTTACTCCACCAGAGAACCCAAATCCAATTACTCCAGCTATTCCAATTGAAAACAAAACTATAACTAAACAATCTGAAAACAATCAATGTAGGCAACATACTCCCACTGTGAAACCGAATAACGTGCCTGCTAATAGGAATCTCATTACACTAGCAGGCACATCAGTTACTACAGTTATGAAAGCCACAAGTAAAGAAAAGACACGTCCAGTGGTTCCGAAGCCCATTCACACCAATAGATTACCCTCCACCCAAATAAATTCTTCTAATAGAGGTAAATCCAATTATAAAAACACAGTGGATTTGCCCCCGGACTCATCTAATTTTGTTATTATTTTAACAGGCTTTCCTGTTGATCCAGAGGGAATTGTGGAATCAAATATTAGTTTAAAAAATAAAGTCATTCACTGGTTACGTTTGAATAGACCATTACCTTTACACTTGAATGGAGACATTGTCTCAGTTAGAAGGTGTTATTGGGTGGGCATACGCCCTAAAGACATAGAGGGTGATTTGATCATTGTTATCTTCCGGGATCATAGGGTGGTCACTTATATTAGTGACTGGTTTCTGGGTAGTAGTAATGGACGAGTGTCAACCCGAAATCTGACATACTTTTACCCGGAAAACATGATGTTCTCCTCGATTAAACCTTTGATGAGACATGGTTTGGATTTCCCTTATCATCGGAAACAATTTATGAACCAGCCTATCCCCACCCATTTTAACAGAAATGTTAATTCTTTCCCTCCGCTAAATCACCCTAATATGTATTCTAGTTCAAATAACTATCCTCCCTACAAATCCAAAGGATTTTTGGAATATTCCTTTATCAAATATGTTCCATCCGCTAACTCCTATGGATTTAAATGACTGACTGAATCTAACTCCCCAACAAAAAATACCTGCCCGGGACAAAATGTTTACATTTTCTTCTTTGGTTGAGGATGTTATGCCTGCGCCGGTGTCCCACCATGATTCTACCCCGTGGGATGATATGAAGACAATAACTAATAATAACACAAATGATGTAGAGGACCCTTGGGCTAGTGATATACTCCAAAACCGCTGTGAACAACATAATGATTTTGTAGTTCATGGTAGAGATGGAGATGATGTTATTCAAGGGAATACGGGATCTATGTATAAATCAAATCTTAATCCTGACTTAGATCAGCGGTGTGGAGACAACCCTTGTACATTTAGAGATAGAAATACTCTCGATGTTGATGTGGTAATAAATGGTATAGAAAATAGGGTAGATGGGTGTGACTTAACTCATCCTATAGAGAAATCACTACAGGGAAAAGAAGGTAATTGGGTGGAGGCTAGCTGTTTTTGTTTACTTTATTGGAATATAGCCCGCCTTGGGCGAAGACTAGAGGATCCTGTCTGGCTAGACTATATTGAATCTTTTGATATTGCCTGCCTCCAGGAGACATGGAGCACTGTGGATCAGAGCTTGGATGGTTTTCAAATGTTTAATGTTTGTGCAATACCATCGCAAGCAGGGAGAGCTAAGGGTGGGCTTATGACAGCTATCTCTGTAAGGCATAACTTAAGACATGTGAACCGAGTGGTGGAATCACCTTGGTACCAATTACTTATGATCAAGGACCTATTTCCGGTAACTCTTCTTTTTATAAATTGGTATTATAATATATTTGATCCCCATGTAACCGCAGTTATTGATAACTTACAGGAAGAGATTGTTAAGGTGAAAAACAGGGTCTTCCCTCTTTTTATTATATGGTTAGGTGATTTTAATTGTGAGCTATGTAAATTCAACGGATCTAGGGTGTGTGGTCTGATGGATTTAACTGACCAACCTATGGCTCATTTTACCCATTCCAAACAAGGGGAGGCTCTAAATAGTATTGTCATGAATAATGATTTATGTATCCTGGATATGTCTAGCTTTTCTGGTGCATTGAATATATAGTTCAATAGTATAATTGATTTTGCCATGGTATCTAAGGGTTTCTCTCATTTTTTGAAAGATTTTAAAATTGAGGCGAACCCAGCTAGTGACCATAACCCCCTAACTTTGAGCTTTAACCTGGCTCTTGAGAAGAACCAGTTTGTGGAACAACCTATAGTATATAGCCAAAATCAGGGTGTCACTTTAAGGTGGGATAAAGTGCATGTGAGGCAACTGGGAGCGGATATCTTTAAGGAAAATAAGGATAACATCGAAATTTGTCTGACACCTATATCTGATCCAGACCACATAATTAAGAATTTTGAATTGCTACTGGGAAACGTCACTTCACACCTTGTAAAGACAGGGGGGAGGAAACAATATCGAGGGCCTAAATGTTTGATGCGGAATGTTCTTCCACTCAAACACATTTAACAAAGGCATTACGCCGAGACCCACTTGATAGAAAATTGGTTAGTTCAGCTAGGAAAAGATATAGTGAGGCAGTCAGTAAGAGGAAAAATGATTTACGGACCAAAGCATGGGAAGACTTGGAAAAAGCGGTTGATCTAAGGGATAATAGGCTTTTTTGGCGGGCGCTGCTGAGGAAGCTGCTACCAGGGAGGCTAACGCCCTGTGGAGGACCTGCCACACAATCCTGTTGCCGTGAGGGGAACGGCTGTAGACTCACTAGCGCCAGCATCCCGACCGCCGCGAGGGCAAGGGACTACATCCCCCAGGTGCCCCGGCGGTCGGGTGACGTCAGAGGAGCGCCCGGAGGCGCGGGCAAAAGGCAGGAGAGCCGAGCGCTGTTGGCGAGCGCTGCTGGGGAAGCTGCTACCAGGGAGGCTAACGCCCTGGGGAGGACCTGCCACACAATCCTGTTGCCGTGAGGGGAACGGCTGTAGACTCACTAGCGCCAGCATCCCGACCGCCGCGAGGGCAAGGGACTACATCCCCCAGGTGCCCCGGCGGTCGGGTGACGTCAGCGGAGCGCCCGGAGGCGCGTGCAAAAGGCAGGAGAACCTCTCGCACCGCGAGTCGCGCGCGGGAGCGGCCGGGCTAAGGCCGGGACAAGGGCGGGACCATCTAAGGCCATCATAGGCCAGAGGAGGCCGGGACGGGCCACCCCCCTGGCCGTGCAATTAAAAGAGGTAAGACATCTTGTGCTAAGTCATTCCCAGTCCCCGTAGGTGCCTGCTGCTACTTACGACATGTCTTCTAAGGGGGCCCCGAAAATTCCTACTGTGACAAGGGACCTGGCCAAGGGGACGATGGTTCACTACTTAATCAAGACAACACCGTCTACTGTCCAATAACCTGTAAGAATAGAACGAGAACGATTGTCTACCGACTGTTCCTATAGTGATTTCACTCCCCCACAGTCAGCCATCGCATCACCAAATCTATCATTTCTGGAGGAACTTAATAGTTTATGCAAATCCAAGTATGCGGCTGTTAAGTCGACATCAGAGCACATTAATGCATCCTTTTGTCCTACAGTCATCACAAGCCCCCAGTCCAGTACATCATCCCCACCCTATGGAAACCTCCTGGGTACTTCCCTCTGCCCACCTGAAACAGGTAACACGAACCCTATAATGTCTCTCCAGGACCTTTCTGGTAAAAGAAAACGACCAGTGGACAAACATACAGGCACCCAAGCAAAGGAGAAAAAATTGCTTGCATCCCCAACTTCACCAACCCTGTTGGCCCAGATACAAACTATGATTAACGCTGCGATACACCCTTTAATAGAAAGAATGAACTATCTTGGGGATAGGATCGCGGCAATAGAGGAAATGACCAAGACAAACTCGCTACTCCTAAAAAGCTTGGCAGACCCCAATCAATTACAGCCCTTATGCGACACTGTAATGCCTTTAACAACTCCACAAAGTAATAATCATCAACTCCGACGGGCGGCACCAGGTATGCTAACTCAATCCATCGGGAAAGTTCCCGCTAAAATAAAAACAACACACAGTTGTTCCCTTAAAACGGGGCTGAACAAAGTAACCACACCACCTAAAGGGCCACTTCCCAAGATAAGGAATATGCAACGAAAAACAAATCACATCCATTTACCACCGGAGGCTGCCCCGTTCGTGGGTGTCCTTTCTGGGGTGCCTGAACTCACAAAGGGAAAAACTGAAAGTGAACAGGAGCTAAGAAATAAGGCACTATTTTGGTTAACAAAGAATAGACCCCTACCCCCTGATATCGACGGTAGAATACAATGTGTTAGAAGGGTCCGCTTCGAAAAGAGAGATCTGGTGATCTGGTGCTGATAAAGTTTATAAACAGCAACGTCCTCCCATACCTCCAGTCTTGGAAACCTCAGATAGGAGATGGACCTATACACACCTGGGGACTATCTGATTTTTATCCCAGAGAATCACTTCACCCCCATATAAGTTCAACGAAGAGAGTAACTTTTGGTTGGGCCAAAACGGCTCCGGGGTGAGGGGCATTTAATATCCAGACTCTGACTTGATATACTATTGATTTGGTACCTGACCTCGCTTAAAGATTTTATGCTATAATGTTATTTACTGTGATATGATTTGAAATGTAATGGTGTATATTTTTTGCAATGTGCTTTTATGATTTTATACCTAAAAATCGAATAAAGCTAAAGCTACTGCTATACAACAACAGGCTTTTTTGGGAGATAATAAACAGGTCTTTTTTAAAATCAGGGGAAGATAATACCATCCGAGTGCACATACCTGAAGACTCCTGGGTAGCTCACTATAGTAAAATCTATAATCCAAATGAGATACTGCTGACTGCTACCACGGGAGAGGGTGATTATAATTTTAATATGGTGTCAGCAAAGTCACTTAGTGATTCATTAACGCTTTCAGAGGTAAAGTTAGCTTTGACCAAGGGGGCTGCTTTAAAGGCCCCAGGCCCTGATGCAGTACCCTTGGATCTCTTTAAACATAATTTGGAAGTCTGGTCCCCATTACTTTTGAATGTTTTTAAGGCAATAACGCTGGGGCCCATTCCGACCTCTTGGAAAGAGGCAGTTGTGGTACCTATTTTTAAGAAGGGTGATAAGTCTGACCCACGCTGCTATAGGCCAATATCATTAATAGACGCGTCATGCAAGTTAATGGGTAGGGTGATATTGGCTCGCCTTGAAACATGGGCAGAGTCAGCGGGGCTTATTGTAGAATCCCAATATGGTTTTAGAAGAGGGAAAGGAACCACTGAGCAGTGTTTAAATCTAGCACTGATTATGGGCAAGTACATGGGTGCCAAGAATAGTTCTATTCACTTGGCATTCATGGACTTGTCCAGTGCTTTTGACACGGTATGTAGGGGTAAATTGTGGCGGATGATGGAGTCTATGGGGTTTGAGGAGCCTTTGGTTACTCTGCTCCGCAGGCTTCACGCTGCCACAATGGTGAGAATTAGATATGGCCCTGGGGGAGAGAAAACTAGACCTATATTATCTACCGAAGGTGTCCGCCAGGGATGTATTTTAGCCCCCTTTTTATTTCTGGTTTATACGAACGGACTAGAAAGTTTTTTGTTAGAAACCGATGCTGATTTTCCTCAGATCAATGGCAAAAGAATTCCAATGTTGTCATATGCAGATGACACTGTCCTTATGACCCTTACTCCCAATAGCATGCAGATTTGCCTGAATGCTTTTGATATGTTTATGGGAAATTTAGATCTTGGGGTCAATTTTACTAAATCTTTTGCCATGACTTGCGGTCCGAAAAGTGTTAAAATCCGCAAGTACATGGTGAGGGATTCAAATATAGAGAAAGTTGACAACTTTAATTACTTGGGAAACCTTTTTAATAAAAAATTGAACTGGGAACCTCTGATATTAGCCCGGGTTCAAAAGGTTACACAATCAATTGAAGCTCTTTTTCGCTTTGCCAGTAAATTAGGACAACGACGTATAGCAGAAATAATATCTTTGTATAAAGCCAAATGTGTCTCTGCTATGACCTTTGGTGCTGGTGTCTGGGGGTCACAAAATTGTGAAAAGCTACAGATTATGGAGAATAAATTTATAAAACGTCTCCTATCTGTCCCATCAGGCACATCAAACATTTGTTGCCATGGGGAGAATGGTATTGAGTTTGAAAGTGACATTATACACGTAGCTCCATTAGTATTATGGTCTAAAGTTTGGCAATCTGAGGAATTGAAATTGACAAAAGATATCCTACAAGATTGCCTTAAACTTGAATACTATAGGGAAATCCCATGGCTTCGATATGTCAGAGATACCCTTTATAAGATTGGGTTAGGCAACATGTTTACAAACCCTGGCATGATCAATAAGGATGCTAAGTTAACTATCAAAATGCTGGGGGAGGAGCTTCGCGGGCAAGCAAGATGGCCGCGTAAGCTCGGAGCTCCGGAGACCCTCCGACCCTCCGCATAAATCCTGGTCGAAATCCTGATCCACGGTGGTGGATTCTAGTGGGCGAATGGTCGTAGACACGGGATCTGCTTTCCGATCCAAAATCCGACACTCCTAGGCGAAGTTACGTCGTGTCGAAATTCGGTGCCAGGGGCACACCATCGTCTCGGGGATGGCCGACGGCTGCGATAACGCAGTGCATGATCAATATGCTGAGTGAGCGCCTCCTGTTCCAGCTGGCGGAGTGAACGTAGCTGCGGAGTGGATTATCGCTGACTGGGGATTTGTGGTAGCTACACTCCGCGCTCGTTTGAGTGCCTGAAGTGACCGCATAGTGCTACCCTTTGTTCTGCCTAGATTCAACATGGCTTGCAGGGGTGATCCTGATAGAACGGCAAACCGGGCCATCAGGAAGACTGTTCAACCTCAGACCAACAAGATCGACCGGTACGCCCAGCAAAGAACCTCGCCAACTGTTACCGCTCACTCCAAAGACTCTCTATGTGCGGGCTCGCCAGATGGGTCGGTGCCCACGCTCCGGGACATCATGGGGGCTATCGCTGGCATCAGAATGGAGATGCATAAGCAGCACGAGGTCCTGACGCACAAAGTGGATACCCTGGCGATCGACCTCAACCTGATCAGGGCCGACCTTGGTAAAACAAACGACAGAGTGAAATCGCTTGATATCAAGACTACCAGCCTCATGACCGATGTCTCGGACCTGCAGACGGAGGTCCGGAATTTGAGGTCGATCAATGACCTGTTCTCGAGGCGGCTGGAGGACTTTGAGGGACGTGCCAGGCGGCAAAATGTGCGCATTATTGGGGTACCAGAGGGTGCAGAGGACTCGGCCACCGACCTCTTTGTCGAGGAACTGGTTAAGACCCACTTGGCCCCGGCGGGCCTCAGCCACTTCTTCTCAGTTGAGCGGGCCCACAGAATACCGGGTGGTCCTCCGAAGACGGGCGTCGCACCGAGACCCATCATCGCCCGCTTATTCAACTTTAGAGATCGAGATGCGATCCTACAGGCTTCGAGACGACATGGACCTAGGCGTGGGCGGAAAATCCGTTCCGCTCGCGGATTTTGCGGATTTTCGGGAAATCCGCAATCCGCGAGATTTGCGAATTTCCCGCAAAATCCGCAAATCCGCGAGCAGCGGATTTTGCTCGCACTGCTCGCACTGTTCGCGTGAGTTCGCGCCCCGCGAATAAGTGCAAAATTGCAGAAATACGATCTTAGCAAAACTGAAAGTAACTACTTACCAGGTTCAAAAGTTCAGGCTCATCATTAGTAGCCATTTCCTGGAGTGCTTCCTGAGGGGCCCCTCCAGAGTTCAGTTGCCAGTTGAAACTAGTATGTGACCCTGCTCTGAACCTCAGAATAGTTACACATATGCCACAAAGGTCCTGAATTACAGCTAAGGGAGACAAGCAGGAGCCAGGCTGGAAGTTAAAATCCATTAATCAGCCCCTAATTCATTATTGTCAGTTGGGGCAGGGCAGGTGTTGTAACTAATTTTGCAACAATGAAAGCACTTAGCAAGTGCAAAAGATCACTAATCAGGGCGCACTAAGGAAGCAGGTGCCAGCTAAAAAAATATTCTGTGACACATGAATCAGCCCCAAATTAATTCAGGTCACTTGAGGCAGGGAAGGTGTGCTTTGCTTTGCCGAAAATAATGTACACTGGACAACCAGAGGGTGTGGTGATGAAACAGAGGGTGGCATGGGTGGGCCAGAGGGTGGCATGAGTAGTCAGAGAGTGGCAGTGGTGACAGAGAGTGGCAGTGATGAAGAAGAGTGTCCCAAACAGGCTGGACACGTAGAAACAAAGAGTTCGCGAAACTTGCGACCCGACAGGTAAGTTCGCAATTTGCGAAAGTGTACAAAACCCTCGCGAACTGGCAGAAACACGGGCGAACACAAAAAAAAAAAAAATCCGCAAATTCGCGGGAATTCGCGGATTTTGCGGATTGCGAATCCGCAAATCCGCAAAATTCGCGAACGCGAGATCCGCAAAATTCGCTCATGCTTACATGGACCTCTCAAGTTCCAGAACGCGGATGTTAACTTCTATCTGGACTTTACTAGGACTGTTCAGAGACAGCGTCAAAGTTTTGCGGGAGTGAAGCGGCGCCTCAGGGACATGGGGCTGAAATATTCCATGATGTTCCCCGCTAAACTGCGTATTGAACGCGATGGCCGTGCTTTGTTTTTCGACATGCCTGAGGCTGCGAGTGACTGGCTGGACACTTTGCCGCACCGACGCGAGGAACAGGAGGAACACTCCGAAGGTGCCTCTGGAGGCCCCGATCGTCAGGAGTAGCACTCATCACGCTAACTTTGTCGGTTGGTGTACCTGTTGACTGTGACCTACAATGCCAAGCTGTTGCACTTTATTGTTACTATCCTTTCCTTACATGGAGGGTGGCGGGGGGGACTACGTGATCTCCTTTCTCCTCTAGGGTCTTCTTGTAGCTTAGTTTATGGGGCGACAGGCACACTGCTGGTTGGGGGGGCTTTTTAGTCTAATGCAGGGGTGCAAGGTGGGGGGTGGTGTGAGGGTTGGGTTTGTGTGCTTTCTTCGTTTCTTTCTTCTTTCTTCTAGGCAATGTATTGTATGCTTTGACTCATTTACTGTATCGGTGGGGTCCATTGGGGTCGGTGGAGCCCTGAGGTTCGACGATGGGGGGTAGGAAATTAAAAGTTCTGTGTTGGAATGTTAATGGCTTGGGTGATCGCATTAAGAGAGGGGTGGTCTTGCAATTGTTCAAAAGAAATATGCCTGATGTTGTTCTGTTACAGGAGACACACTTGGTGGGGAAGACGTGCCGTGCGCTCAACAGGAAGGGTTTCAAGATGGTGGCACATTCAGGGTTCTCTTCGGGGTCCCGGGAGGCGGGTATTATGGTGCGCACGTCTCTCCCTTTTGAGATAGACTCCACTATCATGGACGAGAGGGGGCGGTATGCTGCCGTTACGGGGCGGTGGGAGGGGCGTGCTTTGATTCTGGTTTCGGTTTATGTCCCCCGGGGCTGCAAAACAACACTTTCCAGGACCTTGGAAGCGCCATTTTGAACCTGCCCGCGGGGTTGCTTATTGTGGGTGGTGACTTCAACTCGGTCTGCTCCGGGACCTTGGACAGACATCCGCCTAGAGACCTTCGTAGTTCGCAATCATGGCTGCCCGACTTCCTTGACACTATGGGATTGGTCGACTGCTGGAGGCTCATGCATCCCACCCAAAGTCAATACTCGTTTCATTCTGGAGCACATGGTAGCCTCTCGAGAATAGACTATGTCCTTGCCTTGGCGGCCCATGCGCCGGCGATCTCGGAAGCCCGCCTGTTGGCGAGGGGCATCTCGGACCATTCCCCGGTGTGGGTGTCCTTCGATTTTGACATTGTGGTTACCGAGCGGCCCATGGTGGTCAATCCATGGTACTTTCGGAACCCAAAGACGCGCGGACTTTTGGCCAAGGCTATTGTGTTATATTTCAATGAGAATAATGGGTCGGTTGCGTCAGCCGCCACCTTATGGGAGGCGTTTAAGACGGTCTTGCGAGGTGAGGCCTTTGCCCTCATAGCGGACGTCCGTAGGAACGGAGACGCCGACATGGTGCGCATTGAGGCAGAGATCATGGAGCTGGACTCTCAATTGGAGGCGGGCCCTACGCCCGAGCTGCTCCATACCCTCTCTCTTAAGCAACTGGAATACCGCAATCTGGCCTCCGACGCTGCTGTTGTCATGGGTAGAGAACAACAGGGTAGGATTTACCATGTCGGTGACAAGGCGGGCAAACTCCTGGCTTGGCTCAACAGGAAGGAGAGGGCCAGTCGCGTGGTTCCGGAGGTGTTGGGAGACGACGGCTTGCTGGTCACTGACCCAAGGGCAATCGTTGAGTCGTTCTCGGACTACTTTTGGGGCATTTACACTTCGGTCTCGGACCGGTCTGAGGCCGACTCGTGCGCCCTCCTGGCAGATATTGATCTCCCGCGCCTGTCGGAGGCAGACCGTGACGACCTGGACAGGGACATTACTGCGGACGAGATTGCCCTCGCCATTCGCTCCCTGAGGTCTGGCAAAGCACCTGGCCCCAATGGTATCCCTGTGGAGCTTTATAAAATCAAACCGGATGTAATTTCCCCGCACTTGCGGAACATGTTCCTGGAGGCGCGGGAGATAGGCATGCTTCCCCAAGACCAGAGGTTGGCCACCATTGTGGTTATCCATAAGGAAGGGAAGCCAAGAGATTTGTGTCGATCGTATCGCCCCATCTCTTTATTAAACGCGGAGCCCAAGATTCTTGCCAAATTGCTCGCCAACCAACTGATTGGCACAATTAGCGACTTCGTGCACCCGGACCAGTCGGGCTTTATTCCACACCGCAACACTGCTCTTAACCTTCGGAGACTCCACGGAGCCCTGGCTAGGGCCCACATGCTTGAGGAGCCAGCTGTTCTGGCGTCGTTGGATGCCACGATGGCTTTTGACTCCCTTGAATGGAGTTACCTGTGGGCAGTGTTGGCGAGGCTCGGCCTTGGTCCGGAGTTCGTAGGGTGGGTCAAACTTTTATACGCTAGCCCGTTAGCTAATGTTGCGGTCAATGGTCGAGTTTCGGCACCCTTTGTTCTTCAGAGGGGCACCAGGCAGGGCTGTCCTTTGTCGCCCCTCTTGTTCGCACTTGCACTCGAACCTTTGGCGGCATTGCTACGCAACCACCCAGACATACATGGCATTCGATGGTCTCCTGATTTCGAGGACCGAGTGTCATTATATGCAGATGACATCCTTCTGTATCTCACTTCCCCTTGCAAGTCTCTCATCGTGGCCTGCGACGTGCTTCGACTCTTTGGTCAGTACTCCGGCTTGGTTATTAACTGTTCGAAGTCGCATTTGTATGTCCTGAGAGGGGGGACGCCTCACCTCCTGAGAGGCTGCGGTATACAGGTGGCGAGACAGGGATTCAAATACTTGGGGATTTACGTCTCCACGAACCCCAATGCGCGCTACGAGCACAATCTGCTTCCCCCTCTTCTTCGCCTCCGGCGGGACGTGGAGGGGTGGCGTAAACTTTCTCTTTCCTTGCTTGGGCGCGCGGCGCTATTCAAGATGATGTCCTTGCCCAGATTCCTTTACGCCCTGCAAAACACTCAGGACCCGGTCCTTGGCCCGATACTTTGGTGAGATTGAGAGCTTGCAACGTGCCCTCATTTGGGATGGTAGTCCCCGCATTGCTATCACGAAGCTCACGCTCCCGTGGTACGATGGGGGGATAGCGCTGCCGGACGTGCGTAGATACTACTGGGCCTCCCAGTTGGCAGCCATTAATCATGGCCTACATGGCCCTGTGGATAATCCGGGATACGCAATGGATCGGTGGCTCCTGGACGGCGGGAAGTATCATAGGGCGCCATATACGAGGTCTCTTGATAGGCGGATGTCTGGGCCAACGAAAACTGCTGTACACATCTGGAGAGCGGTCACAAAGGCGCAGGGGTGGAAAGACAGGCTTACAAAGGTGACCCCACTCTATGATTCTGATATACTGGGCAAACTATGGCACACTAAAGGCTTTGATAGGTGGGACTTGATCGGTATTTCCAGGGTGGAGGACATGCTGTTGCGAGGGGAGGTAAAGTCTTTTGCCCAACTGCAGTCGGAGTTTTAGCTGGGTGGGACGGAATATTTTCAATAAGCTCAGCTGAGACACGCACTATTGTCCGCCATGCTGGAGGGTGAGGTGATTCCCGACAGTTCTCCCTTGGAGGATCGAGTATTGGATGGCCATATGCCGGACAGTGCTATCTCCTTGACATACAAGAAACTGATCAATGTTCGCACAGATCTTCTCCTGGGGGTGAGAGATCAGTGGGTGCGGGACGGGATAGAGATCGACGACGAGGACTGGCAATGTGCTGTGTCATCTCCCAAGGAGGTCGCTATCCCCTCCCGTCTTCGATTGGTGCAGCTAAAGATCTTGCATTGAGTCTATGTCACTGGCCCAGGCTCATACATATGGGACATTCTGCTGATGGTCTTTGTAGGCGTGGTTGTGGTGCTCTCGCCACCTTCATGCACATCATTTGGGAATGCAACGTGATAGCTTCCTATTGGCGGTGAGTACACATGATCATGAGCGAGGTGACCGGGGTGGAAGTGCACGCGGAGGCCCGAAGATGCCTCTTAAATATCTGGGGCCCGACAGATTACAACACTGCCCAGACCCAATGGGTGACCCTTGGGAACATGGTTGCGAAGCGGGACATTGCTCAGATGTGGGGAGCAACAACAGCCCCGAAGGTGGTACAGTGGAAGGCCAATATGGATTGGTGTATGTTCCGGTAAAAGACTGTATATGTTGCCAGGGGTAAACCTAAAAAATGGCGGAAATTATGGGGGGCTTGGAATGAGTACAGGGGTGACATTTGCATACCTCCAGAACCCGCTCCACAGGAAGAACACTTGTCCCCATAGCCTATGCTTCCAACTGACGGTTAGATATCTCTACTATCCTGTGTTTCCTTCTCCCACCGTCCTGAGTACCTCTATTGTTCTGATCATAACTGTGGTCATTGTGCTTGACCGACTCCTCGACTAGGCCTCACTACACATTGGTTTCATTGCCTTCCTTCTTAGCGCCTGTTTCGGCGCCTCTTTCTGTACCTTTCCTCCCTTTTTCCTTTTGATATAAATAACTGAAAACTTAACCTTCATTCGTTCTGATATTCTGTTTTTTGCACTCTAATTTACTGCTTTTCATATTGCTGCCTAGCCTCCGGGATGTACGGCTGAATAGCTGTGTGCACTTTTTGGAAATAAAGGTTTTTAAAAAAAAAAAACTATCAAAAACGCTTATAGTTCTAAATTGGGCTCCTTAAGGAACAGTGAATATGTATTACGTGTCCGGGGCAAACTAGTGCGACCCTTTTATTTATCATATATTATGAATACGCAATGGCGTTTCTATCTGACAAGGTTTCGCCTTAGTACTCTACACTTCCTTTTTGCCTTTCCAAAGCAGGGGGGGTGGAGTGAGAACCTTCCTTGTTGCCCCTGTAATAATAAGGTCTCGCAAAACACTCTGCACCTTATTCTTTTTTGCACTTTGTATAAGGTCCCAAGTAATTAGACCATTACTATTATCCTTTGGATCGTGCTATTATAAAGAAGGATATGAATATCTATTATCTTTGTCAACTGCAAACATCTGTAATGCTGTACTGAGTTTTATTAGATCAGCTCTTGTGATTAGAATCTGATATTGAATGTTTATGAAAATCAGAATTATGTAAATATGTACCGTGGTTTTATTGTAGCTGGTGTTTTTTATATTGATGTATACTTTTATGATTTCTTTGTGGAATCGAAATAAAGTTATTTGAAATGAAAATGGAGTCCAACTCATATTAAATATTTAGGCCTACACTTTACTCCTTCATTCTCAGAAATGGTTACTTTATGTATGAATAAATGCCTT
The DNA here is from genome assembly GCF_964263255.1 of Lissotriton vulgaris. Taxonomy (NCBI): domain Eukaryota; kingdom Metazoa; phylum Chordata; class Amphibia; order Caudata; family Salamandridae; genus Lissotriton; species Lissotriton vulgaris. The sequence continues at coordinate 618,881,359 of NC_141698.1, forward strand.
CAAAAGATTTCAGATCTGACCTCGAAGTGACATCCCCTTTATTTGTCTGGGTGGGGCCGCTTGGATACCATAAAGATGGTGTTGTCACCCATAGTATTATATACTATTTCAAATATCCCCATTCCCATCTCATCCAAATTTATTAAAAAACATACACTCCACCTTATCTTCTTTCTTATGGAATAATAAGAAATCCTGTATGTCTTTATCAAAACTGAAACGTCCTAAAACAGAGGGCGGAGTCAATTTCCCAGATTTTCAGGTTTATCATAAGGCTTTGTTATTTCGTCAGGCCTCTTTGTGGTTGCTGGATTCCTCAGATGAATGTCCTCTCTGGACTTCAATTGAGCACCAATTTATGTCTCCTTACTCATTTAGTGAATACCTTTCTTTCTCACGTAAACCACAATCCATTTCTACTCCGGTTTTGAAATATACTTTCAAACTACTTGACCTATTTACCCGCTCCACTCTTGCTCCCAAAGTCGCCTTTTTTAATTCCACAATTTGGCATAATAAAAATGTATTGATTCATATTAAACCCTTTTACTGGAGGACTTGAAGGGACAGAGGTTTGATATGGATTCATCAATTGTTCCTAAATTCAGAATGTATGCCTTTTTCCAAGCTTACGCAGACATTCAACTTACCGGCTTCCTTTATTCATAAATATGTTGCACTTAAACAAGCTTATTCTCATCTCTCTGTTACACCAGTTATCTGTGATAACTCAGAACCTTCTTCACAACTCCATACCTTGGTAATGGCCAAACCTACAGCTTCTACTATTTACAAACCCTTACAAGGCAGTGATACTGATAGACAAAAAACAAAAATTGAGGAAGCATGGGAAAGGGATTTAGCTGTATGTTGGCCAATCTTATTATGGAACAGCATTTGGTTCAAAATACGCAAGACTTCTAGGGCAGCAAACACCACATAAACACTATTTTTTGTCTATAATAGACTTTTATTCATGCCAACCATTTTATGTAAACGTTTATCATCCATTCCAGACACTTGTCAGACCTCCTCTTCCCCCAATGCTGACTTGTTTCATATGTTGTTTCTATACCCTCTAGTACATATTTTTTGGAAACAAATATGGTCGCAAGATAATATGATTTACAATACTACATTCCCTTTTTCCATTACTCATTTTTTTGGGCAATCTGGAATAAGGTTTTTAACTGTTAAAATTATTGATTTGTTACTGGCAATTGCATTTCAACAAATTGCCGCCAACTGGAAAGACTTTTTGAAGATTACATACAGAGCTTGGTGGTACACTGTTTGTCATAATCATAGGTTAGACAATGCCTTTGTTTACCCACCTCAAATGGCTAAAAAACGTGTTCACTTGTTGTCCCCAGTTACAGCATTTCTTGATGATAGTGCCAAGAAATACTTTCTACCAAAACAGTCTCAACAGGAGGTTCCCAAACCACCCTGACTCGCCTAGTGGTTCCATTATTTATTTATTTTCTTTCATTTGTCCTACATTGCATATATGTCTTATTCAAATGTACACTCCTCTCTTTTATGACATGCATATGTATTAGTCGTCCAATTCCTTTCCTGCTCAATTTTATTTGAACTTAAAAAAAGGTGTTTTGGAGGTCATAATGAACTATCTCAAAAGATTTCCTATGGTTAAGCATAGATGGAAAATGTTTTGTGGAGAGTGGGGAACATTTTGCAATGTTTATGATGATTTTGAAATATTTTGCAACTTTGCAAAGGCTGCACAGATTTTCGATTTGCCCGTATGAATTGAAAACTTAGCAGAATTTAAGCTAACAGAAAAACCTGTTTTTTAAAGTGGAGCAAGATGCTTTCACAAGTGATAAATGGGGGTTCCTGTAACTGTATGTATTATATATACTGGCAAAATCAGGTGTATATATATGAAGTATAATCAATGAATTTAATGGCATTACTTTGGTTTGATGAATTTTAACCATGTGTATATATATGAAATGTAATCGATTTATGGTTTAATAATTTTTTTAACCAGGTGTATATACATGAAATGAAATTTATTTATTCATTTGTATATAACTTTGTAAAATAATGGTTATACTTCACCACTGTATTTTTTGCACTTTGAAACCCCTCGGGCACCATGCCCTTTATTCTTGTTTGACTAAACAAAGTATGTCTTCACTGTTTACAAAAAATGCATTCTGCACAGCTGAAAAGTATTACGCATTTGCACTTTATAAACCCTCGTTTGTGTTCATGACACGCTATGTGAACAAGCCTCTTTTGAGGTGAAACGCGTCATGGCGGAATTGCAGGCTGTAACTTTGGCACGAAATTAAACTACACTGAGAAACTGCACTTATCTTGTGGTCTCGCTTTCTTCGTTGTTCTGCGTGGAAGGCGAGTGAATTACGGCGACCTTTTGGACGTATTAGTAACTGGAAGCTTCCTGGTTACATGCGAGATCCCTTTCCATCTGGGCGGTGACACGGCAGGAAGCAGTGGTTCTGTGACCCGGAACCGTTTTTTGACACTCCGGTAGGAGGAAGCTGTGTATGCCCCTGCGAGAAAGCACACGTCTGCCGAGGAGAAGCGGAGCCTTCAACACCGGAGGAAAATCGTGGTGTTCGGCAGCCCATTTCCCGGTAAGACAGCAGCGACAATCGCAGTGGAGAGTGTGCCGTGTGGGGTGCGCGTTGACCGATAACAGCGCTCCCCGCTAGTTTAGTTTCTCAGCTGAAGTGCCCAACAACGATTAGCCACATAACGCAATGTCCGCCGCTGTGTTGCGGAACAGAGAGCAGGCTGCAGAGTCGATATTTGAGAGCCCGGCAGGGGGAGATTCATCTACACCCGTGCAACAGCCGGATGGGGCAAATACGAATCCAACTATCAGAGACACTTTCCGCAAATTGGAAAAACTTTCAAAGAAGGAACAGGCTAAGTGGTGGGAGAACAAATCCCTCACAAGGTACCTAGAGGTTGGGCGGGTTCCTAGGGGTCTTCGAATTACTTTAGCCCCAAGTTACGATAACCCAGACCCACACATGCTCGAGGAATGGGCCACTGCCAACCTGGAATCTTCAGCAAGGTTAATGAGAATCCTTGTAAAATATGCGGAAAGTGACAGATTAAAGCTCCAAACAGAAATTGAACAAATAGAGGCGGAGCTGGCTAAAACTGAAACAAATGGTGAAATGAAGAAACTAAGGGAAGAAATGGAAAATCGATTAGCGAAGGAAGAGGATATTATTAAAAAGCGCAAGGCTTTCAAATTCGAGAGGGACAGGCTTGATCATGTGAATGGACATATTTTCACATTTGCACGCAAATTCGATGGAATTAAGGCTAAATTTGGCAATACAGGACGCAAGGCAAGAGAAACAACATCCGTTTCTGTCTCCTCCACGGACCTGAGTTCAGCTGCAGAAAGTGAGGCAGAGGAAGGCACCTCCAAAAAACAGGGACAAGGATTGGGGTTTACAAAACTTACCCCAGCACAGGAGGTGAGTTGCCTGTGCGAAAACAGGAGGGATACTCTGCGCTCGAGTTCTTAACCAAAGGCCCCACCAGGAAACAGAGGGCAAACAGGAAACGGGCAGAACGCAGGAAATGTAACAAAAACAGGAGGAGACAAGAAAGCAAACAGGGGGAGGTGGAACAAGAAAAGAGGACAAACAACGGCGCCCCCTCAGTGATTAACCTTACTGACATAGTCCTGACTACAAAGGAAACTTCCATCCTGTCTTTGGGACTCTCATACTGTCCCCCCAGGGACTTCAATTATGCCGCTCACCCGGATGGATGTCTTCAGATATGTCAGGAAGTTAAAGCTCAATAAATTCCATCGACAACACCCATACAAAAAACCTAAAAAATTTTTACCAACCAGTCCCTCACTGCTAACGGCCAGTGAAGGTATAGAGATGCAAGAAATATGGGAATTGCAATGTGAAAGTACAGAAACATCAGTAACTACTGACGAAGCTGTTGGCAAAGGCATCAGTACAACACCATTCAAACCTAAGTCCACCTTCCTCCCAATATCTACCCATGATAATCTGGATGTGTACCACGAGCTCGTCATTGGTGACTTAAAAAAACTTTATACTGCCTTGAACAATAAAGAAAGAGTCATCAACAGAAACAATCAATGCTACCACAACTTGGTCAAAAAGCTGAAGAACAATGACAAAGTTATAATCAAGCCGGCCGACAAGGGTGGAAATATCGTCCTTTGGAAACGTGAGGAGTACATCAAGGAGGCGGAACTCCAACTGGGCGATATGGATTGCTACAAAAAGAGCAATTTATCTACTGTTAAAGCTGCCTGGGCCGACCAAAACTCAAAGCTAATGGCTTGGCGTAGCAGTGGTCTAATTTCATTTGATGAATATAAATATCTAAAGAAAGACTATCCAGTTATCCCCAGTTTCTACCTTCTTCCTAAGGTGCACAAGGACGCCCTTGTGCCCCCTGGTAGGCCAATAATATCGGCCATAGACAGCTCCACGGAATGTATTTCCCGCTACATAGACTACTTCCTACAGGAATGGGTAAAGAGTTTGGGTTCGTATGTTAAGGACACAACTGACTTTTTGTGCAAACTGGCCTCAATTACCTGGGATGATGAACTATTGCTTATTACCATGGATGTAACTTCACTGCACACATCCATTCGACACCGTGATGGTATTAAAGCGGTTGAGTACTACCTTGGTAAACGCCCCATTGAATGCTTACAGCATAACAAAATGATTGTTGGTATGTTGAAAATTTGCTTGGAACAAAACTTTTTCATCTTTAATAACCAAATATACCAACAAATGAGGGGAGTTGCTATGGGGGCCTGCTTCTCCCCTAGCTTTGCTTGCCTACATATGGGGCTATGGGAGGAGCAGGTCCTAATGGGTGACCATAAGGAAATCATGCAGAACAAGGTTATGCTCTACCTGAGGTACATTGATGACCTGTTTTTTATTTGGAGAGGGTCGCAGGAAGAGGCTATTGATTTTGTGAAACTACTGAATTTGAATAATTTGAACCTTGAATTTACATCACACATTGATAATGAAAAGGTTACTTTCCTAGATGTGGAGGTTTATATTAGGGATGGAACTCTGCAAACTAGGCTACATAGGAAAATAACTGCTGGGAACACAGTTCTACACGCCAGCAGCCAGCATCCCCAACACCTGATCCGCAGCATCCCCTACGGGGAGATGCTGCGATTGCGTAGAATCTGTAGCTCTGACTTGGAGTGTGATCTGGCACAACAAGCCAGTAAGGCGAGATTCCTGCAACGAGGTTATAGCAGTACCCTAATAGAAGGAGCCATTAGGCGTACTAGGAAAATCACAAGGGAGGATGCATTAATGCCTAAAACCAAGCCCAGTGCAGAAGGTAGCAACAATGAGCAAATTCAATCTAGAGCCATTGTAACCTACAGTAACCAGCATTCCCAAATCAGGAAGATTCTGAACAAGAACTGGAATCTGGTCAAAGGTGACCCTATAGTAGGTGACCTGGTACCAGACAAACCCAGTATAACTTTAATAATAATAATAATAAAACATTTATTAAGCGCATGGCTGCACAACTGTGTATCCCCGCGCTGATTGCTGAAGAATCTCAACCGAGAATCAAGTCAAAGGAAAAGAGCATGGCAGAGTTATTGAGGGAAAAGGTGGGTTTTCAAGTTAGCTCTGAAAAGAGTTTCAGAGGGTTCCATTCTTAAGTGAATCGGAAGAGCGTTCCAATGTTTCACTCCTAGGTAACGAAAGGAGCGGCCACCGATTTTTGCTCTGTGGACAACAGAGCAAAAATCTCCTAGCCTCGCTAGTGCCCTAGTCAGCAACATGTTGGAACCCACAAAAACCTGGATGGATCACATCACAGGTTTCAAAAAGTGTCTTACTTGTAAGGCTTGTCACCACGGGGTTAACAAAACTCAGGTCCCACGCCCCTTCTCAGATAAACCCTTCATTATCAACAAGAGACTAACATGTAGGACGGAATACGTTGTATATGTCCTTCAATGCCCTTGTGGACTGCAGTATGTTGGGAGCACACGCCCACCTGCCCACAAGCGCATCCTACAACATTTGAGGGCAATTTCTGGGAAGGATCAGGCCTACCCAGTGGCCAGACACTTTGAAACCACGCATAATAGTGACCCCAGCAGTCTGCAATATTTTCTTGTGGATTCGGTTTTGCCTCTGAAAAGAGGGGGTGACCGTGACGCTAAATTATGTCTGCTGGAAACCAGATTCATTCTCGAATTTAACACCAAGAACCCGGGAGGTCTTAATAATAGCGAGGATCTTTACACCTGCCTCTAGCTATAAGATACATCTGTTGAGAACCATTTCTGTGTAAATAGTCATTTTCCCTAGCTGACTCTCAATTTGTTTTTAACAAACTCTGCTGTTTGCTGTTAACTGTAGCTTGTTTTTAACCATTAGTATTAGCACTTTTTCACTTTATAAACACTTCTTGATCTGCAGTAACTATAAGAGGTTATTCTAAAAGTGCGTGCCTTTATTTTTCATTACATAGTCTGTGCAGTTTTCTTGTATATATGCCCACTGGGGCTCAATTATTGTTTTTTAAAGTGGAGCAAGATGCTTTCACAAGTGATAAATGGGGGTTCCTGTAACTGTATGTATTATATATACTGGCAAAATCAGGTGTATATATATGAAGTATAATCAATGAATTTAATGGCATTACTTTGGTTTGATGAATTTTAACCATGTGTATATATATGAAATGTAATCGATTTATGGTTTAATAATTTTTTTAACCAGGTGTATATACATGAAATGAAATTTATTTATTCATTTGTATATAACTTTGTAAAATAATGGTTATACTTCACCACTGTATTTTTTGCACTTTGAAATCGGCACCATGCCCTTTATTCTTGTTTGACTAAACAAAGTATGTCTTCACTGTTTACAACTTGAAAAAAATGCAATCTGCACAGCTGAAAAGTATTACGCATTTGCACTTTATAAACCCTCGTTTGTGTTCATGACACGCTATGTGAACAAGCCTCTTTTGAGGTGAAACGCGTCATGGCGGAATTGCAGGCTGTAACTTTGGCACGAAATTAAACTACACTGGGAAACTGCACTTATCTTGTGGACTCGCTTTCTTCGTTGTTCTGCGTGGAAGGCAGAGTGAATTACGGCGACCTTTTGGACTATTTTTTGTCTATAATAGACTTTTATTCATGCCAACCATTTTATGTAAACGTTTATCATCCATTCCAGACACTTGTCAGACCTCCTATTCCCCCAATGCTGACTTGTTTCATATGTTGTTTCTATACCCTCTAGAACATATTTTTTGGAAACAAATATGGTCGCAAGATAATATGATTTACAATACTACATTCCCTTTTTCCATTACTCATTTTTTTGGGCAATCTGGAATAAGGTTTTTAACTGTTAAAATTATTGATTTGTTACTGGCAATTGCATTTCAACAAATTGCCGCCAACTGGAAAGACTTTTTGAAGATTACATACAGAGCTTGGTGGTACACTGTTTGTCATAATCATAGGTTAGACAATGCCTTTGTTTACCCACCTCAAATGGCTAAAAAACGTGTTCACTTGTTGTCCCCAGTTACAGCATTTCTTGATGATAGTGCCAAGAAATACTTTCTACCAAAACAGTCTCAACAGGAGGTTCCCAAACCACCCTGATTCGCCTAGTGGTTCCATTATTTATTTATTTTCTTTCATTTGTCCTACATTGCATATATGTCTTATTCAAATGTACACTCCTCTCTTTTATGACATGCATATGTATTAGTCGTCCCATTCCTTTCCTGCTCAATTTTATTTGAACTTAAAAAAAGGTGTTTTGGAGGTCATAATGAACTATCTCAAAAGATTTCCTATGGTTAAGCATAGATGGAAAATGTTTTGTGGAGAGTGGGGAACATTTTGCAATGTTTATGATGATTTTGAAATATTTTGCAACTTTGCAAAGGCTGCACAGATTTTCGATTTGCCCGTATGAATTGAAAACTTAGCAGAATTTAAGCTAACAGAAAAACCTCTAAATTGATTGCCATTTTGCATAGCAAAGTTTCACAAATGTTAAACATATAGATAAAAGTCTACATACATTTTCTAGCTTAGCTGACTATGATAAGAGTGAAAATAATATCACTAGGTAGTGAACATTGAAAACTATCTTACAATGTGAAAGAAGGATTTGCTCAGTTGGAGGAAAACCATGAAACTTTGTAATTTTGTGAAAGCGGAAAATCATCATCAACTTAAAAAAATTTTGCCAGCAAATAAAAAATTATTTTGCTGTTAGGATTGACTTATGTATGTGTATTTTAAATTGACACTTGACGCTTGAACAATTTTTTCTCCATAACTGAAAGTATTGGAAACACGATGCCCTCTTGCACGATTCTTCCTTAATACATTCACATGAAGTCACAGTAGTAGAGCCAAACAGGTTAAATATTAAGCTTCAGTATTTATGTCCATTCTGTTATTCAATACATTATGAATTGAGGGGAAATACAGACCATAGGACAGTTCAAAGGTAACTTGCCAGAGACACCACTGCCTCACCTTATCAAGGTGTGTTAAGTGGAACAGTAAAACCTTTATAGCCTGCTCAAAAGGTTACATTTTCAGCAAATACTCAAATAAGCTATCTATTGCATTATAAGATTATTTGTTTGCTACTTTACTGATTTTTTCAGCTATCTTGACCTTAATATATATGTGAGTGATAAAAGCAACCATCTCCCACAGATCATAATCATGAGCAATTGTCTAAAGAGCTGCACCTGACAGAAATAAACTGTTGAATCCCAAACTCATTCTAGCAACAAATCATTTTGATTGAGTGACTAGAGATCAGACAGAAAATAATGCGTGGATTCGATGCCAAATATCACTAATGGTTGATTTTGAAGGTGTATGTAAGTATGAGAAACTTGTTGCAGAACTACATAGAGTTTTGCTGAAAAAGTACTAACCAGTAATACTAAGGGGCCAATTATGATGTTGGTCAGAAAGCTTTCCGACCAAATCGGTCTCTGAATAGTTTCTGACCGTATAGGATTTGCGTAGTCCGATCGACTGATTACGATGCTTCTGAACACCGTTCGGTCACACTCACATTGAAGAAAGGGCTGGGTGGGGAAAATCATGCATCCTTTGGTGGGCACCCCATGGTGCCTACCAATGGTTGGACCCATGCTACAGGTCTCCAAAGTCAGATTACGACAACCGATCGGTGTCAGTACAACCAATTTGGAAAGGCTGTCCGAATCCCTCATCGTAATTGTTCGGTCAGAAACGCTGTCCGTAGACCTGTAAGCGTTGGCTCCGACCAACTCAGTTACTCCGGATGACGTTCAGAACCAAATCGGTAAGTCCGAACGGTTTCTGACCATCGTAATTGGTTATTCAGAAATGTGTTTCCCTCATTAATTAATGCTGATGCGATTTTTTTAAGGATGGTACATTGGTTTCATTTATTGAGTTGATGGAAACATATGCAATTGTTAAGAATGATTTTTTAAAATATTTACAATTACGGGACTTTTTATATAAACAATGTCAACTTCAGCATATTGTTAAGATTGAATTTATTGAAGCTCTCTTAAAAGGGGCTAAGATTGGGGCTTTGTATGAAATTTTAGTGTCGATACAACCGGACGATATTGAAATACAGGATTTGAAATGGCAAAATCGAATGGGTAGCTCAGCTTCTTTTTTGCAAGCATCAATTGAGATGGCGACAGAAGTAGTTCTGTCTGCAAATTTACTTACTCAACATTACAAAACAGTGTTTAATTTGTACCATATCCTGGCTAAAATGATGAAATGTGGGACGTCTACGATGGAAAATGTTTTAGATGTCAAATGGATGAAGCAGACATTGTTCATGTATTTTTTGATTGTAATGCACTCCTCCAGTTTTTTGAACGTATTGAGGAATTTCTGTTTGAAGTAACGAAGGTGCAATGGCATATTAGCCGTGAACTGCTGCTTTTTGGGGTTGGTAATGATATGCCTAGAACACAGAATTCTTACTCTATCGTTATTTTATTTTTATGGCAATGGCGGTAGCCAGGTTATGTATTGCTACAATGTGGCTGAAACCAGAAGCACCTGCATTTGAAATGTGGAGAGCTAAGTTTTATAATGAGTTCCATCTAGAATTTAACCTATATCGCATCAAATCTGTTAAAAAAAACAACTAGGGTTGAATATATGGCAACCAATGCTCCAACATTTTGAAGTTTCACTTTGAAAATTTGGTTTATGATATATGTACTGCTATGAGCTGAATAATAAAGAAATAAAAAAAAAAGAAATGTGTTTCCGCCTTTCCGGGTCTGCCGGAAAGGCAGGTTCCAAATTAGATTTGGACTAACAGACTATAATGTGTTCCATCTAGGATTTAACCTATATCGCATCAAATCTGTTAAAAAAAACAACTAGGGTTGAAGATATGGCAACCAATGCTCCAACATTTTGAAGTTTCACTTTGAAAATTTGGTTTATGATATATGTACTGCTATGAGCTGAATAATAAAGAAATAAAAAAAAAAGAAATGTGTTTCCGCCTTTCCGGGTCTGCCGGAAAGGCAGGTTCCAAATTAGATTTGGACTAACAGACTATAATGTGTTCCATCTAGGATTTAACCTATATCGCATCAAATCTGTTAAAAAAAACAACTAGGGTTGAAGATATGGCAACCAATGCTCCAACATTTTGAAGTTTCACTTTGAAAATTTGGTTTATGATATATGTACTGCTATGAGCTGAATAATAAAGAAATAAAAAAAAAAGAAATGTGTTTCCGCCTTTCCGGGTCTGCCGGAAAGGCAGGTTCCAAATTAGATTTGGACTAACAGACTATCATTCGGAGACTTTCCGACAGTTGATAATGAAGTCCACACTGAACATGTATATTGGAGGAAGTTTGTAAAATATTTCCTCTTTGTATTCTAGCCATGATTGAGAACGTATAGCACCATTCATAAACAAAAGCAGCACTTACAAAGCTTGTTTAAATTGAAAAAGTGAAAAGGGCATTTAGAATATTGGTTAGCAATGATTAAGGCTGTCAAATTTCCTAATTGTAAGTTCTCTGGAAGACGGCTTATGGGAGGCTGACTGATAATAAAATAAATAGAGCACAGCCAAATGGTAGTAACACCTGGATAGATTTCTTACTTGTATTTTAGAATAAACTTAATGACATTGCAGTAACTGAATGGGAAACAAGTAAGTACATTAATTTGACAAATACTTCAGATTCAAAAGGTCTAGATCAATAATCATTCTGTAAAAGGGTGGACAATTCTAAACCCTTTATTTCATTTACTTTAGTGCTGTCAACCAAATGGAGGTTATTTGTTACAATATTTGATGGATGACAATCAAGCGTTGCAATAGTATTAAATTATGGTAATACAATTCGGTTCCTGAGCATGAAATCTCCAATAGATTCTAAAGAAGGACCTAGTCTGAGGATGATCTTTGAACTACGGAATAGTACTCAAGATGATATTCTGTAATTGTAGTTTTGTTTAAAGTTAAGTTTAACTACCAGGATCTTATTAACCCTTTTTTTCTCCATTAGTTGAGTTATTCCTGAGTTACTTGGTTATAATATCTCCAAAAGGACTTCAACAAGTGTAAAATGACCATCTAAGAATTAGTACAAATTACTGCCTAAATTGGTTAGATATTTCGGAACTAAGGGCCTCATTATGATGGTGGACGGACTTTCGTCTGACTGCCATCTTTTTCGGAAATGGGACCACCCGATTGGCTGTTGGCGGTCCAACTATAGGAATTAAGTAGCAACAGCCTACCAGGCAATTGCAATCTGTACATTTGTATAGTGGCGTGTGCTGTGGGCTGCTGCACACACTGCAGTACAGAGGATATACTCTGTACATATCCCTGCTCTATGTGGCAGGCACTATATGGTGCCTGCCACATAGTGCAGGGATGTGTAGGGGGCACCAAAGGTTCACCACAGGGCCCATTTTGTGGGCCAGGGGGAAGAGGGACCCGCTATGGGCCCCCAATGTCCCTTCCTTCCTGCCATTTTATAGTGGATCAACAGCATGAAACGGCGAGCGGAAAGGAACATTGTAATCCCTGTGGCGGTGCTGGAGCAGGCACCGCCACAATTGTAGGGATACAAGCCTCTCCATCATACCAACGGCCTCCTTGAGCCCTCAGATCCTTAGCAGTCGGTCTCTCCAACTGCCTACCATCTGCCTGCCATTATAATGCGATGGGCAGTCAATTTGGGTCCAATGACGGCAGGACTGCCACAGACGGGGTGACTGTGGTGGCCCCACCGCCATCGTAATGAGGCCCTTAGGACCTATTTTCAAGATTGGAATAGTACTAAGATAATACTTAGAACTAAAGCTTATGAGGCGATGTATGATTTGCCATCAAAATCTGTACTGTGAATAGTTGAAAATTCCAAAGTCACCAAGTTATATTCTGTAATCTACATGGGAACATCCAATGTGCCACAATATCAAATTCTTAAAAACACAATCAGTACCCAGAAATTGCTGTGTGTTCAATTTAACCAACTCCCTGTTTTTAACGTGATGGGGTCTGGGTAGGTTTTACTCCCTGGGAAACAGTTTTGTTCTTGTGTAATGTCGATATCAAATCACATATCAAATTATTGCATAATTATGAACATTCGACTTGTTGGTTAGTCTTTTTGAATTAAAAAAAAGACCCTATGCTAAATTAAATATTACAGAATTGCTGAGCTCTGATATAAAGTTCTTACTTGGGTTTTTTAATTCATTATTATGATATTGTAAATTATATTTCATGTATCAAATAATATTGGGTGCTTACAAATGTTTTTTAACTGAAAAACAAAAATGAAAATGGAAAGACTTATTAGTTCACGTGAATTTGCAGGACTGCTTTGAATTGCATTGAAAGGAACTCAAAACACAAGACCCGATTCACAAAAGGTGTCCTATCAGTTTGTGTGGTTCTCTTGTAGTACTTTTGGCTAATGCCTAAATTCCAGGAGTAAGCCACGACAATATTAGAGAACGTGAATTAGTGTAACACAGCATTGTTGTCCATTAAAGTTCAAATTTGTTTCGGCTCCTTAGAATGAAGAATGCTCTGTCAACTCTGGGATGGTCCTCAAAATGAAACAGCAATATCTTAAACACTTTTGTTCATCTAATAAGAGGCAGAATGTCCTGTGACAACTCAAAGCTTTATGGGACAAATGTGGAAAGAGGCAGTGTTTGTCTCCACAATTGATTACAATCAAAGCGACAGACTTAATGCAGATGATTTGCAAAGTCATTTTGTGTATACTCGTTTTACCATTTACATTTTTTAAAGACCTGTTATCCAATAGGCAATCGTCTTCCTAATCACATCAAGAAGGAAGGCCTAAGAGTTACAGTTTCTTTTGCAGGTGACGGCCTGAAGATTGTGTGACCTGGTAATAATATGTACTTAATTCAGCAGTCATTGATGTCCGTGGGTGGCATATATGGCTTATTTTCTATTACCATAGAAGGTATTCAAGGCATTATCTAGTGCTGTGCTTCTGTTTAATCCTGCTATCAGTTTCCTGGCGTCCAACTGTGAAGTATGAGTCGTTATATGCATTCTCTAATGAAATTTGCAGTGCCTAGATAAAACAGTGATAAATTTCATTTCGAATGCAGACCTTTCTGGAAGCAGGGTTCAGTCTTCGAAGAACACCGGCATTACAGAAGTCACTGTCTACATCTTTCCTCGTTATTTTTCAAATTGCTTCAGCGACAACGTTTATTTCACTTTCACTTCACTATCACATTTCTTTTCAATTATTGTGCTACATTAAATTGCATTACGGTATTATATTTTGAAATGGTACATAAGTTAAATTCTGCTGCAAAACAAATAAAATTAAAAACATTTATGGGTTTTGAAGAATCTGATATACCGTTAACAACATTTAATTGTGAAGTGTAGGCTTCGAGATTGTGTAAAGTGAAATTTAGCACGGTTTTTCAAATGGAACACAACCTTGTCTCTTTTTAAGAAATATACAAATGTATTTTTTATCAATGCTTGTTTTATTTTTTTCGAATTTTAAGGCTGAGGGACATGCATACGATTTTAACAAGCATTTACAATGCAATGGTTTCGCCTTTGGAAAAGTTAGAGCTATTGGCATTGTAAATGACAAAATTTGTATTTATGTGTTGGTTTTGAAAACAGATAAATAAATGGCATTGTCATTTACATTGCCATTAGCTTAATCTCTGCAATCACTCTGCACTCCCTAGCAGTCTCTCTGCAGTCCCTAGCACTCCCTAGTCTCTCTGCAGTCCCTAGCACTACCAAGTCACTCTGCAGTCCCTAACACTCCCTAGTCACTCTGCAGTCCCTAGCACTCCCTAGTCACTCTGCAGTCCCTAGCACTCCCTAGTCACTCTGCACTCTCTAGCACTCCCTAGTCACTCTGCAGTCCCTAACACTCCCTAGTCACTCTGCAGTCCCTAGCACTCCCTAGTCACTCTGCAGTCCCTAGCACTCCCTGGTCACTCTGCACTCTCTAGCACTCCCTAGTCACTCTGCACTCTCTTGCACTCCCTAGTCACTCTGCACTCTCTTGCACTCCCTACTCTGCACTCCCTACCCTGCACTCCCTACTCTGCACTCTCTACTCTGCACTCCCTACTCTGCACTCCCTACTCTGCACACTCACTAATGTGCACTCACTACTCTGCACACTCACTACTGTGCACTCTACACAAAGATCTGTTACAATTAAAATAAAATAAAACTAGGTGTAAAAAATTATATGAAGTAATCTTCCTCGAGTTTTTCTAGCACCCGATTCTCTCCCTTCCGTCCCCCTTCTAGCTCCCCACCTCACCTTCTGCCCACACTTTTTCAGATAATGCTGTGAATGGGTGCAAGTATTTATTTTACTTAATGCAGTTTTATATAGCGTAAACTTTTCTAGCACCCGATTCTCTCCCTTCCTTCTTCATTCTTGCTCTCCACCTCACCTTCTGCCCACACTTTTTCAGATTATGCTGTGAATGGGGGATGGTGGGCAAAAAGAGATAGGGTGAAGGAGGGACGAGGGGGTCGTAGGGAGGGGGGTGGGGTGCCAAGGACGGATGGTGGACGTGGTATACAAGGACGAGGAGGGATAGAGTTATTGGATGTAGGGATAGGGAGGGTCGTAGGAAGTGGGTACGAAGGGAAGGGGCCGGAATGGAAGGGGGGAGACGAGGAAGGAGATGAAGAGAAGAAACGTCAGGAGAGCTGAAGGAAGGGGGCCAGACAAGCTGGCTGCAGAGGGAAGAATGGCTGAGTGAAACCGGGTAGTGGAGAGAAGGAGGGACGAAGTGAAGGAGATGTGAGAAGGATAGGATGAGAGGGTTGGAAGGGAGCCTGGCTGAGGCTCGGCAGGGGCTGGAGCTGAATAACAGACGGGATGCAGCGGGGTCTGTGTGGAGTGATGGAGGGGTAGGTGAACTGATGGTGGGAAGAAGGGGCACCAGAGGAGAAGACGGACTCAGGAGAGACAGGCATGGAGGAGGAAATTAAGGGGAGGTGGACTGAGAAATTGGGGTAACCGGAAGGCGTCTTGGAATGAAGGTTTGGCAAGTATAGAGCCGAGACAAGAGTGAAGGGATGGGTGAAAGGGGCTTAGGGGGTCGTGGTAGATGAGACTGGTATAACAGGCTGGTGAGTTAAGGCCCCTGCCACTGGGAGGTCCAAGTGCAAAGTGCAGGTCTTAGCTTTGAGTGCCCTTAGGGGGGTTCAACTGCGTCGGTGCAAATCAAGAGTACCAGCTGCAGAAATGCGTGCATCATTTGCAGGCCCAGTGCTAGTAAGGTAGTTCGGCAGGTTTGGAGCTTGCAGTATCAGCTCCCAGGTTTCCACTACATTCAGATCGCACAACTGTTCACCGCAGAGGTCTGAATGCCACGTGTAAAACCATTCCAGTCCTGGTAAGATAGCCAAGTGGGTTGTGCACCTGATGCGGACCTCTGTCCGCTAATTACTGCTGGTAAAAAATTCCAATTCAGATAGCTGAGCGGGTTGATGCACGGACTGCGGAGATCTGTGCATGTGTAAAGTGCTGGTCCCAGGTTCGAATTCCAGTAAAACAGCTGGCTCGTCACTTTCTAATTTTGTTCAGTCCACCCAAGGTTACAGTGCTACATCTCATTGCCTGGCTTTGGGCTAGGAGCTTTATAGCTTCTGGTATTTGTGCGCATTATACATTGTTTTTCACTTCGTTTACTTTCATTGTGTAAAAAAGAGTGAATGAGGAAATATGAAATAGGAAGTTCAACCAAGCTCAGGAGGAAATACAGTCATAAAGTCTTGTGGGGTATGCTACTCTCACGGATGCACCTGACACTCGGAGCATCCATATGGCGAAAACCCAAGATTAGATGAGAGAGTATGGTGTGATGGAAGATCTTGATTTAAAATGTCAGGTCACTTGATCATGTTCTTTAAATTGTTACACCGATTAATGGTTGTTTATTTATTTTTAAATTTGTTTCTTCGATGTTTAGCTCTGTAAAGCACACCAATAACCCTTTCGGTGCATAGACTATTCAAAACAAGGAGGAAAAGACGTGCTTTGTGGTTTTGTCAATAATTAATTATTCAGAGTTTATACAGAGTTTCGAGGACGTTAATTACCCATACTACTACTTCAGAAAAATCTGTAGAGATTAATTCGTTATTTTGCCGCTCTACAATGTTTCAGGAGGGGCACTCCTGAGAACAGAGTTGCCTTTGTTGCCACTGTTTTTATGGCGTGAGCTGTTACTCTTTCTCAAATTAACTCCAGTGCATTGGTGTTTGTGAAGGTGCTTCACCTGATCAAACCAAAGACTTCTTGTTGACAAGCCTTTTAATGTGCGCTTCCTATCTCCAGCATACGTGGTCAGGCTGGAGCTTGGTTCCAGCTCCAGGGAGGAAAGTCCAACTGACAGGCTGCATACAACCATCCTTCACGTTACAGCTGCCATGATTAAAGGTGTTATTTGCACTGAATCTTCTCACACTGCACCCGCCTGCCTTTACTGAGCGGGTCTCATAAATAGATGGCAACGTTCTCCAGGAGCCCTTTGTAATATCAGACTGTACATGATATTGCCTTTACGATGAAGGTTAGTAAATTGTAGTCCTGTTAGTTTATAGTTACGATGCCACCACCACTCTCATTAAGGCAAACCGGATTACATATTTTATATATCAAAGGGATCGCCATTTCAGTCACTGGCTTAGAAGTGCCGGAAAGTCATGTTTCAGTGACAAATAAGACGTGCAGTGCCTTATCACAGAGGAGGACATAAATAAGGCCCGCATGTTTTTGCATAGACGCACATTAATTAGGGCTCTATGCAGCGGCGGCAGGGGGGTTGCTGAGGTAACAGGTGGGTGTTGTGCTATTGGGAATGGTGAATGCTGGGGCGGGAGGGGTGATTAGGGGGTGTCAGGGCTGCGGTACTGGGGGCCAGCGAGGACAGATAAAGGGGCAGCGGGTACCCCAGTGGCTGGGTGGGTGCTTGTTGATAGCGGATGGTGGTTTCGGATGCGGGGGGAGTAGGAAGGGGGGGCTGGGGCAGCAGGGGGTGCTTTGCTGCAGCAGGACTTTAGAGGCCGGCCTAGGATCGTGAGCACATGATCCAGACCTGATTGCGGGCTCGAATCTGAAGAGCAGAGCAGCACGCTGTCTCACTTCAATAGCAACTAGAAGGTCCCGGCACACTCTGACCCATCGGACCCCTGACGGCCCCGGGCGCCTGCTTAACAGAGCATGGTGGCGATGGCGAAGAGGCCGGCCCGACTTGCTTCCTTGGGAAATGGATCCAAAAACAAAACAAGTGGGGCCGGGGCCGGAGACACGGACAGCGGGAGGGGGGGGCCGGGAACGGGCATAAGGACAGCGGGAGGGGGGGCGGGAACGGGCAAACCGGCAGCAGGAGGGGGGGCGGGAACGAAAGCACTCACCTGGACCTGCACTTCCTCCGGCAGCGGTCGGCCGCAGAATGACAAGAATAAACATGGACGAACAAAAAAAATAAACCCCACTCACCGCCGCGCTGACGTCCGAAAAGGGGCCGGATGAGAAAAATTCTCAGGAACGCCCACGAGTCGCCTCGCAGCATGACGGATGCCTCTGTTTTCCAATGGCTAGCCTCCATTTATGGAGCTAGCCAATGGGAAACAGAGGCGGGACTTTTGTGCATAGTAGTAAACAAAAGATTTCGCCTTGCGCGAAAGTCTGCTTGCGCAGCTTTCGGCGAGGCGAAACCTAAAAACTGCATCCTTTTTTGCTCTGGTGGGTCTAGCGGCGTGTTTCACAGACTTGTGTTATAGTGCTCATTTGAACAATTTTATGCTCAATCCTGGGTAGCTATGGCTTTCGAGCAGTAAAGCTTGAAAGAAGGAACTTAGGGGCATGTTTATGAGAGCTCCGCAATATGCTTGCAGCAAACAACGTGGTACATGCGTGAGGCAAATCTCAAAGTCAGATTTATGAAGCCACGCAAAGCCACTTTGCATGGCTTTGAATGGCTTCAAAAATCTTGAGTAAGGCAACGCAGTGCAAATTGCTGCGTTGCCTTACTATGCACAAGGGAGGCATTCCAGGGTTGTTGCAGTGGGTGTTTCCACACATTTCCCATGGTTTATGAATTATGATGTATACCCAGATTTACAAAGACCTGGGAATGTGCCAAAAAGATATTCCTCCCAAGGAGATTGTAACGAGGAGAAATATCTTTATTTCTGCTTGTTTTTTCCTCTTTCTATGAGTGCTGCATTCTGCCATGGTGCAAGGGTGCCTGTGTTGACGCTAGGCTGCCAAAACAGCACCAACGCACAGGGAAAGGAATGCATTGTATTGGATAAATACTGGAAACAGCGTTTACAACGCTGTAAATGCAATGCTGTACCTTTACAACGCAGTCGTTACAACAACTGCATTGTTACCACGCATGCTATTACATCGCTAGTTGTATCAATGACTTGCTGTAGGGTGCGTGCAAAACCAGGCAATATGTTGGATTTTAAAACCAACACCTTCCCTGCTGTTGCGCAAACTGGAGTAGGAATAGTATTTAATACTATTCCTAAGTCCAGCGCCCCCACCCCCCCTACAACAAGTCATTAAAACAACTTGCCATTTAATGGCACGCCTGGTAACAATGCAGTTGTTACAAGGACCACGTTGTAAAGTCATGGGTAGTGAATGTATGTGATGTAACTTCTATCAAAAAGGAGGGAAGAGGATTCAAGGTCCATTCAGTTCCCCTAGTTAGATACTGAATTAATCAAAAGGGAATGGACACTGGTGTCAACCAGGGGCAGAGTCAGCGCAGGGACTGAAAGCTGGTTCAACCAGGGGCAGAGTCAGCACAGGGACTGAAAGCTGGTCCTCGTGGCAAAGACCACTCCTAGCGACTCTTCACTCCTGTAGAAGCCTCTAAGAACGCCTATTAAGGTGACTGTATAAGAAATTCCATAATAGCTATAGGAACCTACACAAGTTGTGTAAGTACCTTCTGTGTATGTATTTTTGTCATTTTGTCCTGACGAAAGCTCTACAGACCCGGCTGGGCTCATAGAGCTGAAACATGTTGACGCATCCATATATATATAGATGTATGGTAATCTAGTTGCCCGATTACATATATATCAAATTTTTTAACAACAGTGCCAACCTTTTCAATAAAAATTCTTTTTTGGTGACACACTGTTTTTATATTTTTCGCTTTCCTATTATTTCTGGACACTTCTACCTGGACCAGAGGTAGCCTCGGGTGAGGCAGGCATACCGCACGTTATTTGACTACCCTATGAATATGCCATGACGCCTGACGGGGCGGATAAAAGATACACCGCATCGACTAAATCAGGCTGTCTATGAGGGTTTTCAAAGACTAACCAAAGGTTTAGTAGACACCAGTGTCCATTCCCTTTTGATTAATTCTGTATGTGATGTAACATCATAAATTCAATAAATGTAGTGCATTCCTTCCCTTTTCCTGTGACGCAGGGCAGTGCAGCATGGTGACTTGCTGTGCTGCCAATGGCCACAAATCTCATAAATGTATCCCTTAGTTTAAAGCTTTTAACAGTACAAAGCAGCAAAATAAGACAGCCCCAAAACACGGAAGAAACACAACTCCAATTTATAAAAAGTGGATTTTTATGGGTTTTCAGAGTGCAAGTTGAGCAAAATAGACCATAGGGTTCCTAAGACATGATTTTTAAAGTTTATCACTTTTAACTTTACAGCAAAAAAGCATTGGTCAACAAAAAGTTTGGAGGCTAGGGGGCAAATTGGGTAGGTTTAGACAGTAGCCTGTTCACTAAAGCATTTTTCAGTTTAGTTCCAGCCTTTATAGCGCATCCACCATAGATGTTAATTCAGCATTCTCAGTTCAGGAGTGGTGTGGGGCGACTTTGGCCACAGATGTTGGTGTCCCACGAATTCCTCTTCCAGGCGGAAGGAGAACAGTGGCTGGGCTTCTGGTTTCATAATACAACGTTCGGTGAAAAGTTTTTTTTAATGAGTTCTTGTATCACTCTGGAGTGACTTTTCACAACAATCCTGTGTCCAGCTGACTCAGATGCAACTTTTTTCCCATTGTAGATCGATCTCTCAAAGCTCCCAGCAGCAGCTTACCTTCTCCGATGGCTAGCACTTTGCTGCTTTGAGCTATTTAAGCTCTTGTGTCTGGTGTCCCTGGAGCTGGTACTAGGAGATCAAAAGACTGTTCCTTCAAGTCACAGCTTTGGTCCGGGGATCAGCCTTTCCCCAAGCTAGGAGCCATAGGCACGGTTCAAACTTTGCTAGTCCAAAGTGCAGCAGGTGCAGTCCAGTAGACGATGTAGCCTCTCTTGTGCAATTCCAAGGGCAGCAGGGCAGTCCTTCTTCTATTCTCTTTCCAAATGCAGTGTGATCTGAGGTTCCGGGTGCCAGGGGTGCTATGCTTATCCTGGGAAAGTGCCCCAAGGGGACAGTGTGGTCACTAGCCCATGGGCTACAAGCAATTTCTGGCAATGTGTGGCATCTGGCGAGCCCAAAGTGCACTATTCTAACCACTGTCACGTGGTATGGCTTCCTAAGGGCTACACGGCCATGGGAAAATCGGTTTAGGGCCCTGTCTCCAGCTAGTCTACATGAACAAAGGCCAGCCGCTCAGAAGTTTTACCACCATTTGCCTATCAAAGGTGGATTCCCCCTTGAAACTCGCATTTTTGGCTAACACGCTGAGTGGCTTCCTGCAAGGGGGAGGTGACACTTCTCCCTGCAGTGGGTTGCTTTCTTTGCAAAGCCTGGAAGTCATTCACACTACTTCCCAGGTTGGTAAAAATATGTATGTGGTACAGTTCCTGTATGAGGTCACTGGAACAGCTAGGACACAGTGTGGCAACTTTCTCAAAGTTCCTTTACTTTAATATTGACATTAAATTTGACACAGGCATCAGGTCAGATTTAATGCCATGATTACATTCTTACCTTACAGTACCTGGTTAGATAGTACCATTTCAGAGGTTAGCCAGGCTGGGGTGCCAACCTGTAACCCGGTATTAGCCAATGGGGCTACCTACTGTTCCACAGCAAAATTAGAATATGAGGGGTTATACATGTCCCACTTAACAATATACAGCTCCCTGCCTCAGGGCTCGTTATGCTTTCCGTATGGGAGACCTACAAATATAACTTAAGGAAGTGGTGGCTTTGTCATTAATGGGAATGGCAAAGTCGAACTCCCACTGTGACTACAGCCCTTCTGGCCTGCAGTAGGAGGCTGGGAGTCATTTTCTACCTTGTCACATACAGGGTGGCACAAACAATGCTGCAGCCCAGGGTGGACACTCTGCCTTACATGCCCTTGGCACCCTGGGTACCATATACTAGGAGCTTATAAGCAAGTCAGTTGGTGACAATTGGGGATAGCCAATTTGACATGCACTATGTAAGGGGTAATAATACTGGCACTGGGGTCTGGCTAACATGCCTCAGTGCACTCTCAGAGTCGAAATCCCAGCAGCTAATAGTCCAAATGGGGGCAAGAAGTGGGTGGAAACCTGCAAAAATATTGTTTCCTTACAGTAAGAATCATTTGGTGAACCAGAGTTCACCCTAGACATAAGTTCATATAGACATTGTTCGCTGAGGGCAGGAAAACCAGAGAGAATAAAAGGGTTCTTGTCAGATGAAGGAGGAGACAACTCCCTCTTATCAGGGAAGATACTATCTTTGATAGTTTTTTATCTTAGCGATGAAAAAAGTATTCAAAATATTCCAAATTCTTGCATGTCAGCAATTACCATGGATAACCTCGTTGGTTTGGAGAGTTTAGTCACAGTTTTGAAGATGCCCTTAGATTTGTTGCCAGACTGTAAGATTTTACACATGAAGAAGCTAGTTTTAGTGCGCAGGACTAATGCTGTGTAATCATTCAAATCTTTTTTATAAAGGATTCTGTTGTCCAACGAGTAGTCTCTATGCCATTTTAGCTCTAATTGGCGGGCATTCAATTTGTCAAGTCATAGATCTCAAAGAATCAATGAGAGGATAAAGACCATTTGGTAAGTTTAGATTTGCGCATAGGGGCATGTTTATCACAGGCTCTAAGTAGCCATTGAGCAATGTTTTCTTACTATTTAGTAATGATTTTATCCATAGAATACTCATTGTTGCTTAGAAGGGGCTTGGAATCAAGGAGGGTAGCATGAAAGATATCCGTATCGACCCATGAACAATTGTGAGAGCATTTACTCCTGTCAGTAGTGATATTACGTTTTTGAAGGCCATCAATATTGAATTTGATAATGAAATGATCAGACCATAAGCAAGGTAGGACTTCTTTCCTTGTTAATAAAAGGTCCTTCGTCAAAACGTTTGGTTGCAATAGTATGACCTTTAATATGATTTGGGATGGAGATCTAGGGCCATATGTATCAAGGCAAAATGGGTTCGCAAAAGCCGAAATTCGCAGAATTTCGGCGTTTGCGAACCTATTTTCGGTAAATGGTATGTATGAAACATATTTGGTGCAAAATAAGGAATCGCTAAATTTGCCATTCCTTATTTTGCGATTACATTTAAGAAATTGCTAATTTTGCGATTCCTTAAATGCAATGTATCAAGGAAAAAAACATTCCAAAATGCCATTAAGGAATAGCAAATTACCACCAACTTCTAGTTGGTGGTAAGTTGCGAATTCTTTTAAAAAAGCATTTTCTTAAAAATCAAAAGGTGCCATGTGACGCTCATACATGCCCTTAGGGCATGTATGTGTGCCATATGCGCACACATATCTTTTTCAGGGGTGCAGCAGGGTGTTCTTGAGACACCCCTGCACCCTTGAAAATATTCACAATTTGCGATTAGCAAATTGCGATTCGCAATTTCCCCTTCATTCCTATGGGCCTCCAGGCCCATAGAAATGAATGGGAAATTATTCCTTAATTGCGATTAGCAATTTGCTAATTGCAATTATGGAATTTTAAGGAATCGCTAAAAAGAAGCGATTTTCTACATACATACCATTTTGCGATTTCTAAATAGCAATTCCTTAAAAATCGCTATTTAGGAATTGCAAAACGGAATGTTGATACATATGGCCCCTACTGATTTAACTTAATACTCTTGCAAATATCAAAGTAGACACAGGACTTTTGGCACATGTCATCTTCAATAATCCAATAGCTAAAGTCTCCTACAAATATAGGTTTTGAATGATCAACTAAAAACTGAATGAGATCACTTAAAAAAACAACTGAGGAAAGGTAGGCATGTAGTTCAGATGCAGATAAATAATTATAAAGGTCTGGTTTAACAGCTCTGATTTTCTAACTAAAATCTCAGTGTCTGGATTATGTTAACATTGAAGTGGAGTCAATTAAATTTTCTCAGCAATAATGACAGCCGCACCCCCATCAGTCTAGCCAAATTGCATTTTAATTCGGGGAACATAGAAGTTATCAGGGAGGGCAGCCAGAATAGCTGCTGTGGACTCATCTGTTAACCAGATGCCCTATAGAAACAAGATATCAGGGTTTTCTATGTCAAGTAGGTAAACAACCTCTAAATAATGCTTCCCTAAAGACCGACTGTTCAGATAGATAGCTGAGAGGGTATTGGAGTGACTCCACATGTCGGTGTCAATATTAGGTTTCACACTTGGGCCAACATTCTTAAATGTGCACTTGTCAACAATATACGGGGAAAGACTGCGAGCAGTAGGTAAAAGTCCAATTTTTAAAAAGTTAATAAATATCTGATGACTAACAGGATAACTCATCATGTGGAAAGAAGTGAGCTCATTTCTGGAATAAAGATGGGTTCCTGGGCATAACGAGTGCAGACAGGCTTGCGAGCAGCCTTTGTTAAATAGATGAGATGGGGTAGATGTCCACTAGTGAGTTAAACCTTGCTGGATGTCGGAGCTATGCATTTACTTGATAGGATTCTACACAAGTATCAATGTGCCAAAATATTAGTTCTTATTTCCTGGTTTTGATTGAAGCACTCCTTGTTGCATGTGATGTACATCTAAGAGCCTGATTACAAGCACGGGGTGCATAGGACCACCATACTCGCAGTGGCCATCCCATCACCACACTGCGGCACTGTGCGCCACATTCTGAAGGTGGCAGTTGGACCACCAGAGGACTGCCACCTCCTCCGGGAACCAGAATCCCACGGCGTGGCGGTGACAGTCTGAGGCAGGAATATGTTGCGGTGCCACAGCAAAACCACAAAGCATATTCCAACTTGTCAAATCACCACCCTTTCCATGGTGGTGAGCCCGTCATGAAAAGAGTGGTTCTTGAGGCAACGAAGGGAGCCCTAATAGGACCTGCTGCTGCCTCTGGGCCCAGGGGGTGCATGCAGGGGGGGGAAATGTAGTGCCCCCTGGGATTTGACCCCAGTTCCTGCACAGTATGGCATGTATGCCACACCGTGCAGGAAGGTGCAGTCGGAGCTCTGACAGCGGCGGTCTGCATATTAAGCTCTTCTATCAGCCTGATAAACCGCCGCTGTCAGACAGATGCAGCACCTCCTGCCAGACTGGGATTTAACTTTTAATCTGGTGGGCGGCAGCAACACAGCTTTGGCAGTCCTACAGCGTATGGCGCATGCAACCGTCCACTGTGGGACCGCCAAAGTCGTAATCAGGCTCTAAATCAATAACTTGTATACTATTTAAAAAACATTTAATTGATCAAGCATTAATTAAAACAAATATAAGTCGTATTGAAAATGATACTATTTTAGTTTTGTTCATGAAAATTGCAATATTTCTTGTGGTCTGAGGACTGTATTTCCTCTGTTGTGCTTAAGTCTTTCTTAGTTTGACCAGTAATTTGGCAATCTGCCTTTCATTCTTCTGGTGCTGTGTTGGTTTATTAGGATTTGTTTGGGTGGCTCAGCTTTCCAGCCACAGAGGAGATACCTATCACATTTTAGAACTTTCTACTTGCCTGTGAGACTTCATCTGGGTTCAGCTCTTGTGCCTGTCTTCAGCTCCCTGACCTCTCTGCTTGTATTTTAGACTTCTGTATAGAAGGTAGAAATAGCTTTCCAGTCTCCACCTTCAGAATCCAGATGATCTGAGCCTAGCACATCACCCACATTCCTGCAGCCTTGATTGTTCTCTCCAGTGTTGAAGAGGTAGGGCTCATCAGCTTGAGTTTCAGCTCTAGCACCTGCTTTGCTGTTCTTTCTTTTGTATCTACTAAAAGATCCAGAGCATAGTAAGACTTGTTGGTCAATTAGGGATACGGTTTGTGTGCTTCTCACAAATGTCAGCCTGTCACACCTGAAGACTGCATTTGCACCTAGTGTACCAACTGTGGTGTTTTACCTGGTTTTACAGTGCTATAAACCTGGTACTTGTAATGCAGCATTCTAAAGTCACCTGGTTTCATGCAGGTTGCCCGTTAGAGGTTTTTTTTTGGTCTTAGTATTTTTAGATCCCCAGCATTCTCAGTTGCATTTCAAAGCATTAAATAATGCATACAGACTCTTCCACCAAGTGTGTAGTACAAGTGGATGTTTCTGTGTAGCATGTTGTTATTATTATTTAAGGAGTAGCATTGCCTAATCTGTATTAACCTTGCTTGTATTACATTCACACCACAATCAAATATCAATTTTCAACTTGTTCTTAACATAGTTCTTTACTGAGAGAAGAGGGCCAGATTATGTTACTGATATGAGCAGATAGGCAATTCCAGGTTTCACTGTTGTAAGAGTTGTAAGAATTGACTGAACCTGTTTTATTTCCATCCTAGCGATTTTACTCACAATAAATCACATCCAGCCTATATGATGTGACACTCTGTAGATGCAAATGTTGCTCCTGCAGCACCAGAGATGGCACCATAGGGGTTATTCTATGTTCTCCTGCAATTTAAGTGTATTTCCCTTCCTGTCGTAGAAGGCAACTTAGAATTCTTCTGTGGTAAATGCCTAGGGGCAGATTTATGATGGCCTTGCGCCTCTTTGCGCCGCAATTGCGTCACTTTATTTGACGCAACTGCGGCGCAAACAATGCGCCCTATTTACAACGTGACGCATCTAGGAGATGCGTCACGTTGTAAAGCACTGCGCCATAAGGAGGCGTTCCTGCGCATGGGGGGGGGGGGCGTTCCTGCGCAGGAACGCCTCCTGAAAGTGGCTGAGTGAAATCTATGAGATTTCACTCAGTCACTTTCAGGGCAATGCTGCGTCAAAACCCTGCGCCAGGCGTAGGTCTTGACGCAGCATTGTGCAGATGGTGTACCCCCGAGCCTTGCTGGAGCTCCGTCGCGCTTGCGACGCAACTCCAGCAATGCGCCACATTTCCGGCACAGATGCGTCACGCCTCTGTGCCGTTTTTGCACCATGGTGCGCCGCATTATAAATGCGGCGCACCATGGGTGGCATAGCTGTGGCGCACTGTGGCGCACGTTAACTGGCGCATCCCTTGGGATGCGCCAGTTAACATAAATCTGCCCCTTAGTGTTTATTTCATGCTTAGAATACAGCAGAGTAATGCAAAATTCTCTTAATGGGCAAGTTGGATTGTTGTTGTAGCTCTGGCTGTTGAGTAGAGGCTAACTTCATTACCTCTGTTCTCTTCCCATGATCATATTTTGCTGATGTTCTGTGACAGTTTTATCCCATTGCACACACATTCTTTTACAGATGTTCCTTTGTAGTAATGACCCTTAATGTTATGGATATTGTGCCAGACTAGTGGGGAGAGAAGTCTTCAAAGCTAAATGTGAGCCCCTTTCTCAACACATTAAATAAAAGGGTCACATCACCTCCCTGCTTCTTGGTCGAGGATCTCGGATCTCTCAAATATTCAGTGATTCATTAAAACTTGATTTGGCTTAAAAAGCCATAAAAGAACATAGTTAAAAACTTATAACACGTACAGTTCATTTCATACATTTGGCATTAAAAAAACCAAATCATTTAAACAAATACATCTACAATATGAAGTCCAAAACCGGCCCCACATGATATCCAAGTTAACAGTATCTCTTCCTGATAAAAAATGACCCTCTAATAAAACATATGATAGCAGGACAAATCTCAGGCAAATCGAGATTTAGTAAGAATATATAACCTTCCTGATGTGAAGTAAAACTGCGCAAAAGCAGAAGTGGAAGTAGAAAATTCAACCTTACTGTTTTATAAAGTGCACAGAAAAGCAAAAAGTGCAAAGTGTATTGTCTGGCGATAATATCACAAGGGCAGGGAGGAAGATTCTCAAATCATCCCTCCTGATGTGGGAAAGCTGTAAGAAAATGCAGTGTCCCCAAATGGAGCCTAGTTAAATAAAATCTGTTTGCGTATTTTCAATATCAAATAGATGCAATTTCATCACCTGGCTATGCGCAATGGTGTGTTAGTTTACCAGGGAGGAGAGCCGGGCGGCCTGTTGCCTACGCCTAAGATGCACCTGTTCAATGAAATCTGACTTTATTTGGGCTCTAGCTGAGCGGGACATTTGGGCTGGGTCCTTGAAAATGCCCTATAAATCTCAACCCACTAAGAGTACGCTTCTCATACCCAATCCAAGGTATGGCCTCTGCATTGCCCAGGGCCAGACCATCTTGGAGAATATATTTAGAAAGTTCTAGTTCCGATGTTTGCCAAATGTTTAGCCAAAGTGCCAAACTCAGAATGCTCCCTACATACTTTAGTCCCTCCTCTGAGTGACAAAAAAGGTTGAGGCTCCCTGCAGAATCATCAAAAGTCCTCAGAGGAAGCTGTTCTCCACAATTTGGAGTCTAGAGCAGTGACACTACCCCTATACTCTAACCTCTTATTTTGCAATTGAGAGGTACTTAGCTTTATATAATGCAATCACTCATCAACTGGTCTATGTCCTAACTTGGCTCCAAAACAAAAAATTGCTTCAATAGCTCTATTTGTTTGGTGCACCCTCAGTACAAACAGTGGGTACCAATTTAATTGTGAATCAAAAAGATGTTTGCTCAGCATGCCCCATAATTTGGACTGGTTACCATGTAAAAAGCACACAACAGTTCCATGAATGCTTGATGTAAAGAGCCTTTCATGGACTTGGTTTACTTGTCAACAATGAGCGATAGATTTAGACACTGCTCAACCATGCCCATTCCTTGTCTGAGGCCGTATTGGGTTTCTGAGAGAATGTTTCTTAAGGTAGCTCATCCCTCCAGTCCTGCTAGAAGGATCCTATCCATCTTAGCCGTTGAATCAAATAAGGAAATTGGCCTGTAGCAGGCCGGGTCTTATTTAAAAATCGGTACCAAAATGGCCTCTGTCCTTGTTGATTGAAGTGGGCCAATAATGGCAACTCTCAATATTTAAGTAAGCATAAAGGCCCAGAAATTAGAGTTATAGGGACTCCATTCAGCTCTGGAGCCTTCCTGCGCCTGATTTGCTTAATAGCTATCTCCACTTCCGTCACTGTGATTAACTGGCTAAGCTGGAG
Source organism: Lissotriton vulgaris (assembly GCF_964263255.1). NCBI lineage: Eukaryota > Metazoa > Chordata > Amphibia > Caudata > Salamandridae > Lissotriton > Lissotriton vulgaris. The sequence continues at coordinate 618,910,388 of NC_141698.1, forward strand.
TGCAAATTCCCTATCTTTCTCTGTATAAAGCCACATTTCTTGATTATCGATATCCTTGTTTAAGGGGGTAAAAATTCTGGAAAAATGTTTTACCCACACCATCTCTGAGACTAGGCAATCTATATGGATGGTCGTCTTTCCAAAAATAATGGGTGGTTAATAACATCCCAAAATTGCTTCCTGTCTCTTGAACCCTCAGCGGTCAAATATTCAGACAAGGCCTCGTTTCTGAGTTCATCCTTCCAAGCCTGAATAGTAGTAGTATGCCTTTCACGCAACAGCAATAGTAAACAAATAGTGAGCAAATAGTAGGAGTAGTATGCTTTTCAGACAACAACAATGGCTTCCCTGTTCATTGGGACAGAGTTGAGGGCCATCTTTAACGGCTTGTGCGATTTTGTGCAGGCTATATTAAACCACCGGAAAAGGGAGGGAGTGGAAATGGGATGTTTTACTATTCGGGCCTGTGATATGACTGAGCAGACACTCTCAAAATCCTCTATTAAAGAAAAAGGGGACACCTCCATGGACATACACTTGAATATTAACTCATAATTTTTAGTCACAATTTTTCCCAGATAAGGTTTGCTCCCATTTCATTCTGAGCCCTTTATTAATACTAAATGTAATATGGGCCACAGTCTGCTTATACTCAACTAGCCCATTTGAAATTCACATAAAATCTATATTGTTAGATTTATTCCCTCCTATTAAGGTTGGGTGAAGGTCAGGAATAGATTTAACACAAACATACAAAAATACAAAATCCTTGAAATATAAAATGTTATTAAAAGCGTCCCCATAGTTAGAGTGTCTAAAGTGGGTCAGTTCCTGGCTTCCCTTATTTTCCAGGTCAAAGGCCCTCAAATCGGTGAGCTCACATGTTAAACAACTAAAATCACATACCCTGAGCAAAAAGTATGAATGACTTTTGACGCTCACATTTACAAAAGCATCATTCAGCATATCTACAACTTTTGTGCAGCTATGGTCAAATAAACTGTAGTAAAAATGAACAACCAACAGGCGCACAGATCCCAGCCCAGAAAGCAGTAATAATTGATACTAAGGGGAGGAACCATCAAATTTAACATTTATCCTGGTATCAATTATCAATCAATCAATCAGTATTTTTCCGCCGTGGCTAATCACCCCTCGGGTTATCCAGGCACTGAGGTATCATAGGTCTCCAGTCCCAGAACAGGGTCTTGAGTTCCTTCCTGAAGTCTGCCAGTCTGGGTGCTGTTTGAAGGTGGATGGGGTGGTTATTCCAGGACTTGGCGACGAGGTAGGAGAACGAACATTCTCTGCTGTGGCTCTGGCAAATGCGGGGGAAATGAGCAAGAGTGGAAAAGGAAAAGCACAGTTGTCTCGCGAGCAGGTGGAAGTTTAGGTGATGGTTGATGTAGGCTGGACCCTGGTCATGGAGGGCTTTGTAGGTGAGAGTCAGCATCTTGAACTGGCATCTCTTCTTGAAGTGGAGCCAGTGGAGGTTTAAGATGAGTCTGAGAGCTGTGTTATGTATGGTCTAGAGTCTCTTGAGGAGATGGGTGGAGGTACCAGCATAGAGTATGTTTTTCGTAGTCTAGCTGGCTGGTGACTGGAGCTTATGTGACCGTTTTGCTGGTGTTGATGGGGATTCATCTGAAGATCTTGAGAAGCATGAGGAGGGAGTGGAAGCGGGCAGATGAGATTGCGTTGACCTATCATTTCATTGTGAGTTTTGTATCCAGAATGATTTTGAGGTTGTGAGGAGTCCATGGGGGAGGATCCTGGCCCGAGCTCAAGAGGTCACCAGGTGTTATCCCATGATGATGTGTTCTTTCCGAAGATCAGCACTTCTGTCTTGTCAGTGTTGAGATTTAGGTTGTTTGTCCCCATCCAGCTGGTGATGCTCGTCATGACGTTTTGGAAGTTTGTTCTGGTGGTGGAGTGGTCTATCTTCCATCGGTGAGAGGATGAGATGGGTGTTATCCGCATAGGAGATGATGTTGAGTCCATGAGATTGGATGATATCAGCCAGTGGTGTCATGTAGGTGTTGAACAGGGTGGGGCTGAGAGATGATCCTTCGGGGACCCGGCAGAGGATGCTCTTGGGTTCAGAGGTGAAAGGAAGTAAGTGGATTCTCTGGGTCCTTTCTGTTAGGAAGGATGCAATCCATTTGGTAAGCTTAATAGAGATCAAAATGGACAGACCTCCCATCTCTCTCCCACAAACAGCAGGTAAGGCAAGGTTACAATAGGAGAGACATCCATTTATATAAAAGTCTTTAAGTGATCCAGTTCCTTGGAGACAAATCAAGTTAAAGTCATTTATTAAATCTACCCACTCATTATTTCAAAGTTTTGAGCGAATTCCAGCAATGCTTGGAAAACAGTTGGAGGCTGTAGTGACAAACATAGAACCATTCTGCAGGGGCCACTGTCGGCGTCAAGAATTTTCTTGCAGATTGCTTAGAGCAGAAAAACAATTACTTATCAGCAATAAAGGAGATTGTGGGCAAACCACCAAATTGTGTTTTCCCTGCTATTTGATAAGTGCCACTCTATGCAATTGCCATAAAGGTCTTTAGAAATAACCCAGTGGAAGTGCTCTAATTTGACGGGAGGAGTCAGCTAAGTATCTGAGAGCTGATAGTAAGTTTCTCACCAACCATGGAGTCCTGAATTTTACACTCACGCAGTCCCCTGGAAATAAATTTGGTTCAATCAATCAATCAGGGTTTTGTAGCGCGCACTACCCACCCGTTAGGGTCTTAAGGCCCTTAGGGGTGGCTGTGAGCAGCTCCGTTGGGGTCATTCAAAGAGCCTGGTCTTGAGGTCCATCCTGGATTGGTGTAGTGTGGGGCTTCGCCAAAGGTGTAGGGGGAAGTTATTCCAGGTCTTGGCTGTGAGGTAGGAGACGGATCTTCCACCTGCTCTGGTCCTGTAGAAGCAAGGGTCTGTGGCTAGGGAGAGGTCGGCTGAGCAGAGGTTTCTCTCGGGGGTATGGAAGGCGATGTGGTTGTTGAGGTATGGGGGTCTGGCATTGTAGAGGGCCTTGTGTTGTTATGACCTACCCCTGGAACTCTTCTAACTGTCAGTATCTCAGTTTATATATTGTCCACCCATCCTGAATTAACTCTAAGCCAGTGCATGACTTTATGTTTCAAGTCCACCTCAGATTCTATCTTTTCTGTATTTAAAGGAGGGCTTGATCTGGAATAATAACAAACGGGGTTGATTCAGGGGGAGATGCAAATACTGCTGTTGTAAATGGTTATATAATGTTCTTCCATCTTCATGTTGGATTACCCACCCCCGTGGCAGTAGGGAAGGCTGCCCTTTCGGGGACTACTAGTAATAAAGCCCCATGGCTTGTTCTACTAGACCTCGGAATACTAGGTGCAGCAAACTTCTATCGATCTGGATAGGAGCTGAGTAGGCAAGTGATCAGGCCTGGGATTTAGATGTGAGTTTAGGGCATGTTGGACCTATCTTAAATGTTCCCTACTTTTTGCCTTCCGCTTCGATTGACCATAGGTAAACAGGATGTTATCAATTCCCAGCTCAATTTCAGCTGTTAGATGTTAACTGCAATTCGAACTTGGTAACTAAAACGTCACAATGAACTTGTAACACTGCAGTCAGTTGTGCCACCAGAGGGAAGGTGGTGATCTCTTCTTGGAGCTCACTGTTAAAGGAAGGTCTTCTAGACTCCCCCACCAGGGCTGGCTGGTGCTGGAGTTTCCTTTTGGAAACTACCCACTTACTGTGTCTGCTTTTCGTTGAATGGGGTGTATTCGGTTGAAAAGTGGGTTCTGCAATTTAAGTGCCAAATCCACAGTGGAAAAAGCTACCTCACATGGCCCTTCCGTAAGACCACAGCCATGTAGTTCAAAAATCCACCTGACAGAATTAGTGCTCATGCTACTACTAAGGCTGCCACCCCTCCCACCTCTAATCTAGGCTCTGATACACCTGTTTCTGGGGTTATTAAATTGCTACAGTCCATCTGTGTCTTTTGCTCGGGGTCAATAGATAAAGACATGGTGTTCTACCAAGCTTGATCAATTTTCTCCTCTACCCGCCCTATTTCAGAGTTGATATTTACTGATGAGGAAATGTTTGCTAAGCCAGGGCCCTGGATTTTCCTTTTACTCATGGTCTTCAATGCACTGACGCAAGAAACTTGGAGCTCAAATAAATAGATTAAACAACCCCTTGTAGGAAAATCTTACCTTCAGAAAAGGGAGAAGAAAGAAGGGTGGCCCAGCACAGCCTTTACCGGCCATGGACAGGCAAAGATGGCCCGCTCTTGGCCTGGTCCTCGTCCAGGCATGCTCCCAGGAGCGTCCTGCATTGTGGGAATGTCAGATCGCTTTTGAGTACTGTTGCAGTGTTCAGTGACGTGCCCCTAATCCTTGGAGCAAGATGACCCCTGGGGACAAAGTTGCAGCATTCAATGACGTGCCCCGCCTCCTTGGAGCAAGATGACCCCTGAGGGACAAAGTACCACCCCAGCAGAGAGTGAGTGCGTTGATTTTTCAGACCTCTTTATAAGACAAACCTGCTTTTGGGTTATTTGTGTTGAGGTTATTTCTATCTAGTTGAAGTGTTCCTGGTCCCTTAAAAGTCCTTTATAGTTGGACATGGGCAATGTGTGCTCTGATTTGGGAGTGTACTGTCAGCAGTGTGCTGCAACTCACACCAGCTTCATTACAAGGGTTTGTGTCTGTGCATTTCAGCATTTTATGTGCTTTTATGACAGTTTCTATTTAGCACTGTAACTAATGCTTATCCTTCTAACATCAGGTTGCTAGCTTTAGGCCCATTCTGGTGTTCTTCTTTGTATGCCCCAGGCATTACAATCTTTTTAGTCAGTATGCTCTTGAAAAGTTTAGCCTTTTCTGTAGATTTTGGTCTTATCTCAGTTCTGGGTATATTCTGGTTAGCTTGAAGACAGGAATGTTTCATTTTCTAATGACAAATGTGACAAGTTAGATATGTGTTCACATTGAACCAGCAATTATTCTTTTGACTTTTCAGTAGCATTTGAACACTTTAAAGGGTTGTTGAGGAGGAGAAGCAATATTGCCTAAATTGTTGATTGGAGTTCATTTTGTTCTCTTTCATGGTCACTGTTGACATCAATCCCATCTTCTCTGGATGAAGGGTCAGGAATTTTTATGTGCTCATGTGAAGTAGGAGAGGCTAAAACAAACTTAAAGGGCAAGGGTGGTTGTAAGTTTCCATGGCATACCCATGCCTCATAACGTTATGATTCTTTTATCATTGACAACATTTGATGGTGCAGCAACTCAATCTTTTGTATGCTTGATAGTTCAGCACGATTATTTTTAGTATTTTTATTTCGTATAGTTAAACTCCTGATACATTTTCAACTCCCATATCAATGAGTTGTCAAAAAAACATATGGGTCCTATGGTAAAAGAATTCCATGGACATCGATTCCCCTTACGTCCAAAACGCTAATCAAAATATCGCAGCCAAGCGCTAATATGAGGGCACCATCTTTAAGTTTGTTCTAATATGTGGTACAATCAATTTCTCAGTATCCCTATTTTATATAGTCGGACTCATGATACATTTTTAATTCCTGTATCAGTGAGTTATTGGTTTAATAGCAATATAGATTAAAGTTTTCTCGCATGTCACGAGATTAGTGCAATTCGATTTATTTGTACTATTTTAAATATAGTTTTTTGTATCTAAGTGAAATAAGGGAGAGTACAAACGAAGGAAAAGCAACTTGGAGCATAGCCCCTGGACTCGAGCATGCAGCACTTTAGCACCGGTCCCTGAGGGGGCTTTAAAAAGTCGCCAGCGGTCCCGCAGAGCGGAACGCGCCCGGGTGCTGCTCGGGCCAAGGCCGGTCTAAGACGGGCCCGTCATAGCCTGGAATAGACAGGGCTGGGCAACGGCCCTTGGTCCGCATCTAAAGGTACTGTGATATTGACTTTCTGCCAGGATACAACCTGCTCAGCAGACATCACATTTTGTAGTATAGTTTCATGTAATTATTTATCCAGTTAGTTTGCACCTCTGGTCTAACAGTTTACAAATAATATTGCTCTGTGAGATTGTGTTACACTTAGATTGGCCTTGGTTGTCTTTTGGTTGACTTCTGGAACCTGTGAGTAGTGTCTCGTAGTGGGTTTTACCCATTTTTGTATATTGCTACACTAACAATCTGAAATGGGTAAGTGAAAAACTTAAAGTCCTAAGAACAAAAGTCAGCCTACCTCAGAGGTGCGCTCACGCCAGACTTTACTTAACTATCTAACGAGAGCCATGGGCGCTGTCGAACAGCAGATAATCACGGTAGAAGAGACGCTGAGTTCGGGCATGGGTAATACTATCACAGTCAGGGATATATCTATAGTTGATATAACTCAAAGACGACCAGCCCCACCCACAGAAGTATCAGAAACACTAGAAGCATGTCAGCGAAGCTTAAATGGCGGTATTATAGATACCTCAGGGCATATATCAGGATGTGACTTGGAACATGACAGTCACAATAGCCAACCACCCCCCAAGCGGGCAAGAAATCTCAAAAAAACGCCCAACAAAAGTCAGAGGAAAGGTACGATGGTTAAGGCAACTCCTCTAAATCCCCCAAAAAAGGTCTCTAGAAAGGGCATATCCCTAGTAGCACAAAAATCATGGAGTAAGGAGAAAATCATGAATAGCCCCAATAAATGCGCCCACAATGAGGTAGCCCAGCTTAAAGCCAAAAAAGACTCCCTTGATACCTTTCTTAGAGGTACACTAGATAATATGGAAGAAGTACTTTCTAAATATCCATTCAATGCTCCGGACCCAGTACATGAAATTACAGCCATACATGGAAACACTCCTGCCCAACAAGTAATTCTATGAGATGTCATGGTTCCCATATTACCCTTTATAGTAATAGGGATTTGGTGCGTGCATTGGCACTACCATATCACCGGTGGACCTACCTATTGCCACTCATGTTCCAAACCCCAGTCACAATAATACTAGCGCCCAGTAAGAGTCAGGATACGAGTGGCAAAAAATACACCTGGACTTACCACCAGCTGAAACACATTATGTGGTGGTACCAGCAAATGGCCTGAGGATACAGACTGAGGCGATAGAATCCTTGGAGCTTTTACGAAATAAAGCGTTGCATTGGTTAGGCACAAGGTCAGACCTAACAAAAGACTCTTTGCAGAATTTGGAGTCAAATTGGTACCACTAGATCATTTCTACCAATCAACAAGTAGCAACAATGCTCCCATACTTAGGGATCCCTATCTTTCAGGTTCGAGCCAACAGTTTAATGTGCCTACTTTTAATCGTTTTGAGACATTTAGTAACCTCAATGTAGTTGACTGACTACGATTGGGGGAACATTGCAACTATGTAACATCAAGCAGTTCAGACTCTTTGGATAGCTGGGGTACACTGGCATTGTTGGATAGTAATAATACAACCTCTCATCATGGACAGTAAGTGCAAGTACAGTAATCGACCCACAGATAAATACTTTGATCGATTCTATTCTACTCTCCCCTAACATGTTAATCTGACTTCTATAATACCAATTACTGAGAGATATCATGACTGTGGAAAGGGCCGAAAAGATCATTGTCAGCTCTTGTTCTGGAACATAGCAGGCTTGAAATACAAGGTTACTAATGCCTTATGGTTTGAGTTTGTGAGAAATTCTAACATTATCAGCCTGCAGAAAACATGGGTGATAGACCCTATTCATATAAATGGCTAGAAGACCTTCCATTCCCCAGCTATTACTTCCTTACATGGTCAAGCTAAAGGGGGTTGTGTGTGTATATATATATATATATATATATATATATATATATATATATATATATATATATATATATATATATATATATATATATATATATATATATATATACTTAAATACTTAAATGTGAATGCCGCACTAACTGACTGTCTGTGAGCAAGGGCGGATGCCCGAAATGCGTCAGATTTTGTTGGACTATACTTTAATAAACCCTGTGCCTTCATTTACGTTTTGGATTCGTGTGGTCTTTCTGGGTCGATGAAATGCGGAGCCCTGAAATACTGCTGTTGCTGTATATATATATATATATATATATATATATATATATATATATATATATATATATATATATATATATATATATATATATTATATATATCCAAGAAAACGCTGTCTCTTTTTCCTCAAAAGACAACAAGTCGAGGCCCAGTTTGCTTTTTAAGTGAATTTATTTAGGCAACAACACCCAACGCGTTTCGCAGCCTTCGCCGCTTGCTCACGAGTGGGATAATTGACCTAATTGCAACTGAATCCCAATAGCAAATAATTAATCTGCATATAGATGGTACGTCCTGCCTGGTGATATTGAACTTCTACAATAATGCTACCTCAGACATGATTAAAGAAGTATTAAAATCCATGAGCCACCATTTACATAATCTGCATTCGTGTTTAAATAAGGAGATATCTGTGGTATGGGGTGGGGATTTTATTTATTTTTATGTAAACATTTTAACAATGAGGAATGTGGCCTGGCATTTGAGAAAAACACCAGCTTGGCACGTTTTTCACATATAATGTATGGTGACCGACTGAATGAAATTATGTTCATGTTTGATTTGAGGTTTGCTAATCATATGTGTTCACCCATGGCACCGTTTAGTCCCACCTTTAATGGCCGAGGTACTTCAAAACTATTTTCTAGTAGATATTCCTCACGTGTTAGTAATTTGTAGACACATGAGATTGCTTTTTCCCCAACGTGTGGATGTAAAGATGTATAGCTGGGGCATTAATGCTAGTACTAATTCTGCTGACATTGTTGATAACATTGCTCTGACTAGGCAAAATGGATTTGCACTTAAATGAGCCAGGGTGGATTCAGAGGAATTTGTAACCAAAGTGGTGCCAGACTATAAAAGTATGTCTTTAAAGTCCCCCAGAGAAGAAATTATAGAAAACGTTGTGGCTATTTCTAATTATGTGAAGAAAGCACTCACCATTGAAACTAAAAGGAGGCATGCTAAGAAACAAGGATGGTTCGACACCCAGTGCACGCTGGCATATACTACAGTTAAACACTCCCTCCATATGATAGTGAAAAATAGGGAAGATATAAGAGAGGCAAGAAGAAAATATAGAATAGCTTTAAAAGCAAGAAAGACTGCCCTAAAGGAGGAGGCATGGTGCGCTTTGCACAACGCCTCTGAGTTACGGGATTCTTCTGCCTTTTGGAAGGCGGTGAACACGCCTTTTTTAGCTGAGAAGGATATGGCCACTATAGAGATTGCCATTACTGAGCCGGAGTGGATTTAACATTACTCGACGCTGTATAGTAATTCCGCAATAGAACCACAGGAGACTCTACATAACATGGAGTCCCTGGAACAAGAACTACCAATGGACTTTACACTTAGTGAAGTTATAGCAGAAGTTAACACAAGCTTGGGAGGTAAAGCACCAGGGCCCGATGGTATACCTGTTGATCTTTTTAAATCGAATGTAGTTTTATAGGGACCACTTTTGACACAGGTTTTAAATGCATGCAGTGCATGTGCTTTTTTATCTACATGGTACAAATCTATTATCGTGACAATTTTTAAAAAGGGAGGTAGGGCGAACCCAGCCTGCTACTGCCCGATCACACTGCTGGACTCCACAGTCAAGATCATTGGGCGGATTTTACTAGAAAGAATCCAGATATGGACGGAGGAAAAGGATGTAATAAGTGATCTCCAATACGGGTTCTGTAAGGGCTTGGGTACAGTTTAACCGGGTCTTAATCTACATATTATATTGGATAAATATACAAGGGCCAAAAAGGAAAGATTATTTTTGATTTTTGTTGACCTGACGGCAGCTTTTGACTGCATCATACATGATAAATTGTGGTCAATTTTAGAAAGTCTGGGGGTAGATGCTTTAATAATTACTTTTTTAAAGCAGCTCCATTCAGGGGCAAAGGCTAAAATACGTTATGGACTGGGTGGAGAATGCACTAGTCACTTTAGTGTAAGGAGAGATGTTAGGCAAGGCTGTGTCCTTGCCCCATTTCTCATCACTCTGTATATAAACAATCTAGAAACTGTTTTAGTTAAAGAGTGCAGTGATTTACCTATGGTAGTGAAGCGTCCAATCCCTGCACTCTTATATGCAGATGATGCAGTTTTAATGGCCCGAACACCGCTTGCACTTCAAAGGGTTGGAATTCCTTTTTCTAATTTTATGTCACAGCTTTGGCTCTCGATTAATTGCTCTAAGACATTCACAATGAATTGTGGGGGGGGGGGTGTCAAATAAGAGGATTAAATCTATCACTATTGATTTTAGGTCTATAGATTGTACAAAAACATTTTCTTTTTCAGGGATTGCATTTGATGGGTCTGGTTCTTGGTCTGAGGCAGTGAAGATTAGACGACTATTGTTTGTTAAGTCACTAATGGCACTATAAAATTTTAGCTGCAAACTTGGCAGAAGCCCAACGCGGGAATTATTACACATCTATAGGGCCAAATATGTGGCAATAGCCACCTATGGAGCAGCCATATGGGGCTACGCAGAGGTACATACACTGCAAATTGCGAAAAAAACATTTTTTTCAATTTCTCCTCTCCCTTCCTGAAAGTACCGCAAACTACATCTGCCATGAGGAATTGGGTATGCCATATTTGGAGGACATGATCAAGATCCAACCGGTCCTCCTTTGGCATAAAATTTGGACATCAGATGAGACTGGCTTTAATCAGGATATACTAACAAATGCCCTGGGAATAGATGGTGCCAAACAAATGAGATGGCTAGAATATGTGAAAAGATTCCTTTTAAAGTTAGGACATCTGGAATATTTCACTGAGCCACATTTAATGTGCAGTGTCTCAAGAAAATCCCTGAAGGACAGTTGTATGAGTCTTTTGGGCGAACACAGAGTGACTACAGAATTGAGGAAATCTACGGTACAAGCTCATCAGTTAACTCTGCTGTCCCCAACACCACAGCTGTACTTATTATTAATAGTTGGTGATTTTGATTGTCTACTGTTGACATGTTTTAGGGAAAAGATTTTACATAGATTTTTAAGTTTTCCTAAGGTAAATGACTGGGCTAGACATTTGTGTATTTGCCCATGTGATGACATTTCTGTACAATCAACTATTCACATTTTGCTATTCTGTAGGTATTATGATACAGTAAGAAAGTGATGGATCATCTCTGTCCTAAAGAAATTGGGGCTGAAACAGTGTCGACCTGCATTTTTAGCAATACAATACCTAGAGAATGAATATGTTATTGCATCAGTTATTGAGTTTTTAAAAAGTGTTTTTAATTTACGGAAAACATTACTATTGCACTCTGTAAATATGAATTCTAATGCCCCTGAAACTCCTTCATTGTATCATTGCATTGTGCGCTTTTATGATTATTATTTGTAACCATTATGTATTTAAGTAGCAAAGATCTGTGTGAATTATATTGTGCTTTTATGGTTATTTGTACAATAACCGAATAAAGACATTTGAATTGTGAATTGTATCTAGGTGTATTTTGTAGCTGTGAAGAAATCTGTGAGGATGAAACGTGTTGGCTACTGCCACTGGTTTTAAGAAACTAAGAAAAGAAGAAGAATATGAATAACAGAACTATCATTCAATTTTTTTATTGAATACTTTGAATTATAGGTATCTGGGGTATGAAATGCTAAAAAGAATTGTGCTGAACTATCAAGAACACAGAAAATAAGGATGCTGAACGATCAAATGTTGTCTATGTTTAGGGTTTTTTCTACTGGAAGTTGAGGGGTTAAACTTCTGGTTCTGTGCACCATTAGAGTGTGGTAAATTGTTGGTTTCACTGTGGTGGTGGGTGCGGCATTATTTTGCTGAAACCCTTTTTGTATTGGTTTGCTTTGTGATTCTCTTATCTATACTAATATAATAAAGAGAGAGCCCAAACCTTTGAGGCGGGTAATCTCAGGAACCACAGCACCAATCACAACACCCAATGCAGCGTTGAAAAGGGCAGTTGCATCAGAAGGACATAGGCTATGCAGACGCCCACCATATACATTTAAAAGGTAAAAGAACCGTGCCAGCAAAGTAGTCCCTTGTGGGCGTGTCTGTGTTGTGCTGTGGCATGTGCTGGGGGCGTGACAAAGGCTGGGGGCGTGACAAACGCTGGGGGCATGTGGTACATTCCGCCCTTCATCCCATGTCTCATATCGTGTGCTGTGGGCGTGTGCTGGGGGTGTGGGCGTGTGCGGTGCGCAGGATTAAGGAAAAAAAAGCGAGCGTTGTGCCCAATATTTCATTGTTTTTTCTTCCCAGGTTCTGTACATTCCAGCTCCAAATGTGCTTTCCCCGCGCTCCCAGTGACGTGCACCTGTTTTACTGTATGGAGGTCAGGCATGGCGCTATTCCCAAGGGCCGGAAGGAGCGCAAACAGGGGCCATTGTGCAGGAAATGTAATCTCGACTTAACTACCGGTGACGCCTGAAGCGCACACTGGAGATTTTCCACTTCTCTTGTGCACAGGCCTCACGCCGAGCACAAGGCCCGTCTCCACGGAAATAGCAAGAAAGGGACTATCCCTACCCCGGGAATATGTGATGATATTCCTCAAACCAACATCCCGCATACCATCACTCCGCAATTATTATAACGCAGGACTATTACTCCTCAAAGACATCATTTCTAAAACTTTTAGAGGGCATATGACTTTATCACGCATTACATTATAACGCAAATGCATTTGTGGTAAAGTCATATACATTGTAAAAGTACATTATTAAAACATAAAATATATGTTTGTATATATGTGTATCTATACTGATATAATAAAGAGAGAACCCAAACCTTTGAGGCGGGTAATCTCAGGAACCACAGCACCAATCACAACACCCAGTACAGCGTTGGAAAGGGCAGTTGCAGCAGAAGGACATAGGCTATGCAGACGCCCACCATATACATTTAAAAGGTAAAGAACCGTGCCAGCAAAGTAGTCCCTTGTGGGTGTGTCTGCGTTATGCTGTGGGCGTTTGCTGGGGGCGTGACAAATGCTGGGGGCGTTTGGTACGTTTCGCCCTTCATTCCATGTCTTATATCGTGTGCAGTGGGCGTGTGCTGTGGGCGTGTGCGGGGCACGGGATTACGGAAAAAAAAGGAGCAGTGTGCCCAATATTGTCTCCCCATGCCTACCACAAATGAATGTGTTCTTCTGTAATGTAAATTGTGCTCATGCCATGTTGTCGAGTTCGCGCTATATAATATTGCAAGGAAAAATAAAGTAGGGAAACCCGAGTTCACACACTACTGAACCCACATTCTTAAGTGCATCAGCAGTGCACTGTGAATCGAAGAGTTTCACAGGCCTGTCACAGATAAGAAATGCTATCAAAACGAAATCCTACAAAACAATATACTACTGGCTGGCAGCAATTCATACCCGGACAACGTCGGGACGGGCTGCTAGTCATTGATAATATAAACAATCAAGATTTTTCATTCCCCACAAAAAATGGTTATTTATTTAGACTTAAATTGATCGACAAGAAATGTATTATTTTATATTAAAAATCTCCTATTGCTCTACTTCCTTTTATGTGAAGTTGTGGTACGTGATAGCTGCCCATCTATGTAGGTGAATGTGTTCCGTGATTCTGAAGATATAGAATGAACATATCAAAAGCCATAGGGTGCCTGGGGGAGTTTTATATATTAGTACTTAATATAGTAAGAACTAGGTAAATATCTGCAACTCACAAAAGAACACCATTTTTACATTTACCAGAAGGAATGTTAATTTTGAATTGAATGAATTTGTATTCCTGCATTTAAAGTTCTACTCTGAAAGTAAGGAAGGGAGCATGTGCAATGGATATGTCACCATAAATGAGTAATCCTTCTGTTAAAATGGCAGTGCCTTCTGGGCTCCAATGAAGTGGCCAGAGGAAGGCAATATAAACCTTATAACACATATGGAAATGAATAACTCATTCACAAAACCTCACACATGGCATATACTGACTCTAATGTGAGTTGTAGGATTCACTTATGTAGTTTGGAACTAATCCCAAGATCCTACAATTATCTCCCTGTGCCAATGGCGCGGCATTAGGGCAAGGTGCATAGTACAAAATACAGACTACTTACAAAAGTAATAAATGAACATAAAAGTTATGTTAGCAAGTGAAGCAATGAGTTAGAAGAAACACTCATATCTACCAAGAATATGCATGACACACATTAGTGTGGAAATTAACATTTGAGTGGATATTGTGGGCTGGCAAACCACCCAAATGATGCACAGTGAGCCTCACACCAATCAAGAACAGATACATTTAAAAAGAGGCATTAACCCCTATGTGAGTTTGCCTAGATTTGAAGACCAGGTACAATGTATGTAGCTCTACTGATCATCACTGAATTCCTATGGCATCCTAAATTGATGGAATGGAATGTTACCCCGAGCAATTGTTATTGGTGAGACTATTTGTAAACATTCCTCCCATCAACTTTTGTGTGAGTGATGTTATGCCTTACGTGGCTAAGAGTAGGCCCAGATGTGGGGCCCTTGCTCACTCTGCTATAGGATCCAAATCTATCCCTCACTGACAAGACCAAACAAGGCCAAAACGAGTGAGGGGTGGCTTGTGTTCCCTTCTGGAGCGGGCTTCACCTGTCAGTTCAGCATGAACTATTCCCATGAGGGGCAGGATCAGCACAGATTTGCATAAGGTGGGCCTTTGTCTACAGTGTCACGGTGGGTGAAAGGAAATGGGTTGAAATGCTACCCCGAGCAATTGTCAGTGGTTACCCAATTTGCTAGCATTTCTCTTATCACCTTTTGTGTGTTTGGTTCAAAGGCTCAGAGTTTGGATTAAAACGGAACACTCCTTGCAGAAATACTGGAGGATTTAGGTAACCTTTGGTGTATGCAATGGTCTGATCCTGAGACTCAAGGATGGATCACCTCCAGTTTTGATGCACTAAATGCATCCTCGGAAACAGTGATGTTCAGGAACTCTGAATTTGCAGTAAAAAGCGACCTTTACAAGCAAAGGGACTAATTTATTTTTTGTTGGCCTAGCTGGCCAAACAGGCAGTAATTTCTAAAGGACTGGTAGGAACCGCCTTCCCCTTCCTATCGATTCCTGCCAATGCTTTTTACAGTTTGTTATGGAGCTCCGGCAAAATGATGGAGTCCTAGATCAGGCTGTGTTCTCTTTTATTTCAAAAAGAAAATCCTGGAGCGGGATTTTTTTTAAATAAAAAAAATATTGCGCCCTCTCGCCATAGGATTCGTTTCTCATGGCGAGAGGGCATTTAGTGTTTTTTTGCTATCTCTTACAGCCTAGATTTGCCTGGCACTGATGGACAGCAAAAAACAGCTATATGTCCCAAGTGCGTGGACGGACATGTAGCCAATTCTCTGGCAGCCCTTACAACGTCAGAGAGGTTTGACCACAGTGTTGACAAAGTAATCACTGCTGTGGCCAAAATATGGCATTTAAGGAGGGCAGATCATTATGTTGGCTCCAACAACATATAATAATATAATTTAGGCCCAAACTGTCTTGTAGATGTTTGTAGAGGACTGTAACAACATGCAGATGTTCTTAGTGCTCTATGTGCATCTATAATCGAAGTTGCACTTTAGGAACCTTGATGATGGAGTGTGGAACATTCACTACTACAAATTGGCTGGATCAGCCAATGCCTAGCTTAGAAGAAACTGTGTAGGGGAATCTGCTAGGAACCTTGGTGGAGGAAGCTCATTCAAATGCAGTATCAGCTGGGGATTTTCATCCCTTCACTTAGGTGTAAGAGGATCTAGAAGCAGGCCCTGCTGGGATGATAAATGGCTGAGACACCAGCCAGGACATCATTTAGAACCAATATTTGTGGGGATGTCAGAGGAGCATGAGTCCTCCATGCAACAGGACCTGGCTAAGGTTGACATTAACTCGATTTGGCATATTTGCTACCTACCCTTTTACTGCTAAAGACACCATCACCAGACGTGGATCAACCGTCAGTCCATCGAACTTATGAGGTCTTCTAAAACCTGAAGGCGTTATGTGCTAGGCAGCAAATGTTGGTTACAGAGATAATGCCAGTAATGCACCAAAGTCAACAAGACCACTGGTGAAACAGAAACAGATAAAATAGTGAAAATACCAGTTTGTTGAACAGTACAGGAAAGCAACATTCCTCTTCGGATGCATCAATAACCCAAGCTGGTATCTTTCATCCCCAAATCATAAGTCTCAGCTACAGCGCAAGATATTTCCCATCCACCTGCACAGTGATTTAAGTGTATAAGTGCTACTTGATGGAATCTTTGGATGAGACATCTTTGGAGAAGCTTTTGAACATGGAAAGTGAAATGCAATATTGATGAGGTTGCTACATGAAGTGGCAATCTGGGCATGCATGATGTAGAAGAAGAGGGGCAACATTTTCTTCTATACATTTTTTTTGTTTCCCTAGTGTTTTTATGTTCAATTTTTCCTTTTTTCTGACATCATTGACAGGTAAGCAAATGCTAACTCCTTTACTGAAAACATCTAACTGCCTTAAGCACTTGGAAAGTAGCTGACATTGGTTGACAAAATATTTAGGGCCAGGCTTACTAAGGCTTTGCGCCAGTGCAAAGTGACATAAGGTGGCACATGGTATTATATTTACTATTCATGGTGAAAATTGTTTTGCACTAGAAAGATGACCTTTTTTGTGTACAAAAATATTTTGCGCTGGTTTGTAGCACATTAGGTCAAGGGGGTGTTCCTAGGGCTGATCTGCATACATGTGGGTCAATAGGTTTTGAGCCCTGTCTACTAAGATAGCTAGAGCAGCTTTGCTTAGAAAACTAAAGCTTTATTGAAGCAAGTGTTAATAAGGGGAAATGTATTGTACTCCAACAATAAGTCATTCTATGTGTGCTGTAGGCAACAATGCATATTCAAAGAGATACGTCTGAATTTGTCTAGACATAAGAATTTAAAATTTGCTAACATTCGTGCCAAGAATTTTCAATTCTATTAGGGACAGGAGGCGAGGATTATGCTTTTCTCAAATTCTTTACTGAACACAGCAGCCAATAAGAACACAGTAAAGAAAATAAAAAACTACACTACCCATAATCACTGGGTAACCATGGAGTACATAGAAGGTATATAACGAGTCATAGAGGTTCCAACTTCCTCTTTCTTTGTCCAGAATCATAAGAACAACAGAAGATAATATCCATTAGGAACATCCAAAGGAAAAGTCATCATCCATAGGAAGGGACGAAGGCACCTCCCAAAGCCACAGGAATAGAAGTAGGCCCACGAAGAGAAGGAACTCGCAGCACATCTCATTTAAGGTCGGAGCCTGGAGGAAATAAAAACAGAGCCGTAAAGGCCATTCTAAAAGGAAGGAATGCAAAAGTAACATAGGGCGGGAAACTTCACATAATCAAGAACATCACAGAATATTAAATATGCATACAACAATACAATGCATATACTGCCAATAAGGGTGGGATAATCCTCGCCTCCTGTCCTTAATAGAATTGAAAATTCTTGGCACGAATCTTAGCAAATTTTAAATTCTATGTCAGGACGGAGGCTCCGATTATGCTTGTTCAAAGCTTATCCACCACAACAGACGTAACATCAACAATTGGTTTAAAATAAAAAGTTTTAAAAACAGATTCCGAAGACCAATCAGCGGTCTTCGTGATATCCTGGAGGCCAAGCCCCAAGGAAAAAGCCTTTGAAGCCATAGCTCCCCGAGCAGAATGGGCGCCAAAGACAGAAACGTCAATGCCCGCTTCAAACATGAGCCAGCGAACCCAACGTGCCAAGGTAGCGGGGGAGACAGGCTTGAAAGACTTTTGTAAAGCTATAAGCAGTTGACCCTGCAAATCATGACGGAAAGGTGCAGTACTCACCTCATAATCCTTAATGCACCGTACCACACACAGCTTGGGATTGTGTGGAAAAGAGGGATGAGACACAGTAGACGTGTTACTCTTAGTACGGCGAGAAATGGAAAAAGAAACACCTTCTGGTGAAAAGTGCGTCCGGCAAGATCCAGAGCACGAACATCTGACACGCGCTTGCAGGACAAGAGGCAAAGCAACATTGTCAATTTGGCGGATAACTGTTTCCTAGACAGCAATGAATTTTCAGGCCAAGAACTCAAGAAACGTAAAACCACAGATACATCCCATAACTGAACATACTGAGGGCAAGGAGGTTTTACCATCTGGATGCCTCTGAGTAATTTGGAAACCAAAGGATGTTCCCCAATAGGCTTAGAATCCACTGGAATATGACCAGCCGAAATAGCAGAACGAAAGTTATTAACTGTCCTCTATGCCAAACCAGAAGAAGCACGAGAAGCAAGAAAAGTCAGAACTAAGGTGACATCTGCCGTAGAGGTATCCACTGATCTCTGAGTACACCAATCACACCACCGTTTCCAAGCTGACGAATAACGTTTGTGGGTGTTGGGGGCCCAAGCTTCGCCGATCAATCGGGCAGCGTCAGAAGAAAGGCCTGCGATTTGCCAGCGTCCCCCGAAATCCGCCACAAGACAGAGATGACCCGATATAATTAGAGGGTGGGGCTGCAGAAGAGGGTCCAGCAACAGGTTCCACCTGTTGGGGAGAAGGAGCGGCGGAGAACAACTCATCTCCAGAAGAACTGGAAACCACGCCTGAGCCCTCCAAAGGGGAGTGATGAGAATCAGATTCCAGAGAAAACGCCTCGTGCAAGCCAGAACCCTGGGAATCATCATGAATGGGGGAAACGCATAGCACAGGTGAGGAGGCCAAGACTGGAGGAAGGCATCCATGGCCAGAGCCTCCGGATCCGGACGCCAACTGAAAAACAGTGGAAGCTGTTTGTTCAGGCGAGAGGCAAATAGATCCAAGTGGCATTGGCCCCAAACCCGGACCAAGGTCCGAAACACTCGAGGGTGGAGACGCCAGTCGCTGTAATCCCGGAGGTGACGGGAATTCCAATCCGCCACTAGATTGTCGCGACCTGGGAGGTACTCGGCAATAATCGTGATCTGGCGTTGTAAGCAAAGATGCCAAAAGTCCTTGGCGATCTCCTCGCTGAGACGTTGTCCATGCGGAGGAGAATGCAAGAGTTCGTCGCTTGAGGGGAAAGACAGCGGATCGTAAAGGAGCCCGCAAGAAGCTCTAGACAATTAATGTGGAGGGATAATTCCTCCCGGGACCAACGGCCCCCTGTCGTCAGAGAACCACACCGGGCTCCCCACCCCTAAAGGCTCGCATTGGACTCGATAATGATGTCTGGGGTCTTCCCGAACAGCGCTCGACCGTTCCAGGATTCCATGTGGTCCAGCCACCACAACATCTCCCAACGAGCATCCTCCAACTGGGAAATGAGATCGGAGTAGCGAAGGCCCTTCTGAAGATGTCTGATCTTGAGGCGCTGAAGAGTGCGATAATGTAAGGGACCCGGAAATATGGCTTGGATTGAAGAGGAAATGAGACCTACAATCCGAGCCACAGTCCGCAAAGAGACCAGTTGTTTGGACAAGACCAGACGCAACTCTCGTTTGATCGCTCTGATCTTCTGACCTGGAAGAAGAAGCTGACAAGCTATTGAGTCAATGCTGAAACCTAGAAAATCTATATTCTGCGAGGGTTGAAAGTCTGACTTCAGAGGATTGATATGAAAACCTAGAGATTGCAATAGTTTGATGGACCATTGTAAATGAAGTTGCAGAAGAAGGGGGCAATGAGCCATCAAAAGAATATCGTCCAGATACACAATCAAACGGACTCCCCGGGCCCGCAAAGATTCCATTACCGGTCTCATGAGCTTCGTAAAGCACCATGGAGCGGAAGAAAGACCGAAGGGGAGTACAGTGTACTCGAACCATTTCCCCAACCATTGAAACTGAAGAAAGCGACGGTGGGGAGCATATATCGGAACAGACAAATAGGCGTCTTTCAGGTCCAAATGGACCATCCAGTCCCCTTTCTCGAAGAAGATCTCGAAGAAGATGGATACCTTCCATCTTGAAATGACGGTATACAACCCCGCCGTTGAAATCTTTGAGGTTTAAGACTAAACGGGAACCTCCCCCTTTTTTCTCCACTAGAAAGATATTGCTGACGAAACCGTCGGGATGGCGGGAAGATGGAAGGATGGCTCCTTTCGTCAGAAAGGACTCGACTTCTTCGGAGATGAAGTCTTGATCTCGTTGGGAAAAAACAAGGGGTAAAGGAAGGCAGTGTTGGAGAGGGCGGTCGTAGAACTCTAGTTTGTAACCTTGCACCGTCTCCAACACCCAAGCATAGCTGGAGATTAGCTGCCAATTGCGGAGAAAATACTTCAGTCTGCCCCCCAAAACAACTTCGGATGCCAGCATTAAGCTCACCTGAGTTGGAGGAATCTTGACGTCCTCCCTGGGCACCTCCGTATCCGCCTTTGCCGTAGTTGTTTCTACCCTTGCGAGAGGGGTAGAATCTGTTTTTTCCAGAGCCATAGTTGTCCTGGGCTCCTCCTCTCTGGGACTGGCCTCCTCGTTGAGCAGGTTGGTTACCTCCCCGGCCGGACGAACGTCCCCTTCGTCCGGCTCGTCCGAAAACCGGACGGAAGGCACGGCGCAGGTTTGATTGCGCCTTGTCAAGGCCACTAAAGGTGGCAACAAAATTAGTGAGGTCTTTCAGGAAGGAAGGACTGTCGTGTCTACGAGGTTGGCACTGCACCGCGCAATCACTCAAGGACACAGGTAGGTGCGCTCACGATTCTTTATTGTAGTATTGCATACAGCTGGCCACACACACGTCCTTCTCCGTGGTCGCCCTGGTCGAATCTGTCCTCTTCCTGTCCCCTGACCGGATGTGGTGTCCGGTGACCTGGTCACCTCCCTCACGACCCACAGGGTCCTAGTGTCTGCTGTCCCTACTGTCCTGTCGCCTTGTCCGTCATCTGTTTGTCAGGTCATGACATCTCCCCCCTTGTTGCAAACAACAGTTCGTGGTACAGTTCTACTAACCACTCCGTGTCACCACCATTTACATCATTAACTCGTCGTTGCAGTGAGAGAGAGAGAGAGAGAGAGAGAGAGAGAGAGAGAGAGAGAGAGAGAGAGAGAGATTGTCAGTCTCGTCGATCCTTCTCCCCAGTCTCTGTTTCCTACTTCTTTCTACGTAGTCTCTTTGTCCCTTTGCATCCCTTCCTTGGTCGTCGTTTTCTGCCGTCATCTTTCTTTCTGCTCTTCAGTTGTTCTCCGTCTGTTCTCAGTTTGCCAGTCGCTCTTTCTCTTTGTCGTTGCTCTCTCCTCTTACTCTTCTTTCTGCTCTTCCGTTGTCCTCCTTCTGCTCTCTTTTTGCCGGCCTCTTGTCGCCTTGATCGTTGTTCTCTGCCCTCCGTTCTGTTTCTTGCTCCTTTCTTTCTACAGCCATCCTTTGTTGTATTTGTCCTCTCCATTATTCTTTTTTGTTCTCTTCCTCTTTCTTTGTTCCCTGAGACTTCTCTTTGCTTGCTCTCAACATAGCTGTTGTCTTTTTTATATGTCATTGTTATAAGGCCCATTGTTTGGGCGGTGCTGCTGCTCGTCAGGCATGGCCCTGGGACATCGCCTTGTAGAACATGAATGTCCTCCTTATTTATCTTGACATTGTATCTCAGTTCCTCTGTGAACTTCCCTAAGTTAGTTACTTCTTTCCTTGCCCCCCCAAGTAAAGATCTTTACCTTGGACGCTCTCAGGGTCGGCTTTACTTCCATTCTCTCATACTCCGATGCACACATGACATTGCAAGTTGCACCACTGTCCAGTACAAAGTCTGTTTCATGCACTCATACTCTTATCTTTGCATGGTCTGTCTTTCCTCGGGTGCTTCTGTCTGCTGGCTGTGTTGTTTCTCCTGCTTCCTCTTCCTTGCTCTGCTCGGTGTGCACCTCCGACATGTGATATAGTCTTTCTACTTTCTCTACTTCCTCTTCTTCACCTGACCCTCGTGATGAACTCCTTCTTTCGTTGTCAACATACCTGACATGTCTTGTCGTCGATTCCTGTTGTCTTCCTGTTCTCCCATTGTCGTCTCTTAATGGGGCACTTTGGCACATACTGGCGTAGTGATTTCTTCCACCACATCTTCTGCATGTCTGGCCAAAGGCGGGGCATTGACCTCTGTGTGGAAATTCCATTCCGCACTTGTAGCATGTTCTTTCAGGTCGTCTCCTCTCTTTTTGTTCCCTCCAGTCATTCTTTCGTTGGTCTGTGCGATATCTGTTTGTCGTAAAGTGTGCGTTTTCTGTTTCAACGCTCTTCCCTCTTTCCATTTCCTTGGCATGTTCCGTTGCTCTCGCCTCTGCTCTCGCTAGTGACAGGATGTTCTCCAATGAGATTGGTTCTTTAAGTATTCTTGCTCTGAAACCTGTGTCGCGACAGCCTTCTATGATCCGTAGCCTGATTGCTTGCTCGTTATCAAATTTGTCAAATTCACAATGTGTCACTAATTTCCTCAGCCGTGTCGCGAAGTCGTCTAGTGTTTCGCCGACTTGTTGACATGCGATGGTAAAAGTATATCGTTCAAAATCAATGTTTCGTTGCGGGTCGAATTTGGCTGTTAGACATTTCTTTAGTTGGTCATATGTTTTTGTTTCTTCGGTCGGCAGTGTCACCAGAAGTTCTTCAACGTCGTCCCCTGCCAAGTTCAATAGTAGTCCCAGTTTCTTTCCAGCTGCTACATCTGTATCGTCTACATATCTTCCAAACCGTCTGATCCACTTTTCCCACCTTATTCCTGTTTGTGGCTCCGATAGGTTAAACGGTAGTGGTCTCCTGTATTGTGCGTTAGGCTTTGGATCTGCCATTCTTTCCTTCTTTCTTTATCTGTTCGTTCCTCTTTTGTTTCCTCTTTTTCTTCTTCTTCTTCGGTTCTTTTGCTTTATCTTCTTTTCTCTTTTGTCTCTTTTCTTCCCCTTGTTCTTCTTCTCCTTCTATCCGCTCTTTCTTCTTTTATTTCTTCTTTTTCTTCTTCTTCTTCTGTTCTCTTTCTTTATCTTACTTTCTCTTTTGTCTCTTTTCTTCCCCTTGTTCTTCTTCCTCTTCTGCTTTGTTTTATTTTAATCTTTCTACTTTCCTTTTGCTTATGTGTATCTTTTATTACTTTCTTTTCTCTTTCTTCTTTTATTTCTTCTTTGTCTTCTTCTATTTCTATTCTTTTGTTTTTGTTTTTTTAGCCTTTCTATGCTTTTCTTGTCTTTTCTTCACTGTTTTCTGCTCTTTCTTCTTTTCCCCCTGACTCCGTGATGGCCGCTCTCCTTATTTCTATGCCTTTTTCTGCTTTTGTCTTTTTCCTAAAATGGCCGCCGCTCTTCTCGCGAGATTTCGCGTTCAAAATCTCGCTTGCCTGGCCTCAAAATGGCTGCTTCCCAATCTCGCCTCTGATTGGCCTACCCGCCTGATCCCAAAATGGCCGCCGAGACTCTCGCGAGAGCTCGCGCCTATTTTGAGATTTCGCACGTTCCTTCGCGCTTACCAGAGTTTTGCCTGATTGTTCGTCAGAGACGGTCGGGTGGGCTCCGATGTCGCTTCTTTTCACTCTTCTTCTTTGGGCACATCCAGGGTGGGCACCTGGTTCTTCCGATGTAGATGGCGTTGAGATGCACGTCTGTTCCTCTCACACCTTTCGTCGCCAGTTGTCGTGTCTACGAGGTTGGCACTGCGCCGCGCAATCACTCAAGGACACAGGTAGGTGCGCTCACGATTCTTTATTGTAGTATTACATACAGCTGGCCACACAAACGTCCTTCTCCATGGTCGCCCTGGTCGAATCTGTCCTCTTCCTGTCCCCTGACCGAATGTGGTGTCCGGTGACCTGGTCACCTCCCTCACGACCCACAGGGTCCTAGTGTCTGCTGTCCCTACTGTCCTGTCACCTTGTCCGTCATCTGTTTGTCAGGTCATGACAAGGACCAAATAGGAAACCTTGTGCCAAAGGGCCTGATTCGGAAGATGCAAGATCTGTTAATTTTGGGTCCAATTTCATTAGAATCGAGCGACGGCGCTCACAGGACAGGGCGCAATTTGCATTACCTAAAATGCATATAGCCCTTTGAGACCACCCAGCTAACTCATCAGGATCACTCAGTGAATTAGAATTTTTTGCAGAATAAGCCAAATCCAAAATCTTGGTCAAAGGACCCAAGAGATCTAGTAATTTGTCCTGGCTGGACCTCCACGACCTATCCAGACCCTTCTTCGGGTCTTTGGCATACTTGCACATATATGTAACAATGGATGGATCTACTTCAGGAGTCTCAGCTAACTTGTCCGCCAGGTCTGGGCGGGGACACTCAGATCGCAGCCTGGCGCGAACATCGTTCTCGAAAGGACGACGAATATGTTCTTGCACATATTCAGTAACCTCTGGTCAGGGGAGCCAAGCTGAAGAGGTTGGGTGAATAATGTCATCTGGCTCAAAGGTTAATACTTGTGGGGTAGAAGAGGCATCGACTAAATGCTCTTTATGAGCCTTCTTCTTGGGAGGCGACACCACAGGGTCCGAAGAAGAATCAGTTGAAGACGAGTCTTCAGTAACGGTGGAGGCTTGATGTGTCTGAAAAGACGTGGCAGATCTTTTGGAAGACTTGGCGGTGGACAGATTTTTAGCCAGTTTTACAAAATCTGCTTTATGAGGATTTTCAGGTGATTTCTTGGACCGACCTCAAGGAGGAATCCAACCCTTCTGAGTAGCATATTCAGCCAAGTGTCTCTTGAGAGGGGCTATAGCGTGATACAAAGCTTGGTCCATG
This sequence comes from Lissotriton vulgaris, assembly GCF_964263255.1. NCBI lineage: Eukaryota > Metazoa > Chordata > Amphibia > Caudata > Salamandridae > Lissotriton > Lissotriton vulgaris. The sequence continues at coordinate 618,935,204 of NC_141698.1, forward strand.
AATTCAACACCCTCAGAGCCTGCGGGCTCTTCCTCAGCGTAGTAATATGTATCCTCATCCTCATAATACTCTGCCATTCTGACCTCTGGAGAGGTGATATGCCCAAGAGGACGCGAAAAAATATATTGACACCCAAAGGGCACTTCAGGGGGAATGTAGCCCCAAAGTAAGCCAATGAACAGGAATAACCTGTCAAAACAAATATTAGAATGTGGAGGGAGGGCTTGCTTAATACACTCTAGGCAAAGCCTCTGCAATAATTTTACAACCCCAGGGAATTTAAAGAGCACTGGGGCGTCAGGGGCCTAACGACAGGAATAAGGGAAAAGGCAGAAGCCAATTCAACTCAACTCCGAAGAAACACTTGAGCGCTGGACGTCCTGTCAGAAATTCTCTCAGGAACAAATGCGCAATACCACCGCCGACCGCAGTGCGAGAACAGCCGGTGGACTGCGCATACGCCGAATGAACCTGTCGAAAATGGGAGACGCGCGAGCAGGACACTAAGCCCCACTCCCGCTCCACAACAAAAGAACAGGCGCAAGAAGCAAGCCTGCAACCGGGGGGTGAGCACACGCCCCCGCAGTCGACGCTGAGAAGGGGCGAAACACCAACAATGCGGAACAGTAAAGCGTCGAAGGCAATAGCGGTAACACGCGAACCGGAAGGTTCAAATTAGCATTTAGCAATAACGCTGCAGTCAAATACAAAGCGCGCACAATATTAACATGAATTAAGGCAAAATAGCAAGTAAATAAGGAAAGAGCACTTAACTGGCTGCGGAGCAGCAAAGAAAGAGGAAGTTGGAACCTCTATGACTCATTATATACCTTCTATGTACTCTATAGTTACCCAGTGCTTATGGGTAGTGTAGTTTTTTGTTTTCTTTACTGTGTTCTTATTGGCTGCTGTGTTCAGTAAAGAAATTGAGAAAAGCATAATCGGAGCCTCCGTCCTGACATAGAATTTGTACTGGAATGGGATGCTTCAACTACAAATGCTACTCTAGACAGCGTACTTCCACCACCTGGGCAATTGTGGGAGGTTATGCATTCGGCAATGCATCCTGTGCAAGCCATTCTCAGCAGATGTGGCTCAGCATTCTACATGGCACATGCATTAATTAACCACCACCTCAGTGCTCATTTTGGACACAGCAGTTGTAGGTGTGGGAACGGCTGAAATGTTTGGAGATCAGAACTTACTTTTCATCACGTATTGACCCAAAGTAAACAGAGAAAAGTCAGAAAAGGGAGATGAAAAGATGAAGAGAAAGATAAGATAATAACGTTCCTGTAAGAAAGCAGGGATGAAAAAAGAACATACAAGATAAATATACAGGAAGTGCATGCAGTATTGTGGAAGAGAAAGGCATCAAGTCAAGAAGATGGGTTACCAAGGGCAGGCTCTTGGGGAAAACTTTGCCCACTTGCATTATTGTTAACGAATTAAGCACTGCACCGCCTAGATAATTACACGTACAGTTCTTTCCTGTAGATGTTTTCTCTCAAAAGAATGTAATCGTTGTTGGAGTGGTGTTTGCTATCACCATAAACAGGTCAGCTCCACAGTAATTGCTTCCGGTTCAGAGGTTTAAATACAATCCTCCCATACAGCCTCCCTTGCTAGCAGTGGTAGTCACAGGCTCTTTCTGGGGTTACCAGAGTACCAAATAAATTAGCCACAAACTAGATAGAACTGCTTCCAGGAAACATGTTGTTGGGGAAGTGATGTAATGTACTCCCCTCTTTATTAGGGACACTGCTGTTCTTAGGGACAGCGTCTCAAGTTTACGCCCCTCTTGCCTGCTCAGACTCCATTTTGTGCTGTGTAAGTAACACTGATACGGATCAGTGGTAGTAGTGGGCAGGATCGGAAGGGCACGGCATGCCCCTACTTGTAAAAATGATTTCAGTCCGTTCCGCTACTTCTTTCTTTCAAAATAGCATCCAGGGACGGCAAGAATAGTCCAACTTAAAAACAAGGCAGGAGTAGTGAACGGGGCAGGAACAGGGCAGGAGCGGTTAATGGGGCAGGAGTAGTGAACGGGGCAGGAGTAGTGAATGGGGCAGGAGTAGTGAACGGGGCAAGAGCGGTGAACGGGGCAGGAGCGGTGAATGGAGCAGGAGCGGTGATAGGGCAGGAGTGCTGACAGGACAGAAGCAGTGAACGGGGCAGGAGTGCTGACAGGACAGGAGCAGTGAACGAGCAGGAGCAGTGAACGGGCAGGAGCGGTGACTGGGCAGGAGCGGTGATGGGGCAGAAGTGATGATGGGGCAGGAGAAGTGACGGGGCAGGAAAAGTGACGGGGGAGGAGAGGTGGTGGGGCAGGAGAAGTGACAGGGCAGGAGTGGCAATTAGGCAGGAGCAGGAGCAGTAAACAGGCAGGAGCGGTGAACTGGGCAGGAGCTGTGAACTGGGCAGAAGCTGTGAACTGAGCAGGAGCTGTGAACTGGGCAGAAACTGTGAACGGGACAGGAGCTGTGGACGGGGCAGGAGCTGTGAACGGGGCAGGAGCTGTGAACGGGGCAGGAGCAGTGGACGGGGCAGGAGCAGTGGGTGGGGCAGGAGCAGTTGGCAGGGCAGGCGCAGTGGATGGGGCAGGCGCAGTGGGTGGGGCAGGAGCACTGGATGGAGCAGGAGCACTGGACGGGGCGTTGACGGGGCAGGAGCGGTGATGGGGCAGAAGCGGTAGACGGGGCGGTGACGGGGCAGGAGCGGTGACAGGGCAGGAGCGGTAGACAGTGCAGGAGCAGTGGATGGGGCAGGAGCAGTGGACGGGGCAGGAGCAGTGGACTGGGCAGGAGCAGTGGGTGGGCCAGGAGCAGTGAACAGGGCAGAAGCAGTGAACGGGCAGTGATGGGGCAGGAGCGGTGATGGGGCAGGAACGGTAGATGGGGCAATGACGGTCAAGGAGTGGTGACGGGGCAGGAGCAGTGACGGGGCAGGAGCGGTGACGGGGCAGGAGGGGTAACCAGGCAGAGGGGTGACCGGGCAGGAGGGGTGACCGGGCAGGAGGGGTGACCTGGCAGGAGTGGTGACTTGGCAAGAGAAGTGACGGGCAGGAGAAGTGACGGTGCAGGAGAAGTGATGGGGCAGGAGAAGTGACGAGGGAGGAGAAGTGACGAGCAGGAGAAGTGACAGGACAGGAGAAGTGATGGGGCAGGAGGGGTCGACGGGCAGGGGCGGTTACTGGGCAGGAGCGGTAATGGGGCAGGAGTGGTAGACGGGCGGTGACGGGGCAGGAGCGGTGATGGGGCAGGAGCAGTAGGGGGGCAGGAGCAGTAGACGAAGCAGGAGCAGTGGACAGGGCTGGAGCAGTGGACGGGGCGGTGTAGGGGCAGGAGCGGTGATGGGGCAGGAGCGGTATATGGGGCGGTGACCGGGCAGGAGCTGTGACGGGGCAGGAGCATTAGACGGGGTGGTGACGGGGCAGGAGCGTTGATGGGGCAGGAGCGGTGACGGGGCAGGAGGGGTAACCGGGCGGGAGGGGTGACCTGGCAGGAGTGGTGACTTGGCTGGAGTGGTGACCGGGTAGGAGAAGTGACAGGGCAGGAGAAGTGATGGGGCAGGAGAAGTGACGTGGCAGGAGAAGTGACGGGGCAGGAGAAGTGACGGGGCAGGAGAAGTAACGGGGCAGGAGAAGTAATGGGGCAGGAGAAGTGACGGGGCAGGAGCAGTCGACGAGGCAGTGACGGGGCAGGAGCGGTGACAGGGCAGGAGCGGTAGACGGGGCGGTGACGGGGCAGGAGCGGTGATGGGGCAGGAGGGGTGATGGGGCAGGAGCAGTGACGGGGCAAGAGCAATGACGGGCAAGAGCAGCGACGGGCAGGAGAAGTGACGGGTAGGAGAAGTGACTGGGCAGGAGAAGTGACGGGGCAGGAAAAGTGACGGGGCAGGAGAGGTGGCGGGGCAGGAGAAGTGACAGGGCAGGAGTGGTGATTAGGCATGAGCAGGAGCGGTAACCGAGCAGAAGCAGTGAGAGAACAGGAGCAGTGAACTGGGCAGGAGCTGTGAACTGGGCAGTAGCTGTGAACGGGGCAGGAGCTTTGAACGTGGCAGGAGCTATGAACGGGGCAGGAGCAGTGGACGGGGCAGGAGCAGTGGACGGGCAGGAGCAGTGAACGGGGCAGGAGCAGTGGAAGGGCCAGGAGCAGTGGATTGGGCAGGAGCAGTGGACGGGGCAGGAGCAGTGATGGGGCAGGAGGGGTGAATGGGTAGGAGCGGTGGACGGGTAGGAGAGGTGAATGGGTAGGAGCGGTGGACGGGTAGAAGCAGTAGGCGGCGGTGACGGGGCAGGAACGGTGATGGAGCAGGAACGATGACAGGACAGGAAAAGTGACGGGCAGGAAATGTAACGGGCAGGGAAAGTGATGGCGTAGAAAAAGTGACGGGGTAGGAAAAGTGACGGGGCAGGAAAAGTGATGAGGTGGGAGCAGTGACTGGGCGGGAGCAGTGACTGGGTGGGAGCAGTGACTGGGCGGGAGCAGTGATTGGGCCGGAGCAGTGATTAGGCATGAGCAGGAGTGGTGAACGGGCAGGAGCAGTGAAAGGGCAGGAGCGGTGAACGGGCAGGAGCGGTGAATGGGCAGGAGCGGTGAATGGGCAGGAGCGGTGAAAGGGTAGGAATGGTGAACGGGCAGGAGTGGTGACGGGGCAGGGGAAATGACAGGGAAGGAGCAGTGATGGGGTAGGAGAAGTGACTTGTACTTATGTTCCTTGCCTATTTATTTATATACTATTGCATGACATCCACTGATGTGTCTGCAAAGCATACCTGTTGCCCCGATTTTTTGTCCTGAATTTTGACGTCCTGTCCTGAATTTTTGTCCTGAATTTGAACCCCTTGTCCTGAATTTTTACACTCACCATCCTGAATTTGCACCCATGTCATTGTTCCTGCTTATATTTCGCACGCTTTACATAAACCTGTATTACCTATAAGTATTTGCTTTTTCCTGAATTAAACCTCAAATGAACATGTTTATCCAATGTTTGGATTAAATAACGTTATAAGCTGAAACTGGTCAGTGAAATGCTAAACGTACAAAAAATTGGTATGTTTTGCGATTTATAGCCACACCCCTTACTCCGCCCACTGATCCAATATTCGGTTATTCCCGCCCCCTGATTCTCCACCCACAGTTCCCCTACTTCTTATTCCCCACTCGACCACTGATACGGATAACCCATTTATGGAAGGTAACAACAGTATGGGAAGGGGGTTTATAAAAATTATTACTGGAGGTGTACAAAAGGATCCTTCAGCTTCCCATCACATGCAGTACATTTCAAAGATAACGTCAGCGTTGCTATCTCTCTCGCACATTACACACACACGCTTCACGAACAGCATGTAAAGCAGAGGGATGTTTTGCAGGGATTACCGAAGTGAGAGATTCCACAGAGTGATGTAAGTGCGAAGAACGCGGTCCTTTGTGTATTTCACACATACACGGTGTATCCCTCACTTAGGCAGCTGTAGGAACAGAGCTATATATAACTATGGGCCTTTTCCTTCCAAGGGAACACTTCTCTTTTTAATATGTGAAGTTTTTCTGCACATTGTAAAGAAATTAATTAACAGGGAAAGACGACTTGTTACTGGGACATCCACGGTTTGAGTGATAAGCACTGTGGAACAGATGAAAGTTCAGTTGAATTACTGTTAGAGAAAATGTCAGAAAGGTTTTTAAATCTATAATAGCCAAGTACCAAAGAACAAGGGCAAATATTAATTACAGTTAAATACATTTAAATAATTGCTCAATTGGTAACTGTGCAGGACTTGAGTGTGGGCGTATTTATTGTTTTTATTTGTTTAATTACCTCTTTTGTTGTATGTAGCACAAAACATGTTAATGCTCCGAAGGGTCCAAGCAGATAGGGGGGGGGGGGGGGTAGATTAGTAGGGTTGGCAAATCTAGATGGTTAGACTGCTAGTCGAGAGAAGTATCAAGGGCACAATCAAGCTTCAGTTCCCATGTGCATTACTCATCCACATAGCGCCACGATGGCAGGTTTCACTACAGGGCTTACTGGAACATTTTGGATTTCAAGAGTTTTTTGATGGATTAAGTACACCCCAGGGTACTCCTAAACACCGATCCCTTTGATTCTGCAGCTTGAGCCTCTGCAGGCGGCCTTGAGTTGAATCCAGAACTCCACTGGGAGACATTTAAGAAAGGTTTACGTTTGTTTATGATGCAAAGAGATAATCTTGCTTCTCGCCTACTGAAGCATGTTGAAGAGATTATTGAGGAATCATTGTTCATTACATTTCAGAAGGACAAGTTTGTCAACATTGAGCACCTGGTGAGCTCCACTTTGTGGTTAGCTTCTGGACTGGGAGGTTCCTCCTTTCGTGGACTGGCAGCATCGTTAGAACAACTATAGTTGTAGGTGGGTACCATTGTGATTATTTTGTGGTGAGTGTTAAGTCAGAGTAAAAGGAGAAATAGATTGAAAATCTTTATTTTCTGCCAAAGGAATGGGACTGTCCCAACGATGCTGATGATGAGAATAGAGGTGCCCAGGCCACAATTGCCTCGTTCGGGACCATGTGGTTGTACTTAAAATAAAACCCGACCAAAATCCGAGGGTTACCTATCTATGAAACTTTTCATTACAAAACTAAGGGCTCCATTAGGATGACGGGCGGACTTTGCCTGCCCGTCATCCCATCGTAAATTGGGACCGCCCGCCATAAGGGCGGGGGTCCCGGGGGTGCCTTTAGGATGTGCCCGCCACAGTGGCGGGCACATCCTGTATTTTCAGCATTGTGGCGGGCGGTGCTCTCTGCACCGCCCCCGCCACAATGCTGAAAATGCACTTTAGCATTGTCATATGCAAAGCGGCAGGCATTGCGCGGTGCCTGCCGCTTTGCAAATGACAATGAAGAGGCGTACCACAGGTACCCCCCACGTGCACCCCCCACCTGTACTTCACTCTGGGGGCCCGCAGGGGGCCCCCAGAGGGAAGACCGCATGCCTTTCCGTGGCGGCATCGCCGCCGCAGAAAGGCACTGCACATCACTCATCATAATATGTCTGGCGGTGTCTATTAGACAATTCAATAAGAAGAAGGCTTAATGGGGTCTCTGCGGAAGACTGATCTCTATGAGTAGAAAAGAAAGCAAGAAAGTTAGAAACGAAGGTGCAAAACAGTGGAAATGAATCCGTGCTTCCACGGGTGCCTTGGGAGTCTATTGGGAGGTCTTATCTGTAGATCCTCCTCATGCGACTTGTGCTGACTCTGCTATCCAGGACCCAGGGGGATTAACACGTGCGGAGGCACAAAAGTTGACCTCATAAGGAAGGAGATATTAATAATCCCTTCTCACCAACTCACCCGGTCCTGAAGAAAGCCCGACGATCACTTTGACGGACAAGGGCTGAAACATGTCGACCTTTTAACCCACGAAAATAGGTAGCGAAGAGAACCCTAACAATTCTCAAATCACATACCAAGGATATTTTCACTTTCACTAACTCGTACCCAGAATAATAAAATTCACCCTCTGGTTCTTCGAGTTATTTTAAATTCACCACTCTCACAAATCACTGGACACTACTGCATACAACCTTGGATGACTACCTCCGGGCGGAGGCTGCATACCAAAGAACCCCGTGATTATGCAGACACTCGATAACTCTAGCAGAGAATCAAGATATACCGCTACCCACGATTCCATCTCAAGTGTATGAGGGTTTTTTACAGAGGGACGTACAGAATACCTGAGTAATCCAGGTTGGCAGGACAAGTGATCCAACCTCACACTGATTTAAAGATTTGAGCCTAAGGAAACTGGTTGGATCGTGGATTTCCTTCTCCCCCGCTTTGATTGAAGAATATTAGACACCGCCACCATATTATTCCTTTTCCGTCCCAGCCACAAGGCGACCGGAGCGGAAAAGTGGTGGACGGTGTTTTCCTCCGTTGCGGAATGTGGCGGGGGGAAATGGGTGGCGGGCGGGCATTTCTGTCGGGCGGATCGCCACCGCCACCATGGCGGTGGCGATCCCCCCGACATCGTAATGGAGCCCCTAATGTTACCACATTTTTGGCATAAAGAGAAAAACTATTTGTCTTCGAGTGTTTCATTTATTGGTAACACTGTGGGAAATGAGGTTCACTTATTTTTATAGAGGCACTCCTGGTAGGGAAAAAAGACTGTAAAACTGTCTTGATTTTAAAAAACAGCTATGTGACAAGTTGAGGTGTCCTACGATGATCAAATAACAATAGCATTTATAAAAATAAGCGACCCCTGGCACGAATTTTAAGTCCCGGTGTCGGGTGTACTACATCTTTCTTTGGTTATTTATTGATTGCTATCTGGAAGACCTTCATGTGGAATACAATGGCAGGTATCCCTGACATGTTGGTGGTGACAATTTATGCTATATGAAAAATATTCGTGGTATTTAATGGTGTCAGATGGACATTGAAGGGACAATCTATCTATGTGCCATGGTGGTATATGGCAGTGCTTGGTGAAAAAGACACGTTTGTGTTTGGGAAGAAAAATGCATTTTTCTAAAACATCTAAATTTGGTGTTTTTCAGTTTCCTTCATGGAAATGCCAAGCTACCGTTTAAGGGGATTAAGCTTTGTTGTCCAAAATGAGTATTTTGCACTCATTGGTGAAATGGGCTTTTTTTCAGAAACTTTGAAGCTGTTGTTTTCAAAGTATCTCTGAATCAGTCAGTTTAGTTTATTGCGTGATTACTTAAAATCATTACAAATTTCACAATAAAAACCGTGGTATCACATAAAAAGGAATCATTGGTACACAGTAAAATTAAATATTAAATACAAGATGGTTTGTCTGAAGTCAAAATGTCTTTTTGTATTCCACTAAAATAATTTAAAATCATTATCACAATCCACAATTGTCTCTTATTTGAGGATGCGCAACTAGCACTGGTGGATGAAAAGCTTCTAGTTTAAAACCAACCATGCGGTTAAAATACCTTCAAAGTGCCTAGTGCTGTATAGCCTGTAATGATCCGACAATCTATAATCGTGTTTTTTCAACCAGTGTTCATATTTACTTGATCTGCTTGTCGAAGTCAATTCCTAATATGGCCAAAATATTTTACACTTCAACAAGACAGAATGATCGATAGGCCCTCCATCCATCTAATCACTGCTTTTCTGCATGTACAAATATTTAGCTCGTTAAAGATCAATTTTAAAGAGAATTTCCTTAGGTCCTTTGCAGCTGGGCACACACATAGCAAATGGGTTAATGTTTCGTCCGAATAACCACATAGAGGACAGTTCTCCTCTTGATGATTGCGTTTCCATGATGGCATTAAGTCCTATGAGTCATGGATTCCCAGCCGATAATGAATAAAGCTCTTTTTTATCTCATTTCTAAAATGGGCAGCTAGGGAGGCTTGGGGCTTTGTATGAGTGTAGGAATTTATTACTGTCCATGCAAGGCGTCGTTTGGACAAGATGTTTTTGTCTTCCAGGAGCAATTTCTTCTTGGCGGACAGATTACTGGCTTTTTTAAATATTGTCTTTTCTGCCATGCTCTCCCATACTGTTTGGGTATCTAGCTCCACTAGTGATTTCCTCAAATACGCTCCCCAAGATGTAGGTACTTATTGCACCATTTGTGTTTTTATCTCATCCCAGCATAGATTGTTAAGTGTACCCGGCTCTGAGGATCGAAATTTATGGCAGAGCTTCGCAAAGGAATTCATGCTCCGGAACTTCTGATTTTGAAGGCCAAATTCTAGCCGTACCTGTGCAGGAGATGCAGACTTGGGAAGATTAAAAACAGCTTTATATATCTTGGTCTGGAGCTCATTCAGTAACTCCACCTCCTTGCCACACCATGTTTGGAAACCATAAGACAGAGTAGGTAACGTTTGTGCTGCCATCTCATTTAAGTTGTGAGTATAAGTCGGACAGCTACATTTTTTGTTCAGCAGTCAATAAGCAAAAATTAATGATTGGGCTTTAGCATCTGCATCCTGTTTATGGTCCTTGTAGGAAATGCTGCGCCCCAGTTTTATGCCTAGATATTTATAGGAGGCTTGCTCTTCCACTTGATCTCCCTTAACGTTCCATGTCAACTTATTTTTCGTGGGGTCCACTAGGTGTACCACCTTCGTTTTCTTTTTATTTAACTCTAGAATTTCCTGGCCCAGTTAAATTACTAAGTTGCTTATTGGTCTTTTCAGCCCAATCGGACATTGACTTAGCACTATGATGTCATCCGCGTATTGTAAAAAAGGTATAGGCTCTTTGGCCAACATTGGTGGATGGCTCTTTGCTGTTTGCATATGCTCGGTTACATCTGCTAAGAACACATTGAATAAACTCAGTGGCAGGCGCAGCCTTGTTTTAAACCATGCTAAGTGTTTATTCTTGCGGATACTCTACTTCCATCGCCTAGTTTCACTCTGGCCCAAGTTTCTGTGTAGAGGGCGATTATTGCATCCATTAGATTAGTCGGTAATTTCCAGGTTTTTAAATTATTTCAAAGTCGAGTTCTAGTCACTATATCAAACGTGGCGTTCAGTTCGATGAAGCATGGAAATAATGTTGTCTTCCTTTTTAGTGCTTTTTCACTTACAAGAGGCAAAGTTGTCAAATTTGTGGTTGTTCCCATTCCTTTCATTGGTGAAATGGGCTTTTTTTCAGAAACTTTGAAGTTGTTGTTTTCAAAGTATCTCTGAATCATATTAAGAGCATAAAGTTGAATGACAAGTCAGCTTGAGCTGGAAAGCATTTTCCCAGGTTTTGTTCTTATGTTCCAGAGGGCACTTCCTCCCTTGGTTGTTACTTTATGCCCACTGTGTCAGCATCATCAATATTGACAGCACATTTATCAGGCATGGCCAGCAACTCATGGAGTAGCACGGGTTCTCTGAAGTTCTGTAGCTGCTCGCAAATCCTTCAGCATCCTGGCTGGTAAAACCCCTTATAATGAACTAAACTGTGGAGTACCAGTTGCAGACTCCCTGCAGGCCCTGTTTGAAGGATTAAGGGCCATTGGGACCTTATTGCGTGGTTTCATGATGAGAAAATTCAGAAGACCCTAATTCCTGGCCAGGCTCACGAAGGTGCCCATGGGGTCTGATGGGTTCTCTCTGAATTTGAGTGTCATCCGTCTGAGTCAACAGGAATAAGCACTCTGACTCCATAGGCGGAACCTGAAAGCAGTTGAAGTTTGCATCTAAGGTGGTGATTATCTGTCTGTGGACAGCAACCTGGCACCGATACGCCTTTGCTGCTAATGAGTGGTGCTGGAGACCAGTATGTGGGGGCAGGCTCTCATGACGGAAGAGGAAGGTCTTCGAGGGACTCCCTGCAATGACATCATGATAAGGAACGGATCAAAGAACAGCACATTCTATCACGATCACGAGCTCCACATATCAGGATTGAGGAGTGTGGTAAAAGCCTAAAAATGGAGGTGAGCTAGGGCAAGGCTCAGAGTACATTGGAAATTATGGGAAAAAGATTGATATTTGTGATTGTGATCTGTAAATTTTCTGGTGGCTTGGGCAGTGGATGTGCTGGTGGATGACTCGCTAAGGAGAAATGTGTGGTGCCACAGGGAGAACCTCCTTATAGGGCCATTATGCTGGAGAAGTACAAAGAGGGACTTGGTCACTAGGGCTACAACAATTAAAATACTCACTCTAGGAGGTGACCAATAAGTAATATTGCACATTGCAGGCTGATTGGCAATCACACTTCACAGACAGCCCTGCTAATGCAAAATGCAGATCGATTGAGTCTGTGGTGTTTGTATGCATTCCAACTTTCTATGACTTTTGCCTGCTTGAAGTCGAAGGATGTAGTTCTATAACACTGACAGCAATGCAGTCCTGTGTGGATGCCCTTAGTGAAGCCCTGTCTTGAACTGGTTGCCTTTGTGAGCTTAAATATTAGATTCTGTACCTGTGATCATCAGCCACTATAGTGGGTAAACCAAAATCTACCAGAGACACCGCTGTGGCTCGGAACATCTCAGAAAGCAGTGGGGGTCTGTGAAGAGGAGAAGTTGGGGTATGAGATAATGTCAATGACGTGCATTACCACTCTGGAGTAGACAAACTTGATAAAATACTGGAGGCTATTGCTTCCTCCAGAAAGACTAGCGTAGCCAAAATAGACATGACAATTATAGATACAGGCTCCTTGCGAGATGATCACAGGAAGTTTGCTGACAGAGTCTATTTGAAGGAGAACTCCCTGGCTAAACTGCAACCTAACACCAATGATTTTAAGGTTGTGGTGCTGGAGCTCACAGAGAGCATGGGATACCTTGAATATAGGGGAGAGGACTTCAAAGGATGCACTAGTTGCAACAGAATATGAGTCGCTGGCCTCCAGAGGGCATGAAAGATGGTGAGATGGTTTTGTATTTGGAGAAGAGACTTGGGTTTGAGGTAGTGCTCCGGTGACTAACCATTTGTTTGCACTGGATGGAGAGAGCACATAGGGTGCTTGCCTAAAGGCCACCCTTGGTGCACCACCCAGTCCAGTGGTGGCATGACATCTGCATTTGTGAAACAGAGGCCTCATTCTGCAGAAAGACTGCAGTCTACTGCAAATTAAAGTTGAAAACAGCACAGTCCATATTTTCGCAGACGATACAGAAGCAGTTGAAAAACAACACAGAACATGCTTTTTGGATGTCAAAAGACAAAGCCAGGAGATGGGTCTGAGATACATGAGGTTGTTTCGTGCCAAACTAAAGGTAATCAAGGGGGATGGACTTTTGTTATTCACAAACCAAAGGACATGTTGCAATGGCTCGATGTCCAGAGGAACAGTGGAACTGACAAAAAGCTAATTGACACACTACTGCTGAAGTGACGCAGAAAAAGATGCACAGATATTGCAAGATTGAAAGCGTATAAGAAGGTTGACAAGGGAAGAGATAGAGGCAGCAGTGGCAATGGTGAAAAGTCACCATCCACGAAGATCATGGTGCAGCATCCGAAATCGTTCTCGTGATTCAACCAGCCAGACTCAGAGTACCAGCAGAGGAAACATGTTAAGCTACCCAAGGTCACTCCAATGTCAACAAACTCATATTGTTGACAGCTGGTATTTGAAGTAACCCAAGTAACTGATATAGGCAGGGTCATAGCTTGGTCAGTAAGATTGGAGGTGTGTGGGTACACATAGGCAGTGAGAGTGGATTTTCTGGGAAGAACATGGCGGCCGGCTGAACTGCCCGGTCGGGGACTCTCGTGATCTCCTGCTGTGTCACAGCACAAAAATGATCTATGAACAGTAATCCCATAGTACTCTCCCCCTCTCTCCTACCTTCATGGTTCTGCAGAACGGGGCTGGTCAAAGTCCCCCGCTAGGTGGTCGAGAAGCACAGCACGGAGAGCAGCACAGAAGATAGCAGGAAGGATCTCTGGCACGCCCACTACCAGAAAACACTGTCCGGGAATGCACAGTATCAAGTCTCCGCAAAGATCGGAGCACCTGCAAGGTGGATGTTCAGCATGGCAAGCAACAAGGAGCACACAGTGAGAGGCCCCAAGCAGGAAACATGGTCTGGGAGGACGCAGAACTGGTTCCCCGCATCAGGAGGAAGGCTGTTGCTCCGGTGTCCTTCCAGGGCAGGCAGCAGAACAGTGCCTCACAGACCGCAAATCGCATGGGCAGAGTAAGCAGCTGTCTGCCCACGCATAAGCCTGGTAAGAGAGCAAGGTGGGGGGAGAAAGGCAAAAAGGAAACTGATACTGTCTTTGGCCAGAATAAAGGGGAAACGAGTGGTAGAAAGCCCTCTTCCACTAAAACTCAACTCCAAGAGCAAACCCTCAGTCAGAAACTAGGGATAAGTTACTGTTTACAGAATAGGGGGCTGAATTTTGATGCAACGACTAGGGGTGTAAGGAAAAGACTGACGCTAACATCTACAAATAGTAGGAGCAAGACAAAACAAAACACTATAGAGCAATCGGTAAATCCCACTACCACCTTGGGAAGGGGCAGGCCCGTAGGGACTAAAATCAAGATCACTCCATCCCCATGCTCCTTCTTCAAAGTCTAATATAAACAGTCCTCCCCCTTGTGGGCAGAACTTCCTACAGGCACTCAGATAGGGAGGCAAGAGGCCTCCATCATGACTGGGAAAACACCTCTAGGGTAGAAAATGCTAACTAGCAACAGATATCCTGCCCTAGCAACAGAGGATATGGCCAGGCAAGAAGTACCCAACCCAATGCCCAGCACCATAATGAGCAGGGCGAGCCTAGTAGGCAAGATGAGGAACGGCGACCTCAAGAACCAAGAGGACACACCGGCATGGAGAAGATGATAGAGACTTTAATAACAGAAATGATGGCCAACTTTACCACGTCCAAGTACAACCAAGAGGGAATACAAGGGGCAAGTGAAGCCCTTGAGGCCAAGATCAACACGCTAATGGAGCGAGTATCAACGATGAAAGCATCATTGGAGGAACTGGGTAGAAAGGGCGAGGAAAACCAGGAGGAGATCCAAACATTGAAATCCAACGAGAGAGACTACAGGGAAAAATTGAAACCATGGAAAACCAAGCGAGAAGAAATAACCTGAGGATGCCAGAAGGGGGCTGAAGTTGAAGACATAAGGTGTTTCGTCATAAATCTCCTAAAGGAATTTGTCCCCAGTATTGAGCTTGATATTCTGTCTCAAGATATCCAGAGAGTTCACTGAGACCCATTTAAGAAAGGAACTTTAAGGAAGAATCCACAGAAGATTCTAATCAACTTCAAATATTATGTTTTGAAGGAGAAAATACTGAATGAAGCCCTCAAAGCCAGCTCCTATACCAAAGGCGACTGGTCCTTTAGAATTCAATCTGATATATCTAAGGCCACACAGAATCATCAGTGGGAATGAGGTCAACGCATTCAGGAACTAAGGTCCTTGGGGGCATCAGAATAAATGCACTTCCCAGCCACATTGAGAGTGATGTGGAAAAATCAAATGCCCAATATGAAGGGATCCCCAAGTAGGCAGGAGCACTCATTGACCAGATCAAGCTGCAGGCAAAGGGATGAAAAGGAGGAGAGGAGGGTAGAAAAGGGAAAAACAAATCACCTAGAGAGCAAAGATCTTTAAAGGGGCGAGAATGGCTTTCGCCCAAAAGAAGATTGGGAGGGTTCTTCAGGGAAAGAGGGAGACCGAGAGGGCACACAAGGGAGAGCAAGAGGGGGAAAAAATGTCCTTCATGAATAAAGTCAAGAAACGGAGTAAATAGCATAGATGGCAATTAATATACTAACTTGCAATGTGAATGGCCTTAGAGTAAGGAGCAGAAGGCAGAAAGTCATGGAGTATTTAAAATCAATAAATTCTGGAATCATAATTTTACAAGAAACACACCAACTGGAAGCAGAATGGGTAGATGTAGTGAAAAAAACGAAAAGGGGTAGACACATATGTGTGCACCGATCAAACATGTTACGTTAAGGGGGTAGCTATAACATTTAAAAAATCAGCTAAAGCAGTAGTGGAAGAAACAAGGGCTGACGCTAAGGGGAGGTGGCTCATGGTTAAAGTTAGACTGTCCAGTAAAGGTTACTTCCTGACAGGTTACTACGGGCTAAACATGGACGTCCCCACTCCATTTCAGTCCCTATACAGCAATCTCCTAGATTTATCAGACCCGATAATCATAGGTGGGGATTTTAACCTAGTAATCAACCCAAGGGAGGACAGACTTCCAAAAGCAAAGGTATCTAACCTGCTGAGAGTGAGAGAATGGCTAAAGTGCTACATGGAAGATCTGGGCTTGGAGGATATATGGAAACCTAAGGGGCCAAGTAAAACAGATTCACCTTCAAGAATAAAAAATATGGGCACTCCTCTAGAATAGACTACTTTCTGACTGACAAATCCTTAAGCAAGAGCTTCCAGAAAATTGAACACCTACTGGTGCACCTGCCGACCACTCCACAGTGTAAAGTAACTAATAGTAAGCAAGAGCATATCCCCCCCAAGATGGAATATAGACAGAATATTACTCTTAGACCACTAGATTAAGGAGAAGCTAAGATCAGAAACAAAAGATTACTTTTTAACAAATAAAACTGCAACCACCTTACAGGTCACTTGCGATGCATACAAGGCCGTCCTCAGGGGGAACCAGCTCAGTATGGCAGCCAAGAAACATAAAATAAGAAGAAAGAGCTCAACCAAATAGAAACCGAACTACAAGGCTTGACTTGGGCACTAGACTAAGCTCAACAGCCTCGAGAAATAGACAAAATAGAAAAAGAGTTAGAAACGAAAAAACAGGAGCTATATAACATTCTTGAATTCTCAATCAGAAGCAAACAAACTTTCCCAATATGAATTATTATTTATTTATTATTATTTATTATTTATTGCATTTATATGGCGCAACAGCTACCCTGAGGGTTTCCCAGTGCCTTGGAACTGTATTACTCGATGGGCGGAGGGTGGACTCTATTGATTAAACAACCGTGTCTTTACTCCCTTCCGAAAACGAAGGTAGCAATGTTCCAAGCGTAGTTGGAGCTGGAGTGAGTCCCACAGTACTGGGGCCAGATGGGCAAATGAACGTCCGCCCATCCGTGCCCAGTTGAACCTGGGAACAGCAAATTTGGCCTGGTTCATGAAACGAAGGTTACGGGAGGGTAGATATTTCTGGGCGATCTTACATAAATATTCTGGTGCTTCCCCTGAGTTAATTTTGCACATGTAGCATTATGCCTTGAATTTTACTCTGCTAGCTATCCTCAGCCAATGTAGCTTTTTGAGGTGATCTGTCATACTCGTGCGACCTGGGAGATCGAGAAGCAAGCTCGCCGCAGAATTCTGAACCACTTGGAGTCGGTTCAAGGTACTTTTAGTAGCTCCTAAGTATAGGACATTTCCGTAGTCTAATTCTGAGCTGACTAATGCCTGTAGTACTGTTCTCTGAGCCCCATCTGGTAGTTGCCACAGTATTTTCCTTAGCCATTTGAGGATGACAAAACAAGTAGCGGCCGATTTGGCTGTGTGGGCACACATAGACAGCTTGTCGTCAATTATTACCCCCAGGTTGCGTGCGGATTGTACCGCTACCGGTGGTGTCCCCATTTCTACCGGCCAATGAGTCAGGCCCCAGAGGTTCTTTTGATTGCCAAAAATGAGCAGCTCCGTTTTGTCCCCATTTAACTTTAGCTTCTTGTAGTGTAGCCAGTTCGCCATTCTCAAGAGCCCAGATCGAAGTAGAGAAGTTCCGGATTTATCTGTAGATGTGAGAGAGAACACTAATTGCGTGTCATCCGCATAGGATTAGATTGTGAGGTCCATTTCTTCAGCGAGCCTGGCTAATGGAGTGACATAAACATTAAAAAGTAGCAGACTCAATATTGAACCCTGGGGAACCCCATAGGGGGAATTTAAAACATCAGACGTATTATTTTTGGAAAAGACTTGGAAGGTTTGTTGGGAAAGGAATTGTTCCAACCACTTCAGTGCTTTTCCTCTGACCCTGATATCCTCTAGGGACTGAATCAGGGTTGTGTGGGAGATGTATCAAAGGCGGCACTCAAGTTTAAAAGAATGAGTGCCGCTGTGCCTCCATTGTCCAATTCTTGGTGGATTACCTCAGTGACCCCAAGTAAGGTGGATTCTGTGGAATGGCCTTTCCTGAAGCCTGACTGAGAGTAATGTAGTAAATTGTTGTCATTGACAAAGTCTGCTAACTGCTTTTTTACGTGCTTTTCCAACATTTTTGAGAAAATTGGTAGTAAGGATATTGGGCGGAAGTTAGAAAAAACCTCCGGATCACCATTAGCCTTTTTTAGCAGGGGTATCACCATGGCGTGCTTCCAGTCACCGGGAATCAGTGCTTCGTTCAGAGAGGCATTTTGACAGAGCTCTGATTACCTCCAGGATGGATAGATCTAGCTGTTTCAACATATGAGCAGGCATAGGGTCCTGTGGAGAACCAGATTTTATACTGTTCAGGGCTCCAGCCTAAATGACCTTGTGATTCCTCGGACCAAATCTGTCGCATGGGGTGACAGAAGATTCCTGGTGTCAGCCCCCAAGCTCTGGAACTCTCTGCCTCACTCGATTAAAACAAGCCCTTCGCTATGGTCCTTCCGTAAACAACTTAAGACCTGGCTTTTTAATCAGTAAATACAGCCTTTTAATCAGTAAACACTGCTCTTCCCTCTTGGGTTAATTACTGCAGATACTTTAGCGTCGAGACGGCCTCGGGCCTTTGTTAGCGCTTTATAAATGTTATTAATAAATAAATAAATAAATAAATTCACGGAAGGTCATGGTATCCAACGGTTGCCATACCGTTATTTCATTTTTTGTGGGGTGCTCCCTTATGTCGCTATCGCTAGATTTAGAGGAATTAGACAGACAGTCAGTAACATCACCATCTGAGGTGAAATTTGCATAAATGGTTGATATTTTCTCATGAAAGAAATAGGCGAAGGAATTGCATTGCATGGGAGACAAGGTTGGGGGTTCCGGATGGGCTGCCGCCTCAGCTAAGTTCTTTAGAACTGTAAAGAGTCACTGAGTAAGTTTGTGCTCCTAGAATGGTATTTTTAGAGAAGTTTCCTTTGGCAATTTTGCAGGACAGATGGTACGCATTAATTGCCAGTTTATAGATTTCTTTTTTTTTCCGGATTATAATCTCTGCTCCACAGCCTCTCTAATTTTTTACACTGACTTTTCTCTTCTCTCAGTTTGTCCATGAACCATGGGGCCGGGGGGTTACATGTTTTGCGTTTGCTTAGAGTCAGAGGTACAGTAATCTTTGTAGCGCTAGATAGACAGCCGGTGATCATCTTGTGATCGTTAATTGTGATTTTCACAAGATCAAAGCCGGGGCTGGATCTAGTTAACTGCTCATCAAGATTCTTTATCTGGAGTTTTTGCCAATTTCTGAACCACACCTCAGATTTGGCAAGAACTTTAGGAGTATGTACCCAGATGTTAAATTTAATGAGAAAGTGGTCAGACCACGGGATAGAAAGTGCAGGCTCGCATTTTATACAATCAAAGTTTGTAAGAATTGGGTCTAGTAAATGACCAGCTGTGTGTGTGGGGCCAGTGTTACATAAGTGGATATTGAGTGCCTCAAGATCGGGAAGAAAGTTAAGGATCATAGGACAGCTATGATCTTCTAAGTGCAGGTTAAGGTCTCCCAGGATGGCAAACATAGATGCTTCCATCAGCAGTGGTGCGATGGATTTTGATAAGGCTGTCACCCAATCCCCGGCTGCCCCTGGGGGGCGATAAATCAGAATCCCTGAGAGTGTAGTTTGGCGAGTTAGGGCTAGTTTAAAAAGTCCTGCTTCACAGTTAGCCAGGTGAACGTCTTCCCACTAGCATTGTAACATTTTTTTAAAGATGATGCCTATACCACCACCTCCTTGATTCGATCGGTCTTTCCTGACTATAGTGTAGTTGGGAGGGAGGGCTGAGGCGATGCTTGGCCCAGAGCTTGTAGGTAGCCACGGCTCTGTTAGGAATAGCACATCCGGCTTCTGATCCACCAGGAGATTAAAGATGTCATCTTTGTGTTTGGGGAGCGATCCCCGAAGAATATGGGGAAGGGTGCGGCAAACTGCTATCCTGGAAACAAAAAACAGAGCAAACCCGTAATAAGGTCACAGCAATACAACAGGAGGATCAGGCAGTTCACAGCACGGAAGACTCTGGAATTGGGAGAGCCTTTGCAAACTTTTTTCCAGGACCAATACATGAAAGACACCATAGCCACAGAGGAGCAAATTAATGATTATATAGCAAATAAAAACAACCCCAACTTTGTCGGAAGATCAGAGAGATGACCCCAACTCAGAAATAACAAGCAATGAGGTGATCAGTGCGATAGAAAAATTAAAAAAGGGGAATGCACCAGGGCCAGATGCACTGCCACATGAAATCTACTGGACTTTAACAGAAGATTTTTAACGCCATTTTTGTAAATGGGCAAGAAATTCCAAAACCATGAGAGGAGGCAACTATATGCCTAATACTTAAATCAGGGAAAGACCCAAACAAATGTGAGTCATACAGACCCATATCTCTACTGGACTGTGACTATAAAATATATACACAAAATATGACTAGAAGGCTATGGGAAGTTTCTGCACATCTGATACACCTGGACCAAAAAGGTTTTGTCAAAGGAAGACAAATCCAAGAAATGTTGCATGAGCTATTAGGGGCAATAGATGTAGACTCTCAAGAGAAGATCCCCCTGTCAGTGCGCACGTTCGATGTTGCAAAATCTTTTGATAGGGTCAGCTGGCCCTTCCTGTTCAAAGTAATTGACTGTAATAATCTAGGAAGGGTATTCTCAGGGGTGATGAAAGCTTTGTACAAAAACCCAACAACAAAAATCCTAGTCAATGGGAACCTCACTGAAAAGATAGGTATAAGAAGGGGCACCAGACAGGGCTGTCCACTCTCTCCCCTACTTTTTAATGTGTACATAGAACCCCTAGCCTATGCTCTTAGAGAGAACACCAGAATCACACCCTTCTACTGCAAGGGATGGGAGAAGAAAGTTGCCTCATACACAGGCGACTTAATGGTCTTCAAAAATAACCTCACAGACACATTCACAACAATACTATAACATCTTGAACACTTTGGCAAAGTTTCTGGTTACCAAGTAAACCAGCAAAAAACATAAATCATGGAATGGAACTGCTAAGGTAACAACCTTCTAGTAAAAGATAGAATAAAATACCTAGGCATTCAAATAGTACAAGACATAGACAAAATAGCCTTTGTGAACTTTAACAAACTTGTTCTCGAAACAAACAAAGTTATTAAAAAGCTGAAGGGCTCTCCCCTCTTAACTTTTATTGGTAGATTCAATATCTTTTACCAAAAACTAAGTTCATTTTTCAAAACGATACCATTAGAGTTTGGAAGGTATTGGTTTAAAAAACTACGAGGAGAGCTGAACAGCTTTATATGGGCTGACACAGGTGTCAGAATAGCCTGGAAAAGCTCAGAAGGAAAAAAAGAATGCAGTGGAATAGCTTAGCAATATTTCACAGCTTTCCAATTAAAAAATGTAAGAGTACTATTAAGAGAACAACAAACGTACCTCCCACATTTGTTGGCCATGCCGAAGCCCGAAAGCAGTTTTTTCCTGTACAAGTGTGCCCACTCAAAGTTTTACAAAAAAGTGAAGTTGAAGACGTGATGGTCTGCCTGCAAACTATGGTACCAGATCAGGAGAACTGCGAAGAAACCATACTATAGTGAATTAGTGACAATCTGGGACTTCCCAGGAACCCCGGCCTGCCTGAAAGATTCACCTGGACATCTACTAAGGCAAGAAGGCATACTGAAATGGGGTCAACTACTAGAGGCAAACAAGCTAATAGCAAGGACTAATGGCAATACATCAAAATTCAAATATTACTAGCTCAAGAGTTGGGCAGACTCACTTAGAAACGAAGATTCAGAAACAGGGATCTAGAAGAAGTGCTGCAAGATAGCCTGCCTAAAAAAAGGAAGTAGCAAGATGGTATTGGAGCTTAAAAAACAGCAGAGGATATGGACTGTACCTTGCCAGTGGAGGTCTGGGGGAAAGAGCTGCCGACACTGGAGCATTCAGACCTATGGCAAGTATCAATGTCTACATGTTGGTATGTTGTCAAATCTGCACCCCTCAGGAAGAATCAATTATTTACAGTGCACACAGCATACTGGATGCCTAAAAAGCTAACAAAGATGAGCAAGCAAGAGGTGAAGTGCTGCCCTAAATGCGGCGAAGAAAAGGCTGATGACATCCACATGTTCTGGCAGTGCCCCCAGCTCCAAGGCTTCTGGCAAGGTGTGGGTAAGACACTTACAGATGTGATGGGCCACAACATAGAGGTAAGCACAGAGCTAATAATATTTGGTATCCTCAGTTGTAATGAAAATAAGGTGAAATTAAGTAACAAGCACAAGAATCTACTCTTCATTTTGATCCTATTGGCTAGGAGGGAGATCCGCATCAAGTGGGTCTCTAACATATCGGTCAGGCATACGGCATGGGTAACCTGAGTCCAGAGAATGAACAAAATGGACAGAGGGGTGGGGGGACCCCAAGCAAGAGAGCAGGCTTTTGGGACATTTGGGAAAGGTAATATGGTACTGATCTAATGGATCAAGGGGCAATATAGTGTCCACTGATTACGCAATATAGCAATAACTCGCACTGGTGGGTCTAGAAAGCAGTCTCCCTTTTGTTGGAACCAATGGCA
Source organism: Lissotriton vulgaris (assembly GCF_964263255.1). Lineage (NCBI taxonomy): Eukaryota > Metazoa > Chordata > Amphibia > Caudata > Salamandridae > Lissotriton > Lissotriton vulgaris. The sequence goes on from NC_141698.1 coordinate 618,957,439, forward strand.
CAGGATGGAAGTAGTCTATTAGAGTAAAGGGTCCCTAGAAACTGAATCAAACTCAAGATGGCACAGATCCCTGTTATCTCCTTTATCCCTGTTTACTGCATAAATGAGGACAACAACAAAAGGATTGGAGGGGTGTTAGCATCAGATTTCCCGATCATCATGTTGGCATATAATATAAAAAAACATTATATGACAAGCATATATGAGAGGGGCTTAAGAGGCAGAGGAAAGGAAGAGCAATACAGGTAAATAAGAATACTAAATGAGAGAAACACAATATTTTGTAAAATAAATTTTTTTGTGGCTAAACTGAGATGAGAAAGAGTGTGTGCGTTTTTGTCAGTGTGTGTATTCAAAACTCATAGATGAAGTCCGACAGACACCTCACCATGCCCGACTGAAAGCACCTGTACCAAACTATTCCTCTGAAAACAAATTTATTGGGTGAGGGGGGGGAGGGTCTGCCCAACACCCCCCCCCCCCTGAAGCTACGCCCCTAGATATAGGTCTCAGGTGTTGCTTAAACTCGAACTTGGGAATAACTTATTTCTGACAGGCTTCTGATCTTTAGAAGCTGGTCCACAACACACAAGAAGCAGGATGAGACCCCCACGGCATGGCATGTCCAGAGGAGAGGGGGCTCCAGTGTATGGAAGCATCTCTCCAGAGCAGAGAACACAGACTGAAGTGTATTAGCAGTCCGTTGGGATTTGACAGAAGCACACATCCTTTGAGCATTGTGAGCTTATGTTTTGAAGGTTGTGCGTTTCATACAAATGGTGAGATTTTCTATAAAAAGATTTAGTGATATAAACATCATCCAAAACACAATTTTATTATATAATTATCTCTTGTTTTAAAAGAAAAAAAAGCTTACAAACATTGTAAATCTTCACAGGCAGAGCTGTACAATTTTAAATGCCCCTGGAAATGTTAACCAAACAGCTGGCACTTGCACACCTTAAGTTACATATGCCATTGCCCGGGCATTCTGCACACTGCAGAGTGAAATAAAGTTGTCATATGCAATCTGCTGCAATATATTCAACAGTAAATCACTCAAATTGACATACACTATTATTTATCCATCATTTCAAGAAGTAAGTGAATCTTTATTTCATAAGGGCATAATCTTTAAAACAGCCAATTTAATTTTTGCTTTTTCCCATGACTTGTTTCCACTGAGTTGAATAATATTGCTGGGTTTGCCTGAGAGAGTTTAATGACATATGATGGATGAGTGCCACACTGAAGCCCTGCTGCACAGTTTGATTGGTGTGGAAAGGGACTGGTGAAATCGAATGTAGTTGATTGCCCAGTACTGAGGAGTGGCATTTTGCTCTCAAAACATTATAACCCACACTGAATGTTCAATGAGGAATAGGTGTTGTGTAATATTTTTGTCTGAGTGCAAGTATTTCATATCTGTAAAGAAACGCTTTATTGCTTCCAAGAGCTTGCATTTATAGTGAGTATGTACGAACATTAGTGATAGAGATGATCAAATAGTGATTTTTTGCAAATCGCAATTTTTTAATCACTATCACAAATGTACTAAAGTGAAATCAGCCCTCATTTCTAAATAGACTTACCTCATGAATATTAATGAGGTAGGTCACAATTTGTGACCCAATAGGATTTGCTGCTATCACATAGGTGGTGGCCTGCTGGGGTTTTCAAAACGCAGCCCGTTATTCTCAAAGGAAAATCGGATGTCTTTAAAAAGAAAAATGAAACATTTCAATTTTTACTTTTGAAGAATAAAATATATACTTTTAAACATTCTCTACGGGGAAGGTGTCCCAAGGAGACCCCTGCCCATTTGTGAATGGATTACCACCATCTTTTAATTGGTGGTAAAGTGCAAATGTGTGGCGACTGCATTTTGGTCACTACACATTACTACATACAATTCAGAATCACAATTTCGAAAGGACACCATGAACACGCCCCTTACAAACAGCGATTCTGTTTTCATTCGCAAACCCAAACTGGGATTTGGTAACAAGTTGCTCAATTGCAATTTGGTGTTTGGACATTACAAAAAGCATTTTTGCAGTTGAATGCAAGCAGTGGATGTGGTCAGGTATGAACAATGTAATTTACTTTTCATAACGTACTGGTAAGGGACTTTTTTGTAAGGAGAGCTGGAGGGAGGTAGACAGAAGATATTTATTTAAAAAATATATGTACTTTGATTTAACCAGTTTTACGTCCCCATACAGGTTGTTTTTTAATGTGCCCCTTCGGGGCGGTTGATTTTTTTCCAACACAGGTTTAAAACCCATCGGAAGCGAAGTGTACTTTTACATTTTTTGGCGTCACATTGTTATTGTTGATCTATTGTGGCAGAAGATGACAATGCTTTTGATTAAAAAATATGGATTATTGCTTGGATTGCTATTATGTTTTTTCATTGAATTTGTTTATTTTTAATTCTTTTGTTAATGAACTTTCCACGTAACTTATTTATTGGATTGTATCTTTTCTGAAATGTTGAAGAATGCAACATAATTTTATTTTTTTATTTTTTCTTGATGGTTTGTTTGGATTTGATGAGAATTCTCTGACTTGTCTGATTACCTGAGACTTTTGGTGATAAGTTATTTAAAATATCACTAAGAGTTGAAGAAAGAAGACAACTACAAGTAGGGAGTGAGAGAAATAGAAACATTTAAAAACTATTTAAAAATGGCAATTAAATTAGGTTGTGCAGTCCAAATAGGAGAGTAATTTTATAAAGTGTTAGTTTTGAATAGTAGTGTAACATGTACGCAAAAGGTAGTCCGAAGTTCTATCAAAGCAAATTAAGTAATTTTTGCCAATAATTTCAGATTACTTTACATTAATTGCACCATTATTATTTTTCCAGGAAACGTTGTTCTTTTCTTCAAAATGTCAAGGAAATGATAACAGTTGGGGAGACTTTTTCCAAATGAGTTGTTGAAAGAATTATGCCAACCCTATATGGTGTTATTGAGTTTTGCATCTCCCTCTAAGCAGGTCGAGTAACAGTTCCACCATACAATAGGAAACCTTGGTCTCCTTCTGTGACCCAACCTGCTTAGATGGCCAATTCTAGGGTTCCTATAGTAAGTTAGAAGTTGGGCCAATTTTCCCTCATTTTGTGTAAAATATTCTGATTGAATATTTAAAAAGTAGAAGGCATCCATAAATTTAGAAGGTACAAAATTCAATGTGGGTAATTTTTTCAGTTTCTATTGTAGTTTCCTATTTGACATCTAGTCGTCAGCTAAGGATATTTTTTTAATTTTAACCAATATGCCTGGAACATCCTTGAATTTGAGTGTTAGGGTAAATTTTATTAATAGTATTAATCATTTGCAATTTAAAGTTAATTATGATTTTGCTAGGACTTCTATACACTGTTTTGGATTTTTCAACTGATAAAAAATTCAGTGAAAGTTGAGGATTGTTTACCAGGCAGTAAATCATAAAAGAATGGGATTATAGTAATGTTTGCATAAATAGTATTTGGGGAATGGATGAGGAGATGATTTAAAAGTTCCATCCAGATCCAAATGTTGTCTTTTGCTATTCTCCAGGGTTACTGTGGTATGTACTGTAAAAAAAGTAGTGTTTGTTTTAGAGGATTTTTGTTAACGGAGAGTAGAAAAGGTTCATTATTAAATTAAACAGTAAGTTCAGGAGGAATGTTTATGTGGGAGAAGGATTGAGGAGTCAATCTTTGGGGATTACTCACCTTTTTTTGTCATCAAACCATTCTTATTAAATTTGTGATTGTGGGCATACTACTGGCAACATGCATGGGATCTTCTAGACTATCTCCCTCAAAACTGAGTCACAGGGTTCATTTGCGGTGGCAGAAACTAACTTTATTTGTTGAAAATATTCCCTTACTTTAATCTCCATCACAGAAGCAGAGTGGTTATGCTCTGTGGTTCTTTCCACTGTGCAACAAGAGTAATCACTCTGCCTTTACAATGTGATGAAAAATATTCAACACACCTCCAATCAATCCTTGGCGCAGTTAATCTCGTCTTATAATAAATATGGCCACATTATTTTAATAGTCTATTACCAACTGTCTGGTCTTGCATTTTTCATTGTCAAATGATTTGAAAGATAAGCAGAAAAGAAATTATATTAGTATGATGTTATGATACTGTTTATTATTTTCTTCGTTAAGATTGGTCATGTAGAGAAATAAAGAAATTGTAAGATTAACTGGTGGAATCTGTTAAGAAAATAGGTTAATAGGCACCTTTGAAACTGATAAAATAAAATGTATGTTAGTTTCCTGCTTCTAAAGAGAAAATGGTTATTATTTTTCCTTCATATTTTACGCACAATCATTTACTTCCTTGATCTTTTGTTTTTCAGGTCTGTTCTTTGTTTCTTTGTAGTTTATCGTAGGTTATACATCAATGTAAATTTATTTTCTACTTTTTATGCATTTCTGAAATGTATATATCTATTTTTTACTTTCCATTTGTTCACCTTACTCTTTTTATAACAAAAATGTTTTTATTTTCATTGCAGATACATAGAAAACAACAAGCCAACCACATCAAACGGTCAGTACAGTTAAAGCCAAGAGCCAAACAAATCCCAGCAACAATTACATTCATTTTAAGCCATAGTTCCGCCACAATCATTCCCATATTCTCTTGTGTTTGTGAGGGCAGCCTCTTGCCACATACACCAGCTCTTCAAGCTTCGTGCACCAGTTCATTTCTTTCTGCCACACTTGTATAAATGGAGGTTGTGGAGCAGTACAGGCATGGACCATGTCTCTCTTGGCCATGAGCATACCCAAGCCCACAAGTGCCCTCTCTCCTCTAGATTCCCGATCTCTTCAAGTAATCCCAACAGTGCCACCCACAGGTTAGTTGCAATGGGACACTCTAATACCCGAGAAAGGGTGTGGAATACAACCTTCTAGTATTGGGAGATCACCGGGTAGCCTCTCACCATGTGGGAGAAGTCTGTTCCTCTCTCTCTCTGCATTATGGACAGTCTGGGAATGCACATAGGTGTGGAGGTACTTTAATTGAATCAGGGGGAACCTAAAGGAAATTGCTAGCTGTCGTAGTCCTCCACCTTTCCCATCTGGTTCTCAGTGCCACAAAGAGGTTTAAGGAGCTACTGATCAGTGACTTATAAATGTGGAATACCACCCCTTTCCCCAGGGACCCCTTTAGTACCTGGGCCTCCATGAGGCTGAGCTTAGGAACCTCCTCCAGAGAGTCCCTATAAGACTCCAGCGCATGGTGGAGCTGAAGGAATCAGGAGAACTGTGAGCGGTGGAGTCCAAAGTCTGTCTGCAAGTCTTTAAAGGATGTCATGTGGGATCCTCCCCAGACATTCCCCAGTTTCCAATTCAATTCCAATCAGATCCCATTTACCAAACACTTGTAGTGAGGCCACCTCGCGCAGCCATAATTCCCTCCAGACTGGGGTCTCTTGGGTGAGTTTCCTGTCCCATTCTGTCTACTTACCACCACTAATCGGGAACATCATTGACTTGGACCAATTAACCATGAGCCTCAAAAGCCTACCCATAAAAATCAAGCATGCAGAGGAGTCAGAGACGTGTGGTCTCGAGCCGGGACAAAAAAAAAAGCAGGACAACATCGATGACAGACAGTGCTCTGAGGTCATCAAACTCACCCCCTCCACTCATGCCTCGTACATGTGCATCGTATCTGACCCACATCACCAGCGACTCCACCTTGAGTGAGAAGAGCAGTGGCGTTAAGGGGCGCCCTTCTCTGGTTCTACGCTCTATCTGGAATTCTTGGGGTAGGACTTCACACACCTATACCCGAGCTGTAGGAGAGGCATAGAATACCTTACATAAGATATGAACTGTGTGCCTAACCCCATTTGATGGAGCATATCCCAAAGGAACTCCCAGTAAAGAGGATCAAATGTCTTCTCAAAGTCAATGAGAAGAAAGGCGATCAGCCCCATCACACAGGAATGATAAGACAGCATGCAACGCCGCATGCCCTCGTTGGATGCAATGTCTAGTACTTCTCTGGGGAACAAAGCCTTATTGGTCCATGTGAACCAGGGTTGTCAGCACCTTGAGGAGCTAATGTGTCAATAACTTAGCATTAAGCTTAAGTTCACTGTTAATCAGTGACATAGGGTGATAGAAGGTGCACTCATAATCATCACTTTTTTTATTCGATCTCTTTGAAATACAGATCATAAAAGTACAAATATGCACATAAAAACAAGTATGAAAATAAATATGTAAACACGTTATTGTAAAATTCATTTCTAGGTGCGGACTCCATTTTGGAATACACAAACCCTGTGGGGAAAAATTTGCCCAAAATCTATTTAGTACATTAATAAGTTGGGCCAAAACGATTAGCAGGCAAACACCCAAAAACATCTCAAAATGCTAAATTTTACAGTGCTATGGTGCAGAGTTTTCCTTCTTCTAGAGCAAGCCCATAAAAAAAGAGGCCATTGAACAACATATAAATGGATCAGAAAGTCTATTTTAAAATAAAATGCTACACGACATTGTTTAAATTAAAATGTCTTAAAATTGAGAGGATAAATCGTGTGCGTTCTTCCTTATAAAATCCACAGAATGAAACTATGTGGAGGTCAGACTGCTTTGAAACCTTATCACAGGGGCAGGGTAACAAATCAGAGTAGTTAAATCTCCCTGCCGGAAAGCCTAACATCAAGGAGATTAAATTAATTTGAAACCTCAATAAAATGTATCTATGCTGTGGTATTTCAGTAATTTCTATGTAGGAGAACTCCCCCACTGGAATTGCAGGTATATGTTCTTAACCTCTTCGGTGCTCATGACGGCTCCCGGCCATCATGAGTCACGGTAGGCGTGAGCTCATGATGGCCGGGAGACATCCGAACATTGCAGCTCCTCCCACGCGGTGTTAAGTCCCTTCCTGCGTGGTAGAATTCATCAGTGGGCGGAGTTCGGACGGCTCCCGGCCATCATGAGCACATGCCCACCATGATTTATGACGGCCGGGAGCCATCATCAGCACCGCAGCACCACGCCCGCCCCCTATCCCCACCGCACCGCAGCGGAATTCATGCTGCGGGAAGGGGTTAAAATGTGACTGATTTCTTTAGACGGTTAGATCCCTGGCGATCAAAGGCAGCCACATTAAGATAAACAGTCTTTCCTTCGTGCTTTGAGATCTTCCGGCGTGAACTAGGGTCCTCAAAAAATTCCCTTTGCAAAAGTGAGGTCAGAGTTAATTTCACATATTGTAGCCAGGTGATTTTTTAGGAGTTATCTAATTTTAGGCAGTTATTTATTATGGCCTGTGTTAATTTGACCATGTCCCTGTGCCATATGGAGTGCCATAACATGATCGGAGCTAACTTAATGCGATCTGACACATATGGCAGTACCAGCTCTAGTTAGCGGATTTAGGGGCATATTACCAAGCAATAGCGATAATTATAGCTATGCATGGTTAGCGGGTAAAATTATATCGCCGAGCACCGAGGATTTTTACCGCTGAGATACCTTGATATTATCAAGGTTTATCTCAAAAGCGGTAAAAATCCTGCAAAATGCATGAATATCGCTGAAAAATGTGCGATATTCATGCATTATCGTGACAATGCTCTTAGCCATGTTATCCACCTTCCTTTGGATAACATGGCTAAGAACTGCTTTTGGCAGGCGTTAGCTTTTGGAGATATTCGCGCTTAGCACGAATATTTCCAAAAGTAGATAATAGGAGATACCGATGTTAGCGACTGTTTCCAGTCGCTAACATCTTGGCACGCCCACTTTGCATGTCATTAGCGATAATTATCGCTGACATGCAAAGTGGGCCCCAATATGATCGCTATCTCCTTAAAGCTGTTGCTTACTGGTGTTAGCGACAGCTAGGTAATAGGGCGATAAAATTATCAACGGTTTAGCAGGAAAAATTACCGCTATAGTGGCGATAAGGCCCTTGGTAATATGCCCCTTAGTTTGGGAATGACCTAGGAAGCAAGCGTATACCCTTAAATAATCTATCTTCCAATTTTTTTACTTGGTCTGCCAGAACCATGCCCCATACGCCTGCACCATAGGAGACAATGGATATAGTTTTTGCTTGATAAATCTTTTTGATTGGTGCTAGCGATTTTGAACCCAGCTTCTTAACGAAACCCGAGTTTGCACCCAGACTCCTCTCTATCTCTAGGGCCCTGTTCTCTACCATACTCGAGCAAGATTGATTTTACTCATACGTGATCGCAAGGTACGGAAAGGACTCTACCACCTCCAATCTTCGTGCACCAATATGGAATTGTAGTGTTCGTTTGGCTATAGAAGCCCCTGTTTTTGGATTCATTGTCCCTTAAGTCCAAATAGGACATAAAGGCTGCATATTCCTTTATTAAGCGCTAGAAAGCCAACCCTCTTCTGGAGATTAAGACCGTGTTATCCGTGTATACCAAAATTGGCACTTTAAAGTTATCAAAGACGGGGACGTCTAGTGTTGCCTCCTCAAGGGCTGCCTCAACCCCTTTCGTGTAGATTAAAAATAAAAATGGGGCGAGGACGCACCCTTGTCTAACCCTCAAGTGATCTTAAATGGACATGTACATTCCCCATGTTTCTCATAACGAACAGAGGCTGTTGCGTTGGCGTACAGTTGGTCGATTAAGTTTATTATTGCCGCCTCAAACCTCTTGGTCTCCATTAGGTTCCATAATTTGGAATGGGTCACGGAATCGAATGCAGCAGTAAGGTCCATGAATGCCAAATAAATCTGAAGTTCCTTAACTCTTAATATTTATCGATTGTCAAACTAAGATTGAGGCACTGATCTATGTTGCCTCTCCCATTATGGAAACCATACTGCACTTCAATCAGTATATTCTTCTTCCTAGCACACTCCTCCATCCTGTGTAACAATAGATGACCCATAGGCTTTGCGGTGGTATCCAGCAAAGAGATGGGTCTGTATTGCTGGGGGTTCTCCTTGTCACCTTTACTGAAGATCGGTATAATTATACTGGAGTTCCACGATGCTAAAGGGCCCTTTCTAGCTATTGCATTAAACGTGTTTGTTCGCAAAGGGCCCAAGGGGCTTGATATGTTTAAAAAAAGGTTGATGGGAACCACATCTTGGCCCGCGGCCTTCCCACCAGTGCATTTCCCTATCCCAGATTTTATCTCATCAAGAGTAAGGGTTAGACGCTCAGTGAAAGGAAGAGTCAGTGTGGCATGTTCTATGGGTATGGTGTTCATCGAGCCAAATACCCATTAAAAATGAGCCACTCCCGCTTCTTCGTTCACGTGAGTATCCAAAGTAGAGTCTGCCTGATTTTTTAAAAGAGGGGCATTAATTACCTTCCAGAAGTCACTACTGTTTTTGCTGGAGGCTGCGATTTTTACATTGTCCCACACTTCTACCCTCAAAGCTCTTTCCCTAGCCTTCCTTGCTTCATGGTGTATTTTCCGGCAGAAAGAAATAAGAGTGCTATTTTGCGGTCTTGCTTTCAGTGCAGTATGCAATGCTTTTAAGGCTTGTGTACATATGTGATTTAAGGAAACTTCAGATTTTTGTTTGGGGCAAGTCACAGCCTTTTTCAATTCACCAAGGAGGTTAAAAAAATAATTAAGTCGGAAGAACTATCGGGGGCCAGGCAATTTAATATATTCTCCTTACTTTTGAATATGATTAACTGAAATAATTTGGATTTGTCGGTTTGAGACCATTTTAATTGGTAGCCATTTTTCCTGGCCAATATTGGTTTCAGGATTTTTTGTAAAGGCATAGCATTGAGAGTGGCCATTGTAAGCACAGTAAAGAGAATTGCGTGATCGCTAAAAGAGGAAAATTGGGTATCAATGTGTTTGATATCACCCCGGAAGAACTCCGACACCATTACGTAATCAAGTGTGGATTTGTACTTGTTTTGGAGAAAGGTAAGATAGAGGTTACCTGATGTAGGGTTCACCTTTTTGATGCCTTTCAGGTTTCTAGCGATTAACATTTTATTTAGAATATTGCCATAATCATGATGTGTAAAGTGGCGTATAGGGCCCCCCGCTCTGTCCTACAATCCACAAACCTTGTTTAAATTGTACTTACATGGCAAGGCATTAAAGGTGCCTACCCACAAGATGTTAACACTTTTTTTGTGGGAAACTCTGCTGATTTTGTTTATCTATGCATCTAGGTGAGGCACTACTTCCTTCAGGTTACCCCCAAAATTGTCATTATAAAAATGTACTAGAGGCCAATCCCATTCATTGTCCCCCTCAACCAGAAGAAGGTGGAAGTGGGGGCTCGGGCGCTGAAAGTTCTTAGTTCCTTAAAGGTAGAGTATTCGAGATCAGAGTCAGTAGGCCATCCTTCGCTCTGCCTGATAAGGAAGGTAGTGCCTAAGTTTGTAATGAACAGAACCCATCGATAAATATGGGATTGGTTGACCTAGTCTCTTGAAGGCATAGGATGTCTAAGTTTTGCCAGAGGGCTGTCCAGTGGAGGTTGCCCAGTTTTGACCCAATAACCTACACGTTCCAAGAGCCTATTTTAATGCTTGCTTCTCCTCCCCTCTCAGGTGATCTTTGGGTTTTTTAGTTGGTCCCTTATTGTTAGCCTTGTTTTCCCCCTCCCAGAGGGGAGCTGAAGCCTCCCCACGTAGTCAATCACAGAAATCCAGGTGCGACAAGGGGGTCAAAGGCTCACATTTATTTTCTAATGTGATCCCACTCGGATCCATGTGTCCTGGGGTTGTTTTACCAACCTATCCTATATTTGGTGCTCTACCATCCATTTCACAGGATGGTAAGGGTTGTCTGTAGAAGTACTCTGAAGGGAGTGCTGAAATCTGTGTACTGGCTAAGGATACCTTCTGCAATCAATGCAAAAGGGACATTGTAACATATTTGTTGTTAAAATGCACTACTATGCAGTCTCCCTGGAGTGCTTTGATTGAAGACCCACCCATCCCACTTTCCTGGCCTTTATGATATGACTAGCCAGACCCTCAACTCTTCTCGAATTTCCGTGATGGGTGTCTAGCCAATGTAGCGATGTATCCATGAGTTGGGATGTTGTTTCCTTTTGCCCTTCTCTAAGTGCCAGGACATTTGCCAACACCAGGACTAATGGGGAGGCAGCGGGGGGAGTTTGAGTGACTAAGGAATTTCCTTGCGTTGGGAAGTTTGGCATATTGTGCACCCCCTATCCACGACTATCCCTTTTAGTGCTGTCTTTAGAGCTATAGTGGGAGTTTAATCTGCTTGGCGCCGGGTAGCTGCCCCCTAGAGTTTCGCCTGCTGGGCCGTGGAGAGAGAAAGTTGTGGATCTGGAGAGAATTGAGTGGAAGGTGCAGGGCCTATGAGTTGAGTCTAACGGTCCAATTATAAATGCCCCTTGGGCTTGAAGGACAGCCACTTGGTTTAAATAAGGTTGAGAAGCCATGCATAAAGGGCTGTTTTTTTCAAGGGAAGCTAGTCTTTCCTCTATTTTCATGAGTCTATGTTTCAGAGGAACAAGCAAAACTCTAAACATATTTTTCAATCTCTGCCAGTCAGTATCATCATTTAGGAGTTGAAAGGATTTTCAGTGGGAGTTTGGGGTTTAGGTCTTTCGTATTCTGAGGGCAGCCCACCTCTGGAAGCTCTAAGTTTTTCTCTTTCGTTTTTAGTATTTTTAACCTCCCCCTTTTTCTTCTTGGCCGCAGGAAGGGCGACGGGGTTGGTAGTGAAGGGGATTTGGGTTTGGGTTCTGACACAGTCACATGAGAGCCATTTAAAAGAGCAGGAGAAAGTTCACATCTCGGAGGGTGCTTCAGGTATGAGTTGAATAAGTTCAGGGTTCTGCCTACCGACATTTACAGCCCTTGACAAGAAGGCGTCTAAGGTGCTACCTATTAGCCCACCTCCATGATCATTTGTGTGCTTCCTCTTACCCATTTTTTACCATTACCACCTGTCCGGCAGCTGGTGATCCTATTTGCCAGCCAGAAAATCCATATGTCAGAGGGAGGGTCTGGCCTGGCCTCCTCTAGGCTTTGACGGGTGGGAAGGACCCGCCCTTGGCCTGTGCTTTGCCCTGGCATGGCCAGGGCATGCCCGCATGCATCCTGCACTGCGGGAGAGCGGAGCTGGTTTTCTGGCATCGGAAGGGCTGAAGTAAACTCCCGCACCCTGAACCCTGCCTGCTGAGAGACCAAGTCCCACCCCAACCAAAAAGCCATGGACTGCTGCAGGGGCTTCGGACAGACCTCCACGGTAACCTGCACTGCGGGAGAGCGGAGCTGGATTTCTGCCGTTGGGAGAGCTGATGTCACTTCCTGCGCTGCGAGCACTGCCTACTGGGAGATGAGTTCCACCCCAGCCAAAAAGACACAGACTGCTGCAGAGGCCTCGGACGGCCCTTCACGGTGCAGCCCTGTGTGTCCTTTGTGAATACCCAAAAGTAGTAAAGTTAGTCTTCTGGTCTAGGTTTACATTTGTGAATACCAAAAAGTAGTAAACGTACACAAAAGTGTAAGTTTACATTTGTAAACAGGGCCCTACATTTTATTCTGATGTAAAACGTAACTAAACTTATAATTAGTTTCCTATTGAATTTTAACTTGCTCTTGACCTTCTTCAGAGGGTTAGTCTGCCATCTTGGCTTGGGACAGGATGTTTTGTTGTATAGAAATTAAAACAAAGTGAACTATTAAACCTACATAGTGTCTTACTATTGTAAACAACATATGCATCATGTTGTATGGTGTTGTGCTGTTATATTATGTTTTAAAACAATTGTGTATTGTTGTAATGTTTTACGTTGTGTTGCATGGTGCTATGATCTTGAAACTGTTTGCATAGGGTTGCAGTTCATTGTGGTGAGTTGCGATGTCTTGTGTTCCATTCTGTTGTGCTCAGATTTGCTTCACAAAAGTGATCTTTACACAACAATGTAAATAAATATGATATGGTAAACCATAATTGAATTGCCAATGCAAATATTTTGTTCCATTGAAAAAAATTGTGTGCTAAAGGTGTATGTTGTAAATATTTACATGGTTAAGGTATGCGGCGTGGTTATGATTACTGTTAGACTTGACATCCTTAGCGTGGTCTTCCCTCAACTTTTTGCCTGCCTCCCTCCATTTTTCTGATGTTGTTTTTGCTGGCTTTAGGACTGTGCACCCTTTACCACTGCTAACCAGTGCTTGTGCTCTCTCCTCTAAACATGGTAATATTGGATCATCCCCAATCGGCATATGTAATTTATTTATAGGTCCCTAGTAATGTGCACTACATGGGCCCAGTGCCTGTACATTAAATGCTTCCAGTTGGGCTGCACCACTGATTGTGCCACCTATATAATTGCCTCTTAACCTCTTTGCTGCGGCGGCAATTCCGCCGCAGCACTGGGGGGGGGGGCGGCGCGGCGCTCCCATGCTCTGGACGGAACCGCTCTGTCGCGAGCCTCCGGCGAGCTGTGTTTGTGATGGAGCGGTTCCGTCAAGGCCCCGCCCGCTCAGTAGAACGCGCCGCGCAGGCGTGAAATCAGCGCTGCGCAGGCGCGCCGAGCGGGCCGTGACGGAGCGGTTCCAGCGTAGAAGGGGTTAACCATGTCTCAGGCCTGCCACTGCAGAACCTCTGTGTGCTGTTTCACACTGCCATGTCAACATGGCAAGTAAACCCTCTTGGCAGGCTTAAACCTTCCCTTTAAAAACAGATAAATCAAATGTAAGGTAAGACCTATATAACCCACAGGTCAGGTGCAGTGTATTTAAAAGGCAAGACTCTACTTTAAACTGTACTTGTCTAGCTAGTAAAAAACTCCCAATTTTGTTTTTGCTACTGCAAGGCCTATCTCTCCCGTAGGATAACATTGGGATTACCTTATTACATCTTTTAAATGTAATTTCCAAGTGTGGATAGGCTTTTCAAGTTTAGTGTCAATGAATTCGCAATTTAAAATAAAAATTTATAGTGAAGTTGGATTTTAAATTCCAGTTTAGTAAATGCAACTTTTTTAGAACATTAGCACTATTTACTTTAAGCTTTTGGTGCCTTCTGCCAGTCTCTGGAATACACGTCTGCGGTAGGTGACAACTGGCTTCCTGCATTCCTTCTAGACAGTCCCATACAAAGGAAGGGTAGGTGTGCCTCAGTGGTCATCTGCATGCAGATGGGCCATCCTGAGAAGGGTCAGGAAGGAGGAGCTGACACTTACACCTGAAAGTGCTCTGTGCTGTCCCCACACAAATGATTGATTAACCCCCTATAGTTTGTCTGGAGCCAGGGCCTGAAGAGAATACCTCTGTTCACTTCAAAGCTTTCTTTGAAGTCTCACTCACTTCAAAAACACCCCTGAGTATAAGTACTGGACCTTTGGCACCACCGAATCAGTACACTTCTGGACCTGTGACTAGTCAGTTCAGTTCAGAAATACTTTATTTGGTTATAAAACTCTGATAACCATAAAAGTACATCAAAACAAAACAAAATTCATAGTCTATTTACATATGTCAATCAAAGCAATAAATAGATTAAAAATACAGGGGCTCATATATTAAAAAACAATGTAATTAAACAGTTATTGTTTGTCTTGAGTGAAAGACATTTCTGAGAAATACAGAAACAGAAGCCACAGAGAAAATATCTTCCAATTTCCGAATGACTAGAAAGGCAGGTCTGCATTGTCTCATATCCAAATATTTTAAAATGGGAATGATCCACCTTCTCCTTGGTACCGTATAAAATTTGCAAAAGAATAAAATGTGGATGTCTGATTGATTAGAGATATTGTCACACGGGCACTTACATAGGCAGGTAGACCAATCATTAGTAACTGGGAAACATAGTAGTCTGAATAGGATCCCGAATCTAAATCTTATCATTAGAAACCGTTCATGTGCGCTCATCCGCAAAGTTAGGTACAGTTGTATATCCTGAACAATTAAAATCAATTGGTGAGCAGACACAGTTTTTTTCAACATTTCAGTTTTGTCTCTTTGATTCACCAGGAAAGTTAAACATAACCTCTTAAGCTCCTTCCTGGGGATACTTAACAATGACATGGGATCATCATAGAATTCGGGGCGTTTCAAGCTGTAACAGAACGTTTTAACGTAACTCAGCCATTTTACTTTGTGAACACCCTCTAATTTTAGAACGTCCTCCAGAATAAGACGATTCAGATGGCACTCTTCGTTAGTCCAAACCCTATGCCATAGAAGAACCGGTTGCACCCGGATAAGATCTTCTAGATATGTCATGCCAAGTTCTGTGTGGCAATTATGGGTCGACGTGCCATCTGGGACAGTGAGGATGTAGCGCAGAAAGCTATTCTCAGTTAGTTGGAGGCTGGAGACATCGGAATAGCCCCAAATTCCCGCACCATAAGTTGCCACAGCAATGCAGCTAGTTTTGTATATACATAAAAGCTCTTTGATTGGTCTCTTTCCCATTTTTTTGCAAAACATTTTCAAGGCCATTATGGACTTAGCAAATAACATATTTCTACTTTTAGTTGCACATTTCCATTGTCCTGAAGAGTCAAACAAGATTCCTAGGTAAGGGAAACTAGAAACATGATCCAATGGTTTTTGCTCAATAAACATAGTTTTTTTCCTCTGTTTAACATTAATTCCACAATTCATTGAAAAAGTTTTAGTGCAGTTCACCTTTAAGTCTAGATCAGTCATAAAGGTAGAGAATGACGTGATCATTGCCTGCATTGCCACTGGGGTCCTTGCCATTAAAACAGCATCATCGGCATAGATAAGCGCCCTAATATGGCATTGTGATGCTTTTGGCATGTCTTTACCGTCCCGTAGTAATTTGTTCTCTAGGAAATTAATATAAATCAAGAATAGAAATGGGGCAAGGACACAGCCTTGCCTCACCCCTCTTGCGATATTAAACATTCTACTGCGCTCACCATTAATGCCATATCTAATAGAGGCCCTGGCTCCATTATATAGTTTTCTAAGAAAACATACGATGTTGTCCTCAACACTCATCGAAGTTAAAATTAACCAAAGTTTGTTGTGATTGACACAGTCGAAGGCGGAGGTCAAATCCACAAAAGTTAAAAACAGCTTCCCTCCCTTAGCCCTCGTATATTTTTCTGGGAGTAAAAATAAATTAAGTCCCTGATCTACGGTGCCAACACCCTCTCTAAAACCATATTGTAGGTCGCTGATAATCTTATTCTCATTGGCCCATGTCTGCAGCCTATCTAAAATAATCCTCCCGATGATTTTGACTGTGGAATCAAGCAGGGAGATTGGCCGATAACAGGTACAGTTGGCCCTATCCCCCTTTTTGAAAATAGGTACAATGATGGATTCATACCATGTACTTGGGAGTCCAACCGAACATGCTGCATTCAAAAATCTAACAAGCAGGGGTGCCCATAAATTTGTGTTATGTTTAAAAATGTCTACCGGGACACCATCAGGGCCCGGGGCTTTGCCCCCTTTGCTTGAATTAATGCCCTTAATAAACTAGTCTGTCTGGAAGAAGAGCGGCTGTGCTGCTGAAAGTACTGCTATTCTGATGGACTGTTGCTTTGCAGAACTCTGTCTTGCTGAGCTGCCCTGTTGCCTGCTATTCTCCTGCCTAGGTGAGAAGGACTGGACCTGTATCACTTGAACCCAGATTAGGGGATTCTTCATTCAGATACCTCGCATCCTCATCAGAACCGGTGCATCATTGCCTTTGCATGAGTGAGAACCAGCACATCCTTGTGGCGAAAACAGACCAACACGTCACTACTGGAGCCCGCTGTTCCTCATCTTTGCATGGAGTGAACCCGGCGCATCATCCTTGGAACTAGGGCATCACTTTCGGCATCAACACTTACTGTGGGAACAGCAGATGTGCATTGCACCTGGAACCAGCGCACACACTCAGAACTGATGCATCCCTGCAGTTGCATGGAGAAAATTGCTGCATCTTGTCCACTGCGTGGCTCGACGCTGATGATTCGCCTCAGCTGCACCACGCATCATCGTTGGCAACATTGCATCCAGGATCAAGGTACTTTGGTTCAGTCGGCTCAAGTGGTTCCCTGTATCTGGCTAGCCTCCATCGCGGTCGGCCTGAACTTTTGACTTTTGCCCCAGACTAGCACGACCAGATAACCCACTTAAGTGCTTATTGCTTCTATGTGCTATTTTGGCATATATTGTTTACAAATTCATATCTTGAGTTCAACATATTTGACCTTTATCATTTTGGTCTTGTTTTTTAATAAAATAATAATCAATTTTTCTAACATGTTGTGGAATCTTTTTGTGATGTTTTCACTGTGTTGTATGCAGTGTTGCACAAATATTTTACACAATGCCTCTTAAGTTAAGCCTGACTGCTCTGTGCCAAGATACCAGAAGGTGAGAACAGGATCATTTAGATTGTGTTGTAAAATAGTAATACCCTGACTAGAATTGTGGTTCTTGCTTGTACTGGGTGCATACCTCTGCCAGCCAGAAAACCGAATTTCTAAAACATTCTATAATGTAGTCCGATGTATGTTTGTGGTAAATGCATTCCTGGTAAAGACATGAGTGGAAAAGGTATACGGGTGGTAAAGGCATGTGCAGGAATGCATGCATTGTGACATCATACGACCAAACCCTACTGGTGCCTTTCCATTGTTGATTCAGGCTTCATCACAGTTTTCATTTTTTCTCTTTCTCCCTCTGTCTCCCTTTTCTTTTTCTCTCTCTCTTGCTCCTAGTCAAGTTCTTCCAAAAATGAGAGCAGTGGACACCACTTGCGATCGGCAGCATGAAATTAGGCAGGAACTGCCAGCTAGGGTAGGTACTGGGAGCCTCCTAAAAGAAACTAACATTTTAAAAAAAAAACATTATCCATGAAATAAACTAACATGACATGAATGACTAACCTTGGCAACTCAGCATAAAATCTGCCCTACTCGCAGGTCTCCATAAATTATTACCTCTAGGGATCCGTTTCCATAACTTGCTTTCTCTAAGTTGAGCCAATTATTTCTCTTTCATGGTTATTGATAAATCTGATGTAAACAGTGCCTGGGCCTAATTCTCATTAAAAAAAATGTTAATTTCCCCACAATATTCATCCATTCAAGCAAGTTTAAAGTTGGCCCCACATTTCAATAAGTGTGATGGATTGGGAGCTAGGCTTACATGATAGGTGGCTGGGACAATGGTCCTGTATTTAATGCTTTTGTTTATCCTTTCTCTACTTTTGTGGGAGTTAAAGATCTCCAGAGACAATTCCTGCTGCAGATTGTTGGTGTCTTCAGCCTGGCCTATCATCGACTTTATCACAAACCATGTGTGCAGCTGGCAGTTACTGTCCGTGGCCATAAAACTAAAATTCTCATGTGAGGGGCAAAGGGCACTTAAAGTTTGGACTTACCTAGACAGAATTGTCTTATTGATGTACAAAAGCGATGCTTCAGATAATTATTCCTGGAACCTGATATTTTCTGCTTTCCCATGTCACTCGCCTAGGCGCTGTTTCTGTGCGACACAACAAACATATAATGACTCTGTTAATGAGGCATATTGGTTGTCTACCAATCTGGGGATGCACGCACACACACTGTCACTTCTGCTCTCGCAAAGGACACATCACTTGCAGCCATTTGTAAGAACTAGAAACAAATAGGTTTGTGGAAAGACAAGTTAATTCTACTAGCGGGAAGTGAACATTAATACTGAGGCTCTCCCGCTAGCTATTAACCCTTTCATAAGAAGTCCTCTCTCGATTAATGTTTGATCAGCCAGCAGGCCGAGACACGATGGACGGGATAAAAACAGAAGAGTCCCAGGCTAACGTATAACTAATAACTAAAGTGAAAATTAAGGGGCAGATTTACAAGCCCGTTGCTCCACTTTTGCGTCATTTTTAACATGGGAAAAGTGACGCAAAAGTAGCGCAAAGGGCTTGTCAATCTGCCCCTAAGTACTTACCATTTTCTGGCCTGTATGACTTGGAAAAGGTTTGTGTTTACATCCACACTGCACTCATGTTATTTTTGCCTTTTTTCCTACAATCAATGGAACTTTGAACATTCTCGACAAGGAAGACGGATTAAGGTTGTAATGTTTAAATTGCTTACTGATAGATCTGGCATCTTTTGGCATGATTTCTCCTATCTTTTTGCTTCAGATCTCATTTTTGACTGTGTACTGAACTTTTTGCCAGGTTTAGGACTCTGGGCACTTTACCACTGCTACCCAGTGCTAAGGTGAATGTGCTCTGTGTCTAAAAATGTAATGGAATTTACTTTCTCCATGATTGACATATTTGATTTACTGATAAGTCCCTAGTAAAGTGCACTACATGTAACCAGGACCTGTAAATCAGATGCTACTAGTTAGACTGCAGCACTGTTTGTGCCACCCACATGAGAAGCCCTTCAAACCTGTCTCAGGTCTGCTACTACAGGGCCTGTATGTGGAACCTGGACTGTGGCGGTGAGGAGTCGCTGTGCAGATTGAATGGGAACTTCCAGATGGAACGTATCATGGTTCCACTTTAATTATGGACTGGAAAAGGATGACTGAAACTTTTTACACGGAGTGCACTGAGTGTTAATTCGACATTAAAGAGGATGCAAAGAGAAACTTGAAATTGTAACACTTCCGGTATATGTGAATTTTTGTTTGGATCAAAATCACATGCAGTGTTCATTGGATAAATAGTGTGTGAATTACAATATTGGCGAGCTTTGAGGCAGCCCAGGCAGGGCGAAACAAGCGTCAGCTGTTGTGTTTCAATAAAGAAATAAAATTTGAATGTGAAATCAATCTACAGCTACGATGATACCTATCTATGTGGGACTTTTTCACGTGTGATGATAGTGCTTCCGACAGTGCCTAATGCACAGAGGATGACAGTAACTATTGCATGGTGTGCGCTGGTATCTTTTTTGCAAAACAGGGCCTGTAAGTGCAGTTTTACACTGCCATATCGACTTGGTAAGTTCATATATTGACAAGCCCAATTCCTCCCTTTTATTACATGTAAGGCACCCCTAAATTAGGCCCTAGGTAGCCCCATGGGCGGGGTTTAGTGTATTTGAAAGGTAGGACATGTGCTTTTAGGTTTTACATGTCCTGGTAGAGACCTTCTTCTAAATCAATTTTTTCACTACAGCAAGGCCTATCTCTCCCATAGGTTAGTACTGAAGCTGCCTTGTAATCCTTTACAAGTGTAACTTCCAATTGGGAGCAGATAGAAAATTGGCGTTTGGTGTCTCTGTACTAACAATTTAAAAATATATCTTTTAGTGAAATAGGTTTTAAAATTGCAGGTCTAAAAATGCCACTTTTAGGAAGGTTAATCAGCAATGGAGTTACGTCCTTGTTGATGGCCAGTTAGGACGTGTGAAAAGTTTTCCAAAAAGGAAGAAATCATGTGACCACCTTTTTTATATTGCTACTATTTTATTTAAGCACACTACAGGCCAGTATCTTTATTTCACTTGGCCCCAGGTATTTCTTTACCCTTCTTTAGGCAAATTATACATCCATTTTGACATGTTATATACAAGCATGAAACTCAATAATACACGATTCAATTCAAAATGAATCATTGACAACACACAAAATAATGAAAAAAAATCAAACAGTGCTAAAATCATTACCAAGTTATTTGATGGCCCATCACCAGGCTGATGGGTCTTCTTGAGCTAGAGTGGTGGGAGGAGTTGACACTTCCACCTGAATGGGGATGTGCCTGTCCCTTCACAAAGAGCTGCATACCCTCCTGTAGTGAGTCTGGAACCAGGGCCAAGTAGGGCAGGGACTTGTGCACCACAAATACCTTACTTTAAAGTCTCCCTACTTTAAAGACTAAAATGGGTATAAGTACTAGATCTCTGACATAATATACTCAGAACTCTTCTGAACTGAAGACATTCTGCCAGGAAGAAGAGCTGTTGTGCTGCCAGGAGGGACTGCCACTTTGAGCTTGCTTTGCTTTGTTGGCCTGCTGCTTCTTGCCGGGGAATGAGAGGACTGGACTTCACTCTCTGCATACTGCTTTCTAAGGTTCTCCAAGGGCTTGACTGAGCTTGCCTCATGTTGCTGAAGTCTCAGGGACATTGAAGACCTTCATCTTGTTACCAGCACCTGGGCTCCTCCCCTGTGAGTCTTGTCCTGCCAAGTGGAGGAAATTCCAGTCCTGGGCCCTTGGAGGTGAATTTGGTGCTGCAACCAAGAAATGAATACATCGAATCCAAGCAACAGTTCGTAACTGGCACATCCCTGTAAATGTAAATGATTTTGTACTTGTATAGCGCACATCTACCCGCAGTGGGTTTCCCAGCGCTTGTACGAATACTGCAAGGGAACCCTTCATGGCTTTCCCTGTGAAGTGTCCACTCCTGGGCACCCCTATGGTGCAGACTAGGCATCCCTCGCGTTGTGGGGGCCGTTGTGGAGACTAAGCAAGCTATTGCCCAGAGTTGCAGGGTGGGACCCATGATCAGAATAGGCACTGAGGCGAGAATATCCGGTCAGGGGAATTAATGAGCCCGAAACTCGCCGGGGCAGGAATCAAACCCTGGTCCTTGGCCAGAGCTCTGCATCGAGGTCTGCCTGCTCTAACCATTGAGCCACACTTCCCTGTGAAATCGAAACATTGCCGCTGCCTGCACCAAAATCCCTTGACACCGCTCACTAGGTGCACAACACAACAACTTTGACTTTCAATGAAGCCCTGACGTTGCTGCAGTGCCGCCAAAGACCCTCCACTGCGTGAGTTTTGAGCACCACTTCACCGAGGTCTGTAATGCACAGCTCCGATTCTGTTGCAGTCCCAGCCCTGAGTGTCTTTTGACCAACGCATCGCCTTCAGCCCAGCAGTTCATCTTCAACGCTTTAGAATCAACGTATCATGCTGTTGACATCAGCGCATCATTGACTCTGTGTTGCCTTCTGGAACTGAGGCCTTGCACCAGCAACCGATGCATCAGCTCATCTGTGCAACACATCGCATCCGGGTGTTAAAGCTTCAACGACCTTGCACCGCCTTGAGGAACCAACACATCACCTGCATCTGCAATGCCTCACCTCATTTGTGCCACACATCGTCTTTGATTTCAGACACAGCAAAGGTACTGAAATGCATGATGCCTATATCCAGCCCATGCTTCATCGCTGTTTTACTAAACTTTTGAGTTTGTCCCCGTCAAGCGTGACCAGATAGCTCCAGTTGGAGCTATTAACTTCTAATCACTGCATTTGGATTTAATCTTAAATAATTGTTATCTTGACATGCGCATGTTGGAGTGTTGTCATTTTGCTCTTGTTTTACTCAGATAAATATTGGCTATGTTTCTAAACTGGTGTGGAGTACTTTTGTGCTGTTTTCACTGTGTTGCTTTGTGTGGATGCACAAATACTTTACACATTGTCTCTTTAGTTTAGCCTGACTGCGCTGTGCCAAGCTACCAGAGGGTGAGCACAAGTAAACTATGGTGTGTATTAAACTTATCCAGACTTGAGTGTGGGTCCCTACTTTGACAGGGTACATACCTCTGCCAACTAGAGACCCCGTTTCGAACACATACCAGTAGGCTCATTATCCTAAAGCATAGTCTTTCTCGTCACAGTCCTTCATTCCCTCCTTTCCTCCCATGAGGCCTCCTTTGGATCCTGTGAACCCAGGACTTTTGCTTGGTATTTACAGGAAGGACATGGGGAAAGGGTGGAAAGGTTTTATATGTTCACTCGTTACCATATTTGCCTTTTCTTATAGGTCTTCCTGCTATGTTCACAAGGGATTGCATATTGGACTGAGGATAATCACCAGAGAAAGAGGTTGTTCAATCCCCCTCATAAAGAGCCTTCCAAAAATGGGAACACATTTAAGATCCTCTATTTGAAAACATTGCATGCAGTAAACCATGAAAGCAAATAATGACAGTCATGAAACAATGAGACATTTCTTAAACTGTACTTAAGTTAGGCAAAGGAGAAACATGAGGCATCTTTTAAAACGTATCAACTGTAACCATGATAACGTAAAAAAACTTCTGAAAGTGGAAGATCTGTAATGAGGTAAGCAGAGATTTATGTCATGGTTCTAGAGCAACTGGTAAGAGCTCCAATGTTCAAAAGCTTTAGAATATAATGATTTATTTTGAGCATTACTAGGGCAAGGAACAACACACGCTTGAACATTAGAATGTACTGTAGGCCAGCACAAATATCATCTATATGAGCCTGAAGTGCAAGTTCAATTAGTATGATTTAGTCATATTTCCTATAAGGAGGAAGCAAGCAGACCTCAGGCTTAGAAAACAACTGTAGAATAGATATCAGGCTGAATAGGCACATATAAATCATTAGTCACAACTAAATCCAAAATTGTAATAGAAAATTTGATCTTTTCAATGGTGGACTACTAATTTCCAAATACATAACAATGATCATGGCACAATCATGCACATAATGATATTGTACAAGTACACATATTTACATGTGGATTATACCTTTTTAGGCAAAGGATTCCACAAACCACTATATAACCAGGAGAGAATACAGTATCAAAGGAAACGTCATCTACATGATCTCCAAAACAAACCAGTAAAAGTAATGAAGCTTTCTATGTAGGTCTTGAAGCAATCTGCTGTATGAACTACCTAAAGCACGTCCTTAATTCTTTTAGATATCTTATTTATAAATGCCCATAGTTAATAAACATTCTGCATGTTCCACTATGAATCAGAATTAGAACATTAATGGTTATTTCATCTTCCATTTTCAACACATTTGATGAGAAGAACCGTTGACTGCGGAATCTACCATACACCTTCTCTTTTCTCCTTATATACTACATTTTTATTCAATTCCCACCAAGGACAAATTGGAAAGACATGGATCATATGTCCAGAATAATCACAATTGAAAGACAGTCCCATCTTCAACCAATATTCTTTCGTGTCCTCTCAAAAAGTACTTCTAGCTAAACCTATTTGCATAGATGTTTCTTTGAAAAAGAATACACATGGATTATGGTTCTGTACTACAGTTGTATTGCGAACCAGCACAAGACATCTTTATTTCCAGTAATCCGTTCTCAATTAATAGTGCTGTATCAAAACCATGAAATTGAATGGTGAGTACGGATTAACTCATCCCTAGTTTCCTCTTTCAAACCTTTGTGAAATAATGTCATTTGAGTCTCTTGAACCCAAGAAATTCTGCTGCCAATGCGTGCATCAGAAGAAGCTATTGGGATATCAGTAAACTCTAAACATAAGCCCTGTTTTATAGCTGAACTCTTCAAACAGAGTTGTAACTTATGAGCCAAATTCTAAACAGGATCTACCATTCAAACTAGCCAAGGGAGTCTTGGGGAAGACAATCTGCTAAAGACTGGAGTCAAAAAAGTGTTACTGGCTTTCTTCTAAATTGCTGAAATTAAGGATGAGTCCTCCCAGTAGCTTTGGTGCCACCCTACACTTTAATACGTATATAAAAAATATCTCCTTAAGTGAGGCTGCCAGTTAGAAGGAATAAGTCACTGGAGCAACAAAGTTACATTGACAATCATGATTGTTCTTGATTGAAGTTGAAAGGCAAGATTAATGTTGGTAAGCAAGGCACTAAAACAATTCTGAACCAAAGTTTAAAAAGAGCCCAGCTTAAGTCTTCCTGAAGTCCAAAGCCATAAGAAAAACATTGTAAAAAGAGGCAGCAATCAATATCAAAATGGATTAGCAAATATGTGATGCAAAAATCAGGAACAAATGCATGGTGATGCATTTGTATTATGCCAGGGCCTGAATATATATGTTTGAGACAAGTAAAAGATATTACAGGAAGAAAAATTAAAGCAATCTTGGTTTGGGAACTTCCAGATGGAACGTATCATGGTTCCACTTTAATTATGGACTGGAAAAGGATGACTGAAACTTTTTACACGGAGTGCACTGAGTGTTAATTCGACATTAAAGAGGATGCAAAGAGAAACTTGAAATTGTAACACTTCCGGTATATGTGAATTTTTGTTTGGATCAAAATCACATGCAGTGTTCATTGGATAAATAGTGTGTGAATTACAATATTGGCGAGCTTTGAGGCAGCCCAGGCAGGGCGAAACAAGCGTCAGCTGTTGTGTTTCAATAAAGAAATAAAATTTGAATGTGAAATCAATCTACAGCTACGATGATACCTATCTATGTGGGACTTTTTCACGTGTGATGATAGTGCTTCCGACAGTGCCTAATGCACAGAGGATGACAGTAACTATTGCATGGTGTGCGCTGGTATCTTTTTTGCAAAACAGGGCCTGTAAGTGCAGTTTTACACTGCCATATCGACTTGGTAAGTTCATATATTGACAAGCCCAATTCCTCCCTTTTATTACATGTAAGGCACCCCTAAATTAGGCCCTAGGTAGCCCCATGGGCGGGGTTTAGTGTATTTGAAAGGTAGGACATGTGCTTTTAGGTTTTACATGTCCTGGTAGAGACCTTCTTCTAAATCAATTTTTTCACTACAGCAAGGCCTATCTCTCCCATAGGTTAGTACTGAAGCTGCCTTGTAATCCTTTACAAGTGTAACTTCCAATTGGGAGCAGATAGAAAATTGGCGTTTGGTGTCTCTGTACTAACAATTTAAAAATATATCTTTTAGTGAAATAGGTTTTAAAATTGCAGGTCTAAAAATGCCACTTTTAGGAAGGTTAATCAGCAATGGAGTTACGTCCTTGTTGATGGCCAGTTAGGACGTGTGAAAAGTTTTCCAAAAAGGAAGAAATCATGTGACCACCTTTTTTATATTGCTACTATTTTATTTAAGCACACTACAGGCCAGTATCTTTATTTCACTTGGCCCCAGGTATTTCTTTACCCTTCTTTAGGCAAATTATACATCCATTTTGACATGTTATATACAAGCATGAAACTCA
This sequence comes from Lissotriton vulgaris, assembly GCF_964263255.1. Lineage (NCBI taxonomy): Eukaryota > Metazoa > Chordata > Amphibia > Caudata > Salamandridae > Lissotriton > Lissotriton vulgaris. The sequence continues at coordinate 618,983,312 of NC_141698.1, forward strand.
ATAATACACGATTCAATTCAAAATGAATCATTGACAACACACAAAATAATGAAAAAAAATCAAACAGTGCTAAAATCATTACCAAGTTATTTGATGGCCCATCACCAGGCTGATGGGTCTTCTTGAGCTAGAGTGGTGGGAGGAGTTGACACTTCCACCTGAATGGGGATGTGCCTGTCCCTTCACAAAGAGCTGCATACCCTCCTGTAGTGAGTCTGGAACCAGGGCCAAGTAGGGCAGGGACTTGTGCACCACAAATACCTTACTTTAAAGTCTCCCTACTTTAAAGACTAAAATGGGTATAAGTACTAGATCTCTGACATAATATACTCAGAACTCTTCTGAACTGAAGACATTCTGCCAGGAAGAAGAGCTGTTGTGCTGCCAGGAGGGACTGCCACTTTGAGCTTGCTTTGCTTTGTTGGCCTGCTGCTTCTTGCCGGGGAATGAGAGGACTGGACTTCACTCTCTGCATACTGCTTTCTAAGGTTCTCCAAGGGCTTGACTGAGCTTGCCTCATGTTGCTGAAGTCTCAGGGACATTGAAGACCTTCATCTTGTTACCAGCACCTGGGCTCCTCCCCTGTGAGTCTTGTCCTGCCAAGTGGAGGAAATTCCAGTCCTGGGCCCTTGGAGGTGAATTTGGTGCTGCAACCAAGAAATGAATACATCGAATCCAAGCAACAGTTCGTAACTGGCACATCCCTGTAAATGTAAATGATTTTGTACTTGTATAGCGCACATCTACCCGCAGTGGGTTTCCCAGCGCTTGTACGAATACTGCAAGGGAACCCTTCATGGCTTTCCCTGTGAAGTGTCCACTCCTGGGCACCCCTATGGTGCAGACTAGGCATCCCTCGCGTTGTGGGGGCCGTTGTGGAGACTAAGCAAGCTATTGCCCAGAGTTGCAGGGTGGGACCCATGATCAGAATAGGCACTGAGGCGAGAATATCCGGTCAGGGGAATTAATGAGCCCGAAACTCGCCGGGGCAGGAATCAAACCCTGGTCCTTGGCCAGAGCTCTGCATCGAGGTCTGCCTGCTCTAACCATTGAGCCACACTTCCCTGTGAAATCGAAACATTGCCGCTGCCTGCACCAAAATCCCTTGACACCGCTCACTAGGTGCACAACACAACAACTTTGACTTTCAATGAAGCCCTGACGTTGCTGCAGTGCCGCCAAAGACCCTCCACTGCGTGAGTTTTGAGCACCACTTCACCGAGGTCTGTAATGCACAGCTCCGATTCTGTTGCAGTCCCAGCCCTGAGTGTCTTTTGACCAACGCATCGCCTTCAGCCCAGCAGTTCATCTTCAACGCTTTAGAATCAACGTATCATGCTGTTGACATCAGCGCATCATTGACTCTGTGTTGCCTTCTGGAACTGAGGCCTTGCACCAGCAACCGATGCATCAGCTCATCTGTGCAACACATCGCATCCGGGTGTTAAAGCTTCAACGACCTTGCACCGCCTTGAGGAACCAACACATCACCTGCATCTGCAATGCCTCACCTCATTTGTGCCACACATCGTCTTTGATTTCAGACACAGCAAAGGTACTGAAATGCATGATGCCTATATCCAGCCCATGCTTCATCGCTGTTTTACTAAACTTTTGAGTTTGTCCCCGTCAAGCGTGACCAGATAGCTCCAGTTGGAGCTATTAACTTCTAATCACTGCATTTGGATTTAATCTTAAATAATTGTTATCTTGACATGCGCATGTTGGAGTGTTGTCATTTTGCTCTTGTTTTACTCAGATAAATATTGGCTATGTTTCTAAACTGGTGTGGAGTACTTTTGTGCTGTTTTCACTGTGTTGCTTTGTGTGGATGCACAAATACTTTACACATTGTCTCTTTAGTTTAGCCTGACTGCGCTGTGCCAAGCTACCAGAGGGTGAGCACAAGTAAACTATGGTGTGTATTAAACTTATCCAGACTTGAGTGTGGGTCCCTACTTTGACAGGGTACATACCTCTGCCAACTAGAGACCCCGTTTCGAACACATACCAGTAGGCTCATTATCCTAAAGCATAGTCTTTCTCGTCACAGTCCTTCATTCCCTCCTTTCCTCCCATGAGGCCTCCTTTGGATCCTGTGAACCCAGGACTTTTGCTTGGTATTTACAGGAAGGACATGGGGAAAGGGTGGAAAGGTTTTATATGTTCACTCGTTACCATATTTGCCTTTTCTTATAGGTCTTCCTGCTATGTTCACAAGGGATTGCATATTGGACTGAGGATAATCACCAGAGAAAGAGGTTGTTCAATCCCCCTCATAAAGAGCCTTCCAAAAATGGGAACACATTTAAGATCCTCTATTTGAAAAGATTGCATGCAGTAAACCATGAAAGCAAATAATGACAGTCATGAAACAATGAGACATTTCTTAAGCTGTACTTAAGTTAGGCAAAGGAGAAACATGAGGCATCTTTTAAAACGTATCAACTGTAACCATGATAACGTAAAAAAACTTCTGAAAGTGGAAGATCTGTAATGAGGTAAGCAGAGATTTATGTCATGGTTCTAGAGCAACTGGTAAGAGCTCCAATGTTCAAAAGCTTTAGAATATAATGATTTATTTTGAGCATTACTAGGGCAAGGAACAACACACGCTTGAACATTAGAATGTACTGTAGGCCAGCACAAATATCATCTATATGAGCCTGAAGTGCAAGTTCAATTAGTATGATTTAGTCATATTTCCTATAAGGAGGAAGCAAGCAGACCTCAGGCTTAGAAAACAACTGTAGAATAGATATCAGGCTGAATAGGCACATATAAATCATTAGTCACAACTAAATCCAAAATTGTAATAGAAAATTTGATCTTTTCAATGGTGGACTACTAATTTCCAAATACATAACAATGATCATGGCACAATCATGCACATAATGATATTGTACAAGTACACATATTTACATGTGGATTATACCTTTTTAGGCAAAGGATTCCACAAACCACTATATAACCAGGAGAGAATACAGTATCAAAGGAAACGTCATCTACATGATCTCCAAAACAAACCAGTAAAAGTAATGAAGCTTTCTATGTAGGTCTTGAAGCAATCTGCTGTATGAACTACCTAAAGCACGTCCTTAATTCTTTTAGATATCTTATTTATAAATGCCCATAGTTAATAAACATTCTGCATGTTCCACTATGAATCAGAATTAGAACATTAATGGTTATTTCATCTTCCATTTTCAACACATTTGATGAGAAGAACCGTTGACTGCGGAATCTACCATACACCTTCTCTTTTCTCCTTATATACTACATTTTTATTCAATTCCCACCAAGGACAAATTGGAAAGACATGGATCATATGTCCAGAATAATCACAATTGAAAGACAGTCCCATCTTCAACCAATATTCTTTCGTGTCCTCTCAAAAAGTACTTCTAGCTAAACCTATTTGCATAGATGTTTCTTTGAAAAAGAATACACATGGATTATGGTTCTGTACTACAGTTGTATTGCGAACCAGCACAAGACATCTTTATTTCCAGTAATCCGTTCTCAATTAATAGTGCTGTATCAAAACCATGAAATTGAATGGTGAGTACGGATTAACTCATCCCTAGTTTCCTCTTTCAAACCTTTGTGAAATAATGTCATTTGAGTCTCTTGAACCCAAGAAATTCTGCTGCCAATGCGTGCATCAGAAGAAGCTATTGGGATATCAGTAAACTCTAAACATAAGCCCTGTTTTATAGCTGAACTCTTCAAACAGAGTTGTAACTTATGAGCCAAATTCTAAACAGGATCTACCATTCAAACTAGCCAAGGGAGTCTTGGGGAAGACAATCTGCTAAAGACTGGAGTCAAAAAAGTGTTACTGGCTTTCTTCTAAATTGCTGAAATTAAGGATGAGTCCTCCCAGTAGCTTTGGTGCCACCCTACACTTTAATACGTATATAAAAAATATCTCCTTAAGTGAGGCTGCCAGTTAGAAGGAATAAGTCACTGGAGCAACAAAGTTACATTGACAATCATGATTGTTCTTGATTGAAGTTGAAAGGCAAGATTAATGTTGGTAAGCAAGGCACTAAAACAATTCTGAACCAAAGTTTAAAAAGAGCCCAGCTTAAGTCTTCCTGAAGTCCAAAGCCATAAGAAAAACATTGTAAAAAGAGGCAGCAATCAATATCAAAATGGATTAGCAAATATGTGATGCAAAAATCAGGAACAAATGCATGGTGATGCATTTGTATTATGCCAGGGCCTGAATATATATGTTTGAGACAAGTAAAAGATATTACAGGAAGAAAAATTAAAGCAATCTTGGTTTGGGATTTCCAGATGGCAATCACAAGAGTGACAAACATCTTGGAACTGCGAATATATAATGTTATCTCTTGCTACTCTTCATCAGAAACTTTATAGTTCTGAATAATGGCTGGTGAAGGAGGAAGTCCACAATTGATATTTCTCATGCCTCCAGGCCTCACCATCCATTTCATGCACACAGCACTTCACATGTCTTGCAAATCGGATGCTCTCATAGGGACACAGATGCTGCCAATATGAAGTTAAAGAGAGACTACAGCTGCTCGTTGAAGGCATGTACCGGTGACATGCTGTCTTTGTCTCAAACACCTGGACCCCTACAGGAGAACCCCAGTGGCAATGAGCCTTACTCTGAATTAAGCCCTAAAATATAACCATGTGATGCAGCATTCCTGTCCTTTGCATAATAAACCTTGAAGGTCAGCAATATGGGGCTATCATCAAACATCTCAGTAATCACTACCACCAAACTTCAAAGATAAGATTTTGACAATACCAATTAAGTGGTGGAGAGTAGACTCATTTTATAATCACTTGATTCGATGTTAAGTTAAAACACAATTACTTATGAGACTTGAGTTACAAATACTTGGTCTTTTACTTTTTTTATAGTCATTTCTATTCCTACCTCTTCTTTGTACAGAATCCTCAAATAAGGGAGTTCCATCAGGGCCTTAGATTAAAAAACAATACTATCTAACTGAACTATCCTGTTCAGTTATGAGGCCTTCTAATGCCTCCCTATGATCCACAGGCATCACCGGCAGTGCAACCATGGAAAGGACTCCTGAATGTTAGGCCAACGCTGGGCAGGTGCAGGGTTTCTAGATGGGCCGTTAGTGCCTTTGGAACTTGCCATGGATTGGATCCTGGAAGATGGCGACAGAGTCAGGGGAAATTCAGATACAGGTGACCGTTCAACATCTGATGCATGTCTCAGCTGCCATGCCAGTAGCTGGCCAGGCCTGTAACCCTCAGCATGCATCCTAGTTTGATATGCCTTATAATACAGGCAGCAGAGCGGCTCAAGAAACTCTGCATGGTGGTCCCTTGCATCTGTCAGTGAAACTCGAGCAGTGTCATCTGTCATATCTGACTGCTGAAGTCCCTCCAATGAGTTCTCCATCTGTACGAGTTCATGACCGATAGTGCCCCTGTGACTGCATGTAGGCAAGATCAAAAGATCATGATTTTCAATGCTTCCCACTCCACCAGGTGCATGGTGGCTGTGTTAATATTGTCAGCTATGTAGTTGGAGAGTGTCTTGCGGACCATTTCATAGAACACAGGGTCATTAAGGGCAGTGGGATGCAAGTATCATATAAGTACCGGCAGGGCGGTCTCCCCATGCAGTGTGTGTATTAGTAGCGGGTTGTGGTCTGACACGGTCTTACCCAGGTATTCATCCCCTGTTACCTTGAGCTGCATCATAGAGTGATGGAGGATATGGTTGACGCGGACATAGGGATCATAGGGCAGCAAATAAAATGAGTATTCTCTAGTGGTCGGGTCAAGGATCTGCCAACTGTCTACCAGTGACCAATGAGTAAGCCATTGTGTAAGGTGTGTCACCGCATTAGCTGTGGGGGAATTGGGAAGGGGTGGGATCAATGAAGGTTGGGGTCTATTACACAATTAAAATCCCCCCAAAGAACTGTGGCAGGTAGGACCACTTCATCAACAGTGACGATATGTGTGCTAGAAACCGTGACTGTGCAATATTAGGGACGTACATGCTTCCCAACTAGACCTCCCGTCCGTACAATTTCCCTTCCATGAATACATAACCACCCTGGGGTCTGCCTCGACCTCTGTAATCTGAAAAGGTATGGAGAGACATATCCAGATAAGCACCCCACCGAGCAAATCCAGAGTAAGTTGTGGCACTACCTTCACCCCTCCAACACGTCTGTAGTCACTGATTTCCTGCAAGAAGGCTATGTGGGCCTCCGCCTCCCGATATATTGGTGGACAGCGTGATGCCTCCTGGAAGTGCCCATGACCCTAACATTTCAGGTTAGGAACAATATTCTATCCCTGTTGAAGGGAGGCCGTAGGCTGGAATGGTGGGTCTCCGACCAACAGTGATTAAGGACTGGAATCTGAGATGGGTGTCTCAAATATAACAAGAAAAGAACTTTACCAACTCCCAAACCCAGGACGGCAGAGCAGCATCTGGCTTCCCAAACAGTTTACAGAATGAATCAAGCTTCTGGGTCCTGTGTAGTGGCACCCCAAGGGCCGCGGGTTCCCAAAGTGGGGAGTGAAAGAAAGTTCACAATCCAGGACCTGCTGCATCCTAGTATGGCAATGTTCGGAGGGTTCCGGGTGCAATGGAGAACTGTACTGGCCCTCAGTTTGGACCACAGGGGAGGAAAATAAGAAATAAAGAAAAGGGGAGGGGTTCAATGTGCAGTATTCAGGAATTGCCAGCATGGGAGCCCCACATCTTCGAGAATCACTCCACTACTCTGGATGCAGCTCAAGCATATCATCAGCCATCCGGGGCGTGACCGCAGGGTGGATGATGTATTGAGCTGAGTAATCATTGATTCACCCTTGGATGAATCATTTCCAGATCCCTCAGAGGCACTGCTTGCATCTGGAGCCACCACTGCAAGCATCAATATCTGTGCTGGAGTGGGGGCCCCAGTGACACTGTTATCCCCACAAAAGTGCCTTTCCATGGTATCATTGGTGCCTAGTCAGGGCTGGACTGGGAGGATCCCTACAGGGTGCTGTCACTGTCTTCAGGCATGGTGCTGTGAAGAAGTAGGATTGCCCATTTGCTATTACTTTTAGTTTTGCCGGAAACATGAGTGAGTACTTAAAACCGTCTTCTCTCATGTTGCTTTTCACTCCCAGGAATGACGCTGTTCTGCGCCGGACCATGAGTGGGTAGTCTGGGAACAAAAGGATATTAGCATTGTCAAAAATGATGTGGCCCAGGCACCAAGGGTCTTGCAATACTGTGTCTCCTTTCCTGAATTTCAGCAACCTGATGACATTTGGTCTTGGTGGGGCCCGTGGTGGGGGCCTTTTGCCAAAACTCTGTGTGAGCACTCAAAGGTGAAGTGAGGTGCATACCATCAGGTGCAGCCTGTGTAGTGAACCCAGACTCTACAAAACCCATGGGATCATCTCCCTCTGGGAAACTGACCAGTCTAATATCATTTCTCTGAGAATAGCCTTCCAGGTCATCCACTTTACATTCCAGTTGCTGGACCCTGCCAGTGAGGACCATGATCAGCTGGGTGAGTGTCCTTAATTGTGGTTGTAGTTCCAAAATGGTTGCCACGGTGCTGTTCACCCTCTCTGACAGCTTTCTCTTGTCCTCCCATAAGAGTCCCAATTCATGTGATTCCATTTCATCCCCCCATGTCCAATCTGGTAACCAAGATTGCATTGAGGATAGCATTGAGTTTCATAGACTCTGGATCTTGTTCATCTTGTAACAAAACTCCAGCAGCATCAGAGTCTGGCCTCTTTTCTGTGGACTGCCCCCCAGTTTCCTCCTTGCCCTGGGGAGCCCCCCCCTCTTTAACCACACCATCCTTGTTCATCCACCTGAGGATCGCAGTAGCTACTTCTCCTCATGGGGGTGAGGGTAAAGATAGTCCAGCTGCAGAAGAGGGCAGGAGCGAAGGTACTCAGGTCAGGCCCGCTGTCTAACTTGTCTGGACCAAAGGTGCTAAGAGGCACAAGCAGCCTCAAGGTGCCCAATCATGATGGCCCCACAGGCCCCCATCCTATGGCTCCACCGACTGTGAAGCAAGTCAGAAGGTTAGTGCTGCTGGCTGTTTCAAATGTCTGGTTAGGGCCTGGCTGGTTTGGGGCCCTCTCCTAGTCTACAGTCCAGGTTGTGTCCATGCCTTCAGGATATGGGTATGTCCCGGTTTCTCACAGTGCCACTGCTACACCAGCAAGACGGGGGCCCCCTGGTGCCCCAACGCTGGTGCAGGGTACCCCGGTGCTCAGTGAGGCAGAGGAAACCGGCCTGTTGTTCTTGCCACTCCAAATGTTTGCCACATCTCCTGATCCCTGGTCAGGCTCCTGGCCATCCCCCCACACGTTGCCAGCACTGCTGGACGCGGAGTGGTAAAAACTCCATGAGTGAAGCAGAATTTCCTGCCCTGGCAGAATTATGTCTAGGGTGGCTAAAATTCAGCCCATGGATTCTACTTAGTATCCACAAATTAAATGCTTTTCAATTTCCTCCTAAATCTAAATGAGGCTCTTGTCATCTGACTTGATCCTGTTTTATGACTTATAGATGGCATGTTAACCATGATTGTTTTTATTGTATCAATAAGACTAATGGGCATATAGTTACTAAGATCATCTTGGAGACCATTTTCAAAAACTGGCAAAAATCTCAGATTCCAATCGAGTTTTTTGGAAAAGGGCATCTGCCACTAGGATATTTGAAAGCTTAAGAATATAAGGCCCGATGTAGGTAATCTCATTTTACCGATTTCTAAATACCGAATTTTACTGATTCGGTATTTAGGAATCGGTAAATATGATGTAGGTAAAAAAATCGGTAAAATTTACCGATTCAGTAATATTTCTTATTACCGATTCGGTAATACCGATTCAGTAATAAGGAATACCTTCCCATTAATTCCTATGGGCTTGGAGGCCCATAGGAATGAATGGGAAGCCATTCACTATTACCGATTTGGTATTTACCGAATCGGTAATAGGGGGACCATATTCAAGGGTGGCAGGGTGTCACATTGACACCCTGTTGCACCCCTAAATAGTGCATGTGTGTACATGTGGCGCACATACGTGCCCCAAGGGCATGTATGTCTGCCACATGGCACCTTGAAAAAAGCAAATTATTGCTCTTTTAAAGGTATTCTGTAATTATCACCAACTTGTAGTTGGTGGTAAATAATAACGAATCCTTAAAGCAAAAATGCACTCACTTAAGTGCTACCTACATAGGTTTTAAGGAATCGATAATTTACTGATTCCTTAAAGTAAGGAATCGGTAAATTACAGAATCCTTATTTCCAGCCTCCTACATTAGGAAGGGCTAAATACCTGTCGATACCGGGAAATTCACAGATTTTCGGCCGTTACCGACCAGTATTAAGCTACCTACATCAGGCCTAAAGTGTCCTTTTGTAGTGCAGTTCCTATATTCCCAATTGGCTCTGCGCATTGGAATAATATATACTATAGATTAGACGTAGGACTGAGGTCTACTAGGTCTCTATCGAATATATTAGACTTAATTGTGAGTGCCAGCTAGCTCAGAGGTCACTAGAAACTTTCTCGAATTCACAAGAAGGGAATAGTTTCTGACAACCCAATAAACATGACAACTTCGTTTCCCAAGAATAAGAAACGTATCTCTAGAGTCGCGGAAACAATCGTAAGGTATTTCACTCAGTCTATCGTGCATGCTTCGTTTCACCAGAGGTGCTGAGAAATAGAGAGACGGACGTTTTCAATAAAAGTATTTATTGAACAGTCTTCTTTCTCATGCAGAGGAAATGAACTGCTACAATCGTAATACTGGTTGCAAAGTACAATGAGTACAGTACGAAGAGTATTATAAAATAATACTGTAAAAGCATGGTATGGTTTCTAAGCCATAAAATAAATAGAATACATAGATTAATAAATAAAGACTAAAAAACTCAACTGGTGCTTCTAAAATACGCCTACCCCGGTATACCTAACCTAGGTCTAATACAAGGGAAGAAGTAAGTGAGGTGTAGCTTATTTTCAGTATTCTTTGCCAAGAATCTAATCCAAGAATTCTCTAAGGGTCTAATCCGCTCCGTACCTTGGTTTTAGAATGAAGGAGGTCTGGTATCTCTCCCTCAGGACTCGATTTCCCAACAACCCGGAAGGGTAGCTTGGAAACACTGGGCCTAAATTTCTCAGCCGGAGAAAAGACAGCGTCTCTCTCAGTGCGTCTGCTGGAGGGTCGGCTTCCTTCGGCACTTGCTTCAGCGAGATGCGTCGGGCAAGTAGAGAGTCGAACTGCTCCAAACCACTGTGTGTTTGCTTGGGCAAGTGAAGGCCGAATTTCAGAGTTCATAGAACGTTGTGTGCAGATTACAAAAGTTCTTCTCGGTGTCGGGAGAAAACATCAAATCGTCTAAGCTGGCAAAGAAATCGTCTACCACAGTAGGTGAAAGTGGAACTACTTCATTAAGTAGATCAATTGTGCACAGATGTGAAGCATCGCCGTCAGCGTCAGCCGCGTTAGCAATGTTCAGATCAGTTGGTACCTGTGTGCCTGTTGATCCGCGTATCTCACCTCCAGTTGGATTTGCCAGTGAGATCTCAATGAATGCTGTCATCAGGATAGGTAGCCGTTGGGGGAAACACAACACTTGAGCTGTTACCGGACTCAGTAATGCGGCAATATCCATTGGCAGTGCTGATGGAAGTGTAAGACAAACGTCCAACACGCATTCTTCTCCACAAAGCAGGCATTGTAGAACATGTAAGATGCAATCTTGCCAGATTGGTCTGAACGAAAGAAACCATGTGGTATTCAGATCTCTTAAACGAGCCAAGCCAAGAATCGGTGCAATTCTGTCAAGGTACCGCATGCCTAGGAGGGCGTCCTCCATGGTAGTCTGGGTATCGCTGGTGACTGGACTTGCCATATCGGAGCAGAAGAAACAAACATAGAATTCCTGCTACGAATCCCAAAAGAAGAGGCAGGCCCCCGATCACAGAGTGCACAAAATTTGGGAAAATGCCTAGGACTGCTTGAAAGGGTGCTAGCAGTCCCAAATAAACTGTCTTAAATACATGTACAATACCACTCGTATCAGACATGTTTAAGATACGACCTAACATTTCTGTGACATGTATTGGGCAGTTTGTTGATAATAAGGTATGTATCTCTGCAGAAGTCCTTGCAACTTGCAGATCATACGTTTCTCTAGACGAGGTCAGTGGCACAATCTTTTGTAAAAAAATGGCTTTCATTCTGCTTAAAGTATCAATTCGTATAGAAGAGATGTTCAGTGAAGGCCATAACGCCGGCTCCTTGTCTGTCTTGCTTTTTGGAAACAATACTTGCATACAACAAGTGACCCTGGCTGACACACTAACTAGATAGGCTTTTCCTGGAAACATGCCACAACAGCTGTGATCATTCGACATTATGTAGCTACCATTGGATAGATGTCTAAAAACTGGATCTATCACTGCTGCTAGTGAACCATGCAGGTGGCAAGAAAGGTTATTTGAAGAACCCTCACAGGCTCCGTGTAAATTAATACCCTAACACAAAAGTGTACCACTAAAGTGAGTTCTTACAATTTTTTCCACTAAGAAATACCTCCTTTCTCCCACTCCAACATTTGTGTGTGTATGGTAAATTCCAGGTTGACTTAATGTATTCTTTACCCAACCTTTCATACAGGCCCGCTGGTATGTGTTTTAAGCAATACTGAAACTGGAAAATCGTCACTGGTACCGTGATGGTGCCATGTATTATCCATTCCACGACTGGCTTCTCAGAAACAGTTAATGGTAATCTTTCCAGTTTTTCTATGCTCAGCACTGTATAGTCTGCTCCTCTTTGTGCCAAAGAGATTTGTTTATCTGTAAGGTTAAAGACAGTAAACAATGACGTGGTATTGATTAGACGCCATGGAACGTAGCCTGAACAGAGATTTTGTAATGTCCAGCCTAGCAGCATTATAGAACGTAATTGAGACTGGCCATGTTGTAACATTAGCAAGTCCTGCTCTATTATTTCAATGGCAGATGATACAATGCTGTCCAAAGAATAAATTCTGGAGGACAGAGTCGTTAACTCATTGTCCACTACAGAGAGAGCTTTCTCTAAATTAATACGATCAATTTCTTGTATTATTTCTGCAGTTTCCATTTGCGTGAGTTTCCATGCTTCATTGTAAGCAGAGTATATACTGGCATATATGAAACATTTTTGACGTGGTTTAGGAGGTCCAAGTAAGAAGTCTCATAAGTCAAAGCCTTCTTTAAGTAAAGTTAAGTGTTGTTTAATTTCTGGAAGTGTGGATTTCTGTAGCCACTCAAGGCATAGTTTTCCTACACTGTAAGTTGTTACTATCCCTGGATGTTGTCTCTGGGATTATTTTGCATCTGGCATAGTTACTGTGAATCCTTGTGTTTTGTTCAGGAATCTATCTTGACAGTTATTCGTGTCTGTGGGCCAGATTAACCATTTTTTCCAATCAGGATTAGTTCTGTTCTGTTGTTAAATCTGTTTTACGTCTACCTCCTCATCTGCAGGGCCATTACTGTCAGTTGTGGCTTTAGGTATGGACGGTTTGTTTAAATCCTTTATCTTAGCTAAGCCAAGAGATGATGTTTGTTGAACAGTGTCATTTAAAAACATTATTTGTTCTGGGATAATGCAGGCTCTGAATAAGGCTTCTAAACCTTGTACCTGCCAGTCTTATGTGGCCCAGACAGTTTTCATTTCAATGTTGTCTTTCCAAAAGTTAAAACCTAATGTAGACAGCTGAGCATAAAAGTTCACAGAATAAATGTGTTTAGTATTAGTTAACATGTTTTTCATTCCTGTCTTATTCACATTTTTGAAATAAAATGTTTCTGGATTTGTGACATTAAACCCCGAGGAGTATGGAAACTTTTCATAAAATGTTTTCAAGCTACCTTTTGGCGGTGTTGGACAATGTTCCCATTGATTATAAGTAAAAACATTTCTAGGGTTTGCAGATTTGTGCAAATAATGGTGACCATAATGATTAAAACAATACATTTGTTCATAATCTGATGAACCTTCTAAGTATTCATGTTTTGTGAATTTAGCTGACATTTCTAAATCTGTCATCATGTTATTAACAGTTTCAAAGTCCCATTCATTAGAAAATGTGCTGGGTGAGACACAGTCACTCAAAGAAACTTTAAACTGGTGTGGAATCTTCAACAGTTCCACCGGGCCATAAATGTCATAATCTGTTGTGTCCCATGCTATACCACCAGGTATAGGAACGGCTCTGATGTTTCCCGATGACAGGTCTCTTCGCTCACGATGAGATGACTTGTGAGGTTTCAGGAGCAAGTTGATGTTCTTACTTGCTGTGTCCATTGTACTGTATTTTCCATCTATCATCTTTCCCAAACTTAAAACAAGAATGAGCCAGAGCACGAGAAAAAGTACACCTAACACAATACAAAATTGAACCCATGGTATAACCAGATATGTATTTTCAAGTTGATGAAAGAGTTCTGTTATTTTTTCTTTGAAAATTTTATTTGCTGGTGTAGTTTCAGGTTCACTGGGATCCTCAGAAAATGTATCAAAGTTCATGAAATAGCCAGAGGCAGTTCTGTCAATTGTTTGAATTGCATCCGGATTTTTCAGAATCGCTGGAGCTGTTTTTTCCTTTGTCATATTAGTATAGTCAGAGGCTATATCATTATAGACAGGTGTTTCTTGACGAATTGTTATTTGGGTCTCAAGATGTACACGTTCCATTGCTTTGTTTCATAGTCCTTCGTTTCTTACTGTTGGCTTATCAAAGGTGATGAGTCTTTCAGTTTGAACCTCTTGGATTGTAGCAAGATTTGGTTGTCTGCTACATCTTGGAAGTCCACTGGGCATACTACTTATTATCGGCCACATGATGTGGTTTGACGAGGTCGATGGACACGAGTCTGTTCTCCCTTTTTCCAGCAAGGGGCGGTAGTAACACTGATCTTGTTCCGTGGATTGCTAAGACAGGTACTGCTTTTCTGTAAGAAGGCCCAAATTCCTTCTTCACCGCGATCTTTTCCCTGACTAGATCCCCTATTTTTGGAATCCAGACAGGCCTTGCTGGGACAGGTGGCTTTTCTTCAGTGGTCGTTGGCTTTTGTGTTGTGTTACTCAGACTTCTTCTTGTTTCATTTAAGTCCTGTAAAACAGCCAAACGGTCTTTGATATCAAAGGATTTCTGTTCCACAACTGAAGTTTGACAATCAATATCCTGGATGAGCATTCTAGTACCAAATATTAATTCATATGGAGTAATTCCCCCCAGAGAATTTCTTGGCAGATTATTAAGACTACATTGGACACTTATTAGATGTTTGACCCACCCGTCACCCGAGCCTAATACCCTAGCTGTAATAGATTGCTTTCTGTCACGGTTTTTTCGTTCCACTACCGCATTTCCTTCAGGATGGAATGGACTTGAGTACCGCAATGCAACGCCCAAGCTAGCCATGGCCTCCTTGTAAGCTCCAGAGCTAAACGCAGGACCCTGGTCAGAATGTAGCGTGCCGATTGCGTATGTGCCGATAAAGACTCACAAATCTTTTATAACAGTTCAGGCGTCAGCCGAGTGCTGAGGCCACATCCAAACCAATCTTGTCCTAATAGTTGTGGAAGACATCAGTCCATTATGATATCTGCATGTAGAAAGTCTAATGCTGTCCAACAGTGGTGTCTGTACTGGGCTGGCTACATTGTAGTCAGGTTCCTGGTGGCTTTCAAAGCTATGATCTCTGTAACAGGTATCACAGTTAATTCCGAATTTGTAAACTTCGATGCTCATTCCCGGCCACCAGTACATCTCTTCTAATTCTATTAAAGATTTTAATATCCCTTGATGTTTCAGACCCTCTCCCATATGTGCTTAGTGAACCAAAGCACCTCTCTGGTTTCTGTTTGGAATTACTCTATCCCCCACTCCAGGGATTCGAGCAAAAGGAACAGAGTTTGCATCAATTATGCATGCATATCCGAGTGGATAATTTAGAGGTAACGCTGCATATCTGCCTTTCATTGAGGCATTTACTGCTAGCATTGTTTCACCATCTATTTTTGTTTTTGAACGAGTGATTGCAGCTACGGAAGTCGTTTGTTCAGCTGCCTTCGCGGCTTCATCAGCCAATGAATTCCCTGCAACTGAACGCCATCACACTGATGACTCAGTGTATGAATCACGTGAGTCTTTTGTAGTTCTTTTTGTAATAGAACTACTTGTTCCCAAAGCATTTTTTGCTTAATTTTGCCACCTTTTGCATCTTTGAAACCATTTTGAACCCATTCTGCAGATATTTATTGTAAGACTGGACACAGTAATACTAATCGCACACTATGAGTGTGGGAAATTCGCAATCTGTATTTTCAAGCGCCATCTTGAAAGCCTGTATTTCAGCTCGCTGAGCTGTACAGTCTCCGAGTGATTGAGTTTTAGTGACCATAGGTCTAAATTTACCTTCGCACCAGCGAACTTTAACAATCGCGCACGCAACACTATAGACTTGTTTACCCTCAATTGCGGGCTGTGCTGATCCGTCTGTATAGACTATACATCCGTAATGTTCTAGAGGCAGAATCTCGGTCGGCAGAGGACATTTGTGTTCGTATTGTAGAAATTATTGTATTTTCAAGCAGGGGTCAAAAACGTATTCAACGTCTGTTGCAGCAAGAGAGTTAACCAATTGTATTCATCTCGGATGTACAGCCTTAGCATTTGGAATGCTCACTTTCGTCACTGCCTCTAAAGGAGGTACAGGTGTAACGATCATTATGCGTTTATCCTGCGCTAGAGCTCTCTCTTTAGCTACTGCAGTTTGAAATGCTGTCACAATATTTTCTGTTGAAGTGAATTTCATTTCAGCTTGTGTGTACAAGTGTGATTTGTATGCTATTGGTACCTTTTCACCTTTATTAAATGTTAGGGACGTGAATCCACATCTCCCTGGGATGAATCAGATCACAAGGTTGCGCGCGTTGTCGCGTGTCTGTAACTGTGTTTTTGCTAACATATCTGTTTGCACTGAACGCAAAATTTCTGTGTGTTTTTGAGTCCACCTAGTTGGTTTGAAATCAGGTTTGATGAGTTCGTAGAGAGGTCTAACTCTTTCTGCGTAATTTAGAACATAAGTTCTTCCAAAATTCAGGCAACCTAGAATGGACTGTAGGTTTTTCAGCGTTTTTGGAGGTTGGAGCAGCGCACATTTCTGTAGAAAGTGGGCTGCCAGGCTTTTGACTTCACTTGATGATTCATATCCTAAGAATAGGACGTTGAGGTGGGCAATTCGTGATTTCCTAAAATTGAATTTGTACCCTTCAGAAGCCAACCCAAGTATTATGGTATTCACTCTTTTCAAGTGCACGTCCAAATCATCGTCTGTAAGATAGATGTCATCGACATAAGATAATGCCTCATCATCATACGTTTGTAGTAACTCTGTTACTCTGGTTGAGAATAAACCTGGACTATTCTTGAATCCCTGGAGGAGAATGCAAAATTGTTGCTGTGTCCCCATGATTGAGAAAGCGGTCAAATACCTGATTTCTGGTGCAATGTTTTGACAGAAGAAACCATTAGATATATGTAACGTAGTGTAATATTTTTTCTGCACGATGATATTCATCAGTGCGGCACTGTGTGCATTTTGTACTGCAAAAGTTTTGCAACAAGAGTTTAAGTCTCTTTAGTTCAAAACTAGACAATATGTAT
Organism: Lissotriton vulgaris; assembly: GCF_964263255.1. Lineage (NCBI taxonomy): Eukaryota > Metazoa > Chordata > Amphibia > Caudata > Salamandridae > Lissotriton > Lissotriton vulgaris. The sequence continues at coordinate 619,000,057 of NC_141698.1, forward strand.
TGTCTGGCTTGGAGACAGGAAACAAAGGATTGTTCATAGATGAGGTGCATGTTTCAATCACCCCTTGGTATTCAAGTTGATCTAAGATATCCCTGACCTGTTTTTTAGCTTCTTGCTTAACTGAATACTGCCTTTGTGCAGTAGGTTGATTTTTTAACTGGAATTTATGGTGAGGAGAGTCCTCATCCCATCTTACATGATTTTTGTATAATGCTGGAGCCAGGGCTACAGCCCATTTTCTGGCATAGGTGTAATTTTTATGAATTGGAATGTGATTTGAGAAGGCTGGCATAATTATCTCCTCTGACAAATTAAGGTGGCCAGTCTTGTTCAGCTAGAAGAATGTCATACCCCTTAGATAGCTTCTCCCAAAAGAGTGCCTTTATTTTCCTAGTTAGTCCCCCTCTATCCGGAGTGTTACTTCATATAACTTACGGGATACACTAACCCTGGTGTTGGCAGTTTTAACTTGAATGTATTCATTCAAGTCCAGTGTCTCCAGATGATCCTTCAGGATCTTGCGCGCTATGGTGACTTATGCTGCGCTGTCTAGCATTGTCTGGGACCACTCCCCGTTCTTGAGTTGTGTCCTCAAGATCCTCGTCATGTCTGATCTTTAGACTTTCTACCTTGTTTTTGGTGAATTAGGTCTTCTTATTTTTTGGAACGTGCTGTTCATCTTTAGACTTCACGCGTTCTTCCTTTTGTTCTGATCGTCCTCTTCTTTCGGATTTCTGCAAGGAAGTCTGAAAGGTACGAGAAGAACGTGTATCAATATCTTGATATCTATCAGGTTTTCTCAAATTATCCCAATATCTGAGGTTATACCTCTTTTCAGAGGGCTCCAGTTGAGGAGACCTTCCTCTGGACTGACTCTCTTTAGGAAGTGTCTGTTTAGTGTTTTCCCACTTCTTTTTAGGAGTAGTGAGATTATTTTTGATAAAAACTTTTTCAGGATTTTCAGTTAGTTGGGGTACCGATTTACCGCCTAAGCTATCTCTACCTAGTTCTTGATACGATTTTTCAATAATTCTGGCAAGCTCATATGGTTGCTCAGTAATATCTGTTTCTTTTAGCTTCTGGCAGATCGCCACGGATGCTGCTTCACCTTTAATGTTGGCTAATAGTATAGCCGAGACCTGTTTGAAATCTTTCAGTAAATTCATACCAAGATTCAAGGCCGGTTCTGGACCGTATTCATTTTGAATCTGTCTTAGAACGTCTGGTATTATCGCCATAGATGGAACACCATGTGTTTTTGTGTAGATTGAAGCAAAGACTGTACCCCAAGTGTCGCAGTCTCTACGTGTGGTGCAAACCCCATTGGTAAACAGATTTGAGCTAACCAAAACAGAATTTGTTCCCGTTTTGCGGGTAATTTACCAATGACTGATTGTATAGTCTGTGGTCTAATTTTGTTTGTATTCCCCTGATGAGGGGTGTGCTGCAGAATCCTTATAGTAGGTTGTACTGTTAAAGTCCGCATGACATATTGAACCAATTGTCTGTGTATTTTTATTAGCTGTTTTAGCTGAGCTAATAGTTCTGGACCTGTCATTCTTTCAATGTCAGGATGTGGTGTATATCTGGCTAGTACCGGCCATGTCGCTCCTGGTCTACCTAATGGACCAAGCCTGGTAATGTGATTTTGATGTTGTAGGGCGCCATTAAACCAGAGCTGATGCTCTTAGTAAGTTAGTGGAATTTCAACGTCCTCGAAAGGAACATATTCCGCTGGAGGTTCCTCTACTTTGTAGCAGTGGAACTTGTGTGTTAATGGATTTGCTGCAGGAAACAGAATCCATGAATAGAATACCTCTGTTTGCCGATATTCATGTGCCTCTATAACAAATATTACTTTACCACCTCTCGATGATACTCCATTTTCTAGAAGTTTTATAGTGATTGTTTTCCTTATATTTACCGGAATGAGTATAGCATCCGGGTTATTTTGTTGGAGACTTGTGTCGTCTAGAGCTTCTTGAGCTGCTGCTGCAGCTCTCCCCCTTTCGTCGTCACTCATTTTGTTGACCGAAAATTTGCAGAGCAATTTTCAAGGAAACAAAGATTAGGTGCACAATATTTTGGTACACTGTATCCTTCAACATTGAACAAACCAAAAAACTAATACATAGGATTTTCGTCCTACTCAGTTTTGGCGGATATTATATCCTTTAACCGACTCCAGACGTCTATTGGAGTATTTTATGGGAAAAAGGGGTCTGTGTGAAAAGCATGACTGAGTTACTCTAGTATCTAGCGTTAAATTATCGCCTTACCAAACGTTGGGCGCCATGTAGTGTAGTTCCTATATTCCCAATAGGCTCTGCGCATTGGAATAATATATACTTTAGATTAGACGTAGGACTCAGGTCTACTAGATCTCTATCGAATATATTAGACTTAATTGTGAGTGCCAGCTAGCTCAGAGGTCCCTAGAAACTTTCTTGAATTCACAAGAAGGGATTTGTTTCTGGCAACCGCATAAACATGACAACTTTGTTTCCCAAGAATAAGAAACGTATCTCTAGAGTCGCGGAAACAATAGATAGTTATTTCACTCAGTCAATCGTGCATTCTTCGTTTCACCAGGGGTGCTGAGAAATAGAGAGACCGGCGTTTTCAATAAAAAGTATTTATTGAGCAGTCTTCTTTCTCATGCAGAGGAAATGAACTGCTACAATCGTAATAGTGGTTGCAAAGTACAATGCGTACAGTACAAAGAGTATTATAAAATAATACTGTAAAAGCATGACATGGTTTCTAAGCCATAAAATACATAGAATACATACATTAATAAATAAAGACTAAAAGTACTCAACTGGTGCTTCTAAAATACGCCTACCACGGTGTACCTAACCTAGGTCTAGTACAAGGGAAGAAGTAAGTAAGGTGTAGCTTAGTTTCATTATTCTTTGCCAAGAATCTAATCCAAGAATTCTCTAAGGGTCTAATCCGCTCCGTAACTTGGTCTTAGAATGAAGGAGGTCTGGTATCTCTCTCTCAGCACTCGATTTCCCAACAACCCGCAAGGGTAGCTTGGAAACACTGGAGCTGGATTTCTCGGCCGGAGAAAAGACAGTGTCTCTCTCAGTGCATCTGCTGGAGGGTCGGCTTCCTTCGGCACTTGCTTCAGCGAGATGCGTCGGGCAAGTAGATAGTCGAACTGCTCCAAACCACTGTGTGTTTGCTTGGGCAAGTGTGGGCATATTTATACCTTGAAGGTGCCTGGTTTGACATAATAACGTCATTAAAGGCTCAGTTCTTTGAAAACTACATGAGTTCTTGGATAAATCAATATTCAAGCAAGGGGAAGTCCCTGACTGCTGAAGGCGGGTTTTTACAAGAAATCGTTGTAGATTTTCTGAACTAGTGGAAGTAGCCGTGCCGCATTTGGACTGCATAGGCTAAGTCTAAACATGGTTATGATTTCTTTGCCTATACAAGGATAGGATGATTTATATCTACATATGGGCATGAATCGGGAAAATTACACTAGGGTCCTTAATTCAAATACGACACTTTGACATCATGAATGTGCTGAACTCAATCTACGGGAATGTTACCTTCCCATTTTGTGGTGCAAATCATGCTTCAGTAAAGAATACCAACATAACAACTGTGCACATCTTCCATTGGTAAGATAGAAAGCTGCTGGTTAGCATGACAATAAATTGCAGAAAAGCACTAAATAGTGCTGAAAGTGGCTATACCATGTGCCTTCAGGAATATATATCTATGGCGGCGCAGAAACACTGGAATCCTCCTTGCTCATGATGTCCTCATCATGAGCTTTGATAGCAATTTTAAAATGTCCCAAGTTCAATTCCTCCTACTCTTTGAGTTCCTGGGTGATGAGACGTTTGTAGCCTACTCTTGCTTTTCATGTCAACTGCAGGAATTAATTTTTTCCTTTTTACCAATGAAAATTATCTGACTTTCTTTTTATGGCAGTCTTTATAAAACCACCCTTTATCCATAAGTTTACTTGACATTTTTTGTTTCTTTGTTTCTGTCTTTTGGTCATATGGTTAGACATGGATTAATCTTTGTCATGACAGCAGCTTCAGGACGTGTTAATGCCTGTGGATTAGTCAATTTTAGAAAAAAAAAACACTGAAAAAAACAAAATGATGAGAAGATATTCGAAATTACATTATCCAAATGTATGTATTTCCACTCGGTTCTTATATTTTTACTAAAATTAATTATTTAATTGGTAAATTGATGATGTTGGGTGTTCACAGGCTTGTTAAGTAACCCTTTTGACAAATTGATGGCGCAATAACAATTTGAAAGGGCCATGGCCACTTTCAATGTGTTGATCCATGCAGATATAAGTCAAAAGCTGCCAATGTGGAATACCAATTAGGAAGCAGTTAATATGACAGTAGAATGCACCATATGTGGTCTATGCAGGCAAATCTCTTATTGTTCTAGTACTGTACGGTACTGGCCCCATTCTAAAATGTGCACATTCATTTGACAAAAAAGGAATCTTTCTCTTTACTGTTAGAGTGCAGAATAGTGTATTTTGAATCATATGGTTATTTAAATCGTCAGCATCTATTAACGACCTCTTAGAAATATCCCTTCTATTGGCATGATTATTTGAAGTACTCTGAAATAAACAAGGACAGATTATAGATTAGAATGTAAATTAGCACCGCAATTAAATACATTAAGAATGTCAATCCCATAGCCAGTGTTACATTCCAAATACAGTTGTAAAATGTTATCATTAGATTATCCTGCATAATTGCTCCTACTTTAATTATTCATGCCTGCTTCACCGCATTTTGTCAAACCAGCAAAAGTGCAACTCAGGGGCCCTTTGCATTTGCTAACACAAACGTTGTGATAGCCCTGTTTGTAGACTTGTGTGGTTAGAAAAGTCTCTTGATAGACACATTTGAACCACTCCACAATATTTGTTCCAATCTAGATCATTCATCTTCTAAGGGAGCCATCCTTTCTATACTGCATGGAAGTCTGTTTAGAATAATGGTCTCATTTGGGATCGAACAAATCACGAGTGCAAGTTGTGCTTGCAAAAACACACATCCTGCAATTCTCCCAAATCACATTTAAAAAAGAATAACATTGAGAAATTTGAACGGGGTAAACTGCTCATAAAAAAGTCGAACATGGTAATCAGTGCTAAAAACTCCAATTCCACTTGATGCCTCATTCTGAGCAAGAAAACACTGAAAGGGAGGTAATACTGCACCTGGTAAATACACGACCAGTGGTATTAAGAATAATAGCCCTCTATCATGAGTTTGGTGTAGTGGAATTTACAGCTGTTTTTGAGTGTTAATTCCTCTCCGCTTATTAGAAGTTGTAAGTATTGGGTAAAGTACTGTGAAAATTCTATAGCTGATGACAATAGGTGTGGTATTTACATCAGAAATTGAAGTCTAAAAAGTGCATTTGGGAATTATCGTGTATGTGCTTGCACTACACATCCAAAATCCAGATCTGATAATAATGGGCCAGTAATGATTGTTTGTTCGAATTTTTACCTATGACAAGGGGAAAGAGTGTACTAATAACACATAAAGTTACGCTTACTTTGATGATCAGGTGGTAACATTTAAAAACGAGGCAACACTGACAGGCTAGGCCTCTCTAGCATGATTCACATGCCGAGCCATGCAAGCCATTTTATCCAAGGTGGGGCACTGCTAGGCAATTTAAAGCTCCCCCGATGTCATCTCATATGGTCAATCTGAGCGAAACTGTTTTAAAAAGAGGTTACTAACACAATAAGAGGCGCCCCAATCCACCAGTCCTCTGTTTTTAATCGCTGATGTGTGCCCGATTTTCCAGACTGATAGACATTAATTCATACATCTTTACTTGGCAGAAAAATGAAATGACAAAAATACACTCACAGAAATCAGTAATTTTCACAAGTATTATTATTGGTGAGAAATTAAGCAAATACTTCAACATCAGTACAATACCATATGTCAATTGAGCGAGACTGAAAACACCCTTTACCCCACCATATTTGTGACAAAGAAAACAAGACGTCAGCGTGTAGAAAATTAGAAATATTGATGTACATAAGCAACGTTCATTTCCCTTTTCCCACTCCTCTCCCTGCGCGTACCATGAATACCGTAGAACATTAGCTACATCCTACTGCCAGCAAAGGCCTGTACCCATGTAAACATGACAGCCATTTTAGGCACCCTGGCCCTTTTGCCCGCCTAAGATTAGAATCACCGGCTCCCCTTCTGCGTGTACACGACCCTGCCCTGAAAGGCAGCCCCTTTTGCTCGACCCACGCAAACCCCCCATTCCCTCTTGAAGAGGCATCCTTCGCCTTAGCGGACATAGCCCTCCCCAGCTGCACCCGACTGCCCCCGCTCTCTCATGTACGGGTCATAAGATCTATCTCTCTCTCTCTCTCTGTGTGACTCTGTCCCTGTGTCCACCCTGGCTCCCCCCTCCCTCCTCCTCACACAGGCAAGTCATAAACCTTCTTTTGCAAGACCCTGTCCTTGAGAGTCGCGGCCGCGCCTGACCAACACCTCCTTCCCTTCCATGAATGCCCCTCTGTTGACAAGCCTTCCCTCCGCGCTCGATTGTCCACGCGGCATGAATACCACTCCTTTGATGACCCTTTCCCCCGAGTCCGGCTGACCACACATGTCCGAGGCCATCGCCTGGGCCAGGAGATACCATTTACTGCCCTTATTGTACGAAGTCACTCCTCTTCAAAGGATCCTCTATTGATCTTAGCCACCCCATCCCCTGGGCTATGATCAGGCGTACACATCCTATGAGACACTCAGCTGCGTGATTGCCCTCCCCTCTTATCAGCAGGTCAAGGGTCCCCATTGTGAATGCATGTGAGTAGGATCACCACGAGGGTTATAGGGTTGTTTTCCTTTTGCGTCATACAGTCCTGATTGTGTTATCAAGTGTTCTGTAGGGTATAAAAACAAGAGTCTCAGCTCACTTGTTAGAGCACCTCCCGAACGACACTGTGTTTCGTGTCCGAAATGACATGCTCTCCTCATGAGAAATAAACTCTGCTCTTGACTCCTGCTTCCAGCGCCCGTCTCTTTATTTTGGTAACTGATCAACATGGGAACTAAGAGGCGGTTTGCGCCAGCGGCCTGGGCATCGATAGGATTATGGGCTCGTGTTCCACAATTGGCGTCCCAACGCGGGGTCCATCAGTGACATGGGGTGCGGTAAGAGAGATCCAGACGAAGAAGTGAACATCTAAATGATCGGAGCATGCCTGCCTTGAGAGGGCTCTCGCCCGGCTGCCGATCGACAGAGCTTCACCAATTCTGAACGGACCTCTCTTGAAGTGACCTATTGTCCTGACTGGAAACCCACAGGAATGCTACATGGAGTAAGAGAACGAATGGGCGCTGGAGGAGGAAATCGAAGAACTGTCCGCATGGTCCGGTCCGGGTAAGATTAAGTAGGGCGTTTTTACGCCTGATTGGTAGGGTGGTTCTATCCACCTGATTGATTGATTGTTTGTATTGAAAATCGGTATTTGTATACCGAAATTGTTGGTATTGGTTCATTTAGCTTTGAGGGCTACTTGACATATTGGTTCTCTTCTGAGAACGAGACATTCTCTGTTTTCAAACAGCGGCGAATAGGAACGTCGTCCCTCTTTGCAGATAGAGAAGGGTAGGTAATGTAGACTTTTGTCCCCGGTATTAATCCGTCATGCCTACTTTTCTCCCCACTGAATTGTTTGAAGTCGATTGATAATCGATTGTTGTTCTTTAAGAATTGTTGAAGTCGATTAATACTCGATTGTTGTTCTTTGAGAATTGTTTGAAGTCGGTTGATAGTCGATTGTTGTTCTTTGAGATCTTCCCTGTCTACAAACTGAGACGAGTAGAAATATTCTGTCTTCCTTTTTGGATAGCGAAGGGCAGGTAATGCAGACATTTGTCCCCGTTGTAATCCGTCATGCCTGTTTTTCTCCCCACTGATTGGTTGGTTGCCTGGACATTGTTGTTCCAGGAATTGTTTCGTTTGAGGTATTTTCTGCCTGCAAACAACGTGGAATAGAAATATTCTATCTAGTCTTTGCAAGTAGTAAAGGGTAGGTTATGCCCCTTTGTGAATTTGTCAGTCCTACCCACTCCCCACTGTTTGGGGGGTAGCTCGCATGGTCCGCCCAGGAGACTACCCTTATGGAGGACATATGCTCCCCGCTCATGGGCCATTTAGTGGAGGTAGACCATCTGGTCCGTCCAGGAGGCTACCCTAGTAGATGGAAGTACATCGCTCGGTCTGTCCAGGATGATACCCCAATGAAGGAATATATGTTCCCCTTTTGATCGATAATCTCGTTCCACCCCGGACCATTTATTGGAGGGAACTCGTCTGGTCCGCCCAGAAGTACCCCCTAGTGAAAAGGACACATAAAAATATGAAGTGATCACCGTTCCCTACTAACAGAAAGCCTTAGCTCGAAACACGCTAAGGAAGAGAAAGAAAACTAAAAAGAAATCAGGCTAAGTCAGTAACCCCCTGATGAGCTTTTGACTTCACTAAAAATAAGAAACATTAGAAATAGTTCATAATAAGAAATATAAAATGGCGAAAAGTTTGGCAGCAAAGATAGCCACGAGGTAGCTAGGCTTCAACGCCTGTTCCTGCTCCCAACATGCCCGCCTCATTGCCCGCCACGCCCAAATAACGATCACATGAAATAGAAACAATCCGATAGGTACCTACCCTCATTCCGGAAGCTCCCAAAATGCAACAGGTCCGCGGTTACGCCCATCCGGAAGGCGAGGCCTCGAGGCACGAGGGGCCCACCTGACCACGGTCGGGAGGAGATGATGTTGGGCAGGCGGTCCAAAGAATGGCAGAGTCCTCTCCTTCTCTCCTCTTCCGCTGCCCTGCAGGCCACGGGGGGGGGGGGGCTGTCTTGCCTCAGCCACCGACCACCCCCCCCTTCTGTCTCTCGCCTGGTCCGACCCACGAAGAAGGCAGAAGCCGAAGGCGAGAATGGCGGCGAATCAAGTAGTCCCGCCACATGTCAAATTCCCTGGATAGTTACAGGTAGTGCTGCCACATGTCGACGCCTGGACAGTTCCAGATAGTCCCGCCACATGTCAAAGGAAAGGGGGGGCTGTCTTGCCTCAGCCGCCGACCACCCCCCCATCTTCAATAGCCAGCACGGCCAATATCAAGACGACGGAGCCGAGTAACGGCGCGGGGTCGCTGGAAGGGGGAGGTGACGCGAACGAGCCTCCCCCACCTCCCTCCAGGTGGAGGCTTCCAGCGACACCCCAATGCTCTTACTTAAAGAGGGTCAACATCATAAAGTGGTCTTCTGCCCAGGATGGGCACACGCTCCATGCCTTCTCCCCTCAACCTTGAAGATTCTATAAGAGCCGGGGGGCACCTCGATCCCTCCGCATGGGTGCCCCCGCCCCCTTTACTGGGAACCACGACACCGGTGCAACTCCTGTCGGCACCAGCCTCGGATTGGAAATGGCTAAAATGAAGTCACGGCACGGGCTTGTTCAGTTCCGGAGGAACGCCAGGATGACCCGGTAGGAAAATTATTGCCGCCCTTCCCACTCTTTTGACTCATGGTCCACATTTGCTAAACTATTAACAACATAGCGCAAAACTTTTTGAACTACCAACGGAAAGTTCTGGGCCAACAACGCGAGACTAGAGACTCTCTGACTGTACTGGAACTTGCCTGACCCCACCTAAAATGGCGCCGCCGCAAAATGAAAAGTACTTTGAATAAACTTTGTTGCACCCAGGTTGCGCAGCTTGTTGTCCCGAGATCTATGTGCAGTTTTTGGGATAATGAAAGTAGATATGAAGGGCGTTGAGTATGTGCTTGGATAATGAATTGACTTAGGGTGGGTACTGATTATGATTTGGAAAATGAATTGGTGTAACTTAGATAACGAATGAGTATTGGATAAATGAATTTTTGAATTAATTAAAATGAATTCTTGACATGCATCATGTTTGCTCTGTAAGGAAATTTTAATACGATTTTTTTTGCACTGCTGCACTTTATGCAATGAACTGCCACCAATTTTGTTTATTAAAAGTATTTTGAAGAAGAAAGCATGGTCGTAGCAGTTGCATTAATGAGTTTTGGATGCCTTACTACTGTGAGCGAAGAGTAAGTATGATGAAGGATGTAGATCAAAGGGGATCAGACATTTAGCAGCCACCTTATGTGCCACAAGCAGCCAGAAAAGTGTTTCAGATACCCTTAAAATGATACCACAGAAAATGCCACCTGACCATCACCCTTGCACCCGATAAAGAGGGTTACGACCAAGTAACTCGTGTAGATGCTCAGGTCGTCAATGATTATCTATCTGACACCACTGGTCCCTCTGGGCTGAAATGCCGAGATGGCAAGGGAATGCAGTACGAGGAGATCGGGCGAGTATATGGTAGGTAAAAAGATTTTCAAACTACTGCATGATGATGTGCTTCGAATGCTGCCCCCCACCCCTTCTTTTCCTCCCTTCTGCAGGTCACGTCAGAACGTCGGCTGAGGTGTGGAAGAGCGACGGTTGGACCTCCGACGAAAAAGGGAAAGGGGGAACATGTGTTTAGTCGTTGTAACGAAGAGTTTTTAAAAGACGTAGGTTTAACATGACTGTTCCTCCTTAGGACATAACGACTGAGAGGATGGACTGACATAGAAATTGGACAGGTACTGAATGACGAAAAAATTGACTAGAAATGACGTGTTAAAATAATGTAACTGGGCGTTTGACTACGTAGGGAAAGGACAAAGAAAAATTATACGGGCAAGGGTTGCCACAGCACCACCCGTCTAGGAAGTTCGAAATGTTGCTGATGTTCAAAATGCGCTACCCCCTTTTTCTCACACTCTTATAGATATAGCCAAGCTGTCCGACTGTTTCCCCGATCAATACTAGCCGTTGCCTCAGCCTGAAGAACTTCCCACCAAAGGAGGAAACAGAAAGATGGCTTAAGATCCTACCATGGGTAACTAGCACGACCAGGTTAATTACTGATCGACCAACCGAGGTGTGAGTATTGGTAATAGGGAACGCTCGCAGGCGTGACAAGCGAGAAGGAAAAAGGGGGGGAAGGGTAGAAAGAGCTAGGCACGTAAATAAATAGGATAGTAAAGATACGTGGGATATATATATATATATATATATATATATATATATATATATATATATATATATATATATATAAGATCTTGTAGGCTAACAATTGTTTCCTGTCTTATCGTGAATGTCTTATATATGTGTAATACATGTGCCGTCTTCCCTGTCTGAGTTTGTGTATAATGTACGGATTTATGTCTTCCCTCTGTTTGTATCTGCACGTTACCTAACCTTTGCTGTCCTGTGTTGTGAGCGCACTAAATGACCTATTTTTGTACACGTCTCACTCTCTCTCTCTCTCTCTCTCTCTCTCTCTCTCTCTCTCTCTCCCTACATGTCATACGTGTACCGAATGGCTCGTTTAGATTGCGGACGACTCTCACTCTCTATGAGAGTCTCCCTATTCTCTCTCCCTCATTGGTAAAATTGTGCCCCACCGGCACCAGTCTGATTTGATACATATTGAACGCGAAGGTGTTCAGCGAAATTGGCCGAAACTAAAATGATTGTATCTCGCCATATTACTGCCTCTCCTTTCTGCAAAAATGAATGAACTTGAATTGGCTGAGAAGGAAAGGACAGGTAAGACGACTAAAGTCCCCCAAATCTGGCCATTTATAGGGGAACTGTATGTCAATGGCACCTTATGTCTGTTTTTTTAGAGACGAACGCCAACGTCCAGATTGAACCCCCAACGCCCGGATTGCCCCACCCCCTTTCGCACCCAAGCGCAAGCGCCCGAAGTATCCCCGCCCCATTTTTGATAAACGCCAATTGCTGTCCCGAATATAAACTTGATGCACATGAGTAGCTGTTGACCCTCAAAACCCTGTTTTGCCTGACTCTCGATAATGGCACCCCCGCCCTGTTCAAAAAGGTTAGCCAGTCCTGATGGGAAATGCTCTGTAAAATGCTGAATATGATGTAATGCACAGTTGATGGGAATCTCACTTGATTTATAAATAAGACTATGAATAGACCTGCCATGAACACAGTAGGAATACTGACACATGCACTGCTTGGTAATGGACCTCTGACTGTGACCAATGAGCGTATCTCCCAAATGCGTAGAGTTGAGGGAGGAATTCACATACATAGATATCTTCTTTTGCCATTTCACTGAAACCTTGTCTTGTACCTATTCAAAGATTCACGATCACCGAAGGAGATGGGTCAGAAGTGACGTACAGCCTGGCTGCGGATCTTGGGACTCGTGTGACCTCGACCAAAGGTGGAGCCGCAGGGCAACAGGATACGGGACGAGACCGCAACTTCAACGTGGAAAATGAAAAACGGCGGGCCACCTCGAAGCCACCCGCCTGCTAAACCCACGTGTGCCTGGAGTCTCCGTCCCCCTTCCTTGAGCCCGATGGATGGGCCTGCCTGCTTGTTATCCTTTGCTCCCTTGGTCCCTTTTGTGTGTCCCAGGAACTCTGACCCAACTCCACCCTCTCCCCTATCGACTATTTGGACCACACTCATCCTCTTTTCCACGTGACTTTTTGCCAAAGGAACGAACAGCATCCCACTGGGAATAGGGTGCTGCCATAGAACTATGGGTGCCGAGCATAAGGCGCCACCAACCGGATTGTTTCGGGAACAGGACTGTGGTCTAACAGCAGAGGACTGACCGCACCCTGCAACGCGAAAGGATAGAACAGAGCTGGACCTATAGCTCCACCGCCGGTGCTCAACAGCGCCAACGAAAGTACTCGGACTAGAGCCTACCAGTGATGGCTCACTGACAAAAAGACACTGGGACGAAGAAATATTGTATATTGAACTGAATTCCGCTCTCAACTACCTGGTCAAAACTGTTCATTGGTTACATTTTTTTAGTCAGAAACATTTATGCTATGTAGTGCTTTGAACTGGTAGGAACTCGACAAATGCAATCTCCTATGTGCCGTATTCTACCAAACACATCAACTGTCCATGATTATATACCATATGCTAATATTGACAATGCTAATTCTGCGACCGTGCCTGTTTATATGTACCATCATCGATCACGAAAATGAACTTTTGCTATGTAAAAAGGGGCGACTGTAGAAAATTAGAAATATTGATGTACATAAGCAACGTTCATTTCCCTTTTCCCACTCCTCTCCCTGCGCGTACCATGAATACCGTAGAACATTAGCTACATCCTACTGCCAGCAAAGGCCTGTACCCATGTAAACATGACAGCCATTTTAGGCACCCTGGCCCTTTTGCCCGCCTAAGATTAGAATCACCGGCTCCCCTTCTGCGTGTACACGACCCTGCCCTGAAAGGCAGCCCCTTTTGCTCGACCCACGCAAACCCCCCATTCCCTCTTGAAGAGGCATCCTTCGCCTTAGCGGACATAGCCCTCCCCAGCTGCACCCGACTGCCCCCGCTCTCTCATGTACGGGTCATAAGATCTATCTCTCTCTCTCTCTCTGTGTGACTCTGTCCCTGTGTCCACCCTGGCTCCCCCCTCCCTCCTCCTCACACAGGCAAGTCATAAACCTTCTTTTGCAAGACCCTGTCCTTGAGAGTCGCGGCCGCGCCTGACCAACACCTCCTTCCCTTCCATGAATGCCCCTCTGTTGACAAGCCTTCCCTCCGCGCTCGATTGTCCACGCGGCATGAATACCACTCCTTTGATGACCCTTTCCCCCGAGTCCGGCTGACCACACATGTCCGAGGCCATCGCCTGGGCCAGGAGATACCATTTACTGCCCTTATTGTACGAAGTCACTCCTCTTCAAAGGATCCTCTATTGATCTTAGCCACCCCATCCCCTGGGCTATGATCAGGCGTACACATCCTACGAGACACTCAGCTGCGTGATTGCCCTCCCCTCTTATCAGCAGGTCAAGGGTCCCCATTGTGAATGCATGTGAGTAGGATCACCACGAGGGTTATAGGGTTGTTTTCCTTTTGCGTCATACAGTCCTGATTGTGTTATCAAGTGTTCTGTAGGGTATAAAAACAAGAGTCTCAGCTCACTTGTTAGAGCACCTCCCGAACGACACTGTGTTTCGTGTCCGAAATGACATGCTCTCCTCATGAGAAATAAACTCTGCTCTTGACTCCTGCTTCCAGCGCCCGTCTCTTTATTTTGGTAACTGATCAACATGGGAACTAAGAGGCGGTTTGCGCCAGCGGCCTGGGCATCGATAGGATTATGGGCTCGTGTTCCACAAGCGTTTACTTGCTTCGCCCTGTAATGGATGCAAAAAAAAAGGAGCTCGCAAGTTGTGCGCGCGCGTCACTGCGAGCATATGTCTTTAATTATCGCGCCTGACGGCCGCGATAATTCAAGATATATGGCCTCTGGTGCGCATAACAGACACCAATAGGCCATGGGCGGAGCTACGCGACCTCCCATGGCCTATTGCCTGTTCTGTTAAAAAACAGCAAACATGCGAAGGCCAATGAAAATAGACCTTGGAAATAACACAAACGAACTGCATGGAATTTCCAGGTCCATTTTCAAATCCCCGGAAAAGGACTCTCGCTGCGCGACACTGCATGCGCAGTGTACGGCAGGCTCGAGCCCTGAAAAGGCGAATAATGTCTTCTATTTACACTGCAGTGGCTTCATAGTGCATTTTACTCTGTAGGGTCTTCATCCCACATGCTTTTACACACACGCCTTTACCACAGATGCTTTTACTCTGCATGGTGAGCATGATAAGTATTGGTAAGTGTTTTTATATACACTAAAAAAGGTTAGATTTTGGGGGGTTAACCCCCAACCAAGGTCCCGATTACGATGTAGGCATTAACAGCTCTGACCGTTGGTCAAAGCCCTCCTGCCTGTATTGTAATCTCCAGTTCCGATTCCCTTCTGACCGAGCCATTTTGATGGGCTTGGTCAGAAGGGAATCAGACTCGGATTTCCGAATGACTTCGGCTAGGAGAGCCCATCCGCCATTCGGAAACCCTGCAATAATCCCCCGGCCGGCTCTTTCCAGCCGAGGGATTAAGATGGCAGATTACCACTGCCTTTTTGTGCCTGCTGTTTTATGGCACATAAAGGCATTAGGAAGTAGCTTTGGGGACTCCCAGCAGGGCCCCCCATGAGTGCTAGACCTCTGAACGGCGACCCAGAGGCCATGTTGAACCCTGCACCCAGTGGTAGACACCTTGAGTTGCCTGCCACAGGGTGCAGGGATGAGCTGCACCCCTGCTCTTTGCTAAGAGAGCGTACATTCTGTTCGGAATGCATGCTCTCATAGCAAAGTATAGCATTGTGAAAGAACATGGTTGGGTCGCATTCTAATTCCTGGGATGGAACTGACGACTGGAGGTCGTTCGATTCCAGTTCCAGAATGCTGCCAGATGGACCCAGGTCCGTCCTGCAATCGTTATCGACCCCCAAGTAAGTATTAAAAGAGGTTTTATTAAGCTCAAGAATCCCAAAGCAACAACGGCGCACCACCTATGCCGCACTTTGTGCCAGGTTCTATCCTTGGAGTGTCCTGGGTGATCACAACAGCTACTTCCTGGCCGTTGACTTCTTTTGGTGGAGTCACCTTATTACGGCTGGATCCCGTTCTTTCCTCAAGATATTGATTGGAAGTTCCTTTTTGTCATAAACAGCTCGAACTTGGTCGTTTGGCCACTTTACCATATTTGGACCCCCTCTTCCTAGATATCTGAGGGAAGGTGTTCCTGCATAACACAGGACTCACGGGAGTATATTTCTCTTTGCGAAGAGTCACCGATTTTAAAACAACAAGTTCTATCAACTATTGCTGACATACCTTTCACAGTGTACTCTTACATGTGATATTTTGTTTGCCCTGAGGAAGTTCCCTATAGGGAATGAAACGTGTTGGCTGGATTGTCTAAACCCCATGACTTTTATATAAAAGTATTTTTGAATAAAGAAGTAATTTTTCTATCTGCATTGGCCTATTAGACTTCTTGAGCTGCGCACCCCATTTGTTACTAGATTTTATAAAATTATTTTAACCCCTTGCATGCTGATGACGGCCCGTCCATCATGCGTCATGGTGGGCGTGTGCTGATGACGGCTGGGGGCCATCATGAATCCGCCCACTCTTCAAAACGGCCACACAGGCGCAGAATTGGGGCCGCGCCCAAGGGGTTAAAGTATTTTTTGTAACATAAACTACTATAGTATACATATTGAATTTTGAGTAACAAAGGTTAAATGTAATATTTATTTAATATAAATTTAAACTAGAGAGAGGTTGGGGGTTTTACCCCTCATAATTGAAGTGTAAGTATTTACATTTTACTTTAAATGTAAAAAAAGGTGGGGTTGAGGAGATTACCCCACCCAAAAAAAAGTACAATGATAAATGTATTAGATTTTAGCTTACAAAAGAGCTATATCTAGTATTATTACTTTGTTATAAGTGTTGATATAGGTGGTTTGGGGCTTCACCACCCACAATAGAGGAGTAAGTATAATACTAATATTTTAGTTTAAATGAAAAAAGTGTTTTGGGGGATTTACCCTCATCATAAAAGGGAAATTGTAATAATACTACTTTAAAAGCATGAAAGTATTAAAAGTGTTTTTTGATTTAACAATAAAAAATACTTTTACGTAACTAAGTTAACTAAATTTGGGAGGAGGATTTTCGTATTTTAGGGTATAAGGATGTGTGGGGTAGTAATTCTCATGTATTTTATAACTATATTTTAGTATAACAAATCCTTGGAAATTACATATATTAAACAATGTATTATACATATTACTCAGAAGTGGGATGTTGGGTCTATATAGAGGGTGAAAAATATTTTTAAATTTCTATATATTAAAAAAGATGGAGGACCTTGTACTACCTCAAATGTACCACAAGCAATACACTGTAATACACCATATTTCACTACACTATAACCCATTCTCCATACACTATTTGTACCCCTGTATATTACCTAAGTTATAGCATGTGGAATCATAGCATTGATATCAACACTTGTGACATCTGAAATCACATGTTAGAACACAGTGTATGATAGAGTGGCAAGTTATAGTTAATGTAGTGTAGTGAATGGGGTGACAAGACTGCACAGAAGTGCGCGACTTATGGTATAAGGAGGTGGTGCGCTATTATAAATGTGAGTTATAACTATGACATAGTAATTTGAAAAGTGGTGTGTGAATCATAAATTTAAGTTATAACTATAACTTTAGAACTTCTAATGTTTGTGTAGTTTAAGTAGGGTTTGTATACAAAATAAATAAAGGTTTTCTAACTATATTCTATCCTTAACCTTTTGTGTTTTCATGTATGTATCTATATCTACATATATATTCCACCGTAGCCCAGTTTTGCGGGTTTTGCTTGTGCTGGTGTGAACATCGATTGCGGAAGACCCTCAATGCTAACTATTCCCAAGTTTTACCAAGATGGTAAAGATGAGCCACACTCTGTGATTCTTTTCCAATCTGCTCATTTAATCATATTACTAAATTATAACTATTATTTAGGAGTTTTATACAGTGCTAGCTAGACCTGAAGATATCACAGTGCTTCACAGCATAGGTCGTAAAGAAATCACAGAGGAAAACAGTAGTATACATGTTGACTCTAGGCGAGTCTGAAGTCTCGGCTCAGAGTATGCATTGTATAGTAGGAGATCATCACAGAGAGAGAGAGAGACAAAACAAAAAAAAAACTAAAATTAGCATACGAGCAATGCCCCTATGTGTTTCGGCCCTGCAGGGACCTTGATTACGGGATACAGAGTATTTCTGCCCAATCCTCATTTCTTAATGTTTTTGTGGTCACTTCTGCTTGAACGCACATAGCGGTCTTGGGAAGTGTAGTTTTTACAAGTGTACATGTACGATAAAACATGACATAATTTTGAATACCTAAAACCAATGCTGTACAAATGGTTATTTCTTGTGTCTGTTGATAATCCTTCGGCATTTTATAACCAAGCACTTACCTATAACATTTATCAATGTTATGTTCATTCCAGTTGCATTCTGGGATCAGTAGTGTTTTCTTAATGCATTTATCAATACCCTTCATTATACATAAATGCTAGCAATAAAATGTATAGTGAATTCCAGTGGGCTTATCGTCACTATGTTCTCTTATTTATATCATTTATGTAAACATTAATACCCATGTATCTAGCAACTGTTCTCAATTGTATCACTTTTGATGTTCTTACAGTATACTTGATTATTTATTTTGATGTTATTATGACGTGCTTTAAATCGAAAATCTAATTTAAAGTTCTCATTGTTTGTGCAAAACAGTCATTACGTTAAATACTAAATTGATCCAAACTCTATAATAAATATGAGATATCAATCAATCGATTGAAGCAAATTAGTTATTTCTCATCTATAAATGTATGTACAACTCCTCACCTGATTCAATCCATAAGGTAATCACGTTCTTAAATTCAGTATGTGGCAAGATTCTCTTTGTCGTAGCTTTTGTTCCCAATCTCTTCCTCATTCATTTTGTTCAATTTGTTCAATTGCATAGAATTTTAATTTCTTCTAGTCACTTTGATGATATAACTCCATATGTTTTGCCACTGCATTTCTCCAATCATTATTTGTGGTAGCTTTACATGTTCTAGTATTTGTTTCTTTAATTCGCAAATAGTACTTACCACATTGAGATTGCATGGGCATTGAATTACATATATCACAAATTACTTTTACAAGTGATGTGTTGTTTATTTGTTCATTTATTCTCTATTCCCTAAATTATTTCTTGTTTCCTACTGCAATTTGGCATGCTTTACATGTGTTGCATTTATGTCATCCAAAGTGTGAAAGCCAATTAGTTATTTTTTTCTTTTTAAAGTGACTGTGCATTAAGGAGCCTTTTATATTCTTTGCTCTTCAAAAGGTACTATTTGGATGACTTCGCCTTATTTTTGCCACTGTCGGGTGCAATTGCAAAATGTTCCAGTGCTTCCTTAGAATTTCATTAACTTTCTTTGCCTCAAATGAATATGTGGTAATTAGCCATATAGGACCTTCCTTTTTGTATCTTTTTCTTTATTTTTTGACATTGATGATTTAGACATTTGTTTTAGTTTAGTTAGTCCTGTTTTAATTACATGTTGCTTGTATACTCTTTGTGTTGTTTCCTGGGTATATTTTTCCATTTCTTTTTCTCGGGAGAAGATTCTTCGAATTCTCAGAATTTTCACCTTATGGAATGCTATTTATTAAGCTTTGTTGATGGTAGCTTTCGGCATGTAATATTGCATTTGTTGCCATTTTCTTTCTGTGTAGAGTTGTTTAAATTTTATTTTCCGCAACAGAGATGTCTGTATCTAGGAATGTTAGTTTTAAATCACTTAATTCAAGTGAATCTTAAATTGGTTGAGGTGTTGTTCAAGATGTTAAAGTATTGTTGAAATTCCTCTACACTTCCATCCCAGATTATAAATAAATTGTCAATGTATTGTAACCACATAATTACGGTGCTAGTAAGTGTGGTGGCAGCACTACTGAAGGCCCGCTGAGCGCTGGGGGCAGACTGCGAGCTACCAGCATTGTGTGGAGCTCTTCTGTTACCCCTCTCCATTCCCGCCGTGTTTTTACTCTTTTAACAGCCTGATAGCGCCTGGCAGCGCGACTTTTTAAAATTGCTGAAATCTTTGTTTTTCTTACCCTGCTATATTTGGGCCAGACAGCGGGTGACTTGAGACTCGTTTACCTGCATAGGGTGTGCCTACCTGCCCCGGTCCATCACGGCTGACGTGCCGATTGCTGTGGAGGGCAGGCGCCATCTCAGGTGAGGACCTGGTTCCCGGCGGTGACGCGCGCTGCGCTCTAGCTGGGGGTGGGGTTTGGATTCAAATTGACCACAGGCTGGGGGCGCTTCGCGGTGCTAGTAAGTGTGGTGGCAGCACTACTGAAGGTCCGCTGAGCGCTGGGGGCAGACTGCGAGCTACCAGCATTGTGTGGAGCTCTTCTGTTACCCCTCTCCATTCCTGCCGTGTTTTTACTCTTTTAACAGCCTGATAGCGCCTGGCAGCGCGACTTTTTAAAATTGCTGAAATCTTTGTTTTTCTTACCCTGCTATATTTGGGCCAGACAGCGGGTGACTTGAGACTCGTTTTCCTGCATAGGGTGTGCCTACCTGCCCCGGTCCATCACGGCTGACGTGCCGATTGCTGTGGAGGGCAGGCGCCATCTTAGGTGAGGACCTGGTTCCCGGCGGTGACGCGCGCTGCGCTCTAGCTGGGGGTGGGGTTTGGATTCAAATTGACCACAGGCTGGGGGCGCTTCGCGGTGCTAGTAAGTGTGGTGGCAGCACTACTGAAGGTCCGCTGAGCGCTGGGGGCAGACTGCGAGCTACCAGCATTGTGTGGAGCTCTTCTGTTACCCCTCTCCATTCCCGCCGTGTTTTTACTCTTTTAACAGACTGATAGCGCCTGGCAGCGCGACTTTTTAAAATTGCTGAAATCTTTGTTTTTCTTACCCTGCTATATTTGGGCCAGACAGCGGGTGACTTGAGACTCGTTTTCCTGCATAGGGTGTGCCTCCCTGCCCCGGTCCATCATGGCTGACGTGCCAATTGCTGTGGAGGGCAGGCGCCATCTTAGGTGAGGACCTGGTTCCCGGCGGTGACGCGCGCTGCGCTCTAGCTGGGGGTGGGGTTTGGATTCAAATTGACCACAGGCTGGGGGCGCTTTGCGGTGCTAGTAAGTGTGGTGGCAGCACTACTGAAGGTCCGCTGAGCACTGGGGGCAGACTGCGAGCTACCAGCATTGTGTGGAGCTCTTCTGTTACCCCTCTCCATTCCCGCCGTGTTTTTACTCTTTTAACAGCCTGATAGCGCCTGGCAGCGCAACTTTTTTAAAATTGCTGAAATCTTTGTTTTTCTTACCCTGCTATATTTGGGCCAGACAGCGGGTGACTTGAGACTCGTTTTCCTGCATAGGGTGTGCCTCCCTACCCCGGTCCATCACGGCTGACGTGCTGATTGCTGTGGAGGGCAGGTGCCATCTTAGGTGAAGACCTGGTTCCCGGTGGTGACGCGTGCTGCGCTCTAGCTGGGGGTGGGTTTTGTATTCAAATTGCAATGGCTCCCTGGAAGCGCAGCGGACAAACGCAGCGGGAGCGACGATGTCGCGCCGAAGGTGCGCCTAAGGTAAGCCCGTCTGCGCCCGTCAGCGGCCGACCAGGGCTAGGGGCTAGTCCCCCTGTCCTTTCTTTCGGATATTCATCTTCTGATCTTTGTCATCTACATGCTAACTGGCCTCTTACAGCCATTACTCGGTTGAAACTCGAATCATCGGGGTTGCTATGCATCAGGGATTCGTTCCCTGAGATTTCGTCGCCCCCATTACGAGTTTCTGCTGCTCTTTCCCCTCTGTCCCCCCTCGCTGGCACGGATCCCTCTCCTACCAAAGGGCCTCTGTAATCAAAATTCTCAGTGAACTATCTTAACACTCGCTCACTGGTTAGACACCAGTTGGAAATTTTTAATTACCTAGACTCCGTGAAACCCGATATATTGTTGTTGACTGAGACCTGGCTCAATGCTGATTCCACCCCAGATATTCTTGCGGCTATCCCTCCTGGCTACTATATTTTGCAAGCAGACCGAGCCTCTGATAGGCCCGGTGGAGGAGTAGCAGCGATTATTACATCCTCGATCAGATTCTCCTCACTAACTACGGTCTGTATTCCTTTGGTTGATTATCTCGTGCTGAGACTGGAATCCTCAGCCGCACCCCTGATTTGTGTGTTAGCATACCGCCCCCCTAAACCTATGCCTAACTTTTTAACGCTGTTTGGTGAGATGCTCTCCGAACTTATCATTAATAACTCTAATATCCTAATCTTAGGAGATTTTAAATATTGGCCTTTTGATGACAAGGAGAGTGCCTGTTCCATTATGTTTTCGGATCTTTTATCTGGTATGAACTGCTGCCAACATATAAATACCCCGACCCACATTAAAGGTCATGTCTTGGACCAGGTCTGGACATCTAATGTGGAGATCTCGGCTCCCCTTATTTCCCCCTGCCTATGGTCAGATCACTTTATAATTTCTTTTTCCCTTACAGTTACCCCCTGTCCCAGCAGAATTCTGCAGTGCAATTTTCAAGCCCGGAATTGGAATAGGGCGGATCTTGGTGAATTTGTTGATCTACTTAAAATTTCTCTCCCCCCCGCAGCCAACTCTATTGACTCTATCGACACCCAAGCCTCAGCTCTTACGAACTGGCTTGTATCAGCCAGTAATGTTGTGGCACCGCTCAAACACATCAAGCTTAAACGTCCACATGTTGCACAAAAGTGGTTTACTGAAGACCTTAAAGCTCTAAAGTTTGAGCTTAGGCAGGCTGAGCGTCAATGGCGGCAAGGTTATGCTGCTGACACGAAGTTGCGGTATAGGTCCCTGCTCAAAGAATATAAAATTGCGATTTTATCTGCTAAGACCTCCTATTTTTCCCAAAAAATTGTTAACTCCGTGACTAAAACGAAAGACATCTTCTCCATAGTGGAGGAGTTATCACATCCCGACAGGATTACCATCAAACCTCTCCCCTCCCAAGCGCTCTGCGACTCCCTTAATCAGTATTTTGTGGATAAGATTGCTAACATTAAAAAGAGCATCTCTCTCGCCGGCCCCCCTCTTTCCATTGGGTCCGTTCTCTCTTTATCCCTTCCTAATTTGCAGCAACTTACTCAGATTCCCCCTATCTTAGAGGAGGAGTTTTCAATCTTGTTAAGTAAGGTCACCTCTGGGTCCCCGACTGACTGCTGTCCTCCTCTGATTCTGCGTGAGGCTTTTACAGCCTGCCCGCTTCCCCCTTGAGACTTTTAAATGTGTCCCTGTCTTCCGGTTCGGTTCCCAGTTCCTTCAAGGTGGCCGAGGTCGTGCCCATTTAAAAAAAAAACAGGGCAGACCCGACAATCATGAGTAATTTTCGCCCCATCTCCCTCCTCCCCTACCTTAGTAAAGTGCTGGAGTCTCATGTTACCAACACCTTGAGCTCCTTCATTGAGCACTCCCAATATCTTGACTCCCAACAGGCCGGTTTTAGACCCGCCCATTCTACAGAGTCAGTTATACTCTCAGTTATGGAAGAACTGCGGAGAGGAGCGGACTCTAACACCAGCCAGGTCTTGGTGCTCCTGGATCTGTCGGCCGCCTTTGACACGGTCGACCATAATATCTTGGTCGACCGTGTTGAGGAGGCTGGCATCCGGGGCACCGCTCTGGACTGGGTTCGCTCCTTCTTGTCCAATCGCCAGCAGGCGGTTCGGCTCTCCCAGTTTACCGCTGACAGGGTAGGTCTAACTTGTGGAGTCCCGCAGGGTTCCTCTTTATCCCCCCTTCTTTTTAATTTATATCTGACCCCTCTTATCCGGTCCCTACGAGGCAATCACGTCACCGCGTTTAATTACGCGGATGACATTCAGCTGATTTTTAACATCGATGGCTCGGCGGAGTCTATTCACACCTTCCAGTCCACCCTCTGCCACATCAGCAATTGGATGGGGATTAACCATCTGAAGCTCAACCCCGACAAGACTGAATTGGTCCTTGTCGGGGGTGCCGCCAACCCATGGAAATCCACCTTCTGGCCTGGGCTCTCCCCCTAATCCAGTCGACTCAGCAAAAAGTCTGGGCGTTATCATCAGTAACGATCTCACGATGAAGCCCCAGATTAATGCTGTAGTCTCTTCCAGTTTTTTTCAGCTCTGGAAGATCCGGAAGATTTTGACCACTGAAGCACTTACTTTAGTTCTGCTGGCGTTAGTCATTTCAAGAATTGACTATGCCAATTCACTTTATGTAGGCATTCCGTCCTATTTGATGAAGAGGCTGCAGCTTATTCAGAACTAAGCTGCACGCCTCATTTACCATCAGCCCAGACACCGTCATGTCAGCCCCTTGTTAAAGTCCCTTCACTGGCTTCCCGTGTCTGAGCAGTGCAAATTCAAGCAAGGCTGCATCATTTTTAAATCCCTTTCATTTCTTCACTATTGCACCCCTATGTTCCTGCCCGCAATCTTCGTTCCTCCCACCTTGCCTACTCAAGGTCCCTGTTTTTAAACGTAAGAAACATGGAGGTTCAAGATTCTCTTTTCTTGCCCCTTTTTTTTTAGAACTCACTTCCTCTGAACATGAGACTCGTTTTTCCCTATGTACGTTTTAGATCTCCTCGTAATGCCTTCTGCTAATGCCTATGTGTTGTGAACTGTCTACCCCCTGTTTGCTCGAGCGCCAAGAAACCGCTAGGTATTAGCTGCGCTTTAGAAGTATTTATTTTTACATTACATTACATTACATTACATCATATTCAGGTGTCCATTCCACCTTCTGTTCCCACCAACCCATTGTTAGACATGCAGAACTAGGGCTAAAGGAGAAGCCCACTGCTGTGCCTTTTGTTTGTTTATATAATTATTTACCAAACAAGAATACATTTTGTGTTAAGCACATCCTAATCATTTCAGGCAACATGTATTTATGACTGGAACATTGTCCATTTGCTTTCTTTAGAAGATGTCCAAATGCTTGTAATCTAATCTTTTTATCAATATTGTTGTATAGTGCTGTCACATCCACAGTAATTCATTTATTTGTCGATTGCCACAGAATTTTCTGTATATGTCTCAAAAGATCACTTGTATCTTTTAGGTATGAGTAAAGATCATCTGCCAGAGTAAGGGGCATAATGTAAAAAAAACTGAAATGTAACCAAGGCCTAGATCCCCATAGGCTACATAGGCCGGATACTCTGGGCAATGACAACAGACGTCTAGCAAAATTATCTTCAACTGTTTGTAAAGTTGCGGTGTCCGCCATCCCCCAAATATCACTAGAAAATGAGACGCATTTAGCCTGCTATAGCTTCATGATAGCGTTCAAGGGCCTACTTCCCCGTGTGGAAGCAAAATCATAAATTACAGAAATGGACCTTAGAAATAATAAATATTTAACTTCAGAAGCGGTGTCCAGATGCCTCTCTCATCAAAATGCACCCCTAAGTGAGAAAACATACAGACCTTTGATCATTCTTGACCTTGAAAAAAAAAGCCTCATCTTGGTTGACTTATGGTCAATTACCATTATCTGTGATTTTTTTCTAAAAGAACAAGGAATTAATTCAAGGTAAAAATGAATAAATAAAATTCTGAAGTTCAAGAGCAGTATGAGCAATCAAATGGCATCGTTCACATAAAGGAGTTCTGGAATTAGTCTATGCTTTATGCTCTACTAGTAGAAGATCCTTAGTCCTGCAAAACGTACCTCCACCCACTTATTGATATATAATGTGAATAAAAAAGAGGCAAAAATACATCCTTATCTGACCCCCCTCCTGTTGCTAAAAGTCACAGTACTTTGCCTCCTAGGTCTATATCTTACTACACACTTGGGGCCTTATTACGGGTTTGGCAGTCCCGTGGACCGCTGTATCAACCCACCTTTATACACGGTAAATCGAGCAGATTCTGTGGCACATCTTTGCTGACTCCACTTGCCACAGCGCGGGGACACGCCATCTGAGCGTAACCAGGCGCTCTACAAAATTCCCTTAATAATAATAATATTAATGGTGGCAGTCCAAGTGCGCCGAGCTTGGTACTCCGACTGCCGTATTACAAGTTGGGTGGATAGGCTTATGAAGACCACAGCTAGACAGCTGCGAGCACCAGCAGACCACCAGGTTTGCAATGGGAGAAAGGTAGCTGCCAAAGGGGGGAACAAGGGAGCTTCTCCACCATGTGTATTATGAGTTGCCTGTTTCATGGGTGGACCACAGCGGTCTGCCCTCTTGCTTCAAGGTGGCGTGATGAAGAATTTGTGGTACGTACTCACCCCTTTCTTCTTTTCCCAGGCAGGATCAATAATGGATCCCTTACTCCAGGTCCTCCCTTCACAGCAGGCTCTTCACTACGAGAATTATGGCCCTGTGTGCAGCGATCTACAGGTGAGTGCTTTTCGTACCATATGTTCATTGCCATGACTGCCCACATTTGGGCCGAACCCTGGTAATGGGTAAATGGTATTGTTCCACATATATTAGGCATATGTGTGCATTTGACAGATATGCAGTCGAAATGCACACACAGGCATCAATATATTCAGGAATAGTACTCACTACTGCTGCAAGATCCCCGCCTCCACACCGCTGGCCTTGTGGTTGACATGTAATACAGCGGTCTTTGGAGAGACACCGCTGTGGGCTGCTGGGGGGACGGGCGAGGTCCAACAGTGGTTGGACTGCCAAAGTCATAATAAAGTCCTTGGTATCCTTATAAGGACCCTTAAGATGAGAATAACTTTATAATCCACTCTCATCAAGTCATTATGGACCATAGTTTATTTTATTAATCTTGTTATGTGCATATTTAAGGTCTTTGAAAGCTAAGGGACTCATTACGATGGCGGACGGACTTTAGTCCTTCTGTCATCGTATCGGGGAGTGGGACCGCCAGCCTACAAGGCGGCGGTCCCACAGGGGTAATCATGCGACCACCACTATGGTGGTTACACTACCTATTTTTTACATTGCCGCGGGTGCTGCTGGCTGCAGCACCTGCTGCAATGTAAAAACGGCACATGTAACATTTCCCTCCACTACGTGGCTGGCACCATACAGTGCCTGCCACATGGTGCAGGGAAATATAGGGGGGCACCAGGTGCCCCCCAGTTCCCAAAACATGGGTGCTGGGGCAAAGGGGGGCTCGGTATGGGTCCCCAATGTCCCTCTCCACCAGCGTATTCGTGGTGGGTGAATCACCATGGAAAGGCTGGGAGGGAGGGACATTGTAATCTCTATGGCGGTGCCTGATAGGCACCTCCACCCTTGTAGAGATTTCAGGCCCTCCACTGCACTGGTATGCTCAAGGAGCCCGTCGTATTTGTGGTGGTTGGGCTTTCCAATCTAAATCTGGCAGGTGTGAAAGCTGCTCTGAATGGCGGGGTGACCGCCACCGACAGCCTTTCGGTGGCAGTCTCCCTGCCATCCTAATCATGTAGTCTCCCCTGCTTGACAACTGTGCAATCACTTCTCAGCCTTTTGGCTAAGATCATGTGTACTATCATACAATACATTCATCTTGTATAAAAATATTTTTATGTAATACATTTTTATATTTAAAGATAGACCTTTTAGTACAACATTTTTTAATTGCAATTTAAAAACATAATAATATATATTTAAAATGTTATTGCATTAAAAACAAATAATATATAGGGGTTCTGAAATATATTCATACATTTTAACATTAAAGTCTATGGAAAAAATAGTTTTTCATTTATTTCCTTAATTGTGGCTCTTTGTTTTTTAACTTGTTAGCAGTTTCAACATCATTTTCAACAGTCAGTTGGAATACGAAATGAAGACCAGAGGCATGCAACTGAATTCTGAGATTAGGTATTTTTTAAGGTTACTAAATAGTAATAACTAAGTATAGTTTATTTGAAGGACATACCAAGGGAGGTGATTTATAGAAAAGGTTGCTCTAGAGCCTTTTTGTGTATGTTTGTCCTCTCCTATACAGGTAGTCAGAGAGTACATGCCCCAGATGTTGAATTCTTTTCAGAATTTCTTTTGATGTTTCACTGCAATTTACTTTTTCAAATATTTTTAAAGAAGTAATGTTTTTAAAATTTCCTTTCCTAGCGTATTACTAACTCTTTTAAAAATGTTTAGCTTTTTATAAACAAAAAAAATCATGTTCTCATAATCAATGAAGACTGTTCTTTGGAATCCCGGTCCAATTGCTTAGGTGCTTTTCCTACACAAATTGAATATATTTTTGGATTTGTGATGAATTACTAAAAGGAATAACACCATTGGAAAATGAAACCTTTTGAAACATTTTTGAGATTTTTTTAATTGAAAAAATATGTTTTTTAATCCTTGAAGATTGCCCTTCCCAAGGACAAATATGATTATTTGTAAGAAGGTGATGCTGTGTTTTAAACCCTGATTATGTTACTTCCTTTTTGCCAGGATAACTTGTTTGTACCAAGGCTTGTTATTTTTCATGTCTTTTCCCGGTTTTGAATTAGTAACTTAAAAAATTACGATTGAAGACTTTTGGTTGGTTTGGTGTTGTTAAATGGAATCAAAAATATTACCAGCACGCGAAACAAGAAACTAATTCCAGGTAGGTCTTTTTGGCCAGATGAAGGTAGCTAAATACCGGTCGGTAATACCAAAATTCTGTAGATTTTAGCGTTACCGACCGGTATTTAGCAATCCCCAATGTAGGAAAGGAATCGGTAATAAGGAATCAGCAGATACCGATTCCTAATTACCGATTCCTAATTTACCCATTTGGAGTTACCGAACCCCCAAATACCGAATCGGTAAATAAGAAATGGTAAAAATGAGAAAAGAGATGTAGAAAAATTCGGTAATACCGAATTTCCACAAATTCGGTATTTAAGAGTCGGTAATTCCCACTGACTCAAAGCAGGGGGTAATCAGGGACCTCTATGTAATTGCAAGGTGGCTACGGCTACAGGCAGCAGGAGTGAGGATATGGAGATGGGAGGAGCGCGTTTACAGACATCGCATCACACTCTTTCAACTGACTGAGGCAGAGATCCATGAAAGGTATAGGCTACACCCCCAAACCATCCTGGACGTGATAAGGGACCCGCACCCACTCCTGGAGCATCCAACGCCAAGGGCGCAGGCTATACCACCACATGTGCAGGTGCTCTGTAGCCTACACCTACTTGCATCTGGCAGTTACCAGGGGGTGATAGCTGCGGTAGGTGGTGTGTCACAGAGTTGCCTTTCTTGTTTCTTTAACAAGTTCCTGGATGCCATGATGCATAGAATGCATGACTACATAAGCTTCCCAACAACACAGGCGGAACTGCAGAAAACCAAGACCGACTTTTACCAAAAGGCACAGTGCCCGCATGGTATAGGTTGCATTCATGGGACACACATTCCAATCTGCCCACCTGCAGCCACTGAGTACATCTACCGAAACAGAAAATCCACCCACTCCATTAATGTGCAGGTAATCTGCGATGCAGCCAACTTGATCACCGACTTTGTTTCCAAATTTCCAGGGAGCACCCATGACTCGTATATTTTCCAGAACAGTGGGATCTACACACGCCTGGCTGCGGGAGAATTTGGAGAAGGATACCTGCTAGGTAAATCACTGTGACACACCCTGATGTATACTGCTGATAAATGTGTTGGTGAATGTTGTTAATGGCACTGTCTTCCCCACCTGGGTGATAGCGCATATGCTGTGCGGTCATTCATCCTCACTCCTTACCTAAACCCATCTACCCCAAGTGAGAGACAATACAATGTGGCACACAAATCAACACGCAAAGTTGTAGAGTACACGTTTGGACTATTGAAAAGCAGGTTCCGCTGCTTCCACTAAAGGAGCACGTCAGTACCAACCCATCATCTGCTGCAAGATCATCGCAGCTTGTGGCATGCTGCATAACCTTGCCACTATGAAAGGTACAGCTGTTGAATTAACTGACTCTGAGGAGGATGATGATGAATTTGCACAGCCAGAGCCCAACGCAGCAGGAGTGGCGCCAGCACCAGATGTGAGACAAAGACGGGCTGAGATCACACTCAACTATTTTTGAGTAAGTAAGGAGACACAGCCAGTTGTTATATTTGAATGACCTAGTTTAATATATTGGCGCTACGCCACCACATGAAGGGCTCAACATGGCAGTCCTATTTGTAAACACCCTACAAAGATGTCATGGGTTAATTCACCTAGTTAGATAGACTAAGTGTGGCTTGTATTACCTTCTGAGGCCACGCAAAACATTGCTGCATTCCCTTTGCAGACTGTCATCACTGGCAATCAATCCATTGCCAGCACCTTGACGTCTGCTGCTCCTCCTGGACTCAGTTGCAGGGGGTGTTACACTGCTGCAACCTGTTTTCTCCTAACTGTCCCCCACATCACCTGCACCAGTATTGGCAGCCTGATTATTTAGGAGCACTTCAAGTGCAGTGGTCACTGTCACAAGCCCCCTTGACACATCATGGCTGCAGTGTGCCATCCTGTCCTGCATGGCCACGGAGCGCCTGCAGAGCAGAGAAGTGGCAGTGGAGAGGCAGTTCACTGCCTTGGTATAATGCTCCTTTTTCAGCCTCTCCCTGCGCTATGCCATCCTGTCCTCATCAAGCTTGCTGCACAGCAGCCTCACTGACTGGGACATGTACCTCATGCCCTCAGCCATGTCCCTCATGCCCTCAGCCAGTGTTACGTTCATTGAGCAGATGCCCTTCTCTGTATTCTGCATGTTTGCTGTGACATGTCTGATCAGCTGCTGAACTGATTGGATTGCTTTCCCTTGCAGGCGCTGGACCTTTAACATGTTCACCTCCAGACCTGCAAACACACCATGCTCCTCGCACTGCAAAGGTGGACTGGGTTCCCTAGCCCTGCGGTGTCTGCCACCTGTGTGTGATCGCTCTGTGGGGGACTGTGATCCTGCATTATTGCCATCCACTGGCACCATTGACTGTTCTCCACCCCAGCAGTCTTCCACGGACAACTGCATCTCTTGGAGTTGGCAACTGCATGTCTGCTGGGTCATGGCAATGCCAGTGGTGACACTGCTGGTGATGCAGGTGGTGGTGTTGTTGTTGCAGGTGGTGGTGTTAATGCCGGTTGTGGTGTTGTTGCAGGTAGTGGTGTTGATGCCAGTGGTGGTGTTGATGCCGTTGGTGGTGTTGATGCCGGTGGTGGTGGTGTGGTGTGACCTGCAGTTGAAATGGCCTCCTCTGTTCTCTCCCTCGGGGTGCCTTTCCTGCCTTGACATGTGCAGACCTGCGTGATGTCTCGCCTGTGGAAACAAATCGTACATTAGCTCACTTGTCTGGCAGCATTTTGAAAAAATGTATTTTCATGTCTGCGAATCCATCTGACTGTCCCCTGCTTGCTTATCACTGATGCCTTTGTGTTCAGTGGGAAGACTGTTATGATAGGTGTTACACTGACTACATCTCCCATAATGCATTGCTGGAGTTTACTAAAACACGTACTGGAGTGGGATTAACACTGCCTCATTGGGGAATGGGGTCAGGGAGTGGGGGGTGCAGCTTGGTGTGTATGCATCTTACCTTGTTTGTTGCCAGCTTTGGCTGAGCTGTCTGCATCCCCGATCCCGCTGACACTC
This sequence comes from Lissotriton vulgaris, assembly GCF_964263255.1. Taxonomy (NCBI): domain Eukaryota; kingdom Metazoa; phylum Chordata; class Amphibia; order Caudata; family Salamandridae; genus Lissotriton; species Lissotriton vulgaris. The sequence goes on from NC_141698.1 coordinate 619,031,288, forward strand.
TCAGGCTCAATGGTGGACTCCACCAGCAGTTCCAATGGAGTCAGTGCAGGTGCTCTATTTCTTCCTCCACCTGTCAGGCTGGCTTGTTTTTTCCTTTTGGCCATCTTCTTCTTTGCCAGGCTCCTGACGTCGTACCACCTTTTCTTGATTACGTCTATTTCACGGTGGGTCACTCCAATGACATTTACATTTTCCTGTATTCCAATCCATATTTTTCTCTTCTGGGATTCTGGCCCTTGCAGTGACTGTTTCCGAAACAGCTATGTGTGTTCTCTTGCCATCTTCTCAATCAGGACCTCCAGCTCCCTTTCACTAAATGTGAATTTTCTTTTCCTTTTTGCACCATCATTTTCACTCCCCTTGTTTGCCATTCTGCAGTTTGTATCAGGAAAAGTTCTTTCAGTTGCTCCTGTGTTCTCCTCTGCACTCCCTGCCTCTCCAGCAGATTCTGATTCAGTGCAGCTGCATGGGTGTGGCAATTTCCTGGCTGGGAGGTGATGTGGATGCACAGGATTGGCTGAATCTTCAATTGCTGCTTTTTTGAATTACCGATTCAGCATTTACCGATTCGGTATTTAAGAATCAGTAATACCGATCAGTATTAAGGAGTTGATCAATTTTACTAATTATTACCGATTTGTTATTTTTTCAGATTTTTTATCTACATCGGAAATACCGATTTCTTAATACTGATTTGGTACAATTCGGTATTAAGAATTCGGTATTTCTATTTTACCTACATCAGGCCCTTTATACTTGATATATTATTGTTTTTAAAGAATTGCAATACAGTAATTTTAAACTTGATGTAATTGTGTAGAATTCAGTCAAGACAACTGTGTAGAAGAAAGAGAGCATGAGTGACAATTTTTGTTTGGCTTTATCACTCAACCAATTAAGTCACCCTTATTTGAGTTTTGTAAAACCATAAAAGGGATGCAAGCATTTCAAATTGATTAGAAATAAAATTATAGCCATATCATACCACACAATAAATACATTTGTTTGCTATATCAGCCACTAAAATACATCAAATGCATTAAAGTCCCAGATTACAAAGCTATTATTGACATAGTAACCCCTTGGCTCAACTGCTCTTTGATTTCTTGCTATTGACTAACATTTTATGAAACGAGCAAACACTATAACACTCATCTGAACTATCTAAAAGCTGCAGAAAAGATAGTGCCTCAGTGCATTTCTGAAATGCTAAGGGTTTCAAAATTGGTTTCAGAAAAGATATAAAAAAGAGTCTCTAAAATGTACAAAAGAACATAAAGTGCAGCAAATATTGCTTGGAGAAACCATCCCATGGGCAAGGGAGCATACTGTGCCCAAAATAATAAACATCTGAAAAATACAGAAGTTGCCACACAGTGCCTACCCTAAAACAGAAGAGAAGCGATCTATCCCACTGTGAAAGTTTCAGGGAAAGATAATATGCGGGCTCCCTGTATGAAAAATGCAAAAAATAATCTCTAAAGGAAACTGGCCTGAGAACCAGATTTATGCGTTGAGAAAAACAAAGTTCTAGGAATTGAGAATTCACGATTGTCTTGTCTGACTTAACTAAAGAGTCAGTTGCAGTAAACATATCTGGTAACCAAAATTTGCAAACATAGTTGCATACATATTTCAACTAAGGAATAGAGAGGCCTTGTGCAGGAATCACTGACACAATTTCGACCTCCAAAATATCGACCTACAGAAATATCGAGTCTAAAATATCGAGGGCAAGAATATCGACATCCTATCTACAACATGGTAAGTACAAAAATATCGAAAAAATAATATAGATGTTAAAAATATCGATGTTAAAAATATCGTTTTTTTTTATTTTAAACTATAATTGTAAAATAAATTAAATAACACTAATAAATATAATATACATAGTTAAAAGTATCTAATAATGTTTAAACTTTATAGATAATACATATATAATAATAATATATTAATTAAATATATACTGTAAATATATAATATATATGTTCTGAACAATATGTTGTAATAATTAATTTACTAACTTATAAATTATTAAAATATATTCTAATTTACTAATACATTTACAAACATAAACCAATAACATAAATAAAATGTACTAAACATAAAAAATTAAATATACTTTTAATATTTTTACAATTAATTATATTAAAGGTTGGATAGCGTAGGAATATAAATTACTATTCCCACTCCAGAGAGTGCAACAGTAGGGAAAGCGTTGGATGGCGTAGTAGTAAAAATTACTATTCCCACTCCAGAGAGTGCAAAAGTAGGGAAAGCATTGGATAGCGTAGGGGTAAAAATTACTATTCCCACTCCAGAGAGTGCAACAGTAGGGAAAGCGTTGGATAGCGTAGGGGTCAAAATTACTATTCCCACTCCGGAGAGTGCAACAGTAGGGAAAGCATTGGATAGTGTAGTGGTAAAAATTACTATTCCAACTCCAGAGAGTGCAACAGTAGGGAAAGCATTGGATAGCGTAGGGGTAAAAATTACTATTCCCACTGAAGGACTGGGTTATTTAGAACCCAGCGGTGCCAGGGCACAACACCTGAAACCTTCGTGGGTAACCTGCTCCGGCGTACGAATGACAGAGACACGGGACACTTCCTTCGGCGTCAAAGATTCAAGGTTTATTTACTGCAGGGAACACAGAAGTCACGACAAGTACAACACGTGCAACTTGGGGAGACTGCTTCAAATTGGTTCTGTGGATCGCTCCTTTTATACAGAATTTACCCATAGGACAACATGATACACAAAGGTTTACAACCCGGTTCCCACAATTATCCCCCAGAGGGGTCGCTTTGGTCACTTTGATACACACAAGGTCCGGAACATAAGTGCGGAAACATTTGGCGGTTCCCAACTGTAAAAACCCATCTTCCCAACATTAGTGCATTCCAATCGGCAGTAAAACAGATCGAAATAGAAACAAGGACAGGTGCAGAGGAAGATGGAGACAGTGGGGAGATCGGAAAGGGTGTAAAAGGGGAGGTATCGGGAAACACGAGATACAGGCATCAAAGGGACGTGCCTAATGAGATGCACGGCTGAGACAATAAACCGGCACGGCAAGATGAGCCTCGAGCGGGGCCATCTGCCTTACAGTATCATCCCCCTCATCATAAAGACACTTACAAAGGACATGTGTCTTCCGCAAATATCTTGGGAGTCCCAGGGTCGCGAAGCGGACAGCGTCCGTTCGCTGGCTACTTGAGGGCAAGAGACAAAATGGATGCCGTATCTAAGATGGAACCCGTGGGTACAGATGAAAAACCCACATAACAAACGAACGGTTTAAGTTAGCACAGCGAAACTGCGCAATCTTACTAAACTCGTCATTTGCGGTTCATAGATACCAGACTCGACCATATTCGTACGAGTCGAAAACACCACTTACAATTGTCACGGAACCTCACCACTCCAGAGAGTGCAACAGTAGGGAAAGCGTTGGATAGCATAGGGGTCAAAATTACTATTCCCACTCCAGAGAGTGCAACAGTAGGGAAAGCATTGGATAGCATAGGGGTAAAAATTACTATTCCCACTCCAGAGAGTGCAACAGTAGGGAAAGTGTTGGATAGCATAGGGGTCAAAATTACTATTCCCACTCCAGAGAGTGCAACAGTAGGGAAAGCGTTGGATAGCGTAGGGGTAAACATTACTATTCCCACTCCAGAGAGTGCAACAGTAGGGAAAGCATTGGATAGCGTAGGAGTAAAAATTACTATTCCCACTCCAGAGAATGCAACAGTAGGGAAAGCGTTGGATAGCGTAGGGGTAAAAATTACTATTCCCACTCCAGAGAGTGCAACAGTAGGGAAAGCATTGGATAGAGTAGGGGTAAAAATTACTATTCCCACTCCAGAGAGTGCAACAGTAGGGAAAGCGTTTGATAGGGTAGAGGTAAAAATTACCATTCCCACTCCAGAGAGTGCAACAGTAGGGAAAACATTGGAGAGCGTAGGAGTAAAAATTACTATTACCACTCCAGAGAGTGCATCAGTAGAGAAAGCGTTGGATAGCGTAGGAGTATAAATTACTATTCCCACACCACAGAGTGCAACAGTAGGGAAAGCGTTGGATAGCATAGGGGTCAAAATTACTATTCCCACTCCAGAGAGTGCAACAGTAGGGAAAGCATTGGATAGCATAGGGGTAAAAATTACTATTCCCACTCCAGAGAGTGCAACAGTAGGGAAAGTGTTGGATAGCATAGGGGTCAAAATTACTATTCCCACTCCAGAGAGTGCAACAGTAGGGAAAGCGTTGGATAGCGTAGGGGTAAACATTACTATTCCCACTCCAGAGAGTGCAACAGTAGGGAAAGCATTGGATAGCGTAGGAGTAAAAATTACTATTCCCACTCCAGAGAATGCAACAGTAGGGAAAGCGTTGGATAGCGTAGGGGTAAAAATTACTATTCCCACTCCAGAGAGTGCAACAGTAGGGAAAGCATTGGATAGAGTAGGGGTAAAAATTACTATTCCCACTCCAGAGAGTGCAACAGTAGGGAAAGCGTTTGATAGGGTAGAGGTAAAAATTACCATTCCCACTCCAGAGAGTGCAACAGTAGGGAAAACATTGGAGAGCGTAGGAGTAAAAATTACTATTCCCACTCCAGAGAGTGCATCAGTAGAGAAAGCGTTGGATAGCGTAGGAGTATAAATTACTATTCCCACACCACAGAGTGCAACAGTAGGGAAAGCGTTGGATAGCGTAGGGGTAAAAATTACTATTCCCACTCCAGAGAGTGCATCAGTAGGGAAAGCATTGGATAGCGTAGGGGTAAAAATTACTATTCCCACTTCAGAGAGTGCAACAGTAGGGAAAGCGTTGGATAGGGTAGAGGTAAAAATTACTATTCCCACTCCAGAGAGTGCAACAGTAGGGAAAGCGTTGGATAGGGTAGGAGTAAAAATTACTATTCCCACTCCAGAGAGTACAACAGTAGGGAAAGTGTTGGATAGCGTAGGGGTGACAATTACTATTCCAACTCCAGAGAATGCAACAGTAGGGAAAATGTTGGATAGTGTAGGGGTTAAAATAACATACTTATAAATAAAATCTTTTTATTTAAATAATGATATAAAGTATTTAAAAAATGTAAACCATATACAATACCTATACATAATTATAAAAAACATGATTACCTAAATATATTTAAGCAAAAATAAATATTAAAAAATACCATTTTCTAATATTTAATTACCAATTACTAATTATTTAACAATTATATTATTTACAAAACAATCATTTAAAAAAAATATTACTTAATTACATTTACATTACTTCCACCACATTCCCCTATAAACCCACTACCCACAACAGAACACATTTATCTATTTATGAATTAATTAAAATTATTTACCTATCAATTAAAATTAATTACCAAGTAATGAAAAATAATTACCAATTATGTAAATTTAATTTATAATTCCTACAAATAAATAATTAATTATACATAATTAAATAACTTCCCACCCTATTCCCCTATAAACCTACAACCTGCTATAAAACATATTTATCAATTAATCAATTAATTAAGATGATTAACCTATTAATTGGGAAAGGTGCCTGCATGCGCGCTGTACTGGCTATCATTTAAGCGTGTTGCGCTTATTATCATTATTTTAAATGCTCGTTTTGACCAATGTATAATTTTTTCTTGTGAGCCTTGTTTTACTTGTACTATTCTCTTGCCCACATACTTGCATTTTAAATTGTGCCCCCACCGCGTTTTAGCGCGGAGTTTACCGTCTTTTTGCAGCTTACTCGTGGCGCTTGGCCGCCATCTTGGGGTGGTCTCTGCCTCCTTGCGCCATTTGCCTGAGCGCTCTAGCGCTTCCTGTAGCCCAGGTGAGCTGCTACTTAAGGCGAGCTCTCCCGCTGCTCATTCTTGGGAAAGGTGCCTGCATGCGCGCTGTACTGGCTATCATTTAAGCGTGTTGCGCTTATTATCATTATTTTAAATGCTCGTTTTGACCAATGTATAATTTTTTCTTGTGAGCCTTGTTTTACTTGTACTATTCTCTTGCCCACATACTTGCATTTTAAATTGTGCCCCCACCGCGTTTTAGCGCGGAGTTTACCGTCTTTTTGCAGCTTCCTCGTGGCGCTTGGCCGCCATCTTGGGGTGGTCTCTGCCTCCTTGCGCCATTTGCCTGAGCGCTCTAGCGCTTCCTGTAGCCCAGGTGAGCTGCTACTTAAGGCGAGCTCTCCCGCTGCTCATTCTTGGAAAAGGTGCCTGCATGCGCGCTGTACTGGCTATCATTTAAGCGTGTTGCGCTTATTATCATTATTTTAAATGCTCGTTTTGACCAATGTATAATTTTTTCTTGTGAGCCTTGTTTTACTTGTACTATTCTCTTGCCCACATACTTGCATTTTAAATTGTGCCCCCACCGCGTTTTAGCGCGGAGTTTACCGTCTTTTTGCAGCTTCCTCGTGGCGCTTGGCCGCCATCTTGGGGTGGTCTCTGCCTCCTTGCGGCATTTGCCTGAGCGCTCTAGCGCTTCCTGTAGCCCAGGTGAGCTGCTACTTAAGGCGAGCTCTCCCGCTGCTCATTCTTGGGAAAGGTGCCTGCATGCGCGCTGTACTGGCTATCATTTAAGCGTGTTGCTCTTATTATCATTATTTTAAATGCTCGTTTTGACCAATGTATAATTTTTTCTTGTGAGCCTTGTTTTACTTGTACTATTCTCTTGCCCACATACTTGCATTTTAAATTGTGCCCCCACCGCGTTTTAGCGCGGAGTTTACCATCTTTTTGCAGCTTCCTCGTGGCGCTTGGCCGCCATCTTGGGGTGGTCTCTGCCTCCTTGCGCCATTTGCCTGAGCGCTCTAGCGCTTCCTGTAGCCCAGGTGAGCTGCTACTTAAGGCGAGCTCTCCCGCTGCTCATTCTTGGGAAAGGTGCCTGCATGCGCGCTGTACTGGCTATCATTTAAGCGTGTTGCGCTTATTATCATTATTTTAAATGCTCGTTTTGACCAATGTATAATTTTTTCTTGTGAGCCTTGTTTTACTTGTACTATTCTCTTGCCCACATACTTGCATTTTAAATTGTGCCCCCACCGCGTTTTAGCGCGGAGTTTACCGTCTTTTTGCAGCTTCCTCGTGGCGCTTGGCCGCCATCTTGGGGTGGTCTCTGCCTCCTTGCGCCATTTGCCTGAGCGCTCTAGCGCTTCCTGTAGCCCAGGTGAGCTGCTACTTAAAGCTCACTCTGCTCGCGCAGCGGTGACGCGCAGCGGTAGCGCCTGACTCGCGCCGGAGTCGAGCCAGAGTCTGCCCGTCTGCGCCCGTCCGCGCCAAGCACGCGCGGTACGCCAGGGGTTTATCTTTTCTTTTTTGGATCACTGTATGCCCTCATCCGTCGGTTTGATAGGATGATTGTTTATTCCAGTGCCTCGCTTCATGCCACCAGAGATTCTCTCCCACGCTGCTCTGCCACATCACACCATCCGTTGTGTGGCCCGTGTCAGTGTGCTTGTAATAGATGGTCGTTGGACCGGCCTGTAGGTATTCGCGAGCTCGCCACCTCTCCCGCCCTACGAGCTCTTCCCGGTGTCTTTCCTGTGCCTGGTAGCCTGGGATCTGGTCTACGATTTTTAAATCTTAACACCAGATCTCTGGTAAAACACCACTTGTCTGTGGCAGATCTTATTTTGGATGAGACACCAGATCTGCTGGCTTTAACTGAAACCTGGCTGCAAGACACTGATGATGCCATAGTCAATCTTGCCTGTCCTCCGGGCTATCTATGTTTTAGATCTAATCGCCATTCTAGAGGTGGAGGTATCGCCCTATTTATCAAATCCGCTTTCACATGTACCTGGACGGTCTTGCAGATTGCTGGATGCGAGAGTGCACTGTTTAGGTTACCATCAGCCCCCAGTTCTCGCTGTCAGGGATGGTTGTTTACCGCCCCCCAGGCAGCGATGTAGCTTTTAGAGGTGCTTTTCCGGAGGCTGTGAGCCTATTGGCTAGTGGTTGCGCTAATTTTCTCGATCTTAGGCGACCTTAACCTCCACTTCGATAGGTTAGAGTCTCTGGCCATTAGTGGTTTTCTGGCCGACTTAGAGGCCCTGCAGCTGATCCAGCTTGTCTCTCAGCCTACACACGTGGCCGGCCACACTCTTGATCCGTTTTTTACGACTCTCTCGGATGTCCAGATTGTGGCGGTTGATCCTGTGATATGGTCTGACCACTACCTGGTGTCTGCTTGGCTTCCCCTCCCTGCTAACCCCACTATTCCACCTCCTTTGCGGATACCTCGGCGCCACTGGAACAAACTTAGGCTAGAGGACCTTCACCGCATTATGGGTGCTGAGCCTCTAGGTCCTCTGCTGAATGCTACCTCGGGCTATGACCGGTTCTGTAACTGGATTACCAGGGCGCTTGACGCCCTGGTACCTATCATCTCCAGTAAGTCCAGTCCTCGGCAGGCTAGCCCCTGGTATGACAGTGCGCTGCGTGCCATGAAGTCCTCCTGTAGACGGGCAGAAAGGGAGTGGCGTAAGACGTATGATGCCGATAGGAAATCCGCCTACCTGGCCTCAGTTAAGCTCTACCATTGAGCTATATGCAGGGCCCGGGCGGCGTTTTACGCAGCTGAATTCCGAAATAGCCTCAATCCCACAAAAACCATCTTTAAAACCATAAAAGACCTGATGGCAAAGAGAGTTCCCCCGCAGTTGGACAGTTCCATCTCCCACTGCGAAGTCCTAGCCACTTTCTTTTTGGACAAAGTTAAGAAAATCTACCAGGCGTTTCCGAGCACATTGCCACCAGTGATTCCCTGGAGCGGCTCCAGTAGCTGTCCATCGCTGCACTCCCTTCCCACTCTTTCTAATGAGGAGTTCGCTAAGTGGGCCCTGCGAGTCAATTCTGGCTCGCCTGCAGACCCGGTAAGATCTGCCCTTTTCAGGGATGCTGCCTTTTAGGGACGCACAATAGTGTGTTCTCTGATTAACCTCTCCCTGACTTCCGGCCTTGTCCCTGCAAAGTGGAAGCAAGCAGTGGTTTCCCCGATCCTAAAAAAACCATCCTTGGATCCGCTGAAACCAGAAAACTACCGCCCTATATCTTTGCTCCCTTGGCCGGCCAAGGTCATGGAGGCCCATGTAAATCTGGCCCTCACGGAGCATATGACCCAAGTTAATGTCCTGGATCCCACGCAGAATGGGTTTCGTGCTGGTCACAGCACTGAGACGGCCCTTCTGGCAATGGTTGAGCATTTGCGGACTGTGCTCGATGCAGGTCAAACGGCAGCGCTTATTTTATTAGACCTGAGCGCTGCCTTTGACACTGTTTCCCATCGCATCCTTCTACACCGCCTGCAGGACATTGGCATCTGTGGCTCAGCTCTGCAGTGGTTCCGCTCCTTCCTTAGTGATCGCTCCTTCTGCGTTGCCACCCCTCCTTTTCAGTCCAAGTACCATCCTTTGGACCTGGGGGTACCTCAGGGCTCCTCGCTGAGTCCCACGCTTTTTAACCTGTACGTGCAGCCGCTGGCTGAGGTCGCCAGGCAATGGGGCCTAACCATGGTCTCCTACACCGACGACACTCAGTTGGCGGTTACGATCAGCGGGGATGCCAAGCAGGATGCCCTCAGGTTCCGAAGTGGACTGAGAGAGGTGGCCAGCTGGATGAATAACAACTGTCTCCAGCTGAACGCGACAAAAACGGAGGTGATGATCGTTGGAAAGGATGCGGACCTCTGGGGGGACGGATGGTGGCCTCCTGAGCTGGGATCAGCTCCGGCCCCCGTCCTGGAACTCAGGAATCTGGGAGTATGGCTTGACCACACGTTAAGCTTTGTGACTCACACGAAGAGAGTGGCGGCCTGCTGTTTTGGAGTATTACGCGGGCTAAGACCCCTGCTCAGATTTTTTGATGCTCCTACAAGACAGCTGGTCATTCAAGCAATGATTATCTCTCGTCTGGACTACGCTAGTTCACTCCTTTTAGGAGCGAACCAAGCTGAGATCCTTCATTTACAGCGAGTCCAGAACGCTGCGGCTAGGGCGGTGGTCGGTTTGCCCCGGACCTGCCCCACCTCTAATACTCTGCGGTCCCTGCACTGGCTCCCGATAAACAAGCGAATTCAATTCAAGGCTCTCTGCCTGGTTTTCAAAATTCTTCGAGAGTCGGCACCTGTGATACTTAACAAACTGCTCTCTCCCTATGTTCCTACTCGCTCACTCCGATCCCTTGGACAATCCTTGGTGGTTGTCCCCCGTTTCAGACTTAGTCGGATGGGGGGTCGCTCCTTTCGAGTGAAAGCTGCAACCCTCTGGAATGCGCTCCCCTTGGAAATCCGCCTCTTGGATGATTTAATATCCTTTCGTAGGGCCCTGAAAACCTTCTTGTTTTAAATGTTCCCTGTTTTAAGTGTTCTGCTTTTTTTGCTGCTGGATTTAGTGTTATGTTGTGTCTACCTTTCCCTGCGCCAGGACGCTCCTTCGCTGGAGCAGCTGTGCGCATTAAAAAATGTAAATAACATAACATAACAACAATTAAATTGAATTACCAAATATTTATAATTAATTAATATTAACTACTAATTATTAATCAATTGAACATAGTTAAATTACTTCCAACCCTATTCCCCTATAAACCCACAACCCGCTATAAAACATATTTATCAATTAATCAATTAATTAAAATGATTAACCAATTAATTACATTTAATTACCAATTATTTATAATTAATTAACATTAACTACTAATTATTAATCAATTTAACATAATTAAATTACTTCCCACCCTATTCCCCTATAAACCCACAACCCACTCCGGTACTAAAACATATATTTAACTTATAAATAAATGTATTAATATATATATGTAATACACATATAATAGTACTTATTTTAATTACTTAAGTAAAACATATAACACATACATAATAAAAAACAACAGAAATAATACAAATATCGATATTAGTGTAATCGAAATTAGTAACATCGATATATATGCTATCGATATTACTAACTTCGATATTACTTACCTTAGGGTCAATATTCTGTCCAACGATATTCTTGTCTTCGATATTCTGCACCTTCGATATTATTGACATGATATTTTGGTACATCGATATTTCTAACTCGATATTTTGACTGTGTACCCTTGTGCAGATTTAGGCAGTCTAGAATTAGCTCCCTGTTAAAACTAGCAGGAGTGGGGCCAACGTTGCTTCATCAGAGATGTAAAGTAGATTTTGCTATGAGTGCCAAATATAGTAGGTGCTGGTGGACCTACAAATACTATTTTCTTCTACCTTTAAAAGGGAAGAGTTATGGTACCCCCACCTGCACTCTGAGAGAGATTAAAATTACATCCGCCAGCCCTACTCAACTTCAGGGAGGATTGTTAGCCTGCAGCTGCCAGGCTGCTGAATCGAAGGTGATACCAAGGTAACTAAAGTTGCTCACACCGCTCAAAGGGTGGCCACAGATTGTCAACATCTGAGTGTTCTTCTTAGGTGGACCACTTGCCATAAAATGAGATTTCCCGTAATTGGATGACCGGTCCAGACTGCTCATAAAAGAGTCAAAGGACTCCACTAATATACACAGGCTTGTGAGTGTTCTTCCTATGTGGGCCAACATGCCATAAAATGAGATTTCCCGTAATTGGATGATAGGTCCAGACTGCTCATAGAAGAGACAAAGGACACCACTAATATGCACAGGCTTCTCAGAGTCCTAACCATTAGGACACTGTCCTCTGCATAAATAAACAATGGAACAGACAAGTTGGCAGTCCTTAGAACATCGCTAGTGGCATCATCCAAATGGAAGCTCAGATTGCTGATGTAAATATTAAACAATAAAGGAGCCAAAATTGAACCTTGGCAAACCCCGCTAGATTCTCATGTAAGATGTGCAGAAAGTTCAACAGCGTGACTTAGACCCTCAAATCCAGCAAGAACAATCACTGTTTGGTCCTATTCACTTGATCAAATGTGGTAGCTAAGTTAATTAAGGCCAGGTACAGTGAACAGCACTTGGCAATGGTATATTTGCCTCAAATTAATTGCAAATTCAGGCACTGTTCCACCGTACCCAGCCCAGGACAGAAGCCACATTTGACAGGGAACAAAATGTTACTTTAGCTTGCACAAGAGCTCAAGCAATTGAAAGTCACTCTCTTCAAGATCTTTACAGTGCTATCAATGATTTGGGTTTATATGATTAGTAATGTAAAATATATGCATTGTTTTTCAAAAAGTCTACTCTGCCAAAAATGTCAGACTGTTGGACCTTTGAAAGGAAGTGTTCATTAATTTGTTTTGTTTGCCTTTTGCATAGATTGTGCATACTTGCTTGAATGGATGGGATGTTGTCTTTACGGTGCCATCTATCATCCAATTATCACTATTCTTGAGTGTTCCTAGGTTGTGGAGAGTTGCAAATATTTGTATTTTTTAAAGGGGTCTCAGTATTATATGTTAGAAAGGGCTACTGGGTCTATGTATTTTCACGTTCATGAGGTATTAGTAAGGCATCATTATGTTTTAGGCTGGGTAGGTGAAGATTTACTCAAATTGTTTTCTAGTAATCATTCTTTTTACATTTGGAATAGTGCTTATTACAATTAGAAAAAAACAAAAAGAACATTTGATTAGTATTCTGTTGAAAAATGGTTTATTTACCATTTGCTTTTTCCTGTAAGGTTGAAAACATGTGTTAATTGATGGTTGAAGTGCTGTAAAAAGTTATTTGTTTCCTCAATAAATGTGTTATCCTTTGTACTGCCTTGATTGTTTTTGAATTTTACCTTGCCTGTTTCACTTTATTTATTTCATATTTTTTGCTTCAAGCTTACACGGGAAATGCAAATATTTATGAATTTTGTTTATGAAGAATTTTGTTTTTATCTTGTGAGACTGTGGAGATTTCTTAGAGAGTTCTTTTCTGGTGTTCTGGGTAACTCTGATTTATTTGGTATTTTGTTTTAATCCGCTGTTAAATTGAGAGGAAAGAATTGTTAAAATAATTAAAAGATTTTCATTTAAAAACTGTTGGATTTTTTTGTTGTCTTATTTCAGGAGAAGAATAGTAGTTTTATATTAGATGCGGGAAAAAAAACGTTAAAATGATGGATTATAAATTGTGCGTTGCAAGTTACCTGTTTAGATACCTTGGATTATTATATTATTCAACCTGCTTACTTAAAAAAATATGTTAGTAACTACTTGGTTGTACTCCCCATCATATTGACCCTTTTGTGTTCCCGGGACTTACTTACTCTATCAATTCTTCAAAAGAGGCAGTTATGACTCCAGGCCCAGCTCCAGATTCCTCTAATGTCTCATGTTCTCCCGTCCAGTGCATGCTGGGTAATGTAGTTCAGCTTTCTAATATGCTTGCATCTGCTTCTTTGGAGTTGCCTACAGAACGATCTCATGACACAAGGGGGTCAGTGGTTAGTGAGTCTACCGATAAGTTTTACTCGGTCTCCGATCATTCTGTATCCGGGGAGGATGATGATGACCATACAGAGCTTCAGGGGTCGGACTATGATACTGACTCGGCTGATTGCCGTCTTAGGGAGGCCTCAAAAGACTTGAATACCGATACAGTTCACATAGCCCATGGCTCTAAAGCACCTTCCCAATCTATCCAGCAAAATTTGCAGAATAACTTACCTGTGGAACAGCCTCAATTGAATATGCAGGATATATGTGGAAATACTGGGGGAGTCGTGTTAGGTATCCCTGAAGAGGTTTCTCTGGTAACAATTTATCAAACTATAATGATGCACAGAGAAGCAAAAAGACAAGAGAACATGCGTACCCAGGGGGTTTGCCGCAAAATGCAGAACTCTCTTTGACGCGTTATTAAAACCTGCACCGAGACTACTACCAGGGTCGCCGAAGCTGAAGAACGGATTTCAGCTCTTGAAGATGCCGCAGCTGTTCAGAAAGATCTAGACACAGAGGTCAAAGAACAACGCAAGGACATTTTATGGAAGCTCTCAGATCTTAAAAATCGGGCTAGAAGGAATAACCTTCGGGTCTTGGGGATAGAGGAAAATAAAGAGGGTGACGATGTCCGACAGTTTATAGTGGAGCTTTTTACCGATACTTTTCCAGAGGTCACCCAATGGGATTGGTATCTCGAAATACAGAGAGCGCATCGTTTTCCATTCAATAAAAAAAGCAATCCTCTGCCTGTGCCAACAATCCCTACCCCGTGCTATCCTGGTATGTTTCAACAATTTCCTTGCCCGTGAACGCATATTTGACCTTGCCAGACCTAATAAGAAGCAATCTGCTAAGGACTGCCAATTCTTTGTCCGTCCAGATTTTTGTTCAGAGACGGTCGACCGCCGCTGGCATCTCCGGCAGCAGATTTCTCTATTCCAGGCTAAGGGGGCCCAGGCATTTTTGCTCTTCCCGGCAAAATGAAAAGTGATTTGTAAGGGTCAGACAAAGTTCTTTTTGTCGGAGATACCTGCTAAGGAATTTCTGGATTCAATATAGCCTGAGTTAGGCAATGTATTTTTTCTTGTTCTCAGATACAGGGCAGCTGTCATTTTTGTCCCTTTTTTTTCTCTTTGTGAAGACCTGAGTGGTATATATAAAATCCTGAACTCTTTCTCTAGCTGATGTTTTAGGGTCATCCGTAATTTTTCTGGATAGGGGGAAACTGTGGGATCAGTGGTGTGTCGGGATACGCTTACTCAACCATCACAAGGTCCATGGTCCTGATGCTCCGTATGGGGGGTGAGGGGTGCGGGGGTGCAGTGGGTGGGTGGACGGGCTCAGTTGGGGTGGGTGGGGTGATTGGGGTAGGTTGCTGGGTGGTGTGCTGGTGGTGGGCGGAGGTGATCAGATTCATGGTTACAGACAGCCGTCTGAGTTTTTCAAATGTATTTAATGCGATGCCAATTCTCGTATTTCTCTTCAAAACAAGGTGGATAGCAATTATTTGTTCTATAAAATGTTTAATAGTTCTCCGGGGCTATTTGTTTTTGATTAAACTTAATGGCTGCTCCTAGATTGACATGTGCAACTTGGAATATTTGTGGATTGAATGACCCTAAAAAACGTAGTATTTTTCATAAGATGTTGCAGGTGATGCAGGTGAATTTAATCTGCCTGCAGGAAACCCATATTCCTTGGAGCAGCCGTGGTCATCTTAGATTATTTGGTTATGATTTAGTGGCCTGCACCCGACAAACTTCTACAATTAGGGGTGTTGCTATTATTTTAATAACCGGGGTTGGACGGGTTAAAAGGATAAAGCAAGATAATTTTGGCAGATGGTTAGTTGTAGAGTTATTGGTTAATGGTCGTTTGCTTGATATATGCTTCTAACCTTGATGACCCGCAGGTCCTGAGAAATTTAAATCTAGAGTTAGCCACTTGGCCCCATCCAATGTTTTTTTGCGAGGATTTTAATATCAATATCCCTAGTCAGCTAGATACAATAAAGCATAGTGCATATGTTGGACGAAAGCCTCAAGTTTATAAGGCGCTCCGGATTCTTCTTATTGAACATGGTTTGATAGATCTCTGGCACTATCACTATCCAAATCAAGAGGGCTACACTTTCTAATCAATACCCCATAACAAAATGGTCTGTATTGATTTTGTTTTTACGTCTGTTCAAGGTGCAGGGTCTACTAAGATCGAAATTAACCCAAGGACTATATCTGATCACAATCCTATTATCTTCAGTTTTCCATGGGATCGTCCTGTTAACCAAATCAGATCATGGACTTTCGATAGGAAACTTCTATTAGATAAAGTGTATCAGGAAAAGCTCACTGTTTGGATCTCAGAGTTTTTTTAAAATTAATAGTCGCACCGCATCGGTCGGTACTGTCTGGGACACATTTAAAGCCGCGTTGCGCGGTGAAACTAAGAGATTCACCTCTTATCGTTGGAAAACAGAGCAGCAAATTGTCAAAACTAGACAAGCAGCGCTTCAACAAGCCCAATTGGATCTAAGTATCAATATCCGTATGGGGAAGATTTAGCAGCAAGTTTGAAATCGGCTGCTATAGCAAAGTCTAATTTACTAGAGCCTTTTTATAAAGATATAGCAACCAAGTATTTCCAATTTCGAACTTCTATGTACGAGCTGGGAGAAAATTCTGGAAATGTTCTAGCAAAACGTCTACAACAAAGGTCTGTAGCTAGTTAGATTATCAGGGTTAAGGACCAGTCTGGTATTATTCAAGACACACCCAGTGGTGTTGTAAATGCTTTTGTTGATTTTTATTCAATCCTATATACAGAGGATACAAATATAACTTTACAACAACAAACTAGCCTGGACCAATTTTTTCAATCTATGGATACTCGGAAGGTTACAGCTGATCAGAATCAAATTTTGGCAGAACCTATTAGTTGGGAGGAAGTTGCAACTGCTATGAAATCCCTTTCCAATGGTAAAGCTGCCGGGCCGGATCTTATCCATCTAGAATTTTATAAGACTTTCTCATACTTATTTAAACAGCAAATGTTAGAGGTTTTCCGTCTTGCCCAGACTGGGTCTGTCCCTGATTCTTGGCGACAGTCGACAATTGTCCTCTTTAAAAAGAAAGGCAAGGACGAATTAAACCCTGCATCATACCGGCTGATAGCACTAATGAATACGGGCATCAATACGGACAGCAAAATCTATTTAAGGATATTGGCCTTTCGTTTAACTCAAACAATTCTTCCCCTGGTTTCCATCCGCCAGCAAGGGTTTATTCCCGGCAGGGACACGACGGATCACATCAGGCGTGTCATTGCCCAGTTAGACTGGGCAAAGGTCACAACCTCCTCCCTCGGGGTGATCCTGTTGGACGCAGAGAAGGCGTTCAACAGGGTCTCCTGGGGGTATTTATGGGGTGTCCTGCGCTGGAAGGGTTACACATCAGAGGAGTTTATCCAGGCTCTACAAGCACTGTATATACTGTATATATCTCCAACTGCTAAAATCCGTATCTCAGGTAATGAATCACATTATTTTCCTATTAACAGGGGCACCAGACAAGGATGCCCCTGTTCTCCCCTCCTTTTTGCTTTATTTATCGATCCATTTTTATGTTTGATAGAAAAATCCCAGACTATTTCTCCTATTAGTGTCCATGGAATTGAATACAAGATATTGGCATATGCCGATGATATTGTATTACTAACTGATAATGTCGCCCGATATTTTCCTGGAATTGGAGACTCTGGCAGCCCAATTCGGCTCAATCTCAGGCAATAAGTTAAATATTGCAAAAAGACGCAAATTTTGCAATCCGCGGCTATGCCAATTTCTCATGTTCCTATAACTAAAGAGCCAACATATCTTGGTATTCAAATTTTGCCCGATGTAGATCAGAACCCGAACCTGAATTACCCTCCTATTATTGATCTACTTCATAATAAGTTAGAGAGGCCGGATCATTTACATCTCTGCTATTTGGTCGATGTAATATTCTCAAAATGTTTGTCCTTCCTAAATTTTTATATCTTTTCAGATCTATTCCACTTCTAATCCCTAGTTCAATCTTAATAAGAGCAGAAAGGATATGTCAACGATTTTTATGGTCATATCGTAAACCAAGGAGGGCGGATAAGTGGACCTGTCTCCCGCAGGATCGTGGGGGCTGGACAGTTCCGAATTTAATGTATTATTATTGGGCAGCTATGATCCAACACTTCGCCCTTCCTTTGCTAGAAGATTCTGCTGAGCTTCTGTTACATTTGTCACCATCAATATATTCAATATCACTGGGAGATGCCACAAAAGGTGTATTAACTCGTATCCTCGAACGGAGTTATTTAAAAAAATGAAATTTAAGGTATCTTGGCCGTTATTCTCGGTCTGGCAAAAGTTCTTCCTCATTTTCATATACCTAAGCTCAATTATTACACCCCATTAAATGCTTCTGGGTTACTTCCATCAATATTTCAAGAGGGGGTGGCTATTACCTGGACATCTCTTGGTTTGAAGGAGATTGGCGACTTGGCTGATCTCAGGCAAATGGCCTCTTTTATTTTGTTTGAAGGAGAAATTCCATCTGCAGTCTAACCACTTTTTAAATACCTGCAATTTAGAAGCTTTCTCGATAAGAAGCTCCCTGTAAATTTAACAATGTTTCAAAAAATCACTATAGTTGAATTAATAAGAAGGAAAGTAAAAATTGGCAGTTTATACCAGTCTTTTCTATTTTAACTTCCAGATGATTTAGATGATCAGAACAATAAGTGGGTGACTAAATTTGGAGCACCTTCTGTTGATTTAAAATTTCCGTTGGTTTTAGCTAGGTCTGTTATGGTTTCAGGTACTCTCCGCTCGCAAAGTTATATGGCTATGTTTAACCTTTATTATACGCCTGCAAAGCTTGTTAGATGGGGGGTTGTTAGTGGGGGCAAAGGGTCGTTTTGCTCAAGATGTAAATTTCCGTCTGCAGACTCTGTTCACATGTTCTATGACTGTCCGGAGTTATCTTACTTTATCAACCCAACTGAAACTTTTCTTACCCAGATAACTCAAACTTCAGTTAAAATCTCGGCGGAAATGGTAACCACTGGTTATGAATACTCTATGGCCCCTGAAAGAACAAGATATTTGCAAGCTTTTCTGTTTATTGCTATGGTCAGACTCTGCATTACATTGCTCTGGATAATTCCTGAACCTCCTACTTTTTGTCATTGGAAGGCCAGGATGTTGGCCTGGTTTAAACTAGAGTCTACTGTTCAGGCGTTCAGAGGTAAGAAAAGACGTTTAACTGCTTCTAAGAACTGGGCACCATTTGAAAAATGGATGGCAAATTAATAATGTTCTTTAATTACTATTGTAAAATTTCTTATGTATAAATTATGTAAGATTCATGTCTGTTTGTTTAACCTGTCTCCCACCACCACGGGATAAAACAAAAAAATCATTAAATACATTTTTTTTTAAAAGTAACTACTTGGTTGTGTGAATTTTTACCTTTCTCAAATAGTATATTTTGGGTATGGTGTTGTAATAAATTATTGATCTGGATAGTTCTTAATACAAGTTATGTACAGGCACAATAGTTTATATTGTATATAGTATAGTTTATATTTACTAGCTTACCCGTCACGCTGGTGCGATCTCAGAAGAAAGGATATTTAAGGAAACTTGTTATGATCACATTTAATTTACATTGTGTAATTTTTATTGAAACTTATTAATTTTAATATGGTAAACCTTTTAAAGTGTTGTTTTAATTCTGTTTATTTATTCGAGTATTGTGGATACACTGTATTTTTTGTTTTTCCTTCTGGTGCGTACACAAATAAATCGGAAGATATTCCGACGCGTGAGCTGGCCACATACAGTTGTCCATGTGAGGAGCACGGATTCTCCAATTCTAGTCCACACACTTGTAGCGATTGTCCTTGTGCTTTGTTGATGGTCATTGCAAAAGCGAGTCGCACTGGAAACTGGAAACGTTCAGTATTGGAAAGATTATGAGGGCCCTGGGGAGCCGGGGGGGGGCTATATTTAACACATTTTCTATGTATTTTTTTGCCAGAAACCTTCGCGGGAGTGTACTCAACAACTTTTACCAATTTTTATTTTATTTATTTATTTATTTATTTATTTATTTATTTTTTGCCAGAAACCTTCACGGGAGTGTACTCAACAACTTCCCAAAGTTTCATGCCGATCGGATGAATGGTGTAGTAATGCATAAAGGACAAACAGACATACTTTCGTTTTTATATATATAGATTTAGTATAGTATATATTTTAAAATATTTTACCTAACATATGTATTGATTGTTTTTCCCTAAGAAAATTGTTTATTTAAAAACTGTAAACCATCTACAAAAATGTAATATATGACACACATTTATTACCTCAAGTGCCGGTTTGGAAAATTATACACTGTCTATTCTTTTTACAGATTCCACCAAATTTCTTTTTTTCCAGTTTAAAAAACACACACTGCAAAAATCAAACGGGTAAGGTATAATAATATTTTAAATAGTGAGGTATGTTTATGTATTTTTATTTAGGGTCTTCCTGCCTCTCCTTCCAGGCAGTATCTGATCGAGCTTAGTCAAAATTGTGTTGTTCCCTCAGTGGCAAACACTAGACTGGTCACAAAATGTTGGGTGTCCTCCTTTATATATTTTTTAAGGATAAGCCAGAATTTAAAACAAAGCATGAATTTTAAAAGGTCGGTGTGACTAAAACAATACTATTAAATACATTTTGCAGTAGTTTGCCTTCATATTTAAGTTGATGACCATCTTAATGTGGCCATGTTTAAAAAATACATTTTAACTGTCCAATGTCAACAAAATTATTATTATTTGATTTAGTCAGTCAAATACTCTTTTTCAGCTAAGAGCCATAAAAAGATCAAAACATGCACATACAAAAAAGTAAACAGATGCATATATATCTCAGGGTTTACAATGCAATCTTATGACACTAAAACTGACCAGGTTGTAACAGTCATGGATAAAAAATCAATTTGACAAAGACTTTAAAAGGCGGTTACAGCAAAGGCAGGAAATTCAGGTTTCTTAAGAAATATTAAACTTCTCTACTTTTCTAATACTGAGAACTTGTTGAACTTAATTTATGATGGCTAAACAGCGGTGCTCCAAATCTTAAAGCTGTAAATGTTACAGGCTTAAAATGTGTGATCAAAAACCACAAGAATGCAATAATGGGCCTAGAAATTGTGATCTGGGGCAACCATATAAACCATAAAAGAGCATAAAATGGGCAGACTTTTGCTTCGACATGTTATCACAAGGACAGTGGGGTAGAGTAGGGAACCAAGTGCCCTACTGATGATAGGCTACCAGAAAGTACAAAGCGCTTAATCTAAAACAGATTAAATAAAGTTTATGTTGAGGGTTCAAGATCCACTATAAATAGGGTCCCATTCCTTCAGTAGGTGTTATAACTAGGTAGCGTCAGACCAAACTCATAGATGAGCATTTAGAGAGTCTTGCCTAATCTCTACGTTGATAAAAGAGGGATTTCACCGGTTCTTTGTCCTGTTATCAATTACATTAGGTGAGAGAAACAGATTCAAGAGACCACGTTTGGAAACATTGCTTTTAACATATGCCAACCAGGGGATGAGGTCCGAATGGTCTTGTCAAGTTGTCCTCAAGGGCCAATTGGGTTAATGTAGTTTGGAGCGAATGCCATACCTTAACATGAAAGAAGCAACAGTGCAATCCTAACTATGTCCTCAAAAAAAAGAAGTTCAAGTTTCAAATGCACTATAAGACTGGTGGTACTCTTAGAAAAAGCCAGCAATCTGCAAACAAATTTGTTCTCCATCATTGCAAGGTTCCAGGTGAAATATAGCCCCAATCGCCAGCCCCATAAATTTCCAGAGAAAAACATTCACTTTTATTCAATCATTAGCTCCTTGATGGACTTATGACTTAATTTCTTTGAGACTTTAAAAATTACATTTATACCCAAGGGCCAGGAGCTTGTCAAATCTCAAATTATCTGTCAGCAAAACCCCAAGACAATTAAAACCCTGCAACTTGCTGATTTGGATACCATCTATGGTGTGTGCAAGTGAACTAGTCCACAGATCATGATATGTGATTTCTGGTGGTTTATTCTCAAATGTAATGGACTCAGCCTTTGTTCCATAGTGCAAATGTTCCAAAAGTCAATTAGGGCTACATCAGGTCCTACTTTGTCCATCATAAGCCATAACCTATCCCTGTAAACCAGTTTGAATGCATCAGAGAAGTCCACAAAGGCCATTTGGAGGGATTCTCCTGTTGCTTGGATAGATTGCCCGGACACCAAGAGGAAATTCAGGGTTGCTTAACCATATTGACCCGAGCTGAAAACCATATTGCACCTCTAAAAAAATCTCTTTTCTCCACTGCCCAATCTTCAAACTTTTACAGGATTACCCTCTCAAGGATCTTTATAGAGGTATCCAGGGGGGTTATTGGTCGGTAGCAGGTTAGACAGTTTCTATCCCATTTTTTATATATTGGAACAAATTATCTATTAAAACAATATTAATTAAGTGTAAATGATTAGAAAAATGAAAAAATCTTGGAGTAGAATCACTTACGTGGAGTAAAGAAACATAGAAGCAAATGTATTTGAGGAATGCAGGGTATAGACGTGGGGTAATGTCTGGTATTTTATGAAAAGCCTTTGAAATTTATATTTCTACTTTGATACCTATTTTGTATTAATACTAATATAACATTTGAATTATATGCCATAACATTATAACTGTAAGTTAAGTTTATAATTATTGTTTAAATAGTAATATTATATAGAATGCTAATTTGTAGCACATGGTATATCAGGTAGCACATGTGTGAGCAATTACCAACTACCTGATTGGCAGTATATAAAAGCTTGAGCCACACTTCTTACTTCTTTTATTAATGCCATGAAGGAATGTACCTTCACAATCACCTCACTTTAGATGGAATACAAATGTAGATTCAGCAACTTCTTTTGCAACAACAAAGAAATGATGCAACACAGTGGCAGATGGCTTCGGAACAGGTGTACCTAACCCCATTAAACGTGTCCAGGGAATATATTTTGAACATACATTTGCTTGATATGGATAGCATACACCATCTAATTAATAATATTGATGATGCTTTAAATCTAGTGGGTACATTGAATGGCTTGGCACAGCCAACTTTCATTAAAGGTCTGAGGCAGGCACTGACTTCAATATCTCAGTACGCTGTGTTGCCAACCAAGATCATGCAGTGAATGCAACCAGAACATGTTATACTTTATTGCAGGGTTCTCTAATTTTATTTGAGCATTGGACAGCACACATGTAGGACTAACAGCACCATGTACCACAGACCGCATCCATAGAAACCACAAAATGCATCACACAATTAACATGCAAGCCATATGTGATGTTGACTTAATTATCACACATTGTACAGCAGGGTGTCCTCGCTCAACACATAACTCAACTATTTTATGAAACATTACAATGCCATAAGCAAAATCCAAATATATTGCCACTTTAAATTAAATTGTAACAACATACAAGAGAATATGATCTTTATACATCACAAATAGGACATTGTAGGACGTGTTGTTAGGTAGTTAACACTAATTTCTACTGACCTTAGGGATTTGTTTTTAGCTTTAATGGCATACATGTTCTTCATTTGCACGTGACTCCAGCTGTCCATTAAGACTTTGGCTGATGACACCTTTAGCTGATCCTTTAGAAAGAGCTGAGTGGGCATACAACCAAGCCCACATCTGAACTCGGAATACTGGATTATTGAAGGCAGGTTTTTGATGTCTAGTTAGGGCAGGTGGGCATCTTTCATATTCTTCTGAAAGAGTTTGTTAGATAATAATGGCTTGTTGCCTTTTGCATAATATTTGAATTTCAAGATAGGTACCCATGGCAGAGGGAGGCGAGCACTGTAAAGATAACGTCAATGTTAGTGAAGGCCATGCACCGGACGCTCAAGGACAAAAACGATCGGATGTGAATGCTGTTGGAATAAGAGATGGAAGCATAAATAACTATTTTTTGTTTCTTGTTCATATATCCTAACACTGACAGAGATGCAAATATTATTGTTATTTGATTTACTTAAATTATTATAGAGTATTTTTTTTAATATGTTACGGTTTTAATAATAGATTTTTTTAGTCTCAAAGTGTATTTAACAAATTATGAATTTCTTAGGCCAACAAAATTAGCCTGTACTTGAACACAAATTTCTAAAAATGTATAGTCAAAAAGAACTCTTCTACGTATCATATATTAGGTGCTTTACTTGTTAGTAGATGGGTGATATTATTCTGGAAGTTGTACAGTGCACACAAAACTTCTGTGTGGGCTAATTAGGGGCCCTTGCTTTGATGTCTGTGTGGGCGAAGTCTTTTAATGCAAAGAAGATACTGTTGTACTTCGATGTTCAACATCATGGAGGCCCAGATGTGGTGTGGGCATTATTAAACTTTCCATCCATTCTAAAATTTGTGTGTGAGCATTTATTGCAGAAGTCACTGTATTGTGTCCATCTTCAAGGTGACTTAAAATATCACCTTTGACCCTTTGTTATATTTTGTGTAGCTTCTCTAAGCGCAGACACTAAGGGCCTTATTATGAGTTTGGAGGTTCTACCACCATAGGATCAGGTCTACCCCCACCAGCAGCCCACGGTCCTGGCAGTCCAAGACTGCCGTATTACAGATCGACCACAGGATCAGTGGTGTGGAGGCAGGGATCTTGCAGTGGTGGTGAGTACTATTACCAAATATATCATTGCCTCTGTCTGCATTTTGGCTGCATATGTGTTGGATGCACATGTATGCATTATATATGTGCACAATACTATATACCCATTACCTGGGTTCTGCTCATATGTGGGCAGCCCAGGCTATGGGCATATGGTACGAAAAGGACTCACCTGTAGATCACCCCACACAGGGTCATAATGCTCAGGGTGAAGATCCTTCTGAGAAGGGGGGACCTGGAGAAAAAGATCCATGCTGGAATCTGCCTGGAAGAAGAAGAAAGATGTGAGTAAGCATCCCAAATCCTTCATCGCTGCAACCTTGAAGCAGGAGGTCGGAGCGCCATGATCTGCTTGTAGAACAGGCAACTCATAATGTGCATGGCACTGCTGCTCCCCTGTATCGCCCTATAGCGGCTGCCTTTCTCCGATCACAAACCGGGTGGTCTGCTGGTTCTCTTGGTGGTCCAGTGGCAGTCTTCACAAAGCCGATCTACCCAACTCATAATGTGTTGGACTGCTGAGCTCACCGCGCTTAGACTGCCACCACCATTACGGCTGTCCACAGGACCGTCAAACTCATAATAAGGCTCATACACAATCATAATAAACTTTGAAATGGAAGTAAAAAATCTCCAGTAGGATGAGGCAGAATGCTGTAGCCAAAGCCAGTTCCAGTAGGCAGGAACCCCTTTGACAAAGAGGCTGCTAAAAAGGATTTGCTGCTGTGGAGATGAATATAGCAGATGCCGCAAAATCAATCTGAGCTACGATGCACCTTGGGTGGATAGGTGAGCACGCTGGTCATGGTCTCCTCCTGGTTCTCAGAGCAGCTTTTAGCCCAAACATTTTTTAGTCCCCACTTTTGGATTCTGTCTATATGAGCACCTTTAGCACCACTTCCAAGGGTCCACGACTGGTGGGCCACAACTTAGAGGGTCAGGACTCACTTGGACTGGGTGCATGAGCATTTTCAAGATGAAGGAAGCCTCTTGTGTCCATATGGCTCTGAATAGGAGGCCAGAAAACTGGCCCTTGTGAGTCAATTTCAATTTTCAATAAACTTTATTCGGTTCACATATTAGGAAACTATAAAAGTTACAAATTACGATACAATTAAAAATCGACTATAAAAATGCACAATACACATTATACAAAATACATTCCCAAGCATACACTACAGTAATTCCATTATGTATACAGTGATTAAAAGGAAGATGGCATCACTTTGATTCAATTATTTAAAAAAGAAGTATGAATCATAAAATACGTCGTCCAAGTCCCTTAAGGTTCCAAACATTTTCTATACCTTATCGAACATTTCAGAAATCCAGCTACAAACGGGATACATTCTGGTTTTAACAATTGTAGAAAATAGAGAGCGGGCGTACCTGTGTAAAATTTAACTTTTTTAAAAGACTTTTTAAAAAAAGCCTATTTGGGGTTTCGTAAAATTTACAGAAAAACACAAAGTGTAGCAGATCCTGTGGAGACATATTGTCGCAGCCACAGGGTGCTAGCACTTTGCCTTTATAACTACCCCTCGGAACAGCTAATAAAAATGGAAATAATCCATTCTAAACCTGATTAATAAAAAGCGCTCGTAAGCTGGTAACGGCCACAATAAAAATTGCTCCGGTTCAGGAGCTGACTTAAGCATCATGTGCTTGTGGACGCTATGATTTAGCAGTTCCCTCTCCTCTCTTTTCATTTTTTTACGCAAAATAAAAGAGTGTTGTACAAAAGCCACGTCAGCCCTAGTGATACAATCAGGTGTTAAAAACAGATCCGGACGCCCCAGCTCACTAAAACACCCCTTTAAATACTTTAACCACGGTATGTCTATCATGTGGTCCAGGCTCAAAGTCTCTATTAATAATTTTTGGGTAAGGTCTAAATTATCGTTTAGCCAACATTAGAGCCAGAAAATTAAGGGGCACATAGCCAGAACATCACAAATATATGTAAGGCCAGTTTCTTCGTGAACAATTAAGTTTGCAGTTCCTTTAGGAATACACAGCAGCTGCTTTAAAAAGTGATTTTCCATCACCTGTATACCCTCTAGACCAGTATACCCCCATAATTCGCTCCTGTATCTAGCTATTGAAACACTCTTAGCTTGATAGATCTTTAACAGAGCAGCCACCGGGCGATTGCCCAATTTAGCTGCAAAGTTAAATATAGCTGCATTGGACCTGGTAACCTCTCCCCTTTTCCTTTTTAGCAGTGCACCCCAATTCAGGCGATCATCCAATAGGACGCCCAGATAGGAGAAGGTCGGGGATATTGGCACTCTTTCTCCATTCACCTTAAAGGGGAACAGTTTTTTGGGGCGCTGCCCTACCTGCATTGCTTAGAATTTGGGGTTATTCATGGCCAGGTCTCTATCTGTCATAAACCTATGAAATGTGTCAAGCAGCAAGCAGGGTTTGTAAGCCTTTGGGGGTACGTGCTACGAGGACTGCGTCATCTGCATATAGCAAGACGGGCAGTCCCCGGCGTCCCACATACGGAAGTCAGCCCCAGTTTACAACAACGTCCTATCTAGGTCATTGATATAAAGGTTAAAAAGGAAAGGGGCTAAAATACAACCCTGCCGACCCACCTTTCTGTGTTGAAATTACTGGTTACCTTTAGGTCCTGGTCGTATCTGATATTCGCCCTAGTATCTCTATGTCATTCCATCAGAAAGTCCACCAAGTTTGACTCCACCTCCATGGCCCTCATTGACTGCCACAACTTTCCCCGATTGACACAGTCAAAGGTGGAGGAAAGGTCCATGAAGGCCATCTAGATTGACCCTTTGTGGGCAATAGTGTACTTTCCGAGGATTAGATAGAGATTAAGACATTGTGCCATGGTCCAGTGGCCTGGGCGGAACCCATACTGGATATCGGAAATTATCTTGTTTTCATCCGCCCAGGCAGTCAGTCTGTTTAGTATGACTCCGCCTATGACCTTAACCACAGAATCGATGAGGGAAATTGGTCTATAATTCATAGTACAGTTACGGTCTCCCATTTTAAACACTGGAACAATTGTGGAGATTCCCCATGACTTTGGGCACCCTTCCATGGCTGCTGCATTAACCACCGCCACCAAGATTGATGCCCAGGGAGTGGGGTTAGATTTAAAAAGGTCCGGTGGAATGCCATCTGGGCCTGGGGCCTTCTTACATGAAAGGTTATTAATACCGTCTTCCACTTTTCTTAGAGTAAACACAACTACACCCTCAATCGGTGTTCTTACTGGCAACTGCGGTAAAATTGATGTACTTTTAAAAATAGCAACGAAGTGAGACACCCATTCTTCCTCCGTTATATTGGTCCCTTCTTCCTCAACTCTTTCCATTGTAAAGAGAGGTCTATTAATAATATTCCAGAATCTGGAGCTGCTGGAAAGAGTCAAAGGGTCTAAAAGCTCCCGCCATGTGGCCTCCTTCAATTCCATTTTCCGGGTGGCCAATACTTTTTTATAGTTATTACGAAGAGTGAGAATCTCTAATTTGTCCCTAGGGTTTACTTTCAATGCAGCCCTTAGATCTCTAGCGGCTTTAGAGCATAATGGACTAAACCATTTGGGATCACCGGTAGTCCTATTTTTCCCCGGGTCAGATAACAAAGTCCCTACTTTGGAAACGATCCCATCAAAAGCATTGAGGGTACCCTTTGTGGTTGAATCGGGGTTCAAGCAATAGGAAAATTCTACTGCACAAATTTCTTGGAGCTTTTCATAAAAAAGGGATGGAGTTACTTGGGTCCATTTTAACCGGCGCCTACCATCAGTTATCTTTAGAGTGCCTGGACCTATCACTGTATCCTTTTTCTTCAAAATACTCCCTCCCAAGTATGCGCACACTGGGTTATGGTCACTATAGGCACTTGCTAAGATTCCGAAGCCCTGCAGGAAAGGTTGGGTAATTGTGGAAATCAAAATATGGTCTATGAAGGATCCGCCACTACGATCTTTAATAGTCGGCTCCTTTTGTTTACTCGACGGTGAAGCAAAGCTCATAGCTGAGACCTAATCATACTCATTGAGCATATCGTTAAGAACATCTCCCTGTACGGAGTGCTCGAAGTGAAGTCCCCGTATCAATGAACACCCCAAGGTACCAATGTCGGTGAGTTTGGGGTCACCGCACGGGTGGGCATTGATTTCACCTACAATCATAAGGTTATTTCTAAATGGGCCACAACACTGCTTTACAAAGTTGTTCAGCTCAGTTATCTTACATCCCTCATGTTTATTTACTGCATTATAAAAATTTATCACACAAAGACTGCCATTTCCTCGCCCCAAAACATTTGCTTGAAAATCATGGTGGCCAGTGGAGATGACCTTAATTCTGCATTTCAGGGACAATGAAGTAAAACAAAACAAAAAAGGCTTTGTACCCTACCAGTGAGAGATTACAGTTAACCAACCATGTCTCTTGGAGGCATATTACGGAAAAATGGCTGACAAACTGCACCCACAATGGGTCTGTGACCTTCCCAGCCAACCCCGCAATGTTCCATGATAGCACATTATATTCCTCGGTCTTAACATAATTGTCAGAGGAGACGTTGATTGAATCCCAAGGTTGATTAGTAGTTGCAATTCCTAAAAAATCAGGTTCCCCTGGCCCAACTCCTATAAAGGTGTCAGGTACTTCTAGTTTTGACATTACTATCGATAATTCTGGAATACGCCCTAAGTCCTTAAAGGCAGTGTCGGTGGATACGGGCCTACAGACAAAATGATCTAAACTGACCAGGTTTTCACTTAGTCAATCCCAGTCATTCAGTCCTGAAAGAGCTGCATGTCTTTTTTGGCCCTGAGGAAATGGAGAATGATGGTAATCTTCCCATGTGTTGTCCCTTTCTACCCTGGGGAGAAAGATACCTGTCTTAAAATGTTCCGTACGTTTATGAGGCCAAACGTAGAGCCCCGAGTTCAAATTGTTCTGCCTGTAATTCTCCACCCTATAAAAGAAACCCAAAGGCAGTATCTCAATGTTTGACCCCTATAAGCTTGGCCTGAACTGACCTCCTTAAATATCCTCCCTACTGGGAATGAGTTGTTAAAATTTACCACAATACAATCCCCCCTTCTTGATTTCCTAGAGCAACCCAACCACGAAACACGGCGGACCATAATAACATTATGTGTGGAGGATGGGCCTTCAGCAGTGTTACGGGACAACCAATGGGTTACCTTATTTTTGAGTTGTCCATAGTCCTCCTTTGCTCCATCTGGAAGAGATGGCATATTACCTAAGATTAGGACCAGCGGGGTTGATTACTGGTAAGTTGTCCGCACATCTAGTTTCTTTTCTGTATTTGTTGTTTCCCAAACCCAGTCTGGAGCAACAAAATTATTCCCAGCTACCCCCCCTGTCTCTTTTGCTCCTTCCCGGTAGGTTTTGTCCTTTCTACCTCTTTCTTAATCTCATTGCCGTTTGTTTTTGTGGTTAATTTTAAGGGTGTTATATTTGGTGAGGTATTGTTGGTCTCATTAACTGTTCTAATTTGGGATGCAGTGCCAAGATTCTGCACACCGGCTGCTAAATTTTTCAATGTGTGCGAGTTACTTATGGTGGCCCGTTCTAGCTTCCCCAGATTCTCATTTATTACTTTTAATCTTTCTATTAAGGGTAGCATTAAATGCTTCATAATCTGCTCTATTTGTTCCATGAAGCCTTCTGGTATTTGTGATGTTAAAGAGAGCCGCTTTGGTCTCTGTGGGGTGGAGAGTTTTTGGGTTTTAGTAGGCAATCGTGGGGAGCATTATTTAAAGTTGATGTGGTGGATGTAGTTAGATTCCCCCCTTTGTTAGTTGTTTTAATTACTTTTGGACATCTAGCCTTTTGCAGTCCGCCCCCCGCTTCCTTTTACAAGTCGGTACAGGGCCTATTACTTGTTTTGTAGATGGTAAGTCAGTTAAAACGTTATGAGTACATGTTTCTGCGGGCCCAGTTTCTTCTGATAAGTTGCTTTCTATAGTGGTATTCACCGAAGCACAGGCAGTATGTCCAACAGACCCCACACTCGCTTCAAGCAGACTGTCACCATTCGGTATCTGGGAACATAACTGTTCTGGTGTTTTTGCAGACATAATAGTGCCCAGCGAGGATCGCTTCGAGTATAGGGGTTCCACTGATAGTCGCCTTTTGGTGAGGGCTATTTCGTGCTCTAGGACTACTGCAGCTCTAGTTATGAACTGATCTAGTGTCCCAGTAACGGTCCCCCCAATAGGGCCTGCTGTTGCCTTCCTCCCCTTACCTGATCGTAGCGCCATTACCCTGATCGTTTAATGATCTTGTCTTATCAGAGTTAACTAAGGGCTTCTAATGACAATGGGATACCTAAAACCAAAGAATACACGAAGCGGTCAGAAAACAAACAATAAATAGAAGTCTCACTTTGTTAATATCACGTTAGGGGGGTGGCCCAGCCTCCTTCGGCCGCTGACGGCCTTAGACTGCCCCGCCCTTGTCCCGGGGTTCTCCCGACGATGACTGCGCGCGTCCCACGTTGCATGTGGGAAGGCGGCGCTTTAAGCGCAATGTCAGCGCCTCCCCCAGCAGCAACAACTGAATGAAATGTGGCCTCTCAAGTGGCAGGTTCACCCTGGGACCACGAGTCCCACCAGGGCAGGAGCACACAGGGCGCTACAACAGCGTCTCCACCCGCACCTCAGCGCCTCTTCACAACAGGGGTCAACAGCGAAAATCCACAAATC
Source organism: Lissotriton vulgaris (assembly GCF_964263255.1). Classification (NCBI taxonomy): domain Eukaryota; kingdom Metazoa; phylum Chordata; class Amphibia; order Caudata; family Salamandridae; genus Lissotriton; species Lissotriton vulgaris. Next base: position 619,062,241 of record NC_141698.1, read on the forward strand.
CTCGGGACAAGGTAAATGTCAGTAAAAGGGCCCCGCGCTGCGTGGGCGAAGGCGGCGCTTTAAGCGTGATGTAGCGCCTCCCCCAGCAGCAACAGCAGAATGAAGTTTGGCCTGTCAAGCGGCAGGTGCACCCTGGGACCACGAGTCCCACCAGGGCAGGAGCACACAGGGCGCTACAACAGCGTCTCCACCCGCACTTCAGCGCCTCTTCACAACAGGGGTCAGCAGCTAAAATCCACAAATCCTCGGGACAAGGTAAATGTCAGTAAAAGTGCCCCGTGCTGCATGGGGAAGGCGGCGCTTTAAGCGTGATGTCAGCGCCTCCCCCAGCAGCAACAGCTGAATGAGATTTGGCCTCTCAAGCGGCAGGTGCATCCTAGGGACCACGAGTCCCACCAGGGCAGGAGCTAACAGGGCCCTACAACAGCGTCTCCACCCGCACCTCAGCGCCTCTTCACAACAGGGGTCAGCAGCGAAAATCCACGAATTATCGGGACAAGGTAAATGTCAAAGGGCCTTTGTGAGTCACTCTGGAGGTCTTGGGACAGTTGCCGATCCTGACCTTGTTCCCACGCAGAAGGTAGCAGAGCGGCAGGACAAGCAGGGCAGCAATCTAGTAGGACAGCAGTCCTTCAGAGCAGCAGTCCAGGAGAGTAGCAGTTCTTTCAGAGGCACAGCAGTCCTTCTTCCTAGCAGAGTATCCACATTTCCTGAGGTATACTGAAGAGTTGGTGTCCTAGGCCTTATACCCTGGTGACCTGGTTCTATAAAGTGGGAGAAGCTTCCAGACAGTGGCTTTAAAGTGCATAGAATATTCTGACCACCCAACCCTGGCTCCAAGCTGGCTGCAGTGACATTGTGGGGTTGTTAGGCTCTTTGTGTGAAAGCAGAGCACAGGCTATTCAGTTTCAAGTGGGGCTGTGCTCAGCTTCTCTCATCATCCTGCCAGCAAGTAGCCCTTTCTGATACATCTAAGCCCTCTATTGTGTGACTGTCTAGGAGGAATTAAGAAAGTCTACCTGTCAGTTACAACCAGTCATTTGATCTGGGCCAGGCTACAGGCACGAAAGGGCAGAGAAATGCCAATGTTCTGAAAGTAGCATTTTTAAAATTGTCTAAAAAAATCTGTCTTTGCCATTAAAGAGGGCTCTTCACCACAATTCCAAATACACCAAACATGACATAGCTACCTTCTCTCAATTGGAAATTACAGCTTATTCAATGTAATAAGGAATCCCCAATGTTTTCCTATGGGAGGGGTAGGCCTCACAGTAGTAAAAAACAAATGTAGGAGATTTTCACTACCAGGACATGTAAAGCTTAAAAGCACATTTACAACCCTTCAATTACATAACACTCTGCTATATGGACTACCTAGAGTCTTCCTTAGGAGTGTCTTATACACAATAAAGGGTAGTTTAAGGCTTGTCAAGGGAGTTTCGATGGCAAGTCCACATGGCCGTTTAAAACTGCATTCAGGCTGCAAGTGCAGACCTTGGATTTGTTTTAAGGTGCTACTTAAGTGGGTGGTACAATAAGTGCTGCAGGCCCACTTCTGATACCAAAGGGGATGATGGACGGCGCGTTTGAGCAAATCAAACACTCACCCCCAGTCAACTGATCTGAGTTTAATCCATCACCATTCTTTAGCTCACTCCACCACCCCAGTTCAGACATGGCCATATGCAAATCAGTCCGACCCTGTGCCTCATGGGAACAGTCCAGCCCGAACTGCCAAGCCATGTCTTCCCTTGACCGGAAACAAGCATCCTGGGATCGGTTTTTGGTTCATAATCCTCATCAGTCAGGCTATCTTGAATCCAGTGGTAGAGTGAGCAAGGGACCCACGTCTGGGCATACCCTGCCAACTTAGGGCAAACAAAGCGATACCAAAGGGGATGATGGACGGAGTGTTTGAGCAAATCAAACACTCATCCCCAGTCAACTGCTCTGGGTTTAATCCATCACCATTCTTTAGCTCACTCCACCACCCCAGTTCAGGCCCACTTGTGGCATTTCATTTACAGGTCCTAGTTATTGGGCATACCACTCTAAAAGAGACATATGAATATGCCAATTGGGTATAACCCAATGTAATCCTGTTTTAGGGGAGTGAGTACGAGCACTTTAGCACTGATTATCAGTAGTAAAGTACACAGAGTCATAAGGCCAACAAAAACTAAGTGCAGAAAAAATGGAGAAGTGGAGGCAAAATGTTTGGGGGAAGACAACCTTAAGGCTGACAGGTCTAACAGTAATCCAGAAAATACAAATTGAGAATCAATTGCCAGCCATAAATAAATACTAAAGAAAATTTTGAAAATTTAATTTTTTTATTGAGTGCACATAATATAACACATGACATTTAAAAAGAAAAACTATAGGGTGCTAATCTGTGAAAAGCAGAAAATCAAAATCAGCTTTATTAAATTCCTTCAGCCCTGTATTTAATAAAAATGTAACTGGTGAAGTTGCTTGTGAGGCCTGGCTAAGTTCAAGTAGTTGCTGATAGACACAGTTGTACATAAATTTACTGTATAATACTAAAACCAATAAAACACTATATAATGCAATTATATACCTCAATGATGACCATGATATACGTTATAGAATATAACTAGTATTCTTGAAAAATGCCATTTCGATCAAACATATTGCGATAAATGATCAAATGAAATGTTTAAGTAGCCTATTTTACCTCCCAACACAAACAGATGTCTCACACATGATACATATAGCACACACTCAGTGTGTCTTGCTTTAAGTTTCAAATAAGTTGTACAAATTAAACATTACCAGTACCAGGATCTGTTTCTCCACCATCTTCAACTCTTTTAGGCCAAGCATCCAAGGCAGTAGGGTTAATGATTGTTTGCACCTTCTCCTATGGCTTCTCCCATGGTGCTGCTTCAGAGGTAGCCCTCCAGCTGTAGCCAAATATGTTCTTTCATATTTAAAGAACTCACCTTTTAAGTGTACTAAAAATTTTCTTGCACTCTTCAACTAATCTAGCAGTGGAGGAGGAGGAACTTGGTTTGTCAGTTATGGTTGCCAATAACTAAACAAATACTTTGCCACTAGTTGTTGCCATTATATGCCCCATCAAGCGTGGTTCTTCTTTTACTACTTCCTGAGATAAAACGTTAAATTGGATTTTAAGAAAATATACACTTTCTTAATCTTTTTGAGGCCATGGTAATATAATCCAAAGCAAACATTTTATATGAAGGCTGGCCGAAAATACTAGAGTGTAAAGGGAAGAGAATTCTCTTCAGCATCCTTCTCTGGCTGAAATGCATTTGAACTGGATTCCTGATTTCCAACTCTCCAACAATAGGCTGGAATGAAAGGTGAAACCTAACCATGTAAAGAATGTTGGTGTTAGAAATTAATTCCTGGTTTCACATGATAATGTGTTTCCTGTTAGGAGATGTATTTTAGCATATGCAAAAAAAAAGTATACCGTAATACCAGGTCTGGTATTACAGGATGTGATATTTGTTATGTTAATAGGCACTTATAAAGCGCACGTACACCCTTAGGTTTCATGGTGCTGAGTACTGAAGGCCCTTGCGACCGGGTTGCTAGGCATAGGCGATGAGTTATTGGGCGTGAGCTTGCTCGAATAGCCTTGTCTTCAGTGACTTTCTGAAGCTGAGGAGGTTGTCACAGCTTCTGAGTGCCAGAGGGAGGGAGTTCCAGAATCTGGGGGCCAGATGGGAAAAGCGGCAGCCTCCCAAACGTTTTCGTCTGAAAGATGGAGTGGTGAGCAGAAAGTGGTGGGCTGACCGTAGGCTGTGGCACGGGGTATATTTGGTGATCATACAACTAATAAATCTGGGGACTTTGCCTTGCAGAGCCTTAATGGCTAAGCAGCCGGTCTTCAAGGATACACGGAGAGCTATCGGGAGGCAGTGAAGTAGTGCTAAGCATGGTCTAGCTGACACCCACTTTGGTTGTCTATGAATTAGTCTTGCTGCTTGATTCTGGACCATTTGGAGCCTTTTTTGCAGACCAACAGGTAGGCCCAAGTAGATAGAGTTTGAGAAATCTAGCCGTGAGAGTTTTAATGCTATCACCACCTCAGTTAAAGCAGAGTGGGTCAGCAGGTGTGTAATTTTTCAGATTTTCGTAGCTGTGAACGCTGGAAGAAATCACGGCGCCCACCTGCCCATGAAGCGAGAGGTCTGCACTAATGGTGACCCCTAGACTTTTCACGGAGGGAGAAGGGGTGGGAGGGGGCCTGAGTTCTGGCGGCCAAAATTGGGGCCCCAGCTGTTCTTGCTGTTCCCAGGCAGGACCAACTCCGTCTTTCCCGGATTGAGTTTCAGATGGTTAACGTCCATCCAACGCTGGATATGAAGCATGGTGGATTGAAACTCACTCACTGCATTAGGAGAGCAGAGAGGGAAAATAATCTGAAGGCCATCAGCAAAATTGAAGACAGTGATGTTTCTAATTTTTAGTGAGCGTATCAGAGGTCTCATATAGAGATTAAAGAGCATCGGAGACAAAGAGGAGCCTTGTGGGACCCCAGAGGTAGAGGTGAGTTTAGGAGCAGTAAAGTTTCCAAGCCTGACCGCCTGAGTGCGGTCGACGAGGAAGGATTTGATCCACTCCAGTGCGGGGCCTCGCAGGCCTGCTTGATCGACACGGTTGATTAAGATGGTGATGTCAACCGCGTCGAACGCAGCCGACAAGTCCAGGAACACCAAAGCTTGATGGTCGCCCCTGTCTGCGTTAGCGCTGAGAGTATCCAGGACTGCCAGGATCACAGCCTCCATGGAATGCGCCGGACGAAAGCCAGCTTGGTTAGGCTCTAAATAGTCCGAGCATTCGATAAAGTTAGACACGCAACTAGCAACATGGGCCTCCAAGATTTTTGCCAGGTAGGGGAGGAGGGAGATAGGACGGTAGTTGACAGGGTTGCTGGAATCCACCCCTGGTTTCTTTAAGAGGGGAACTACTGTGGCATGCTTGAAGGCGCTAGGGACCTTGCCTTGGGCCAATGACTTGTTGAGGAAAGGAAGCACGCTCTGAGGCAGGGCAGTGAATATCTCTTTAGAGACTTGCTGGGGACAACGATTGTCGGGAGAGCCAGATTTGACACGGGTCAGAAGTGCAGATAAGGTTTTAGTACATATGGGTTGAAGAGTGTCAAGAGTACTTTGGTTTTTTGAGATAACTTCCAGTGGTTCCCAGTTGGTAGTATTGGGGAGGCTGGCTTTAATAGAGGAAATTTTATCAAGGAAGAAATGATTTAAGGAATTGCAAAGTTCTTGGGTGGGGGTTTGCATCGACGAGGTTCTTGTGTTGTTACACAAATCGTTTACGATTTTGAAAATTTCTTTGGATTTGTTGTGGGCGTTGATTAATTTAGCGGAGAAGTATGCTGATTTAGTGGTCGAGATGGCTATTTTGTAATCTCTATGGGTGATAATAAAAAGTTCTCTGTCTTCAACTGAGTAAATTAATCTCCATTTCCTCTCGGTTTGGCGTAGCACAAGTCTTTGTTGTTTAGGTCAGTGGAAAACCATTTATGGGCCTCCGAATTGCGGGCATGAGAGAATTTAACAATGGGTGCATGAATGTTACTAGCTGATAGTAGCCATTCTGCGACTTTTCCCTCCATGGAGTTGACGTTGTGGTAGAAAGTGGGTACCGAGTCCTCCAGTGTTTTCATGAAGCCGGATTTATCTAAAGAGTTCCACTTCCTAGTTTCACCCCCCAGCAAGGGTGTGAGCTTTTTGTGGGCGCTGGCTGAGATTGTGAATTGTATCAGATGGTGATCTGACCAAATACACGGGTAAATATGTTTGATGGAGATTGAGGTGTTATGAGTCCATATGTGGTCCAGAATATGACCCTTTTCGTGGGTGGGGTTGTTAACATGTTAGATTTCAATTAGGTAGGAGTTCAGTTAATTCTGCAGCATGTGGACCCCCTGAGGTGTCATGAAACCAATAGTTCATATCCCCAACCAGGAGCACCTTAGCGTGATTTATCAGAAATGTGGCCATTTGGTCACTTAAGGTCATAGGGAAGGTGGGCATTGCCTGGGGGCTGTAGATAAGGACTAGCACCAAGGAGCCTGTCTCCGAGTTTAATTTTATGACCAAATTCTCTGCTTCTGGGAGTACAAGGTGATCAGAGCAGTGAATTTGAGGTTTTTATTGATTATGGCAGCGACCCCTCCTCCCGCCTTCCCTGATTCGCGGTTGGCCGACAAGATGTAGTAGTCAGAGGGGAGAGCTGCTAAGATATCGGGCAAGGAGTCCTGGGTAAGCCAGGTTTCGGTAAGAAGGAGGACATCTGTTTTTTCTGACGTAAGCAGCATAAAGATGTCTAGTTGATGTTTTGGCAGAGAACGCGTGTTGAGATAGTTAAAACGAAGAAAGGTTTGCTTGATATCCGTGATATTGGTAGCTACAGGGGGTGTGGGGTACGGGCAAAGGGGGTGCCACAAACTATATGGGATGTTGCAATGCCGTTCGATATAATTCGGCCGAGGGTGGTAAGGGCTAGAGGCGTGTAGGATTCCCCTGGCGGTCTGAGTGCTTTTAGCATTTCAGAAGTGGAGCTAACAGTTTGGGCATAGTCCATGGCCTCTGGGCCCAGTCGGGCGCGGACGGGCGCAGACGGGATTGCCGTTGGCGCGCCACTGGCACGCCGGCTACACACGACCGCTGCACGATCTGGGTGTGAGCCGATATTTATTCCCCCATGAGGGACAAGGGGGCGTGGTTGAGGGAAGCAATGCGGGGGGGCGTGTCTCGCTCTACCGGTCTGCCCTCCACACAAACAGCAAGCAGCTGCGGTGGACCGGGGTCAGAGCGGGAGGCGTGCGGTGAGAAAGGTAGGCTGAAACAGCTACTGTCCCAGGCGTGAGTTTAAAACAATTGTCCCATGAAAAATAAAGATTTTAAAAGTGCAGAGAGCATCCACAACACAAGGCGCAGCCAGCGGTAGCGCGACTCGCAGAGCTTCAATCGCGCGTCCCTAGGCTGAGTCCCCTTTTGTATGTTTCTGGCATGGGGGCATGTCTCGCTCTACCGGTCTGCCCTCCACACAAACAGCAAGCAGCTGCGGTGGACCGGGGTCGTAGCGGGAGGCGTGCAGCGACAAAGGTAGGCTGAAAGAGCTACTGTCCCAGGAGTGATTTTAAAACAATTGTCCCAGGAAAAATAAAGATTTTAAAAGTGCACAGAGCATCCACAACACAAGGCACAGCCAGCGGCAGTGCGACTCGCAGAGCTTCAATCGCGCATCCCTAGGCTGAGTCCCCATTTGTATGTTTCTGGCAGGGGGGCATGTCTCACTCTATCGGTCCGCCCTCCACCCAAACAGCAAGCAGCTGCGGTGGACCGGGGTGAGGCGTGCGGCGAGAAAGGTAGGCTGAAACAGCTACTTTCCCAGGTGTGAGTTTAAAACTATTGTCCCAGGAAAAATAAAGATTTTAAAGGTGCACAGAGCATTCCCGACACAAGGCGCAGCGAGTGGCAGCGCGACTCGTAGAACTTCAATCGCTCATCCCTAGGCTGAGTCCCCTTTTGTATGTTTCTGGCAGGGGGGCTGTAGTGACCAGATATTTTGTCCTATTTCTGAGTGATGGTGACTTTAGTCTACTACCATCTTAGTATAGTGGATAGATCCCTATTCTCGGCTTATTCTTAGGGTTAGCCTATTGACTTTGGCATAACAATATGTCCTTTCGTCATTTTTGGGCCTGAAGGCCTATATTAGAGGGTAGATCCTTTATTCCTGATACTATATTACCTATTGGTAGGGCTTGCTTATGTATTTAGATAGAGCTATGCGTCTCTTTCATATTTTTCGGGCCTACAGGGCCCAAACAAGAGAGACTCCATTTTCTTTCCTGCCTCGGCTGCTCGAGGCGCTTGTAGGTCAAGAGTGATGTTTTAGGTATGAGCTGTTGTTCACTGGAGAGGAACCGGTCAGAGCTGGCCCTTATCGGAGGAATGTAAGCAGAGCTCGGATTTTAGACGAAACAACAGTTGGCCACTGTGGGAGCGTCGGAGGCCCCGAGCCTAGTACAGGAATCTGGTGGGCGGCAGGTTACTGTCTGGAAATTTCCATGAACGAGGAGCTCTTTATATTATCGAGGTGTAGAGAGGAGAGGCAGGCAGATGACAGTTAGCAGTTGCAGTCGACTGTGGGAGTTTGGAGCGATCGAAGGCCGATGATCTTTTGGAGAGACTGAATCTACACCGTGAGTCAGTCTGTTAGAGAAGTTGGAGATAGTTAAACGTTGGAGTAAGAACAATCAGAGTGAAGAAGATAGTCGAACAGATGGTTTCCAGAGCGGCTGAAACTATATCATTAGATTGAAGTCTGGAGGTGAAGACAGTTCGTGTGAGAGAGGAAGCCAGTGTAAAGTAAATGTTGTGGAGCTGAGAAACAGAGAAGAAGACGAGAGAAGGGTTCCAGTGCTTTGAAGGAACATAGCGGTGCAGACGTGTATCCGTGGGTGCAGAGTAGAATCTGAGATGAGCCAAGGCACAGACGAGAGAGGGACCCAGATGACAGCTAGAACCGGACTCCGTAATTATAAGGTGAAGTCTGTCCTGCTTTTATAGTATGGATCCATACTAACTCTTTCCTTTACTAGTAGTATTGTGACTTTACAATATAATGTGTTCTTTGTATGTTATTGTGTAATAAAGGGACCCCAGTTTGTAACGAACACATACTTGAGTATTGGTTCTATGATAAAGCTAACCTTTCTTTACAGCCAGGTGCCAGCATATGGAAGGATGGGCGATTCCCTTCCTACAGGTAACTTATGCGGGAGATTGATGTGAGTTTATGTCAGGGAATAATTCTTAAGTGTAACAATTTGGCAGTTCTTCTGTGAGAGGATCGGATCTCCTATCTATCACATGAGAGATAACAATTTATATAAGATAGAAGATACTCCCAGTAAATATTAGGTATTCAGAAACTTCCCCAATAGAGAGAGAGAAGAAGGTATTAATAGGACAGTGAGATCGCTCAAGATAGGGCGTTAATGAGAACACCAATTGGGATTGGTGTGTAATGAGATTGCTCAAGATAGGACATTAGTGAGAGCACCGATTGTGGATGGTGTGTAATGAGATCGCTCAAGATAGGGCGTTAATGAGAACACCAATTGTGGTTGGTGTGGTAGAGTGAGCTGCTCTCCACCATGAGAAGGAGTGTAGAATAGTCCGGGCCAGATTGTCGCGGGCTATAAGGTGAGATCATAGGATGGGACATGGAATTCCATTGTTATTAGTGACTATTCTTAGTAATCCCTTAGATCTAGCAGTGTTTTTGAGGATATAAGCTTGTATATTGCGAGTGCCCCATTCCCGGGTAAGTATTCAGGAACCATTGTAAATAGGGTCCGGGAAGCGATGGTGTTACGTTTTGGCCGGGTTGGTTGTATCTAGGTGAGTGGTTGATTCTTGGTCTGAGAATCCGGTCATTACATTTGGCGTCACGAACCGTTTACGAAAGCCTTGTAGCGCGTTTTGTTTTCATCTTGTTGGTTTGCGCTCAGCGTGTGCTGAGGTTCATTTTGTATAGTTTTGTTTATTTCTGTATATATTTCTACTTTTGGTACGATGTTTTTGAGAAAATAAAAATCTACTTTTAAAATGCCTATTGAAATTCCCGGATGTGAATCGACGCCTTATGAGGCACTAGCTCATGAATGGGCTGATTGTACTGGTTTGAGTGAGAGCTGGAATTCTTGTCTGGAAACAGCGGATCCGGCTCAGGTGATTGCTTGTTTACAGAAAGCGCTGATTGTGAAGGGCGAGGAGCTTCCTATATTAGGACGGAGAGGTTGGATTTTGTTGTATGCGTACAGGCTTGTACATGAGAAGTTTGTGAAGTTGCAGCATCAATGCAAAGATTTTGAAGATCAGTTTGTTGAAGTGCAGAATGCTTGTACTCTTTTGAGATGTCAGAATAAATTGCTTGCCGACAAACTGGATACATACCAGACTATTGCAGAAAGAGCTGCAGTTCTTATTGCTAAATACAAATACAGACATCGACGTGGTCGAGTCAGTAAAAGGAAAGTGTGTTTGGTTGTGGCCAAAGCAGGGCTCGTTGGAACCCTGATGAGTTGGATGGTAATATCTGGGACTCGAATGACTCTGGCTCCTCGGCTGAGGAGAATGAGAGGCATGAACCTTCTCGTACTGAACGTGACTGTAAATCATGTGCTTCTTGTAAATCTAACGATCAGTGTAAATGTGATGATCGTGCGGAGATTTCTGCACATCCTGTCTTTCGAAGAAAATTACAACAGGCTCCTGGCAATCCCAATGGGATTCCTTTGGATAGTTTGGAAGATTTTACACAACAGGAAGTTAGTGACATTTTGGAACGATTTCGACAACGGCCTGGTGAGGCCGTGCTTACATGGATGGTCCGTCTTTTTGAGTTGGGTGCTGCTGGCATCATGTTGGATATGGGAGATACGCTGAAGTTCTGTTCTTTGAGTTCCGATTCTACTGTGCAAGACCATTTTCGGAATTTTAATAATGCTGGTCAGATTAGTTTGCTTCAATTAGCGATGGGGGGTTGTAATCACAAATATCCTACTGAATCTGATTGGCCTTTGAATGATAAGCCGTGGTATACTTTAAGCGACGCCTCGCAGAGACTGAAAGAGGAGGTGATGAAAACTGCGATTTTTCCGAGCACGTCTGACAGATTGATGGATGGCTTGTTAACTTCTTCTGTGCGGAATATAATTATTTGATCCGCCCCTGTTGCCTATAAACAAGTTATGATGACATTGTTGATTAATCAAACTGGCCTTTGTCTCTTGTGCTTGAGGCTGTGCGTCAGCTTGGTGAATTGGGTGAGTGGCTTAAACCGGACAGACAATCCAGACCCGAGGGTCGTACTGGTGGTAATTATCGATTTACTAGACGTGACATGTTTCTCGCCTTGTTGGATGATGGTGTGAAAAGAGAAGATATTGATGGTGAGCCGAATAATCGATTTTGGGCCATGGTCCGCAAACGTGGCTTAGACAGAAAGGAAGGTGCTAGGAGAGTGGTAAACAGGGTTTTGATCATTTTCATTCTGATGACAGTAATGATGATACAAATCATGATAAATCTGACAGGCATGGCAGAAGGTGGACTGAGATAGATGTGTCTCCCTATAGTGAACGAGAGAGATAAGAAAAGGGGGAGAGAGAGAGGGGGAGAGATGAGCTTTTTGAAAGCAGACATAGAGAGGAGAGGGATGAATCTCCTGAATTGAGAATGAGAGATAGACGACAGATTTTCTGAGCGAAATTCACAATATTTTGTGGATGACAAAAATCAATTTTGTGAGGGAAATAAGTATGAACGAGAGGTGACACTACCTAAAAGATTTGAAAGTCTCTATCCTGATTTGACCTGGGCATTGGAATGCAATAAAAACGACTAGGAAATAGGTCAAGCTCCGGGACGCAATTGGGCTCATAGAGATAATAGACCCTATGTGGATATTGAAATTTTTTTGAGACATCGTAACATACAGAGGGCCCAAGCATTGGTAGATACAGGAGCGAAGGCCACTTTAATTTATGGAAACTCGAAGAAATTTAAAGGACAATTTTTCACAATTACTGGTTTAGGTGGTAAAGAAACTCCCGCAGTGCAAGCTAATGTTGAAATGAAAATAGGTAGAATTCCCCGAAAAGAATATTCTGTACTAATAGTACCCCTTCTTGAATATATATTTGGAATCGACGTTTTGAAAGGTATGACATTACATTTAGATGACGGTTGTTATCGATTTGGAGACAGGAAATATTTATCATCAAAGTCCGTGAGAGTTGGTCGTTTGAGAATTCCTCCTGTAAAAATCCCTCAGGCTTGAGGTAATATGAATTTTTATGGTCAATTGTGTCCCCTAACGTAGACCCCAACGGCTCCATGTACGTGCTTCAAGTACATGTATGTTCCCTCCACAACCAGCTATGAAGACGCAAATACATTTGCGTCCAACGTTAACATGTCCTCTTTCAGATCCACCATGAATGGGTCGGATATTCAGTTCCTAAGTATGCCTTGCCACCGTCTTTACATGGTGCACTTTCACGTTTTCCTGGCTCTGGTGAGTTAGGCCCTGATTCCTGCCATCGAGCCCTTTCTGCCTTCTGTCTCTGAAAGTTGCAGCCTGCCGCTTCCTGACCCTTGCCTTACTCCCTGTGCGGCGAGTGGTGCCTGGCTCGACCTGCTTGCCTGCCAACACAGTATTCAGCCTTCAAGTTATCTGCTCCGCTCCTCGAAAATACATTCCTACCTAGTAGTTTAGGTAAACATCCTTCCCAGCTGCAGAGCAAAGGGCCCGGCCTTTCTGTCTCCATGCAAGTAATTCATAGCTCCCGTTACCATGGTAGGCCCATGGCCCCCTTGCTTTACACGTAGACACGTAGACACATATGCACGCACTAGCAGTCAGTATAGAATAGCCTCTGCCCGAGAGACCTTTCCTTCTAGATAATACAGTTCCTCAAACACAAGATATTAGATATGATTTGGGATTAGGTTTTTCTGACACCCCAGACTTCTGTCTCCTCATGTAGGGCTAAATGTCAAGTCCCCTTCACCCTCCAGTTCCACGTCAATCACACGTCATGCTGCTGCGCGCGCATCTCTGCCATGTATTTCTGCTGACAATGCAGGATTCCTCTATGGATCCACCCACCTGTGATACGTTTCATGTGACGTTGTCTAGCACACACCTCCGTGTACGCCCTCATGCACGCCTTCTGTTACGCACATGTGTTCTTATCTCTTTTCTCTCAGCTGTTACGCCTTCTGCATCTATCACCACTGTAATTCATTGACTATATATATGGTATTCTGTTAATAAAGCAGTGTGATTCCCTTCCTGAACCCTTGTGGTGATGGAACATGATACCTGGTTCGAACCAATTCCTTTTTAAGGAATAAAACCCTTATAAACTCAGATGCCACGGACTCTGCCTCTTATTTCTGATTGAGTTATTCTTATTGAACTTTACCGCATAGAAATTAAGTATAGGTAATTTAAATTTACCACATAATTGGCGCCCGAATAGGGACCCCTCCCCCACCTTACGCGCCGGCGGTGCGTTGCAGGCCCGGTCCCCTGCCACAGCCGTGACGGACAACAACGCGTACCCGCAGGATTTCCTGTACCTCCCTCAGGCCAACGGAGGTGACTGAGGCTGCGATCGACACCCAGACGAGGCGGTGAGGAGTGCGGAGGATCCCGACCAGAGCTCAGCTGAGAGAGCAAGGTCCGAGGTATTCAGAGGCCCACCAGTTCCGAAGTTCCGAAGTACCTACGCCACGAATCGAGTCGAGTCGAGTCCAGTCCAGTCCAGTGTCGAGATTCCGAGGCCTTCCGTTCCGTGCTTCCCAGTGAGTACCGTTGCTGGGGACGCATCTAGACGGGTGCATTAGTTTGTGTCAGGTCAAGACGGGTTTGGGTACGCAGACCCGGTCTGCATTGTTTAGCGGTGTATCTGTACTGTTTAGCAGTATATCCAGTATGCAGTTAGCTAGTTTTATTCTAGTTATTGTTGTTCGTTTCCCGAAATGTTTTTATGTGGTTTTAATGTCGTGGTATGAGTGATTGTTTGATTTTCATTACTGTGTTTATTGTATTAGTGGTGTCCAAATACGAGTAAGTATCAAGTACCAAGTATCACGGCTCAATATGCCGCTGTTTTCTAAACTGAAACAGATAGGAACTAGAAAAGGGATACTCGAGGAAGCTGTTCCCATCCCACCCAGGGACACTCCAGGGTATTTCATGTACCACAAACACGGCTTAGATGCTGTATTATTTCTCGACTTGTGGGTGGACTACACCAAAGATCTAGCAGAGAATCAGAGATGGCCCGTTACAGGGATATGGGATGCCGAGTGCATCTTGAGAGTAGAAGAGGCTTTATGGAAAAAGAAAGCCAGACAGTCACAGAAAGATGCCATTGAATTATGGCGTAAAGAATCGCACAGACGGACAGAGAAAGCACTCAGAAAAGCAGAGAGAAGTAAAGAGGATTCCGAAAAAGCCAAAGAAAAAGAACTACTAGAAGAAGGAGAACGAGTTAGGATAGAACAACACGATAGACGTAGTAATGCTATTATGACAGGATTGTATCCAGTCCTGGCCGAGGGCCTGCCCAAGGCAACCCCGGAAGCATCGAAAGATCAGCCCCCACCATTGGTTCCGACTAAATTACGTCACAAAACCGCAGCAGAGATTTTCCTTTCTTCCTATTTAGACGATGTAGCACCCGCATACACCAATGTTCCACCTGCACCTATACCACCCACTAATCACCTTCCCCAACGACAGGCCACTCCTCCACCACTTCCTGCACCCCCCATTAACCCTATTAATCTGCTTAATCCTTTTGGGCCTGACACGGCCCTACCGACAGATCATGCTCAAGCCTCCGCTTCAGGAGGTGCATCAGGAGGTTTCCAGACCCCGCCACCAGTACATCGATTAAATACTAAAGAACTAGCAATGCAACGTACTCCGAAACCGATTAGCAGTGAAAAGGCGAAAGAACTTATCACATACTGTAGATATGACCCCATACCAGGCAAAGATGGTTGCATGTTATTAGCCTCAATACGTATAAGACGTGCTGCAGACTTTTTAGTTCTGTTTCCAGGAATAAAAGCTAATCTAGACAGGATATATCATTTTGTTCAGACGGGGGAGGGTCCGGAATGTATTCAGGAGGCCATGGCGCATCAGAAAGTAGACATTCAGAGCCTACTATTAAGATTCTTCATAAACTGTTTCATAAGAGAACGAGACCGGCCTGGTGTAAATGAAGAAGAGATGAAAGTACTAACTGCATGGAGTCAGAATATTTCCGACGGAAAACATGATAAACAAAGTTGTATAGAGAGCATGTACAGAAAAATTCGTAAAGAAATAGTAGTATTCCATGCAAAAGAGAAAGCTGAAAGGGAAGCAGAATCAGACACGAATAAATCCTCAGGGGAGGAAGAGTCAGAAGATAGAGGAACAATAGCATATGTAGGAAAGGGTAGATCCTTTAATAAACACATACGTCCAGAAAGCAAGAGACTTTTTCACGCTGCTATGTCAAATTCGAAGACTCCTGAACATTTATTTCAGGCTACCGATAAAATACTTCAAGAACGAATGGGGTACCATGTACTCGATTCCATGGATGAACAAGAATTAGCCAGGTCAGCAGTACAATGGGCTGACAATTCTGATAAATATAGTGATGACGCATTAGCGCAGACCTTTTTGAATCTTTCCCCAGACGAACAGCGACTAGCTAGTATGTATATGATACAACACCTCCTTATATTGTATAAAAGCCAACATTCTGATCCAGGTCCCTTACCTGATGTATTGATAGAGTTACTCATGAATAAATGGAGGGGCCTGGGTACCGATTTAATTAAGGTAATTCTAGAACATCGACATAGATATAGTGCTTTCCTGAATCCACAGTTTGTTTCAGCTCCACCCCCAGAAAGAAAAATGTTTTACATAGACAGACAAAACCCCTTGCGAGAAGTGCATCCAGTCAGGAATGATGATAATACCTTTAGACGTGTGTTTGTGTACACGCCCATAACTAAAATGGAATTATTGGAAATGAAGAAACTAGTGCCCAGTCACGATAAAGACCCTGCAGGTTTCCACCGTGAAATAAAAGACATGTTACTCATGGGTGATTATACCTATCCCGACATCATGAAAATATTGAAAGTATTATTGCCTGCCGGTATTTACGAGAAAATCAAAGAAAAAGAATGGGAGGTGGGAGAGCAAAAGATTGATTGGGCTGCATTAGAGAACGAAGAAAATACTCGAACCCCAGGCCTAGGGCTCGGGGATAAAACTAAGGCATTACCAGGATTGTTAGTGCAAGTATTGCCACGTTTATTAGCAACGAAAAAGGAGGACTGGGATGCAATCTCAGCCTGCAAACAGAAACCCGATGAAGATACTAGTGATTTTTATTCCCGATTTGAGAAATGTTTTATTATTAATAGTGGCCTGAAAGCAAGTAGTGAGTCATATCCACACCTTTTTGTATCCAAATTAGTCGAGAATTCCCTGCCCCAAGTTAAGAATCGTGTACTGAAAGTCGAGAGCACCTGGCAAGCAAACACGCCTTCCCAAATGTTACAAATGCTACAGTACCACCAGAACAGAATTAGAGAAGAACATGATCACGAACAAAGACGCATGAAAGACACAAAAATGAAAATGTTAGTAGCCCAGTCAGTTCCAGCTGACGGTCAGAAAAAGGGTATGACACAGTCCAATAATTCAGCAGCTCCTGTTAAAGGGACATGCAACTATTGTAAACAGCCAGGTCACTATATAAACGATTGTGCAGTTTTGAAACACAATATAGCTACAGGTAAAACTAAAGAAAGACCGCGTCCTCCTAGACAGGACCAGGTCCAACAACAAGTACCACAGAATATCCAGCCTATGCAGGCTTCACAACAGACAGTACAGACCGTAGCGGTACCACAGCCACAACCGATTGCCGCAACACAACATGCAACGTAACAGATGTACCAGTATGCACAAACTGATTATCCCGATTATCAGTGATACACATGAAACAGCCTAGAGAGGGAAGTTGGCTTGCCTCTTATTGAGGTTCCTGTAGATCAAGAGGGTCCTTACGTACATAGCCAAGTATTAGGAAAAGATAGAAAGTTTTTGATTGATACAGGGGCAAGCAGAACAACCATAAGTCACGACGAGGTTCCAGGGGCACCCCTCTCAGGCTCCCAGAATGTTTCCCTTGGATTTTCAGGCAAACCTATTGTAAATGAGGTATCGAAACCAGTACCTCTTTTAGTTGGTCCGTTGTCTCGCACTACAGATTTGTTATTAACGAAATCATGTCCAGAAAACTTGTTAGGTATCAAGACACTGAAAGCTCTAGGAGCTGTAATTTGCTGTTCTCCGGAAGGAGTAAGATTGTTCTCACGTGACTTTAAGGGTCACTATGTGTTGAGAGATATTGATCCCAGATTACAGAATGTTGCTGCACATTTATGGGCACAAGGCCCCACTGATGTAGGTTGTATGCACATTACACCATATCGAGTCACACTCAGGCCAGGAGTGGTATTACCACGAATCCGACAATACAAGTTACCCCCAGATGCTGTAGTGGCTTTACTGAAAATCATTGACGAGCTCATTGCACAAGGAGTGGTTGTAGAAACCGACTCGAATCTATGTAACTCCCCTATCATTCCAATTCTTAAACGCACTGATCCAAATGCACCTCCAGTTTATCGATTAGTGATCGATTTACGAGAACTGAATAAATGCATCATACCACAGTATCCCGTGGTCCCAGACATCTCGTCTCTATTGACTGCCATTGATTCCGAAGCAACGTTCTTTACTGCAATTGATCTGAAGAACGCCTTCTTTAGTGTCCCAATCGATCCGGAAAGCCAATATCTCTTCGGATTCTGTTTAAGTGGTCGAAGCTTCAAATTTGCACGCGCACCTCAAGGATTCACAGAAAGCCCCAGCATCTATAGCCAAGCACTGAAAAGACAACTAGACAGTATACACATGCCTGACAACACTGCCCTGCTACAGTATGTCGATGATCTACTGATCACCGCCCGTAGCGAACCTGAATGTGAGCAAGCATCACTGACGGTTTTGCATTTCTTGGCTGACAAGGGGCACAAGGTGTCCCCTTCGAAGCTGCAATTCTGTGTTCAGCAAGTGGTTTACCTTAGGCACTTGCTGTCCAAAGGGGGGAGACAGCTAACACCTGACCGTATTCAGTTAATTGTAAACATGTCACAGCCAATGTTCCCTCTAATTTTTTTCCTCTGTGTGCGGCAGTGTAGGGTCTCTGTGCGCTTCAGCCGTGGCTATGTGCGCCAGGAACCACACCGCGCATGTGTGCAGTACCAAATATCACTACAAACGTTTGCTTAAAACCCTAGCAGCCCAGCTCTGTTGAGAAAATACATTTTATTCCTCTCTCTTATGCAACATTTCCTAAACATTGATTTACACACTATGATTGAGTGTCTCTGTGTAATGTGTATGCGAGGTAAAGTGCTTAACACCTTACACTGGTATGAGAGGCGCTATTAAACAAAATAAATATGAAAGAGAGAGGGGTTTTTTAATGTTTGTGTGTGTGTGGAGCACGATAGACAGCTTTTTATCACAAGTGTGTCTTATACCGGGCTTTCGAGAGTATGACCCAATCAGAGTCGGTAATAAAATGCAGTTGCTTACGAGAATTGATTAGTAGATCTAGACCTTCGTGATCTGCAGGGAGATAGTATAATCTTTTTTCCCTGGGAGTGCTCCCATATGAATGAATTTCTCTGACCCTTATATAGAATTGCTCTTAACCTTGTGCCTTTTCTTGCTATTTCGATTGAGCTTTTGATGTCTTAAAAATTAGTAAAATGTTCAAGTGAAGATATCTTGGTCAAACCGCCTTTAGACTGCTAGGGCGGAGAGGATGTAGCCTTATGGCTAGAGCGGTCGACTTTGAAGCTGGGGATCCGGGTTCGAGTCTCAACAACGATTATGAGGAAATCACTTCATTTCCCCATGCCTAACAAAAATGTGTCCTGTAACAAAACTGGTGCTCATGTAAAGCGCTCTGATACCCAATGTCTCGGGTCTAGTTCGCGCTATATAAAAGTCTCAAAATAAATAAATCATACCTACAAGTAAGGACTATTGGCTTTGTCAATGGTTGTTAGTTGCATAAGATAAATAAGCAGCAACTATGGCCTGTGTGTAATATTGAAAAGGCTTCAACTTAAAGCTCTGGTGGCACCACAACAATGTTGCTGACCTTGAGTTACAAAAAGAGAAGGGAAGCAAGTGTTAGTGAAGAGAATACTCCCGACAGATAGATCAGTCATTTACACACTTGTAGCTGCCATCTGCTCAGACCTGCATCTTGGCAAGATTAAAAATCTTGGCAAGACCTAACCAACCTTCCACCCTTCTTAGTTAGGGACACCTCCCCGCACAGAAACAATTATTAATGGCATTTTGCTCTTTCTATATATTCTGCAGAATGCAGTACACATAGAAAAAGCAAAAACAAGGAGAAATAAAGGTATTTCTCCTCATTTTGCCATTCTAACAGCTGCTCTTGCATAGCCTTCTTTTTTGGCTTTGCCTCAGATTTCTACCTCCTTGTAAATCTGAGGCAGCGTCAAAAGCAATGGGTATTGCGGTGGAAGACCCACATCAACGATCTTTGCACGACCCTTTAATGATAACTGATGTGTGTTAAGGGGCCTTATTTACAAGGCAGCGTTAAGCCACAAAAAGTGGCTTAACGCCGCTTTGTAAATATGTAGAAGGGCATATTTCCACCAGAACGTCGCTAAAAGTGACGTTCTGGTGGCAGTATCCGCTTGTAAATATGTCCCTCAGTATTCAGTCTTCATGGAGAAAAGAGCTGGGAGGGCAAACCGAGCAAGTGAAGGGTCCGAGTGGTCAAGATGAGAAGTGACTTTAGAATTGAGTCAGGTGATGCACACTTGGATATTCACCCTACCCTAAATTAATGTGGGCAAATGTTTGTTGCCAGTATCCTGCACCCACTGTGTTTTGTTTAGGCACCGCCAAACAAGGCCATTACATATTGCTCTGTAATTCAAATGGGGTGCTACAATAACCAATACTTTGTCTCATGAGTCCCTGCACTTATGCAGATGGATCTCCCATAATTACAATAATTCTAACTATCTGCCTGTGGAACATGAATTTTTTATGCCAGGAGGTACCAAACTCGGTTCACTCTTCTCTGAGGATTTCAATGTCTGGCCTCAAACATCCTTTCCTGGAACTGACACCCCGAATTTGACTGATTTCAGGTGTGTTACATGTCTTTAGGGACCTAGGTAAAAACAATTGTTCCTTATTGCATTCTCTTGACTCATTTTTAAAATCTTAATATGATATCCGAGTTAAATAGTGCTTTTTCCAGAATGCAATGTATCACGATCACCCTTTAATTAAGTAGAGAAAGGCAGCAACTCTACAAACACAGTGTGTGCTTTTCACGTCGTGTTTGTAGAGATGCTGCATTTCTTTTCTTAACAGAGCTGGGCTGCGGGGTGATTGTGGGGCTTTGTTAAAGTTTTCGGGTTAATTACAGCCCCAGACGGGTGTCGGTGATTAACCTGAAAACTTTAACAAAGCCCCACAATCACCCCGCAGCCCAGCTCTGTTAAGAAAAGAAATGCAGCATCTCTACAAACACGACGTGAAAAGCACACGCTGTGTTTGTAGAGTTGCTGCCTTTCTTTTCACAATAGGGCGCAGCTGAGGGGTGATGGGCACATTATTTGCTTTTGTTTAAAGTGTTCATGTTAATTGCAGCTCATGACGGCGCTGCAATTAACATGAATACTTTAAACAAAAGCAAACATAAAGAAAGACCCGGTTTTCGCGCTGCTCGCTTTTTAAAAGCCGCGGCGCAAATGTTGCTGATTGAAGTGCTGTGTGTCTGCGCGCTCCTCACACAAGTCTGCGCGCTTCATGATTCAGACGTGGGCGCGAGCCCACGCGCGCACGTTGGTGGGAACGGTGGTCACAGCCCAAGACGCAAAAGGAGGTACGAGCCTTTATAGGCCTCACTTCTTACTGTAGACAATGGATTCCTCAATATGCATTTCTAGCCAAACCATTCATACAGTTGACAACCCAGGAGGCAGCGACATCGACTGTCCTCCCTTGGACTCAGGAACATACACAAGCTTTTGACGACTTAAAGAAAGCCTTATGTCAAGCACCAGTTTTAGCGACACCATCTTACAGCAAGCCTTTTACACTTTTTGTCACAGAACGTGAAGGTACTGCATTGTCAGTACTCACCCAAGATCAAGCAGGTTCACACAAACCGTGTGCTTATTTTTCTAGTACATTGGATCCAGTAGCCCAGGCTCTGCCTGCGTGCTTGAAATCTGTAGCAGCGACAGCTCTAGCAATCAGACAAAGTGATTCCATAGTGTTAGGACACCAATTGACAGTACAAGTTCCACATTCCGTGGAAGTTCTTTTAAACCGAACACAGACTCAGCACTTGACTATAGCACGACTGACAGGTTATTAATTGACATTGTTTCAGCCACACATAGAAATCAGACGTTGCAATACATTGAACCCTGCTACACTTCTGCCATTAAGTGAGACAGATCCATTGGCACATGATTGTATTGAAGTCATTACCATTACGACAAAACCCAGACAAGACTTGACAGACACTGCATTACCAGATCCAGACCTGACACTTTATGTGGATGGTTCATGTATGAGAACAAGTACAGGAGAATTAGTGGCCGCCTACGCAGTCACGACAGAAACTGAAGTCATAGAAACGAATTGTATTGACACCCTGTCAGCTCAAGCAGCAGAGCTCATCGCTCTGACTCAAGCCTGTATTCGAGCAAAGAACAAGAGAGTTAACATATACACAGATTCACGTTATGCATTCGGAGTCGTACACGACTTCGGTGTACTCTGGCGAGAGAGAGGTTTCTTGACCTCTCACGGGGCCAAAATTAAGCACGGTCCCCTCATTCAAGCTCTGTTAGACGCAATACATCAGCCTACAGCGATATCCATCATGAAGTGCAAGGCACATACGAAAGTCACAGATACAATTTCCCAGGGTAACGACCTGGCAGACCGAACAGCCAAGCATACAGCTCAGACTCAGACTCACGCAACTGATCTGACAAAGACAATAGTCCCGACACCGACACATTGCATGACAGTTAAGGATCCCGCCCTAGATGTAATTGACATACAGACACATGCTACACCAGACGAAATCAAGAAATGGATTGAACTAGGAGGGATCCAGACAGAACAGGGATGGATGACGAAGGAAAAATCTACATGGTTTCTCCCCGACTCTATGGTTCAAGTTATCATTACACAGTCCTGCACATTTAGGAGAAAAAGCCATGTTAGACAGTATTCAAAACCTCTGGTTCAATAAACATTTACGAGCAGCAGCCAAACAGAAAGTGCGTACTTGCATGATCTGTTGTCAGTTCAACCCAGGTAAAAGCATTCCCGTAGAGCAAGGTGGATTTCATCCTCCCGATCACCCTTTTGAAGTCCTCCAGATGGATTATATCCAGATGGAACGTTGTCGAGGATTCAAATATGTCCTCGTAGTTGTATGTGCACTCTCCCGTTGGACAGAAGCATATCCAGTCCCAGATTACACTGCTCCGACCACTGCCAAGCAGCTGGTTCGTGAATTCTTCCCCAGGTATGGTTTGCCCCGCATCGTATACTCAGATAACGGTCAGCCATTCTCGTCCGAGCTTATGAAGCAGGTATCACTCCTGCTAGGCTATCAATGGAAATTCCACTGTGTCCGACATCCCGAGGCAGCAGGTCTCGTGGAACGTCATAATCAGACTCTGAAAATTCGTCTTGCCAAGATCTGTAGAGAGAAAGGTGTCGACTGGATAGTAGCTTTACCAGTTGCACTCTTTTATATGAGAATGGTCGCGCACTCTAGAACAGGGCTATCCCCGTACGAGGTGGTCTTTGGTAGGCCACCGAATATGTGGGGGACGCCTCTGCCGAGAAAAATTACTGATGTTGACTGTAACATGCTGACAGATTACCTTGCTTCCTTGATGTCTGCACTACAATCATGTCGTTCACAGGTTGCTGCAGCCTTTCCCGACAACACCGAGGTGAAGCCACATGAGGTTGTTCCGGGGGATCTGGTATTCGTGAGGAACTTCGACAGGAGAAGTCCGCTGGAGCCCCGTTGGCAGGCGCCGAAGCTAGTACTATTGACTACAAGGACTGCGATTAAAGTTGATGGCCGCAAGGGCTGGCTTCACTCGAGTCATGTTAAAAAATGCCATGGACTGCCGCCAGATTTAGACTCCCAGCCCTGCCCTCCTCCACAGACTGACTCGAAATTCCCCCTGGTCGAGAAAACTTCTTCTCAAGAGTATAAGTTAAAGTTGAGGTCTAGCAAGTCAGACAGTTTAATTGTTTAAGTCCTCCCCTAGGTGAATCGGTTAGACGAGTTTCTGACATGTATCCCCTAGACCCCAATAGAGAGAGAGAGATAGACAGAAACAGCTCAAGAAACGTGAATATTGTAAATCACTTCGTAGTCACTGTATTGTGACACTATTGATTATGTTTTTTCTGAGTCTTATGATTATTGCTGCAAGTATACTGTTACATATATACTATCCTATTTTCAAGCATGCACATTCTTCCTTAAATGCCACTGTCGAGCACACTTTCAGTGAACTGCCCCCGCATGAGTTATCTTACCGACTTGCGCTGCGCAACAATACATTCATTAGTATGTTACATCATTCCCATCAGACCAGCAATGCTACCAATTGTTGGATATGTGGCCGACTCCCTCCCTATCAGAAATACAAGGAAGTTCTGCCTCTCTTTCCGTACCCGTTCACACAAAATGGTTCCTGTGGTGCATGGTTTAGTTGAATGAACTCTTTAGATTCCAATTCCGTAGTTTACCAGGGCAACTGGGTATGGGGAAATCTGAACACAGTTCTGCATAAAGTATGTTTTCCTGACAAGGAGGGTCTTCCCAAAAGGACAGGGACTGATCTAGAAAATGAAGTATATGGATTAGGTAACTTTACACTTAACCTCATGATTCTGAATGTTGAATCCGAAACCGAACCAGTCTTGCCCGCTATGTCCGTATTACCAGTCAAAGGTGAATTATGTGTCAGAAAGAATGGTTCAGTACACCTGGGTCATAGTAAATGTACTACTGTGATCGAATTCAGTGATAAGGGCAAGTCTACATTTAAAGCTTCCCATCATTCCTATTTCATTTGTGGTCATACCGCATATATACGCTTACCTCTAGATTGGGATGGCACCTGTTACATTGCATTCCTTCTGCCACCTGTTTTCCTAGCCCCTCCTGATTATCATAGGGACTCCCATCTAGTACACGTCAGACCCAAGAGAGATCTCCCGATTGTCGACTACACTGAAACGGCATGGGAGCAATATACAGACTTCAATAAAGGTTTCTTTCCCTACTTAGGTGCTGTCTTTAATAGTAAACTGATACGTAAATTAACTAGAACCCTCGAAGCAGTAGTGAATGAAACTACTTCCGCCCTAGGCAACTTAACGGAGGAGCAGTCTGCTATGCGGATTGTTGTTCTTCAAAATCGTCTTGTCCTTGACGTCATACTGGCCGATAGGGGCGGAGCTTGTAGAGTCATCGGATCGAGCTGCTGTGTTTTCATTCCAGAAAACGCGCCATCAGTATATAGAGCCATAACCCGTCTTCACAAGATTGCAAGTCAGATACACCAGAATCCAGGCACCTGGACTTGGTCCGGTTGGTTCTGGAGCATACTATCAACCTGGGGATGGAAAGTCCTATCCTTCCTAGGAATTGCCCTTCTCATAGTATTCAGTTGTTGTCTATGTCTGCAATGTGGGCCAGCGATTTGCGGCTTGTGCGCTACATCATGTATTCCCCATTCAAGTCCCCATTCAAAATCTCGTCGGAAGAAAGAAGAGCAAATGATGTTACATGAACAGATTGATAGATTAATGAGGATTGATATATCATGAAGGGTCCGTAGGGGACAAGGAGGGAATGAGGTAATATGAATTTTTATGGTCAATTGTGTCCCCTAACGTAGACCCCAACGGCTCCATGTACGTGCTTCAAGTACATGTATGTTCCCACCACAACCAGCTATGAAGACGCAAATACATTTGCGTCCAACGTTAACATGTCCTCTTTCAGATCCACCATGAATGGGTCGGATATTCAGTTCCTAAGTATGCCTTGCCACCGTCTTTACATGGTGCACTTTCACGTTTTCCTGGCTCTGGTGAGTTAGGCCCTGATTCCTGCCATCGAGCCCTTTCTGCCTTCTGTCTCTGAAAGCTGCAGCCTGCCACTTCCTGACCCTTGCCTTACTCCCTGTGCGGCGAGTGGTGCCTGGCTCGACCTGCTTGCCTGCCAACACAGTATTCAGCCTTCAAGTTATCTGCTCCGCTCCTCGAAAATACATTCCTGCCTAGTAGTTTAGGTAAACATCCTTCCCAGCTGCAGAGCAAAGGGCCCGGCCTTTCTGTCTCCATGCAAGTAATTCATAGCTCCCGTTACCATGGTAGGCCCATGGCCCCCTTGCTTTACACGTAGACACGTAGACACATATGCACGCACTAGCAGTCAGTATAGAATAGCCTCTGCCCGAGAGACCTTTCCTTCTAGATAATACAGTTCCTCAAACACAAGATATTAGATATGATTTGGGATTAGGTTGTTCTGACACCCCAGACTTCTGTCTCCTCATGTAGGGCTAAATGTCAAGTCCCCTTCACCCTCCAGTTCCACGTCAATCACACGTCATGCTGCTGCGCGCGCATCTCTGCCATGTATTTCTGCTGACACTGCAGGATTCCTCTATGGATCCACCCACCTGTGATACGTTTCATGTGACGTTGTCTAGCACACACCTCCGTGTACGCCCTCATGCGCGCCTTCTGTTACGCACATGTGTTCTTATCTCTTTTCTCTCAGCTGTTACGCCTTCTGCATCTATTACCACTGTAATTCATTGACTATATATATGATATTCTGTTAATAAAGCAGTGTGATTCCCTTCCTGAACCCTTGTGGTGATGGAACATGATACCTGGTTCGAACCAATTCCTTTTTAAGGAATAAAACCCTTATAAACTCAGATGCCACGGACTCTGCCTCTTATTTCTGATTGAGTTATTCTTATTGAACTTTACCGCATAGAAATTAAGTATAGGTAATTTAAATTTACCACATAATACAAAAGTAATTTCCCAGAAACAGTATCGCATTCCAGGTGGGCATGAAGAGATCAGTGCTACAATTCAGGATTTATTGGATGCAGGAGTTATAACCCCGATTACTTCTGCCTGGAATAATCCCGTATGGCCGGTGCGTAAAAGTGATAATTCTTGGCGTATGACAGTTTTTTATCGCGAATTGAACAAACATACACCCACCCCCCTTGACTGTTGCAGGACCTGACAATATTACTTTAATTGAAAGAATTCAAAAACATTCAGGAACTTGGTATGCTTCTATTGATATTGCTAATGCTTTCTTTTCCATCCCGATTGCCTCTGAGTGTCAAGAACAGTTCAGTTTTACATGGAATGGACGTCAAATGACGTTCAGAAGTCTTCCCCAGGGCTATGTGCATAGTCCTATGATTTGTCAATGGCTGGTGGCAGAACATTTAACTGAAGTACCGATAAGCTCACAAATACAGGTGTGTCATTATATTGATGATATTTTGATTCAAGGTGAAACACAGGAACAGGTTCAGACCCAATTAGATTTAATTGTAGCTCATTTGCAAAGTAGAGGTTGGGAAATGAATCCAGACAAACTGCAAGGTCCAGCACAACGTGTGAAGTTTTTAGGCATTAATTGGCATGAAGGGAATCGAGAAGTGATTCCACAGGTAAAACAGAAAATTGCAGAATTTGCAGTTCCGCAAAACAGAAAGGAAGCACAGAGTTTTATTGGTTTATTTGGCTTTTGGCGTCAACATATCAAACATTTGAGTCTGATATTAGCCCATTTGTACAAAGTTACCCGTAAAAAGAATGTGTTTGAATGGAATAAACCGCAGCAAGATGCATTTGATTTGGCGAAAGAAGCGATTCAGCATGCTTTGGATTTGTGGCCTGTACGTGATGGTGATGTGAATTTGAATGTGTTGGTGCAAGGCCCTTATGCGAATTGGAGTCTGTGGCAAAAACAAGGTAGAACAAAAGTACCGTTAGGTTTCTGGACTAAAAAGTTACCCGATGCTGGTGAGCGTTACACACCATTTGAGAAACAGTTACTTGCATGCTATTGGGCTCTGCTGGATACCGAGCAACTGACTTTGGAACATGGTGTAATTTTGAGACCTGAAATTCCTATAATGCAATGGGTTTTGAGTTCACCAAAAACTCATAGGGTTGGACGCGCTCAAGAAGCAAGTGTGATTTAATGGAAATGGTATATACAAGACAGAGCACGTGTAGGACCGAAGGGTGTTGCAACGTTACATGAGCAAGTGGCGCTGGCGCCGTTAGGAGAAGCAGAAAGTGATTGCTCCGTACCTATAGTACAGGAATCCCCTGTTAAGTGGGGTGAGCCATTTGATGATTTGTCCGTGGAGGACAGAAAACATGTGTGGTTTACGGATGGTTCAGCGAGGTACATTGGAGAGAAGAGGCACTGGAAGGCAGTATCCTACAATCCGATCACACAGAAACTGCTAAGTACCACAGGTGAAGGAAAGAGTAGTCAATTTGCTGAACTATATGCTGTTTATCAAGTTTTGAAACAAGAACTGCCTGGTACATGTCATATTTTTACTGATTCCACTGTTAATGGTCTAGCGGTTTGGTTACCCACATGGTATTCCCATGACTGGAAACTGCATTCTCAGGAGCTTTGGGGTAAACATTTATGGCAAGAGATTTGGGAATTACTTCCTCAGAGTAACGTGACAGTTTTTCATGTTGATGCACACACACACGTAGACTCCCTTGACAAACTTTTTCACCAAATTGCAGATGAGAAATCTAAAATTTCTGAGGCAATGGTGGACAAACAAGATTTTGATTTGGCGGGATTGGCAAAATGGGTCCACCAGAAGTCACGACATTTTGGAGAAAGAATCACTAGCAGGTGGGCTGCTGACTGAGGAATTTATATTGCTCTCAGTTTGATTAAAGACGTTATACTTCATTGCCCCATATGTCAGCATTCTAGACAGCGATAAGTGTCCCAAATTGTAAGAGGTCAATTACATCGAGGAAAATCCCTTGCACAGATTCGGCAAATAGATTATATAGGTCCTCTTCCCATGAGTAAAAATTGTCAATATGTTTGTACAGTTGTAGACACTTTCAGTGGTCTTTTAGTGGCCTTTCCCTGTAGGAGAGCTACTCAGACAAATACCATTAAAACGTTAGAGTTAATCATGTTGTACTATGGTGTTCCACTTCAAATACAATCTGACTACGCATCTCATTTTAAAGGCAGACTAGTGCAGGAATTTTGTGTAGAGAACAACATCGAATGGCTGTTTCATATACCTTATTATCCACAGGCAGCGGGCCTTGTGGAGAGAATGAATGGTTTGCTGAAAGATCAATTACTTAGGTTATCAAATGATAACTATAAAAACTGGAGAGATCATTTGTTTGATGCATTGTTAATTTTGAATAATCGTCCTTATTTGAATTCTGCTTCCCCATTAATTCGTTTATTTCCTCCAGCTATTGATGCTAAACCTAACACAGTGGAGAGTACAGTGATGTATTGGGAAATTTCCCCTGGAGCCTTGGCTCCATGCAGAGCAACCCCAGGTTCTGCAGGCCTGGACCTGCATTCTATAAACACCATTACTTTAAAGAAAGAAGACATTACTATTGTGGAGACCGGCATTGGTGTCCAAGTACCTGCTGGAAGTTTTGGATTAATTGCCCCGAGATCTGGCTTGGCTTTAAAAGGTATCCAGATGCTCGGAGGTGTGATTGACAGTGATTATCAAGGAGAGATTAAAGTGATCCTATTAAACAGTGGTGATTCTGATTTACTGATACACAAAGCAGACCGAGTTGCTCAATTGCTAATTATGCCTGTCTTCAGTGGTGAGATTCAAAAAGGTACTGCCCCAACTCTGTTATCTGTTTGAGGAAAAAAGGGGTTTGGCTCCACTGATAATCCCGGAGCGAGAATGTGGGTTCAGTCGCCTAAAAATACCCCTGAACAGGCCGAAATATTTGCAACCGGTCAGGACAATACTGTCCGAGTAATGAGGCCAGGGCAAGATAGCTGGGAAGCAGTCCCAGCTGATAAATGTTATTTGCGAGAATGAATAATACCTGTATTTGATCCCGTTCTCCTAGACCATCGTTTGGACTGCTGCTGTCGGAACTGTCGTCGCTGGACTCCTTTTGGCTTGCTGCGCCGAGAGACGGGAGAACGCCTAGAACTGGAATAATTCCTTGAACCGAAGACGTCGTTCTTCTGCGTCGTGGGATTCGTCATCCAATTTTTGGACCTCTCTAGCCAAGAGACTAACTAACTCTAATCATTTCTGTTTGACCCCTATGCATTCAGTGACTGATATTTTAGCGACCTGCTTGGTTGCTGTCCCAGCTTCCATGGAGACACTTGCCCATATTTTCAATTTATCAAATGCTCATCCCAATGTAATTTTTAGTGATATTGCTGCCTTTGATTACTGTGCTCTATGCACGGTTTTGCCTGATTTACTGCCCCCTTTGAATTCCCAAATAACAACCTACATTATTACCGAGGGTGATCTTTGCTTTTTCAGGACCTGTGATCCTAAAATCATAGGCAAGTGCGTTCAATTGAGACAGAAAAATGTTACTTCATTTACTGCGCATGAAAGAACTCTATGTTTTGAAAGACTATATAAATCATGTACTTCTGTTAGAAATAATATGACTTGTAAGCGTCTTGTAGTTACCCCTAGTCACTATTGTATGGTACTATTACCCTCTGGATGGCTATTTTCATGTGGCAATTAGGCATGGGCGGAAAATCCGTTCCGCTCGCGGATTTTGCGGATTTTCGGGAAATCCGCAATCCGCGAGATTTGCGAATCTCCCGCAAAATCCGCAAATCCGCGAGCAGCGGATTTTGCTCGCACTGCTCGCACTGTTCGCGTGAGTTCGCGTGAGTTCGCGCCCCGCGAATAAGTGCAAAATTGCAGAAATACGATCTTAGCAAAACTGAAAGTAACTACTTACCAGGTTCAAAAGTTCAGGCTCATCATTAGTAGCCATTTCCTGTAGTGCTTCCTGAGGGGCCCCTCCAGAGTTCAGTTGCCAGTTGAAACTATTATGTGACCCTGCTCTGAACCTCAGAATAGTTACACATATGCCACAAAGGTCCTGAATTACAGCTAAGGGAGACAAGCAGGAGCCAGGCTGGAAGTTAAAATCCATTAATCAGCCCCTAATTCATTATTGTCAGTTGGGGCAGGGCAGGTGTTGTAACTAATTTTGCAACAATGAAAGCACTTAGCAAGTGCAAAAGATCACTAATCAGGGCGCACTAAGGAAGCAGGTGCCAGCTAAAAAAATATTCTGTGACACATTAATCAGCCCCAAATTAATTCAGGTCACTTGAGGCAGGGAAGGTGTGATTTGCTTTGCCGAAAATAATGTACACTGGACAACCAGAGGGTGTGGTGATGAAACAGAGGGTGGCATGGGTGGGCCAGAGGGTGGCATGAGTAGTCAGAGAGTGGCAGTGGTGACAGAGAGTGGCAGTGATGAAGAAGAGTGTCCCAAACAGGCTGGACACGTAGAAACAACAAGTTCGCGAAACTTGCGACCCGACAGGTAAGTTCGCAATTTGCGAAAGTGTACAAAACCCTCGCGAACTTGCAGAAACACGGGCGAACACAAAAAAAAAAATCCGCAAATTCGCGGGAATTCGCGGATTTTGCGGATTGCGAATCCGCAAATCCGCAAAATTCGCGAACGCGAGATAGGCAAAATTCGCTCATGCTTAGTGGCAATTCAACTTGGCCCTATATTCCTGCTAATATTACTGGAGGTCCTTGTGCTATGTAAGTCTAGAGAAAATCCCTGGAATAGTATTAGAGATTACAGCGAATGAGGGACAGATGTACTTTCTATGTCCACAGGACCCGTGGGTCTATTGTGAAGGGATACAGCAAATATCAAAGTATAGCGTTTACAATCTTTTATTAAAAATGAAAGTCTAATATTAAAATTTCAGAAGGAAATCAATCAATTCTTCTGAAAACATACAATCCTTTTAAGAAAAATACAATGTCAACAAAGTAGATTAGATTTCATACTAAAAAATGTTGTTAAAAAAACACACATACATAACATATTCTAGATTTTTAAAAAAGAACATATAGGGATCTAGACATGAACCATATACATTACAATACAGAAATAGCAATAACACAGAATATACAGAACAAAAGAACAACAACCCCACTAGTGACACTAGCTCCAATATTGTGTCAACTGATCTATAGGATCCAATAGCCTTACTAAATTTGCAAACTTATACCACAGTTGTTAGATTTTGTATACAGTTGGTATCTTCTAGGCTTTCTTGGATTCTCAATATTTTCCGGGCGTCGACGCGTTTCGGTGTTAGTACCCTTGATACGGTTACACCTTCCTCAGAACAATTAGTACTGGGGTCCAAGGTTTCATAAGGTAAAAGTTTTTTTTCTTTTTCTGTGTATTAAAGAGATATCTATCATTATTGTTCACCTGGAGATTTTCATATTTTATACGATGATAGCATTTGCATCTACATTTCCGTACTGAAACACATTTACTCTTTACATGCCACAAGAGAACTGTTATATATATGCGATTTCAAATTTCTATGGGTCTCACCAATGTCTATTTCACATTTTACATAGATCCTTGTACATTTTACTTATCTAGATCTTACCACTTGAGGAGAAAAAATCACAGGGGTGCCATCCACCTTTGTGCAGGCCTTCCCACTTTACAGCATATTTACAAATGCATGCAATGTTACAAATGGCCATCCCTTTGTGGGTATCCAAAATGTACGCAATACTTTGATCAATGGTATTAGTGGATTGGGTGTGTGGGGGAACCCTTTGGTCCCTAATATCATACTCGGTGGTGGAAAGTAGGGGGGGTCCTACTTCTAGTCTCATCCATAGTTCGTTGATAATTAGTATTAACAACCGACAACACTTGGCCATTTAGTTTCCGATCTTCTGGTCAGTACATGCAAATTACTAACCTGTAGGCATCTTGACCGTAGGGCCCAATAGTGTATTTGCGTTATCCCTTAGTGGCAAGTTTCCCTGGGTTCCTGAGATCTGGAATCGCTTTGAGAATTGTTGATCATTTCTATCTGTCAAACATAATTATTATGCCAGTTATATTTTAGTTTTCTTTAACATTTTACTCTGCTCGTTAGTATTTCCACCTGATACCTAGCTTACCTTCTGTAAGAGAATTAAGTAGCTACATTTGATTCAAATGATGATAAGTTTATTCGTGGTGTTTCCTGCTCTTCGGGGTCCACGTCTGGCTACTTCGTGAGCATCTGTTCTTTAAAGTTGAATATAAATCTGACTTAGTTTCTATTTTTATATATTATTCGTACTGAGCCCCTTCCCCCTAGATTTTTACCTTTTTGTTCAGTGGCTTACCTGTTTTTAAGTTTAGACACGTTTGCCCACAGAAAAAGCCTTGGTTACAGGGGGTGGCTGGTTTTAGCGTTTGTCTGCGGTTTCAGAACCTGATGTGGTCTAAGGAGAGGAGAGGAATGATAATAGCTCTATTTATTTAGACAGTGTACATATTATGTCCCATATTCCCCAACTACTGCATGAGATAGCCTCTCTCATGCTCGCCTATTTTATGGTGGAATGTCTGTTTCTCCCTGAGTCTAGATTAGACACTTCTGTATTAGTGTTTGAGTGATTGTACCCCCTCCTGGTCTAACCTCATTCCTGCACCTGAATATAAATTTGCACCGATACCTCTAGATTAAAATGGGTGCATTTCCTTTTTTCTGTCAATATGATCCCTTTATTTTCTTAGCTCTGTATTACAGATCGAATCGCATTGTGCTGATATTCATTTAACTGAAACTAAGTGCGCAAAATATGCAGTTGTCATGACTATGTGGCATTACCCAGTTATAAATTACCCATAGCCTGTGGTTCGGGGTCTCGCTATAAATCTAATTGCACTCGTGGTCTCGCTTATCTCGTTTTTTGACTCACCTGCCGTCTTATGCGCTGAGCTTCCCCTCCTGTGTGCCGGTATTGTAGAGATGACCAGACTCGTTTGTTGGCCTCTATTTAAACCGCTTAATGCGGTTCAGCTGGGAAATGCGCGGTGATCCTGCACTACATTCTCGCGCATGCGTGTTATCCTCGTGACTCGCGTCTAGATGTTGCGGCCATCTTTGAATGGGTTTAAAGTCGTATTGAATGAGGTTTTAGTTCAGTTGTAATGTTATCACACGATCGTTTCTGTTGCACCACGGTACATGTATACTTTACATTCAATTATCTTGCTCTTTGATATGGCTATTTTTATAAATACGTTCTGGCAACTTTAAATTACAAACTACTCCCACTAATTGTGAGAGTAGTTCGGATAGTTAATTCTTTTTTAGGGACGTCCAAAAGCTGGGGCCATCTTTGAAAGGGTTTTATAGTATAGTGAGGGATGATTTTAACTTGACTGGTTTGTTATGTCACAAACTTTCTATTACCTCGCAGTTCAACAGTATTATGGCTTCCATTGTATTTATACTTGTTGTGCTCATATTTGCAGACATGCTCTAGCACTTCTGACCAATTGTAGCTCCACCTTATATTAGAGATAGTACATTAGATTCAATAAGGGTTTGTACCTACAGATTGGACTATATGATCTATATGGTAACTAAGCTTTCTAACTATGTTTATGTGTTATTCGGG
This sequence comes from Lissotriton vulgaris, assembly GCF_964263255.1. Taxonomy (NCBI): domain Eukaryota; kingdom Metazoa; phylum Chordata; class Amphibia; order Caudata; family Salamandridae; genus Lissotriton; species Lissotriton vulgaris. Next base: position 619,095,828 of record NC_141698.1, read on the forward strand.
CATTGAACGCCAAACTTCTATGGTTATGTTAGAAACTTCGGACTTTCATGATCTTCTATTCAGAAACAGCATTCCATATAGGTTCAACCAGTTGTATATTGGCAGGTTTATATATTTACATTGTATACATCTCTGATCATAAGTTTAGAGGGCTAGTCTTTGTGTAACTGGTGTTCTAATCTCATCTAAGTGTAGATATATTTTCTCCTATGTTTATTAAATCAAAGACTCCCAGTCCTCTCTAGTGTTCAATCCATTCTTAATGGTGTTGAACTTAACCATATACCATTGCTCTTGTTGTTTCCTCCTTCTTTTACTATCTCCCATTCTGGTCTGTTCTTTTATTTTCTCCACTATGATCCATCTAATATCCTTGTTGGTGTGATTTTTTTCATTCCAGTGGTTCACTAGCGGGGCATTCTCCTTATTTAATCTAATTGCTGATTTGTGTTCCCCTATTCTAACTCTAAGTTCTCTTCCTGTTTCCCCTATATAACCTAGGCCGCAAGGGCACAGAATCAGATAAATCAGATTTTTACTTCTGCAGTTGTTTAGTGTACATATCTTGTGACATACTGAATTTATACATATTTCTTTTGTTATAAGACATTGGTCGCATACGCTGCAGGATCCACATTTGTGGTTTTCTACTGCCTTTGCTCCTGTAAGTGTTCTCTGACTTTCTATGATGTCTTCCCTGTAGGTGTGAACCAGGGTCGAATGGAGATTTTTATTTTTCCTATAGGCATATAGGGGTCTAGGGAGTATATTATCTGCTCCATCATTGAGGATCTTCCAATTATGATTGATCACGTTTTTAATTTGATTGGCAATGCCTGAGAATTGACTTACCATTACAATCTGATCTGCAGCAGACTTTTTGTCTTTGTTTTCTAGGAGACTGTCCCTATTGTAAAAACGTGCTCGTTTAAGGGAGTGATTAATCAGTTTATTCGGAAACCCTCTTTCTTTGAATTTTAACTTGGTTTGTTCTGCATGTTTATAAAAATCCTCTATGGATGTACAGTTTCTCCTCAAGCGGAGAAATTCTCCAAAAGGAATGTTGTCACGCTGGCTTTTCGGGTGACAACTTTTATAATGGAGAATTGTATTTCGATCAGTCTCCTTTTTAAATAGTTCCACTGTCAGTTTTTTATTTTCATTTTTTATGGTAATGTCTAAGAAGTTTACTTTGAGAAATGCGAACGTTATGCAGGTTATTGAAATACTTTTTGGTTTGTTGTATGCAAAAATAGGGAGGCATAACTTACGTTTTTATAGCTATTAGCCATGTATAATTAACTATACAGGTTCGTAAATGTCAGGCGTTTAACATATAAACGGGTTAATCATCGAGTCTTGTACTATAGCTTTATACTATTTATTAAAGGCATGCCAACCATCTATGTAAATGTAAATGTAAATGTAAATGTATAGGCATTTATATAGCGCACTACTTACCCGTAGGGTCCCAAGGCGCTTCGACCGCTGCGAAACCCTTCCTGGCTTCCCTGAGAGATGGTCCCTTAATGGGTATCTCCAGGGTGAGACCAGGCATCCCCGGCGGTCTGGTGGGGCCGTTAGTGAAGATGAGGCAAGCTAATGCCCAGAGTTGCCGAGTGTGATCGCTGATCAGAGTGGGCACCGAGGCGAGAGAATTATCGAGTCCGCTGACCCTGGTCCAGAAACCTGCCGCGCCGGGAATCGAACCCTGGTCCCAGGCCGTCCTCTGCTCTCGGGTCTGCCGCCTCTAACCAGTGAGCCACACTACTTCACAATCTATCACTTCACCCGGTGTTTTGCAGAGGTTGGGTTGGTGTACGAGTCTTATGCCTTATTTACCCGTTAAGATACCTCATTAAATAATTACCGCTTTATAGTTTAAATAGCATTCGCTACCCTCGTATTCGGCTGGGGTACGAATCATGCACCATATTCGCCCGTTAAAAAACCTCATTAGACAATGACCCCTTATAGTTTAAGCAGCTATCGCTATCTTAGCAACCCTTCATTGTACGACTGTGTGGTCACTTACTTGGTAGCGTTCGTGCGCGTGGCCTCAAATGGGGGTCTGTTGTGGTATATTGTTTGCTCTAGTGCTCACCATTTTTATGTTTGTAAAAAAGGCGTGAGTTTTGGGTTGATTAATCACCACGCCTCTCTGTTCTAACCTCGTGTAATTACGGTGGCTCGTTGGTGTCAGGATGGATCAAGTTTGCGCTATCAACATAGTTGATGGACTACTGCAGTAGCCATAATGGAGGGGGTGTCAACTCCCTTCTGTAGATACTAAAGAAAGACTGTACGTTCTATTTATAATGGGATTGCTATCACTGCCAGCAATTTTCCTCCCTTTGATACCAGTCTAAAAGTTGGAAGGGTCAACAGATTTGCATTGGATGATCTGAGGCTACGGGAGGGAACATATCACTTAAAGCTGGTTTGAAGATATTGTGGCCCACGTGAGTGAAAGGCCCTAAAGGTAATAATAAGGACCTTAAACAGAACACGCTTGTGAACTGGTAGCCAGTGCACGGTGTCTAATGCAGGAGAGGCAGATGATTTCCTAGGCCACCTCAATACCAGCTGAGCAGCCGCATGCTGGACCATCTGAAGCATGTATCTCCAAGGTACACATATGAGGAGCTAAGCAGAGTACATCTATACTTACCTATATATACTTACCTTCAACATAGTTTGTTGTTGATATTCTTACTATGGTATTTTTGTAGCCTGATTTCTAAAATTCGATAATACCTACCCCATGCAAATTGACACAAAGCAGAACTCAGTGCTGCCTTGCATTACTTTGGGGCATATTTATCAAATATTCATGCAACACTACAAGACGCCTTGCTACTCTGCTTGAAAGGGAGAGGGCAGGAATTCATCATAATAAAATTACGTGCATTCCTGCTCTCTGCTTGGGCTGGCACAGAAACTGCTGCTTAGCGCGAACGCAATCACCCTTTCAACATGGTGCAATGCTGCCTGTGTTGTAGGAAGGATTGTTCTGGTCCAGGTAGGGACACCTTCCAGCACAAAAACAATCCTCTGAGGCTTTTTCATCTTGCAGTGTGTCCATTTGGTGATCCAAGCAATCTTTTCATTTTTTTCCAATGCTATTTTTAATACTGATGACCGTCTGGAAACTCCCACAACAATGTTTTATAATAAAAAACATTAAAAAAACAGAGAAAAACAAATAAGCATTGACTAAGCCAAAACATATTGCAGTCAATAACAGACTGATTGACTTGGCCACTTCTTGTTTTATATATTCCCAAAACAGAACTGAACATGTGAAACCAAAAAAATCAAACTAAAGAAAATAGAAAAACTGTGAATTTCTGCACAAACCAGAGACAGGCTAAAAGGAAGACAAAGATTAAAAATATAAACTATAAAAAAATTAAAATTCTTAACCCTAAAACCATATTCAATTACAAAAATATAAAAAATCACTTTCTCATGTTGATATCATTCACAGATTTCATAATGCCAATACCACTACACACATAACATCATAGAAAAGGAAACCTCTACTAAGCCATATGGGTTACACATACACTAAAGAGAGCACTACGAAAGGGCAAAATAATGAAAGTACTCTAAATTCTTCTCTGATGGCTGTTATGGTTGAGCAAATATCATTGATGACACTGTTGAAAACATAGAAGAGCATAATCACCTTCCAATAAAAGCTGTAACATAGGGCAGAACTTAAAATAAGCTAGCAACAGCTTTTTCAGCCCCAACAGGAACATTTAAAAAACATTTTGGGCCATATAAAGAAAGAGCTAGGTTAGAGAAAAGTGGTCACAAATTATGCACTGTGACCTGTCTCTGATTTAATAGTACATAGGTCTCATCGCAAACTCTTCAGTTGCATAGAGCCTAAGAACAACGTGACCAAGGAATAATAATTAGGCAGGTGGGTATATGGGACCCCCTGTGATTGTCTGAAATACAAGAACTGTGGTCTGCAAGGAATAGTAGACCACCATCCCTGTATTTACATTCCCAATGTGAATTTGTTTTGAAGCAGCCTGGGTTCATTAAAGGAACTGGGCCTGCTGTTAAAAAAAATCCCATTTGGAAAGATTTCACCTAGAGCAGGCAGTGATCTCTTTGACCATAGCTTACTCCCCCAGAGGTCACCCAGCATCATTCACAAAGGGACACCTTCCTCTTTGTGGATTAGTTACCATTGTCTTTGAGGTATCAGTAACTAATCAATGGTTTTCAACTACAATTGTGGTCACAGACCATTGATACTTATCATACAGAGGAGAGACACCTCTTTGAGGCCCCTTCCTATTTGTTATTAGCTATGGGTCACTAAAATATTTTTTTGAGTCATAACAGCTTTCCTGATTCTCAAAATTGGTTTAATATACACATAAAAACTACTTTGTGCTGCAAACTCAGTGATTTTGCAAATTGCAATGCCTGCAATTTCAAAATGGCTTCATATAGCTGGCCGTATATATTCCTAACTTTCCTGAGGAAAGAATTGAGCAGTTGCCCCTAATACTGAGCATAGAGATATGAACTACTAGAAGGAGAAAAAGAATAAGCAAGCCATGAGAGCCCCAAGAAGATTTGAGGAGCTTCGCCTAAAACCTAAAAATAATTCACAGAAATAAGAAGTTCATTTGTCATGAACATGAGAACAATAAAAAGAGTAATTGTTTCCTGCACTGCAAACAAACATACTAATTGAGAGACAATGCACTAACAGGTTAATGGGCAGCACTTTTAAATCTGGTCCGCTATCCTTTATGCAGCTATATACTATTTACGTTTAGCATCAAACACTAAAATACCTCTATTCATTATTACAAAATAAGGAAAGAAAAAACATATCCGGAGTTGCTACCAGCCACAAAAGACAAAATTAATAACTACTACCCACAATAAATAGTTAGATTTTTTACAGGCAAAAAAAAGATTATGGATTTTGATCAAGACAATGTGGAACTCTCCAAAACATCCACATTGTATTATATTTTATTGTAATTGCATTTATATAGTGTTTACGTCCCCTGACGAGACATCAAATCCCTTTTTCTGTTAGTAGCTAGCTACACCGGAACCCATAAAGGATTAGTGGTGAATATAATTGTGAAATATGAGAATAATTTGAGTGGTGGATATGTTAGTTAGTTATTTGGATTGAGAAGGATAGTGGAGGGTTAGAAGAGGGGAAAAGGTTTGCATTTATATAGTGCTTGTTACCCCTGATAAGGTGTTGAAGTCCTTTTTCGGTTAATAGCATGCTACTCTGGAACCCATAAAGGATTACGAGTGAATTACATCAAATATTGACTACTCTACCAATAATCAATGTGCCTTGGAAATCAGAAAGCTGATTTCCTCACCAAAAGAGGTTACAAAACATTACTAGAATAACCATTCAGTCGAGTAAATTATGAAAAACTAGCACCTTTCTTGGACTATTTTGAAGCTACTAGGGGTAAACAAATTCACCTTTCATGGCACAGGCACCAACCTAAGTTCCAACACACAGAAAAGAAGTAAGGTTCCTGTAGTCGCAGTTTTTTATTTAGTATCAATCTACAATAAAGGTATGTCAAAGCACATTACTCTGTAAAACACTGTCTTCATCCACAACACATTGTGGCATGCTTCATCATAGGGCTGCTGCCATGCCTCAGTGCAGACCAATGCTTGAGGAGGAGCAATAGGGTGGGAGAGACAATACAAACTAATAGAAAAGGAAAAGAAGGATCTTAGGAAGGTGCACCTAATAAGTCTAAAACTAACTAAGGGATACCCTCAATAAAATTTTATTCCTGGATTCCATAGTCAGAATTAAAAAGGAAATTCATACCCTAGGATGGTGGTGTGGTGAGTGTATTATGCACCCTTCACCCCTCCGTTCTGCATAATGGTTGACATGTTTCAGCCGGAATCCGTGTCTCTACCGGCTTTCATCAGGACTGTTGGATCCCTATGCTAGATTCCCTTCCTGCCAATGTACCCCTAGTATATCAGGATACTTAAGGTTACTCCACCTATATTATGTGGTATGGTCCAGTACACACACTCCTATGTAGGATCTGTAAATGTAGAGAATAAAAATACAAGTGAAGAGGATTCATGTATAAATGAACAAACAAACAAAACAGTGATGAAAGTGACTAAGTGCTATATATGCTACCTTTATTATATTATAAACCTTTTTGGTGCGATGAAGCCGTTTTCAACATTTAGCGCCACCGCTAGTGAGGGAACATTGCCCTTAATATGCTTGCGAATTCACAGATGCAGGTATCAATATTGCAAGCTCTTTCTGCCGATGTTGTAACATAAGTGAACACAACTACTTGTGAAAACTTATTGGGAATCATGCCCCCAACATTACTCATGCCAAAAACCTTTAATTAAATGTGCGTTGGTTTCATACACAACCACTCGCTGCATCTTACCGAGTTTCACTCTGTAAATGGCTAGAACTGGCACGAGGGAACTGGGTGACTCCCTGTAGTCACACACTAGTTGGACAAATAATAGTTAGATAGGTACCTTAAGTATAAGGCAATGCTTTCTTCTTAACATATCTCACTCAGTGCTATATGGCTCTCTGATAGCAACCCTCCCACGGGTCCAGTGTAGCAGATATGGTTCCTCCGATCCATAGGAAAAGCCCAGTGGCCTGTTAAAAATATCCCGTGCTTTGGCTACTGCCATTAACAGAATGCCCATCAGCAAACCCCCCATCCACCTCCCAACTTCATCAAGGGTGGTGCGCCACCCCTATTTTGGTCCCTCCAGGTGTCGTGCAGGCCCCCGGCTCCAAGCCACACCAGCCCTTCTATGCCGGCCGATTCCCCCTCACGTGTGCTGCCACCAGGGGAGTGTGCGCTTGACGTAGGGCGTCAAAGTCTGGTGTAATTGCGCCCGAGCGGCTCAACGCTCGGGAGCATAGAAAGTTGACTATCCCAAGTTAAATATCACAGGTCATGGTGCTCCTGGGGTATCGCTCTCAGACCTGGAGCTTAATTTGTACTGAATACATTTGTTCAATCCCTAAGCCATGGGAGGAATCCTCCTAGGCACAGTCAAAAAGTCCTCGGCTGGTGTATTAAGTAAAAAAAAAAAAGAAAATGAGATTGAACCTCAACCAACTCGAGAAGAAGATTTACTTTATGGATTAAGACCAAGAAGTTCATATATGGCACCAGTTGGCCATAAGAGTTTTGACATTTTTTAAGATTTGGTCAAACAAGAAATATCAAAATTACATTTTGTTTAAAAATCTAAGACGAGAAACCTAACCAACAAAGAATTTGGAATTCTTAAGAAAATAGCTAGTAATCCAGAAATAACATGTCAGAAAGCTGACAAGGGCTGCACAATGGTCATCATGAATATCACACATTACATTAATGAAGTAGAGAAACACATATCGGTTGTAAACCCTTATGTGAAATTAGACACTAATCCAACAGAACAATTTTCCAAGATCTTACAAGATATTCTAACAAACGCAACACAAACAGGAGTAATTAATGAGAAGGTCAAGAGATTCCTCACTCAAAGTAACCCTAGAAGCCCATCATTATATATGGTTCCCAAAATCCACAAGGACCCAAGTAACCCTCCATGTTGACCCATAGTATCAACAAGAGGCACCATACATGAATCAGTTTCTGGACCGGTATTTGCAACTAAGTGTAGCGAAGATGCAAACATATATTAGAGACACAAAAGATTTTTTAATGAAATTCAATTAAATTTCTTTCACAGATTGGTCATCTATAATACTTTGTACAGTTGTTGTCAAATCATTGCACACATCGATCCACCACCAACTGGGGATAGAAGCAATTGAGCAAACCTTGTTGCAATCTGACCTGGACAAGGAGTTTCAACTATTCCTGATGGAACTGACATATTTTACACTCTATCAAAGTTATTTTAAATGGAATGATCAATGGTTCCTCCAATTCACTGGAACGTCAATGGGAAATTGTGCTGCACCATCCTATGCTAATAACTTCATGAATCATTTTGTAGAGGACAACATCTTATCAAAAGAGATTTGAAAAACACACACAAAGATGTTTGTAAGGTTCATGGATGATATTTTTAAATTGTGGACTGGATCTCACACAACACTCCAAAAAGCACTGATTGAACTTAATCAAAAAGAAGAAAGAATTCAATTCACTTCGGAAATACGGACAGAACAAATCACCTTTTTGGATGTGCTAATCAAGAAAATCCCAAAAGGTTTGGAAACAGATATCTATAGGCAGAAAACAGACAGAAATAACATTGTACACTACAGCAGCTTTCATCAACAACCTTTAAAGCAACATCTATCATTACTCGTAATTGCTCCGTGTGAAACGATTAGTTTCAAACCCTAGGAGATACACAGTTCAAAACAAAGAAAAGTTACTTCGGTTCACACAGAGAGGTTACCCAAAGAACATTCTGGATCAAGCTGAAATTTGGAGTCAAAACAAATCCAGAAAACGACTGATAATAAACACACCCAAACAACCTCAGAATCGAATAGTGGTAGTCACTAAATTTTCAACCTTGAGTCAAGCCTACAAAAAGGTTGTGAAGAAACACTGGTCAATTCTCAGGATGGAACCAGTTTTTAAGAACTTATTAGTTCACAAAGCTATTTTTGCATACAGAAGAGGCAAAAAAATAGGAGAAATCCTCAAGACCAAAGCAGAAAACACTAAAACCAATTAGCCAAAGGTACACTTCCATGTCACAACTGCAACAACTGCCATAACATCATCCAAGGAACAGTGATAACACATCCCAGAAAGAGAGCCAATATCAAATTGAAAGCAACAGCAATGTTTGATTCCATGAATCTAATCTACTTTTTGAAATGCCCATGTGGCAAAGCCTATGTCGGGAAGACAGAAAGAAAAACGAGAATAAATTAACATAAAAGCAGCATACTAACTAAAAACACCAAGTCTGTCGTAGCATGTCACTTCTTAGAAGAAAGACACAACATCAGCCAACTAAAATTTCTTGTCTTGAAAATTATCATCAAGACAGAAGGAAGAAATAACAGCAACTTCTTGTTACAAAGAGGGAACTTTTGGATAAAACATCTTGAATCCCTCAAACCTCATGGACTTAATGAAAGAATGGCATTTTTATGTTATTTGTAAATGTAACGAACATGCACACCTTAAGAGCTTATTCTATTGATAGACAGAAACATTTATGTTATTTAACACTTTTATTTTCAGGTTATCACCTTTTGGACAATATATGCATACACGCTTTTACCATGTTTATAAGATTCAATATCACACTATGAATCATAATGCCAATAAAATTGTTATGGATGTCAGAAACCATGAGATCAAAACATTCAAGCAAGCCCCATGCACTCAGCACCATCACAAGATGGTTGCCATCATTTTCAGCATGTCACAGTAGTCCTACAACATTGTTGATTACACCATCAACAAGGTACATTTAACCTCGTAATGCAATGACGGCAAATTTCATGCTGACAAGACATCAGCCTACAATCACCAACGCATCACGAAGCATTGGGAAATAAGGTATCAAAGCGCGCAAGAGCACCCTGATTTCGTAGCTATTTGTTAATTTACACCGTAATATTTACAGCATATAGCTAGCCGCATGTAATAAATGATAACACGAGCATGAGCACTCCCCACCGATCGTGATCTGTTAACTCACAGAGATCCATAGAGACCATTATTCATGAATTAAAGGCATGAATGCGAGCACAAAATGTTTTTAAAAAAAGGCGCTTTAACAATTTGCATGGGGGACTGCAAGCTATCTATGACGACAGTAGAACACGTGAGCGTGAGTAACTTTTATTCACGGTAACCTGATAACTCACAGAGACTCATCAGAGTTCGATATTCATGGGTAATTTTGATTTAATGTATGCTGGCATATAACGTTAACATTTTCATCTATGTAAAAATGAGCGACACAGGATGACGCCCTACAGTGAAACACAAACCATTGCACTGAAGTTCAATGAGGGGCAATTGACTGATTGCATTTATCAAATTATGGCTATCATTATTTACCTTCTTTGTTTGTATTTATCAAAATTCATGGTTTCTTTATTGTGCTATCTTGGGAATTTATTGATTGACTAGCATTTTTCAATTTTAAATTGTTGCAAAAACTCAATGTTATGTAACACACAGGATGGTTTCCTCACGACATATGTTTAATTTTCTTATAGCTATACCCCTGATGAAGAGCACAATGCCCAAAATGCATTGAATTGATGTATGAATTGGGTCAAGAACAATCGATTGACCAAGTATATACACACCATATATTGATTTAACAAACATGAACTGAAAGAAAAGCCAAAAATATGAAGATTGAAATGACTTATTACACCTGTGGAGGGCTTTTTGCCTGTGCCTAGGAGGATGCATCCCATGGCTTAAGGATTGAACAATTTTTTAAAATATATATATAGTATACAGCCCTCCTTGCACACAGGGACAAGAGTTTATGGCACAAAAGCCTTCCTAGCTTTCAAGGGCAAGAGTGGGTAAAAAACGTCATTGCATGGGCCATATGGTAGACCAACACAGGAGTGTGGGGGTCATTATTCAAACCCTCATGGTATTGGGATCAGTAAACCGCAGCCACCCATCACTGGCTTGTCAGGTGATGTGTTCGCAGTTGCCTAGTAACCCTGGGTGTGAATGCAGTTGCCTAGTACCCATAGGTATAAAGTAATAATACTGTTTCCAAGCATAGACCTTTAATTACAGTTATGATACTACATTGGAAATTATTTGTGCCTACTCTCCACAGTCCCACCTTATGTCCTCAGCACCTGTAGGCATATTACTTCCTCTGGATCATAGCCTACCTAGACTTGTCCATGGGATGTCGTCATTAAGACCTATGTCATGGCTATGTAGCCTATACACCCATTTCTGTTCGCGCATGAACAAGGTATGGCTGGGGTCACCCGTGTTGAGTGAGATGTAGGTTTTGTCCAATACGGTCCAGTATAGATCCTCCACTGTGTGTCCCATTTCAACATTGTGTGTTGTGAGGCATGTAGTAGTCCTAACACAGCAGATGTTACTCCTATGCTCTATTATTTGTCACTTTCACTTTCCTTGATGTCATTCCTACATAGATCCATCCACAGGGGCATTTAATCATGTATATCACATTCACAGAGTTGCAGTGTGCATGTGTTGTTCCCATGGGTAATTCAAACCCATGTCTACACTCTTGGTGTTAGCAGTAATTCTGCAAGCATCACACAAGCCACATCTAGTGTACCCTGTGACAGGAGGAAACTCCCAAGGTCCTCGCTGTTCCACTTGAGGTGTAAGGCGGGGTCTTGTGTGGACCAGAAGATCCCTGATATTAGAGCTTCTTGTAAAACAGAATAATGGTTTGTCCAGAAGAAGACCATTAGAGTTAAGTATACTCTAGTGTTTCAGAATAATACATTTAATCGCGGTAGAGGCTGTATTGAATGTAGTAACGCATATTGCGTTTTTGTTGTCTGGTCTTTCTACCTTCTCCAACAGGGCTTCCCTATGCCAGTTCTGTGCTCTTTTCTGGGCTCACTGTACTGCTCTGGTCGGGTACCTCCTCTTTTCCAGTTTCTCTGACAACAAAGCTGTTTAATCCCGACAAGGGAATCCAGGAATAAAATTATTATTAGGATATCCTTTTGTTAGTTTTAGACTTATTATATGCACCTTCCTTGGATCCTTCTTTTCCTTTTCTATTTGTTTGTATTGTCTCCCCCTCCCTATTGCTCTGCCTCAAGTGTTGGTCTGCACTGAGGCGTAGTAGCAGCCCTCTGATAAAGCATGACAAAATACGTTGTGGGTGAAAGCAGTGCTTTAAAAAGTAACATGCTTTGTCATACCTATATTGTAGATTGATACTAAATAAAAATTGTGACTACAGGAACCTTACTTCTTTTCTGTGTGTTGATACTTACCTTGAGGAGGCCGAAGTAAGGTGCTATCCTCCTCCCCCTTCCTTTTGTGTAAAGACAAACCTAAGTTTCACATACCCTAGCTGAATGTGTACAACACTGCACCATCCCAGGAAGTAAAAAATAATAATGCATTAGAAGGGTGGCATAATTCCTTACAAGAAACTCTTGAAAAGAACTACCCTATGTCCATTCATAGGAATCTTGAAACAATAACATTACTATCACGAATTAAGCCAGATACAGGTCCTAGCACAACAAGTACAGACTAAATTATTCAAAAAGACTCTCCAAATGCATGACATGCTAGCTGTCAAAGTCCTACTCTTCCCAAATATCCAAGAAATACAATAACTAGAATATACTCCAGTATATACCTATTAAACCACCTTACTAAGTAAACTAATAAAATAATACATGCAAAGTTCCTATATAAATACTTTAAAAATCATAAATTAATAATTTCTTTTTGGGAAAAAAATATTTAATTGGAACTAAAACAGAATAATATAAATTAATTAATATATTTAATAATTTTGAAATATTAAAATCAAAAAGACTTCTAATAGTGCTGAGTGCTTGCAGGAGCACCTATCTGTGTTGGTGGAGATGTGTGTGTTTGTAGTTTGACCTATGTGGGTAGAGATGAGTGTAGCCGTCTGTGTGCCACTCCTACTGTGACCATCTGCCTTCTTCCTACACATGAGATCCTTAAGATAACAGCTCTAGGCTAAGCACTGACTATCTCTTTATGTCTTTCTCTTGCTTTGAAACAGCACTAAAATTGTGTGGGTGGGCAGGGCAGCCTTTGCTAAGGCCCCACCATGGCAGCATGGATAGACTCAGGAGGACTTTGAAAACTCACTGTGCTTGTCAGGGGGCTTTTTGGTATTATATTCCTGACACTGGCAGTGTGACTACCAAAAATCGAATCAAAATTTGCATTTGGTAGAAATTTGGGGGTTGGCTAAGGACATTGAGAGAGAGTGATTATATTTAAATACTGAGGGGGAAATCCTAGGGCACACTTACTTAGGTTAGCTTAAAGATATCTCCAAAAAGCTTTAGCCAAATGAAGCACAATGCTAGCAAGCAGGCCTGAAGTGTCACCAAATGTATACCCCTTTAAAGTAAAAAACACAAACACAATTGATAAAATGTAGTTTGTAAAGAAAATGAGCTATGGACTATTGTAATTCTTACTATTGTAATTCTTTGGTCCGAAAACATTCTTCTCTGGTTTTCCAATTCAGATGGAACAATCTCAAAGGTATCAATAAGGAAGTAAACAAATAGGCATGGAAGATATGTATGCATGCAAGTCAATTTGAAGTCAGTTACAATTCTGTCAATTTCAGTCAATTTTTCCAGAGCCTTCCCTTTGTGTGGTACGAAGTGAAGCAAATCAGAATGCACAGGCCTAGCTTAGATGGGGACTCGGGACTTCCTCCTTGCCAAGTACAAACTGCATTTTCAATATGAACGATTTCACTTCTTTGTTGAAGGAATGCGATCATCAAAGTGTCAATCCTTCCTCTTTGCAACTTCCTCAACTATAAAGGAAGATGAGGCTGCTAATTGTAAAGCACTGAGACTGGTGATAATGTCGAACTCAAAATCAAGGAAAGTTATCAGTCTTTCAGTGGAAGTCTAATGATAGACAACATATGCATTGTACGCTCCCAGAAGAAGCTGGTGGATAGCCAATTTCTTGTACCAAGTGCCGGTTTTATGATTTTCATGATATGGTTGAATCTACCCATGTTCTTGTTATAACCAAGAATACAGTTGTACTTATGCACATCTGCCAGCTGACCAAAAACGGTGACAGAAATACTCTTATCATGACTTGCAGTTAACACATACTACTGGTCTGTCCCAGAATGTCATGGCTAGTACTTCATTGCGATGCAGTGACCTTTTTAGAGCTTTTAACAAACAAGCACCTTCGGAAATCCTTTATAGTTGCACTGAATAGTCTTACAAGCCACAGTGCAAAGGTTATAGTTCACTAAACAGCCGCATTCCTGTATAGTAATTGCCTACATATAGGTTAAAACTTTCATGAAAGAGCATGTGATCAAGACCCCACACAATCTTCTATTTTGTTCCTAATGTGGAAATACAACCAGCATGATTCTTCTACTAAATATGCACAAGAAACAATAGCCAATAAGGCGTTTCCTGTTCTTTACATGGGGTCTAATTCACCAAACCAACTGCAGTTGTAAAAAAAAATGTAAGGGTAGAAATGGCTGCATTTAGAGTTACAAGATACACGTGAGATGCAAATAGTTGTACCACTGTGCAATTGTCCATCTTCAGTGTGTAGAATTCCACAGTGTTAAACCCCACAAGAGGGAGGAGCAAGGTATGATGGCTTCCCTTGCATGTTTGTGAATGTCCCAAACTCTGAAGTGTTTGTACATTCTCAAATTCCTTTCCACTCCTTTCCCACCCTTGATTCCGAGAAGTACTCTAAAAAAACTGCCCTTCCAGGGTGGGTAGGAGAATGGATCTCTCACAAACATGGTGGCCTCCTGGCAAAGGCTCTTCTCAGTGAATAGATATGTCACACACTTGCCAAAGTGTATATTAAGTGTTCCGCAGAATCTACATCAGCTTGCTGATGCTCAATAAAATTTAATTTGCCTGAAGGCTGTTTCTGTCAAATGTGGCACCTTTGAGAACAAGAACCTACATGTCTATGGGGTTTGCTTTATGGAATCCTCTGCTTGGTGGTTTGAAGTTATTTGACACCTCCTCGTAATACAAAACAATCCAATAAACATTGTTTAAGAAGGTTTCAGGGGATGGCTTTGATCCTGAAGACTTCAGGCAACACACCTGTACAGTAAGCACAGATTTGATTTAGACAGTTTCTTCCATGGAAGGGAAAATGCTGTCACTACTGCAAAGTAATGTGCACCTCCAAGAACAGGGAGCTATTGTTCTGCATCGTGGTGTTTATATGCCTGCAACCTCAGTGTTCTGTTCGTCATCTGTGTACGCTTTTTTATCAAGCCCAATAGTGGTGTAATTTCCAACGTAACGTTTCATGTTCCTATTACGTTTCTAGAATCTATACATTTTTTGTTGCATATAAATAGATACAATATCATATAATATGGCATAATAGGGGCGGCCAGCTACATGCATCAATTCTTTGTTGGATACACAAATGCATTCACCACAGGAGAGAGGGATTTACTGGCATCTGAAGGCAACATAGAAAAGGTTTTATTTGAGTTCAGGATTTATATCCTGCTACAAAAGCAAGTCACACGAATAAAATGCCATTGCCATAATATCTTTTAGCAGGTCGTGTGTGTTTGAAAGAAAACTGACTTTATCAGGATATTAGCTCTAGGCTGCCATATTTCTGGCAAAAAAACAATGTTATAGTTGGTCTTTTACTTTATTACCTGGGCTATGATAGCCTTAGCTGGAAATGGGACACTTTTGTAATGCTGTTTTCAAATTGTTACATGGTATAATGCAATACTGAAAAGGAGCCATAGTGAATTTTGAAACAGAAGAGGTGAACTCAGGATATAGGCCTGAGGGCAGCCGGGAGCATTTGTAATTCCACAGATGCATTCGTTCTCTGTTAAATAATGCATGATGTTCCAGTCTGCGCGAGGATTCGTCCATGGTATATAAAGTATAAGGCACAAAACTGTCAGCAGGTTAGATATATAGAGCTCCATCGGAGTGTCAGTTGGGGTAAGTGCCTTTGAGTGGAGTTAAAATTTGACATTCAGTCGATGACAGAAGACCATGGTGGCAGAGTTGTTATGCAAAGAGTTCTTTCCACGTTTCCAAAAGCAGGGCATGAGTTGTGTTAATCGATCAAATGCACAAATAACATGGCACTGTGCAGCTGCCTTATACCAAAGTCAAAGTGTTGAATGCAGTCCTTCAATCACCTATCACTGATATCATTATTCTAATTCTATTTTCCTGTCCCAGTCCTTACTTTAGGACCATACCCCGAAGACAGGGACCAGGGTCCCCACCTAAGGGACCAGGGTCCCCACCTAAAAAGAAAAACTTAAACACCACCATTTCTAGGTACAACTAAGAAAGAACCACCTCGGCCCAGATATCTTCTGATTCAACTACCAAAGCAGCACAAAAGACTGAAATTGAAACACAGGGCTTGAAGGGCTGAAGGGTTGTAATTACTGGTACATGGAATTCGAATCACAGACAGTAACGAGTTTACCAGGAAGTAATTGAATCTTCACTTCTTCATCACTTCCTCGTTCCTGTCCTTTCAACATGAAGATCTAGCAAAGCAAAACTGGGCATCCCTCTTAGAACAGTTTGGGGAAGCAGATCATCTAATGTATTATTTTAAAAACCAGGTGGTACCTACAGACTCCGGTAATCTGCACTAAAATATACATATAAACAACAATTTCAAAAATATGCAAAGAAAGACTGACACAAAGTTTCTGTACAAATAATCTGTATTATTTCCAAAACATTCAATAAGAAGATAATGTTCTAATAAATAATGTAAGTGCAGATGACGTGGTGCTCAAGTGTTATAAATATATCTCAAAATTTACAAATTCACTGGTTATATATTTACACGGAGAATAATGCTCAAAGTAACCAAGTGAAAGCATATGTTGATGTTTCGACCCCTATGGAATCAGGGGGTCTACTCAGGACAAAAACTTGCCTGAGTTATTACCTGCAGGACATTTAATAAAGGAGGAAACAGAAATGAAAAATGGGGTGTCAGTCTAGAATCACTCAATGTTTCTAATCTCTCTATCTCTCTATTGCATCCCCCCCATATATATATATATATATATATATATATATATATATATATATATATATATATATATATATATGATTGCTCGACTTTCCCAAGAATAATCCCAGCCGGGTTTGGAAAAAGATACAGCACTCTCGGGGTTCCTGTTACTCAGCAGCAAGGATTTATTAGTCCAAACAGACACGTTTCGGGAGAAACTCCCTCCGTCAGTGTTTACATGAAAGCGCGCAAAGCGGCAACATTATATCACATTTTTTCATTGGTGACGAACATAAACATAAACATAGGACTGACGTGAGTATTTTTGTCAGCGCCATCTTGTAATATGTAATGTCCTATATACCAGTGTGGATGTTGATATTACATCAGCCTGCATTTACCTTGATGGGAAATGTTCGTAATTATTTTGTGAGCATGGATATGGTGCATCTGGGAAATTCCTTTAATTTAAAGCACAAAAGATTGTGCATATCAACTTGAAGACCAAACGGTCTACTCGTCGTGATCTTGCCGTGGATCGGCGATTGCAGCCAATGAGGCTGCTAGTTACCAAAGAATACATCATATCCATGGACCTTCACCTAATCACATCATTAAGGCTAGCTCCAGACACCCATCCAGACAATTTCAAATCCCCTCATCCAGTACATTACTTCTCCAGATTCAGTTAAATAAGGTTCAAAATAGCAGAAACCAAAAATACAAAGGTCATGCAAGTACAGTTTTACGGAAACCAACAAAAAAGGTTCAGCCCAGGTGAGATGATAATTCTTCGCCCATATTCAGCCCTCCAGGCGCCTTAGTCTCCAGGTCTATGATATATCGGGATTCTAATCTCCTGAGCATCTGTAACTTGTCGCCTCCTCGTGGATTTTCGGATATACAGTCCACACAGAAAAACCTCAACAGGTCCCTGTTGCAATTGTGCTTTATGGCAAAATGCCGAGCGACCGGATAAGAGAAATCCCTATTTGCGATCGCTCGCATGTGCTCAAGCACTCTTAGTTTAACCGGATTGATTGTGCTGCCAATATATCTAATTTGGCAAGGACACATCAAACAGTAAATCGCATAGTCTGTGTGGCATGACATAAATTTATTTATCCTCTTTCCACCCTTACAGCCTCTCACCTCGAAAGATAATGTTCGTTTACTAGATGCGCAGGCCTTACATTTCCCGCAAGGGAAGAAGCCCTTTGCATCATTCAGTGTGCCCTGACTCTTGCGTATGGGGTTTAGGTGGCTCTAAACCATGTAGTCACGCAAGCATCTGGCCTTGCTAAAGGTAATTAATGGAACAGTTGGCATATCTGGACCAATAATGGGGTCAGTCTTTAGAATATGCCAATGCTTTTGCATTATAGATCTCAGTTTCCATGAGTTGGCCGAGTAGGGAGTAATCATGCGGAATTGACCATCAATATTTTGGCGTGATTTTTTCCCAAAGAGAGAGTGTCTCAGAAGTTTTCTTACTCTATTGAGGGCATTGTTCAAGAGGTTACGTTTGTATCCTCTCTCAGAGAATCTGTCCATACTTTCCCAAGCTGCCTGTTCAAAATCTTTCTCCAAGGTACAGTTACGTCTTAACCTGAGTAGTTCTCCATAAGGAATGCTGTTAATGAGTTTTTTGGGGTGACTACTAGTAGCGTGCAACACGCTGTTTACACAGTTGGCTTGCGGTACAGTGAGGTACATATCTTATTGTCTCTCACGGTGACTTGGAGGTCTAAGTAGTTGACCTGCTCTTGACTGATATCCCCCGTAAATCTCAGATTACAATCATTGTTGTTCAATATTTGAATGTACTGTTTTGCCTCTTCTACCGACCCATCCCAAATTAGGAATAGGTCATCGATATACCTATACCAAGCAACCACCTTGTTGTTAAATGTTTCATGTTCCGGGGCCCAGGCTACCTGCTCCTCCCACCAGCCTACGAACAAGTTCGCATAACTGGGGGCGAAGCAGGAGCCCATCGCTGTACCAGACAGTTGTTTATATATTTGATCCTGAAATAAAAAGGTGTTATAATATAAACAAAATTGGATCAACTCCAGCAGCATTTTGTTGTGCATAGCAAATTTCAATGGTTTCTTATCCAAGAAATATTTCACAGCATACAGGCCCTTCTCGTGTTCGATAAACGTATAAAGACTCGTGATGTCTAATGTCAAGAGTACATAGGTGGGATGCCATTGTAGGTTCTCAATTTTTTCAATGAAGTTGGATGTATCCCCTATATATGACTTCAGGGAAAGCACAAATTCGAACAAGTAGTGGTCTAGAAATTTGGACAAGTTCTCAGTTAAGCCCCCTATAGACGAAATGATCGGTCTTCCAGGTGGGTTGTTAATGTTCTTATGGACCTTCGGAAGGTGATAGAACGTTGGTAAGATGGGATGTATAGTTTTTAAAAACATATTCCTCCAATTCTATCATTTGCTTCCCATGCCACTTCTTCAAAAGGTCATGCAGCATGTCCACGCTTTCAAGATAATCCCTTTTTGATATTATGGCATAGCAGGTCCCATCCTGTAGTTGTCGCATGGCTTCTGTTATGTATTTCTCTTTCGACATAATCACAATGTTTCCTCCCTTATCAGAAGGTTTGCATATAATTGACTGGTCTTGTGATAAGTTAGTTATTGCCATTCTTTGTTCCTTTGAAATGTTGAAAGATTTCTTTTGAGAGGTATGTTCTGTCCTTAGTTGCATCAGATCCCTGATGACTGCGTCAGAGAATGTATCGATCGCATCTATGGCAGTTTGTGGTACAAATTTAGATGGTAATTTTAGCCCACTTTTAGGAACCTCTTGGTCAATTTCAACATTCATTAATCTCTGTGTCAGAGTATGAGTGGCTTCATTAACTTTGACGCTCCCTTCTGAGCGGAGGTTTTTTTAACATTTCGCATGCGGTTAGATCATTTACCGTAAGGAGATCAGTGTTCTTTTTGTTAAGCCTCAGATGTTTAGTCTCTAAGGCCGTAGGTTTCACTTTGAAGAATTTGGGTAGTTTAACCTTCCGGATGAACTTGTAGAGATCTATTCTGGTCTGTGTGTATTCCATATTTACATTCGGGCAGAATGTAAGTCCCAGTTTTAGAACAGATTCCTCTATTGTTGTCAGTTTTCTTTGGGACAAATTAACGATGGTAGGGTGGTTGGTCTGTGTTACCACCTTCCTCTGCATTGACTTCATGTCACTCTTGAGGCTGTATTGGCTTTTCCTCTGCCTTTTCCTTTTCCATCCACCGCCTCTGGTTTGTCTGTGTGTTCCGGTGCTTTGTTTTTGCCACCTCTCAGCCAGCTTTCTCTTATGACTTTGAACTCCTGTTGAAAAGGAGTCTTTGATGTCGTAGTCGAGGAGCCTGCTGCTTCATCACCTGATGCCTCGCTGACTGTGAGGTCTGAGTCAGAGGTTTCCACTCTTTCTTCTGATGCTGTTCCCGGTGTCTGATTTTTCTTCGCCAGATCTTTACGCGGTTGGTCGTATTTTTTGGAGAAGGTCAGGACCCTGCCCATCATATAGTCTTGTTCATCTCGGTCAAACTTTTCTTGTTTCCTCATTTTGATCTTAGTTTCATATTTCTCCAATCTTTTCTTCATGGATGCCCTTAATTGTTCTTGTTCGGCTTTTTCTGGATTTTTGGAAAGTTCTTCGTCCAGCTCTTCTATCTCCTTCACGACCTTATCCCGATCACTCCAAGAAAATTGGACTAGGATTTCAAGCATCCCTTTGCACGAAGATGCTATATGTGCAGCCCATGTCTCTAGTAGGAGGGGGTCGGGATTTTCATAAGCAGGGACAGTAAAAATGCAGAGTCCTCTTGGTACCCTCTGTACCTCAATAAATCCCTGCAACGATGTCCCCTCCCACCACTTTCGCAGTTCTCTCTCATATAGTTTTTCCAGTTTTCTGTACTGGATCGTTAAAGTACTGGTTGTCTCCACGTTGGTCTTAGTGGGTGGTTTAGAGATGTCTGGGTTCTTATTTTTGAAAATGTCTACTGCCGCTCCTTTGTGTTCAGACATGTTAAACATGTTGTTTTCTTGCGTGATATTCCGGTCCCGGAATGTCACTACCCTTGTTGCTGAGTTTACTAAGGATCCCCTCGCTGCGCCGTCTACACAACTCTCTACTTCGCTTGGTACCGTTTTGGAAAAAGTTTGTATAAATGGAAAGGCAGGCTTACCGCAAACTTCTTCTTCCCTTGCGGGAGATGTAAGGCCTGCGCATCTAGTAAACGAACATTATCATTCAAGGTGAGAGGCTGTAAGGGTGGAAAGAGGATAAATAAATGTATGTCATGCCACACAGACTATGCGATTTACTGTTTGATGTGTCCTGGCAAAAACAAACCACTGGATCACACAGACAAACCAGACGCGGCGGATGGAAAAGGAAAAGGCTTAATTTTGTTTTCTTAAAAACTCTTTTACAACATCTTAACTTAGGAAAGAGGTTTACTGACTCTATCTTTTCGCTCTATGATTTCCCGACATCCAGGGTTTTGGTTAATGGATTATTAACTCCACCCGTGCAAATTATGCGTGGTACGAGACAAGGGTGTCCTCTGTCACCATTATTGTTCAACTTATATATAGAACCACTGGCTTGCAGAATAAGGAACTCAAACAGGATTCTACCTTTTGGGGTGGCAAATTGGTAAAAAAAAATAGGCCTCTATGCAGATGACATTGTTATTTTCTCTGCAAATTTGCATGGCTCTTTGGATGCACTGATAGATATTACTAAGGATTTTGGAACTGTCTCTGGTTATAAGATCAACCAAGAAAAAACTGAGATCATGGCTTGGAACTTACCCACAGAGGGGTTGGACATTAAGGCGGATATGAGATACCTGGGGGTAAGGGTTACTCATAACATTGCGGATTTGGCTAAAACACATTTCTTTAGAGTCAAACAAGAAGTCTCAGCCATGCTTAAAGGATGGATGAATCTACCTTTGTCGTTATATGGCAGAACAAATTTTGTGAAGATGATGATCCTGCCAAAGGTAACTTTTTTGTTTGAGGTTATTCCGCTCGGATTTCGAAAGGAGTGGTTAGCCAAGTTCCAGAGTGAGATAGCTTCTTTTATTTGGGCATCAAAGGGGTCACGACTTTCGTGGAAAAAAATAAGAAGGAGGCTTTGTAAAGGAGGATTGGCTGCCCCGGACTTGCAAATTTATGCATGGGCTTTTGGGTTGAAAAATTGTAGGATGCTATTGGGTACCCGCTTTCAGTCACCAATAGGGGATTTATTTGGTGTGATGTTAAAGAATGGTGGTTATATAGATTTTGTTTTTTTGTATAAGTTCTCAGATCCTAAGTTTTTTTAAAAGATTAGGCTGAAAGTTCTATATGATTTGGCAGAGATGTGGTATAAGATTAGGAAATTCCTAAAGATACCTTATTTGAGTTGTATGGCTCCAATATGGGACTCTCCAGGTTCTTCGCCTTGGACAAAGGACTTATTGGCAATTTCATTGAAGAGAGAGGGTTCAGTTCGGAGATGGAATGACTTATTTGAGGAGGGCAACTTGTTGGCATGGAGTGAATGCCAACAAAGGTGGGGGCAAGTTCTCTCAAGGTATAAATACCTACAGATTCAGAGCTGGGCGAAGGGCGCTGTCATTCGAATTGGGATACAGAATGACTTTGAGGCAAAATTGGCGATGGAGGAGTCTTTTAAGAAGGAGGTGGCCTTGTGGTATTGGTCAATGTTGGAGATGGAAGATGGCCCCTTCTCACTTCCGGAGGTCTTGTGGAAGCAAAGCTTGCCAAAGATTGCAACAGAAAACCAATGGCAAGTATCTATGGCTATAATATACAGAGTGGTTAAACCCGCGAATTTAAGAAGAAACCTTCTGTTCACAATCCACAGGGCCTACTGGACTCCGCGTAGATTGACAAAACTTAAATCAAGTGGAGTGGTGGACTGCGCAAAATGTAAGACCCCCAATGCCGGTGACCTCCATATGTTTGTCTTTTGCTCGGAAATAAGAAGCTTTTAGCAAGATGTGAGTAACTGTCTATCTCAAGCTCTGAACCTACAAATAGAGGTAAGCCCCGAACTTATAATTACTGGGAGGAATGACCTAGAGGAAAATAGAATTAATGACAATGTGAAATTGATTTTTTATGCTATACTACTGGCACGCAGAGAACTTTGTAAGTTGTGGGTCTCCCCCCTCTCTCCAAATGTTTTGGACTGGATAAAGTCAATGAGATATACAGCTAAATTAGATATGTTGAATCACACCAGCAAAAAAAACCTAACATTTTGGGTACCGTTTCTTATACATTTTGGGTGATTGGCATATGGGGAAATTTTGAATTGTTATGAATAGTTTATCGAACAAAACAACATCAATCCCATGATTAAGCCCCACGCCTATCTCGCTAGTATTTGGGTTGACACTCAGGTTCCAGGAACGAGGATTAGATGGGCACATCGGACGGGTCAAATGGCTATAAGGGCTTGGATAATACGCTGGCCGGACTCGGTAGAGGTGAGCCTGATATCTCTTCCTCAATATACTAGCGTATGAGATACAAAAAACCCAGCAGGTGGAACAGTTAGTGAACTGGGTGGCGAGTCGGCAAATGAGGATTAAATAGAAAAAAAAAGAAAAAAAAAGAACACTGATCTCCTTACGGTAAATGATCTAACCACATGTGAAATGTTACAAAACCTCAGCTCAGAAGGGAGCGTCGAAGTTAATGAAGCCACTCATACTCTGACACAGAGATTAATGAATGTTGAAATTGACCAAGAGGTTCCTAAAAGTGGGCTAAAATTACCATCTAAATTTGTACCACAAATTGCCATAGATGCGATCGATACATTCTCTGACGCAGTCATCAGGGATCTGATGCGACTAAGGACAGAACATACCTCTCAAAATAAATCTTTCAACATTTCAAAGGAACAAAGAATGGCAATAACTAACTTATCACAAGACCAGTCAATTATATGCAAACCTTCTGATAAGGGAGGAAACATTGTGATTATGTCGAAAGAGCAATACATAACAGAAGCCATCCGACAACTACAGGATGGGACCTGCTATGCCATAATATCAAAAAGGGATTATCTTGAAAGCGTGGACATGCTGCATGACCTTTTGAAGAAGTGGCATGGGAAGCAAATGATAGAATTGGAGGAATATTTGTTTTTAAAAACTATACATCCCATCTTACCAACGTTCTATCACCTCCCCAAGGTCCATAAGAACATTAACAACCCACCTGGAAGACCGATCATTTCGTCTATAGGGGGCTTAACTGAGAACTTGTCCAAATTTCTAGACCACTACTTGTTCGCATTTGTGCTTTCCCTGAAGTCATATATAAGGGATACATCCGACTTCATTGAAAAAATTGAGAACCTACAATGGCATCCCACCTATGTACTCTTGACATTAGACATCACGAGTCTTTATACGTGTATCGAACACGAGAAGGGCCTGTATGCTGTGAAATATTTCTTGGATAAGAAACCATTGAAATTTGCTATGCACAACAAAATGCTGCTTGAGTTGATCCAATTTTGTTTATATTAGAACATCTTTTTATTTCAGGATCAAATATATAAACAACTGTCTGGTACAGCGATGGGCTCCTGCTTCGCCCCCAGTTATGCGAACTTGTTCGTAGGCTGGTGGGAGGAGCAGGTAGCCTGGGCCCCGGAACATGAAACATTTAACAACAAGGTGTTTGCTTGGTATAGGTATATCGACAACCTATTCCTAATTTGGGATGGGTCGGTAGAAGAGGCAAAACAGTACATTCAATTATTGAACAACAATGATTGTAATCTGAGATTTACGGGGGATATCAGTCAAGAGCAGGTCAACTACTTAGACCTCCAAGTCACTGTGAGAGACGATAAGATATGTACCTCACTGTACCGCAAGCCACCTGCGGGAAACAGCGTGTTGCACTCTACTAGTAGTCACCCCAAAAAACTCATTAACAGCATTCCTTACGGAGAACTACTCAGGTTAAGACGTAACTGTACCTTGGAGAAAGATTTTGAACAGGCAGCTAGGGAAAGTATGGACAGATTCTCTGAGAGAGGATACAAACGTAACCTCTTGAACAAGGCCCTCAATAGAGTAGGAAAACTTCTGAGACACTCTCCCTTTGAGAAAAAATCACGCCAAAATATTGATGGTCAATTCCGCATCATTACTCCCTACTCGGCCAACTCATGGAAACTGAGATCTATAATGCAAAAGCATTGGCATATTCTAAAGACTGACCACATTATTGGTCCAGATATGCCAACTGTTTCATTAATTACCTTTAGCAAGGCCAGAAGCCTGCGTGACTACATGGTGCAGAGCCACCTAAACCCCATACGCAAGAGTCAGGGCACTGAGATATATTGGCAGCACAATCAATCCGGTTAAAGTAAGAGTGCTTGAGCACATGCGAGCGATCGCAAATAGGGATTTCTCTTATCCGGTCGCTCGGCATTTTGCCATAAAGCACAATAGCAACAGGGACCTGTTGACGTTTTTCTGTGTGGACTGTATATCCGAAAATCCACGAGGAGGCAACAAGTTACAGATGCTCAGGAGATTAGAACCCCGATATATCATAGACCTGGAGACTAAGGCCCCTGGAGGGCTGAATATGGGGGAAGAATTATCATCTCACCTGGGCTGAACCTTTTTTGTTGGTTTCCGTATAACTGTACTTGCATGACCTTTGTATTTTTGGTTTCTGCTATTTTGAACTTTATTTAACTGAATCTGGAGAAGTAATGTGCTGGATGAGGGGATTTGAAATTGTCTGGATGGGTGTCTGGAGCTAGCCTTAATGATGTGATTAGGTGAAGGTTCATGGAAATGATGTATTCTTTGGTAACTAGCAGCCTCATTGGCTGCAATCGCCGATCCACGGCAAGATCACGACGAGTAGACTGTTTGGTCTTCAAGTTGATATGCACAATCTTTTGTGCTTTAAATTAAAGGAATTTCCCACATAAAATTGTGAAGTACCAGATGCACCATATCCATGCTCACAAAATAATTACGAACATTTTCCATCAAGGTAAATGCAGGCTGATGTAATATCAACATCCACACTGGTATATAGGACATTACATATTACAAGATGGCGCTGACAAAAATACTCACGTCAGTCCTATGTTTATGTTCATGTTCGTCACCAATGAAAAAATGTGATATAATGTTGCCGCTTCGCGCGCTTTCATGTAAACACTGACGAAGGGAGTTTCTCCCGAAACGCGTCTGTTTGGACTAATACATCCTTGCTGCTGAGTAACAGGAGCCCCGAGAGTGCTGTATCTTTTTCCAAACCCGGCTGGGATTATTCTTGGGAAAGTCGAGCAATCATTGAATATCGCGGAGCACCACCGCGAAGAACGGCACCCGCTGCTTGAGTGACTTGTCATTTGGTGCTTCTGGAGCCTTTATATATATATATATATATATATATTACCTACTGGCGGTCGCCAGTAGGTAGTTATAGTTAGGATTTTTTTCAATGTTAAATCTGAAAATTCTATTTGGAATAACTTTGGCGCCGGTTGACGAATCTGCCTGAAAATTTCCTCAAAATGGCCTCGCGGCGTTCCGGTCCTTCCCTGAAAGTTTGGGGGGGATTCGTCAAGCGGGGGCCGAGATAAAAGGGGGTCCCAAAACGCGTTTTCCCCATGTTAATTTCCATAGGGCGGTCGATTTCACTTTTAGCCCGAACGGCTGAATGGATTTCCACCAAACTTGGCAAAATTGTAGGGACTGGTAGCCCGATGTGCCTTTGCTATGTCTCAAGATATGTGCTCCAGTGGATTTTGAGTAATTAAGGTTCAAAAATATATATATATCAATAGCAGCGCTCCGGTACGCGCACCGGTACGCGCACCGGTACGCGCACCGGGCGCTTACCGCGACTTGCGCGCAGAAAGCTGATTGGCTCTGGGGTGTCTGTAAACATTCTAAACAGTCCGGAGCGGCCGCCATCTTGTGTCTCGGTAGGATCGAGACACGAGAGGTGGCCAAAACAAAGAGGGAAATGACCATAAGGGGGCAGAGTAGACCCCCCTTGACCCCCTAGGTTTGATGTGGGGGCCATAAAAGGGCCCCGCGGGGCAAAAAAAAAATAAAAAAAAATTTTGATTTTCGCGGGGTGAGCGCCCGGTACGCGCACCGGTACGCGCACCGGTAAGCGTACCGGGGAGTGTACCATGGGGAAAAAGAATGACAGTTTTAAAAGTAGCTGTTTAAAGAAAAAATGTTTTGTTGTTTTTTTTATACATACACATACATATATATAAATGCATATGCATATATATATATATATGCATATATGTGTATATGTGTGCGTGTAGAGAGAGGTAGAGAGGTAGAGGTGTAGAGGTAGAGAGGTAGAGAGGTAGCGGTAGAGAGGTAGAGATTAGTAGAGAGAGAAGAAGAGAGAGGTAGAGAGGTAGAGAGTAGAGAGTGAGTAATAGAGAGTAGAGAGTGAGTAGTAGAGAGTAGTAGAGAGCAGTAGAGAGAGTAGCAGAGAGTGAGTAGTAGAGAGTAGTAGAGTGAATAGTAGAGTGAGTAGTAGAGAGTAGTAAAAGTAATTTACAATCGTTCGGAATATCGGTGTTTGGGCAGATATGATCCAGGGACCCCCAGTATGCAAGGGGAATTAGTCCCCCCTCTACAAACGCGCCAGTGGCCTGCATTGCAGAGAGGTGTAACAAGGGTGTGGCCTCATTACACTTCTCTGCAATGCAGCTCCCTCGCGCATACTGCAGGCTCCTGGTGGACCAGTTGACCCCAGGGACCCCCAGTATGCAAGGGGAATTAGTTCCCCCTCTGCAAACGCGGCAGTGGGCTGCGTTGCAGAGAGGTGTAACAAGGGGCATAGTCTCATTACACCTCTGCAATGCAGCCCCTGGCGCATACTGGAGGTTCCAGGTGGGCTAATTGGCCCCCAGGGGCCCCCAGTATGCAAGGGGAATTAGTTCCCCCTCTTCAAACATGCACGGGGGCTGCGTTGCAGAGAGGTGTAAAAAGGGTTATGGCTTCATTACACCTCTCTGCAATGCAGTCCCCTGGCGCATACTGGAGATTCCTGGTGGGCTTTCAGGTCTTATATAGTTAGGAATTAGCATTAAAAAAACCTTTGAAATTCACTGAAAAAACCATAGGTTTCACACCAGTTATAGTTAGGAATTAGCATTTAAAAAACCTTTGAAATTCACTGAAAAAACCATAGGTTTCACACCAGTTATAGTTAGGAATTAGCATTTAAAAAACCTATTAAATTCACTGACAAAACCATAGATTTCACACCATTTATAGTTAGCTGGAAATTTTACTGACATAAAACCATTGAAATTCCCACGTTATAGTTAGTTGGACTCACTATAACTTGCGCGCCTGTAATGCACTGCTGATGACGTCACATATTACATCACTCATGACATGGTCAGTGACATCACTCATGACATCACTGATGACACCATCCTTGTGACAGAGTGACAGACCTAATTTCAGTGTAATGTAACGCTTGAAATACATATTCAAAAATAGAAACAAACATTTTCAAAAAAATGGAGATACCCAAACCAGTAACAACAACCAATTCAGTAATTCCACCATCTATATACACATCCACTCATTCACCAACAGTTCTATATAGTCACTCATATATATACTCACTCATCATATGTAGTGATACACCTATACATCCTGTTACACATCAGCAGTCATCCAAAAGTTACTCACACACATACTCACACATGCAAATAAACTATTGAACATCCATTTATTTGCATATACATTTATACACACACTACCACCTTACTTCTAAGGAAACTTACCCATACTTACTCTCTTAAACAATCACTTATAGAAACACATACTTATTTAAACAGGAACTTCTACAATCTCTCACTATATATACTATACTCACTTATATACATCAATACTCACATATACTAGATTAAAACATATGTCGTTACTAATGAAGACACTAGTGAGACAGTCATTCACTCACTAACACACACATATACACACTCATCCACCCAATACAGTCCTGCACATATGCTGTCTTCAAAACACATACAAACAGTGAGTCAGTCACCAACCCCTGCAGCCACTTATACACAAAGAGAAACACTGATACAAACATTTAAATATTTAAACAATACTCGCTAATATATGTATTCACTAAGATAAGCCAGTTACCCAACCAATTTTTTGTTAAAAAAACATCCATTTACACACTTATTTAAACATTTATTCTTCCATCGACCTTTACAAATACATATATAAAACAAATTTATTTTTCAGAAAGACACACATTCACTGGATGGTGTCATCAGTGATGTCATGAGTGATGTCACTGACCATGTCATGAGTGATGTAATATGTGACGTCATCAGCAGTGCATTACAGGCGCGCAAGTTATAGTGAGTCCAACTAACTATAACGTGGGAATTTCAATGGTTTTATGTCAGTAAAATTTCCAGCTAACTATAAATGGTGTGAAATCTATGGTTTTGTCAGTGAATTTAATAGGTTTTTTAAATGCTAATTCCTAACTATAACTGGTGTGAAACCTATGGTTTTTTCAGTGAATATATATATATATATATATATATATATATATATATATATATATATATATAAAATATATATATATTTCTTCCAGAATTTAAGTACAGACTGTGCGAGGCTTGCCCTACAAATTGGTGGTGATATTGGCACCATCATTTACTGATATTTACTTCTGGAAAGATCAGGCTAGCAATCCAGACACATCCCCATATTGAACTATATCCTTACCAAGGATGGACATCTGGTAAGTTGGGGTGATGCGACAGAGAGATTTGTAACATTGAGTGATTCTAGATTAACACCTCATTTTGGTTTCTGTTTCCTCCTCTCTTAATTGTCCTGAAAAAGTCTGATGAGTTTGTGTCCTGAGGAGATCCCCTGATTCCATAGGGACCGAAACGTTGACATATGCTTTCACTTGGTTACCTTGAGCATTGATTGCCTCACATTTTGCAATAGAGTATGCACATGTAGTCGCCGTGTAAATATATAACCAGTGAATTTGTAAATTGTGTTTCTTATGTGTATAGTTTGAGATATTCTTGTCACACTTGAGCACCGCGTCATCTGCGTATTATTTATTAGAATATTATCTACTTATTGAATGTTTTGGAAATAATACAGATTATTTCTACAGAAACTGCTCGCAGCAGTGGGACATTGGTGCTTTTCAGGACAGGACTATCTTCCCCTGCTTTCTCATCGGAAGGTGTGTGCTAGTTCATCAGGGCGCGGATCTCCACGACGACTGCGGGACTGCGAGGACCAGGATTCTGAGCGGTAACACACCTGGTGCCTCTTCCCGCAGCCTGCCCGACCGCTCGCCTGCAGCCTTTAAAACTGCTCGCGGCCCCCGCTCTGCGGAAGCCGCTCGCAGCAATGGGACATTGGTGCTTTTCAGGACGGGACTCTCTTCCCCTGCTTTCTCATCGGAAGGTGTGTGCTAGTTCATCAGGGTGCGAATCTCCACGACGACTGCGGGACTGCGAGGACCAGGATTCTGAGCGGTAACACACCTGGTGCCTCTTCCCGCAGCCTGCCCGCCCGCTCGCCTGCAGCCTTTAAAACTGCTTGCGGCCCCCGCTCCGCGGGAGCCGCTCACAGCAGTGGGACATTGGTGCTTTTCAGGACGGGACTCTCTTCCCCTGCTTTCTCATCGGAAGGTGTGTGCTAGTTCATCAGGGCGCAGAACTCCACGACGACTGCGGGACTGCGAGGACCAGGATTCTGAGCGGTAACACACCTGGTGCCTCTTCCCGCAGCCTGCCCGCCCACTCGCCTGCAGCCTTTAAAACTGCTTGCGGCCCCCGCTCCGCGAGAGCCGCTCGCAGCAGTGGGACATTGGTGCTTTTCAGGATGGGACTCTCTTCCCCTGCTTTCTCATCGGAAGGTGTGTGTTAGTTCATCAGGGCGCGATTCTCCACGACGACTGCGGGACTGCGAGGACCAGGATTCTGAGCGGTAACACACCTGGTGCCTCTTCCCGCAGCCTGCCCGCCCACCCGCTCTACATAATTACGCCCCCTCTGCCAATGCGGGACGCACGCGGGCGCACGCCGGGCGAAGCCAGGGCCAAGGGCGGGCCCGTTTAAGCCTGTTAAAGACCGCACAAGACTGGACCGGGCCCCCCCTCTTTTATCTGTTCCCCTTTCAATTTTTGACTGATTCATATTTGTATTTATGCTTGTAAATATACCACTGTATATCCAAAAAACATAGGAAGCCTGGCAACCCTCTTAGAGGTACAAGAAAATGTCCACACGGGAGAGCAAGAGCAAAGTTGCATTGGGTGAGCCACAGCTAATAGGCACCCCGGACAATTTTATCATACGGGCCAACTCTTTTGACAGGCCATACGAAACTGGGTTTCCTAAAATCCAGGAAGTGTAAGAACTATTGAAATACAAGATGGTTGTTGTTCTTCTCTAGGTTCCAAATTACTATTAATTATTAACCAGGAAATCAGCGTTGTAAGGCATACACCATGGCACAAAATAATTGTTTTGTCACCACTAGTACTTCCTGTGATATCTGTAACAGGATTACCACCAGATGGCCTTGCAAACGAAATTAAACAAGCACTGTTTACTGGCAACTACACAGAATGGATTCAAGCAGACCCTATGGATCTGTCAATGAGACCATGGTAAACTGCAGTAGCAGGTGGACCAGGTATCTGATACACTCAGATTTAATATCTTGATTTATCATTCTGGTGGACAGAAATGCATATAAAAGTATAATTATTTTCATCCCACCCAATACATATCCAGTCAAAGGTACCACAAGTTAACCCAAGGGGACTTTTTTACCCACTTCCCCGACCAACCCCAAATGGGCCCCTGTAACCCAGTTATTAATTTACAGTTTTATGGGTAGTTGAATTTTTCTTCAGCAAATTGGGACTTTTTATACCACTAAAGTCATTACATTCATCACAAACCCTGTAAAGGAAATAGTTTGCCTTTATGTTGTGCCTGTTGTGAATGTATCAAACTGTTGCTCCCATTTCACATCATCTCCAGTAAGATGGGCAGGCAGAAAGAGTACAGCAGCCTATTATAACAATTTTTTCGGTGTTTTCTTACTCAATATCAAGAAGGCTAGGAAAGGTGGATATCCGTAGCCAAATATGTGTATGACATCTCGTTACACAGCTAGGTTAAGATGTCACCATTCTACTGTACTTACGGGTATTTTTTTCCACATATTTTTATTAGGTTTTAAGTGCAAATAACCACTCCAACTGACAAACAAGAAAGACATTGGCCCAGTGGCGAGTCATCACTATAAGCATGGGCTATCAAGAACCAACAGTAAACTAACAAATAATATGACATGGTCTTGCCCCAGGGACATGTATGTATTGTGCGTGTGATGGTGGTGACTACAAGTCTGAGTTTGAGTCGGGGTCACAGCATGCAATAAACCATCACAATCAGTGGGTAAGGGATGTCAACAGAGGCCCGCAACACCTCCCTGCATAATGCTGTTGATACTGCTACAGCCCATTGCAGCACAGCCACCAGCTACAGTGCCGGCCCAGGAAGTAATGCCACCTTCTGTCGCATTTTGATTGTGCTTTCGGCTAATATGAGAGCCAAGTCAATAAAACATGTTGTTGCTCCCCACACCCTCTGACGACCTTGGAGGCGTCCAAGGAGGCACAACTCCAGCCTACATATATTTGAATGACCTGTGATTCTGTGAAGTATTGCACAGATCTCTTCCCAGAAGAGCTGCACTAAAGAGCATTCCTAGTACATGTGCAATATCTCTGCTCTAGCCTGTCTACACTAGAGGTGCTCTGGGGAAGATCTTGGATAAATGTGATGCAGTTTAGCTAGTGTCAATGCAATTATGGGTATAATGTCTATATACTTCAGTTGGGTGCATCCGCTACAACTGTACCATCAGTTACAGAAATTATAAATACCTTATGTTACACTTATGCCTGTTATTCTTCACCTTAATGCTGATATAACTGTGCAAGAAATAAGCAGACATCAACAGTCCTGTGAGTGCAATATACACAGGGGGACCCAATCTGTTTATCTACTCACCATATGAAAATTCAAAATTACATTGAAAATGTAAACCTCAGTTTGTATGTCATTTTCCTACTGCAAAGAACAATACTTGCTGTCCAACTTCATATACCCGGTCATGAATGAAGCATCCTGTCTTTCATGTATCCTTGCTGAAACTTTAATCATCTAGTCTTTCTCGTCATCCTTCTACTCCTCCTTTAGTGGTACTTGGCGTTGGTCCTGAGGACAAACTCAATACCATTCTAGACTCTAGAACTGTTTGTGGTCAATTGCACCCTTTCGTTGACTGGAAGGGATATGGTCCTACTGATTGTTCATTGGAACTCTTCATTTGTCCATGCTACTTGTCTTTTTTATGGCTTCCATAAGTGCTATCCAAAAAAGAAGGTTGGTCCTTCAGGAGTAGACTGTACTATCAGGAACTATGCAAATACTCACCGGACATCTAGAATGCCATGGTCCTTTGGGTAAGAGCAAGACAAATTGTTAAGACCATTCAGAAAATTGGCACTTACTGATATGGCCACAGTGGATGGCACCTATGGTCAGCACTTCATCAGTGAAAATATCACCACTGCAGGTCCATCTACCGCCTAATGCCTAAAGACAGTTGCACTTTGCCTAGGCATTTTTCCTCATTCAAGGTAGCAGTGTTGTCCCTAAGCGTGAATTTCTTCAACCCTTCCCAAAATTGCGCCAACATTTGAAACAGGATCGTCTGCGTCAATCGCAATAAATGGCTGCTCATCATGTGCCTCAATGTCTGGCAATTGTGTACTTGCTGAAGGTCATCCATATCTCATCTCAGTTTGCAACCCAGCCTTCCTTGTCTTTAATTTTGTTTGTGTTTGTCATTGCTTTGGGTAATTTACTGTCTTTGATGCTCCTGGCTACAACTTGAGCCCCGCTGTGTCCAAACTCCAGAACCCTCCTGGACATACAGTTTTCCCGCTGTCTACTCCTTCTTTCTTCTGGAAGGCCACTATTATGGAGCTTGTCAATCTCACCCTGTGTATCACAGTCCCTAACTAGCTTATTGCGTGAGTTGCCACAACTATTTATTACAATATATGTGCATGGCATACAACTGACATTAATTATTGTGAATCTGCATGCCTAGATGTTGATACTGCCTGTGGAGCATTAGAGTGCTTGAAGACTCGTATAAGGACCCGTTTTCACTCTTGTCTGCTCCTGCACTGCCAAACTCAGAGTCCCCCACTGTTTTTAGAGTCAACAGAAGTGCTGTTTTTACCGTGGTCGAGACCCCACTAGCTCCACCAGTTTAAAATCAAATGGCCTCCAGGTCACATTCACAGTTGCACCGCCCTATTAAAGATAGGTTGACCGTCACTGATATTTTAAAGGTAAAATGGCCACCACGTGCCAAAAAACAATCCTTGCACATTGGGAATCATGTGTTTTTCTGTTTAGAGAAAACACACTCTCAATTAGGGAGTTTGCTTTCTCTAAACAAAAAAGTTAAACATACCACCAGCTTGGCAATCCTGCTGTGCTGTCAGTGGAGCTTCTTAAGGGGTGGATCCCTTCACAGCGCAATTGTTACTTCTGGCAGGGAGGATCTCTAAATTGAGCAGACATTCATCTACCTGAGTGGCAGAAGCCATGGACACTGTTCCTGGTATAGCAGCAAAGCCTTCAAAATGGTCTAAATGACACAGTTAGTCTGAACTTTATGTTAAGTGTCTCCTGTATTGTGTATCTTGTCTCCTGCCTCCACCATCAACGTTTACAGAGGTAAGTATTAAGCTCAAGCACTCTACTGAATCAAGCAGTGGCAGAGCCAGTTGGTCTCAGCCATGCAATCTATTGACTTTGCCAGTGTTGTTTCTCCTAAATGTGAATGGATTTGCAATGGCCATCTTTGAATTAATTTTCCTATACAGATGTCTGTGCATCACAGCCATTTTTAATTAATTCAAAATGTTTGAGTATCAGAAAAAACATTCAAACAAAACAATAATAATTAAAAATAGCTGCCTCAAATGTGTGCATTGGACAGTAATCTTGGAATGTTTAGAAAAATATGTTTAAGATGGCCACCCAGAGATTCAGCAGCAGGCAGCACTCAGAGCGCAAGGCACTTGTAGGGAATAAGTGAGTGTTGGTGGGATTGTTTTTAATAACAAGAGAGGTGGTTAGGAATATGTTAGGAAGGATGGGGGGAATAAGGCCATGAAATGTATTACAATGAAAGGTCTGGCATCAGCAGTGGAAGATTATATGTGATGAAATCAAACATGGCGAGACTGAAATGCTCAGTGAGCAGAACAAATAAATATGGAGGAAAATCACTGAATCATGACCAGTAAAGTGAGATAAACATGGAAGACATCCAGTCATGAGCAAGAGACTATCCCAAATCCCACTTAATATGTTGAATTCTTCACAATAGATCTTTGGCCACAGACAGCTACGCTATAGCAAAGTCAATATTATTGAGCTACAACTGTATTGTGCCCAGTACATCATGGTAAGTATATTACAGCTTTAGCTGTCAGTAGGTGACACCTACCAAGAGTCTATGCTGGCCCATCGAATTTTTCACTAATATATGTTTGTGAATAACTCAATGTAGATGCTGGACACAGCAATTTCTGAAAGAAGTCTGTATGCTCTCTTAAATTTCTATTGAGCAAGTAATTTCCAAACAAGCATAATTAACAGAAATTAGAAAGGATTAGGAATGAGTAAACAACATGTGACCAGTGGTAATGTAGACCACACTTTGCACTCAAGTCTTTCTCCCAATTTCTCCATCTTGGGGGACTTTAATATTCACTTAGATGCTCCTGATACTCCTGCCTGTCAGAATCTCATGGCAAGTTCGGAGGTGCTCCACTTACGACAAATAGTTAAAGGCCCTTCACATAGAGCGGGACATACGCTTGATCACTGTTTTACGAATCTGAATAATCTTAGTTTTGATGAATCCCTGATGGTCCCCTGGTCTGATCACTCGCTCTTGTCTTTTTCCTGGTTGCCCCATGAGCAGCTACCCCCGGCTAATATAACCAAAAAATCGTGCCGTATTTGGTCCAAGTTGTCTGTAGAGGAATGGACCTTGAATCTGAAGAAGACTGTGCCAGCCGGCAGCGCCGACCCACTAGCGGCGAATGCCCTTTTTTAATAACTGGCTGGAGTCCTCACTTGATGCTACCTTGCCAAAAACTGAATTTTGCCACTGGAGTGGCATTAATAAAAAAGCCTGGTATACCCCTGAACTAAAATCTCTCAAACTAAACTGTAAACAGCATGAGAGAAAATGGAGGAAAGATTATTCAGAGATCAGTAAAGAGAATTACAGATCCGCTTTGCGGACCTCTAAAATCAACCCACTCTAGCTACTACCAAGGAAAGATAGCTTCAGCCTCCAACTCCCCACAGGAAATTTTTAAAATTTTTAAATCACTAGGCACTCCCCCTTGCCCCCTCAGTGACCCAGCACGCGCACAACAACGTTGTGATGAATTAGCAAACTTCTTTCCTACTAAAGTGGCTAACATTTACTCCGTATTTCAGCAGGCTGCTCCAGAGCCACTCCGCCTTCCCCCTCCTGGCATGACCAGGCTCGAGGAGTTTAATTCACTTGACTGCTCGACGGTGCAGCTACTGCTGGGAAACCTTAAATCTGGGTCCCCCTCCAATGCTGCCCCCCCTACCATACTAAAGAGGGTTTCAGAGACGGTGGCACCAGTCATCCAGGAGGTAATTAATTCCTCTATGGCATCAGGTCTCATTCCATCTTCTTGGAAGCAGGCCAGAGAGAAGGCTCTGTTGAAAAAACCTAGTCCGGACCCGGAGGACTAGGCAAACTATCGCCCCATTTCCTTATTGCCAAGCATTAGTAAGCTGGCTGAGAAGCATGTGAACGCTATACTTTCCACTTTCCTTGAAAACAATAATTCCTTACATCCCACCCAGACGGGTTTCAGGCGCAAACAGGGCACAGAGACCGCCCTTATTGCCGTGGTTGAAGAAGCCAGAAAAATCGTGGACTATGGAAGCTGCGCAGCCATTGTTTTATTAGACCTTAGCGCAGCCTTCGACACTGTGAATCATACCATCATGATTCAAAGGCTGAGTGACGTAGGGGTAACCGGTGTGGCGCTTAAATGGCTTCATACCTTCCTCACCGACAGAACTTTTACTGTTTTTGAGGAAGAGGCAGTTTCCATTCAGATGCCCTTGCAGTGTGGCGACCCCCATGGATCGTCCCTCAGTCCCACCATGTTTAACATCTACATGAGGCCATTGGCTGAGGTGGTTTTGCCCTGGGGGGTGCAACTTGTCACTTATGCCGATGACACCCAGTTAGTAATGTCACTCTCTGGGCAGGGCTCCGCTAGCAACAATCTCTCTACATGCCTAAGAGAAGTACTTGATTGGATGGACGAGTCCTTCCTGAAACTCAATGGCACTAAAACCGAGGTCATGATGTTGATGCTTGGTGGCCTAGTAGCCTTGGCCAGCCCCCTCCCCCAAGAAACAAATTAAGAGCTTGGGTGTCTGGCTTGATCCAACTCTTAGTTTTCTGGTTCAATCTCGGAAGGTGGCAGCCACCTGTTACTCCTTAATAAGACTAATAAGGAAGATTCTTAAGCTCCTTACGTTTGATGCCAGGCGTCTTCTGGTTCAGGTCCTGATCCTATCGCGGTTGGATTACGCGAATGCTGTCTATTTGGGTGCCCCTCAGGGAATGATTAAAATCTTGCAGACAGTCCAGAATTGTGCGGCTTGTCTGCTGTTGGATACCCCACGGAGGAGCTCGGCTAAGCCAGCATTACGCCAACTGCATTGGTTGCCGGTGCAACAGAGGATATGACCATGACTAACGTGCATAAGGCGATGATAGACTCCGGACCTCTCCTGATCCAACCCATGTTCCAACTCCATCAGACCTCGCAGACCCTAAGGTCCAGCAATAAGAAACTGTTGAAGGTCCCTAGGGTCAAAAGGACCCATATGGGAGGCAGACGTTTTTCTCTACAGGCTGCGAATTTTTGGAACCAGCTTCCCGACACCATCCGACTTGAAGTTAACCACCTGAGGTTCAGGAAACTTTTAAAGACCTTTCTGTTTCCTTGAGCCTTTGAGAAATGACTTGGTTGTCCAATGCGCTGGGATGCCTCCGGGTAGCCATGCACTATATAAGTGCGTAGTCATTAATTCATTCATTTGCACACAATGTTGCCTGAAGTTTGAAAAAAGGCAGTGGACATTTCCATTTGACCGACATGCTGCTGGTCTTAGAGCAATGAAAACAGTGTTCATGAAGGAAAGAAGCCCTTTTTGACATGGTCAGCCCCACTTTTTGATTGGCCTTTGATGTGATTTTGACTGGATGTGCACTGGGTTTCTGCTAACCAGGTGCCCAGCGCCAGTTCTCTTTCCCCCAAAACTGTGCATTTGTACCCCATTTGGCAATACTTTTGTAAGTCCCTAGTAAGTGGTACCCCTGGTACCTAGGTGAAGGAGGCTAAAGAGGGCCCTTAAGGGTTGCAGCATGAATTGTGCCACACCAAAGGACCCCTCACCAAGCACATCCAGACTGCCACTGCAGGCTGGTTGTCTCTGTGCAGACTAAAGTAATAAGACAAGACACACATCCCTGTGTGCAATGCACACAGTAGTACATGTAGTATAGGTAAGTCACCCCTACACAGACCTTACAGCCTTAAGGCAGGGTGCACTATACTACATGGAGTACAAATCTGCACGGGCAGATATGCCACTTTGCTGGTCAGCTCTATTGCTGCCAGTACAAGTGAAAAGGGAAGCTATTTTAAGTACAAGTGCTGGACACTGGTGAAAACAAGTTCCCCTGCTACATGATGGCTTCACTGACAATAGAGATGTTTGGTATCAAGCATCTCATATTAATAAACTCACAATGATGCCTGTTCTGGATTTATTAATGCTTGCACACAGGGCACCTTAGTGATGCCCCTTGAAAACCTACCAGCTGCTGGTGTACTGACTGACTGGTTTTTCACCAGCCTTCCTCTAGAAACAAGTGCTGACCTCCAAAGGTTAGGTCCTTTGCTCTGAGGAGTCCAGAAACCAAGCCTGCTTACACCCCTTCCTACAGGATGACCTACAGATTAGCATTCTAAGGCAGGGGAACTTCAAACAGCCACTGCCTTTGGTATGTGAATCTGGCTTCTATCACAGGAGAGGAAGTCAACCCCTTTTGTCCAGAGCCCTTTGCCACCTGGGCAGGTGGGAACATTTGCTAGTCAGATAGGTGTGTCCAACCCTCAGGCTAGTACCACTCCTAAGATGGGCTACCTGAAGTGGAAGCGACCTATTCAGAGTTAGCCATTTTGGTGAAGGCAAACTTAGGAACTCTTGGACAGGGTTATGCCCACTTACCACAGGAAGTGGTCATATAGGGGGTGTAGTGACCCCAAGGGTCAGTAGCCCATTAGCTACTACCCTACACTTCCCTAACACTCTTAAATTCAGTATTTAGAGGTGGCCCTGGCACCGGAAAATTTGAATCTGATGAACTTTGTAGAAGAAGGACATTGAAGAGTCGCAAAAGCATAAGATTGAAGAAGAGTAACTGACTTGGCACCAGCCATACCAGCCTCTCTATGGATCCCCATTGAACCATCGCTAATGACATATTGTCCTGCAGCTGTTGTACCTCCAAAACCTGAGAGGATGGCCTGCCTTCAATAAAGACTCAAGAACTCCAGTGGAGCAGCTGAACTGCTCCCCTGCATCCTGCAGGCACCCCAAGAAAACCATGAGAACGCAGGAACCTCCAAAAGTTGACACCGCCAAGCACTACTGCACCCAAACACTCAGCTCAAGTGGAAGTGGGCTAACAGTGTCAGTGTGGTCTCCCAGGCATCAATAGACAGAGCCCACTTTGGGTTCATCCCTCATGAACTCCTAGACATCACTTGCAGCTTCTTTTTGTAGGCCCACTCAATTGTGAGTGCTCCCAGATGGAGAAACACGATGCCTCCAAGACCCTCTGTACCCAGCTGCCCCGGCCCGTGGAGAAGAGGACCACTGGTGGCCCCATATCCCCTAGCATCACAAGACTTGATCCCTTTGCTTGGTTCAAACCAACTGGCCTACCAGTCAATACCTGCAGGCTCTTTTAACAAAAACTGAACCGCATAGACTAACATTGGGCACCAAATGCTGTATTGCACCACTGTACCTGGCCGCCCTAGTGCCGATGGAGGTGACCCGCTGGTGTTGCCTTGGGCCTTGCCCCATACTCACTTTAAGTCCAGAAGATTGGTTTCATAAGTCACTGTAATGTACCAGAATGTTGTACATGTTTTCCTTCCATAAGATAACATTGCAGCTTCTGAAAAATGTACTGTGTTGACTGTTCAAACATAAGGTATTTCTCTAGCAAAATGAACTTACCTGATCGTATTGATTCTGGTGGCTAAAAATACATAAAGATATGGTGTATTTTTCTAAATTGGTGTTGATCTGCTGTGTGCATCATTGATTGACTATTATGTGTATTTGTAGATGTCTAACACTCCTCTCCAATAAGCCTAAGGCTGCTTGACCACACTACCCTCTAGAAGAGCACCTTGGGATTGTTAGAGTTAGCCCCTGTCCCTATGTCCACTCATAAGTAATTTTCTGGACAGTTTGCACAATATATCTCATTTTGGTATATCATATAAAGAGGCAGCTTCCTACATTGGTGGTGAAGTGGTGGGATACAAGGTTTGGCATCTGCTGTACCACTTGGTTATTAAGTGATCTCACCAAGGAATCCAAACTTGTCATTAGTAAAAGCATTTTTTTCCAATTTTGATTTTGTCTAAGTTGTTTAAAACCTAGCTGTTACAGCCTTGTGTTAAGTCCCACAATTGAAAATGTTAAGTATTTAAAAAGTTTGAAAGTAGTGAGGCCCAAAAGTTTATTTTTGAGTTTTTTTGTTGTTTTCTAAAAAGGTCCCAGCTTTCCTAATAGTATTGTCTACAGGCGATTTGGTCCAGGAGCTAGACCGGACCCCTTTCAATAGGGCAGCTAAGGACCACCTGAAAAATGTATAAAATCAAAACAGGCTCAACTTCTACCAAGGCAAAGCTACAGGAGCTCTTGGCAGAGTATGAGAAAGACCATCCAGAGAATAAAACTGTTCCTGAGGGTCAGGATGGAGACAGTGGACAGGAAGAGAGCTTGGAACTTCCCCTCCGAGGGAGGGAAGACCTCCCAGAGGGGGACTTTGCTCTGTAGAGACCAGCCAAGAGGGTGGTTTTAGAAGCCAACATCCTGGCTATAGAGAAAAAAAGAGCTGATATGGTCCTAGGAACCATCTTTCGTGGCAACAAAATAATCAATAGGGAGATGATATTGCCTAAAGGTTAACAGTCTTTGAGAGGGCTTGCAATTAAATGAGGCAACTCAACCAAAAGTATTGGAGCTCTCTTCCCTGAGAGCTGTTCTCAGGAAAGTGTAGGCATAAGCTCCTGACACTGAATGAGGCAGATTCTGAGTCTTCTGACCACCTGAAGGATACCCTGAGTGATCACTTTGAACTTGCCACTAAGGAATACAGAATCAGGTTCAGGGAAACTCTAAAGAGTCAGACCTGGATAGATTTTGTAGACTTTTCAGTGAAAACACTAGGTGGCTGGTTGAAAGGTAATAATGTTCAATACTATAAGGGGCTTTATA
Source organism: Lissotriton vulgaris (assembly GCF_964263255.1). Taxonomy (NCBI): domain Eukaryota; kingdom Metazoa; phylum Chordata; class Amphibia; order Caudata; family Salamandridae; genus Lissotriton; species Lissotriton vulgaris. The sequence continues at coordinate 619,137,453 of NC_141698.1, forward strand.
ATCTTAATATGAAAAAAAATCTGTTGAATAATTGTGCTCCTGACACATTACATCAGCATCTGATAGACCTAAGTCCACTTTGTCCTCAAGAGTGGGGGAGGAAGGCAGACCACTGGGTCATGAGAAGAGTAATCAAGACAACTTATGGAGGGGGTGACCAAAAGAAAGGGGTTGCTACGCCCCTCAAGGGAAAGATGGTGAGCAATCTAAAGATAAAACCAAATAGTATTCTCAATGACCCCAAAAACCTGTTCAGGAGGGTGTGCCTGAGCCAATACATATTCTAATGGTGGGTACCAGTGTAAGAACTGGAATCTCAAGAAGGCTTGGTTCCATGAATGCAAAGCCAGTGGGCAAAGGACTGGAAACCTTGGCTCTCCCAAAAAAAGAATCCCCACATTTCACCTGTAGTGAATATAGTGGTAAGTCTCCAGATGAGATCCCAGGAGAGCCATGTCAGGGAGCTCACCAGAGCAACTTTTGTTTCAGAGGGTGGGATGGATATTGGTGCCCTGGCTTTCTGGGTCATTAACTTTGAAAAATGCAGACAACAGCCTCATATAAATAGGATCAGAGTTGGAACACTGAGGGACATTGACGCAAGTGTCACTATGGTGACTGAAAAACTGATATCCCCAGAACAGTAGCTGACTGGTGAGACATTCACAGTCATCAATGCTGACAACCAAACTAAAGCCACCCAATGGCAATGGTGTCCTTAAACTATGGAGGGGTTACTGGCCAAACACAGGTGGTGGTATCCTCTGTAATTCCTGTAGGCTGTCTGCTAAGAAATGATCTGGAGTCCTCAGCATGAGCAGAGGTTGAAAGAAAGGCCCACGCAGCTATGATGGGTATCTGTGAAAACTTTAGCACAATGCAAAGCCCAGAGTGAAAAAGAAGAGTTTGAGCCTGGAATAATGGCCCAACCTTCCAAGAGAAAAGGCATGAAGACTGGGAAACCAGATTCATCTTGGCCACAAGCTCAGGTCCCCTTTCCTCAGGAAGAAGACCTGTTAGCCCCTGAGTGAACTGACCCCCAGGAACTTGGGCCTTATACAGCAGAGGTGCGAGGTTCAAACGGACCCTCTAGGGAAGAGCTGTGCAGGGACAGAGGATCTGTCCCACTCTTGAAAACCTGAGACAGCAAGCTGGTGATCAGGAAAAGGGAGATATCAGTGATTCCCATAGACACTATTGGGAGGAGGGAATGCTCTGCATAGAGTCCAGAGATCCCAAAGCTGGTGTCACTAGAAGAGTGGTAGTGTGTCAGAATTATAGAGAGTTTCTGCTCACTTTGGCTCATGATATCCCCTTAGCTGGGCATCTTGTCCAGCTGGGCATCTTGTCTCAGAAGAGAAAGGAGTTTTGTAACACCTGTGCCACCTGCCAAGCCAATGGCAAACCAGGTGGCCACTCAAAGGCCCCCTTAATGCCACTTCCAGTGGTTGGGTCTCCATTTGAAAGGGTAGGAGTTGGCGATGTTGGCCCCCTAGATCCTTCTTTTTTTTTTAAACCTTTTTATTGAGTTTTTTGTTTTATTTGCTACATTTTCATCACATGGTATCTTTTAGCAGAAATTACATGTTTAATTCCAATAGTTGTCCTTGTATACATGTGTAGATGTAGGTTGCTAGTCAGGTAGTTGCAATTGGTATAGTAATGAATGTTTTCTTGCCATATGTGGAATTGTCCTTACCGTCTTTTGTCTGGTTTGTGGAACTACCAGGAGATTCGATTGGTTACTAACTTTGAGTTAAACTGGGTAGAAGTGGTTGGGAAAGGTGGAGGTGTGTTTAGGCGGACAGCTGTTGTTTCTGGTGGCTTTGGCATGGGGTTTAAATGGTAGTTTTTTTATTTATAATGGTTCTATCCCTGTGAGGGCTATGGTGGGGGCTTGTTTGCTCGTTGTGCGTGAGGGGGTTCTGCGATGTTGAAGATTCCGTTGGGGACTCAGTGGGAAGGGCCTGGTTTGCTTCCCCTGTGGGTGTTAGTGAGTCTGGCCCCTTAAATCCTTCAACAGTATCAGGGGACATATTTATACTGGTGGTAGTGGATCATGCCACCAGGTACCCAGGAGCAATTCCCCATAGGACTACCACTGATCCTACAGTGGCTAGGGATTTCCTTGGTATCTTTACCAAAGTGGGTTTTCCTAATTAGGTGTTGTAAGACCCAAGTACAAACTTTATGTCTGGCTGCCTGAAACACATGTAGGCTCCCTATCACCCACAAACAAATGTTTTAGTTGAGAGCCTCAACAAAACCATGTAAGGTATGATTGCTGGAGATGGGTTGTCGTACTACAGTGCCTGCTTTTCAGTTACTGGTAAGTGTCACAGAAGGGAGTATGTTTTTCCCACTTTGAACTTCTGTTTGGTCATCCTGTATAGGGATCATTTTGTCTAGTGAAGGATGGCTGGGAGAGACCTCTAAAAGAGCCTAAGCAAGACATAGTGGACTATGTACTTGGCCTTTGTTCAAGGACTGCTGAATACATGGACAAAACATCCAAAAACCTTGGGGCCATCCAAGAGCTCCAGAAGCTCTGGTTTTACCAAAATGCAGCGCTGGTGGAGTACCTAACAGGGCAGATCTCTTTCCCAAAAACTGCAATTGTGCAGCAGTTCATGCAGACTAAAGTGAAAGAACTACATGGCATAAATCCCTGGGTGCAATGCCCACTTTCACTGCATGCAGTATAGGCAAGTCGCTCCTACAGAAGGCCTTACAGCCCTTAGGCAGGGTGCACTATGCTACAGGTGAGACATATCTGCACGAGAAGATATGCCACTGTGCTGCCAGTACAAGTAAACAGGGAAGCTATTTTAAGTACATGTGCAGGACACATGTGAAAACAAGTTCCCTAGCTACATGATGGCTTCACAAATAATAGGTGTTAGACCTGACATCCTTGGCATGGTTTCCCCTGTCTTTTTGCCTCTGCCTCCTGTATTTTTTGTGTGCTGGATTTCGTATTTGCTGGTGTAGATGCTTTAGGCACTTTGCCACTGCTGATCAGTGCCAAAGTGCAAATATTCCCTTTGTTATTTGTGAATATGGATTGGTATTTCCTTGATAAGCTTTTTGACTTGCTACTAAATCCCTAGTATAGAACACTGTGTGTGCCCAGGGCCTGTAAGTCAATAGCTGTTGGTGGGCCTGCAGCCCTGACTGTAACACCCACACAAGCAGCATTTTATAGGGGTCTCAGATCTACCACTGCAGTGTCTGTTCACATTATTTACTGCCATGTCGACCTGGCTAGTTCACCCACTTGCCAGGCCCTAACGTTCCCTTTTATTACATGTGAGTCACTCCTAAGGTAGGCCCAAGGTACCCCTGTAGGCAGGGTGCAATGTATGTGAAAGGTAGGACATGTACTGATATGTGTGACATGTCCTGATACTGAAATCCAGTGAATTTCTGTTTTCACTATTGAAAGGCTATCTGTTCTATAGGATAGAAAGCAAGTTTATTTATAACATCTTATTAATAAAACTTCCCATTGGGATAAGATAGAAATATGAGGTTATTATGCCTGAACTCAGAATATAAAAATGCATATTTTAGTAGATAGTTTTTATATTGGGTTTTTGAAAATAGAAAGTGGGTATTTTCTTGCTTGGCCATCCTGTGTGCCTCTGCTGGTTTGTGGAATGACTGTCTGGCTTTGGAGTGACGGGGGCTGGGGATATTTAGTCACTATAGACAGGCACGGGGGGCTTTGAGGTGTGTCCTGCCTTTCTTGGATGAGTCAGGGCTGGCTGAATAAACCTGGGCCGCATTTAGAGTAGTGGAAGGAGATTCCCTTGCACCTGAATAGGCCAGGTCTGCCTTTCACAATGCTGTCTCCACCCCCTGTGGGAAATCTGGACCAGAGAATATAGAAATGGTTTTGGCTGAGCACAGAGCATCTCTGCCACCAGAGAACAAAGGAAAATGCTGTATAAATATTTCAGCCCAGACCCCAGAAGTTTAAAATTATACTGGACTCAGGAGGGACCTCTGCCAAGGAGAAAAGCTTGGTAAGCTGAAGGAGTAGTACTGACCCCTTGATGTGTGCTGTCTGGGGTTGGCCTGAGGTGGCTGTTTTTGTCAAGGAGATGACAAAGACTTTGTTGTGTGTGGTGTATCCTGCTTGAAGAAGATCTCAAAGGGCTTGAAATAAAGCTTGCCTCCTGTTCCGAAGTCTCAGGGACACAAACACTTTATCACCAGCTCCCCTGATCTTCCTTGCTGGGAGTTCTGACCTGCCAAGAGGTGCATGTTCCTGTGTTGGGCATCTGGAAGTTGTAGTTGCTGCTGAAATTTGGGAAAAGAGAAGCAACTAAAGAAGCGTGACGCATCTGCACCCATTTCAGACGCATCGTGACTTTGCTGCTGAAGAAACCAGTGCAGCACTTGCTTTCGGCTGGAGTAATCACCGCACGCTGAATCTCGGGCACTAATTTCCGAAGTCCGAAATCACTGCACCGATTCCGACACAGGCCAGCTGTGCAGGTGCAAGAACTAACGTATTGTGGGCCTGCAGCTGGAGGGATCAATGCAGGGCCATTGTCGCCGCATCAACCACTGCATCGAGAGCCGACCCATGGCCAGTTCTCCTGCCTCCACTCCTGGCAGACCTTCACCACCACCCCGGCCACCAACACCACCGACACCAACACCGGCAACATCCTAAGATGCATCCTCCTCAACGTATGCTCCATTCACAAACACGCAGTGGAGATCTGGACCCAATCAAACAGCAGCCCAGGAAAGCCGCCTAGTTCACCACCAATCTCCAAGAAGCCAGACCCACCGACAGACGCCTGGAAAAGAACTGGAGAAACAATTTTACTCCCGGAGACTACACAACCTACAAGGACGTCATGACAGACTACCACAACCGAATCAGAACCACCAAAAGGACTTTTAACCACAACAAAATCCTCGCCAACTCCAGCAACTCCGAGGAACTCTTTTGTGTCATCATGAAATTCACCAAGCCCCACAGCGAAGCCACAGACATCACTCCTTCCCAATACCTCTGCGATCAGCTTGGAACCTACTTCCACCTCAAGATCAAAAACCTCTACGACAACTTTGTCGACCATCCACCAGATGCCACAGCCGCCCCCCCCCCCCCCCCACTAGACACACCAGCCAGACCTCCATCTCCTCCTGGACGCCGATCACAGCCAAAGACACCGCCTCAACCATGAAGGCATTCACTCAGGAGCCCCCACCGACCCCTGCACTCCACACATCTACCACAGATCCACTACCGCCATTGCACTCAAACTACAATGCACCATCAACACTAACTTTGAAACCGGCACCTTCCCAGATGACTGGAAACGCGCAGATGTCAGGCCCCTGCTCAAGAAGCCCTCAACCAAACTCACGGACCTCAAGAACGACTGGCCCATCGCGCTCCTCCCCTTTCGCAGCCAAAGTTGTGGGGAAAACAGTCAGCAGGGAACTGACAAGAGTCATCAAACACAATGCCATCCTTGACCCCTCCCAATCTGGATTCCGAAGCAACCACAGCACCGAGCCCACCCTACTCGCTGCCACAGATGACGGCCGCGCCCTCCTTGACTAGGGCCACTTCACAGCCCTGATCCTACTCGACCTATCAGCAGCTTTCAACACAATCTCCCACCGCACACTTGTCACCAGCATGAGTAGAGGTTGAAAGAAAGGCCCACGCAGCTATGATGGGTATGTGTAAAAAATTTAGCACAATGCAAAGCCCCGAGTGAAAAACAGGAGTTTAAACCTGGAATAATGGCCCAACCTTCCAAGAGAAAAGGCATGAAGACTGGGAAACCAGATTCATTTTGGCCACAAGCTCAGGTCCCCTTTCCTCAGGGAGAAGACCTGTTAGCCCCTGAGCGAACTGACCCCCAGGAACTTGGGCCTTATACAGCAGAGGTGCGAGGTTCAAGGGGACCCTCTAGGGAAGAGCTGTGCAGGGACAGAGGATCTGTCCCACTCTTGAAAACCTGAGACAGCAAGCTGGTGATCAGGAAAAGGGAGATATCAGTGATTCCCATAGACACTATTGGGAGGAGGGAATGCTCTGCATAGAGTCCAGAGATCCCAAAGCTGGTGTCACTAGAAGAGTGGTAGTGCGTCAGAATTATAGAGAGTTTCTGCTCTCTTTGGCTCATGATATCCCCTTAGCTGGGCATCTTGTCCAGCTGGGCATCTTGTCTCAGAAGGTAAAGGAGTTTTGTAACACCTGTGCTACCTGCCAAGCCAATGGCAAACCAGGTGGCCACTCAAAGGCCCCCTTAATGCCACTTCCAGTGGTTGGGTCTCCATTTGAAAGGGTAGGATTTGGCGATGTTGGCCCCCTAGATCCTTCTTTTTTTTTTTAAACCTTTTTATTGAGTTTTTTGTTTTATTTGCTACATTTTCATCACATGGTGTCTTTTAGCAGAAATTACATGTTTAATTCCAATAGCTGTCCTTGTATACATGTGTAGATGTAGGTTGCTAGTCAGGTAGTTGCAATTGGTATAGTAATGAATGTTTTCTTGCCATATGTGGAATTGTCCTTACCGTCTTTTGTCTGGTTTGTGGAACTACCAGGAGATTCGATTGGTTACTAACTTTGAGTTAAACTGGGTAGAAGTGGTTGGGAAAGGTGGAGGTGTGTTTAGGCGGACAGCTGTTGTTTCTGGTGGCTTTGGCATGGGGTTTAAATGGTAGTTTTTTTATTTATAATGGTTCTATCCCTGTGAGGGCTATGGTGGGGGCTTGTTTGCTCGTTGTGCGTGAGGGGGTTCTGCGATGTTGAAGATTCCGTTGGGGACTCAGTGGGAAGGGCCTGGTTTGCTTCCCCTGTGGGTGTTAGTGAGTCTGGCCCCTTAAATCCTTCAACAGTATCAGGGGACATATTTATACTGGTGGTAGTGGATCATGCCACCAGGTACCCAGGAGCAATTCCCCATAGGACTACCACTGATCCTACAGTGGCTAGGGATTTCCTTGGTATCTTTACCAAAGTGGGTTTTCCTAATTAGGTGTTGTAAGACCCAAGTACAAACTTTATGTCTGGCTGCCTGAAACACATGTAGGCTCCCTATCACCCACAAACAAATGTTTTAGTTGAGAGCCTCAACAAAACCATGTAAGGTATGATTGCTGGAGATGGGTTGTCGTACTACAGTGCCTGCTTTTCAGTTACTGGTAAGTGTCACAGAAGGGAGTATGTTTTTCCCACTTTGAACTTCTGTTTGGTCATCCTGTAAAGGGATCATTTTGTCTAGTGAAAGATGGCTGGGAGAGACCTCTAAAAGAGCCTAAGCAAGACATAGTGGACTATGTACTTGGCCTTTGTTCAAGGACTGCTGAATACATGGACAAAACATCCAAAAACCTTGGGGCCATCCAAGAGCTCCAGAAGCTCTGGTTTTACCAAAATGCAGCGCTGGTGGAGTACCTAACAGGGCAGATCTCTTTCCCAAAAACTGCAATTGTGCAGCAGTTCATGCAGACTAAAGTGAAAGAACTACATGGCATAAATCCCTGGGTGCAATGCCCACTTTCACTGCATGCAGTATAGGCAAGTCGCTCCTACAGAAGGCCTTACAGCCCTTGGGCAGGGTGCACTATGCTACAGGTGAGACATATCTGCATGAGAAGATATGCCACTGTGCTGCCAGTACAAGTAAACAGGGAAGCTATTTTAAGTACATGTGCAGGACACAGGTGAAAACAAGTTCCCTAGCTACATGATGGCTTCACAAATAATAGTTGTTAGACCTGACATCCTTGGCATGGTTTCCCCTGTCTTTTTGCCTCTGCCTCCTGTATTTTTTGTGTGCTGGATTTCGTATTTGCTGGTGTAGATGCTTTAGGCACTTTGCCACTGCTGATCAGTGCCAAAGTGCAAATATTCCCTTTGTTATTTGTGAATATGGATTGGTATTTCCTTGATAAGCTTTTTGACCTGCTACTAAATCCCTAGTATAGAACACTGTGTGTGCCCAGGGCCTGTAAGTCAATAGCTGTTGGTGGGCCTGCAGCCCTGACTGTACCACCCACACAAGCAGCATTTTATAGGGGTCTCAGACCTACCACTGCAGTGTCTGTTCACATTATTTACTGCCATGTCGACCTGGCTAGTTCACCCACTTGCCAGGCCCTAACGTTCCCTTTTATTACATGTGAGTCACTCCTAAGGTAGGCCCAAGGTACCCCTGTAGGCAGGGTGCAATGTATGTGAAAGGTAGGACATGTACTGATATGTGTGACATGTCCTGATACTGAAATCCAGTGAATTTCTGTTTTCACTATTGAAAGGCTATCTGTTCTATAGGATAGAAAGCAAGTTTATTTATAACATCCTATTAATAAAACTTCCCATTGGGATAAGATAGAAATATGAGTTTATTATGCCTGAACTCAGAATATAAAAATGCATATTTTAGTAGATAGTTTTTATATTGGGTTTTTGAAAATAGAAAGTGGGTATTTTCTTGCTTGGCCATCCTGTGTGCCTCTGCTGGTTTGTGGAATGACTGTCTGGCTTTGGAGTGACAGGGGCTGGGGATATTCAGTCACTATAGACAGGCACGGGGGGCTTTGAGGTGTGTCCTGCATTTCTTGGATGAGTCAGGGCTGGCTGAATAAACCTGGGCCGCATTTAGAGTAGTGGAAGGAGATTCCCTTGCACCTGAATAGGCCAGGTCTGCCTTTCACAATGCTGTCTCCACCCCCTGTGGGAAATCTGGACCAGAGAATATAGAAATGGTTTTGGCTGAGCACAGAGCATCTCTGCCACCAGAGAACAAAGGAAAATGCTGTATAAATATTTCAGCCCAGACCCCAGAAGTTTAAAATTATACTGGACTCAGGAGGGACCTCTGCCAAGGAGAAAAGCTTGGTAAGCTGAAGGAGTAGTACTGACCCCTTGATGTGTGCTGTCTGGGGTTGGCCTGAGGTGGCTGTTTTTGTCAAGGAGATGACAAAGACTTTGTTGTGTGTGGTGTATCCTGCTTGAAGAAGATCTCAAAGGGCTTGAAATAAAGCTTGCCTCCTGTTCCGAAGTCTCAGGGACATAAACACTTTATCACCAGCTCCCCTGATCTTCCTTGCTGGGAGTTCTGACCTGCCAAGAGGTGCATGTTCCTGTGTTGGGCATCTGGAGGTTGTAGTCGCTGCTGAAATTTGGGAAAAGAGAAGCAACTAAAGAAGCGTGACGCATCTGCACCCATTTCAGACGCATCGTGACTTTGCTGCTGAAGAAACCAGTGCAGCACTTGCTTTCGGCTGGAGTAATCACCGCACGCTGAATCTCGGGCACTAATTTCCGAAGTCCAAAATCACTGCACCGATTCCGACACAGGCCAGCTGTGCAGGTGCAAGAACTAACGTATTGTGGGCCTGCAGCTGGAGGGATCAATGCAGGGCCATTGTCGCCGCATCAACCACTGCATCGAGAGCCGACCCATGGCCAGTTCTCCTGCCTCCACTCCTGGCAGACCTTCACCACCACCCCGGCCACCAACACCACCGACACCAACACCGACAACATCCTAAGATGCATCCTCCTCAACGTATGCTCCATTCACAAACACGCAGTGGAGATCTGGACCCAATCAAACAGCACCCCAGGAAAGCCGCCTGGTTCACCACCAATCTCCAAGAAGCCAGACCCACCGACAGACGCCTGGAAAAGAACTGGAGAAACAATTTTACTCCCGGAGACTACACAACCTACAAGGACGTCATGACAGACTACCACAACCGAATCAGAACCACCAAAAGGACTTTTAACCACAACAAAATCCTCGCCAACTCCAGAAACTCCGAGGAACTCTTTTGTGTCATCATGAAATTCACCAACCCCCACAGCGAAGCCACAGACATCACTCCTTCCCAATACCTCTGCGATCAGCTTGGAACCTACTTCCACCTCAAGATCAAAAACCTCTACGACAACTTTGTCGACCATCCACCAGATGCCACAGCCGCCCCCCCCCCCCCCCCCCCCCCACTAGACACACCAGCCAGACCTCCATCTCCTCCTGGACGCCGATCACAGCCAAAGACACCGCCTCAACCATGAAGGCATTCACTCAGGAGCCCCCACCGACCCCTGCACTCCACACATCTACCACAGATCCACTACCGCCATTGCACTCAAACTACAATGCACCATCAACACTAACTTTGAAACCGGCACCTTCCCAGATGACTGGAAACGCGCAGATGTTGGCCCCTGCTCAAGAAGCCCTCAACCAAACTCACGGACCTCAAGAACGACTGGCCCATCGCGCTCCTCCCCTTTCGCAGCCAAAGTTGTGGGAAAAACAGTCAGCAGGGAACTGACAAGAGTCATCAAACACAATGCCATCCTTGACCCCTCCCAATCTGGATTCCGAAGCAACCACAGCACCGAGCCCACCCTACTCGCTGCCACAGATGACGGCTGCGCCCTCCTTGACTAGGGCCACTTCACAGCCCTGATCCTACTCGACCTATCAGCAGCTTTCAACACAATCTCCCACCGCACACTTGTCACCAGCATGAGTAGAGGTTGAAAGAAAGGCCCACGCAGCTATGATGGGTATGTGTAAAAAATTTAGCACAATGCAAAGCCCAGAGTGAAAAAGCGGAGTTTGAACCTGGAATAATGGCCCAACTTTCCAAGAGAAAAGGCATGAAGACTGGGAAACCAGATTCATTTTGGCCACAAACTCAGGTCCCCTTTCCTCAGGGAGAAGACCTGTTAGCCCCTGAGCGAACTGACCCCCAGGAACTTGGGCCTTATACAGCAGAGGTGCGAGGTTCAAGGGGACCCTCTAGGGAAGAGCTGTGCAGGGACAGAGGATCAGTCCCACTCTTGAAAACCTGAGACAGCAAGCTGGTGATCAGGAAAAGGGAGATATCAGTGATTCCCATAGACACTATTGGGAGGAGGGAATGCTCTGCATAGAGTCCAGAGATCCCAAAGCTGGTGTCACTAGAAGAGTGGTAGTGCGTCAGAATTATAGAGAGTTTCTGCTCTCTTTGGCTCATGATATCCCCTTAGCTGGGCATCTTGTCCAGCTGGGCATCTTGTCTCAGAAGGTAAAGGAGTTTTGTAACACCTGTGCTACCTGCCAAGCCAATGGCAAACCAGGTGGCCACTCAAAGGCCCCCTTAATGCCACTTCCAGTGGTTGGGTCTCCATTTGAAAGGGTAGGATTTGGCGATGTTGGCCCCCTAGATCCTTCTTTTTTTTTTTAAACCTTTTTATTGAGTTTTTTGTTTTATTTGCTACATTTTCATCACATGGTGTCTTTTAGCAGAAATTACATGTTTAATTCCAATAGCTGTCCTTGTATACATGTGTAGATGTAGGTTGCTAGTCAGGTAGTTGCAATTGGTATAGTAATGAATGTTTTCTTGCCATATGTGGAATTGTCCTTACCGTCTTTTGTCTGGTTTGTGGAACTACCAGGAGATTCGATTGGTTACTAACTTTGAGTTAAACTGGGTAGAAGTGGTTGGGAAAGGTGGAGGTGTGTTTAGGCGGACAGCTGTTGTTTCTGGTGGCTTTGGCATGGGGTTTAAATGGTAGTTTTTTTATTTATAATGGTTCTATCCCTGTGAGGGCTATGGTGGGGGCTTGTTTGCTCGTTGTGCGTGAGGGGGTTCTGCGATGTTGAAGATTCCGTTGGGGACTCAGTGGGAAGGGCCTGGTTTGCTTCCCCTGTGGGTGTTAGTGAGTCTGGCCCCTTAAATCCTTCAACAGTATCAGGGGACATATTTATACTGGTGGTAGTGGATCATGCCACCAGGTACCCAGGAGCAATTCCCCATAGGACTACCACTGATCCTACAGTGGCTAGGGATTTCCTTGGTATCTTTACCAAAGTGGGTTTTCCTAATTAGGTGTTGTAAGACCCAAGTACAAACTTTATGTCTGGCTGCCTGAAACACATGTAGGCTCCCTATCACCCACAAACAAATGTTTTAGTTGAGAGCCTCAACAAAACCATGTAAGGTATGATTGCTGGAGATGGGTTGTCGTACTACAGTGCCTGCTTTTCAGTTACTGGTAAGTGTCACAGAAGGGAGTATGTTTTTCCCACTTTGAACTTCTGTTTGGTCATCCTGTAAAGGGATCATTTTGTCTAGTGAAGGATGGCTGGGAGAGACCTCTAAAAGAGCCTAAGCAAGACATAGTGGACTATGTACTTGGCCTTTGTTCAAGGACTGCTGAATACATGGACAAAACATCCAAAAACCTTGGGGCCATCCAAGAGCTCCAGAAGCTCTGGTTTTACCAAAATGCAGCGCTGGTGGAGTACCTAACAGGGCAGATCTCTTTCCCAAAAACTGCAATTGTGCAGCAGTTCATGCAGACTAAAGTGAAAGAACTACATGGCATAAATCCCTGGGTGCAATGCCCACTTTCACTGCATGCAGTATAGGCAAGTCGCTCCTACAGAAGGCCTTACAGCCCTTGGGCAGGGTGCACTATGCTACAGGTGAGACATATCTGCATGAGAAGATATGCCACTGTGCTGCCAGTACAAGTAAACAGGGAAGCTATTTTAAGTACATGTGCAGGACACAGGTGAAAACAAGTTCCCTAGCTACATGATGGCTTCACAAATAATAGTTGTTAGACCTGACATCCTTGGCATGGTTTCCCCTGTCTTTTTGCCTCTGCCTCCTGTATTTTTTGTGTGCTGGATTTCGTATTTGCTGGTGTAGATGCTTTAGGCACTTTGCCACTGCTGATCAGTGCCAAAGTGCAAATATTCCCTTTGTTATTTGTGAATATGGATTGGTATTTCCTTGATAAGCTTTTTGACCTGCTACTAAATCCCTAGTATAGAACACTGTGTGTGCCCAGGGCCTGTAAGTCAATAGCTGTTGGTGGGCCTGCAGCCCTGACTGTACCACCCACACAAGCAGCATTTTATAGGGGTCTCAGACCTACCACTGCAGTGTCTGTTCACATTATTTACTGCCATGTCGACCTGGCTAGTTCACCCACTTGCCAGGCCCTAACGTTCCCTTTTATTACATGTGAGTCACTCCTAAGGTAGGCCCAAGGTACCCCTGTAGGCAGGGTGCAATGTATGTGAAAGGTAGGACATGTACTGATATGTGTGACATGTCCTGATACTGAAATCCAGTGAATTTCTGTTTTCACTATTGAAAGGCTATCTGTTCTATAGGATAGAAAGCAAGTTTATTTATAACATCCTATTAATAAAACTTCCCATTGGGATAAGATAGAAATATGAGTTTATTATGCCTGAACTCAGAATATAAAAATGCATATTTTAGTAGATAGTTTTTATATTGGGTTTTTGAAAATAGAAAGTGGGTATTTTCTTGCTTGGCCATCCTGTGTGCCTCTGCTGGTTTGTGGAATGACTGTCTGGCTTTGGAGTGACAGGGGCTGGGGATATTCAGTCACTATAGACAGGCACGGGGGGCTTTGAGGTGTGTCCTGCATTTCTTGGATGAGTCAGGGCTGGCTGAATAAACCTGGGCCGCATTTAGAGTAGTGGAAGGAGATTCCCTTGCACCTGAATAGGCCAGGTCTGCCTTTCACAATGCTGTCTCCACCCCCTGTGGGAAATCTGGACCAGAGAATATAGAAATGGTTTTGGCTGAGCACAGAGCATCTCTGCCACCAGAGAACAAAGGAAAATGCTGTATAAATATTTCAGCCCAGACCCCAGAAGTTTAAAATTATACTGGACTCAGGAGGGACCTCTGCCAAGGAGAAAAGCTTGGTAAGCTGAAGGAGTAGTACTGACCCCTTGATGTGTGCTGTCTGGGGTTGGCCTGAGGTGGCTGTTTTTGTCAAGGAGATGACAAAGACTTTGTTGTGTGTGGTGTATCCTGCTTGAAGAAGATCTCAAAGGGCTTGAAATAAAGCTTGCCTCCTGTTCCGAAGTCTCAGGGACATAAACACTTTATCACCAGCTCCCCTGATCTTCCTTGCTGGGAGTTCTGACCTGCCAAGAGGTGCATGTTCCTGTGTTGGGCATCTGGAGGTTGTAGTCGCTGCTGAAATTTGGGAAAAGAGAAGCAACTAAAGAAGCGTGACGCATCTGCACCCATTTCAGACGCATCGTGACTTTGCTGCTGAAGAAACCAGTGCAGCACTTGCTTTCGGCTGGAGTAATCACCGCACGCTGAATCTCGGGCACTAATTTCCGAAGTCCAAAATCACTGCACCGATTCCGACACAGGCCAGCTGTGCAGGTGCAAGAACTAACGTATTGTGGGCCTGCAGCTGGAGGGATCAATGCAGGGCCATTGTCGCCGCATCAACCACTGCATCGAGAGCCGACCCATGGCCAGTTCTCCTGCCTCCACTCCTGGCAGACCTTCACCACCACCCCGGCCACCAACACCACCGACACCAACACCGACAACATCCTAAGATGCATCCTCCTCAACGTATGCTCCATTCACAAACACGCAGTGGAGATCTGGACCCAATCAAACAGCACCCCAGGAAAGCCGCCTGGTTCACCACCAATCTCCAAGAAGCCAGACCCACCGACAGACGCCTGGAAAAGAACTGGAGAAACAATTTTACTCCCGGAGACTACACAACCTACAAGGACGTCATGACAGACTACCACAACCGAATCAGAACCACCAAAAGGACTTTTAACCACAACAAAATCCTCGCCAACTCCAGAAACTCCGAGGAACTCTTTTGTGTCATCATGAAATTCACCAACCCCCACAGCGAAGCCACAGACATCACTCCTTCCCAATACCTCTGCGATCAGCTTGGAACCTACTTCCACCTCAAGATCAAAAACCTCTACGACAACTTTGTCGACCATCCACCAGATGCCACAGCCGCCCCCCCCCCCCCCCCACTAGACACACCAGCCAGACCTCCATCTCCTCCTGGACGCCGATCACAGCCAAAGACACCGCCTCAACCATGAAGGCATTCACTCAGGAGCCCCCACCGACCCCTGCACTCCACACATCTACCACAGATCCACTACCGCCATTGCACTCAAACTACAATGCACCATCAACACTAACTTTGAAACCGGCACCTTCCCAGATGACTGGAAACGCGCAGATGTCAGGCCCCTGCTCAAGAAGCCCTCAACCAAACTCACGGACCTCAAGAACGACTGGCCCATCGCGCTCCTCCCCTTTCGCAGCCAAAGTTGTGGGAAAAACAGTCAGCAGGGAACTGACAAGAGTCATCAAACACAATGCCATCCTTGACCCCTCCCAATCTGGATTCCGAAGCAACCACAGCACCGAGCCCACCCTACTCGCTGCCACAGATGACGGCTGCGCCCTCCTTGACTAGGGCCACTTCACAGCCCTGATCCTACTCGACCTATCAGCAGCTTTCAACACAATCTCCCACCGCACACTTGTCACCAGCATGAGTAGAGGTTGAAAGAAAGGCCCACGCAGCTATGATGGGTATGTGTAAAAAATTTAGCACAATGCAAAGCCCAGAGTGAAAAAGCGGAGTTTGAACCTGGAATAATGGCCCAACTTTCCAAGAGAAAAGGCATGAAGACTGGGAAACCAGATTCATTTTGGCCACAAACTCAGGTCCCCTTTCCTCAGGGAGAAGACCTGTTAGCCCCTGAGCGAACTGACCCCCAGGAACTTGGGCCTTATACAGCAGAGGTGCGAGGTTCAAGGGGACCCTCTAGGGAAGAGCTGTGCAGGGACAGAGGATCTGTCCCACTCTTGAAAACCTGAGACAGCAAGCTGGTGATCAGGAAAAGGGAGATATCAGTGATTCCCATAGACACTATTGGGAGGAGGGAATGCTCTGCATAGAGTCCAGAGATCCCAAAGCTGGTGTCACTAGAAGAGTGGTAGTGCGTCAGAATTATAGAGAGTTTCTGCTCTCTTTGGCTCATGATATCCCCTTAGCTGGGCATCTTGTCCAGCTGGGCATCTTGTCTCAGAAGGTAAAGGAGTTTTGTAACACCTGTGCTACCTGCCAAGCCAATGGCAAACCAGGTGGCCACTCAAAGGCCCCCTTAATGCCACTTCCAGTGGTTGGGTCTCCATTTGAAAGGGTAGGATTTGGCGATGTTGGCCCCCTAGATCCTTCTTTTTTTTTTTAAACCTTTTTATTGAGTTTTTTGTTTTATTTGCTACATTTTCATCACATGGTGTCTTTTAGCAGAAATTACATGTTTAATTCCAATAGCTGTCCTTGTATACATGTGTAGATGTAGGTTGCTAGTCAGGTAGTTGCAATTGGTATAGTAATGAATGTTTTCTTGCCATATGTGGAATTGTCCTTACCGTCTTTTGTCTGGTTTGTGGAACTACCAGGAGATTCGATTGGTTACTAACTTTGAGTTAAACTGGGTAGAAGTGGTTGGGAAAGGTGGAGGTGTGTTTAGGCGGACAGCTGTTGTTTCTGGTGGCTTTGGCATGGGGTTTAAATGGTAGTTTTTTTATTTATAATGGTTCTATCCCTGTGAGGGCTATGGTGGGGGCTTGTTTGCTCGTTGTGCGTGAGGGGGTTCTGCGATGTTGAAGATTCCGTTGGGGACTCAGTGGGAAGGGCCTGGTTTGCTTCCCCTGTGGGTGTTAGTGAGTCTGGCCCCTTAAATCCTTCAACAGTATCAGGGGACATATTTATACTGGTGGTAGTGGATCATGCCACCAGGTACCCAGGAGCAATTCCCCATAGGACTACCACTGATCCTACAGTGGCTAGGGATTTCCTTGGTATCTTTACCAAAGTGGGTTTTCCTAATTAGGTGTTGTAAGACCCAAGTACAAACTTTATGTCTGGCTGCCTGAAACACATGTAGGCTCCCTATCACCCACAAACAAATGTTTTAGTTGAGAGCCTCAACAAAACCATGTAAGGTATGATTGCTGGAGATGGGTTGTCGTACTACAGTGCCTGCTTTTCAGTTACTGGTAAGTGTCACAGAAGGGAGTATGTTTTTCCCACTTTGAACTTCTGTTTGGTCATCCTGTAAAGGGATCATTTTGTCTAGTGAAGGATGGCTGGGAGAGACCTCTAAAAGAGCCTAAGCAAGACATAGTGGACTATGTACTTGGCCTTTGTTCAAGGACTGCTGAATACATGGACAAAACATCCAAAAACCTTGGGGCCATCCAAGAGCTCCAGAAGCTCTGGTTTTACCAAAATGCAGCGCTGGTGGAGTACCTAACAGGGCAGATCTCTTTCCCAAAAACTGCAATTGTGCAGCAGTTCATGCAGACTAAAGTGAAAGAACTACATGGCATAAATCCCTGGGTGCAATGCCCACTTTCACTGCATGCAGTATAGGCAAGTCGCTCCTACAGAAGGCCTTACAGCCCTTAGGCAGGGTGCACTATGCTACAGGTGAGACATATCTGCATGAGAAGATATGCCACTGTGCTGCCAGTACAAGTGAACAGGGAAGCTATTTTAAGTACATGTGCAGGACACAGGTGAAAACAAGTTCCCTAGCTACATGATGGCTTCACAAATAATAGGTGTTAGACCTGACATCCTTGGCATGGTTTCTACCTTTGAAACCGGCACCTTCCCAGATGACTGGAAACGCGCAGACGTCAGGCCCCTGCTCAAGAAGCCCTCAACCAAACTCACGGACCTCAAGAACGACTGGCCCATCGCGCTCCTCCCCTTTCGCAGCCAAAGTTGTGGGTAAAACAGTCAGCAGGGAACTGACAAGATTCATCAAACACAATGCCATCCTTGACCCCTCCCAATCCGGATTCCGAAGCAACCACAGCACCAAGCCCACCCTACTCGCTGCCACAGATGACGGCCGCACCCTCCTTGACTAGGGGCACTTCGCAGCCCTGATCCTACTCGACCTATCAGCAGCTTTCAACACAATCTCCCACCGCACACTTGTCGCCAGACTACAACACGTTGGCATACAAGGAACTGCCCTAGACTGGATCCGATCATTCCTCACCGGAAGAAGCCAAAAGATTAGGCTGCCACCCTTCCTCTCCGATCCCACGGAAATCACCTGTGGAGTCCCACAGGGGTCCTCACTCAGCCTGACCCTTTTCAACATCTACATGGCCCCCCTCCCCGCCATTGTCTGAAAACACGGCCTCAGCATCGTATCCTACGCTGGTGACACCCAGCTCATCCTCTCCCTGACCCCACCAACGCCAGACTCAACTTCCAGAAAGGAATGCAGGATGTCACAGTCTGGATGACCATCAGCTGCCTAAAGTTCAACATGGAGAAGACAGAATTTCTCATCCTAGGAACCATCCCTTTAGCAAGGGACAACACCGGGTGGCCCACTGCCCTCGGCAGCCCACTGACCCCCTCGGACCATGCCAGAAACCTAGGCATAGTACTCGACTCATCCCTCAACATGAACCGGCAGGTCAACGCTGTTGCCTCTAGCTGCTTCAACACCCCCCACATCATCCGCAAGATGTTCAAATGGATCCCCCAGAGTCAAGGAAGACAGTCACTCACATACTCATCACCAGCAGACTGGACTATGGAAACGTACTCTATGCCAGCATAAACAAGTCCCTACTTCGTAAACTCCAGACGATACAGAACACCACCGCCAGACTCGTCCTCAGCATCCTTCGACATGAGCACGTCAGCCAACACCTATGAAAGCTCCACTGGTTCCCCATAGAGAAAAGAGACACTTTCAAAATCCTCACCCATGCCTACAAATGCTTACACAACACCTGACCCAAATACATCAATGACAGAATCAGTCAGTCAGTCAAAACAGCTTTACTCGAGTTGTACTCATAAAAGCAAGGAGATAACCTCCACAATGTATACAAATTTACAAAATAGTACATTGATATTCACATACATGCAGTAATGTAAGTTAAAAAGCAAAACCTGAACAAAATAGAAGGAATAAAAATTCATCTTGACAACTAGAATAAGGTAAAACTCATTAAATATTGGTTAAAAACTTAAAACCCCAGAATCACCTTCCACATGCCCAAAAGAAACCTCTGACCAGCCAACCTCACGCTGGATGAAACCCCATGCATCCACAGAGCCAGCGCAGGTGGAAGATCCTTCTCTTACATCTTAGCCAAGACCTGTAACGAGCTTCAGGCAGACATTAGACACCCCCCCTCCCTGAACCCCTTCACGAAGACTCTCAAGACCTGGCTATTCGGTTAAGCAGTTCTGCTGACACCCTCCGTGCCTTGAGCCACTCACAGGTGAGTAGCGCACTCACTATTTACCTGATTGATTGATTGACGCATCTCCGAATTCCCGCGTATCACATCGGGGCACCAAGTCTACAACAATGCTGTGGCCGCAGTAAGAATTTGACGCATCCCCTACCTGCACTGTAAGAAACCAACGCATCACCTTTCCTGGGCATAAGAAACCAATGCAACACCTTTCCTGCGGCTGTTTTTGTTTATGATTTTGACCCATTCAAGGTACTTTGTGTTGAAAGTGTCGCATTTATAGTTTGCTATGGACAAAAATGTTTTTACCTTATAAAAGTCATATTTTGATTATTGCAAGTTGGATTTTTTGTCGTTTTGGTCTTGTTTGGTTTAGATAAAGATGACTTGTTTTTCTAAAATGGTGTGGCATTCATTTGTAGTGTGTTCACTACATTACTGTATGTGTGCACAAATGCTTTACACACTGCCTCTGAGATAAGCCTGTCTGCTCGTGCCAAGCTACCAAGGGGGTAAGCAGGGGTTATTTTAGAAGGGTATCCCCTTACCCTTACTAGGAAGAAAGATTCCTACTTGGACAAAAGTGCAAACCATTGTTAAAGAAGGACCCCATTTCTAACAATAGGGATGTTTGGCATCACACATCTCATATTAATAAACCAACACTGATGCTGGTGTTGTATTTATTAATACATGCACACCTTAGAGGTGCCCCCTGAAAACCTACCTGATGCTGGTGGAATGGCTGGCTGGTGTTTGCCAGACTGTCACCAGAGACAAGTTTATGACCCCCAAGGGCGAGTGCCTTTGCTCTCAGGAGGCCAGAACCAAGCCTGCTTGGGCCGAGCATGCTTACACCTCTTCCCACAGGATGACATACAAATTAGCATTCCAAGGCATAGGAGTTTCAAAGAGCCCACTTGTGGTATGCGAAACTGGCTGCTCTCACAGGAGAGGAAGTTAACCCCCTTTGTCCAGAGCCCTTTGGCACGTAAACAGGCAGGACAATTATCTAGTTAGACACTCATGTCCAAACTCCGGCCGGTACCACCCCTAGGTGAACTACCCGAAGCGAAGGCAACTTTTAAGAGTTAGCCATTTTGGTAATAGAAAAATTAGGAACTCTGGGACAGGCTTATGCCCACTCCCCATAGGAAGTGATCATATAAGGTGCGTAGTGACCCCAGGGGTAGGTGGTCCATTGGCTACTACCCTACACTCCCCTAAATTCTGCATTTTCGGGAAGCCCTGCTACCATAAAATCAGATCCTGATGACTTACGAAGGAGATGGACACTGAAGAGCCACAAAAGCACAAGACTGAAGAAGAGCAACTGACATGACACCAGCCCTGGTTTAACCCAGGGGGAGTAGGAGGATTAAGAGACTAGTTCACCCTCCATAGTCTTGACGCACAAGTAGGATTCCAGATTACTGGGTTCCGACACCTAGCTCATGTTGTGGCAACTGACCTCAATGATCAGTGAAACCTTGCAAGACAGAACATTTTCTTTCTAGTGTCCCCTCACTCACCGGGGTTACCCCACGGTGACATGCTTCATCCTTGGGGCCATCCCAGTTCTCTACGAAAAGGGGCGTGCTACGACTCATGAACTACGCAGGAGCACTTTTTTGTGAAAGAATATGTGTTGTGCAAACAAGTGGTGGAGTGAGTGTAGGTGAGTTAAACATACCGTGCTAGTGGGCCTCAACAGATTTATTATGCTCCCTGACAGGTATATTAAAAGTGGGGTGTGTATCACTGTTATCCAACCTATACGAAGGATTGGTTCAGTGAATGGTCAATATGTTTCATGCTTCCCCTAGCGTTTCTTCAGGACCATACAGGGACCAGCCCTGTATTTGCCACTCCTATGTCCCCAAATAGGGAGTGATTACGTACAAAACACTCTTATTACCAAGAGCATGCGTTCATACTAGAAATACATACGTTTGTACTTATTTCAGGTTCTGTAAAAAAAAAACACAGAAGATTAGTGTCCTTCATACCCATTCCAAAAGGAAGGGTCACATAGTATACCTTCATGCCGCTCTCACCCGATAATATAGTGGATGGTTGCACCATATTTGTGCGTGCAGACTTACATGCCCAGTGTTAGACGTTTAATATGCTAAGTGATTGTGAATTCACACATAGAAACAACACAGGACTTAATGGGACCAGAAGGATAGACATAGAAAACATATAATAGATACAAAAGGTAAGTAAAACTCTCAATATTTACTTGGTACCGTGCTTAATAGCACTTCATGGTCTCTCAGGGGGTGCGATTTCACCTTGTGGACACACTGCTGTTGGTCTGTGAAAAAGTAAATGGGAAGATCGATAAATGTCAGTTCCCAAATTTACTATCGGGTTTGCACGGATGCGATTCATCGTTCGTCCAGTGCTACATAGTTTTGTTAGAAAAAGCACTTACTTCCTTGTAGGTGAAAACGCTCGGCTATACCTATTCACTGCCTCCCCGGGACCGCATCTCGCTCGTGTGCAGCTCCGGTATGCTTATGTGAAAGAAGGCTTCCGGGTTTCCTCCTGAACCGCTGGACCGAGTGGTCATGGCGGCCATTTTAGGAGTATGTAATACCGTGGTATAATAAAGGATATTGAAAAGTGGTGACAGTCTTAATAGAGTTGAAGGGCGAGTAACGCGTAAAAAGGTTATCAACGCGATTTGGTAGTGCGATTAACAAATGCATTTAAAACAGTTTCTTATGCTTGATTTTGAGAAGGAAAAAACGGGAAACACGTCCCTCATTTTTTAGATGATAATAAAACCTAAGTTGAGCTTAGTGTTAATACTTGTAGCTCAAGAAGAGCTTGTGCCGAGTGTCTGTAAAGAGGGATTTTTAGTAATTACGGCAGAAAAGTCAAGTATGAGGGGGCAAAGCTGCAAAAAATCTTGCAAAAAAACATTTGCAAAAAATACGGGGTGACCTAGTTCTGCATAATTCATGATCAGCTACTTGTGAAAATTATTATCACAGAGAACAAAGAGTTAATTTTGGGGAATGTAATGCCACTAAAAAGTCAAAAAAGAAAGGTGGCCTTGTTCTGTGGACCGCCACTTGTGAAAATTTGTAAATGTCAACCCAAAAGGACTTTGTAAGGCATCATGATAATTTTGTTAATTATTTTCGAATAGAGTTGCACATGTCATACAAACCTTTTTTGTCCATCCCTGTGGACATATCACGTTATGCATAGGGGTATAGGGACCCAATGCACAATGGTTACTGTATATTGGTGCTGATGCCATATTTACAAGAGGGTCATGAATTCATGTAGGCGCCCCATCTGGAGTAGAAAAGTGCATCAACTTCTGAAAACGCCCCACGGAATGTCATCATTGAGCCCCAGGGTATCCGTATGGAGTTTTGACACCCATCTTTGTTCACGCTCATGGAGTATTCTTTCCCGGTTTTCCTTGGTTTTTATACATTCCAGCACTACCCATGTCAGACCGTTGGGTGTCCGATTCTTTTCAATGAAGTGATTCGTCATACGTATAGTTGCTCGTTTGCACCGGATATTGCTCCTGTGTTCAACTATCCGGGTGCTGACCTTCCGTGTGGTCATGCCAATGTAATGTAAATTGCAAATACAGGTGATCAAGTACACAACTCCACTAGTATTCCAATTTGAAAATTGTTTTAGCTGCCATGAGGTATTGTTATTGAAGGTGACTGTCTTTGTAGTTGATGTCAAATGACACACACTACAGTTGTTGCATGGGTAGTGGCCATTTGGTAAAGGTTGTAGTCTGATAGTGGTATTTGTTGGTTTTGGATGGGTATGGACTAAGTAGTTTCTCAGGTTCATCCCCCGGCGATGGCTAAAAATTGGCATAGGTATGTCAAGGTCTCCACTGTTGACAATAGGCCAGTGTTTTTTCACTATTTTGGTCACTTGATCTGACACTTTATTAAAAGTTGTGATGCAGATTGGTCTTTTGTTCTCAGCTGCATTTTTTACTTTTGGTTCCAAAAGTGCATCCCTGTGATTATTTCTGGCCCTCTTCTTGGCATTCTCAATTAGTTTGTTTGGATAATTTCTTTCCTTTAGTTTCTTGCTTAGGTCTTCTGCTTGCACTAGATAATCCTGTTTGTTTGTACAGTTTCTTCTTAACCTTAAGAACTGTCCAAATGGGAGGTTTTGTTTGAGGTGTCTCGGATGGAAACTTTCGTAGGTCAGTAAGCAGTTTCTCGCAGTTGGCTTAAAATGCGTGGTTGTTATTAATGTTCCTGCATATGCCAAAATATTCAAGTCCAGAAATATCAAGTGGGATCTGCTCATAGTGTTGGTAAATCTCAGGAATCTGTCCTGTTGGTTTAGCAAGTTGAAAAAGCGATGGGACTCTTCCTCACTTCCTTTCCATATCACCAGAACGTCATCTATATAAAGCTTCCATAATTTAATATGGTGCCTATAGGGGTTCACGTCATGCAAGACCTTCTTCTTTTCAAGATGATGGACGTACAATCCTGCTATTCTTGGCGCAAAAGTGCTGCCCATGCTGGTCCCGTGTTGTTGGCAATACAGTGTTTCCTCAAACCGGAAGAAGTTTTCGGTGAGGGCGAGTCGGCAGCATTCCAACACCACATGCCTTGGTGTCTTGTGGTCCCATTCAGAATCAAAGAGGACCTCTTCCAGTATTTCCAGGGTTTCTTTATGCGGAAGACTTGTATAAAGACTCACCACGTCCAGACTGAAGAGGATGCTAGATGTGGGGTCAAAACTTTGATCTTTTAGTACACAAAGGACATCTTTTGTGTCTCGCAGATAGGTGTCTGTTTTTTGCACCAAACGTCTTAAGAATGTGTCAGCGTATTTTGAAAGAGGTTCTAGGATAGAGCCTATACCAGAGACTATAGGTCTTCCCGGTGGTTTGTCCATGCGTTTGTGAATCTTGGGAATTGTGTAGAAGTAGGAGATGACCGGTTTATTATTGACTAGGAATTCGGTTTCTTTTTTGCTCACCCAATCATTGGCTAGTGACTCTTCAATTAGGTATGCGATAAATATTCTCAACCGTTCTGTAGGGTCCTCTTTGATGATGATGTAATTTCTGGCATCTGCTAGAAGTCGTAGACATTCTTGTCTATAGTCTGATGTATTTTGTAGGACAATAGCCCCACCCTTGTCTGCTGGTTTTATAGTCACTACACTGTTCTTGGATAGTTCCTGTATTGCTTGCAGCTCCGTATTACCTGTATTCTGGAACACTTTAACTGTGTTCCCCAAAATTAACTCTTTGTTCTCTGTGATAACAATTTCCACAAGTAGCTGATCATGAATTATGCAGAACTAGGTCACCCTGTTTTTTTTGCAAAAGTTTTTTTTGCAAGATTTTTTGCGACTTTGCCCCCTCATACTTGACTTTTCTGCCATAATTACTAAAAATCCTTCTTTACAGACACTCGGCACAAGCTCTTCTTGAGCTACAAGTATTAACACTAAACTCAACTTAGGTTTTATTATCATCTAAAAAATGAGGGACTTGTTTCCCGTTTTTTTCCTTCTCAAATTCAAGCATAAGAAACTGTTTTAAATGCATTTGTTAGTCGCACTGCCAAATCGTGTTGATAACCTTTTTACGCGTTACTCGCCCTTCAACTCTATTGAGACTGTCACAACTTTTCAATATCCTTTATTATACCACGAGATGACATACTCCTAAGATGGCCGCCGTGACCACTCGGTCCAGCGGTTCAGCAGGAAACCCGGAAGCCTTCTTTCACATAAGCATACCAGAGCTGCATACGAGCGAGATGCGGTGGCAGTGAATAGGTATAACCGAGCGTTTTCACCTACAAGTAAGTAAGTGCTTTTTCTAACAAAACTATGTTGCACTGGACGAACGATGAATCGCGTCCGTGCAAACCCGATAGTAAATTTGGGAACTCACATTTATCGATCTTCCCATTTACTTTTTCACAGGCCAACAGCAGTGTGTCCACAAGGTGAAATAGCACCCCCTGAGAGACCATGAAGTGCTATTAAGCACGGTACCAAGTAAATATTGAGAGATTTACTTACCTTTTGTATCTATTATATGTTTTCTGCGCCTATCGTTTTGGTCACATTAAGTCCTGTGTTGTTTCTATGTGTGAATTCACAATCACTTAGCATATTAAACGTCTAACACTGGGCATGTAAGTCTGCACGCACCAATATGGTGCAACCATCCACTATATTATCGGATGAGTGCGGCGTGAAGCTATAATATGTGACCCTTCTTTTTGGAATGGGTGTGAAGGCCACTAATTTTGTGTGTTTTTTCTTTACAGAACCTGAAATAAGTACAAACGTATGTATTTCTAGTACGAACGTATGCTTTTGGTAATAAGAGTGTTTTTTACTTAATCACTCCCTATTTGGGGACATAGGAGAGGCAAATACAGGGCTGGTCCCTGGATGGTCCTGAAGAAATGCTAGGGGAAGCATAAAACATGTTGACCGCTCACTGAACCAATCCTTATTATAGGTTGGATAACAGTGATACACACCCCACTTTTAATATACCTGTCTAGGAGCATAATAAATCTGTTGAGGCCCACTAGCACAGTATTTTTAACTCACCTACACCCACTCCACCACTTGTTTGCACAACACATAGTCTTTCACAAAAAAGTGCTCCTGCATAGTTCGTGAGTCGTAGCACGCCCCTTTTTGGAGAGAACTGGGATGGCCCCAATGATGAAGCATTTCACCATGGGGCAACCCCGGTGAGTGAGGGGACACTAGAAAGAAAATGTTCTTTCTTGCAAGGTTTCACTGATCATTGAGGTCAGTTGCCACAACATGAGCTAGGTCTCGGAACCCAGTAATCTGGAATCCTACTTGACACCAGCCCTGCCAGTGTGTCTGCTGCTCCCCATCGAACCTGCGCCAAAGACTTGTCATCCTGCAGCTGTAGTGGCTCCAAAGTCTGAGAGGACAGCCTGCCTTAAATAAAGACTTAAAAACTCCATTGGAGTGAACTGCTCCTCTGCATCCTGCAGGCAAATTAAGTACCATGAGACCTCCTGTCACCGCCAAAACCCGATGCCTCCAAGCACCACTGCACCCAACTCCCCAGCACGAGCTTGAAGTGGGCCCATGATGTCAGCATGGTCCCCCAACCCCTCAAGAGACAGAGTCCACTTTGGGTTCACCACTTACGCGTTCCTCTACGTTTTCTGCAGCCTCTGTTTGCAGGCCCCCTCAACAGCGAGTGCTCCCAGATGGAGAAATCCGACACCTCAAAGACCCTCTGAACACAGACGACCCAGTCCACGGAGAGGAGGACAATCATTGTCCCCATGCCCCCTAGCAGTGCAAGACTTGAACCCTTAGCTTGATTCAACCCAAATAGCCTCCTAGTCAAAACCTGCAGCCTCTTTTCATGAAGACCGATCCCCTTAGACTAGAATTGGGCACTTGACACTATATTGCACAACTGTACCAGGTTGTCCTAGTGTCGCTGTAGATGACCTGCCAGTGCTGCCTTGGACCTTACCCCATACTCACCTTAAGTCCAGGAGATTGATCTTGTAAGTTGCTGTACTGTACCTGAATGCCATACTTGTTTTTCCTTCCATAGGACAACATTGCAGCTTCTGAAAAATACACTGTTGACTTTTTAAAACATATAGTATTTTTCTTGAAAAACATACTTACCTGATCTTATTGATTCGAATGCCTAAAAATAAATAAAGAGGGGGCGTGGCTTGACGCCAGCCAAGATAGCAGCATAGAGCGAGTGCTCGCCAGGGGCCATCACGAAAGCCCGAAATATCCGTTAATAATCCGGCAGTTGTGTGCCTGACCAGGACAAGAGGAGATGACATGTAGCGGCCCTTGGTCTGGCAGCGGGGTCTACGACGAGCATTCACAGAGTGCAGCGGAGATGGTCCTGTAAGATCGGCAGGCTCGGAAAGTCGCGGTGACGTGGAGCGGCATTCTGTGGTCTGATCGCCCAGGAGAGAGCGCGCGGCCCCGATCGTGAGGAGGCAAAAGCAGAGGTGTGAGCTGTCCGAACCCATCCACAGCTTGCCACCTCCACTCAGCCAGGCAGTAGACGCTGGGCGGTGGTGAGCTGCGGTGTTCAGCGGCTGCACCAAGAGGGATCAAAGATGAAGACCGCACAAGGCCACATACAGTTGGATCAGCGGAGCTGGAGGGTGAACACGGCATGTGCCCAGGTGGTGAGTACAGGAAAGGAGCTTCCACATATTAGCGTGGACTCCAGGCGGCTAGTGGATAGACACACGGCTCAGCGGCCTACCCATTATACACCAATAAGTAGCTGGGGCGCTCCAAGGACTGAGTGGGCCCCCTTAAATATATACAACATAGTGGAAGAGAGGCCCCGGGGCTAACAACACAGCCCTGCGATAATTGGCAATGGGAAGCCCTGCCCCAAAATAGATGTGGGAGACTCCTGGAGCCATGACAGGAGGTGGCCCAACCACACATCAATTTGCTAAGAGGGGCAAAGAGGAACCCCCCTCCCTCAACAGCATGAAGCAGGGGCCATGCTAGTTTGTAAGGAGTGAGGCAGTAATGGTACCATCAAGTAACCAGTGCAAGTGACCTGTGAGGGGGACCCTCCGGCGTATTCGCATCATGCAAACGGCCAGTGATTAGGCCACAGAGGGGGAATTGGAAAACCGGCTGCAGGACGGGAGTAATGGTGTGGGGAGCACAACTGGTTGCAGAGTGCATTGGCAGCTCCTAGCAGCTGGAGACCCAGTCATGATGAAGCCGAAAGGGGCCTGCCTTAGATTCAATCCAATAACTTAGACAAATACGATGTCCGTTGACATTCAACGATGGAGGAAGGAGGAACTGGTGACAAGGAGGGGACAGCAGAACCCTCTCTTGGAGCAAATATGATGGCCATCCAAGTTCTAGGCATGACTCTAGAGACAAAGATCGACAAGATCACGATTGAGATTAACCTAATTCGAGTGGAGATGCATAAGACCTCAGAGACAGTCACCACGGCTGAAACAAATATCATAGAGCTACAATCTACAACACGCAAACTGGAAGAAAGAGTACAACACCTAGCGCATCAACACAAGCAAATGGCCCTGAAGCTGGAAGATCAAGAAGGGAGGGCCTGCCGAAACAATATTAGAGTGGTTGGGGTCCCGGAGGGGTCAGAGGGCCTGAGTGTAGACCTCTTCCTAGAAGACATTATACTGAACCATCTTAAGCCGAAAAAACTATCAACAGGACCACAGTCCTTCTGTCGAGGCCAGGGGCACCCCCAGAACAATTATAGCCAGAATCCTAAACTATAGGGACCATGATGCCATTCTACAGGTGACTAGGGTGCATGGAAATCTCCCCTACAAAAACTTGGTCCTGAGATTCTTTCCGGACTTTACCCTGCGGGTGCAGCAGGAATGACGCACCTTCAATGGGGTGACGCGTGCCCTGAGAGAGAAGGGAATAAAGTATATGATGCTCTTCCTAGCAAAGCTCAGAGTGATTGACAATGACAGGTCCTGGTACTTTACAGCGCCATCAGAGGTTCACCAATGGCTGCAAGAGGGGTGCCCCCAGAAACGCACCCAGCGACGGGGGGAAGATTGGAGAGGAGTCCGTAACCGTAACCTGGGGTCCCCAAACTGGCAAGAAGAGGACGAGAATAATGAAAAGCGGTCCAGAGGCTCACTGTAAGAAATGGGGTTACCAAATCTCCAGGGGGTATCATGGAACCAAGCGGGCAGGCCAAACTTCGGAGGACATGTGAAGCACTCACGCAGTACCCACAGACAACACACCAGGCACACCACAAAAGAGGCAGGACACCAGTTTGAGTTGGAAAATTAGTAAGTAGTTTAGTATCTCCAACCTGCAAGGCAAAAATGCATCAACAGTGGTATCACAACACAGCGCCAACTGGCACCAGAGCCAAGTGTATCAAGGGGGATTATTTACATGGGAAGTAAGGGCTGAGTCTTTAAGTCCGTAGCTGAAATAAAGAAGGTGATTAAACTTGTCATTAAACCTGGGGTCACTATGGCGGGGCCAACTCAGGCTCTCATCCTTAGCAGTAGGCTGTAACTACAAAGTACAACATTATCATCAGGATACCCCATGCAGAATAACTCCAACACGCCCCCTGTAAAGGAAAACTTCATGGCATCACAGCAAATCCCAACAGACAGGAGCACCTGTAATAAAGCAGCAGGTTTTCTCATAAACATGGGATGTAAACTGGGGCCTGGAATGACACGTCAGGCCAGCACAGGGGCAGGACCCCTGCAGTAAACGGGCACATCAACATTAGATATCGGTCTCATCACCTTAGGCCAGGGAGATGACCATCTCATCAGGGTAGTAGGCACCTTGTATGCAATAGAACATTAGGCATACACATTACGCTGTGACATTAGGCATTTAACCATAAGCATATCAGCACTGGCGCATTATTCCTGAGCAATACCCTGGGCATCCAACACATTGCGCACCTCACCAGTGCGTACATTCAGCTCACTTTGGCAGGTAAATAACATCCGCAGGGGCCCACAACCTTATTTGTATAACCGCCTGGAATCAGCGTAGGATCACCTAGCAGGCGTGAAACATCAATATACATTGGCATCAGTAACGATAATAACCGGTCACAACCAATCAAACATTTCCTATAACCTGGTCACTGGGCAGGAATAAACATTTCATTAGGGCAACCCTAAATATCTTTTCGGGCGACTAACACTTCCCTAGAGGGGCAGTCGGCCTTCAGCAGTATAACGCATGGGGATGCCCACCATTAACAGGGGCATTAACACTAGGCCATAAGCACACTGGGCGCGAAACCATTGGCCTGAACATCAACCCAGCATTAACCTAAGTCCTGGCCCTAACTCTTGGGCTTTTAATGATTCCTTGGAGGACCCAGGGGTACAGCATTGACAACCAGACTACACCAGTTCGCACTTCAGGCTGTTGTCCAGTTCAGGGTATGTTTACCATCCAACGTCTCTAATGTTCCAAGTCATGGGGGGGGGCGGACAAAGACCCTGTGCCCCGTTGCCCTCTCCACCCCCTCACACAGTTTGAATAGGGCCCCACTCACCGGGCTACTCCGGGGCTCCTCCGGGGCTCCTCCCTTTGTGGTAGGCCAGGCACCCTTCTGGTAAATATTTTAAACACACCATAAGTGCGCCTACACGTGGGGTGGGCTCCCGCGGCGCTATTTACTCCGCAAAAGGGCGCGAACACATGGGGTAGGCACCCACAGCGCTATTCACGGTGCTCAGCTCCTCTCTCGGGCCACACAGCTTTCAGGGCCCTGGTGCTCAAAGGGCCAGCAGCACTTCTCCAGCGCTTTGAAGTTATAGTGCTTAACAGGCAGCTCCTCACAGCACAGCTCCTTGGGGGTACAATCCTCCCCATACAGCGCTTCTGCAGCACAGCGCTTTCCAGATTATAGCGCTTGGCAGGCAATCAGCAGGGCAGACTTGGTCATAGCACTCTGGGGACACAAGCAGTTTTCTGCAGGCCAGCGCTTCCAGGCACACAGCGCAAGGGGGGGGCGGACAGTCCCAGTAACACATCCAGGGGTCCCAGGGTAACTCTTCTCACCTCCTGGGGGGGTCCAGTCCACAACACTCCTTCCCTTCTCTGCGCTTCTTGGCGCAGCGCTTGCGTAGCGCAGGGTCCCGGCAGCTCAAGGGACCTAGGGGGGCCCTCCTTCCTCAGGGGCCCGGGGGACAGAGCAGTAGCACTACTGGGCCAGGTCAGCAGGTAGTGGGGGCATCATCAAAGCAGGGTGCAGGCTTTCACCATCCCCACTGCAGTGTGGTCCTCCTCCCACACGGCAGCCTGAACTCCTGAAGTGGGGCTTTACAAGCCCTGGGGACAGTAGAGGGGTTTTAGATGGGCGCAGGGTCCAGCACACAGACCCAAGTGGCGGTTTCCCCTTGCAGCAGGTCCCCTCACATTCCTGTCCCAGCTCTTTCTCTACTCATCGCATCTCTACTGCTCTCCCTGTACCAGAAAGGCTGGAAGCTTCTAGAAGGTCCCTCCAAATGCTGGGATTGCTGGGTACCAGACAACTAGACCGCTAACCCACCTCAGATAGGCGAACTAGTTCTAACTGGCTCAGAGAGAGGAGTAGAGCACCCTGGGTGCCAGGCTTTCCCTCCAAAAGCAGGGGTGGCTGGGTACCTAACAACTAGACTGCTAACCTCCTGCAGTCAGGTTGCACAACGCACAGCCATGGCAGCCATTTTAAAAACACAACATTTTACCAGGGTGCATTTTACAATGGGGAAATTGACAAGTGCTCACACCATTGCATGACATTACATTTTTAAAACAGGGTAACTCCTACCACACATGGCCTATACAGGTTTACCACGATGGGGGAGACATCCTAGTCAAGGGTGTCAAAAGCGAAAAATTTCAGGGGAGAAGGCCAAGTCCAACACTCACGTTCATTGAGTCCAACGGTCAGAGCTACGAAATTGGCACAGTGGCATGGACAGGCCCGTAACAGAAGATGCTGGACAACGCAGATGAATTGCTGAAGGTGCAGGATAGGACTTGTTGGGTGAGAAGCCATGTTCGGCAATACAGACAGATATGTAAGTTACATTGCCAACATGGGTCACTGCACTGGCACGTGCATCACAACTGAATTGAATGCTTCTGGGCGGAACTTGGGCCTCTGGCGGGACCCTGAGTGGTGGTGCCCGGCAGCCCCTGCGCCATTTGACTGTTTATTGAGCGACAGGCACTCTGCTAGTTGGGGACGTGGGTAGTTTCAGACCTACAAGGCAGGGTAGCAGGGAGGGGCATCTTATTTTTGGGGTTGTCTCTTTTATTCTTTATAGTTGGGTTATATATGCTTCTGAAATGATGTACTATCAATATGGGGCGGGCCTGGGACTCTAGGCAGCACGCTGGTTCACAGTGGTGGGTGGAGACATGCTGAAGGGGAGGGTTGGGATGGGGACAACGGGCAAACTCAACTCCCAGATAGCCAAGTAAGAAGCTAAAAAGCTAAAAGTGCTCTCATGGAATGTGAACGGTCTGGGGTACAAAATAAAACAGACTACGGTGTTACAGTATCTGCATAAACACTCACCAGACAAAGTACTCCTTCAAGAGATGCGCCTGAAGGGCAACAATTATCTAGCACTCAACCGCTTTGGGTACACAATTCTGACACATGCAGGGTTAAAAACAGGCTCTAGGGTTACAGCCATACTGATTAAGAGCTTGGTTCTATTTGTGGTGAACCATACATGGTGCAACCACATGGGAGGCTACCTAAACCTTTGCTCAGCGTACATACCCCCGCGGCTGCACAGGACTACACTTCCCGACCATAGCAAACAATTATTCGAGCTGCCTATGGTTACTCTGATTCTGGGTGGTGACATGAACGAGACAATGTTCGCGTATATAGAACATGACACACATCCACCTAGTGCAGGGACTGCGGCCACTAAGCATCTTTGCGAACGCATTGGGGTGGGAGATCTTTGGAGAAGTCACAACCCCAATGTGAGACAATACCCCCATATCTCATCTGCACACGGAAGTGGGTTGCGGCTAGATTACATTTTTACACACACCACCTCAGTGGGACTCTTTCAGGGAGGGTGCCACAGGGCCCGGGGGATATCGGACCATTCACTGATGGAGGTGTCTATGTATGGCCCGGTGTGGCACTGGTCTCTCCAGCTACAGCTGGACCCCTACTTGCTTAGGGATAACGACTTTCGGTACCGATTCGAGGAACGCATAGAGAAGTACTTTGCAGAAAATATGGGCTCTGGGCAGTCAGATTGTGTACTTTGGGAGGCAGACAAGGTGGTTGCCAGGGATTTTTTACAGGCGACAACCGGGGCTAAGCGCAAAGAAAAACGTGTGCAGTATGACAATTTGGAACTAGAGATAATCAATCTCGAGTTGGTAATGGGGCCCGACCCTTGGGGTGATACCAGGCATAAACATGCACGTCAGCTCAAGCATAAAGAACTTGGAAGAGAATGTCGCCTGTACACACTCGATAGCCACGCAAAGGCAGATATATGACTTGGATAAAGCCAACAAATTAATTGCATGGCTGGAGAGACGGGATAGGAATCGTAACTGGGTTCCTGAGATTCAGACCACAGAGGGCGTGCAGAGGGGGACAAGTGCAGATATTGCCGAAGTATTTTCAAGATACTATGAGGACATTTATCAGTCACAGACCCAAAGGGTGAATGAGGACTGCAACAAATTGCTAAAGGACATGGCGTTGCTGACACTTGGGGCAGAGGATAGGGAGGCGCTGGACTCTGACCTGGCCGTAGAAGAAGTAGAAGGTGCCATAAGGGACCTCTGGGAAGGCGGCGGGCCCGAATGGGATCCCTGGAGGGCTATGTAAGTGTGTGGTGGGGATGCTTGCCCCGCACATGCTCAATATGTTTCAGACAGCGAGGGCGGAGGGCCACCTTTCAGAAGATCTGAGGATGGCAACCATAGAGGTCATCCCAAAGAAGGGAAAACCCCACAATCTCTGTAGTTCCTATAGACCCATCTCCCTTCTGAATTTTAAAGCTAAAGTGTTGGAAAAAGTAATAGCAAATAGCTTGAGCCCAGTGATACAATCTCTGATCCACCCGGATCAGTCTGGTTTCATGCCACACAGGAGCACTAGGCTCAAAGTCCGGCGTCTCTATGACATAATGCATAAGGTCCAAAAGCAAAGGAACAAACCTGTAGCTCTTTTGTCACTCGATGCCCGAATGGCATACGATAGTATCGAATAGACATATCTTTTTGCTGTCTTAACCAGGATGGGACTTGGTCCAAACCTACGGGAGTGGATAGGGCTATTATACACTGCCCTGCTGGCGCACGTTAGAGTTAATGGGGCCACATCCAGAGCTTTCAAACTGCACAGGGGCACACAACAGGGCTGCCCACTCTCGCCAATGCTTTTTGCGCTGGAGCTTGAACCGCTGGCCTCTTGGGCATGGGGGACCCATTGTTCAGAGGTATTGATGTAGGCAGGGGATGGGAAGAGCACATCTCCCTCTATGCGGACAATATTCTTCTGTATGCCCATAGGCCTCCACAAATATTCCATAGGCTCATTCGCATATTACAGACTTTTGGTGCGTACTTAGGATACTGCATAAACTGGATACATCCCTGGTGTTTTCCCTGGTGGGCGAGCTCCCGGCCCTGACGTTGGCATGTAAGGAGCTGGTCCAGAAGGAGTTGTTTAAATACCTGGGCATATGGATTACAAAGTGGGAGGCAGATTTAATGCAGTTAAATATACGCACAGCTGGACAGGTTGAGGGAAGACGTGGCCCACTGGCGGCGACTGCCTGTTTTCCCTTTGTGGCAGAGCAGTTCTATTCAAAATGATGGCCCTCCCATGCCTATTAAAAGTAATACAGAACACCCCGTACCAGATTCCGGAGCCTTTCTTTCAGCCAGTCGAGTCCGAATAGCGAATGTTGTTGTGGGGGGGAGGGGGGGTAGTCCTAGGATCCCACTTAAAAAGCTTCAGCAGGGGGTATACAAGGGTGGGTTGGCTGTCCCGGATATTAGTAAATACTACTGGGCCTCACAACTTATCAACATCAATGGGTGGGTCTTCTCACCGCTTGAGGAGCCGGCATATTGGGTTGACCGATTAGCAATGGGCAAAGGTAGCTACCTGGCTGAGCTTTATAGGAAGAAGAAGGGTAACACGTCCCTCCCGATTCACACACGGACAGTGGTCATGGCGGAAATCAACTAAAATCACGGGAGAGGAGACTAAACTTAAAGAGAAGGCCCCACTGTGGGAAGGAGTCTACCTAGGTGAGGTGAAGCACTTGGAGGGCTTCAATAGATGGAGCCTTATAGGTATTGACCTTTTGAGAGACCTCTGGAAGGGATGGAAGATGGTTAAATTTGGTAACCTATGACTTGATTTTCAGATGGGGGAGGGAGAGTATTTTAGATATTGGCAATTACGGCATGCACTTCATTGCCATCTGAAGGAAGGAGATCCGCTACCGGAATGTACACCACTCAAGGACAGACTTCTCCTGGATCCCATGATAGACAGAGCTATATCCCTCACATACAGGAAACTAGTAAATAACTTCCCAGACCGCATGGGTCCCTTGAGGGAGGCCTGGGAGTCTGATGTGGGTCTACTTGAGAATGATGACTGGGCTGAAAGGCTGCAGAGCCCCAGAGAAATAGCTATTAGGGCACGATTAAGGCTAATTCAGCTCCGCATTTTGCATCGATCCTATGCTTCAAGGATGGTGCAGTACTGTATTGGAAATTGTGTGTCTGAGGAGTGAGCGAGGGGCTGTGGTGAAAAGGGATCATTCTTCCACATATTGTGGTCCTGCCCCAAAATTCAAATATACTGGAAGGGCCTGGCCCGGGTGATGACCACGGTGGTGGGTACCCAGGTCCCGACCGAGGCGAGATGGCATATCCTGGGAGTGACGGGCGAGATTGTCTGGCCGAAAAGGGCCAATACCTGGCTTGCCTTGGTGGGAGGAGTGGCTAAAAGAAACATTGCCGGGGCATGGGGTGCAGGGGAGGCACGGTCATTGAAGTCCTGGAAGAAAGATTTGGACTGGTGCCACCGGGCCGAAAAATCAATATACCAGAGAAGGGGCTGTCCACACAAATGGGAAAAGATATGGGGAGCATGGGCGAAATATAGGAGCTAATGGACTGTGACATGAGGAGCGGCTCAAGGTTCTCTAGACAGACTATACAGCTAGTTGTGCCCTGGTTTGTAATGGTCGCAACAGCGGGCTAATGGGAAATCTAATAAGTGAAATCTAATGTATACACTGTACTTTTCAATCCACCAAACATACACGTATTGTGTTTATTTGAAGCATATGTTATTGTTTAATAAAAAAATTGAAAAAAAATAAAAAATAAAAATATATATATATATTTAAATATAGATACATGGTATTTTTCAAAATTAGTGTGGATCCCCTTATTGAGTCATGCGCATAATTTATTGACTAGTGTGTGTATTTGAAGATGTTTAACACTTCTCGCTGATAAGCCTGAGGTTGCTCAACCACACTACCCCCTTAGGATTGCTAGAGCAAGCCCCTGTTCCACTCATGAGGGAACCCCTGTACTCTTTGCATGATATACATCATTTGGCATATCATATAAAAAGGCAGCTCCCTACAGCATTTCTTCTTAATTGCACACTCGATGACTACACCTTGCTCAAGAAAGAGCAATCTTGCGGTATAGACTGCAACCAACCTTCTTGTGATGGAATTGTCAACATGAGAGTTAACATGATGGTGGATTCCGTGAACGGGACATCTGCCAACTATGAACAAAACCCATGTCATCAATTGATTTCACACTCGCTACAGAAAAGCCGGCCAGATGGCAATGGCTTTTCATTACCACCGCCCCCTTGTTCAAATAGCTGCACAGAGGTCTTCCAAACAGCTAAACAATTTAGTTGCACAAATAAAGGCGCACATTCAGTGCAGCCAGTTCACATCCTCCCAAGTGCAAAAAAAATGTCTACTCACAAGCTTACCACTTTCTTGCCAAAGTTGGAGCATAGTGGATAGGATGAAAATGAATCCGCCGTTTTGGTCTATGTATTTGAAAAGGTTTGTGTTGAGGAGCAATGAACGTGATATATTTTTTTGCAAAATATTTCCCACTTCCCTCATTCCAGAAGAAGCAACAGGTCTGGGCTGTGCAGGTAAGAGCGGTGGGGCCGGGTGGGGGAGATTTCGACGGACGATGGTGAGGGAAAATTAAATCATTAATTTAATTTCCCTTGTCCGTCGAAATCCCGCGCCCTCCCCCCCCCCCCCCCCCCCCCTCCACACGGTCCCGCCACTCTTACCTGCACGGGTCGCGGCTGGGTCTGGGTAAGTTTAGACACAATAATATGATAATACGCTATGCCCTCACTATATCGCATATGTTATATTGCATGACAATAATATGACTGTGCTTTCATACCACTACATTAAAGGATAAGCAGAATAGATTTCTAAATACGATTTATGCAAACAATGAAAAGGGAAAACTAATAATAATAACATACTTACCATGATGTAGCGGATGCAATATGGTTGTAGATCAATATTATCGCCATACAACAGATAATGTCTACGTTTAGTTGTCCATAAACAATAGCAAGCCTGGATAACCATGAAAGCTATACCTTTAAGACATTGCCTCCCTGCACATTTTATTACTGGTGATGTAACCAACAAAGAACTTATCACAACATTCTAAGGGGATCTTTACAAAATGTGAATTCCAATAGTAGTTGGCAATGATTTTAACCCAAAAAAAGTAGATGCATGGCCGCCTTATTCAAACAAGTTGCCTCTCTTCAGAAAGTTACCGTGGCGTTGGCAGCAGCTGTGAGTTTTGAGCTTGGAGGCAGGGTGAAGTTGGGGACACACGTCAGAGCACCGTCCTTGGGATAAACCGTGAATTACAATCATTAGTGCAAGTGGCAGAGGCAGCTGGTGGAGAGGTCACGACCCAGACAAAATAGCACAAGGCGGGAGAATAGTGTTGCAATGTTTTGCTGACATTGACTCCGCATATTTCTGTCGCTGCTCGGTGCCAGCACAGAAGACAATGATGATCAAAGAACAGGCAGCAGGAGTTTAAACGAGCTCTTAATGACAGATTCTCAGAAGCGACACGGCTTATTTTTAAGACGACATAACGAACATTTTTTTCTGCATGCCGACCGGCTGTTGCACAGCAGCGAGCCCGTACAGCCTTGATTACCTAAAGATCCTGATGGACAGAAATTCAGTGAATGCTCGTAATGGGGATGTGCGAAGTTGCAAAGATTTTTTTGTTCTGGACATTACGTATTTCCCACAAAAAAAGAGAAAACTTTTTGAATGTCACGAAGTTACGATTGAAAACTGGCAATATTTTTGTGATGATTTATTTTGCGTAGTAGCACCCATTAAAACATTTTGCAGGCGAGTGCAGTTTGACACCTCTTTCCCTCGATAGTCCCCCTGAGAAATACTCAACAACGTATGCCTTAAAGTACAAAGGGGCAGATTTACAAGCCCCTTGCGCCACCTTTGCGTCATTTTTCCCATGTTACAAATGACGCAAACGTGGCGCAAGGGGCTTGTAAGTCTGCCCCAAAATGCCCACAAGTTAAAGGCGCAACTTGGCTTCATAGCACTCATGAGGAAAAGGCGCAACTGTTTTGAGGGCGGAGTAACACTTGTGAGAGGAAAACTACACTGGATGCATAGCCGTAGTGGTAACCTAAGGTAGTCCTAAATAATAAAAACCAGCTGTGCTCCATTCCTCCTTGCTCTCTCGCCACTCTCTTCTCTCTCTTTTCACTCTCTCTTCTGAAGTAGCCTCTACCCCACTGATGGAAGCTGGAGAAAGTTGTGGTGGGCCTACATGCGCTCGCACTTGCACACGCGGCGCCGCCGCATAAATAACTACTCGGACAATGCACTTAGCCTCCGCGTGGTCCCGACTAACTCCGTCGGCCACACCCACCTTTCTTTATACTAGACGCGTTACGTCACGCGTCAATGCTGACGTATCCCTGACGTCGCGGGTAGACTGGAACGCTACCCTGCACCTCGGGACAATACATTCCTTCTAACCTTTATTAAACAGAAAAACATATGTCAATACACAAAAGAAAACGTAGATCTGTTACCAGTCTCTGGTTCATTGTCCTTGAATCATCACACCAGAAAGTCCGCCAGTTGGGAGGAGGACGCCGGATTGTTTTGCAGCCCACATATGGAGTGTCCTCCGCGGGGCAGGGGCACCGGTGGGGATGCCCTTGCGGGTGTGCCACTCCCCCGGCTGGTATTTGGAGAGCTTGGCAGGCTTGTTCCCGGGGTTGCTGGTAGTTGTTGATTTCCTGAGTCCATCAGGTCCTCTTCTTCCGGGGTGTACTGCTCCACCGGTTCCGACTCACTATTGTCTCCATGTTGACTCTGATTCTCTCCCCAAGGGTCACACCCCTGATGAGCGGGCGTTCCTGGGTGCGCCTTCTTGAAGAAAGAGATGTTGCGGGTGACGGTTTCAGTTCCCCTCTGAGCTGTCACCATGGTGCCGGTTCGGCGGAGGACTGTCCACAGCCGGTGCTCAAATGGGAGTCGGAACTTACTTCCAGGATATCGATCCTTAACATAGACTTGGTCACTGGCCTGAATGTCAGATTCTTTGGCTCTTCTCCGATGACTGGCCTGGTCGTTGCAGTGAGTTCGATTGGCTAGGGTCCTTGCTGCGTCGACTTGGGCTGGGGTCCATGTTGGGTGATGCGGGATGGTGTCTCTGACCACTCTGCCCATGGACACTGTGCCCGGCGCCGCCTCAGTCGTGAGGTGTGGGGTCAAACGGTACTCCCGTAGAAAACTGTAGATGGCTCTCTCTAGCGGTGATCCATCGGCGTATGCAATGCGTATTGCCTTTCTACTTCCCCATTGGCTTGGGGCCAGCGTGGAGTCACTTTTCGGTAACGGATTCCCCAGCTCTTTAGGTAGTCTGCAAAGTCCTGCCCCTGAAAGGGGGGACCATTGTCCGTCTTGACCACTTTGAAGATTCCGTGGGTGGCTATGGTCTTCTCAATTTGAGTGATGACCTCTGTGGCTTTCAATGATATCTACTCAGGATACTTTGTGAAGTCGTCAATAATCACTAGCGTGTAGCGTCCATCAGGAAGGTGCCCGAAATCCGCTCTCACGCACTCCCACGGTCTCCGCGGGTTGTCGTCCGTGATGACTGGGTGAGGGCGATCTGGTTGCCCTGCTGCTTGGCACCAGGTGCACGTTTTGACGGTCTGCTCCACCATCATGTCCATGCCGGGAAACCACACCTTAGCTCTTAATTGGCTTTTGGTCTTCACCATGCCTTGGTGTCCTCTGTATGCCAACTTTACCGCCTGCTGTGTTAGGCTGGCGGGCATGACTAGCCTTGGCCCTCTTAGTAGGCATTCTTGGTTGTCGTGGGAAGGCTCTCCTCTCACCCTCATGATGGACTCCAGCGTTGCCCTGGCTTGTGGTGTCCTCTTGCTCAAGGTGGTTTGAATGGGGCGCCGGTCATTAGATCAGACAGCCTCCGCTGCTAGTTGCAGGCACTCATCGCTCTGGGTGGCTTTCACAATCATCTCTAGACTCATGGGTAGAGGCCTTGACCTTTCTGTCACCATCCGAACATATTCTTCGGTATTCTCTGCCTCTTCTCTCTCTGCCTTGGTGGCCATACGGGAGTTCCTTGAAAGATAGTCCGCTGGATTCGTCGATCCGGGTTTGTACTCTACCCTATAATCGTACCTTTGCAGTTGGAGTATCCACTTCTCAATCCTCTGTGGCGGCTTTGATGCTGAACCATGAAACAGGGGTATGAGAGGCTTGTGATCTGTAGACACCGTAAAAGGATGGCCATAGACGTAGACATGGAAATGCCGGCTGGTCCAGTGAATTGCGATCGCCTCCCGCTCTATTTGCGAGTATCTCTACTCCGTATCTGTTAGGGAGCGGCTGGCGTAGGCGATGGGGGCCCACTCTCCATTGCTCTGAAGCTGAGTTAGCACTGCCCCTAGTCCGAAGGGTCTGGGGTCAACGGCCACGTTGGTGGACTTGGATGGGTCAAAATAGGATAGTGTTGTATCCGCTGACAGGGCGGCCTTTGTGACTTTGAAAGCGTGTTCTTGCTCTTGGCCCCATTGCCATGTTGCGGTGGACTTTGTCAGTTCACGAAGAGGCTTTGTGAGGTTAACTTTTTATCAACAGGGAGGGATGAGGAATTAGTGTGTCCGTTTCTTTCCCCAGGGTAGTAGATGCATTTAATCAAGAAAAAATGGACACTTGTAACACTACTCGACCTTTGGTTCAGGGAGATTAGGAAACCCTCAAAAAATCAATGTTAGTTGGAATGCGGTATATATGTTTCATCCACCCCACATTGAGATTATGGCAGTTATCATAGGGTGTTCCTGTTTGTGTTGACTGCCAGCCTCAATATTGCTCTTGGCCCCATTGTGGAAAAAGGTAGGGCTAGGACCTTTCTCAAGATTTGCCCGGCGCTAACCGCCCTTGTACCATTCAAATTTACCAAGCAATGAGGCAGGCGCCGGAGACCAGAAGGCAGGAAACAGAAGTTTTATTCCGACGGAGCAGAACACATCAGATCAGACAACAAGGTATCGTCTCGAGGTGCTCTACCAGCCTCTCTGAGGCCTGGCCTCTTATACACTGGTTTATGGCATGTGACCTTTCTTTATTACAATCAGAACATTGTGAAATAAGGAAAAAGACATCCCCGTAATCCTCGTGTCAATCCCACCCCCATATACCTTTACAATAGAGGTCCTCAACCCGCTGATAAGAGGAGGGGGTCATCACGTAGCTGAGTGTTTCGCCCAGTCTTAGGATGTGTGCGCCTGATCATATCCCAGGGGGTGGGGAGGCCCTGATCAACAGCGTGTCCTTTGAAGAGGGGCGACTCCATACAATGAGGGGCAGTAAATGGTATCTCCTGGTTTAGGCGATGGCCTCGGACCTGTGTGGACAGTCGGACACGGGGTAAGGGGTCATCAATGGAGTGGTATTCATGCCGCGTGGACAATTGAGCGCGGAGGGAAGGTTTATCAACAGAGGGGCATTCATGGGAGGAGAGGAGGTGCTGGTCAGGCGCTGGCGTGACTCCCAAGGACAGGGTCATGCAGAAGGGTTATGCTCATGAGGGGGGAGGGAGGGGGAGCCAGGGTGCGCGGAGGTTGCTTGCTGGGTCAGAGGGGCGCGCTGGCGATTGATCGCGGACAGGGAGACCATGATACCTAAAATGGCTGCCGTGTACGTCGTACGTAGGTGACAAGCTGGCGCAGATGATGTTTAGCTCGCAAACTAAAATTCCACAGTCCTCCCTTTTAACATGTCTCGCCAACTTGTCAGTTTGGATTTATCCCCATAAGGCCACGTGTCTCTACTTCATAGAGGGGACTCATGTGCTCATTTCGGAAGTCCAAAGTCTTTGGGCACATACAGTTAGAAACAAGGCCGCACAAAGATGGCAGACATTGGATACCTAAGCAACACCCACATAATATCACAACAGGTATCAGTATGAAGGAAAACAACCTCCAACCCCAGTTCCTCAAAGTGTCCCTAAACCAGCTCCCAAGCGACCATCCTTCCTGCTCTTGGTGAACCTCCGAGGAAAGTCTGTGGAGGTGTTCAATGGCTTTGTAGACTGAAGGCGAGTTATCTGGCACGTATGTGCAGCAGCTGGATCCGATGATGCGGCATGCTCCTCCTCGGTCAGCTAGGACCACGTCTA
Organism: Lissotriton vulgaris; assembly: GCF_964263255.1. NCBI lineage: Eukaryota > Metazoa > Chordata > Amphibia > Caudata > Salamandridae > Lissotriton > Lissotriton vulgaris. The sequence goes on from NC_141698.1 coordinate 619,179,933, forward strand.
GGACAAGGCGGTTTTGAAGGGTCACAAGACGGACCGCCTGAAGCTCCGCTGTGTTGTTAGCAAGGATGCCAGCCGTGATGTTGATCGTTGTTTCTACTGCCTGGGTCAGGTGTCGGATAGCGCGGCTGTTTGCCATGGGGCCCCACAGAGGAACAAGTCCCTTAGCTGCATCTAGGAACTGTGCTCCGGTGGAGTCGGCTTGTCCAATGTCATCTGCACGCCTCTGCCGGTGATGGTTGGCAGGGGCTATATATGTGGGTGGGAGAACGAAGGCAATATAACAGATACCCTTCCAACCTTTCGGGAGCCAGGTGTAAGCTTTGGTGCCGCACACAAAGTACATATTTGGGGAAGCAACAAAGGAAGGGGAATCAACTGAGTTCAGTGTTCTGGTGATTCGGCAGGAACTGCGACACACCAGCTGTGTTCCCTGGCCTTCGAGACACACAAGACCTGTGACATTAATAACAGACAGAGCCACAGTCAGAGTGGCGGTGGTTTGTTTCTGCAGATGAGAGAAGGTGGATCTAGCTGGATTGTGGAGCACCTGTACTTCGACTCGTTCTTTGGCAGGAATGTCTTTAAGGAAGGTGGCGCCCGTGAGCGCAGGACACAGGGCAGCAGAGGTCTTTTCGGTTTTGTTCAGCCAGAACCCAGAGTAGAAGTGCGACACTGTCCGGCTGGAGGTGGCGTTGTCCTTGTGGCTCTCTTGCATGAGGATCAGCCAGGCGAGGCAAGAGCCGTGAACTGAGAAAGGAGAAGGGATGAAGGGGATGGAGTGTCCAGCGGCATGCGGGAGCAACCCGCAGATCCAACAGTTCGTAGCATTTGCAGCGAGTTTGTGTTGGTGCAACAGTTGCACGAAGGAATTGTTCCAAAATTCCCTGCGTCTTTCTCGGAGCTGGGGTGACAGAGAGATTAGGTGATGCTCTTTCAGGGGTGTCGGTCGTGCAGTAGGTAGCAGTGCCTCATGGGCCGGTGTGTTTTCCTCCAGAATCCAGAAGGAGGTCATGAGGAGGAGGCAGAAGAGGAAGACAATGAAGAGTGCGATTGTCTTTGATTTGTGCAAGTTGTCAGTCTTTGGATTTCTATACTGGGTATTTCCTGTTGCTTCCATCATCTTCTTATCTGGCGCTTCCATCATCTTCTTATCTGGCGCTTCCATCACCTTCAAGGGGCTCGGTAGTGGGCAGAACCACAGACTTCGTTTAACTTCTCTCCCGGCAACCCTTGATTGCTTAGGTCACCGTTCTGAGATTCAACTTAGTCCGAGGTCTACTTAGCCGAAGCTCCCTCCTTTCGACGCAGGAAATACCCTTCGCTGGACGGCACAGTGGGATCAGAGAATTTTGCAAGTTCGAGTGCCTCAGTATCGGGATAACAGTCCAATATTGGTCGATCTTTGCTCAGGAGCTCTTCCTGGGTGCTGACACTTTCTGTCGTGGCCAGGTTCGCAGAGACCTTCCGGCAATGATGCGCGTGCAGCCAGTGCTTCTTCCCCTCCACTCGAAGCGCCGTTCGGGTGGTAATCAGCACCTGCCAGGGGCCCGTCCACCGAGGTTCCAGACTCTTGGTCCGCTGGAAATTTCGTATTAGGACGAAATCTCCCGGTTGGATGTCGTGGCCGGGGCCCCTGGAAGCATCGGGGATGGCCTGCTGCACCTGTTGATGAATGACAGACAATGTTTTAGTTAACTTGCACAATTAATCAGATAGTAGGACGTCTGGGACATCATGAATGGAGGTTGGTTTGGGAGCAGTCCAGAGATTCATCGGTCGCCCAAACACGACCTCGTAGGGGGTCAAATGGTGCTTGGTGGGAGTGGAACGCATCGATAACAAGGCCAGTGGGAGGGCATCCGGCCAGTTAAGTCCAGTGGTGGCCACTATTTTTGACAATTTCAGCTTCAGTGTGGCATTATGGCGTTCCACCAGACCGGCGGATTGGGGGTGGAAGATCGCATGAAACCTTTGCTTCACCCCCAACCCCTTTAGGATTAGTTGGATAACCTCAGCTATGAAGTGGGGGCCATTGTCGCTCCATAAAATTCGACAAAGGCCATAGCGAGGGAAGAATTCCTTCAGTAGTACTTTGGCAGTAGTCATGGCAGTGTTGTCACGGGTTGGATAGGCCTCTACCCATTTGCTGAAGGCACATACGATGACTAGTACATACTTCAGGCTTTGGCATCTCTCTAGTTGGATGTAGTCCATCTGAAGGACCTCAAAGGGGTGATTGGGGGTCCCAAACCCTCCCCGGGGTACCACAGTTCCTTTCCCGGGGTTGTGTTGCAGACAGATAAGGCACTGCTGAACTAGGCGTCTGGCTGAGTCAGGGATTTTGTCGTTGTGCCAGACTTTGGAAATGAGTTCGATCATGGGTGCAGATCCTATGTGTGCGGGGGAGTGTGCCATCGTCAGTATGGGGATCAGATATGAGTCGGGCAGCAACCACTTGTTTGCATCCTTCGTTCGCCAGCAGCCCTCTTCATCCTTCAAACCCACCCTTGCCCACTTAGTCAGCTCGTGAGGGGTGCTGGCCGACTGTATGTCTCTGATCATTACCCTTGTGTCACTCCATTTTTCTGCTTGTGACCTGGTCACATACATGCGTGTCACCGTCCTATTCTCAGCTGTGGTTCGTGCAGTGATGTCGGCCAATGCATTCCCTTGTCCGACTAAGTCTGTCACCCTTTTGTGTGCCTGACATTTGATCACCGCTAATCGTTTGGGGAGGAGAACTGCTTCAATCAGAGCGGAGACTAGATCTCCGTGGAGGATCGGGGTGCCGTGGGACGTCAGGAATCCCCTCTCCCTCCACAGGAGTCCAAAATGGTGGACCACTCCGAAGGCATACTGGCTGTCTGTATATACGTTCGCGGTGGTCCCTGCGGCTATGATGCATGCTCGTGTGAGGGCTATCAGCTCTGCTGCCTGGGCAGATCGTTGTGTGATGCAGGCTGTCTCAACTACTGTTCGGGCTGTCGTAACTGCATAGGCAGCTGAAGTGGTGCCATCTGGGAGTTTGATGCATGAGCCGTCTACCCATAGCTCTCCATCGGGGTCAGTGAAAGCAGTGTCTCGGAGGTCAACCCTACTCCTAGTCTGTTCGTCCGTGAGGGTCACACAGTCGTGGATGGGAGGAACGTCGGGGTCATTCTCAGGCAGGGGCAGTAATGTGGCAGGATTCAAAGTCGTGCATCTCTTTAGTGTGATGTGGGGTGCAAGTAGCGTCAGTTCATACCCTGTCAGTCGTGCGCTAGTCAAATGTTGAGTCTTGGTTTGGTTCAGAAGGGTGTCGACTGCATGGGGTACTAACACGGTGAGGGAGTTTGAAAGTACGATTCCCTCACTCTGACGGATAGAGACAGCAGCGGCAGCTACTGCTCGAAGGCAGGCAGGCAAAGCTCTGGCTACAGGATCAAGAGTGGCGGAGAAGTAGGCACAAGGGCGCTGCTTAGGACCAATTGATTGAGTCAGGACTGACAATGCACACCCCTCCCTTTCGTGGGTGAAGAGGGAGAAGGGTTTGGAGTAATCCGGGGTTCCTAGAACGGGTGCTGAACAGAGTGCGTTTCGCAATTCACAGAAGGATGCTTGACACTCAGGGGTCCAAGGGAGCGGGAAGGAGGCATCTTTGGTTAATAGGGCAAGTAGGGGTCTTACAATGAGGCTGAAATTAGGTAACCACTGTCTGCAAAAAGAGGTTAGGCCAACCAAAGAGCGGACTTGCTTTTGTGTTTTTGGGATGGGGGTGTCTAGGATGGTTTGGATTCGGTCGGGTGTAAGTTTCCTTCCTTCTTTGGACAGGAGATGGCCTAGGTAAGTCACTTGCGGCTGGCAGAACTGCAACTTCTTTTTGGAGACCTTATGGCCATTTTCTGCAAGAAAGTGTAGGAGTTGGACAGTGGCTGTCGTGGCAAGTGGGGTGGTGTCGGCCGCCAAAAGGATATCATCAACATATTGGATCAACACCACTCCATCTGGTAGCTGGAAGGCATCCAGCTGTCTTTTGAGGGCCTGGCTGTAAATGCTCGGGCTTTCAGTGTACCCCTGGGGAGCTCTACAAAATCGGTACGAGCGGGATTTTAAAATGAAGCCGAAGAGATAACGGCTGTCTGGATGGATCGGGATAGAGAAAAACGCATTTTTAAGGTCGATGACAGAGAAGGTGGTGGCAGTGGACGGGATGAGGGTCAGAATGGTGGTGATGTCTGAGACCACGGGGTATTGGGGTACAACCACTTTGTTAATCTCTCGCAGGTCGATGATGAAGCGGTACGCTTTCTCATCTCCTTCACCTTGTTTCTTAACAATAGGTAGGATTGGGCTGTTGCAGACGTTGCTAACCACCTCTTCAACCACTCCTGCATCTACCAGAGACTGAATGATCGCTACCAGTGCCTTCTCACCCTCTGGCGATATCCGATATTGCGGGAGTTTCGGGAGCATAGCGTCCTGTCGTACAGTTATGTGAATAGGATCAATCATCATTCGCCCCACATCAGAGTCATTTTTGGCCCATAGGTACGGAGGCAGGGTGTCAAGCAGGGACAGATCAGCGTCAGTTATGGAGCACATGTGTCGTGGGGGACGGGATCTGGGCATGTCTGGGTTGTCGTACAGGATGACTCGTATTCCATCTGGGGAACACTTAATGGTAGCTCGAAAATGTTTCAGTAAGTCAATGCCCATAATGGCGTCAGGGGAGTTGGAGGAGAGCAGAAATGTCGCGTCAGTGGTGTTGTTTTCTAGGTCAAAGGTAATAGGTACGGACAGGGGGTTAGTGGAGGGCGTTCCATCGAAACCTATCGACGTTATGTGTGAGCCAGACAAGGGTGCCCTTGGAATCAGTCGTTTTGATAACACACTACGTGTCGCCCCAGTGTCTACCAAGAATGGAGACTCTGTACCCAGGACCTTAGCGGTGACATAAGGACCTTGCTGGTCAACACAGAGCTCGACTGGATCCCTCCCTTGCCCCTGGCAGTCCTATGCAAAGTCGGGGGCATTTTCACCTTCGGACAGCTGATATTGGTTCTGTCGGGGACGGTCAAATGTGTTTAATCTCCCTGATCTGTCATTGTTGGTGTCGTTTGTGTGCCCTCGTCCTTGTCCTCTATTGCTCGGACCACCTGCCACATCCCTGGTGTCCCTATTTCTATTCATCTCTAGCAGAACCGGACACTGGGATTTCCAATGGCCAAATCCTTTGCAGAAGGCGCATTGGTCGTTGCTAATGTCTCTACGTCCAGTGTGGGGTGTTGGGGTGTGATCTTTAGGAGGTAGATTTCTGGGGGTGGTCGATTGGTAGTTCCCTCTTTGGGGTTCCCGTCCTGCCGCTATACCTTGTATCTGGGCTATCATTACCCTTTCTTTTAAATCTTTCTTCTTTTTCTCGGACGCCCTATCATTCTCATTCTTTTGATGCTCGTAATACTGAGCCATCTGGAGGATAGCTGCAGGTTTGGAGGCCCCCCAACTACTCTCACTCGTCTGCAGTTTTTGGGAGACTTCTTGTGTTAGGCCTTTTACGTAATTTTGTACAAACAGGTGCTGTCCGGTTGCGGTGGTCATGTCTTGGCCACTGTAGTCGGAGAACACTGTCTCGAATCGGGAGAAGTATTCTGACACATCTTCCTGGGGTTTCTGTCGGCAGGCCGTGACTATCGACCAGTCTACCTTTCTTTCTGGGATCAGTGTCTTTAACTTCTGAACTAGTTTGTCTGGGAGTTCCAGTATGTCCTTTACTGGTTTCCTTCCTGGCTCTCGCTGTCTGTCTAGTTTACCGAGTTGGTCCCAGGTATGTCCAAACAGATCCGTGTGGTCAGCCTTCCGGATTTGCTTCCACACGTCAGCTGGCAGGCATAACCCGAAGAACAAGTCAATGTCCGCTAAAGTCATTATCGTCGAACCCAAGGCTGTGCCTAATTCGGTATAAAATGCTGTCGGGTTCTTTCTCAGATCGGGCAGAGTTTGCTTAAAGGTTAGGATATCTTGTCGATCCCATGGTTGGTAAACCCAATTATACACAACTCTCCCTTTTGCATCTGCATGATTAATATCATCGCTTGTTCCCAGGCCACGTGGCGGGATCCAATAAGGGGCCGCCTCTCTGATGGGCATCATAGTATTGGCTACTTCTACTGAGGTCGTTTCAGGGACTGTAATCTTGGTTTCTGGTTTTTGTTCCGTGAGGTGGCGGAGGACCTCAAGCATTTGCATGAAGAGCTCCGTCGCCTCACATTCAGTCCCATCTCCAACGTCAATCTTCCTATACAGCGTTGTTAGTTTAGCGGGACCCTTACTTTGATACCTATCTTCATATGCGTTCAGGGTGTGGTAGCTGAATCGCAAAACGAAATGCCGTCTGTGGCTGTCGGCATGTGAATTATATATGCTCATTGTGTACTCTTCGCTTTCCCTTCGTTCTACTAATGTCTTTGCTATTTTGTCGATCCCATCCCGCTCATCTTTGCTCAACCTATTTGGTCTGGCTGGTGGTCGTTTGCTAGCCTCAGGGTCGTCTGACGATGTTGTTAATGTGGCTGGTGCAGAGGCCGTGACGGCTGGTGCACTAGCACTAAGGTCACTTTCGCTCGCACTCGGGGCTTGCAAGTTTTGTTGGCAGGGGGCATATGGAGGGGGCATGTAGATGATAGGGGGACCTAGCAGTAACTCATCGTTCGCCCGTTGTTTGGAGGGCACTTCAGGGTAGAGCGCAGAGGGGGTCCTAACAGGACATTGACCTGTCGACCCTGATTCTTGGTTTTGTTTAGCTTCCTTTCTTTCTTTTATTTCTTCTTCTAGTTGCTTTGCGGCTAGGTGGGCTGCCTTTCGTAATTCTTTCCCTATTTTTTCTTCTTCTCTTTTCTTTCGTTGTTCCGTTTCTTTGCGCCACATGCCTATACTATCGAGCATAGTGGGCGTGGTCTTATTCTTCTGGAGCGCTATTTCCAATGTTTTTATTTTGTTTTCATCGAAGGAACCTATCAGTGGCCACTGACTTTCAGGGTTCTTTTTTGTATATTTATGCCATAACTTAGTATAAGCTATAGTGACTAGTCCATACTTAGTGAACATGTCCTTATTAGGGGTGCCTTCCAGTGGAGCCGGATGGTTCATCTCTAATAAGCGGTCCGGGCTAAACAGGCTACCAACCAGTGGGGAGAAGATAGGCATGACGGATTACAACGGGGACAAAAGTCTGCACTACCTATCGTATCACGGCGGGCAAAGACTAGACAGAATATTTCTATTCTCCGTTGTTTGCCGGCGGTGAATACCTCAAACGAACCAATACCGAACAATCGGTCAATCAAACAATCAGTGGGGAGAATAAGTGGGCACGAAAAGTTATCGTTACCCACTCTTTCTCTACCTGCAAAGAGAGACCTTGTTCTTCCCTGTTTGCAGACAAAGAATCTCCAGACAATAATCCACGAACGACAGTTCGGGAAACAGTGGGGGAGGAAGATAGGCACGACGGATTACAACGGGGACAAAAGTCTGCGTTACCTATCCTTCACTGTTTGCAAAGAGAGAGCCTGTTGTTTTCTCCGTTTGCAGACAGCGAATCTCCAGAGGTTTCAACAAAGCGTAATACTAGTATTATCCAAACCAAACAATCTTTTCTCAGTTCGTCGTGTCTACACGACCTTACCCGGACCGCATGGACGGTTTCCTGTCTTCTGAATCCAGCGCCCGATCGTCCTCTCTTCTTCGTGATGTTCGTGGCACTCCTGATGGTTCCCAGTCAGGACCGTAGATCACTCGAGAGAGGTCTGTTCGGAACTAGTGAAGGTCGGATGATCGGCTGTCAGACGAGGGTCTATCGGACACGAGCTCTCCCGATCGTTGCAGTCGTTCACTCTGTCGTCGGGACCTCTCCCACTGGATCCACGTGTCGCTGATGGGCCCCACGCTTTGGGACGCCAATTGTGGAAAAAGGTAGGGCTAGGACCTTTCTCAAGATTTGCCCGGCGCTAACCGCCCTTGTACCATTCAAATTTACCAAGCAATGAGGCAGGCCCCGGAGACCAGAAGGCAGGAAACAGAAGTTTTATTCTGACGGAGCAGAACACATCAGATCAGACAACAAGGTATCGTCTCGAGGTGCTCTACCAGCCTCTCTGAGGCCTGGCCTCTTATACACTGGTTTATGGCATGTGACCTTTCTTTATTACAATCAGAACATTGTGAAATAAGGAAAAAGACATCCCCGTAATCCTCGTGTCAATCCCACCCCCATATACCTTTACAATAGAGGTCCTCAACCCGCTGATAAGAGGAGGGGGTCATCACCTAGCTGAGTGTTTCGCCCAGTCTTAGGATGTGTGCGCCTGATCATATCCCAGGGGGTGGGGAGGCCCTGATCAACAGCGTGTCCTTTGAAGAGGGGCGACTCCATACAATGAGGGGCAGTAAATGGTATCTCCTGGTTTAGGCGATGGCCTCGGACCTGTGTGGACAGTCGGACACGGGGTAAGGGGTCATCAATGGAGTGGTATTCATGCCGCGTGGACAATTGAGCGCGGAGGGAAGGTTTATCAACAGAGGGGCATTCATGGGAGGAGAGGAGGTGCTGGTCAGGCGCTGGCGTGACTCCCAAGGACAGGGTCATGCAGAAGGGTTATGCTCATGAGGGGGGAGGGAGGGGGAGCCAGGGTGCGCGGAGGTTGCTTGCTGGGTCAGAGGGGCGCGCTGGCGATTGATCGCGGACAGGGAGACCATGATACCTAAAATGGCTGCCGTGTACGTCGTACGTAGGTGACAAGCTGGCGCAGATGATGTTTAGCTCGCAAACTAAAATTCCACACCATTGCCATGTTGCGGTGGACTTCGTCAGTTCACGAAGAGGCTTTGTGAGGTTAGACAGGTCGGGTACGAAATGCCCGCAGAAGCTTACCATGCCCAGGAAGCTTCTCATCTCCGAGATGTTAGATGGGGCTGGGGCTTCTTGAACGTCCCTCACTTTATCCGGGTCTGGTGCTATGCCTTGATCTGAGAAGGTGTAGCCAAAGAAACTGATTCTGTTTTGTAAGAATTGGCACTTCTCACGGTGTAGGGTCAGGCCAGATTCCTTGATCCTTTCAAGGACTCCCCTCAACCTCTGATGGTGCTCTTCAATGGACAATGGGTAGATTAACAGGTCGTCGCTCACATTTAGGACTCCTGGCAGTCCACTGAGGACTTTTCTAATGGTATTTTTAAATACCTCCGCGGCACTAGAAAATTCGAAATTCAGGCACCGGTACCGTCTGAGGCCAACGTGCCTGGAAAAGGTAGTTATGTAGCGAGAGTCTGAATGGAGAGGTAGTTGATGATACCCGGGGTGAAGGTCCATCTTCGAGAACCATGTTGCACCATTCAACTCTCCCAGGATGTCGTCTATGGTGGGGGTTATGTGTCGTTCCCTCTTCACAGCTGCATTTGGGAGGCGCATGTCCACGCAGATGTGAACTTGTCCTGGTTGCTTCGGCTTGCGGGCTACCACAATCGGGGAAACCCACGGAGTGGGTCCGCTGACCTTTTCAATGATACCTTGCTTTTCCAGAATCTCCAGCTCTTCTTCGACCTTTTTCCTCAGGTGGAATGCAATGCGCCTATGCATCAGCGCTACGGGTTGGACCGATAGGTCAATGTGGAGGGAGGCTTCCTTCCTTTTTAGTCACCCAATGCCTTTGAAGACTTCATCAAACTCTTCCATGATGGTGTCTATCTCTTCCTCCAGTACGGCATGGCGAATGATATAAGCTTTAAGTCTTCTGCTGATTGCCCACTGATTAGCATGCCGCTGCCCTCTTTGGTGACACATACGGTGGTGGGTACTTTCAGGTCTTGGTGCTGCAGCTCCGTCCTGAAACACCCTATCAGGGTAATAGGCGTCTTCTGTCCGTATGCGAACACTATGTTTTCGCTTCGCGTAATGGGGGCCGGGCGCTTAGTTGGTTATACACGTTGGCCGTCATCAGCTCAATGGATGCTCCTGTGTCGATGGTGGCTCTCACGTCTTGCTGATGGATCTTGATGCGGCACTTCGAGAGGAGTCGCTTCTTTCTTTGTGGCTGGTCGATGGCGAATACATAATGGACCGGGTAGTCGCTCGTGTCGTCGTCCATATCTTCGCTGTCTCGTTCTTCCACTACAGCATCTGCTGCTTCCCTCTTGGTCTTTGTCGATCTGCATACCTCTGCAAAGTGGTTCATCCACCCACATGCGCTGCACTTCTTTCCTTTCGCCGGGCAGTCTTGCATGCAGTGGGATTGGCCTTCACAGTAGCTGCATTCTTTGCACTTGTCCTGCTGTTTTCTGCCTCCATATTGGCGCGCTTTTGGCTTCACGACGTTCGCTTGCTCCGCCATGTTGACCTGCTCCACTTTGATGGGCCGGTGAAGGGCTGCCTCCATGTGGGATGCTCTGGCCAGCGACAGTTCTTTGGAGCGCCCTAGCTTGAGGATAACCGCCAGTGGCTTGCCATCTACCTGGAGGATGGCGACTCTAAGTTTGGAAGAGGAACACCCTTGGATTATCTGTCCTCGGATTTCTTCCTGTTCATCACTGAATCCACACGTGCTGGCTAACTCCTTCAATCTCCCGTGGAATGCGCCCAGCGACTCCTCAGCTTCCTGCTTGGCTTGACGGAAGATAAACCTTTCATAGACTTTGCTCACCATGGGCTCAAAGTGCGCATTCAAAGCATCGAGGAGGGTGCGATATGTCTTTGGTGTGGCTTCCACTAGCGTTTTGTATATTCTGTGGATGTCGTTACCTCCGAGATGGAGAAGTAGGGCTCTGCGTCTTTCTCTGGCGGTGCCTGCCCCCTCAAAGTAGATTTGGAGGCGATCTGTCCAGTTTTTCCATCTTGGAGCTAGGGATGACGGGGCCCCGTCTACTACAAATGGTTCAAAGGCGGGGATTGGCGCCATTTTGACGCATGCATAGACCTTCCTTGCCGCACGTGCACCGTCACCTCTTTGATGTCCGGTTCTAGGCTGCTCTGGGTGCCAACGGTGATGTCGTGATACCCCTGATGGCCGCCCTTCTTTCCTGCTCCCTCCCCACTTGACTCCCATCTGGCTGCACCGACCTGTGCGCTGCTACAGGCTCACGTGGTTCTGGGGTGTGGGTCAGCTCACCCTTCTTCCCCCTTGACGACGGTCCGGCCACTCTGACCTGGGATTTGATGTGGGGCCACTTGGCGCAGGGACACTGGCTCTGTCCTCTGCGAGGTGGGGCTTGCTCCGTCTTCACCTCCTCCTAGGGCATTGGCAGAGGCCCTGGGGATCACCCCTATCTGGCACCATTGACTGGAGACACTCTCTTCTCTGGCCCCCTGCCAGTGCGAAAATCGTGGGTCTCCCGAGGGCTGGCACGCCGAGGGTGCATGTTGAGGTGAGAGAGGGATTATGAGCACAGCATGGGTTTGTTGACCCTCGTCGCCAGTGTGGTGGGCCCACATGCGCTCGCGCTGGCACACGCGGGGCCACCGTATAAATAACTCCGTCGGCCACGCCCACCTTTATTTATATTAGACGCGTTACGTCACGCGTCAATGCTGATGTATCCCTGACAGCACGGGTAGACTGGAATGCTACCCTGCGCCTCGGGACATTACAAAAGTGATGGAGGCGCCAGCAGCGGCCCTCTGCCCTAAAAATCGGCACCAGAGGCTCCAGGCCACAGGGGAAATGCCTGGTGGAAAAATCAACCATTCCGAGCGGTTCTAAGTGACTGAGGGTGAAACAGCGCACACAACCAAGATGAATATTAATATTTTGGTGGATAAGTAAAAGTACTTTGCACCATTTCTGTTGCATTCGTAATATGGAATGGAGCACCAACATTTCAATCCAGTCCACATTACATCAACATTTTTTACCAGGTTAATAATGCAGAAAGGTAAATTATTATTATTGAGTTCTTGTACAGTGTACCCGCTGGGTTTCCCAGCGCCGGGAGAACAGGTTAAGCAGCCTAGAAGTGAGGCCTAAAATAACCAGGTTTTTAGCTCCTTGCAGAAAATGGATGGGGAGGTGCAGCATCTAAGAGACTCAGGGTGAACGTTCCAAAGCTTGGGCCCAGGAAAGAAAAATAGCAGCCACCCATCCGGGAGCGCCTAACTCTAGGGACCATAAAAAGGGATAAATGTGAAACAAATGGAAAGCAATTGCAAAGAGGGTACCATGATTAAAGTGTTTTTGTAATCATATAATGTCTATTGATGGCCCGCCCACATAAAAAACCTAAGTGGCTCTGATTGATTATTGCAATTTAGGCACATGCAAATCAATGTCAAAGTTAGGAAATGTGATTGACACCATCTTGTATTCAGAGAAGTTCAGGGAAGCAGGGTGTAAGATTATATTAGTTGACGAGTCTAGCTAAATAAACCTAACACAGGAACCCCTACCTTCATATACTAATTGGCCTCAAGATTCAAAGAGCCTGAAGAGTCCATTTGCTACCTGGTGGATCCTTGGGCCCCCCTTGATTAGTGGGAGCCATTAGCCATTTAGAACAGGGTTAGGGTGCAGTTGGAACTTTCAAAGCGCAATCCTTAGATCCATCAGACCTAGGTATATAGTTCCACCAGTTCTGGACTCATGGTAGTCAATCATATCCAAATCGATATCTCGATGATTCTAGGCTGAAAAAAGAACCCTTAGGTCCTTTATCTTCTGCAGGAGGGAACAACATACATAATTAAGCCATACAATTAACAACAGTTGGTAAAGGCAGCAGGTCTTGGATTTAAAAGGCCAAGTTATTGGGTTTGTCAGTGCTTGTGCCAGGACATATTGCACACATAGTTGCAAATCTTGGCATGTATTTTCTATTAAAGCAAACCCATGCCAAGGTGGCTGCTGATGAGTACGCATACATGGTGATACCTGCAAATGAGGGCAACATGTTGCTTGCATATGTGTGCCTCGTGATGCTTGCAAGCCCATCATGACATGTGTGTACTGTCAAGACACATGCACCCAGTTAGTGTTTACGACCCAAATATACAAAATATTCACAAAACCCAGTGCAGCGGCTAAAGTTAATGTTCTACATTGCGTGAAACAGAGACAGAGTACAACAGCACATGTCTGCTAAGCTATGGAGCTGTTTTCCTCTTTTACTGCGCTGGTGCTCTTTAGGCTGCCATGTGCAAACACACACCTGTGCGCCATAGTGCAAGGGTATCTCAGTGGTTTCATGCATTTTCTTATTTAAACATTGCAGTTCATCGTTCCATTCCTAAGAAATAGTTCAGTGAACATTTAGCAAAGTGCCAAAAGCTATTCTGTTTCAATTGTGTGGTATATAAATAGTGCTAGTTTAATTATGCATACAAAAGCATGGCACAGTGTATATTATTGAATGAAAGCCATGCATAATAAATCTTGTCTCTTTTGTTCTACTAACATCTCTCGGTTTTTCTTAGCAAATTCTTTTTTACATATATCTTAACAATGTAGACAGAATTTTATTCTATTTATTTAGTTGATGTCTTACTTAACACTGGCGACGCCTATGGAGATATTAGTACACTTACCATTTTGGGAATATAATCTAAAACAGGTGGAATAACAATGGTATACAGCTTCTAAAACATTATTGCATGACTTATTTCAGTGGTTCACGTTTTCATTTCAAAGCTAAGACTTTAGAGGTTCAACATAAAAAAGAAACATCACTTTATGATTTCTTAAGTACAGCCATAGAACTGTTACACTTTCACATAGCAGCGAGAAACGTTTGCAAAGCGAAAGTATTGTCCCTTATGCTCAAAGGGAGGCGAGTTAACAACACTGACTGCTGCCTGGTGAAGACAATTGAAATATTTTCATTGTAATCTAGGCAAGTGACATTTTCTGCAAAGTTCCATGTAGAAGGAATTCAAATCTGTCATCAACTTGGTAATCTTCTGAAGTGAAGAGGCAGAGCATCTTTGCTTGACCTTCATGGTCACTTAATCTAGTACCAAGACTGCTTACAGATTGAGTGGGAAACATTAAGGAAAAACACCCCAAAATATGGTCATTACCTGTATCATTCTGTTCAACAATACAATATCACATAGCTCCCACATATATTACTGTCATATTAAACAAACAATGAGGACAACCCAATAAGAAAGAAACAATAGGATACATTATCAATAAGTGTCAGACATTTTAGCACTACTTCTGTTGGGAGAGGGGAATAGAGTGCAACAGTATCACTGATGGTGTAGAATGGCTCTTTTACTAGCACAAATGACAGAGCATGCCAAAGAATGTTTCTTCCACAGAGGATGCTGCAACAACACTAACACTTTCCTCAGAGGATTAATTCAGGTTGGTACTACAAAAACACCTTTCTTGTTGGATGAAATCTACACCCTTGATGTACAAGTATGTACCATCAAAACTCTGAATGTTTTCTATTAACAGGCGGTGAGTACTATGGCTCACTTCTTCCACAACTTCATTATCAATAATTGCTATGTGCCCTGTAGCAAGAAACTAAAGATGGCTTTATGCTGAACTTTGGTGTGCCTGTTGGAGGGGAGTCAATGGTCTTCAATTTAAAGAATGGTTTATGAGTGGAAGAAGAACCCAAGGTCTTGACCAATTATATGATTGATGCATTGGTGGTAATTATTATGGATCATAGAGCAGATAAATCCTAATCTTCTCCAGAAACTCATCACACACTTCCTTACTCCTCTCCCAATAAATAGGGACATTTGAATAAGATGTGAAAGTCACTAGGGTGTGGATTCCAGTAATAAATGATCTGCTGTTTCCAGTGTTTGAATTGCAGATATCTCAAATAACCATTGCAATGCAAAATATCAATAAGCCATAAATCATAGAACAAAACCATGATGTATTGAGTGACATGCTTTTGTCTGTAGGCTGAAAATCATGACTTCCAGTGGTGAAATGCTTTGATGAATCAAATACTTCCATTGGCTTGAAATTGGTGCTTTTGCTAGTTGCACAGAAGACCCTATTGTACCAGTATCTTATTGATCAAAAGGGTCTGTTTTCTGCTTGACCATTTTGAAACTGTTTTTATTAAAAAGATAGAGGTGATGGAGTTTCTTTCACGTTTGAAGGTAAGTTTGCATATTTGCCAATGTCCCCACAACAACTTAGAGGGTTTACCAAAGAAAAAAAACACAGTAGTTGAAAAATAGTCAAAAATATTTTTGTAAATTGCTTGCAATGATAGAAGATGCCAAATGTTTCAAGAGAAACTTCAGATAAACTAATACCCCATAGGTGGGTGCAACTTTTAGTTTGTCCATGTAGCAAGACGAATTTGGGAATCTTTAGTTTTGTTGAGCAAACTGGGCAACAACCAGATTCACAAAGGTGAAATTTACGACTCAACCAGAATCGTTGATTATGATTTCCTATTACAAGATGCGCGGTTAGTGGGATATCACAGAACAGGAAATCATGTCAGTCTGAAGCCTTCCCTGTGGGTGTCTGGGTAAAAGGTGCCAGTGATGGGCTCATCAGGAATTGATGTTGGTGGTATAGTTACTCACACTAATTACTACAAGGACAGTGCAACTTGGGGGCAGGACAAAACCCAAAATTGGGTCAGCTGAATAGCCTTGTCAGGGCTGAGATGCTGCCATGTGATGAGGCTTGAGCGGAGGGAGGGGGAACAGACACCAGGGTATGACTCATAGCTACTAAGAGGCAAGAGTTCACCTATTGCAGGAGAAGGCCAATGAATCCAAACTCTCCTGTCTTTAAAAATAATATTTGCGAAGCTGCACGTCCCATCTCATTTCAAACCCCAAATTGGAGGGTAGGAGGTCAGTTTCACTCTGGACATGTGAACAAATTTCAGCTGGAATTCAACCTTCCAAATTCACTACTGCGGGTGTCAGTACTCAAATGCTGGAAGTGCCCAGAGCTAGTGGCGTAACAAAGTCCCCCGCAGCCCCTGCTGTCCGGTGGGCCCTGAGCTCCAGACCCCTCCCCTCAGCACAGTACCCTGGCCTGAGAGCTCCTGAGTGAGTCCGCAGGGGGGTCCCTCTATGTACCTTGCAGGGGGGCCCCATCAAGTTTTGTTAAACCACTGCCCAGGGCCACATTCAGAGCTAGGCTACAGAAGGAGTGTTATTTACACCTAAACTGTGGAAACTCATGGACATGTCTCTTGAGTACTGTAGCTTCATCTGGCAACAAAATAGCTGAGACACTGCACATTCATTGAAATATCTCCTGCTTCACTTTTATGATGATCTGACCATAAAATGCATGATAGAAAGAGCTAAATCTAAGTTTTCATCTTTTTCAGCCTGCCTTGTGAATTAAATTCATCGTAAGAGTTCTCCTCGAATATACTTTCCACGGCTGTGAATCCAAATCAAACCCTTAAAGTAAGTAGGAAGAGACATAACTACTTTTAAGCATCCAAACGATGTTCCCATATCATGAACATGCTCTTATTTCGAGTTAAGTTCAGAATCTCAGGCTCATATTCTTGGCATGCCGGGATTTCCTATGAGCCTCTGGGTGTTTGTGGTTGACTTTTGGAAACTGAATTGTTACATTACGGTGAAAAGAGCCTAAAAAATCGATAAGGTTAAAATGAAAGCAGCTCTCTGTAATGAATCTACAACAAGACCAAAATAACTTTGATAAATAATATGTTAAAATTCCACAACCAATTTAGTTAGAAAGAATACAGCAATGATGATAGAATCAAGATATAGAAGTACAGAATCCTGTACAAGTTAGAGACATACACAACATGTGAAAGCCCAAAGTACTCTGCCCAGGTCTGTAGTCGAAATCTACTTGTAGCGACATCAGTGTGTTATACATAAAGATGATGCATGTTGCAAGACGTGTGTCAATACAAGTGCACCATGACAGCTTGTCTGACAAAAAGCAATAGCTGACGGTTGACAACAAAGAGTACAACTATCAATGTCACATGTTTGAAATGCACCACCTGGCGCAGCAATTTCACATGCTAAATTAAATGAGCAATTCAAAGGCTGTATCAATGTCATGTAGGCCAGCAACAACATCAGAGGTTACACAGTGACATATGTATGTGAAAGTGTCAAACATGTTTGCACGGTCATAACCTATGTAGGGATGAACAAATTACAGTAAATCGGATCAATAATTTGTCACTTTGAACATGTTATGAGTGCACATAAAATAGAGTGGTCAATAACTTTCAAAAATACCGATCACAGTAAGAGATTGGCTAAAAATGAAAGTCAGCATGTAGGAGTGTCCAAAGTATCAGTGCATGGTCAACATTTGTTGCATGATGGGCAAAATGTCTGAAAATCACAGAAATGTTCAACATGAAAATAAATGTATAAAACATTAATTGCGTTAGCTTTTATGCCACAGTCACTGTAAACATCAAGTAACTCATATCTTCTGAACTAGAAGTAGGCCTCAACATGTCACAATCAAGTTGGCAGAACCATTGAGCAATGAGGGGACATGGCTCTCAATAATGAATCCCCCAGTGTAGAAATACAATGTGGTGTAGAGTAATGGATTAAAGGGTAAGGTCATGCATGTTACATAGCCACATCCAAAATGACCATTCCTGTCCTCACGCACTTGAGCAGTGCAGTGCTGCAAAGCTAGCAGTCTTGCTGTGTTCTGCAGCAGCAAAGTGTATTTCAGATGGCACTCAGTGAATGTTGGAACACAAACCACCCAATATGTCTATGCCTGAGACAAACTCATCATCTTAGTGTGATTCACCAATGTGGTTGTATGCAGAATGGCAGCACTTTGCATGAACAAATGTTGCTTCAGATATCATCACATTTCATGAATGACAGTTGTCATAGACAAATGCCTAGTACCACATGAACATGTATATATGTCATTTGTATATAAGACATACATCCATGTGTGGCAATCCTCAAAACACTACACATGTGTCTCAATTCATTTTCAAAGTGTAGCAGACCTATTGATCCATAGGCCTCTCACCCTTGGCACAGGTATTGGGGCTGAACAATATTCAGCAAAAGGGTTTACATTGAATGATTTCACTATGAGATTTGTGTGTCATTGCATCAAAGTTCGATTTATTCATTTCATATTGATATGTTCTTGATCACATATTCCAAACGATATTTTCATATTGAGCATATTTATAGAATTCCAATGCATTTCGGTGCCCCATGCACCTTCATCAGGGAAAATCTGGAATGTACAAATAAACATTCTTAATACGGAGTCCTCTGTCAATCCCAGTGTATATTAACTTTGATCATTTATGCGCAAACTTTTTCCATTGGTTAAGTACTGTTTTAACTCCCAGATTCCCATGCTTAACTTTCATCTCTCGCAAGCGCGGGGTTCGTACTTAAGCAGATGGTAATATTACGGTCTATTTTACCCGTTCTACTTTCAAGAGTTCAATCACCATAATCGCGCTTGGATTGTTTATAGACAGATGCCTAATAGTTGGCCGCCTGCCGGCTTGCTAAGCATCCTTTACTGAAGTTCTTTTCCTTTACATTATTAGTCTTACCTCGCGGGTGCTAATAGCGCGGCGTCTTTTCTCCTCACGATATTCGTTCGGTCTGTTTTACAGAACTGGTGAGACTCGACAGATTTTTTGATTAAACTAGAACATTTAAACACTCAGGAAGATATTGTGATGGCAACAGTTGACGTAAAGGCGTTATATACGTCGATACCCCACAGAGAAGGCCAGGAAGCCGTAGAGCACGCTCTATTGAACAGCACGTACACACAGGATCTACACCTTTTATTAATGGAGCTTATGAAATTTACCCTTATGAAAAGCTACTTCACATACAATAAAAGATGGTTCAATCAACGGAGTGGAACTTCAATGGGCAATTGCGCCGCTCCAGCGTACGCAAATCTGTATATGACATCATTTGAGGAACAATACATCTATCAAAATCAACAATGGGCAACACAACTTCTCATGTACGTAAGATTCATTGATGATATCTTCATGGTATGGAAAGGCAAAGCTGAATCTTTGGTAAACCAATTGAAAATACTGAATAGGAGAAATGATTGCATCAGTTTCACATGGCAAGTCAGCAGTAGCAGTATCCAATTCTTAGATGTGGAAATCACAAGAGATGGAAACCGATTTCATACGAACTTGTATCGTAAACCTACAGACAGGAACAATCTTTTAAAATACAAAAGCCATCACCCTCAAACCCTTAAAACACATCTGCCCTACTCTCAGTTCCTCAGGGTCAGGAGAGTGGTCTCTGAAACACAGGAATATCAACAACAAATAAAACGTATGGATCACAGATTTCAGGATAGGGGATATCCAGAAACAATCATTAAAACAGCACTAGCGAGGGCACTGAATAAACCCAGAGAAGAACTTCTTATCAACAAGAGCGAACCAGTAGAACAAAGAATTACATGCGTCAGTAAATTTTTGAACGTGAGTTCCCAGTTTCCAACTATCATCAAAAGACATTGGCAGATGCTAAAGTTAGAATCATATTTCAAAGGAGTATTTGACAAAGAACCATTGTTCGCCTATACCAGAGGTCGAAATTTGGGAGAAATGTTAAAAACAACAGAAGAATGTCCACCAATAAACTCGTTTAGAGGAACTATCCCGTGCATGAATTGCAGTAACTGCCATAATATAATGAAGGGCAATACCATCTTTCACCCAATGAAAGGACATAAAATTCCAATAAAGGTCAACCCCACATGTAATACCACAAACATAATATACATGCTGAAATGCCCGTGTTGGTCAGTCTATGTTGGACACACGGAGAGAAAGTTGAAGACCAGACTAACAGAACATAAGAGCAATATAAGAACTGGCTTGCTCAAATCGACAGTGGCAACTCATTTTCTTGAAAAACGACACCATATCAGCCAATTACGGGCTTGTATCCTGGAAATAGTTCCCAGAGTGGAAGGTCCTCTCAATAAGAAGAACTTACTCAAGCGAGAAAACCATTGGATTTACCACCTTAATAGCCTAAAACCAAACGGGCTTAATGATCGGACTGAATTCTTATGTTACTTATAAGCTTTTGAAAGTTTAGCACTGTATACTATTTACTATGTCTAATTTTTTCATGTTTTAATCTTTATTAACTCAGTTGCAACTCGCCAGTCACACATTGATATGTCCCATATGTTTTCATGGATACTGACAATAGAACGCGTAGATTGATTCTAACATCCCAGTCCGACACCTAGTGATAAGAACTTGGGGCCTTATTTATGAAGGCCTTGCGTCAGTTTTGCGCCGCCGGTGCGTCACTTTTTGTGACACACCAGCGGTGTAAAAAATGCGCCCTGTTGCGCCATATTTAAAAAGTGACGGATCTAGGTAGATGCGTCACTTTTTAAACCCCTGCGCCACATTATACCTGCGTCAGGTATAATGTATGCAGAGGGGGCATTCCCCCGCAAAAAGCCTCGTAATAGTGACGCAGTGAAATCTATGAGATTTCACTGCGTCACTTTTAGGACGCTGTTGTGTCAAAATCTTGCACCTGCCTCACAGCAGGCGTAAGACTGACGCAAGCCCTTTCACATGGGGCTTTCCCCATGTGAAAGGACGCATTACTGGAGGTGCGTCACTTTTGTGACACACTCCAGCAATGCGTCACTTTTGCGCTTACAGATACGTCAGAAATACTGACGTATCTGTAAATCCTTGCGACATGATGCGTCATACATTAAATATGATGCATCAGGAATGTCGCAAGGAGTGCGCAGTGAAAAGTGACGCATCGCTGTTTTCACGCAGCGATGCGTCACTTTTCATAAATGAGGCCCGTGGTTGTTAATAAAGTTAGGCCTTGGGGAAAAAAAAGTGTTGACCTTACCGCCCATGCGCGTAACGCGCTCAGCGTAAATACCCGGCTCACACCAGCTCTGTAAAACAGACTGAGCTAATATCGTGAGGAGAAAAGACGCCGCGCTATTAGCACCCGCGAGGTAAGACTAATAATGTAAAGGAAAAGAGCTTTAGTAAAGGATGCTTAGCAAGCCAGCAGGCGGCCAACTATGAGGCATCTGTCTATAAACAATCCAAGCGCGATTATGGCGATTGAACTCTTGAAAGTAGAACGGGTAAAATAGACCGTAATATTATCATCTGCTTAAGTACGAACCCCGCGCTTGCGAGAGATGAAAGTTAAGCATGGGAATCTGGGAGTTAAAACAGTACTTAACCAATGAAAAGAGTTTGCGCGTAAATGATCAAAGTTAATATACACTGGGATTGACAGAGGACTCCGTATTAAGAATGTTTATTTGTACATTCCAGATTTTCCCTGATGAAGGTGCATGGGGCACCGAAATGCATTGGAATTCTATAAATATGCTCAATATGAAAATATCGTTTAGAATATGTGATCAAAAACATATCAAGATGAAATGAATAAATCAAACTTTGATGCGATGACACACAAATTTCCTAGTGAAATCATTCAATGTAAACCCTTTTGCAGAATATTGTTCAGCCCCAATACCTGTGCCAAGGGTGAGAGGCCTATGGATCAATAGGTCTGCTACACTTTGAAGTATCTGTTACACTCCTGGAAGTACAATTCAACACAAGGCGGTGCACATCCCGAAACCTTGAGCACGTTGTCATGTATCACACATAATGACATAGTTGGTAAAGCATACATTTACCAAGCAATGCGCAGCAATACGAAGAGACTCACGGGCTTATAACACTACACTATGAACAGATGACCTTGCACTGTGTGGCATTACCGAGAGAAATAAGACAATGGGGATGTTTTTTCAACCATCACATCGCCCAAAGAATACAGAGCATTATGTTTTGGAATTTTCAGGATATGAAGGTACCTCTGAAAGATAAGAGTAGTTAACCCCTGCCCTGATTGTCCAAGGGCATAGTTGAGGGGATCACACAATTTGTATCATTCCAAATTCGAAAGGGCATTTGAGTGTGTGCCCTACATAAACCTGTATCATGGATTGCGCTATTTTTGGAGCTGGAGGCCCACACAAAGACCTGCCCGCAGAGCCAATGCACTGCCATTTCCTTTGCCAGGAATAATACAGAGCTAAAGTAGGTTGTGCAGCATGATGTTTAAGGAACAGTTCCAGTGAACATGATCATGTGCCCCTGGTTCAATGCAGTGAGGCCTACTGGCACGCTCACCTCTTCAAAACGTCTGTTGTTGTGTGTTACATTCAACCCTGCTCTACATTCTATTGTTAAAAAAATGTTTCCCTCATAAAAAACATGCGCACAATGCAAGTGTCAGTGCGAGACATACACAACACATAGGCCCAAATGTGGAAAAGTTTGCCCATGGTGAATGTGTGTGTGCTGGTAGTGTGTGTTTGCGTTCACAAACTCTAGCGCAGTGCAAATTCCTTTAATGAGTTTCCGGAAATATCATTGAGTGAGGTCCAAAGACTACTCACGGATATTAAAAGTGGAAGCCCCGCAGACTTGCTACCTGCCAGACTTATGGGTCCACTAGGGAGCACTCTGGGCCCTGACGTTCAGAGGCTAGTGAACCTCTCTCTTACATCTGGAGTAGTTCCTCAATGCTGGAAAAAAGCTCTTGTTAGACCTATCAGGAAGAATACAACACTTCCCTGGACCAATTTGTCTAATCTCAGACCTATTTCCCTGTTACCATTCTTAGGGAAACTCACCGAAAAGCATTCCAATAAACATCTATCCACCTATCTGGAACAATCTGGCAGACTTGATCCATCACAGTCAGGCTTCAGGCCAAAATACAGTACTGAAACGGCCTTGCTGTCGATAACAGACGATCTTCGGCTGTACCAGGACAAAGGTTACTCTGTGGTCCTGGTGCTGCTAGATTTATCGGCAGCGTTCGATACTATTTCTCATAACATCCTTATCGAACGCCTGTCTGGGAGTGGAATCGGTGGTACAGCATTGGAATGGATCAAAAGCTTTCTCTCCAACCGTACCCAATCTGTCACCATGGGTGACTTTAGGTCGGAGGAGGTTAACATCACCAAGGGGGTCCCGCAGGGCTCATGCTTAAGCCCGACCCTATTTAACACCTATGTGGCCCCCCTGGCAGATGTAACTAGAGCTTTTGGATTCCATCCAGTGTCATACGCTGATGACACGCAGCTGCTCTTCCCTTTTAAACATCTCACACCGGAGATAATACAATCTTTCTCCGATGGGATGAAGGCAGTTGCAAGGTGGATGTCCTCCAATTTTCTCCAATTCAACGTTGGAAAAACGGAGGTGATGCTTTTCGGGGAAGCAAAGGTCCAATGGTCTCCTGACTGGTGGCCTCTCGATCTGGGCCCAGTTCCTGAGCCCAAAACAGTAATCAAGAATCTAGGAGTCAGATTGGAACCGGAATTGACCATGAAACATCATGTCACCACTACTGTAGGAACATGTTTCCACGTTATAGGTCTCCTCCGGAGGATTTTTCCTTTCCTCCCTGACTCTTATAGGAAAACCTTAATTCAGGCTCTTGTTATCAGCCGTCTTGATTACTGTAATGGACTCCTGATAGGAGCTAACGAAGAGGTTCTGGACCGCCTACAGGTGGTACAAAATACAGCAGCAAGGTTGGTGCTTAATGCACCTCCTATGTCCCCCTCTAAACCATTACTGCACAAACTACACTGGTTGCCTATACGGCAACGAGTAAAGTTTAAGGCTTGCTGTATCATCCATAAAGGCCTTAATGAATTGGGACCAGAGTATCTGGCCACTAAATTTGTTCCATATGCTCCCACCCGTTTCCTCAGGTCTAGTGATCAGCTGCTGCTAAATATTCCTAAAATAACTAAAGCTAGGTTAGGAGGCAGGGCTCTGTCTGTGGTAGGTCCTAGTCTCTGGAACTCTCTCCCGCTCCTCTTGAAGCAATGTAGGAATCATCTTAAGTTCAGAAAATGTTTGAAAACCTTTCTGTTCAGCTCATTTTAATATCCATCCTGTTGGATCTTAATAGTCCCCTGCTACAATTTCTATTTCCTGTGGCCTATCTCATGTTTTATACTTGGTGTCACCAGCGCGGAGATACTCCTTCGGGAGTTTATTCATAGCGCTTTATAAACCTATAAATAAATAAATAAATAAAAAGGAAGTGTAGAACCAAAGGGTGTGTGAGCTGCATTCCATGATGTTGTTGGTAGCACGATACGTGTACCACTGTATTGCTCCCCTAAAGTCCTGTTACTGTGAATTAACGTGCATTTAATGAGCATTGCCATACAGTGCAGCGCAGATAGTCAGCCTACTACCCGGGTATGTGTGAAAGCAAGATTTGAAGGAATGTGCTTTATCTAATAGAATACACATGTTTTCTGGATTTCATCCTGCTCTGGGGCTTTTTAGGCTTTCTTGCACTAATGCAGCACCCCTTAGTATTACACCATGGGGCAAGGGTGCCAGTGTTGCATGCAGGAATGCATTTGTGCATTAATGTGCACTCTCATGTTAAGCAAAATATCCTGTGAGCCATAATCTGCCATCTATGTGTGCTGCAGAATGATGAAGTGATGAGGAGTATGAGAGGTCCATCTCCTTGTAATTCCACTCATGGAACGGTTTTACATCCTGGTGCATTCCCAGGTGCCACTGGTTAGCTCAGTCTCAGTATGCATCCAAAGTCATGGGATGTGAATGGGTACCCCAATGCAACACTCATGGAACCACTCTCTGGAGTAAAGCAATGCAGTGGTGTGCAGTGTATTGAGTCACCCAAGATCAATCACACCTCTCAAGGCTACGCAAGGTGGCCTTGGGTGGGTCAACAATTGTCATAATAGATTTGCTTTGTGCATGCACCATGTTGCTTTGTGACTGTGCCACAAATATTGGGACAATTAAATGGCCTTGAGCACAAGAGTGTTTTAGCCAGCATATTACATGGAGGACCTCACCTAGCTTTATGCGTAAGACATGGCTGTCTGACAGATACACTTACAATATTGGATTCATACCAGTTGTATTGAGGACGTCCAATAAACTCCCATGCTGGATGGCACATGTACTATAGTATGGGTGAGCCAGCCTGTCTCTATGCTTCCCTAAGTGAGCATTGAATCTGTGACACATCACATGGAAGGATTCCTGACACACTGCATGTATGAAGAGATTGTGCAGAATGGGGACTCCAAATGAGTGGGCCATATGCCCCTGGAGCAATGTTCACATGCATATTTGACTGTGGACTGGAGGACATCCAGGTGTGGAGCCTGGTGACAGCTCTGACAACTGATGAGTCATTATACATTTCATGGGTACTGCCTTGCTATGCTGCTCTGCTGCCATGTTGCTTGCTGTTACCCTGGGTGGGTGATGAAAAATGCATATGCATTCCTTGAACGCAGACTGACAGCATGGGTACTCTGCCAGTCCACCTGAACTTACGACCCCCAGATCACCACCTCAACACTGTCCTCTGTCACACAGACCTGCCAAATGGTGCCACCCAGTGTTCCCAAGGTATGCAATCTAGCATTACCCAGCCCTCTACAGTACACCCTACACATTGTCCCAATTGTGTGGGTCACAACCTGTGCATCTGCCCTGTTGTTGGGCGTATTGTTCCAGCTGCGCAGGTCATAAGCTGTACATTAACACCAAAGCGTGGATGTGACTGCATGATTGCTAATGCAGTGTGCGTTCATCACCTGATGGCCACTGGAATAGCAAAGCTCTATAAAAAAAATGATGCATTAGTCAAAAAAGGGCAGGATACACCCTCGGCATGACACAATGGCAGATTCCAAACTAGTAAGTGTGAAGTTACTTTCGGTTTCTATTACTCTCTGTTAGTTTGCGCTGGGTGTTGGAGGTGTATTTGAGATTGTCTGTGCCTGTGCTAAATATTTTTGGTCCTGTCAGTGTCTGATCTGTCCCTATCTTGTGTATTTGTATTGCCTTTTTGTCCTGTTATATTGTATTGTCGATATGTTTGCCTGAATATTGTTGGGAGTTTGTCTTTTTGGGACTCAGGTTTGTAGGGGTAGTTATTGTCTTAAGGGGTTTTATTATGGATTGTACTTTGTCTGGGAGAGATAGAGAGATGTCTAGCAGAGAGAATAATTTTTCGGAGTGAGAGTTCGGGGGGGGGGGGGGGGGGCGGGGCTGCTTTGGCTCATACTCCTTTACCTGCCCAGGAAGCTGGCCTCTGGGGGTAGAGTCAGCCCGGGGTACCCACTCAAGGACAAAAAGACAAGTGGGAGAATGTGTGCTGGCATCTAAATCAGACCGTTGGGCTTGTCCGGACTGTCCGCCAAATCAAACATCTATGGGCTGATGTGGTGAGGGGAGGCCAATCTCTTAGTCCACCTGGGGCTGGAGATCGGAGAGCCAGTGGGTATGCATGTATGTACCATCTGCATGTAGTAATGAATCTATAGCACTAATGCTACACATATACAAGGAATGTACATCATTTGTTTAGTTGTGTCTTCATTTAGCAAAGTGTAACATGTACATTCAAATACCTTACTGTGAGGAAATCTAGCTACCTAAGGGATGTTTATGAGCCTCAGATTGGCTACATTAAGCAAGTCTACATCAAGCGCAGTGCCAATTGCTGCATTGCCATACCTGGCACAAGAGGCTGTTCAATGGGTTGCTTGGGTTTATTTTCAATGAAAATACACGGAAATATGAGCATTCCCATAGGGAACATATGCAAATGAAAGGGAATGAACCCCAATTGCCAAACCACCACTGTTAATGACCAAGCAGGAGATATATTTTCAAAGTCCATTTCTGTCAAATGTACCATGTGTGCTGCATTGTGGTACTCATGTGCTCAGATTATAATGGGTGTTTTCAAAACATACATGTGCAGATGCAGAACAGTGGATTTTACAGGGCAACACTAACTATAATAGCTGCTGACAAGGCATGCATCCTTGCACTAAGTTGGAATGTACCAGGATTTTCCCCTAGTCAGCACTCTGTGCACCAGTGTCATAAAAGCCTTAAACAGCTTTTGCGGTGTCACATACGGTGTCTGCCTTTCCTTTCCCATCAAAACACTACTTAGTTCTGCCTATGGTCAATGGTGTCACCCATGTGTCACGGTACAATGGAGTGTGACATGATGCTGGCCAGCATTACTGAATACATCACCTGATGAGGCATGCGTCAGGCATGTGATGATGGATTCCTCAGACATTCATCATCCATTCAGCTCAGGCCTGCAAGCTGAATAGCTGCATCACTAATTAATGTAATATTTAGATATATGTGTGTCAAAGCTATTCAAGGAGGAATTTCATTGTGAATGTAGGGTGTATGTAAGCAGGCCCACAGGACCTAATCATCTTTACATTTGTGTTGATGTTAACACATCCATAGTCATGCAACGTTTGGTACAATAACCATCATCTGCTGGAGAAGCTGCATGTGTTCAACACACTTGCATGTGTGCAATTAATAGCACAAACCAAATGAATCAGGTTTCTATATATGTAGCAGCACAGTCAAATGTCTGTTGGTAAGCTTCTCTGGGCAGGTTTCTGTAGCATAAGTTTAGAATTGTGTATGACACAGGTGTTGCAGATGTGAAACATCAAAACACAGACACTGTAACCAAGTATGAACAGGTGAGTATCATGAAATCACTCACACACACTGTAAATATGCCAGATATGTTCCATCAACAGTTATGTTATAGTTTTGAGGTCTATTGCAATACAATTTTAGTGTGAGAGGCTATAAGCGAGGCCAAATATACCACCAGTGTTACACTTAATTTGTTTAGAGACACATACCTGTCCCTGCAGCACTATTTTAAAACAAAAGCAACATTATAGACACATGTATGAGAGTGTCAGCAGGGTAGCAGTCAATATTTAACTATTTTGAATATGATAGATGTAGCATATGTTGTTGTGATGGGCCTAAAATGTTCTTCATTAATGAGTTTATCCATTAGATTAACAAAAGACATGTCTACACGTGTGTCTGTATTTGAGTCTGTACATTATAATACGTACTTCTAGATCTTCAAATTCTTACCATACCTCAAGGTGAGGCTGCCGTAATCCAGCATCAGGGGTCTTGAGTCTCCCTCAGAATAGTCCATGTCATCACTATGTGAAATGCTGTGACATAGGAACACTTACAATGATCCCCTAGAGGCTTTAGGTATGTAGGCCTGCAACTCTAGGTAACCATGGCATTTTCTAGCTCATTGCCTGACTTACTGACTGATGGGCAATGTAGTCGTGGAACTACGCATGGCAATGTTGTAGTTATTTTGCTTCCCAGGTCTTGACTGAATGTCAGCCTTCTGATCTCTGTACAGTGTGTATTTCTCAAGGCTGATTGTGCAATTGCTATAAAGACTATGAAGTGCCCGTAGACCTCCTTGCATGGCTTTAGTCTAATTTGTATATCATGGACAGCTGAAGAAACACACTAGTCTGCACATGGATTGGCCTTTAAATGTCAAACACATGCTCCGTTAATCCCTTATGTACCATTTCTGGAAGTCATTCATATACTGCAAGGTAATCAGTAATGTTGCTGCACTGTGTAGTAGTGGACATGCCTGAATGCACATACTGGTGGACTCAGTGAGACTGGGTAACATCGACGTTGTAAATCTGCATCATGGTGCTCGAGCTCCTTCCCTATATGCCACAAAGTTCTTGTTCAAATGAGTGCTCCGCATGAATACGCACACTACGGAGATGCATTGTGTAATATTAAATGTGTGCAGATGACAGCAGCCCTGGGAATATGTGTGTACAGGAACATGTTTGATTACGTCTCTACATGTGTTTTTGCTACAGGTATGAACCAGAAGTGATATGTTATTTTGCAATACATTTGCCTGAGGCCAAATTTTAGATACATGCCCCAGTCATGTTTTGCAGTAGATAAATGACAATCCCCTATCCATGCATTGGCTACCAGACACTGAGTAGGTGAAGTCAGTAATGTGTGCTGCCTTGTGTGACTCCAGATGGGGTATGCAATGCAGAGGCACACTACTTGGACTATATCACCTTAACCACTTTCACATATTTTGATGAACAAGTCTGAGCCCACTTGCATGATGCAATCCCAAAATCCCAAATCCCCAATTTCTGGACCATGTATCCTATTTGAAATCTGAACATCACGAGCATGAATCATTGTCCTGTATGATATGATTGTATTCTCAGTGTGACTACATTTCATTCCCACATTCTGAACCTACACAGACAGCATCTAACTCAGTTTCCTTGCCCAACTAGGGGATGGCGTTGTAGTGTTAGAATGTTGTCCATATCTCAATCTCAAGAGTTCGTTTGGAGATGTACATATGATTGAGTTATGTCTGCCTATTTCCCCACAAAGAATGTACATGTGCATCTTGAGCTAAGAGTTATAATTCTTTGTCACCCTAGTTAACATGTCAGCTGAATATGCCAAGACTTAAGAGTTGAGACAGGAATGTTATCAACACACCCGGCATGTCTCTAATTCCTTCAGGACGATGGCCAAGCTGTGTGAGGAAAATACAGTCTTTAGGATCATGGATAATTCATGCCAAGAAGGAGACAGTAACCACTACAACTGTCAGAAAAGCAAGCATGGGTGTCCAGAGCCAGCAGCTGCCACCACAGCCACTGGTCCTAGAGGCTACCCTGCCTCCACTTGCAGCCAAATAGCCCCCAACCACTCGGGCATGGAGGCCCAGAAAACTCAGGGACTCGGTCTTCAAGTACTAAATTGTGAGGGAGTTGAGGAAACTTAATAAGAAGATGTATGGCTTGCCACAGTAGCAGGCAAGACTGGGAGAACGAATCCTCAATATGGAAGAGCCCCTGGGACAGGTTGCCCAATTACTCTCCTTTTGGAAGTTACCCTTCCCTTTTTTACATTTGTTCTTACAATTTATAATTGTTTGACATAGTGTAAGTTAGTGATTAAAATAGGTTTAGTGTAGTTAAGTTTTAGGTTTTAAATATTTTCATAGGTTTATGTTTAAAAAACATTTTTTATGGCTTTTAGAGGGGGGGGGCTGATGCGCAGTGTTTGTATAAAAATTTTAAAATCACCCAAAAATAAAAAAATAAGGAAAAAAACAAAAAATAAATATTTGTTGAGCTTCAAATGTGTAGTTAGTATATATTAAGAATAGTTGCTGTTATTTATTGTGCCAATCTGTGTGTGTTAAGGGGTGTGGGGGAGCTGACGTTTATCATGATATTTGTGTTCACTATTTAGGGTTAGCCACGGCCCGTGGAGGGAGTTCCGGTGGTGCAGAAAGGCGGGGCGGGGGAGGGGCAGGTTGGGGGGTGCTAAAAACCAGAATATGGATAATTGGAGGTAAGTAAACAATTGAATTAATAAAACGAATTTCGTAGCGCGCACTGTATCACATTTTGCAATGCAGGGCGCGCTCCGAAATTCGTTTTATTTAATAAATTGTTTACTTACCTCCAATTATCCATATTCTGGTTTTTAGCAACCCCACCCTGCTCCTCCCCCGCCCCGCCTTCCTGCCCCACCGCAACTCCCTACACGGGCCGCGGCTGTTTAGGGTAGGTTAAGATATGTTAGGTTATCGGTGTAGGATAGGTAGTTGTAGTTAGTTGGGGTATATTTCGTCTTATTACACTTTTTTCTACTTTCACAACATTGTAATCATTCCATTATTGAGAGTTATTATCATTGAGTAGGTTTGAGTTGAGTACATGAAGTAGTTATTGCCCTGCACTCTTTGAAGATGTATGTTACTTTGTGAGATGGCCTATGGACTAAGCATGGGCGAATTTTGCGAATCTCGCGTTCGCAAATTTTGCGGATTTGCGAACTCGCAATTCGCAAAATCCGCGAATTCTCGCGAATTTGCGGATTTTTTTTTTTTGGGTTCGCGCGGGTTTCTGCCAGTTCGCGAGGGTTTTGTACAACTTCGCAAACGCGAACTTACCTGTCGGGTCGCAAGTTTCGCGAACTTGTTGTTTCTACGTGTCCAGCCTGTTTGGGACACTCTTCTTCATCACTGCCACTCTCTGTCACCACTGCCACTCTCTGACTACTCATGCCACCCTCTGGCCCACCCATGCCACCCTCTGTTTCATCACAGCACCCTCTGGTTGTCCAGTCAGTGTACATTATTGTGGCAAAGCAAGCACACCTTCCCTGCCTCAAGTGACCTGAATTAATTTGGGGCTGATTAATGTGTCACAGAATATTTTTTTAGCTGGCACCTGCTTCCTTAGTGCTTCCTGATTAGTGATCTTTTGCACTTGCTAAGTGCTTTCATTGTTGCAAAATTAGTTACAACACCTGCCCTGCCCCAACTGACAATAATGAATTAGGGGCTGATTAATGGATTTGAACTTCCAGCCTGGCTCCTGCTTGTCTCCCTTAGCTGTAATTCAGGACCTTTGTGGCATATGTGTAACTATTCTGAGGTTCAGAGCAGGGTCACATAATAGTTGCAACTGGCAACTGAACTCTGGAGGGGCCCCTCAGGAAGCACTACAGGAAATGGCTACTAATGATGAGCCTGAACTTTTGAACCTGGTAAGTAGTTTCAGTTTTGCTCAGATCGTATTTCTGCAATTTTGCGCTTATTCGCGGGGCGCGAAGTTGTACTGGGAAGCCGCGAACTCACGCGAACAGTGCGAGCAAGCCATAAAATCCGCTGCTCGCGGATTTGCGGATTTTGCGGGAGATTCGCGAATCTCGCGGATTGCGAATTTACCGAAAATCCGCAAAATCCGCGAGCGAAACGGATTTTCCGCCCATGCTTACTATGGACAAGACTTAGCCTACCTCTCAATTGAGTCACTTAGTGATACTTCACCATACTTTAGGCACTGTAAGTGGTCCTCTTTGTGTGATTTGACACGCATCCCTACACAGAAAGTCACCTAAGGCAGCACTGTGTGTGTAAGATTTACTGCATGTATTGTTCGGATGGTTTTCTCACTACAGATTACTCATTCCTGGCTGTGCTGGGGCACACACTGTTGCCTGCCACTATCGCACACACCATTGCACCATTGTTGAAAGTGGGTCATTGTTTTCAGCTTGTTACAAGTCATGAATGTGTCCACACCTGCCTGAAAAACCTCCACCATCGTTGACATTGACTACTTGCTAAGTGTAATACTTGATGCATGTCACTTCGTTTGACTACTTGCGATGTTTCAAGCACATGAGCCTCCCATGTCCTCTTCCCCTGGGGAAGTGTTGCTTTGTTCCTGTTTCTGTGGTCTGGCACCTATGCTGTAATATGTATGTACTTTGTACTATAGATGTCATATGTAATTACATTCACCCTCAAAACACGTGAAGCCTCTCAGGTGCAGAGGAACACATTCACCCTACATACCCCAGTTTCGCTTTCTAAACAATTTTCAGTTGACACACAACCCCAACAATGATTCCTTGCATTTCTCTCATACTGACATCCAAGGTATAAGACTACCCAAATGCATTATTGTGAGGCACATGTATGATGTTAATAATTAAGGATTATGTACTTGGGTATCTTGATACTTGTCTCTCTGAGGACAAGGAAGATTCTCAATTATGTGGGGCCTTTCTTAAAATAACTAAGGAAATTCAAAATCTCCTTACTAGGCCACAAAGAACGGATAAAAGCTTGGAGAAAAGATGGTTTAACAGCAAGTGCAGTAAAACGCAAGCACACTTAATGTCATCTTTAAAAATTTCTCCACAAGACCATATAGCTATAAGGTCTGCCTGAACAGCATACCATCAGGCAGTAAAAAAACGTAAGAGAGAGATAAAGGAAGAAGCCTGGCATGCATTACATAAAGCCAGTCTGACAAAAGATAACGTAGGTTTCTGGAAGGCTGTGAATGCTCCGTTCTTCACAGATAAAGCTTCAAACACTGTAGAAATAGCTATTACAGAGAATGCATGGGTAACACATTTTACTGAGCTGTACAAGAAAGACACATTAGATGCAACTGAGAGTAGCGAAGAGTTACCTAGATCCGAGGATGAGGCTCAAATAACTTTTCCATTAAATGTTAAATTCTCTCTAGCAGAGGTGCAACACGCCATTAACAACAGTGCCACCGGGAAAGCCCCGGGACCTGACGGGGTACCAATAGATGTATATAAATCTAACCTAGAATTATGGGCCCCATTTTCACAAACGTCTTAAACAGCTCTAATAAGAATGGGTTTTTAATTACATGGCAGGAGGCCACTGTCATTCCAATTTTCAAAAAGGGTGACCGTAGTGATCCAAGATGTTATAGACCTATATCCTTGTTGGATTCACTAATGAAGGTTGCAGGGAGAGTCGTACTTAACAGAATGCAGTCATGGATGGAAGAACAAGGTGCGCTCTCACGATTCCAATATGGATTTAGGACAGAACAAGGCCTGAATTTAGCATTAATTATTTCTAAATATATCATGCCCAAAAAGGAACATCTATTCTTATGTTTTGTCGATCTAAGTTCGGCATTCGATTGTCTGAACCACGACAAACTATGGTCCACATTAGCACAACTAGGTATAGAAGCCGACCTACTGGTCTTCATAAGAGAATTATACAGGGGGGCTAGAGTGAGGTATGGTTTAAAGGGCGAATGTACCGCCAAATTTGATATCCAAAAGGGAGTGAGACAGGGATGCATATTAGCGCCCATTCTTTTTAATCTTTATATAAATAGTGTAGCATCCCACCTCACGGAAGAACAGTTTGACTACCCCAGGATTAAAAAATCCCCAGTACCAATACTTCTTTATGCAGACGATGCAGTTATCATAGCCAGGACCCAATTGGGCCTACAGAGAGCAGTAAACAAATTCTCTAGGTACATGTGTGAGAGAGGTCTTAAAATAAATATAAGTAAAACCTTCACCATGTCCTGCGCTAACAGGAGGCCACCAAAATGCAGGATTGTTCTCTCAGGTTCAAAATTAGCCACGGCGGAGACGTTCTCATACCTGGGAATTAATTTTGACAAAAAGGGAATGTGGACCTCGGCACTAGAGTCAAGGAACATTGCACTTACAAGATCGGTTGGGGCAGTGCGATCTTTTGCCAATAAACTAGGAGGATGACCAGTTTCAGTACTCCTGGACATATTTCGAGCAAAATGCGTGTCCACTGCTACCTACTGTGCAGGCCTTTGCGGTATAATAGATCCTAAATTAATCCAGCAAGGAGAAAATAAATTTCTTCGTTATCTATTAGCTGTCCCTCCCAGTACCTCAACGTTTGTTTGCCACCAGGAACTTGGCATTGATTATGTCTCTGACCTAATCAAAATTGACCCCATTTTGTTGTGGCACAAAGTGTGGTCAACAGAGGAGACAGCCCTGAATAGCCCCTACAGGGGGTCAAAAGGATTCCCTGACTTAGCTATGTGAAGGGATTTTTGACGGATATTGACCACTCAGATTATTTTGATACCCCGGAGTGTCTAGCCTCCGTCCCTAGGAAGAAACTAAAACATATATGCCTGCAGTTCCTTGATAACAAGCGCTGGATAGCTGAGACAAGCAAAAAATCAGTGATGGATTACTATTTGATCCACCAAGGCCAGGGCCTACAGAAATACTTGACCAAGGTGCTAAGCCCCTATGGGCACATGTTATTGACTAGATTCAGGGGGGGCACCCTCTTTAGATTGATAACATTCCCGGTGGAAAATTTCTGGTCTAGAGATATGGATTTATGTCCCTGTGATAATGCATCAAAACAGTCTACTTTGCATTGTACATTATTTTGTAAATTTGTTACTGTGCCTAGAAAGAGATGTTTGCTTCCCCTGTTAAAATACTGGGGCCTAAGGCATTGTAAGACTGCTCTTATGAAACTCCAAATGTTGGAAGGTGAATTAATTATGCATCTTGTTTTATAATTTCTAAAGTCTGTAATTAGATCCAGGAAATCAATGAATTAACTGACTTTAACATGCAATCGTCATCCAGACTCCCCGTTTTTTATGA
Source organism: Lissotriton vulgaris (assembly GCF_964263255.1). Taxonomy (NCBI): domain Eukaryota; kingdom Metazoa; phylum Chordata; class Amphibia; order Caudata; family Salamandridae; genus Lissotriton; species Lissotriton vulgaris. Next base: position 619,214,865 of record NC_141698.1, read on the forward strand.
TGTATTTTAATGTATTTTTTAAAATCTTCTGTGCTTTTATGATTGATTTTTATCAAATCGAATAAAGCTGTTTTTGACTTTGACTTTGACATTTGACACACAACCCCAACAATGATTCCTTGCATTTCTTTCATACTGACATCCAAGGTATAGGATTACCCAAATGCATTATTGTGAGGCACATGTATGATGTTAATAATGAAGGATTATGTACTTTGGTATCTGCCTATTATCAGTGCAACCAAGAAAATATATGTACTTTAGGATCTCTTTCAAGAGACCATCGAGGATGTCATATGTGTTTTATCTTATTGCCATGTTTACTGGGCTAGAAATATGTTGATGAGTGTAACTGTGTTATTTGCTCTCATGCCTCACAGCCCCCCTTTGTAGCAGGTAGTCATTAGTGGGCTTCCTAGGGCTTTTCAATGTTTGTCAGTCATGTAGCAGTAGCATATTGCCACAAGCTGATGGTCAACACATTCTTCATTATTAGATTGCAGTGTATATACATGTTGTTGGCGCAGATCCAAAGAGGAGAAGTGCTAGTAACTTTGGAGATGGTTAGAAGTGGGTTCTGATAATACCCATCCACCATGGGATAGTTAGTCCTTTCTGTAACACTCTAGTTCATAGTATTGAATTTATTTACGGATGTGGGTGACCCAGCATAAGCATTTTAGCAGTGTTTGGCTCAACAACACCAACACTGACAGTGAGTAAAGGATATCCCGAGATAGTCCATTTGGGAGACATGTCATGCAACATGTAGAGGTCAGGAATATTTCAGTGAGGAGGTACACATTGTCCTTGGGGAAAGTAGGCCTCTTCAACAGTGAACAGGTGGATAAGATTAACAGATGCACAAACAAAAAAGTACAATACTGAGTGCACAGGAGGTGGCATGATGATAGACCCAGGACCACTGGGAAACTGGCCAAGAGCCACAGACAAATGTTATCTGGCTGTTCTCAAACAGAAACTGGAGAAGTCTCATCTTCCTCCCCTGATGGGTGTTCCTCCCTTGCAGTTGGTGGTGTTTATGTGGGAGGCATCCGAGACACACACACATCAGGGGCAGAAGATGTGGCTCCCCTGTCCCCACCAGCATTTGTCTCTGCCAGCAAGGAAGGCTGCACAGTCCTGACAAGCATCTGATGGCTTCTCAGCAATGCAACAACATTGCTATCGAGGACAGCCATTATTGCTATGTAGAAGTCCAATTTGCGCTATATAGATGCCCCAATGTTAATGATGGTCTCCAGCTTGATGACACCCTCATTGGTGTCAGAGGTTGCAGCCTGTTATACCTGCCTCTCCCTCATGACACAACCAATGTCAGCTAGGGACTCATTCGTCCTTTGGAGCCACGGGTAGGTGTCTTTAATTACAGCCAATGTATCCTTAGCTCATCCTGTCACTTCACAATTCCCTGTTTCACATCCTCCTACTTTGACATGTGAAGCATAGTTAGACTTCTTCTTCTAGTCCTCCCTCCTGACATCTGCTATACAATCACTCAAACCCACATCCCATGTCTCATGTGACACATCTGTGCATATCCTGCCAACTTACGGCGAACAAATCAAACAAAAGAAGATGATGGACGGAGCGCTGAAACTTTTCAGACACTCACTCCCAGTCACAGATCTTGGTTGAATCCATCATCGTTCTTTAGCTCACCTCGCCACCCCGGTTTATACCCAGCCATATGCAAATCAGTCTTAACCATGTGACTCATGGGAACAGTCCAGCCTGAACTGAAAAGCCAGTCCTTCACTGAATCGGACACAAGCATCCTGGGACCTTGTTTTGGGGTAACACCCCTCATCAGCCAGGCTAGATTGAATCCAATGGCAAAGTGAGCCATTTCTGGGCATACCCTGCCATCTTAGGGCGAACAAAGCAAACACAAGGAGATGATGTGCGGAGCGCTGAAACTTCTCAGACACTCACTCCCAGTCACAGATCTGGGTTGAATCTATCATCATTCTTTAGTGCACTTCACCACCACCAGTTTAGACCTAGCCATATGCAAATCAGTAGTGAAAGGACAACCTAGACTGGGACAGCACTTCACACATGGGCCTGACAAACCCAGCAGGTCTGACTGGGCTGAACAAAATGCCACTGGGCAAAAATAACTAACATGTATGTCATGTGTGAATTTACATGTGAAAGATTCCTGCCCTTTCCCTTGTACACACCAATAAATGATGGACAGAATGCTTAATAAATCAAACATTCTTCCCCAGTCCAGCGATCTAGTTTAAATCCATTGTTCTATTACTCACTATGTCACCCCAGTTTGGATCCAGCCATATGTAAATCAGTCTCTACCCTGCTCCTCATGGGAGCTGCCTGGCCTGGTCCTCCCTGGACCAGAAACAATCATCTTGGACCCGGCTTCGGGGTATATCACTCCTTATCAGTCAGGCTAGCATGAATCCGTGGCACAGCGAGCAAGGGACCAACGACTGGGCATACCCATCCCACTGAGGACAAAAAGTCCTGTGGCAACAAAAGATGGATGGAATGCTGAATAAATCAAACATTCTACTCCAGTCAAAAGATATGGGTTAAATTGTTCGTTATTTTGCTCACTACACCACCCCAGTTTGTGCCCAGCCATATGCAAATCAGTCTTGATCGTGCTCCTCATGCGAACAGTCCAGCCTGAACTACCAAGCTCTGTCATCCCTGGACCAGAAATCCTGATTTTGGGGTTTTGATCACCCCTCATCAGCCAGGCTAGCTTGAATCCAGTGGCACAGCGAGCATGAGACCCACGTCTGGGAATACCAATCCCACTTAGGACGAAAGGTGCAGTGGCAACAAAAGATGGATGGAATACTGAATAAATCAAACATTCTACTCCTGTCAAGAGATATGGGTTAAATCCATCGTTCTTTTGCTCACTACACCACCTTAGTTTGGACCCAGCCATATGTAAATCAGGGTTGATACTGCTCCTCCTGGGAGCAGTCCAGCCTGAACTGCCAAGCCGGGTCTTCTCTTTACCAGAAACAAACTGTGATGCTGCAGTTATCAAAAAAATGCCCCATGGTTCGCTCAGGCTCAACTTCAAGTTCATTTTATGATATTCACCTGCGTTGCTGCGCCAGAGAAGATGTCCTTTTAGTCAGTGGACTGTCATTTATTAAAAAAGGAGATCTGTGTCACTTTCCAAGCACAGCTGCACCGGTCAGCATGATCGCTAATGCTGTGTTACATAAGCTCCTAGGCATTCCTCAGGGGGGCAACCTTCACAAAAATGCTGTGACTCTTTAGCACAACACTTCCTAAGAAGGTGAAGCAAATTTAGACATCTTTGGCACTAATATTAGCATAGACAACAATACTCCCATCAATATCTTACCCTACAGATGCCTCTAGCCTCTCTAAATTTGAATTTATCATGAATGACAAGGTTAACAATCTTATCCAACAGACTAAATAAGGCTCCCCCATGATTCGCTTCCCCCTAGTATCTTCAAGCAAGCTTCCGAGTTGCTAGCTCCTTGTCTTGCCGATATTTTTAACCCTATGTTCTCGCATGGTGTTTTCCTTACCATATGGAAAATGGCGTCTATAGTACCTCTATTGAAGAAACCTAATCTTGATCCTACACAACCTAATCATTATAGACCTATTTCTCGACAACCTTTATCCGATAAATTAGTGGAAAAATCACGAATGAACAGCTGACTGATTACTTACTAAAATATAAATATCTTGATGAGACACAGTTTGGTTTCATAACAGAACATAGCACCGAATCAGCTCAAATTAAAGCTACAGATGAAATTAGAGCGACTTTGGACTCAGGGGGAGCAGCCGCTTTGATTTTACCTAAACTTTCCGCGGCGTTTGACACTGTCAACCATGATCTTTTGTTAAATAGTCTAATTTCCATTGGCATTTCAGATAAATCACTCACACTATTCTCATCCTTTCTGTCTAGCAGAACACAATCAGTAGCCTTGGGAAGCTATGAATCTCCCTCTTTCGTCCTCCCCTGCGGAGTCCCTCAGGGGCCGTCCTTAAGCCCCACGTTATTCAACATTTATGTATTGGAACTGCCTAAACTCATAAGAACCTTCGGCCTGACAGTGACATCTTACGCAGATGATACACAAACTGTCTTATCTTTAGCAAAAAAATCCAGACCTCAAATGCAAAATGTCAAGGATTGCATGCTTGCAGTCAGTTCATGGATGAACTCTCATTGTCTGAAACTAAACTTGGATAAAACAGAAGTCATCACATTTGGCAATTTCCTACCTAAATGGTCCCAGAGCTGGTGGCCGGATGAAATGGGATCAGCTCCGATTCCAGTCACCAAAGCTAAAAACCTTGTTGTGATTATTGATGATAAACTGTGTCATGCCCAGGACAGGGACACTAGGACCCTGGGCAAAGGGCAGAGGCCAAGGGACACCGGACACCGCTTCCGGTTTAGGGGAGGGTACAGGAAGGGACAAGGACATTCTAAGGAGGACCTCGAGGCGAGAGGTCAGGGACCATACTGCTGTATACATAATCTAATAAAGCGCACCTGCATAACGACATCACGTCCTGTGTGTCCCTGGGGCTGATATACACGACAAACTGAATTTTAAATCACATGTAAATGCTGTCTCTTCATCATGTTTTTTCCTTTTAAAAACAATAAAAAAAGTACTCCCATTTATCCGCATGGACAGTAGAAAAACAGTGATCTCTTCTCTGATCCTGGCCAAGTTAGACTACTGCAACAGTCTTTACATCAGCCTACCTGGGAAACAACTCAATAAATTGCAGATGACTCAAAATGCAGCGGCGCGTCCTCTGCTGGTATTCCTAAGCATTCATCTGTCAGAAATCATCTGCATAAACTGCATTGGCTCCCAGTTAGGAACCACATTATTTTTAAATCTATGCATTACCTACAGAGCATTTCAGAATACTGGCCCCACTTTTTTGAGGTGCCTGTTCTACTGGTACACTCCAAAAAAGCATTTACACTCCAAAGGAGCTAAACTGATAGCAACTCCGAGAGTCTTTAAGGTCACATGGGGGGGCAGTAGCTTTAGGGCAGCTGCCCCCAAACTCTGCAACAAACTCCCTTTTGCCATCCAATCCCTTCCAACTCTACTTGCATTCAGGAAGGCCTTGAAAATATGGCTGATAAATAGTCATCTTCATCTTTATAGTAACTGGCATAGCCCACAGACCAGCGCCAAGACACCCCCGGGTAATTGGATGCTTAACAAATTTATTAACATAACATAACATAACATAACATAACAATGCTTTTCTTTGAGGGACTAATGCATTTTAGTATTTTAATGCAGTGATGAGAACACAGCACTAAAATGTTTAGTATAACCCTTTATGCGTGTTGCTTGGCAGGGCTGCAGGACATAATAGCAAAAGAACAACGGTTCCTCGCCGAGGGCCATAGGTTCCAAAGAAAGCTGCAAAGAAAAGTACAAAACTAGTCAATTTGGACACTTATCCGGATATGCGACCTCATGTTTATGTATTGACTTATTATGGTCCTGCTGCACTTCTGAAAGCATTGGAGCTTCAGGATTTTGTGACTACCATCTGTCACTTACACATCACTGGGTCTTTACAGCGATCCCTAGAATGATAAGCCCTGTTGGCGTATTTTGTGGAACATTTTTGCAAAGACAGTTTCCCTCCCATGCCTCGACCACGTTCTGAGACAACTTTAACAGTCTTAATCATCGCGTATTCTCAACTGGGAAGCAAATCTAGACTTGAAGAAGTCCTGTTGGACGAAACACGTGTCAGTTGTTTATAAAATCCAACTGTCTACATCACAATGTGTGTAGAACAATAAATGGAGACACTAAGTTGAATCAACAAACGACTGTTCAAACTTTGTTTTTATCAAGGAATTTATTTGAATCACAAGTGTGTGCTTCAGTGCTATTTCTGAACCCTTGCGTGTGGTGCTTGGCAGGCCTGCAGGACATAGTAACAGCGGACCCTAACAAAGGGCCATAGGTTCCAAGGAAAGCTGCATGAAAAGTACAAAATTAGTCAATTGGGAAAAAGACCCGTCTGGTTTACCAAAAAAATGCTAAACTTGTTATGCCTGTGTAACATTAGATATACCTATGCAGGGGAAAGCAACCACCAGGGAGCAAGGTGGCAGCTAAAGCTTATCGGTGGAGGATTAAAGGGAAATGGATCTTCTGTCGGGTACCTACCAGTGCACAAGTGAATGCGCTACAAGAAAACTCATCAGTGCAGCCGTCACTCATCAGAGCTCGATGTCAATAACAAATGAAGAGAGAAGAAGCGATTTAATGCGGTAGTGCGAAAGCGCAGATGTTCTTGGCAGAATCATGCACTAAAAAGTGTTAAACTGTGGGAAATAAAAATTAAAGACTTATAGAATACATTAACAAAATCCCAAGGGTAACGAAAACATGGTTTAAAAATGTTATATATTCTGAAAGGTAGTGAAAAAAAATATGACAATACACAGCGAGAAGTTACACACGAGAGCATCTAGACGATATCCAAAAATTGAAATATTGAGTAAATTTCGCTGTGTTTGGAATTCAGTATCACGTGCAACTAGATCCTCCTTCGATGTTGTCTGATTGCAATTTTCACTTTGTGTGTGATCGGTCCGATATAAATAAGGCCCTGGGGGCCCCATTTACTGTAAATAACGTTCTTGAAATTACAGCTAAAGATTTGCCTCAAAGATAAAAAGGTAATATTGTAGTGGGATTTGTTTGTTTCTGTAGTTTAACTGCTGACATTACAATTGCAGAATTAAAAACACCTTGCCACGGGAGGCAATCTTCTGCAATCAGAGTGAAGAAGAGGTGGAGAGGACGGCAGATGTGAAGGTTTTCTCCAAAAGAATGTGTAATTCTCAGTTAATAAGACACAGAGGTTGAAGTCATAGGAAATCAGACGTTCTTTCAATAAACGTAATGTCATAGTTAATGTTGAGGTGTGGCCTGGCGAGCTACCGTAGATGATGCTGATAACAAAGGGATATCTCCTTGCACGAATTTACCAAGCTCAGTGGGTGGCCTGGTAGGACTAACGGCAAAGAAGCAGTTTGTGAGAGGCTGCGGCTTCCCCTATACAGTTCTGGGTTTTGTTTACCAACATAAAGCATTCTGAGACGTTTAGTCTTAGTTCATTACAATAGGGCTACACTTTAGAAAACAATGATTTTGTAAATGGAACTAAATACTGAGATGATATGGAGTAACTTGGTAACCAGACCTAGGGTGTCATAAATCCGGTTTTTGCCAGGTTGTTCAGCATTTCATGTCTGAGTCCAGGGCTTAATCTGAGTTGGTGGTGGCTAGTGGGGCCCATATGCACTCATTTTGGGGACTGATACTTACTTTTCTTCATCAGGTTTTCGCCCAGAGCAAAGGAGAGAAAAATATGAAAGGGAGAAGGAAAGAAAGAATGAACAAGTCGGGAAAAACTGTGACAAATGTGGAAAGCAGGGATGAAAACTAATTTGCAAGATGTCTCACCCGCTGTAATTCTAGCAGAGGGAGACAGTCAAGTTTCATGGGTAATCAGGTGTTTGGAACAAACAAGCACAACGCAGCTGGTAACTTGAGCATAGGTGAGTGGTCCTGCTCACAGCTCCCAATAGGGGGAGATACCAGTCCGCCTCCTCTGACTCTCAGGTTTGTTGCTAGAGTACATCGGCCCCAGAAGATCACAGCACAGGTCTGTCAGCACCCCTAGGCTCTTTAGTGATAGGGATCCTCCCACCCAGGTATTAGTTCAGTAGGCAGATGATGGATGACAGGCAAGCTGCAGTCATGCTGGCTGACACCTACTAGGGTCAAAACATTATTTGATTCACTTGGCTTGTTGTGGACAAAATATTTGATTCACTTGGCTTGTTGTGGACACTTATAGGAAGGCCAGTCTGATTCTTCTGGGCTGCTCTACACTCCAGGCACTTCGACTGGACTTCTCCTTCTACGGTAGGCTCTTCCTTAAAGATAAGGTGCTCTTTTCCCTCTATTAGCAGGCCAGGTCACGGGCAGACCCAAAGCTCTCTGGCAAGATTCACAAACTTCATGTGATGTCCCGTCACCTCTGTAAGCCTGGCTTTCAGATTACTAGCCCCGGATCTCAATAGTTCTTCAAATACTCTACAGAGCTTTCTTCCTTTATCAATGAAGAATTTGGACCTACAACCAAGTGGAATAGTTTGAGTCCAACATGTATTTGCAACTTCTAGGCAGGGGGTGATGATCTCACTGTCAACGACAAGGAAACAGGAAAGGGTTTGTAGTGATTCCTTCTCATAGATTAGTTTTCCTTCTTTAGACCAGAAACACTCTTTGTCAAAGGTGATGGCTCTCACAGCAGTTGGTTATGACACTGAACCCAACTGAAGTACACAAATATGAGCATACTAAAGTGTGAAAACTCTGCCCCTAGCTGTCATCATCCTTCTGAAGTACCACGTGGGGAGAGAAATAAAGGGTAGAATCTCTCTCCTTAACTACAGAATCTACGGACTCTGCTTCCCCACTGTCAGTGCAGGTGGCAATGCTCAGGAAGAGATAATCATAGCATACTTTAGGATTTACCCAAATTACCTCCTTTTATACCTCGGCCTCCACACAATAATGCAAAGACAAAGGGGTATAATGTGGGGATGGATTGTCAGACAATGCTTTCAAGCAGTGAAAGCTTAAATTAGCCCCGGTATATTAGTTATCACCAACCATGATTCATTACTTTCTTATGTACAAGCTCCATAAACTGAACTCTCGGTACTCGTACTTGGGGAGGACATGTATTTATTTTATTTTATTTATTTTTAGAGTTTTCTATAGCGCGAACTTGAACCGATTAGGTTATCAGAGCGCTTTACATAGCACCAGTTCCGTTACATGCTATCACAGCAGTTTACATAGAATCAGTTACGTTGCACCTTTCAGGATCTTGAACCGATTAGGTTATCAGAGCGCTTTACATAAGACAGCATTCGATGTCCAGTGCCCTCCTCCGCCGTGTAGCGGGGGACCACTTCCAGCCCTCCGAAGTCGTCGAGCTGTCGGGACTAGGCTCCTGGAATTTCAGCTGCCCCTTTACAAGGCACTTTACATAGAATCAGTTACGTTACACATTTCAGGAACACCTTTCTTTTTGCTCTAGTGGATAGGGTTATCTCTTCACACGGGGGAAGGGATACACCTGGCTATATTCCAACAGTTCCACAGGCGATTAGTCGTAAAAGCTATAATTCTAACACAGGGAGGGGATACACATGGATACAATCTAAAAATCAAATAGTATACTAGTCATTAGAGTTATCTTCTATCTTGACAGGAGGGATGTAGGTTAACATAAAAATTGACATCGATTTTGACATATTAACATACATATACGAAAAGCACACGTGGGGGCGGTTGTCCAGACAAAATTGCAGAGCCTAGTCAGATGTATATCTTTTAAAGAGACTAGGAGATATATTTAGTGGAAAAGGGCAGGGTGGAATAAAAACTAGAAAATGCTTTAGTGACTCATACCCCCAAAGTTAATGTCTGGTAATGTACAACGGGGCAGATTTACAAGCCCCATGCGCCACCAGTAGGTCACTTTTCGTGATGTACTGGTGGCGCAGGGGGCTCCTTCATATTCACAAGGAGAGGAAAAGCCAACCTATTTGACTTTTCCTCTCGTCGTAAATATGGCCCCTTCACAAACAGCACTGTGCGTGGAAGGTGCGTTCCATGGGTGTTGCTGTGGGTGTTCCCACGCAGCACCCATGGAACCAGACACATCTCCAGATTTACGAGAAATTGTAAATATGGAGATGCTTGTGAATGCTACGCCACCCTAGAGGTGGCGTAGCGAGGCGCAACGAGGAGAAATGTTTTAATTTCTCCTCGGTTTTTCCTCTTTCAATGCGTGATACATTATACAGCACGCATTGAAAGAGGAAAAAGCCTCTTGTGATTGTTTTTGTGCAGGCAGGTGTCCCTTCCTGCACAAAAACAATCTCCCCACGACAGAGGTACCCTTGCACCGCAAGGGTGCCTGCTCATGACTGCAGTTTGTGCACCAGCGCAGGGGAAGCACAGAGATGCGACATATTCTTGTAAATATGTTGCATCTCTGTGCTTTCCAAACTAACGCACTGTGCTGCGTGCTGCGTTACTTTGATGTAAATATGCCCCAAAGTGTCTAGGTGCATGAATTGTTTCTGCATGCAATAGTACCTGCTGGTGAACAGTGTCCTGCAAAGTGGCTATGGTAACCATATTACTTGAAGAGGGTTGCAAGGTAGCTCTAAGAAGCAAAACAAATTGCTAAGGTGCTTAGAGGAATAAAAGAAGGAAAGGGGGTTCTCTTCCCTGTTGTGGAATTAAAAACCTTACAAAGTAACGGATAACACGATCAAGGAAGAAGATATTGTGGTGGGCGGTGACGTGCCGCGTTCTCCACATGCTGGATCTGTATGCTATACCACTATACAACTAGTTTATGTATTCAACAGCTTTAACAAACATTCTTTTGTTAATACAATTTTGTTATGATTCCTTCCCTGAATAAATTAAATTGTCATGTATGATAAATGGCGAACTTCCTATCAGTCAAAGGGCAGCTCAGCGTGATAGCCGTCCTTGAGGCATCTATGAACAAATGCGGTCCTTACAAGAACGAATTCAGAACTGTTTTAGCCTTCGACAGCTTGAAACTTTGAAAGTAAATTCTCTACAACCTTTGCGACCTCGAGATTAACCCCCAGAGGCCGCAGTACAAGAAGCGCCCGCCCAGAAGAGCCCCGGGCGCAGGGCACTCTGCTTGTCAGATGAGACCTCGAAATCAAATGATCACCTCTCAAGGTACACTTGGACTGAGCCGGGCCCGCCTGGAGGTTACGCTTTGCATTCAACGTGGGTCTCTCAGTTCGAATCCTCTAAGGGCGCAGTAAAAGACGGGGCAAAGGTTAAAACCTCCGAGGTGTTGTTTACTGCCTCATCAATATTTCATGATTAGGAGGGTGACAGAATTCTGCTTTATTAAATAAGAGCATTCCCCGAGGAGCTGCTGCTGTCCCGTTTCATAGCTGTAATTAGAAACTGAGCATTAGCTGAGCTGGGTGATAGGCCATAATTGTCTTCAATTAAAGGGGCTGCGAACTCGCCATCAAAATACTCTCTCCTCACCTTTCCAGTGGGCTGTGTTATTTATTACTATTTTTTTTCTTTGAGTTTTTATTTGGCGGAAACCCTACCCAAAGGTATCAGAGCGCTTTAAATGAGCACTAGTTGCATTACAAATGGGCGCATTCATTTTGTTTGGCACAAGGGAGAGATTAAGTGATTTGCCCAGAATCACAGTATGTTGAGCGTCCCTGCCGAGACCCAAAGCCGGTTTCGCAACTTGGAGGTCGACCGCTCTAGCCATTGAGTCACTTCCATTGCAGCACTTGCACTATGGGTATCAACCTGAAATAACTTATATTCGTGCTAGCTTAAACAACTAACTCACAAAGCTCCATCACAAAATCCAGTGTGTCAGAGCAAGGCATGCTTTGAGGATGAATAGACCCACGTGTCTTAGCCGTTATGGAGATCCATCAGAGGCATTGTTACTAAAGCCTCTAATGACTCATTTAAAATAGTTCTGCTGGCAGTCTAGGCAGACTGCACAAAAGCCAGTGAAGGTCTTGATTACTTTCTGGTAATCTTTATTACTTCGACTACCCTTCCTTATCTCAGCACTTACAGAATTGAAAATTGAGAAGTGACACACCTCTCCAGAAACCACGTCACCTCTTGTTAGAATTGGGGGTCTCTAGTTGGCACAGGTTGGTACTTGTGGCAAATAGTGACCCTCTCCTCTAGTCAGAGTAAGGGGGTACACTCCCCAAAAAAACCCTGCTCACCCCCTTGGTAGCTTGGCACGAGTAGTAAGGCTTATCTCAGGAGCAGTGTGTAAAGCATTTGTGAACACCTACAGTAATAAAATGACAACACTACAAATGGACACCACACTGGTAGTATATCAAAAATAGTTAGCATTTATGTAAAGACTTAGCACAAGACCACATAACGACAAAAATAATCCACAATGCTATCAGCAATAAAGAGTTCTTGTAAAAATGCTTATTCTTAGAGTTCTGTGCGATTCGTATCATTTGTCCGGCTCTCACGGTGATGAAAAAGAACCCAAAGAGTCTAACACGTGCAGCGGGCGCTTCGGTCCGATGAGCTCAGAATGTTGTGCGAGTCATACACAGTACCTTTTCATGATGCGTCCGGCACAGACGGGCGATGTAAAAAGAAAGCGTTGCACGGTGCATTGTCCTCCTGTCACAGTGTGAGCGGCGGCTCGTTGATGTCGTCTGTACGGGTCGTTGAGCCCAGAGCTGCGATGATTGAGGTGTACGGTGCTTGATTACGTTGCGGCATACGAGCCGTACTTCGGGAGCTGTGTTGTCCAGTCCTTGAACACGGTGCGAGGCGGCAATGCGAAGCGTACACAACTCCAGGTGCGATCGTCGACTTGAACTCAGCGGTAGTGTATGCGACGTTCTGACAAGTGCGGCTCGATGAAGTGAAGTGATGTACGTTGCGTTGCCCTGCTGTCACGGTACGAACTACGGCTCTTTGACGTCGTTGGTACGAGTCGTTGGGCGCAGAGCCGCGTTGATTGAGGCGGACGGGCTTGGTACGGTGCTTCACAGGACACGAGTCGATCGTACAAGGCGCCCACAGCTCCCTGCCTCGGCGCTGCGGAAAACAGCATTTCCAGCAGCTCTCCTCAAGGCGAGTGAAGTCCACTGGTCCTGGAACATCGTTCAGGGGGCAAGCTCACTTACAAGCCCTTGGAGATCTTTGCACAAGTGAAAATAAAGTCTTTAAGTCTTTCTCCTCTCCTTCAGCAGCAAGGCAACCACTGCAGGCCAATCCCCCAGATTAGGGACAGTATTTCTCCTTCAGCTTTCCCAGTTCCTTCTCTTCAGGCAGAGGCTTCTTCTTGTAACTTCAGAGGTTTCTGAAATATCTTTGTCTGATCTGGATCTAATTTCTTGGAAGCAGGGTCCCAATACTTATACCCCTAAATCCTTTGTTCCTCTGGGGCTGAGGGGCCTTTGCCCAGTCTAAACCAGTTCTGGAGTACTCTGTGGACATGACTCTGACTTTCAGCATTGTGGTGGAAAGGCACGGTCCTATTCAGAGCCCAGGAGCACTCCTCCCACCCATCTAGATGTAAATCTCTCTATTCACCACTGGGCTACCTAGCACTGCCCTTTGGAATTCCCCAGCCCTATCACTCACAGAAACCAGACAGCAGATACACATTCTAGCAGAGGCAGGCTTGAAAGGTTAGGCAAGCAAATACCAATTTTTTAAAAGTGGTATTTGCAAACACAGAATATTAAAATAAACTTTACTAAAAGATGTATTTTATTATTCTAACTTCAGGCATACTAAACTCACATTTCTACCATGTTCTCCGAGTCTGTTAGGATTATAGAATGTAATAATTCTAACAGCCCATTCTGGCCTATGGAGAACAGGTAGCATTGCAGTAGTGAAAAACGAAAATGGCTGTAATTCACTATTAGGACATGCCACACACATCAGGGCTTGTGCTACCTTATACTTACAAAGCACCCGGCCCTTAGGCCTACCATAGGGGTGACTAACATGAAGGTAAGAGAAGGATTAGGGACTGGCAAGTGGGTGCACTTGCCCAGTCAGCATGACAGTACCAGACTGCATGCAGGCTCTGCAATGGCAGACCTTAGACACATTTACAAGGCTGCTTCTGTGGGTGGCATAACCAGTGCTGCAAGCCCACTAGCAGCATTTGGATTTACAAGCCCTGGGCACTCCTTGGTGCACTGTACTAGGGCCTGACAGTAAACCTAATAAGCCAATCATGGAATCCAATCAATATAGCAATTTACACAGGGAGCACTTGCACTGTGGCACTGGTTGGCAGTGGCACAGTGCTCTGAGCATCTAACACCAGCAAAAACAAATGAGGCAACAAAATAAAATTGGAAGGAAGACCCACGCCAATGGCGCCAGGACTAACACCTCTCAAAAATGTTGATCCCTTCTCTTCCCTGTAATGCCCTAGACCTGTGCCTGCCTGTGTTAACACTCGACCAATAAGCAATAACTGTCTGTGGTCCCCAAGCACAAGGAGTCAAAGTTGTGTCAGTGGGTGGGATAGTGGGAGCATAAGTACTAGGCCAAGAAAGGCAGCGGGTATAGCTCGCAGGTGGGGGGCCAGTTGGTCGCGTGGGGAGCAAGGGTGTTTAATTTGATAATAAAAAATAAATATTTCAACGTACCTTTCCTCCGACCGTGCTGCCTCATCTCTCGGGACGAGTTCCACTCACAGCATGAAGGCGCAGGCTCCTGAGCTCGTCAGCTCAGCGGCTTTAAACTATTAGGGGAGTGGGAGCGCACCAGACACGGCCCAACGCCCTGCAACCTATGAACTTTGCCTTTTTTTCCCCTACTGACGATTGAGGAGTCATGAAACACGTGTCTAGGGATACGAATTGGAAATAAATAAAACAGCACTGGCTATGAACACTTTGAATTGAGTATCGAGCAATAAATTATGAACTACATGAACCATCATGCAAGAGGTAATTATGTTGGGGCGTGTCTGGTGCGCTCCCACCACCCTAATAGTTTAAAGCCGCTGAGCTGACGAGCTCGGGAGCCTGCGCCTTCATGCTGTGAGTGGAACTGGTCCTGAGAGATGAGGCAGCACGCCCTGCAACCTATGAACTTTGCCTTTTTTTCCCCTACTGACGATTGACAAATCATGAAACACGTGTCTAGGGATACGAATTGGAAATAAATAAGACAGCACTGGCTATGAACACTTTGAATTGAGTATCGAGCAAGAAATTTTGAACTACATGAACCATCATTCAAGAGGTAATTACGTTGGGGCGTGTCTGGTGCGCTCCCACCCCCCTAATAGTTTAAAGCCGCTGAGCTGACGAGCTCGGGAGCCTGCGCCTTCATGCTGTTAGTGGAACTGGTTCCTGAGAGATGAGGCAGCATGCCCTGCAACCTATGAACTTTGCCTTTTTTTTCTCTACTGACGATTGAGGAATCATGAAACACGTGTCTAGGGATACGAATTGGAAATAAATAAGACAGCACTGGCTATGAACACTTTGAATTGAGTATTGAGCAAGAAATTATGAACTACATCAGGGGTCCCCAAACCGGTCCTGGAGGGCCGGATCCATGCCAGATTTTTTAAATAACTACATGTATCTCAATGGGGATATCCCAAAAATATTGCATGGATCCGGCCCTCCAGGACCGGTTTGGGGACCCCTGAACTACATCATGCAAGAGGTAATTACGTTGGGGCATGTCTGGTGCGCTCCCACCACCCTAATAGTTTAAAGCCGCTGAGCTGACGAGATCGGGAGCCTGCGCCTTCATGCTGTGGGTCGAACTGGTCCTGAGAGATGAGGCAGCACACCCTGCAACCTATAAACTTTGCCTTTTATTTCCCTACTGACGATTGAGGAATCATGAAACACGTGTCTAGGGATACGAATTGGAAATAAATAAGACAGCACTGGCTATGAACACTTTGAATTGAGTATCGAGCAAGAAATTATGAACTACATGAACCATCATGGAAGAGGTAATTACGTTGGGGCGTGTCTGGTGCGCTCCCACCCCCCTAATAGTTTAAAGCCGCTGAGCTGACGAGCTCGGGAGCCTGCGCCTTCATGCTGTGAGGGGAACTGGTCCTGAGTGATGAGGCAGCACGCCCTGCAACCTATGAACTTTGACTTTTTTTTCCCTACTGACGATTGAGGAATCATGAAACACGTGTCTAGGGATACAAATTGGAAATAAATAAGACAGCACTGGCTATGAACACTTTGAATTGAGTATCGAGCAAGAAATTATGAACTACATGATCCATCATGCAAGAGGTAATTACGTTGGGGCGTATCTGGTGCGCTCCCACCCCCCTAATAGTTTAAAGCCGCTGAGCTGACGAGCTCGGGAGCCTGCGCCTTCATGCTGTGAGTGGAACTGGTCCTGAGAGATGAGGCAGCACGCCCTGCAACCTATGAACTTTGCCTTTTTTTTCCCTACTGACGATAGAGGAATCATGAAACACGTGTCTAGTGATACGAATTGGAAATAAAAAAGACAGCACTGGCTTTGAACACTTTAAATTGAGTATCGAGCAAGAAATTATGAACTACATGAACCATCATTCAAGAGGTAATTACGTTGGGGCGTGTCTGGTGCGCTCCCACCACGCTAATAGTTTAAAGCCGCTGAGCTGACGAGGTCGGGAGCCTGCGCCTTCATGCTGTGAGTGGAACTGGTCCTGAGAGATGAGGCAGCACGCCCTACAACCTATGAACTTTGCCTTTTTTTCCCCTACTGACGATTGAGGAATCATGAAACACGTGTCTAGGGATACGAATTGGAAATAAATAAGACAGCACTGGCTATGAACACTTTGAATTGAGTATTGAGCAAGAAATTATGAACTAGATGAACCATCATGCAAGAGGTAATTACGTTGGGGCATGTCTGGTGCACTCCCAACCCC
The DNA here is from genome assembly GCF_964263255.1 of Lissotriton vulgaris. Taxonomy (NCBI): domain Eukaryota; kingdom Metazoa; phylum Chordata; class Amphibia; order Caudata; family Salamandridae; genus Lissotriton; species Lissotriton vulgaris. The sequence continues at coordinate 619,231,473 of NC_141698.1, forward strand.
CTAATAGTTTAAAGCCGCTGAGCTGACGAGCTCGGGAGCCTGCGCCTTCATGCTGTGAGTGGAACTGGTCCTGAAAGATGAGGCAGCACACCCTGCAACCGATGAACTTTGCCTTTTTATTTCCCTACTGACGATTGAAGAATCATGAAACATGTGTCTAGGGATACGAATCGGAAATAAATAAGACAGCACTGGCTATGAACACTTTGAATTGAGTATCGAGCAAGAAATTATGAACTACATGAACCATCATTCAAGAGGTAATTACGTTGGGGCGTGTCTGGTGCGCTCCCACCCCACTAATAGTTTAAAGCCGCTGAGCAGACGAGCTCGGGAGCCTGCGCCTTCATGCTGTGAGGGGAACTGGTCCTGAGAGATGAGGCAGCACGCCCTGCAACCTATGAACTTTGACTTTTTTTTCCCTACTGACGATTGAGGAATCATGAAACACGTGTCTAGGGATACAAATTGGAAATAAATAAGACAGCACTGGCTATGAACACTTTGAATTGAGTATCGAGCAAGAAATTATGAACTACATGATCCATCATGCAAGAGGTAATTACGTTGGGGCGTATCTGGTGCGCTCCCACCCCCCTAATAGTTTAAAGCCGCTGAGCTGACGAGCTCGGGAGCCTGCGCCTTCATGCTGTGAGTGGAACTGGTCCTGAGAGATGAGGCAGCACGCCCTGCAACCTATGAACTTTGCCTTTTTTTTCCCTACTGACGATAGAGGAATCATGAAACACGTGTCTAGTGATACGAATTGGAAATAAAAAAGACAGCACTGGCTTTGAACACTTTAAATTGAGTATCGAGCAAGAAATTATGAACTACATGAACCATCATTCAAGAGGTAATTACGTTGGGGCGTGTCTGGTGCGCTCCCACCACGCTAATAGTTTAAAGCCGCTGAGCTGACGAGGTCGGGAGCCTGCGCCTTCATGCTGTGAGTGGAACTGGTCCTGAGAGATGAGGCAGCACGCCCTACAACCTATGAACTTTGCCTTTTTTTCCCCTACTGACGATTGAGGAATCATGAAACACGTGTCTAGGGATACGAATTGGAAATAAATAAGACAGCACTGGCTATGAACACTTTGAATTGAGTATTGAGCAAGAAATTATGAACTAGATGAACCATCATGCAAGAGGTAATTACGTTGGGGCATGTCTGGTGCACTCCCAACCCCCTAATAGTTTAAAGCCGCTGAGCTGACGAGCTCGGGAGCCTGCGCCTTCATGCTGTGAGTGGAACTGGTCCTGAAAGATGAGGCAGCACACCCTGCAACCGATGAACTTTGCCTTTTTATTTCCCTACTGACGATTGAAGAATCATGAAACATGTGTCTAGGGATACGAATTGGAAATAAATAAGACAGCACTGGCTATGAACACTTTGAATTGAGTATCGAGCAAGAAATTATGAACTACATGAACCATCATTCAAGAGGTAATTACGTTGGGGCGTGTCTGGTGCGCTCCCACCCCACTAATAGTTTAAAGCCGCTGAGCAGACGAGCTCGGGCGCCTGCGCCTTCATGCTGTGAGTGGAACTGGTCCTGAGAGATGAGGCAGCACGCCCTGCAACCTATGAACTTTGCCTTTTTTTTTCTCTACTGACGATTGAGGAATCATGAAATACGTATCTAGGGATACGAATTGGACATAAATAAGACAGCACTGGCTATGAACACTTTGAATTGAGTATTGAGCAAGAAATTATGAACTACATGAACCATCATGCAAGAGGTAATTACGTTGGGGCGTGTCTGGTGCGCTTCCACCCGCCTAATAGTTTAAAGCCGCTGAGCTGACGAGCTCGGGAGCCTGCGCCTTCATGCTGTGAGTGGAACTGGTCCTGAGAGATGAGGCAGCACGCCCTGCAACCTATGAACTTTGCCTTTTTTTTCCCTACTGACGATTGAGGAATCATGAAACACGTGTCTAGGGATACGAATTGGAAATAAATAAGACAGCACTGGCTATGAACACTTTGAATTGAGTATCGAGCAAGAAATTATGAACTACATGAACCATCATGCAAGAGGTAATTACGTTGGGGCGTGTCTGGTGCGCTCCTACCCCCCTAATAGTTTAAAGCCGCTGAGCTGACGAGCTCGGGAGCCTGCGCCTTCATGCTGTGAGTGGAACCGGTCCTGAGAGATGAGGCAGCACGCCCTGCAACCTATGAACTTTGCCTTTTTTTTCCCTACTGACGATTGAGGAATCATGAAACACGTGTCTAGGGATACGAATTGGAAATAAATAAGACATATGAACACTTTGAATTGAGTATCGAGCAAGAAATTATGAACTACATGAACCATCATGCAAGAGGTAATTACGTTGGGGCGTGTCTGGTGCGCTCCCACCCCCCTAATAGTTTGAGCCGCTGAGCTGACGAGCTCGGGAGCCTGCACCTTCATGCTGTGAGTGGAACTGGTCCTGAGAGATGAGGCAGCACGCCCTGCAACCTATGAACTTTGACTTTTTTTTCCCTACTGACGATTGAGGAATCATGAAACACGTGTCTAGGGATACGAATTGGAAATAAATAAGACAGCACTGGCTATGAACACTTTGAATTGAGTATCGAGCAAGAAATTATGAACTACATGAACCATCATGCAAGAGGTAATTACGTTGGGGCGTGTCTGGTGCGCTCCCACCCCCCTAATAGTTTAAAGCCGCTGAGCTGACGAGCTCGGGAGCCTGCGCCTTCATGCTGTGAGTGGAACTGGTCCTGAGAGATGAGGCAGCACGCCCTGCAACCTATGAACTTTGCCTTTTTTTTCCCTACTGACGATAGAGGAATCATGAAACACGTGTCTAGGGATACGAATTGGAAATAAATAAGACAGCACTGACTATGAACACTTTGAAATGAGTATCGAGCAAGAAATTATGAACTACATGAACCATCATTCAAGAGGTAATTACGTTGGGGCATGTCTGGTGCGCTCCCACCACGCTAATAGTTTAAAGCCGCTGAGCTGACGAGCTCGGGAGCCTGCGCCTTCATGCTGTGAGTGGAACTGGTCCTGAGAGATGAGGCAGCACGCCCTGCAACCTATGAACTTTGCCTTTTTTTCCCCTACTGACGATTGAGGAATCATGAAACACGTGTCTAGGGATACGAATTGGAAATAAATAAGACAGCACTGGCTATGAACACTTTGAATTGAGTATTGAGCAAGAAATTATGAACTACATGAACCATCATGCAAGAGGTAATTACGTTGGGGCATGTCTGGTGCACTCCCAACCCCCTAATAGTTTAAAGCCGCTGAGCTGATGAGCTCGGGAGCCTGCGCCTTCATGCTGTGAGTGGAACTGGTCCTGAAAGATGAGGCAGCACACCCTGCAACCGATGAACTTTGCCTTTTTATTTCCCTACTGACGATTGAAGAATCATGAAACATGTGTCTAGGGATACGAATTGGAAATAAATAAGACAGCACTGGCTATGAACACTTTGAATTGAGTATCGAGCAAGAAATTATGAACTACATGAACCATCATTCAAGAGGTAATTACGTTGGGGCGTGTCTGGTGCGCTCCCACCCCACTAATAGTTTAAAGCCGCTGAGCTGACGAGCTCGGTAGCCTGTGCCTTCATGCTGTGAGTGGAACTGGTCCTGAGAGATGAGGCAGCACGCCCTGCAACCTATGAACTTTGCCTTTTTTTTCTCTACTGACGATTGAGGAATCATGAAATACGTGTCTAGGGATACGAATTGGAAATAAATAGGACAGCACTGGCTATGAACACTTTGAATTGAGTATTGAGCAAGAAATTATGAACTACATGAACCATCATGCAAGAGGTAATTACGTTGGGGCGTGTCTGGTGCGCTTCCACCCCCCTAATAGTTTAAAGCCGCTGAGCTGACGAGCTCGGGAGCCTGCGCCTTCATGCTGTGAGTGGAACTGGTCCTGAGAGATGAGGCAGCACGCCCTGCAACCTATGAACTTTGCCTTTTTTTTCCCTACTGACGATTGAGGAATCATGAAACACGTGTCTAGGGATACGAATTGGAAATAAATAAGACAGCACTGGCTATGAACACTTTGAATTGAGTATCGAGCAAGAAATTATGAACTACATGAACCATCATGCAAGAGGTAATTACGTTGGGGCGTGTCTGGTGCGCTCCCACCCCCCTAATAGTTTAAAGCCGCTGAGCTGACGAGGTCGGGAGCCTGCGCCTTCATGCTGTGAGTGGAACTGGTCCTGAGAGATGAGGCAGCACACCCTGCAATCTATGAACTTTGCCTTTTTTTTTCCCTACTGACGATTGAGGAATCATGAAACACGTGTCTAGGGATACGAATTGGAAATAAATTAAGACAGCACTGGCCATGAACACTTTGAATTGAGTATCGAGCAAGAAATTATGAACTACATGAACCATCATTCAAGAGGTAATCACGTTGGGGTGTGTCTGGTGCACTCCCGCCCCCCTAATAGTTTAAAGCCGCTGAGCTGACGAGCTCGGGAGCCTGCGCCTTCATGCTG